>NC_058503.1:14518320-15879425 GCF_020382885.2 Scatophagus argus | reverse complement strand
GTAGCATGAAGCGTTTAATAAAGTAATCTTTTATAACTAATGAGGCACTTTCTAAGTGCAAACCTAACATCCAATCAGTCACAATCGAAGAAAAAGGTGGGGAACAAATGGATTGACAATTAAAGCAGCAGTCTCCATGGGTCACCACCCATAAGCTATTTCAAAGAGCCATGGATCTAAGTTTTAGCATGTTTCTTTATGAGAAACACACTTTCCTATTAGAGGAGGGGAAAGAAGAAGTAGGAGGGGGAAAAAAGGCTCTCAGAGTCAAAACCATCACCAGACGCCACTGCAGCAGTATTTTTGAACCCCTGCATCAGAGCTGCATCCGTGGCCAAACCGCTTATTAAAACGCAAAGAAGCCAAGTGCCATAAAGACAGAAGGCAAGCAGCTTGTTATTATTCTTTCTGAGAGGTGAACAGGCTGAGATCAATGGCTGCAGTGGTTTCCCCTCACCACAACTATGGCCCAGTAAAGCACAAAGGGCCATGCAGCTCCGACCCATAGTCACAGATATTAACTATTCCAGGGGCCTTTGAAAACAGCTGCCAAGAATAATTTCCCACATGTAAAATTTCCCAACAAAGCCACAGACTCATACTAGCATAATCTATGCTCCCACCAGACCCAGTATGCCCGGACTGCAGGACGGAGTCAATGGAAAACCAGGTCCACTTCATAAATGAGGAGTTGATTTGGAGCTCATGAAATGTATTGGAAATGAATTTGTTCAACACATATCAGAGAAAATGCTCTATTTTTTTAAGTAAAGTGTGACTAAAACAGTGAGAATATTGGGATAAGCCCTGTATTCCCAAAGCTGATGGAGTTTAAGGCCTATCATCAGTTGTTGCTATGCTGTTCATATGGTACACTGATCATCACCTATTTGGTACAAATTATTAGTCCACCCAATCAAAAAATCCAATAAATTTTGTTCTTAAAAATGATGTCTTCATTTATTTTTGAATTAGTGACAGACCTACAATGCTTTGGTATGTACACAATGTCTACAAGTTTGCCCTCTGCTGGCGTACAAGTTCTACTCATACATTTTATGAAATTCAGAAATTACATTTCACTTTGCAGTGAAATACCATGATGAATAGAGCATCAACTCTGTGGGGAAAGCTCAGATTTCGCGAGACAGAAAAAAGGACCTGTTCATCTTGGCAACACTTTTCTGGATGAGGCATTCATTATACATTTGCCAAAGCCTTCTATAGAGCGTCAGCTGATGTTGAACTTCTAGCTCTGAATCAAGGGACCACACTGTCTCCGGACTTACGAACAACTCATTCAAAGCAATTGTTGTTCTGTTCTGGCTGAGACCAAATGAGACTTATATCCACCATGCACGAAAAAGTAAACCATGACCCAGGACAACAAACACGTACCAATTACGCAGTTATTCTGCCTACAGCTGTGATTGACGCTACTGAAATGTTATATATATATATATATATATATATATATATATATATATATATATATGTATGTATATGGAGGCAGCCATTCAAAACCATTCCCAGGAAGTTAAGACACCACAAATTCAAGTCACAACATTCTGCCCACAATAACATTACTGCTAAAAGTGATTCTGCTGAATGCAAAATAGTCATCATCAATGAAGCATCACAAAATTGTCTGTGTGACTAGAGCGACAGATAAAACTGCAAATTTAAAAAGCTCAAATTAATCACAAAATATAGTTCTGTAGGAGCTGCCAATCTTGTGAATGTGCATTAAATTGCACAGGTCTGAGCCCTTTCAATACAGCCAGATTTATCCCCGCAGAAAACAACTCAAATTTTAAATGCTGCAGAACATAAAGGACATATCACACTTTACATATTTTCACCAACAAAAAACCATCAGGCTCCACCATCTGGCTCCAGGTTTGGCCTGAGGAGGAGGTGCTCTTACCTGGTCAAGATGCAAAGGCTAACCAGTCCAACGCCCACAAACTCCCCCATCTGTTCGCTGCCCAAATGCTAGACATTTAGATTGATCCACCACAGATCTTTGTATGACTACACTTGTTTTTAGCTTGTCTGACATGGTAGTCAGATACATCTCTACACATTATGGGCCATTTCGTGAAAGCACAGACATCTTTGATTATGTTCAAAATCAATTTAAACTGACTCTGTATTATCAAATGAAGCCAATATTTCTTGTGTTTATAAGTAGCAGTCTACTTATCAAAATAGAGCACAAAGGTACACGAGTGTTAATACAATCTTTATATTTGATATAATACATATTTACAAAAACACTTCTGTGTCTGCATTTACAAAGCTATCTTAAATAAGGCACAACACCCCACCCCCATCCCCCCCAAAAAGAAAAAAACTGCTTTGCATCAAGGTACTGTATATTTGAAGCTAAATGTTTCCACAACAAGTAGCAGTGCAGTTTAGGGGAACTTTTTCTCAAGTTTTGTCAAGTTTTTATGTTACATCACATGATGTAAGTAGATTTAGATACAACAGTGTCCACCTCCCTCTATATCCTGACATGATTTTTAAAGTTAGGCTAGGAGAGAGATTTGTGCCAGTAAATCTCTGAAAACAACTGCCAGGGTAAACATGTTTGGGTAAGTTAGATGAGAGAGAGCATACGCAGTCTAACCTTTGCTGGGTGAATAATGTAAAAGTGAGTGTGTCATCAACTGCAAAGAAGCTGCAATTCAGTGGCATTGCAAGTCAAGGCAGGTGCTGCCACCTCTGTCCCGGCCAAAGCATCCTGTCCTCTGATCTTGAGGTTGATAAACTTGATCTTCCAGCTGTTGTTCTCCAATGGTGAGCGTATGAGGCCAAATATTTGCTCAAAGACACCCAGACAGCCTGCTTCCCTGTGAATTGTCCCAGCTACAGCAACAAGTACCAGGCCATGGGCGGAGACCAGGACCTTGAGGCCATGAGGTTCCAGGTTGGGACTGAGGAAAAGATGTTCTTCCCTGGTCAGGGCCAGTAGACGCAGGTTGACCAGTTCTGCTCCAATGAACTCTTCTTTCTGTTCGCTGCCAGCTCTGAGAAAGAGCGACCCAACTCTGTCATCACAGCCTGGTTTAAGACCCACCCCCCAAGTTAACTGTAACTATTTAGATGCTATTCAACACGTTATTTAACTATGTTATCATATGGTCAAGTTTTTATTGCCATGAAAATGAGACAATAAGTGCATTCCATGTGCTACTTTCAGCACATCTGAGTCCCTGGGATACACAGGGAAGTGCACTCATTTATGGCACTGTGTTTTCCTTCATTCACCAAAGTCAGAAAATACAGTTTTTACTTCAGCTGTAATTGATCTGAAAATATAACTCAATTCAATTACAGTTATTGGCATCATTACCTGGAGAGGAGGTATAGCTTTACATCAGGCCAGAAGTGTTGTGGTCCCCAGTCCTGAGGTTGCTGGCCCAGCGAGGGGTTCTGACTGTTTAAGAGTTGGAAGAACCATTGGCAAAACTGCTGGCCAAGGACCAGTGGGTCAAAGCCCATCTCAGCCTCTGTGTCCGTCTTTGTGGGTGGTCTCTGTCTGGTTTCATCCATCTCTTGTCTTTTGTCAACCACAGCCTGAAAAGAAGGACACATTATTGAGATTCTCAAATAAACTGGAAAATTATACCAAGAGTACTTGTCAGCGTACGTGTTCCAATAACACATGCTGTTAAACACTAAAAATTAACCTTTGTAGAAAGATAACAGTGCACCCCAGCTGATACTCTACTGTAAACTATCCTTTTTACATCAATGGCTAAAATGAAGTCTTCAGATCTATTGAAATAATCACTTTATGGAAAGTAGAAAGATAAAGTCCTGGAACTTGCAAGTACAACGTTTCATTGAAGAGACAAAGCCTCCGTCAAAAGGTTGTCAGCTAACCATACTAAAACCCCAAGCAGCCTTCAAGTTGTGTCAGCATAGCCTCTATTTCATGTTAATACTATTTCCTTGTCTCTGGTGTCACTGTCTATATATTGGTGAGTTATTTATCACCGTGAAAGCGTAACAATGCCGCCATAGGTTCAACCGTGTCAACATATCACGGATGCAGACCTAAACTCCTGTCCCCACCTTTCCAGGCGACCAAAGCGTAAGCGTCCTTTTCACCAGCTGGTGTTTCTCGCTGTTGGGGGGCATCGCCACACCCTCTTTCGCCAGGTACTTGAATATGAGGTCGCGGTGAACTTTCCTTCTTCTCAAAAGCTCCTCAGCATTTTTAGTGAAGGAGAGAATGGTTTCCATAGCCTCTATATAAATAAATGAAGATAAGGGTCAAGACAATTTGATGGTTTTACTATTAAATCGTAACTATTTTAACTTACAGCATTTGTGTTTGTCTTTTTGTTACGTCTCTCGGCATATAAGAAAGCCGAATGTAACTGACATTAACGCTAACCTAGCCAAATTCCAACATGTACCAAAGACTGGAACCATACCTTTAACATTTTCTACAACTATCAGCTTATTCGTGACCGTGTCGCTAAGAGAGAGTAAGTCGTCTTTTGACATTGACTTAAGTAACTTTGTACATCCATCACGTTCTGTTTCTGAAAGCCCTGACATCTTCGACAGCTCAAAACAAAAATTCTTCCGCCATTCGTGTCCTACTAGAAAATTGTCCGTACCGGAATAAGTGTCAGTCAGGAAACGTTCCGTGCAAAGTGCCGTTGCTGCGGTATCGTTGTTGCCTTCATATCTATTGGAATTGTCGTTGTCTCAAGCTGAGACGTCCAGATACGCACGAACAACCCAACTATTCAGTTTTATCTCGTTACTTTCTTCTGCCTGCTAAAAAGCAAGGCCGTAAGCTTGGTTATAATGATGAATACATTTAGTATTAGTTTTAGTATTTTAAAATGTGGTGCGTGGTTGCTTGTCGTAGAGTAACACTTTTTTTTCAATTTTTATTTTTATATCAATATGGGGGGAGGGTACATAACATGGATTTTTCGTTCTTGTAGCCTACATCATATCACGATGTACATAATGAATGTGTTCGATTTTCAAAAGTTTTTATATTGTAGAATGAAATTATAAAATAAGATCTTTATTTAAAAGCCAAACAACAACACAATGTAATGCAGAGTGCATTTATTTTTCATAACGTGTGTTTTAAATCATTTTGGGACATTATAAGCATTATGACTGTACGTCAACACAAGAAATTGTAGTTTACGAGGAGCACTTCAAGGTATCATAAAACAAAATAGCTAGCTCAACTAACGCAGCTAATATGGGCTAACCGGCGCAGTGATGATGTGCTGTCCGTGCGTCTTTTACCTGCAAGACAAGTGACCTTTCAGCTGACGTTACACATGACATTCAGTTTTACTAATATGTTTTAATTTCCAGGACTAAGGGGATCAGCTGTGAGATTTGAAGTCACTGAAAGGTAACGTATCGTTGTTGTCATTTGCTAACTTAACGTTATCTATATTACCTTGTTATCGCCATTTCATAATTTTGCTAGCCAGTATGCGGTTAATGCTATAGCCAGCGTAAAACGGAGTTACTCAGTTATGTAATGATTTAATCATTCATGGTAGTTTAGTTGGTCATACAGCTGTAACGTTACAGTTATTAAAACAAGTATACACATATAAATAGCCTCATCCTGAACTCCATAAAAGACTTAAATTTAAATAGCCTTGCTTGTTGGTAAAGGTTTACACCCGTTAAAGACTCATGTCCGAAAAAAAGAAAAGAAAACAAGTTTGGAAGAAATTATTATTTATAGTATATTTTTCTGTTAATGTCACTGCCCGAGAAATATTCATACGCGAATCATGAGGTCCTACTTTCCCGTTCGTCATGTAATGACACTAACTACACGAAGTGGGCAGGACTGTTTAGAAATCAGGACAAAACCTTG
This sequence comes from Scatophagus argus, assembly GCF_020382885.2. Lineage (NCBI taxonomy): Eukaryota > Metazoa > Chordata > Actinopteri > Scatophagidae > Scatophagus > Scatophagus argus. Next base: position 15,873,538 of record NC_058503.1, on the reverse strand, counting down.
GACCTTGACCCGCACACTAAATTTGTCAGGTTGAACAAGGAACTGTTGATAACCCCAATACTGACTGACTGTCGGCCTTAAGTTGTATCAGAATGAATGAGGAACTGAGTCATTGTCTGATTAATGCTACATAAGTTGCTACATTTCACATTCTTGAAATACACATCACACTGGCCTGCTTTCAACACAAGTGTGTGTTGTTGGCAGGAAATTGCTTAAGTCATCTCCTATGTCAAAACCAAAAAACAGGTTTCGAAAACAGGTCCTCCATTAAAACTGTCAAATCTGTTCTCCAAATGTAGAAAAATAGAAATGTTTTCACATGTCTGTATTTGCGCAAACTAATCCCATATCTATGCACAAAATGTACGTACATATCTACATGCATACACCTGAAGAACAACTGTGACCCCCCCCCAACCCAAAAAGGCCAAGATAAAGGCCCTCTGCCTATATATTCTGCCTATACTTTCTTATTTTCATTTCTGGGTGTCACTGATTCTGAAGGAAGATAACTGATTGTTGATTGACATGCTCAGGCTGCCAAATACTGACGTTTTTGGTTGGTGGCAGTTTGACAACCTGGTAGTGAGACTCAGTGATCAACTGTCTTTCTCCAGAATTGCTTAATGGTGTGTTTGCAAACAGAAACTGACAATTACTGCATGTTATGCCTTTAAAGCCTTCTTTCAGGCCAAAGACTGGATCCAGTATTCTTCGTGTTTTTTTTTTTTGTTTTTCGTAAATGTGTACACATGTAAAATAGAACATTGCTGTAAAAGCATGGAGCTCAGCCAGTTTTCTCTGGATTCTTTGCTCTTTTATCTTTCCATCGTTGCAGATGGGGGAGTTTGAGAGCAGTCCTATGGGCCGGGTAACAGTGTACTCCATCCAGGGTTGCCCGCACTGTGTGCAGGCTAAGGCTACCCTAGGGCGTTTGGGATTACCAGTATATGACGTGGATGTGGGGAGACATCCAGAGCTAAGAGCCAGGGTGAAGGAGCTGACAGGACGCAGCACAGTCCCTCAGATCTTCTTCAACAGCATTCATGTTGGAGGCAACGATGACCTACAGAAATTGGTGAGAGGGAGTGGAAGCTTTTGAACAGTGTCAAAAAATCCTGACTGCATCTATTATTGTTACTGTGGTTTTTAAACATGTATGTATCCTCAGCCTCCTGAGGAGCTTCAGAGGTTGGTGAAACTGGTCAAGGAAGAGCCTCTTCCAGCAGATGCTCCCCCACTGCCAGAAGACAATCAGTCAAAGGACACGGCTGGAGAGAGCGATGGAGGTGAGGGATTTATTGGTGCAGCAAAAAGTTTTTTGCTTTTTCCAGATCACTTTGTTGCCTCCACACAAGATGAGAAATGTGCTTCAGAAGACGTGATCCTGCAGTCCTTCGTGTGTTAACCTGTCTGTAATGCACAATTTACCTTACTTATATCTGTCTTTGGGTTGGATTATTTGTGAACGAGGTCAGTTTCAGGTTTGTTTGGTCTGCTCAGAAATTGGTTGTCAAACGGTGAAAAGAACCACACAGATGACTCTGACTCCACCACTCTGATGAGCTATAGTCAGGATTGAAGTTTCCAAGTAGTGTAGCCACGGACATGGTGATGCTCATCTCCTGACAGTTAATACAGGATGATACTTGATACTTTAGTTGAACCCAGCAGCAGTAGGCTGCCTCACTGTATCTCATTATATGTGATTTTTAATTTCCCTACAGTGTAAACAAAGTCGTTTGCGTTAATGTAACGGTAACAGTATAATCACTAGTTAGTTAGCAACAAGTTAGCACCATATTTGTATCTAACCAAATTTTTATTTGAAGGTTAGTTTGGGAAGGCACATTAGCTATTTGTGCTCCATCTTGTCTGCTGGATTCTGTATGGCTAACTAGTAAAAATTTGGTTTTCTTTTATATTTCAGGAGTCTTTAAAGACTTATTTCTGATTGACATGCCATATTGAATAGTTAAATTGTCTATATGTATTTTATGCATAGTATGTGTGTGTGAACATGTGTATTTTTTGTGTTTGCACAATGTACATGTGTGGCTTGGCATTTTCCTGCCCTCGCAGAGTTTGTGTGTGAGAGAGATGAGTTGGCGGGCCTGGTAGAGGACCTCAAACATGCCAGTGTGATTGGCAGTCATAGGAGGGGCCTGAAAGTATACAAAAAGAGCTTCACAGGTGATCAACTGGTTGACTGGCTGCAGAAAGAGAAGGGCATGGGTAAGTAAGGCTGTAGACCTGTGTCTGTTTGATTTTGTAGAAGTTATCAAAACAGTGTGGAAACTTGCTAAAGTATCTCAGAGTTCCGTGATTCATACAAAGAATAGTCAAATCCAGATCTGCCAACCCTTGACTGTGGCCACGTGTGTGCCAGCCAGGGCTGAGGCCTGTAACACTGGCCAAGCGTTGTTGCAGAAGAAGTACATGGTCAGTGTACATGGCTGTGGGAAGCAGGATGGCACTTTTGGAGAAGGGAAAGACACCATGGACACACTGTACAGGCTGATGGAGGATGACCCTCATTCAGCCCTCAACGCAGGACAGACAGCAGCCTGCAGTCCCATCAAGGGTAGGTCATGACTGGACCAGGCTTTGGGGCATAAACACATGGCATCCCAAGTTTGCGCTGTCCTCTACTGCTCTGCTCTCTAACCCCTGTCCTTTCTTTGGTGCTGGCTTGGTTTATGATGCTTTTGGGTTCATTTGGATTTGTTTATTAGGTCACTAAGCTTTGTGATGATAGGAACTGAGGTGAGATATCTCCCAGTGGCCTCTCACAACAAAAAACACATTTAATTTCATCAGCAACTTCCACCTCCTTTGTGATGGCTACGATGCAGTCTGACCTTGAGCATTTTGACCACTTACTACCTTTTTGCCGAGCTAAAGCAAATTTCACACGTGGATGAAGGATAAGTTGATAGCTTAAGAAAAACAAAACTAATAAACTGATTTTGATGTTATGTTGGTCAAAAAATGTGATTTATGTTTGATAATACTGAATATTGCTAAGGAATATTATAGTAAATTCTGATAGGAACTGAAGAAAAATCTTAAAATCTATAATTGAAGCCCCTTTTCAAAACCATGTTCTGCTTTTCTGCTGTGTCTTTTCTTGGCAGATTTATTTCCCAAAAGTCTTTTGTTCTGTGATGGTCGTGGTAGCAGTAAGACATACTTGCCTGGCTCTGTATTGTATGTATACAACTGAATGTTGCACACCTCTAAAAGCTAACTAACAAGGTGATCTGTGCTGTACAGCACGGAGGTGATTATAATCACTGCTTTTCTAAGTGTTGTCGTGCTTGGCAGTTTCTCTCTTGAATTCATCTGCAATGCTCTTTCTCACAAGTGATTTTTCTTGATCATAATCTTGTTTGTGCAAGTTCAAGGTCAACATGATTTTCATGCAGTTTTATTTTATGTTTTCCATGGGTCAGTTCACAGCTACGTTAAATGTACACTTACTGATTATTTTAAAATGGCCAGTAAGAGCTCCCTGATTGTCAAGTCCAGCTATGAGCTGTATTGATTTTACACACAACTAAATGTGGATTATGTTTCTAAGCTGTCCAATAGTTTGGCCAGGATTCTGGGACTGCAGTTGTTGTGTTCCATTCAGATACTGGTTTGATTCATCTCATCAGAAAATTCTATTGGATTTGTCAAACATGAACCATCTCTGTCTCTCCCTCTTTCTCTCCCTTCCAGCTGCTGAGCTCTCTTTGCTTTTACGAGAGATGATTCTGAAATTGTTCTCTGAGCATCTCTCCGCCGATGGCAAGGTAAACTTCTTGTGGACTTGTAGCTTCTGATGTTGAGTGTATTCATCTGTATGTTTGGTTGTTTTTAACATGACCTTACTATATGCAAGTATGGCTACACCAAATGGCAAAACAGGTCACACAGATGTAGTGCATGAACTGTATGTGTTGTCTGCACTCCCACAGTCCGTGGACTACAAAGGCATGTCAGTGAGCCCTGCCTTTGAACGTTACACTGAGCTAGCCATTCAGCTGCAGAGAGTGGAGCTGCTTTCGCTGAGCCGGGAGGAGAAACTGGCCTTCTTCATTAACATCTACAATGCCTTGGTCATCCATGGGTACCTGCGCCTCGGGGCCCCCACCAACATGTGGCAGAGATACAGAGTAGGTTCACACAGCTGCACTTAAAGGCGCTTCAGTGTTTCCCAGAACCACTATAACCCTGCTCATTACCACAGTATACAGAGTTTCATTACAGGCGTTTCTGCAACACAAAAGCCTATCAACAGCATTTCCTGTTTCCTTTATGTGTAACTGCTGTGCAGTATTAGAAAATGTGTCTTTCAAAGAAATCATTAAGCTTGTTTGGAAATAAACAATATGTAAAGAAAACAGTAAGGCTTAGCTGATATTTTTGTATTCCAGTTGAGGAAGGGCACTTTTTGTGTTGATTTACACAACTTATAGCAAACAATATTTTACATCCAGCCTGAAATACAAAGATTAAATTCTATTAGTTATGCACAATGTATGAATGTATGAATGGCATGAATGGTAATGTTATCCAGTGAGCAAAAGGGTCTCCACTTCAAGATAGTCTTAATTTTTAAATCGATTCACATGCTTATAGGGACAGTTCACTCACTAAAAACACAATACATATTGTTCATTTATCTGTAATGCTGTTTATCCATCTGTCTGTGTGTGAATTGCACTTGAGTATTAAATATATCGTCTGTATAGAGGATGAGCTTAAGTGAAATTAAAAATATTTGTTTCTGTCCCATTTTGCAGTTCTTCAACTATGTGAGCTATCTGATTGGAGGAGAAGTGTTTACATTACAGGACATTGAGAATGGTGTTCTGAGAGGAAACAGAAAAGGTATCTCACAGCTTCTGAAGCCTTTCTCCAAAACGGACCCACGACTTCAGGTATTCCAACATCCTGTCGCAGCTGAACGTTTCATTGATTCAATGTTTTATATGCAATAACTGTTGTAATGTTGAATGTCATTTTCCATGTTGTCCACTAGGTGGCCCTCCCAGATGCTGAGCCCCTCATTCACTTTGCCTTGAATTGTGGTGCAAAGGGCTGCCCACCAATTAAAACATATACCCCACAGGTGAGCAGATTTCAAAAGTACTTCCATAAATTTGGCTGGATTTCTGATCAGTAGTCCATATGCATGTTTTGTATCTACTTGTGTTGTATGTGACAGTACTGCTGTCTTGCTTTCATTGTGTCTCAGCTATGTAATGGTCTTTCATTGATCAAGCTATTGAATGTTGACCACAATAACAAATATGATGATGAACTGGTCAGTTATGAAGAGGAAATGTAAATGTAATTAATTAGTAATGGGATTTTATGGTTGGGTTTCTGCATTCATTGTAAAACGTATCTGGTAAATACTAGGAGCTTGAATGATCTGAAATCAATTCTGATCTATCAGGACATTGACAGCCAGCTCCGCACGGCGGCTGAGGCCTTCCTGGAGAACGACGACGGCTGTGTGGTGGATTCTGGGAAAAGAGAAGTGCGACTCAGTCAGATATTCAAGTGGTACAAAGTCGACTTCGGAGGAACTGATGAGAAGGTAGTTTTGACTCCCAACTGCATTATGTGTATTATAGAAACAATGAGTTTACGTTCTGTCAGTGATGCTTACTGTGTTGCTAATGATGCCTGTGGCCTGAAATGTGGTCGTTGATTACTGCTCTCCTGTTTGAGGACAAAGTAGAATTGGTCATAAATTCATTTATGGAATGACTCATTTTTTCTCATCACATCATAAGAGCAAATATTACGAACTTTAATTGTTCAGTTTATCTTGTTTTACTCAGCTTGCGTCCTGTTCACAGACATAAGAGACAGTCAGGTTTGTTAAAGTACAAGTAATACAGCAGAAGTTGCCATCAAGTCTCAATGCCACAGTCCATAGTTAAAATAGATGTACACTGGTGAAAAGAAATGGTGCTATAAAAAATATTGATATCCTCCCAATCAAAGTTTTAAACCAACCATGGACCTCACTTTGTGTTTTCTCTCCCACCTTGTCTCTCTTGTAGCTGCTGAAGTGGGTGTTGGAGCACATGGGCGACTCCCCGAAGAAGACCAGCCTGCAGGGTGTCCTTTCTGCTGGGAAGACCAAAGTCAGCTTCCTCCCATACGACTGGAGCACCAACAGTGCGCACTGAGCATGCACTCAGTCCACTTTCTGCTTAAAAACCAGATGGTTGGCAATGATGTGCTTGCCAAATGCAGTCCACTGGTCCTCAGCCATGCAAATGTCTTTATGCAAAACAAACTGTAAACCCAAGCGGTGGTGGGGGTTGCACTCTACCTTAGAGTCATACTTGTGGGCTTAAGTTAGCTTTATTGTAATCACACACACCCTGTTTGGAAGTTATGTACTGCATGTTGAGTTGTACATTTGAGTTTTATTGTTTTTAAGTAATAACAGAGAACCTATTTTAAAAATCTATTTGCACACAGAAACTGCAGCAGCATGAGTAATAGGAAGCTTGTTATGATTGTTGCTTTCTGTTATTAATGTCTTATGTAAAATGTCAAAGCCTGAAAATTTAACATACATTTCCTAAATTACTTAAGAATTATATTAATCACAGAGAAAGCCAACCAAAAGCATTCTGTACGGTAAGACACAGAATCACCAACATGGCCTCCACCATTCTTGATTTTTCAAACACCGTGTCAGCAACTCAGGAGTCATAGATTATCACTGTCTTCTCTGTTCAGTACAGCACTCGTTGGGCTATTTATGTGGAGCATTTAATCAGAGCAGATGGCTGTTTCAAAAACACTGCCTTGACAAGCCATATCAAAACCCTTGGAACTTACAGTCATACTCTTTCATGTTCAGCGAATTCTGCAGATGGGTTAAGGTTACCCTAACCCTTCACAAAGCTGCTCCATCATTTCAGCACCATTTTTAATCTACAGAGTTACAGTACAGTTTTAACATTTACTGGTAATGGAATATTAGTGCATCATTGTACACTCTGTATATCAAATACTAAAATAGCAGAACTGTAGGGTGGCACAGGGGCTATGAGGGAGACTGTTTCTGCTGATGTCCTTCTTTGTGGATAACATCCTTGCAGTTGCAGATGCAGAGCTCAGACTTTTGCATGTCTGGTTTAAGCATAAAGTTCTAACCCCTTGTGATATTTTCCTTCTTTTATCTTCATTTGAATCGACATTGCTGATCACTCCTCTCTCTTTTTGATCCAGGTCTTCCATTTTAAATCAGAAAAGTGCTACTGCTGTGTTTCTGGCACAGTTATTTAGTAAAAGATATTGTAATATTGAGACTTACTTGATTAAAAGTACACCCATTCGGGATGCATTCTGACACTTTGCATGTTTATTATTTGAATGCTGTTGAGACATACTTGTGCTTCTTTTATCACAAAGAGTAATGTTCATTGTCGACCCATATGAGTATAATAGGCTGTGTTTATATGGCTTCAGGGTATCTGGTGTAAGTGAAAAGAAATCTCAGTCTTTAAAATGTTTCCCTAACCCCAATCAGTAGTCTTGAATACAGTTAAATGTAGCAGTTTAAGTCTTTATTAGTTTGCAGATTTTGGTGTGTTGAGTGTCTATGCAGGCCTACAAAACTGTACAGCATCCCTTTGTTTTGTTTTTTTTCCAACTTAGAAATTCAACTTCATTGTTTTTCCTTTTTTATCTAGCCTTAAAAGATTTAACTTTACTATATATGACTACAAGGTGTGTGTGTGTGATGTCGAAGAAAGTCTGATTAGGTGGCTGTCTTTAGGTGGCGGTCAATTCAAGGATTTTCTAATCTCAGGTGAAAGGAAAATGTGAGTGAAAACCATATTAAGTTGTTCAGTGCATTGTGTTGCATTTGGGGAGTCATAACAATTCCAACTCTTTCTGCACATTCCATATTACTTTGCAAAGACATTGTGACATGCACATTACTATAGCTGTAAGTTTCTTTTTCTTTAAGTGATAAGCAGCACCAAAGCATATGGTTAAGTTAGCATGTACTAAAACTGGAATGCGTTTGCGGCATGAGACAATGGAAACTCTCCAATCGTGAATGCTAGCCTATAGCAGGATCACCTCTCCGTCACTGTTTTGTGAATCTGTAAGCTTAGCCATAATAATTAGTTGGACCTCAGTACTTAATCCCCAATTAGACAAATTAAGTGTAATTTAGACCCTAATATCAGAACAGCCAGCCATCATTAAACCGTCAACTAAAATGCACATCACGCAGTCTTAACAATAGGCTGCGCATTTTAAGCTAATACAGGGTTTCAGTGACAAATGCACCCTTGGCTTTACTACTTTTAAGTCGAGTATTGAGAAGCTGAGAGTCAAGCAACAACTCTTTGTGAGCTAAAACAAACAAAAGGGTTTTATTTATTATATTGATGATCCCTGTCCTTCTAACCTTCTGTATCAGGAAAATGTGATGCAAAAATTTTTTTAAAATACAAAATTGTAATATAATCAGTCTATTTTCCTCTTTACTGGGCTTAACAGCAAAGCAATATGTTTATGAATAGTAAATTATGCAATGCAGAACTACAAAATAAAATATAAAATGAGTCTATCTTTTGTCTCTTAACTGTATTAACTCATTGCATGTTAACATAATCTGCGTTAAATCAGATGACCCTAAAGGGGAAAAAAACCAAACTGGTTATTCATGCATGTGATTGACTATTGCAAAACAACAACGCAAGAGTTTGTTTGGTCTGTTTTCAAACAAATTTAATCACTTTCTTTATGAAAAATAGATGGGGAGTCATTGCTTTACAAATCCAGTCTATCAACATTTTTACATATAAATAAGCAGGTTTAAGTGCACAGTCCCATAAAAACATTACATTAAAAAGATATTAAACGGATCAACCATTTCAAAAGTATATACATAACGAACAGCCAACGCAGAATATTCTACTTAATCAAATATATTGTGGTCAAGGTGTTAAACTTGAAACCTTTTGAAAATTTTAGATTCAGACCAAACTGGTCTTGTATTACTGATTTTAATGTTTATCTTTACATAAAGTCTAACACTGTGATTAAGTCTTGGCACTAATGAAATTGTGAATAATTCATATACTGTACAGAATAATAGTGTGACAGTATAAAGGCAGATTCACAAAGTTTCAGACATTTTGGAAACAGCATGAATGAGTTGATTCCAGTTGTCATACCATGACCAGAAAACCCAATCCTGCTTACCCACACAAATTCTGCAGAAAAAAAACATAAATTAACAGCACGGACATGTGGAGAGGACACAACCACCACATATCTATCTAGTTAGACTTTTTATACATTCTCGCTACAAAGACCAAAAGCTTAGAGTGGTTTAACGTTCATTTGGAAGACTACAATGATAAAATGAGAGGGCAACACATGCTGAGCTCATCTTCACATTAATTAGCATGATTTTTCCACAGTAATTCATACAACTGCAAACACTGCTCAAGGTATACTGCATGTAAAATCCATAGAGGCAGGACAAAATAGAGAAGGAGTTTCACATGAGCTGAAACCATTCATGATGCAATGTTTCTGGCATCATTTTGATCACCACAGGTGAGGGAGCCAGATGTGCAAGAAGGCCCTTAGAGTATGAGACAACCTCTGCCATCAAGTGCTGCCAGGTGAGCAAATTAGATCCAAATTAGAGCACTGTCCATAAAAAAATGAGTTGTGGGACTTTTTATTTGTCCTTAATGTTTGCTTTAAAGAAATAATGCTTAAAATAATTTAAATTCAACTAGTCCAATAATAATGTGAATGCCAGACCGTTAAAGGAGTCAGTATATAACGCAAATAGACGTGGTCGAGTCCTGAGTCACTCGGATTCTAAAAATAAGCTGAGTTTCACAAATCCCCCTCTTCATTAACCCAGATCTGTTGAGTCCTTAGCTGCATGTGCTGCTAACAATCCATATAAATACAAAATTATAAATTGGGCCATTCATAACCTCTTTATAATCTACTCCATTCATTCTACGTGGTTATTAGTAACAAATAGCATAAATTACACAGACTAGCTGTAGCTGCTACTTTATTCATTATCAGGAACTGAACCACAGGACCTGTGACTGTTACCGAGATTTTACGTTCGCTCTTGGTTAAAGTAATGAGTCCTGTGGATCCGAGTCTGTTTGGAGCTGCAAGTCCCACGCATTCACTCGGGTCAGTCGGTTACAGCCTCGTCCAACTGATCCGGATTGGTCACGCAGGAATTTTTTCTAACCCGACTCTGTCAGATCCCTGAGTCCCCTGATGACGAATAAGGTAGCAACCACTGCTAGTCCACATAATTTATGATATTTGGTGTAACAGTTTCTGGCTAACAACTACTTAAAATGAATGGAATAGGTTTTAAGGACAATGAATGGCACAATTTAAAGTTTGAATTTACATGGGTTGTCAGCAGTAATGTTACATTACATCCCGTTTGTTTAATACCCCTATTAACTGAATTTATCCCAAAGACATGACACCACACAATAATCTAACATGTAGCTAATATCTTTAGGTGTTACGTTGGAAGCAAACGTTCTTGTTTGTTGTTTAGTGTTTTATAATAATAGGGATATTGCCTGCACCCTTAATTGTGAAGACTCGGACTTACATGACCCAAGACCACTTTGGAGTTGTGTTTCACCAGTCGGTTCTGGTGATACCGACTCAAGTGCCTGGGATCAGTATATTGAGTGATCCAGAAGGGCTCAAGTCCATACAAATGGACATCAACCTGAAAGACAGGTCAATCGGAAAGACAACCAATAATAAAATATTTCACCATGTAAAGACTTACTTCTAGACAAGATATTCATTTTTGTAGCTCTACCAAGTTCTAATGGGGATGCACTTGCCAAAAGGAACAAGTCTGGTTTTCCCCAATGCTTTGTATTCAGCACTGGTTAAAATGTAGTTTTAGTGTAGTTGCTTCAATAATAACATTTTAAAAATGCAAATACATGTATGAGCAGTATCTTTCTCATAGCATTTTCACTTGTGTTGTCCTGGGCCACATTTGGCTTCTGAGATACCAGGCATTTTTTAGTGTCACTTACAAATTTGTTTGTGTTTTGCCTACTTGACAATAGGTCACACTGATGATGTTTGGAGGAATATAATGTGTTGCTATCAAGGTTTAGTTGTCAAAATTATTGCTTCAAAAAGGTTCTATGAATTAAGAGACAAAACTCCTCCAATTAACCATTTTACCATTTTCACATACTGGTATCCACAAACTAAAAAGTGCTGTATCTGAGTGTTAACAAAAAGTTCCAGTGTTTTCTTTACGTTGAATCCTTGCCCTGAGCCACATGGCAGAGTACAATGGTCACTCCAGTTACAGCTCTCATCCACTTATAACTAACCTAAAAAAGAAAGAAAAACAAGTGGTTCAATTTGATTAAGAAATATTTATACAAAATGGCTTGATAAAATTAACACTTTATAAACAGTGAATCAAGCTGACTTACTTTCATCGTCAGAATCAAAGCCAAAGAGCGCAGAGCAGGTGTTAAGGGCTTGGTGTTTCCGTAATTCTTCCAAGCTGCTGAAGGAGGACAGACACTTGTCACAGCGAGACCTGGTCTTCTGCTCAGGGGCCTCATTTTTTGCCTGCTGATCCTTTTCCGGCACAGGATCCTTTTTCTTAATGCTCCAGTAAAAATTTTTCTTTGGTGCAGCCTCATCCACGGACCTTCTCTTGCGCATTGAGAGCACAGACTCATCCAGGTAGGTGGAGGGTGGCGGCCGGATGAATGGAGCCTTGACAAATGTCGCATAAGAGGGGTCTTCTGGTTGGAAAGTTTTGTGTTCAGTGATATGTGGCTCCCCCAGTGTCTTCTGAACTCCTTCAGACAAAGTGGACAAATCCTCAAGGTCTCGGACATTCAAGGGGTCATACACAACGGGGGCCCGTTTTCGACGGCTCTTACTTGAAGCTGCTGCAGCAGCGTCAGTATGGGGAGTGGAAAACTTTCCCTCCGGCACTTGGTTTCTTGTGTCATCCACATATCCATTGACGGTGGCTTTGCTTTCATCAGTGGACTCATGCTTGACCGTTTCCTCTGAACAATTAGGAGACTGAGACAGGTCTTGACCACACTCTGGTACATTTAGTTTACAAGACTGGTCTTCAGTTTTCATTTTGAGATCATTGAAATCCTCGACATTAGAGGCCTTATAGTGATCATTTGTTTCACAAGGTTGAGCTTCAGTTTTGGTTTTGTTGAAATCCTCAAGATTACAGGCCCCTACGTGATCAAGGGGAGGAGTCTCCTTCTGCCCCTTTTTACTCTGTAGCCATATCTCCTCAATCTTCATTTTCTGCTTCCATGGAGCTTCAGCATTTTGCTTTTTCTGCCTGCTCTGCCTCAACTCTAGTTCGTCTCTTTGAGGCGCTGGGACGTAGTGTCTCCATTCATGGTCATAGAGACCCTGAAGGTTAGAGAAAAGCTTCTCACAGTCTGTGAAAGGACACTGAGGTCTGAAGGGCTGGTGGGTATTGACATGGTCCTTTAGTTCCTGCAGTGTCATGAACCGTTTGTTACACTCCAAATGGTAACAGAAGTGCTGGAGAGGAGTATCGTGGAGCTTCATGTGGTCCTTATAGTGCTGGAGAAACTGTATCTGCCTGTTGGAGGAAAAGCACAGTCAGCACAATAAGTTCTCCTTACAACATAATTGACAATCTTTTGCAAGACCGAACACACACACACAAAAAATGGTGAAATCTGAAACAATGGTTTCACATTTGGCCATTCAATATGACCAGCTCTACTGGAATTAACAGAATGGATGCTGAGATGTAAAAGTCATCCAATTTTCCACCTTTAAGTCTACATGTGCACAATCAAAGACTTTCAAAGTAACAGCAGATAATCATGTGAAGATGGTCACTTTAACACACTATATAGTACAAAATGTACTATATAGCATAAGTACATTATATCTGTATACACTATATCAGGCTGTGATGCCTCTTACCTGAGGCACAGAGTGCACTTGTGTTTAGCCCAAACAAAAGTTTTTTCCAACACCTTATCTTCTTTAACATGGCATTTAATGGCATGCTTTGTTAGTGTGCTGCTGATCCTCAAGAATACTCTATCACAGGACTCTGAAGGGCACAAGTGATATGTGATGTCCACACCATGACCATTCTCTCTTGCTGGCGTCTCCTCCTCTCCTTCTCCCTGTTGCTCCTTCACAGAGGGGTCTCTCACTATCACCATGCCATCTTGAATGACTACTTGCTCATCCTTGAAGTCTAGATGCTGGAATATATTTGCATCAGGGTTCTTGCACTTGTTGTGAAGCACAGATGTCTTTTTGATGAGGGTGCGGAGGTTCCTGATGATTCGATTTTCTCTCTTGAGGTTTGACTGTTTCCTTTTGCTTCCAGATTTCTGATTAGGAGTTTTCTCATTGGAAATGGAAGTACTGTTTTCATCCTGAGGCTGGCTCTGATTTTCCACATTATCTACTTTTCCATTAGCAGCTGGCATATCCACAGTGCATGGCTCCTTATCAGGGGGGTTCAGCTTGCCCATTTTATCAATGTGGTCTAGAATATGCTTTTTGGCAAAAGAAAGCTGCTTAAAGCGTTTTCCACAGAGTATACATCTTAGTTTCCCACACTTCAGGTGTGACAGAGCATGCCTCATAACGTTCAAGCCTTTATAGTCCTTGCGGCAGATGCTACAGTGGTGCATCAAATGAGCATATTGTTGAGTACGGAGAGCTCTGTCCCGCCATGTTCTTTTGGCTATTACCTGGAGAAAAGGGTTCACCAGAAAAAAGTGAGCAGAATATCACATAATATTTCCCAATAAAAGCACGTAAATCTCTGCATATCTTTCTGTTTTCCTGACTGAAATGTGGTGTCAGTGCATGACTGAATTAAGTAAATATTCCTCTCAAACACTGTTTATGTAAACACAGTACTCAGTATAATTTGGCCAAATCAAAATGCTGCAAGTGCATTACACAGTAAACAAAACAAGATTAACGTAAATTTGATTGGAATACGTGTGCCCTGTACGTATAAACCTGTGTTATGAAATGTCTGGCATGGTAATTACAGAAAAAGAACTGACCTCTGTGTTTGACATTTCAGTTTCCTCTGTGGGTTGGGTATCACCATTAAGCTCATCTGATGCTGGGCATGCAGGAAGTTCCGGTTTCTCACTGTCAGGCTTTTTGAATCTAAGACAGTAGCTGTGTAACTGTTCTACTGGACAACTGAATAAGTCTAAAGGTGGACCATCAAGCTCAGGATCACCGTCAACAGCTGGAACAGCAGCTTGAGGTTCACTCGGAGGACCTTCACAAAGCTTGGAACCAAACTGTGTTTGAGGTTCCTCTTTTGTTTGTGCAACAGCACTGCTTCCACAGACCATGTCGCTAAGTTCCTCAAGTTCATTTTCCTTCTCAAGACGGTGCTCCATCTGTTCACTGTCTTGTTTAAGATCATTCTCTAGGTGAGGCATATGTGGCTTTTTGTCCTTTATGTCAGTTACCATCTGATCAACCTGATTCTCTACCTGTTCACTCTCTTGTTTATCTTCATTCTCCAGATGAGGCGTATCTGACTTTTCAACCTCCATGTCAGCTATCTCCACAAAACCAGACTTCTCCTCTGTAAGAGATATTTCATTATCAGGGTACGAGAGTTCCAATTTCACTAAAGGCTTCCTTCCCCGTTTCATTCCTTTAACTTTGATCTTCTTCTTCTCTTTAACTATCTGCACCTGCTCCAGCCTCGGCAGACCCTGCAGCCATCTTTTCTTTTTACCTTTCCTTTTAAAAATTTGGCTCTTCACACATCTAGACAAGTATTCTCTCTTGCGGTTTCTAGGGAGTTTTACAGAAGAATTTTCCATGTTACTGTGATTGCGTCTTAGTGAATACACAGGCTTATTGCCTAAAGAGGTGGATTTGAGATTGTATTTGATCTCTGGATCATCATCAAGTTCCGTCTCATCATCAGACTTAGATTTCTTTCTCCTTCGCAACACTCTCCTCCATTTTCTCGTCTTCAGAAGAGCGTCATCTGATGGGACAACACACTTTTCTGTCTTTCCATCCATATTAGGCTCTTCTGGAAGATCTTTGTGCACAATTTCAGCTTCAGTGCACTGGCAGGAATTGAAACCTTGAGTGCATGAGTTATTTACACAGTTATTTATTAACAGCTCTTCACTGTACTCCTTCTCCTCTTCCTCCTTCATTTCATTGAGAACAGCAGCCTTCACAACCTTGTCACTCATCAACTCCAAACAATGGGTTCTGAGGGTCAAAAGGTTCCAAAACTCAGGGTCAAAACACAGGCGCTCCTTGAGCATCTGGAAAACAAAAATTTACAAAAATGTTCAGCACAAATCACAATGCTAATATATCATTATAGCATATAGTATATTCCCATCTTCCATCCCTCCAACCTGCAGAATATGGAAGCGAACGCTGGTTCGGACAGGGCTGTTGTGGGGATGCGGCTCCTGGTCAGGATGCATGTAAAGCAAGCAGACAGTTCGGTAAGCTTCAAGGCTGCGTTCCTGACAGAACACCAGCAGGGAACATGCACGACAGATCTCCAGGTCATGAGGCAGGAGGAAGGCGATGGTCTTGCAGACCAGGGACCGGGTCACAATGTCAGCTTGCATGTCACACAGCTGCAAGGCCCTGGCACAAAGCTCCACGCAGACATGGACTCCTTCACTCCCCAGCTGTCCAAAAACAAACACACTAGTGATTAAATCAAGACAAAATTTTCTGCACTGTTTCACTGCACTGTTTCATTCGTGTAACATAAGGTAACGATATATTTAGCAAATTTTTGTTTCATCTTTGTCCTTAACAAGTCACTCGCAGTTTAGAACCAAATGAGGAGCAAACATTATAAGACCCTTGTCAGATAGAAATGATGTAGTTTCCAGATGTAAGCTTCTAACTGTGTGCAGAACATTTTGCTAACTACTGTTTGTTCTGAGAAACACAATTTGGAATGAGATGATGCTATGATGTCAAGTCGTACCTCTGTAGTGACCAGTTTGATGAAGGGGAAGATGGCTCTGACGTTAGTAGCAGAGGAGGCCAACTGCAAGCACTCAGCCAAGAAGCCTTGGCTGGAGGGGTGGGCCCTGAGATGCAACCTGCTCCAGATGAACACCAGGTCCCTGCAGGAGGCAGCATATGATAAGTCAAAAACATCTAGATTAGTTAAACAGCATGTTAAGTAATCATACACATACTGAGCAAACACTAGGTTAATTTACTGAATCTGAGAGTAACATCAATTGCGACAACTGAGGAGAATAAATTGGTGGGATACATGTCTGAAAGTCATTCTTACCAGATGTAGTACATGTCTCCATTGTGTAGCTGCTGGGTGAGGAAAGCTTTACACAGCGACAGCAGAAGCTCATCTTTTTCAACACTCTCCGTGTTGCATATGATCTCCACTGCATCACGGCCATCTATTTCTGCCATCTGATCAAGAAGATATGCAGAAGCACAGATTAAAAGAAGATTTAAAAAAAAAAACAAAAAAAAAAACAAAAAAAAAAACACAAACACACACACACTAAATACAAAAATTTGCATTACAATCAACAAATGATACCAGAAATAAAAGAATGACTCCAATAGCTGCTCATCATTACAGTCCATTCATGATCATTTAATATAGCAGCATAACAATGAATTGATTTTCATCACTTACTAAATTATTACTGTTTGATTTCTATACTTTCACTGTTGTAAATATTTCTGTTTCTTGTTATAAAGTATTATCCTTTCCACCAATAACCCATCTCTGTCATATGGGGCCCAAAATTCATCTATACAGTCCCACAACGCCTTGCACCCTTCAGACTTTCCACTTTGCCACTCATTGTCTCTTACCTCCTTGTGAAGGTGTTCATGCAGTGAGGCCTTGTAGAGGCAGGTCAAGTAGGCCTGGTGGAAATACAGATGCTTTCCAGCCTCGCAGTTCTCCAGGCAGCTTTTAGCCAGGGCCTTGGCCTCTTGCATTCGTTCACAGGCCTGCAGGTATCGGACCCGGAGCTCAAAGAATACTGGCAATTCCGAGCTTAAGTACTCCTCAACTGGATGGGAGGGAATCAGATGTGTTAGTATGACATGGAGGTATTTACATAAGCTAGCTCTTTATTAGAAATGACAAATGTAGTGTTGAGTAACATCACACAGAGTAACACTGATGTTAGTGGAATAAAAATTTGACACTGACTTGATTTCCAACTCATGTGGTCCAGATATATCAAATTCCAAAGTCCAAAAGTCAGAATTTATATAAAAGAAGATAGATGTAATCTTGTCCTAAATTGTCCAGCACTGTCTTGAACTGAGCCATCAATGTATGTGTATTTGACAGCCTGGGAACGAGACTCAAGGAGAGGCTACAACACAACCTCTCACACTCCCCCAGTGCAGTGTACTCTGTGTGTGTGCCATATCGGCTGATAAATATGGTCATCAGCCTACCCTCTTTCTGTGGCAAGTCTGCCTCTTTCAGGATTCCTTGCAGCACTGGATTCTCCCACGGGCCACCTGCTTTGATGATCTGCTTCACATGCTGAAGGTAGATGTTCCTGTGCCGCAGGAGCTGAGAGTGGCACTCCTGCAAAGAGTGATAAAAATTGTTCATTCTCAAAACACTGAGTTAAGACCACCTGTGCTGTAGCTGTTTCCGCTACATGCTGGTAACTTTTACTCAACACTCACAACTAAGTAAAGGCAGGTACAGCTGCTGGGTCTTATGAAAGTGTGTTGTGTGAAAACTTAGAATTACGACAGTGGGTTAGCTGTTGTCACCTGAAAGGAATCAAGGATGTCTTTTAAAGGCTTTTCCACAAATTCTTCTTTACTGAAAAACAGCATCAGTTCAAAGAAGCTCCTGCAAAACAATTTAAGGAACATTAATTTACCAAATCTGGCAGGAAATAAGACATTCATACATGTTACTGTTTATTGCTGTCATTTACAGGAACAGATAGTGACCATATTGCTGTGCCACTACATAGCTGATTCAAGTAAATCCCATATCAGCTTTTAAACTCCTTCATTTCTTTGATCAAGCAAACAAGCCATGTTCACTATGGTATGTGATTTAGTATTATACTGAGCATATTCAGGGTGGAGGCTAAGAATTCCTCAGGAAAACTCAGGAAACTATCCTCTGGTTTATTTGTCTACTGGAACATCAACAAACTACCTCACAAGGTACATGCTAAAATAGAAATTGAATTAAATATTTGTGCATTGAGATTACATACAAAGTAAATACAATGATGCTAACAGATGTGAATTCATCTACAACATTAGATTTTTCATTTTCTCTCAAGTACTGTAGTAAAATATATACTGTGTGACTGCAATACAATTTTAGCTGGGATTTCAGCCAACAAGATACTTAAATGCATTTTCTATTCCAGTCAAAATGATAATAATTAAAAACACCAGCATTACAAGATACAGTTTTTAGACAGAGGGTCACATATGGCTCCTAATGGTAACAGTTAGTTCATGCATGATGCTTTCTGGTAACAGTTACTGAAATAAGCATACAGCATGGCTGCTGAACAACAAGAAATATTTAATTTTCAAATAACAAACTACTTACAAGGCCAGACTGCTGAGAACATAGTGGACATGCTGACAGTCATCAGGGAAGGCAGCAGTGGCTTTGGTGAAACTGCTCAGTGCAGTCCACAGCACCTTCAGTTGAGGGAGAGGAACTTGCCAGTGTCCTGTGTACTCCTCAACCAACTGCAGGAACACCACAAAAACATTACGCACTTGGGAATTTCAGATCCTTTTTCAGATCCTTACAACCAAACAAAACATATATGCTTTCACTCATTACTTCAGATTACTAGATTCAGACACTGTTTCACTGTGTTTAAGCATGTCATAGATGTTACTTCTAAGTATAGTGGGGTACTGGTACATGAGAGAAATCTGTAGATATTAACTGTCTTCAATCTCACAGGGAACTTTAACTGCATTAAGTCAAGTTACTATAATACAGAGGTTTGGAGACATCTCCAAAAGGATGACTCCTGATAGTGCAGTAAGTAAGATGTAATAAGTGCATTATAAACAAGTCTGAAATTAGACAAATGCATAATTTAAAAAGGGGTAGATTCACTAGATTCATGCTCTTATGGCTTAAAGTCAAGTCTTTAGTACTTAATACGCGGTACTGCAGACATATGACTGCAGGCAAGTTTTCCATTGGCAACCATACTAACACCTTTATGTGTTTATCTAAGCTGGTGTTTCATATTAAATACTGACATTTGAGAAGAGGCCACGAGGCGTGTTCATAGCGTTATTAATAACAGTTTGGCGAAACACAGCTCGCTCCAAGACCTCTGTAAACCTCATATAGTTAGCTTAGCTGAACTGACTAGCCATAAAGCTAACCAAGCATCATCAAATGGCAGATATTACGAAAACACAGTTACGCCACGACGCTAGCTACGCAAAGTCACAGTATTTATCCGTCTACATTTTGCTAACCACTTGTGTTGTGTTTCTGAAATGCTATGCTATAGTCTTAGCTAAACAACTGCATAAACAGAGCTAATCTGAGGGCTACCATTAGCAAGCGATCCTAGTAGCTTTAGCAATAAACAAACACCGACTAGATAGACTGTCTACAAATTGAGTCTAGCATACCTCACAAAATTCAGAGCAATAGCTTTTGCTCCTCAATGACGACTCATCGCTGCAGTGTCTTTGAAACAATGTGTCCAGAGCTAAATCAAGCCCGTCTGTTTCCAAATCACTTTCGCTGTCCGCCATACTGCCTGCTGTATCCAGCGCATAGTCGGTTGCCGGGTTTGTATAGCAGCATCCTACTAACCACACGAATGTGCCCCGCAACAAAACAGTACCAACCTGGCAACCACGTAATTACAAACGTACTAATAAAGTTTTTTTAATCATTCACATTGTACAATAAACAGTTCACCAGTTCATCAACAGTTCATCACTTCATCTTAAATCTTAAAATTGTTTGATTAAAATAAAAGGATCTGACAAACGGACCTAATGAGTGAATCACATCAAGAAAATATAACTTACCCTGCTGGCCCCCGTGGAGGAGGTGGACATGAAATGATGATGTTAATGACTTGAGGTGGAAATATAATCTTTATCTCATGTCTGATCAGAGTTCTCAAGAAAAAAGTGTATGTGTATTTATTTAAAAATGTATTTATGTGTTGTATTTATGTGTATGTAATGTATTTATAATTACTACACAAAGGGCTACAAGAATGAGTAGACTAGACCTTTCTGCCCATTTTTGTTCACCTTTGTTTATAGGGATGGCAGTTCAAACTTCAGAGTTGACCTAGTCACCTAACAAATTATCTTCCTGTCAAAGTAATTTCACTTTGAACAGATGAGCATTGCCATTGATACAAAGGACATAAAATTTACAAAAAGGCATTTTGAGTCTTTTGAGGCTCAGTGTGTAATAACTATAAAGAACATAATTATATGGTCAATTTGAAAATGTACAGCAACTGAGGTGAAATTTGAACAAAGTATACACAGAAGATGAAGATCATGTTGTTTCATAGCCTGAAATGATCAATATATTCCTACAGGTTGCAAGGTATGAAAAAAATTTAATTGGTTGCGTAGGATAAGATACAAAAAATCTGACCTTTGGATTGTCTATCCCCATATTTGGATATGCACATCACTTGGGGCCAGAGTGTTGAGTGAGATAAGGAACACATGGTTTTAGAAGGGAAAAGGGCAGAAAGAAGAGGAAAGTTTTCTTTTTTAAAAAAAAAAAAAAAAAAGAGGGGGAGAAAAAATAATACAAAACCAAAAAAGCCTTTAAGCTCTACTACCTAAATAGGAAAATAAGGTTAACATATATCCATTGGGAAAGAATAACAATATGTGTACATAAAACAGAGTTATTTCTAATAACACCAACAGTGGCTCAGTTCTCTGCAAGTGTCCAAGTAAACCATAACATTGTGACAGCGACTTTATCTCAGTACCAGGACTCTGAAATTAAAGCAGCCATTGTTAATTTTATTATGCAAACCTGTGCTATTATAAAATGTCAGAATTACCTCTTGGCTTTTATTTTCAAGGCCTACTCCAAAGAGTGGCTTTTATTCTAAATTGAAAATGCCTATTAAATTGCTGTACATGACTGACTCATTGGAAAAGGATGTGAATTTCCTGTGTACCTTGTCGCTTCTTCTAGGCAAGGAAGCATTTCTGTACCCCTGAGAACATAAACAGTTCTTTTAGAGCCAGTCAGCCAGAAGCATGCTGTTCTCCTTACCATGTTGGAGAAAGAGGAAAGACTTTGCCTTGCTTGTGAAATGCCTGCACTGGTATTCCCTGGTGAGTGTGCATACACACATACTGCTGCAATTGTTTGTGTGCTACTGTACGGAGACAGATTTCTGAACAGATGTCGGCTCAGAGGGTTTGTGAATGCATATCACAAGCCTGTGTTTATGGGGATAAACTCTAACCTATACCTTTCATACTTAATATTCTGTGAACATTTTAGAAACAAATTGCTTAAGTTAAGCAGTCACTTAAGTTTCAGCCATAATGGGTGATGCAGAGTCAAAACAGGTGTAAACTATACTGCTGAGATCCAGAATCTACTCCTGGCATTGATATCTCTAATCATTCCAGTGAAAATGGCTGGCAGGAATTCTAACTAGGAAGTCCCAGTTGTCTGTCTCGCTGCTAGAGCTGCCCACGGGTTGTATGTCTTTCCTGCATGAGATGAAGGAGCTTGAACTACCAGTCATACCACCTTCCAAGTGAAGTTCAGAACCAACAGGTGAAGCAGAAGTAGATGACAACAACATGTATGTCTAAGTAAGATGAACTTTATTGATCCCACAGTGGGGAAATTCACTTGTCGTGGCAGCTCACAAATATCTATGCACTTTGTTGTTTGTACCTGCTCCAAAACAAGGATTGGAACTGTGAATTCTAAATCGGTGACAAAATAGGCTTTTTACATTTTTTTTTAAATAGACAACAAAATTTGAACATAACAATAAGTTTGACAAGACAGAGGAAAAATAACTTGTTATGTTTGTGCCATGAAATCTTACTGCTGCCGTTGATGGGAGGATTGAGCAAGATGTGGACACGCTGGAAACCTATTTACTTATAGACTAAAGTGAATTTCAGCTATAAACTCCTTTATAAAGCTATAAAGTCCACTTTTGGAAGACACCTTGTGTGTTTTTTAAGTAGATATATCTTCTCCATTAAAATAGTCTATGAGACAGAGACAACTTGCACAGTAATGCAGTTTTTTTGTTTAAATCTTTTATTTGTTTGATTTGTGAGGTCAGATGAACAATATCACATTTCATGAAACTCTTTGTCATAGTTATGAAAGAAGGATGCAGTTTAACCCAGCAAACTGAGAAGTCAGCAGTCCTTCTGATAGCCACAAGGGGGCGTAATCACACCAGAATATCCTGTTCGCATTCAGTAGACTGAAACAGGGATTGCAATGTGTCATGACATCCATCTACACATACATGTTACTAGTGAGTTGTCATTTCTGTTAATCCTGCTACTATTGTCTCCAAACACGTAGGGGATATATTACACTCAAATCACTTCACAGAGAATTAGTATTAATCCAGAGAAGAACAAGGGGAACATCATTCATCATGGATGGTTTATTATTGATTATTAAGACAGTGAGAGACATAGAAAGAAACATTATACAAATACTGGTCATACTGTCAGAGATGTCTGCAAGTACGTGACACACCTTGTATTATTTCTCTGGCGTACAGTACACCCTCACACTTGACTCATCCACAGTGTTTCCATCAACATGTGCCCTCTCGGAGGCAGTAAAGAAATAGTAGTTCTATTCCTAGCGCTTGAGTGGGATTGATGTAATGAGGGTTTCTCCACCGGTGGCTCTCACATTCATTACGACCTAATGCTGGCTGTGGTGTGGGAGTGGGATGGGATGGGCTGTTTAATGGCTTTAGGATACATAAATAAATAACTACCGTAAGAAATGACATGGAATGTAAAAGGTTATGCAAAAGCATCAATTAAAGTGGCAGTGCCTCAGAACCTGTAATCCCAACAACTTAAGCCTTCTCCAGAAGTTGACCTTTTGTAGTTGAAAGTTGAAACAAGCTCAATTTTTATATGGTCCCCAAGTATTTATTTATTTTCTTTATTTTGTAATTCCAAATTATAATTATAAAAGTCTTTTCCTCACATTGATGAAAGAAGGAAGTCTTTGCTGTTAGTCTAAACATCTGAATCATGGTATGATGAGCTCAGAGTGAAATTTATGAAAAGCAGGCAATAACTCCACATTTTTGGGTTGTCAAATGAATTATCTGACAAGAAGCTCGCATTATTTCATATTTATTGCAATGTTTTGTATGGCTGAATACATACCATAGTCAACTATTTCTGTCAACGATCACTACAACAGTCAATCAGATTTCATGTCATATCATGGCCACAGAAAGTCACAGCTAGGTATACTGGGGTATTTTACACATGTTCTGTATTTCAGCCAGCAGCATGGACTACATAGAAGGAGGTCATTAGATGGAACACACATAATGGTCAGCTATTTCAAGACCTTTATATGGGGCTGATCACTAATGCACAGAACCCAGACCTCAAAAAGGTCAGCGATGGCCCATTTTCTAAAAACCAACATGTCAGTGTCCCTTGAAACACACCAATTAACATCAAGGAAATTTCAGGCTGTGCCATTAATAGCAGGACTTGGATTTCAGTGTGGAAATTTGCTGCAAAGCTCATTGCTGAGCTGATGCCATTTAGGCTGTTGAAGTGCCTGGTGAAGAGTCTGGAAATGGGTGTCAGTCCTTTTCCCCTTGAGATTATCCTCTCTCAGGCACACTGAATCAGTTTTCAGTCAGTCATCTATGACTGGTCTTTAGTTTGTCCCCTCATGGTTATGTGTGTATGTGTGGTAGTATATGGGAGCGATCATGCATAATTGTATCCATCAGAGGTAATGACTGCACCTAACAAGTCTTTGGAAAGCTTTTTTGAAGTCTTCATTAAAGATGGTGTAAATGAGGGGGTTGATCAGCGAGTTAAGGTAGCCCAACCATGTCAGAAAGTCGGCCATCTCTACCGAAGTACTGCAAGAACTGCAGGTATTAACGATCACTTCCTTGACAAAAAATGGCAACCAACAGATAACAAAGGCCCCTATTATCAATCCCAACGTGTATGCTGCTTTGCGTTCCCTTGAGCCTGAGATCCGAGGTCCTTGGTAAAACTGGCTCCGACGTGACTCGCTGCGTGATTCATGCCGGCGCGACTTGCACTGGAAAGCCTTTACTGATACACGCACCCGTTCACGCGGAGGTTCCTCAGTTGAGGGTTCTGAGAATGACTTTTCTGGTGGGCTTACGGGTTCTGGACTTCGAGGTCCCTCATCAACATCACCATCTCCAGCAGGATAAGATGATGGGATCATGCTCCCATTGGTCATACAGGAGTGACGGCTGGCTCTGCTGGCCTCCCTGCGCATATAGAGGGTCTGAGCTGCCCGATAGATCTTATAGTAGAGGATGAGGATAAGCAGCAGTGGGATGTAAAACGCTCCAAGGGTGGAGTACAAGGTGAAGGCCATGTGATGGTGGATGATGATGCACTGGTCTTCCTGTTCTGGATCCTCGCTGTAATGCCGCCACAGTAGAGGAGGAAGTGATATGAGGATTGACAAAAGCCACACCACTGCCACCATCGCCCCAGCCCTGGCCCCCGTGCGTTTTTGAGAGTACTCCACGGCATCAGTAATGGCCCTGTAACGGTCGATGGCAATAGCAGCGAGGTGCAGGATGGAGCATGTGCAACAGGTGATGTCCACACTTAACCAGATGGTACACACCACCTGGCCCATGACCCAGGTCTCTTTTTGGATGTACATGATACTGAAGGGCATGACCAGCACAGCCACTAGCAGGTCGGTCACTGCTAATGAGCAGATGAGGTAGTTGGCTGGGTGGTGCAACTTCCGCGTGACTGCAATAGCTGTGATCACCAGGCAGTTGAAAAATGTAGTCAGGATAGCCAATACAGAGAGGGTCACTGTGAGCAGGATCTTACTGGGAGGGAGTTTAGTGGTCTCCAGTGAGTCATTACCACTGCTGCTCGTGGCAAACACCACCTCAGTGCAATTGGGGAAATCCATTCTGAAAGAGAGTTGTGTATAAAGGGAAGCTTCTCAGAAGAAGACAAATAATTCAGTCATTATTGGATGGATGGAAGTGAATGAAAAGAAAGTTTTCATTCAAATTGTGCTTTTAAGAATAATGGACTTGAAAACGACCGCTTTCAATTACTTGCCCACAGAAGTCTGCCAAAACTCTAAAAGTAAAATGCAGTAATCCTACCTGTCTAGGCTCTAACGTGTTGCATCCAGTTGGCTCAGCGTGCAGCAGACAGTCTGCTCTGATCTGTCCTGCCTGCTAGCTCAGCCATCACATCACCCCTGTCACTCATCAACACCTGGGAAAGAGAACGAGAGGGAGAAGGAGCAAAAGACAGAAATTGTGAGAAAGAGAGAGAGCGCGATAGACAGAGAGAGAGAGAGAGAGAGAGAGGGTGGGATGTAAGATTGAAGACTGAAAAGCAACAAAGCACAGCCAAGGACAAGCACACCTACACAACAGTAAAAGTAAGTTCAAATGCAGTGAATGGTTTTTCAGACACTAATGTTAGCACGCCTCTTTTGAAAATATGATCATGTTCACCAGTGTGACTTCTGTGTCTTCTGATCAGGGTCAGCAAGACAATTCATTGGTTTGGTTATTAAGGTGATCATCCTGTGATCTTTTCATTATAACATGACGGATTAATGCTGTTTCAGAGGATTTTCAAGTTAGATTAAAATTCAGTGGATAACTTGTTTTAATTACTAGCCCGTAACATAGTTACATTGAAGGTGATACAACATCAGACAGGAATATTCTCTGTTGGTTGCTTTTGCCCAAAAATGTTGCTCCATGTATATTAATAATATATTTGTCAAGTCTTAATTTACCAACAGCCACAAGATCAGTAAACTAAAACTCCCAGGTATGACTATCGTTGCAGTTCTCGTTCACTCTCCGCATTGTTCAGTATCCTGAAGACACGAGTGGGAACTGTTGCCATAGAAACACAAGAAGTACAGTACTTTTACTTAATGTGGTGATGGAGCAGAGGCAGCCAAACGCTGACTGTCGGGTCTCTTCTGAGTCCGCTCAGTTCCCAGGTGGTAGGTTTGGGAGTAGGTGGGTGGGTGAGCAGGGTGGCAAGGCTACATTACAATTAAATGAGATAAGAGATTTAAGTTCACTTAACCCTAACACATGACCAAGTGCTTGTTAGTATAATTTACCACAGAAACATCCAAAGGCCCTTCTTCAAAAAAAAGTGTTTTGCAGAGTATGGAGTCATAAAAGTACTTTTACTGTTGGAGCACTACTACCTGGCTACCACTGGCACAGTATCAGACCCGTTTATAAAAAGGAGTAGCTCCCGCACAGAGCCCTGATCTCAACCCCTTTGAACCCCATTGAGATGAACTGGAACGGAGATTTCAAGCCAGGGCTTTTGGTCCAACATCAGTATCTGACCTCACAAGTGCTCTACTGTATGAATAGATGAATGTTCCCAAAGAAACATTCAAAATCTTGCAGATAGCCTTCCCAGATGAGTGGAAGCTGTTATAGCTGCAAAGCTGTCTGTGCATTTAGAATGCAATGTCATTAAAGTCCCTGTTGGTGTAATTGTCAGGCATCCCAATACTTTTGTCTTTGTAGTGTGGGTGAAATTAACCAAACCCACAATTTACAGGTGCAGAGACATATTTATCACTATTTAGCCAGAGTCATAAAGGTGCTTATATTGTGATGGTTTAAATAGCAAACAAAAGCATTTCTGCTGTTTAAAAAGCATACTGACACAAAGAACTCTTTGTATTACTGAGGGACCATTGCAATGTGTTTCAAAGTTCTATTTCTTTCACTACGAATGATGTTTACTTCGTATTTTTTCCTGTACACACAATGTGTAGGAGATAAAACTCATGTTGTCTTTCCCAACTCGTTGTTAACAGTGCCAGAGTTAGAGTTGAAAACAGCATTTCTGGCCTGTTAGCGAAGGTTTTAAAAATTGATTTTCAGGCTTGGTGAAAAAAAAAAAAAGACTTCCTAAAGTGAAGTTTCACAAAACACTTTCATAAACCTCTTTGCTGAGAAGAGTTGAGTACAGTTCATTATGCTATGGCTGCAAAAATAAATTCAAAACTACAAATGGTTTTCACAGCTATTCCAGAACAAATTGCTTTGCTACTGTGAAGTGGGCCAATAGATAGTTTCTATATACCTGTGATTGGAGACTTTAAGGACAATAAAATTGCCTTCCTCTGTGTTACGATGCAATTATACACTCCGTCCCATTTACCCTTGACAGAATATGGAAGAAAACCCAGCAGCATTTAATATGCAGATTACTTTTCGCAGATAGATCGATGATAATTACTGTTGCGCTTCAGTCCTGCTCTATGCCACTGCGCAGATGTATTCTCCGTTATGCATGTGAAAATAGTTATTTTTTTATGTTTTTGCACAAATTTATATTTAGACATACAGTAGGAGGCACACTGGGGTGTGTTTTTCTGCATGCACGCATGTATATGCAGTGATTGACAGTATGCGTTCAGTGCCAGCCTGTCATTATGTGCAACAAAGAAATCATCTTCTTTTGTCTTCAAATGTTCTAAAACACAGGCTTTCTGTTCAAGGCCATCTCAGGATAAGCTTCAGTGAGCCAGTGTCAGTCTGCTCTCTGCTTATTCAGAACAAAACCCACTGCCCTTGCATGAATTCAGTGAGCAGGGAAAACGGCTTCATTCACTGGCTGATAACCATACTCCTTTAAAATTATACAGTAGTTTTCAAGCTTGTTTGTTTTTTTTTCTATGGTTTTGCTACATTACTTTCTTCATTAATTATCTGTTCATTACAGATAAGGTGATAAGAGATAAGAACCAGCACACGATACCATTTAGCAATTTTTAATACCTTCATGATCTGCAGTATTGGTACTTCTAATATTTATTCAGCAGAGAAATACTGTGCGATGATGTCGTTACAGTCTACATACAAGTAACCGATTCTGGTTGTGTAAATAACAAGGTGGCTGACATTGCAGAAGCGTGTTAAAAATACTTCTCCGATGTTCAGAGGTGTAGAGATTAGTTTAATCCATCTTCAGACAGTGTCGCTCACTCACAGCTCAAACACATATGCAAATGTGAAAGCACACCCTTGCTCATCTATACTGTATAAACACAACAACTTTGCTCACACTTCGCTCACACTTCGCTCTCTCTTTCTGTCTCCATCCTCTTGCGGAGCAGGGAAGCTGCATCTGTCACGTGGAGTACAATCTCTGAAACACAAACAGTTTGGCTCAAGCTGGCATGGACACCAAGCTGCCAAGTGTTGTTGTGAAGGAGGAGAGTTGTGAAAAAGCTGACTGACAGCTCTGAAAAGATGCAAGATAGATGACTAACTGTAGCACCATAAGAGGGCAGAGCATCCCTCATTTACTCGCCCATCTATCTGTCTGTTTATCCATTTTCATCTGCTGTATCTATCTAATTTGGTGATAGCGATGAATGACAAAGCAGGCCAGAAGAAATACAGCAAAGGGCTCTCTGGGAGGAGAAGAAATGCTGTTTGTTTTCTCTTTGAAATTAAAGAAGAAACAAAAGTCATATATCATATATAAGTCAAATGAAAGTGGAAATCAGTTCTGTTGTTCTGGGACAGAAAAGCAGCAACCAGCACTAAAACGTGATTGTGATGAACCAGTACATGCAGTAATACATGCTGTATCTGTAGGGAATGATAATGGCATTAGATGATATGACAAGGGCTCAGTACAGCACTGACTACTAATATTTGAGTTCTGTCTTTTTCTGTCATTTTTAAAAATTTTTAATACAGTTTTAAAAATGTCAGCACCAGCAAGAAAATGTATCAGGGAATAATAATAATATAAAAAAAAAAAACAATGAATTGTGGCTAATATAGTTGGTCTAATTGCTGAAGTGTGTCTAATTTTTATTGACTCACACTCGCTGAAGTGCATTTCACAATAGGACGATATGATTCCCATTACACTGAATTGGCTAAACCTCTGTCATGTCCACTTTGCAGCAGTTTCTGTTCTCGCTCATTGACCTGTGTCCTCGTTTCAAGCTTGACTGGATCACTTCATGCGTGTCACAGCTGGGGTTTCACTGCACAAGTGGATGCAAACCATGTCACTGTCAGCTCCCACTACCTGCTTCATGCAGATAGAAGTATTAGCTGGTGAGACATCCCCCCCTGAAGGCTGAATTTGATGGAAGTGGTTCAAGTACTCGCCATGCTCAGATGGGGCAGAACCGAGGAATGTTATGTATTCTGTACGCTTAACTACAGGTGTCAGTGTGTGCAGTACATACAGGTGTAGGTGATAGTCCAGTCATCAAAATAAACACTGAGATTGTCCACATAAATGGACAAGATAAAATTTGTTTCTGCTGTCAGTGTTGTGTTGGAGTTGTGTTAATTGGTTTTAATTGCTATAGATGATATGTACATTCCACTCATTTGGATGTTTTCGTATTTACCAGTTTGATATATATGGCAGACTGACCTGGCATTGCCACAACAAAGTAATGGGATTGATTTCCTATTTGATTAATGAGCACAGTATTTTCATTACAACTCCACAGCAATACTTTCAATTATTACAGTAGTCTCATATTTTGGTATTTTCACCAGCAACCACAAACACTGTGGAGCAGCAAATAGACTATATAGAGAAAAGTATGGGATGGGGCTGTTTTCGGGGGTTGGACTGATCCCTGACTTCAACCCCATCGAACACCTTTGGGATGAACTGGAATGGAGACTGCGAGCCAGGCCTTTTGGTCCAAAATCAGTGTCTGACCACACAAATGCTCAACTGCATGAATGGGCAAAAATTCCCACAGAACTGAAGGGAGTCTGTAACTGCTGCATATATTTGGATTCACATCAACAATAAAAGTTTAATTTGACTAGCAATAAAATCAGTCTGTACTGCTTTTAAAACTAATGGATATATTGTTATAGTCTGTCTCCAACAGACTCTTTCAGACTTATGAAGGCATTTCCTTTCAACCGATTGAGCCCTTTTGAAGGCAGCACAACTGGTACTGTTTGATCTGCGATCTTTAATTTGAAATGCTGCACCAAAGCAGACTGACATTAAACACCCTGATTCACTGTGTACCTTGATTAAACCTCTGCAGGATTTTAACATGTTAAAATATACACAACTTTCACTTTGTGGAAGATGATAAAACAGCACAATCACATGTATGAAGCTTGTCAGTAAATACTGCATGCACTGTTTTCCCCAAATTTCTACATTATAAGCCATTATTTGGAAATGCTGAAATTTTAGGGAGGCACTGCATGAAAAATTACTTTTCTCTCTACATCACTGAACATCCTGACAACACTGTCGACCGCCCAGTCCGACCAATCATCTCTGTGTCCTCACCCAAAGTGCTGCAGTTGAAAGTGTGTCTATACACATTATATCACTAATAAACCACTGGAAGTCTGTTTTGGTGTCTGCATCTACACGCTTCCTGCACGCTGCCTGTATGTTGTAATTTTTTTTGCATTTTGCTGTGTTCAGGACGTTTTTGGATGTCAACCTGTGGGCAGCAGTGTGGGTCAACTCTGGGACTACAAAAACGTAAAACAGGTTATATCACAGTGACTCTTCTGCTCTCGGTTGCATCACGTTCTCATCCCGGCTCATCACACAACAAACACTTTGCAAAGACCTTGCGAATCTCACCCAGCTACACACATACATGCAGGGCACAAACTCTGTTGGGTTGTGCAGAAGTTCAGGTGTGTTTGCACTTAACATAACGTGACTTCTGTGAAATACTCAAATTTCTCAGATTCACTGCTTTATTTTGGCTTAACGTTGCTTAACTGTTGCTTCTGATCTCTCTCTTGTTCTTGAGGAACAGCAGTGTACGAAAAAATGTACAGACTCACACAAACATAATCCCTCTCAATCATCATCATCTGTGACCCACTAGAAGTGTGTGGGGCCTTTGCACAAAAGGGGTGTAGCCTCCAGCCCATAACATTATTTAGGTTGTGAGGGCAGGATTAGGAACATGGGAGCCAGGTGCCAGATTGTGAGCATGAGAGGCTCAAGGCTGGAGGCAACTTTGAAGGTTGACAAGTCCTGCTCATTATGAAGCTTAGTGGAAGTTTAATCAGGAAGTCTATTTCTTTGTGCATGCTCTTCTACTCTCAGGCTTTCTTGGAATCCTTAAGCTCCACAATCTTATCTCCTTTTCTTCCAATCTCAAACTGTCACATTTCTCCTTTAGCCAATCATTTGCAGCTGTCAAGTTTAAACATCCTCTCTCTCTCTCTATAGTCTTTCAGCTGTCATTCAACCTATGATGTTTTGCAGCCCACCTCCACCTCTTCACCACCACTTCTGTGATGTCTGGCATTTCCAATCAAACTGTCCAGTTCACGTTTCTCTCCTCATAACAACCACCTTCAGTGTCCTGGCTCCAGGGGGAGGTCTCCTTCATAAGGAAGCACCGCTCTCATCAGAGTTCCCTGTGGCCTTCTTCTTCCTGCTGGGATCTAAGCGCCAAAGACTAATTATCTGTTCTCAATAAATTGTCTTACTTGAGTTTACAGATTTTCTTTTATCTATTAGTCTCTCCTGATTGAGCTGCCATTAGAAGGACATCCTGGTTGTTTGTAGACGGGTGTGTAAAAATGCTCAGAATTTAACACATAATTCATTTGAGAGCACTGCTGGCTTAGTTTAGTCAAGGAAATTTTAATATCAAAAATCACACTTTTAGGTCTGGCAGAGTTTAAGTCTGTCAAAAATATTGCTTTGCTTCTCTTCTCCTTATAACTGACCTTTGGTAGCCTGTTAAAACGTTTGGTTCTGTTTTGTTTCTGTCTGTCTATTCAGTGTGGTTAATTATTTTCTGTGTGTACACACTTGTCTGCCACAGGGGTGATTTACTTCACCCACAGTGCTATCACGTCACTCAACACTTCTGTGGATAGCATATCAACCAAAAAGCTGATGCAGTTGGTAGTAGTTATGATTGTACCTCATTGCTAAGATTTATACTCCTTAAAATGAATTTTGACAACAGCTAGTTCATTATTGGAAGTATTTTCCTTTGTTAATTTTCAGAACCACACACATTCACTGCTGTAATCTACCTGCACTGGAAATAATTATTTCTCTGGCAGGAATCATTTTCTCCGCAGTTGTCCGACACAACCCAGCGTGCCCTCTTCCTCACAGAAAGGTACAAACACTGTTGTCATTAATTACTGTAAGCTCCCTGGGTTGGAGCGTAAATCTATTTGCAAATCCATAATTAAAAAATGTGTCATTTGGGCTGAACCCAGAAGAGGTGATTGTGCCATACTTTTGCCTTTATCACGTAATGCAGCTTAAGGGTATATTTTATTTCATTTAGCTTTAGATTCAGATGATTTCAATTAAGAGTTACATCCAACTCTTATCTAGCAGAGCATGTGACTCTTCACTCCAACACAGTATTTACAGCACTTTTTTTTCATAAAAGAAGGAAACAAATCAATTATGGTTAATCAAACTATCATGATGGGGGAATAGTGGAATGTGTCATATTACTAACAGCCTCTAAACTGAATGTAATTTGCCAGGGCTGCCAGAGGGTTGAAACATGAGTCTGACATGTGATCTGTGCAATTTACTTCAAAGAAATCTGTTTGCCAACTAACAGGAAGGAGCAGAAGTTTTTATCTCTCATCAAATTAGGATTACAGATGATGTTTGGAGTTAGTGAGAGTATTTATTGAAATATTTCTCATAGTGGGTGTATAGGCTGATGTAATTAACAGCCTGATACCCAAATGTTACAGCTTTTAGGGTCACTGATCGTGCTGTTAGAGCAGAAAGGTACGGTCGTGATTATTTAAAATTCTAGTTTCCCTGGAGAAGAGGCCAGATTAGAAAACTCCTGAAGAAAATATCAACAGCTAAATATCAAACAAGCAAAGTGTTTGCCTGTGTGAACTGCATGGTCCCTCAACACTGAGAAATATCAACATAATCAACACTGCCAAATAAACAGCAGGCACATATCACCAGCTAATAAACCTGTTTCGGTTAATATGTTGGCAAAATATGCCTATGTGCATATTAACGTTAATTTGGAGATTTGCTATGGCCAACTGGCAACTGGGATTTGGTAATCATATCTGATAAATTGGCTGGAAACTAGTTTCTTTTAGCTCTGCTTTGGTCCAACCAAAGAAAAAAATTATCAGGGTCTTTAGTTAAGACTGCGAATGTGTTCAACACCTAACTTTTTCTGTAGCTTACAGTCCTACAGCATCTGTTTATTTCACAAAAAAGGCCTGCCTGAATTCATATCTGTATCGAGATTACATGAAGAGGAGAAATCTGAAAAGCTTCTGTGCTGCAGGTGATTCCAGGGCAGATGTTGGGGCCATGGGGGCAAAGGGGCTATTTAGTTGAATATCTTAGTCCGTCCAATTTATTGATCCTTTATCTGACTGACATTAGAGTTACAAGTTTGCATCTATGACTCTGACCTTCAGCGTCAGTAGCCTAACTGTGCTGTGTACCAGTAAATCCATGCCGCTGTCCGTGGTGCTGAACTAGCAGATAGATTTGTAATTGCACATTTTTAGCATCACCTTCATGAGCAAAGTGAGCAGTAACAAACTGTAAGTGATAATAATAACAGGACCGTGAAGGCACACTGCTTAGCCATTAGCATGAGCTTCAGAAAAAGTCCTGTTAAATCACAAGTAGTCTGCCTTCCTCACAGCACCACCTTCCCTGCCCTCTGGTCACACCCAGGAGGTTAGAAAACCACACCCCCCTTTGGCCTGCAAAGCCATTTTTCCTGCATGTGATGAGAGCAAAGAGCCTGTGAGCACTTATTCCCGTGTGTAAATGTGAAGATTGGTATGAAATCTTGAAAAGGACATCATGGATGCATTAGTGATGTCAGCTTTACCTTTAGCTCTCAAGCTGTAAATGCTAAATTTTTATTTGGTCTAGAATATATTTATATATCATATATACCATATATTGCATCCATCTGACCCTCTGCTGTTAATCAAATAAACTACTGGAACAGCATACCAGATCCTTGTGTTTGAATGTTCACACCACCTAGATGCTCTACTTTAAACCATCACCACCATCATCTTAAGTACAGTTTTTTGTCCCCAACCAATCAGTTCCTGTCTACTGTCAAGTCTCGTACAGTGTCAGGTTTCAATATTGGATCATGAGGTAACAACAACACCCGTATAAAACAAGTGACACATATTTATATGCACATACTGGTGTGGGTGTATGGAAACATCAGTTCTGAGTGCCATTAATGA
This sequence comes from Scatophagus argus, assembly GCF_020382885.2. Classification (NCBI taxonomy): domain Eukaryota; kingdom Metazoa; phylum Chordata; class Actinopteri; family Scatophagidae; genus Scatophagus; species Scatophagus argus. The sequence goes on along the minus strand of NC_058503.1, from coordinate 15,838,919 downwards.
ACATTTAGTCTAATTTAAAAATGCTTATACTTTATGTGAAAATAAAACATCCCCTCACACACAAACACACACACAGTTAGCCTAATACTGACACAATCAGCTGCATGAATTTCATTTAAGTACACCTCACGCGTAGTTCCTCTAACCAGCAGGAGCTAATACCCTGCTGGTTATTAGCTCCTTTGTGCTAATGGACTGGGTGGAGGCAATGACGCAAGTGTTCATGTGGAAATGCAACTTTTAGTGTCTTTAATGACACACCAACATCAAACAAACACCCGCAATATGAGAAAGATGTTGTGAATTTAGATGTTTCTTGTATGAAAAGGGTTGCTGTCCAATATCACAATCTGCAGCCGACCTTGAAAGCTTCAGCAGGAAGTGTAAAGGGTTTACTTAGAAATGGACCCTTCTTTTCAGTAAACGTCCTTACAGTTTCTCAGTGTAGATCAAGGTTATACTGAGGTCACATCCTCATTCTGGTAAAAAAATGTTTTAATTAAAGGGATGAAAATATACAACTGCAGGTTAGTAGCTGGGCACTAAAAGAGAAAATAAATGGTTTCTTGGCACACTTTCTGTATATCATTGTTCTAGGAGAGTAGACTGTATATGTGTGAGAGGAGTGGTATGGAAAATGTGATGTGAAGATTTCATAGCTTTGTAGCATGTATTAATAACATATTCATAGAAAGAAATATGACAAAACCTTCAGAAAAGGTAAATCAAATTACTTAATTTTCTTTTGATATGCTGCTAACTCACACTGTAAACTCTCCAGTGCTGGAAACAGATGGGTGATTAAAACCTGCAAGGTGAGAGAAAAGACTTGGAGAGCAGCAGCCCCTCATCTTTAGAAGTGAAATATGCTTGGGAAGGACTTTAACATAGCTGTAGGGGTTGTACACATCACATAATTACCAAATGAATTATATTATCAGGTGTTGAGATTAGAGGCTTTCAAATCTAATTTTTTCAGCAGGTATTGAGTGCAGGAACAAACCTCCGTCTAATAGCCTTTGCTCAGCTCACCACTGGCAGCTGATAACCAAAAACGTTCTTCACACAGATGAAAAGCCGTGATCACACCGAGGGGCACGGTCATTACGCTAAGCGTGTCAGGCTTTGTTTTCTTGTTCATATGTAAAGTTAGGGTTAGTTACAAGTGATTTAAATTATTTCTATTAAGTAATTTAAGAATGAAGTATTTATTAAGTTTTACAAAAAAAAAAAAATAGAAAACAATAAAAATGTAAGACTTGTGGCTAAGAAAAGACCACATTGGTAAGAAGAGCTGAAAACAGGCCCATGTTTAATTCTGTGAGATAAATCAAACAAGTGCAAATCATGCTGGTGACTTTCAGAGCTTTTGCTGGTAGGAACAAATTATCCTTATTCAGATGATAGCAATTTTTCATTCTGGCCCCTCATCTTTGTGGAGTGGTGGCTTCTGATCTACCCGTTTGGGTAAAAGACCACTGTTCAAGTCAACATTATGCACTAAAGCATAGATTATACTAAATGTTAAATATGTCCTTTAGCATAAAGTACTGCAATGCTGTCAAATGATCAGGTCATACTTGATTTGGTCACTAAATTCACACTGACCTGTATAATATACAGTAAAAACGTATATTTATGACTCATGACTTACACTGCAAAGACATACAGCTTTTTTGTCAAGTGGAAAATCTGCCTGCTGTTACAACAACGCTGATAAGTAATGAATTTACTGTATCTTATCAGTCCATGTTTTATGGGCAAAATTTGGAAACAAAGAAAACGCATGAAGCTTGTTTTATTTTATATCCCTGTCATTTATTTTTCCTTGTTCAATTGTTTATATGTAAGAAATTCTATTGTAGAGTGTCATCATGTGAAACAGAGTGACATCAACTGGCAAAGTACTAATAGTACTTATTATAATAGTAATAGTACTAAAATAGTACTTATAATAAACCTTATAAAATAGATTTGTTGCACTTAATCAGCCAGTGTTGGGTTGTGCAAATGGGTTGTGTATAATGAAAAGTGTCTTGTCATTACCAACCTACAAGGACAACATCCAGAAGATTTACTGTCGCACCAGTGGGTTTCAGGACCACTTCTTGGTTACACTGACATCAAAATGAGGATATGCTGTATGAGTGTGGATCTTTTCAGATTAAGAGAGCGCTGAAACTGTGCCTACAAACTTCAGGGGACAAACTTTGGCAGAAAACAACGCAGACAACTTTTTAGGTGACACGAGATGAAGGTATTGAGTTTTCATCTATGTTTCGGTCTTTGCATGTCTTCGAAACCCGTACACTCAGGAATCCGTCAAAACATGCAAACTTGTGCTTTTCATTCATAATTATAGTATATCAAGGTAGAATGTAGAAAGAGACTGATGCACATCATAAGACTTTCACAAAATTTAGAAAAAAACAGCACACAAGCATCAAGTTCCATACAAATACTCATACAAACATGATCTGGCCTGCATCTAAACCCTCCCACACATACAAAGTTAAGAGCTTAGAAAGCAACTGAAATGAGGTCAGTGCAATTTCTCACAGGATGAGTAATGGACAAGTGGCGCACAATCAAATACCTTTTTTTTTTTTTTTTAAACACTTTCACATGTCTGAATCAGTTTAGGTATTAAAACTGGGCACAACACTTTCACAAAATCAGATCAAGTACAACTCATTTATCAGGCATTCAGAGCTGATTCAACAGTCGTACCCTCAAAGGCCATGAAGAAGTCCTGAACTGACATGTAAACTTGTGTGCCAGCCCATAGCTGAAACTTCGCTAAAATGGAGCTACAAGCAGAGCGAGTTAATAATTGGAAGTCATTCCTAACCCAAACTGCAGAGAGCCACTGGGAAAATCCTCTGTGAAATTTGTATTCAAAACTGCTGGCCTTTAATGGGAGAGCTCTGAACTCCTTTTTAGAGTGCATCACTTACAGTACCTAACGCTCAAGGCTGCACTCGCTGCGGTGCACCCCTGAGTCGGATCCCAAACACACTGAGCAATAACCTACCATATTGTGTTTGATACCTGAAAAAAAAAAGGTTGTGTTTTGTGTTTGTGGAGATGACAGCGATTGTACACACAAAAAGGAGCAACCTATTTTTTAATCTTTCTTTGAAACACCAAGATTTGTGAGAAAAAAATTGAGTACAGACAGTTTTGTGTCGAATAATCATAGCAATGGATTTTTGATGAATTTCAACAATCAGCTTTTATAGGAGTCAAGTTTGCAATAATGGCAGAATCTCTGAGATGAGTCCTTTGCGTGGGTCCTACTTTTACATAAATACATACAGTATGCTGTATGTAGGCAGAGTGAGGGATTTACATTGCCATCCTGTTAATTCCATTTTTTTTTCTCTTTTCTTTTGCCATAGCAGCACAGCTTTAAGGACGGTAAAGCTGACTGGTCAATCTGTCCTTCAAAAGAAGCAGAAAAGTGCATCCTTTCTGTACCTACGTTTGTAAAAATCAACTGCTGTATCCTTAGCAGTTCTCAGTATCCCCGAGCTACTTAATGCTTGTTGTTTCAGCCTGGTGATAAACACATCAGAACTTGACAGATGGGAAAGCAAATTGCAGAAAGTAAATATGGAAGCAAGAATAATTCCACTGTTGGTTCTTCTTAGCAGCTTGGATATGTTGTTAATCATGTGGCTTTATGCTGGACATCAATGGACTGCTATGGCACTGAGTTGTATCAGTAAAGAAATTAAAAAGCCTTAGGAAGATGGGAGCAAAGGGAGCAAATGAAGATGTCAGGTGACGTTAGTATAGAGCAACAAAATGAATGAGAGAAAATAAAAGTAATGTTCTTATTGTTTTTACATTCTAAAGCATAAATAAGCACGGCCACACCTCCGCACAACCGTGTGGGAAGGTGCTGCATTGCCGAATTTGTGGGAATTCAGTCGAAGTATTTCATCCTGTCTGCTGTTTGCCTCTCTGCTTTCTGTGTGTGTATAAGTGTGTGTGTGTGTGGCTCTGCCCTGACCTCGGTCAAACACACACATGCCTGCAGCTCTTAATACATCCATGACAGACTGAGAGCAGAAGAGAGAAACAGAGACAGCAATGTAACCTGGTTGCTAAATTTTAATGCAATCCTGACCTCGCACTATTCGCTATTAAGCTGGGGGCTATGCATCGCTGTCCAAAGGTAGATCCCCAGAAACGTCCCAGACACAACAACATTATACAAAATAAAATAAGAACATACTGCCACACTCTTGTAGGGGTTGGGTCTTAAGTGATGACTGAGTGCAGTGACTTTTGTATGACTTGATAAATTGTTTATTCTAAAACATTATGAAAGGGTAACACAGCTGCCCAAGCAATAAAGCGTCCAAGTCAAGGAGGACAAAATACTCCCGTTACACTAATTCATTTGATTCACGTCAACAAATATAAACAGTAACAAGTTTCAGCACAAAGCCTTCGTCAGAGTGTTTGAAATGTGCAGCTTCAGTTTGGTAACATATACTCAAGGGCAGAGTTAGTACACAGATGGGAGTTGGATCCAATTATTTTAGAGACAGGGACCAGTCACAAATTCATTTCTCGTTAGACAGAACACTGTTTCATGCTATCACTTATTCGCTATTCAACATGCGCTAGATGGAAAAAAAAATGCATCACAGATTACACACATTTTAAGTTGAAGTCATCATTAAGCCCATTTGGTTGAGTGTGTATATTGAAAGAATTTCTCTTTCAGCCACTTTCTTCAGGACATCATCCCCTCTAGTAGAAATCAAGACTTTCTCAATCCCACCAAATTTAATAAAGAGGATGAACCGGTATTTGCTTTGGCATAATGTTTTGCAACTGCAAAATCCATATTGCCTGTACCATTTGTCCCACATATGCTAGACAACAGCAACATCATAATATGTAGCTCAGTCCCTCCAGCGTGGGAATGACTGAAAGATTTCATATTTGTTGTACTGTTGTAGCAGGCACAATTACCCCATCTATGCATGCAAGTTGTTGTCAGCCACGTGGTCTTATTTTGAGTCACATTTTTGTACATGACAGTGCCTTTAATTATGGGTGCCTTCCCAAATGGGAAAAGATGGTTCTGCTTGAAACACAAGCCAGTTTGTTCTTTGAGTATTTCTTTTATTGATGAAGCACGACGACTACATTCGGCAGAGGAACAAGCCTGACTTGAATTCTTTGTTTTTTGCGTATCTGATAGAAGATCAGGGTGAGAGATGGCATTGGCAAGTTGTTCGACTGTCTCAGTGAAGTTGGAGGTATAACCGCTCTCCTTGATGACTGGGGGTTCTGTGGGATGTTTGTGTATTTTGGGAAGGCTATAGCTAACGGGGTGACAGAGTGCTGATTGGTAAAGTAGGCACGCTCCTCTTTTGTGATCCAGTTTGATTCACATTCAACTTTAAATATATTGTCAATTTCAGATTTTCAGCAGGACAGTCATCTTTCTTAAAGCCCTTATCCCTTTTAAAGCTTTTCTTCAATATCCTTTCGAACTGCTTTATTAAGTGTCACAATCAGAGGATCTAAGTCAGTCAAAGGGCAAAATGAAGACCTTGGAGATATGGTTTTTGTGATCCAGTTTCAGTATCCTCAAACCGTAATACCAGTTCAGCCAAATATGGTACACCATTCTGGAGAGAGGAAAAAAAAGCTTCCTCTCATGAACTTGTATGTGTCAGCTTTCAAACTGAATGAATCAGTAAGGTAAACTGTACTCCATACTGTTCTGTGCACTCCTGCATTGCATGCACATGTCTGTTTTTTGTGACTAATTAAATGCCACAGGAGCTTAATTTCTTGCTCTTTATCAGTTTTAGTGCCTCTTTTTCCGAGCATCTTGTCCTTCTTAGAAAGAACAAAATGATTTGGACATGATTATCAATGCACTGGCCGATATCTGAGTCAGCCTTACACCAACAAAGTTAACAAAGTTAACAAAGTAGTCATTTTAACCCAAATTACAATGTTTCCTTGGCTTTAAGAATGCAAAGGTTCCCCCTGACCTACAGGTGTCCTAAGAACTCAACCCTGAGCTGAAAACATCTTTGTGCACCTATTGCACATGGTAGAGCAGGCTCCAATCTTCCATGACACTAAACAGGATGAGCAGGTATAGACTCGATAGACAGATGGATGGATATAAAAAACCACGCTGTCTTACCTCCATTCCGACTTCAAGAATAACTCCGGATCTTTAGCCTCATGACTGGCAAGGCTGTAAGACGAGCAAAAATCTGAGTGCAGTGTGTTGCTCATTGCATCCAACAATCCCGTTTTGCGAAATGTTATGGACACAGCAGCCTCTAGGCGCCGCTAGGGGGGCTTTAGGCTTTCACTCCTGTTCCATTAGGAGTCAATTTACTGTGAGGGCCATGGGGAGAGACAGTCTTTCAGTGGGGGGCCACTCTATTAGATGTGGCCAGTTGATGGATGGTCTGTTCATGTTTACTTCAGCCGCTGCGGGTTATTCAGAATAAGGTAGTAATCAACATTTACCAAGTCTGTGTATTACCACAATTAATTTCTGCTAACAAGACATCAGCAAGTAAATAGGTGCTCCCTCTGTCTCCTGTTTTGTTTCTGTGTGCTGTCTCACATCACACAGACGCACAAACAAATAAGAATCCCCGTGGAAGTGCTGGCATGTTTGTTCCATGCTGTCTTGGTTTTGAAGACCTCTCAAATGTCTTCAAAGATCCATGAAAAAACAATGAGAGCTGTCAAGCATTTGCATACTTTTGGCAGCTAATGTTGGAATCAGAACCTCTCATTTGAATTCTCATCTGTCATGGATTGGTGACAATTAATTAAACATTGATTCCTGGCCTTTTCGGGTAGCTGAGAAGCATTTATTGCGGTTACCTTTATGATAGGCAGGAAGACACATTAGGGAAACAGAGAGCTCAAAAAGGCCCATGTTCATTGTCTGACAGGAACGCATAAGTTGTGTCGAGATAGATTTTGACTGAGGCTTTTTCCTCTGTGAAAAGCTGTACATCAGATGTCTATCTGGCCTTTGCTTGTACCCAAGGGAAAACAGAAAGACGCCAAGAGCAAACTCAGTTAAAAGCTACATAAGCCATGTTTTTATAAAATGAAAAATGTATCCATCTCATCACTCGAATTAAAGTGACAGTACCATCATCACAAGCTACATTTGTCGACATGAAATTACATTATGAAGTAAAGACAACTCTTTCAAAGGAAAAGAAAAAAAAATGGAAAAGAAATTTCCAGTGAAAGAACATAAGGCCTTCGACTTTGGGTGGTTGTATTATTTGATATTATTAGTAGTGCAAATACCTAACAGGAGTATGAGCCATACCAGGCATAAACAGTGGGCCTGGTTAGATACAGACCTTGAGTTGTGTAGGCTATACATATTTGAGCTATATAAATTGCAGACAGTATAAACATTTTAATATTTAAGAAAAGTGTTATTGCAGATCAATAAACTTTCAGTTCACCACAGAGATTCACCAGGCTATAAAGCAACACATTTACCTGACCGTGCTGCTCCCGCCCAATGTAAACAGAGGGGAAATGCTACTGCAACATTACTGTGGACCTCAGAGACACTGTCTTCTACTGATTCAAATTGTTTCATCTAAAGTATTTTGTTTGTCACTTGGCTGCCGCAGGTTACAATTCACCAGCTGAGGTTGTGAAATAATCACTGCACACTGATAAAACACCCAGTTAACAAGTGATTCAGTGGAGACGTAAAGCTTTTTAGTCTTTCTCTCTCTTGTTCCTTGAGCATTAATTGGTAATAACATGCTGTGTGAACGTCTCTTAAATCACCTCTCAGATTTCTCTGATTTTATACAATTACTCTTACTTTTGGGATCAATGATGTGCAAACACTGATGTCAAAGGCAGATTTACGTTAAGTTATCAGGAGGCTTTTATCTTCTCTCACCTGCACTCTGGGAAAGTCAGTATATTGGAGAGCTTTAGTGAATACCTGCATGTGTTTGTTTTTATTGTTTTCCATTTGGTGTTGCTCTTTTCTTCTTGTGTGTCACATTTAAATTGTTGTTATTGCGTCTATTTCCTTTTGACCCCATTTTTACTGCCTGTGTTGTTGCTTTTTCCTTATTTTAATGCACTTTCTAACCTCTTTAAGTTATATGTAAATAAAAAGTTATTATGACTATTCAAGGTACTGCAGTCCTAAGACATAAGAATGCAAATTTCCCTCTGTAAAATGGCCACTGATAATGTTTCTTTGCAACCGGCTCACATCAAATGTGTCATCTTCAGCAATATTAATGATCCACTAAGGGAAATAAGGTGCTGGCAGATGCGAGGAAGGAATTCAAGGACTTCTGAATACAAAAAAGACTTAAGCAAACAATGCATTTACTATAATACAAGCAACAGCTACTGTTACATGTATGTTCTCTGATCCTGTCTTCAAACGTGTCTTGCACATAAATGGTGCATTGATAATTGTCTCCATTTATAGTTAAGAAGTCATGTGTAGCTGCTGTCTCAGATTAAACATAAAAGAATTATTCTCAACGGTACCAGTCAACAGGAATAAATAAAATACACTGGTATCAAATCAGTACTCTGCATTCCAGTATCAGCATCAAAATCAGCACAGAAAAAACAGTACTGGTGCATCCGCATATAAAGGCCCTCTTGAGAGGTTGCTGCAGGACCAGCTTCAGTGAATGGTGACCCCCTCCGTAGCCTCATATAATCAGCAACTACACCGTGTCCTTAGTTTGACTCTGCTACTCATCACTCTTGTCCATTATTTTTCTTTCCAAGATAACTCCCTACTGTAATTAAGTACCATAAGTAAATGTGTCTCCTCGACCAAAAGGAGCCCAGCGTGGCGACCTTCTTCACTATTTCAAGACATTAAATGAAAGGGTCCTAAATGCTGTCCTCCACTGCAAGGCATTTGTTGCCTTTATTGTGCATAAATTAAAAACCATCCCTTTAAAACTAGGACTTTGCAGTGTGGACCAGCTCACGGACCGGCCCAGCATGGACACTATCCTGGGAGTTATGCCCATATCTAAATCCAGTATCAGTATTCAGTGTCAATACAGAAGGTAATGTGTGCTTTACACTAACCAGCCGCAACATTAAAACCACCTTCTTGATATTTTGTAGGTCCCCCTTGTGCTGCCAAAACAGCTTTGACCTGTCACGTGAAGGGATACAGGACCTCTGGGGGTATTTTGTGGTCACTGGCATCAAAATGTTGGATCCTGTGTACTGGGGTGGGGGCTCCATGTGGGAGTCCCTCTACAATGTGAGGGTGGATTCACATTATTGCAGTGCATCCCACATATTCACATCCACATGATTGCCAGAACCCAAGGTTTCCTTGCAGAAAATTGCATTACAAACAGATGTTTATTGTTATTACGTAATGTTATGCACTGCACCTGTCGGTGGTATTAATGTTGTGGCTGATCGGTGTATGAAGTTAGGTATAAAGGAGTGTTATGTGTGAGTTTGCATCCTGACATAAATAAGACCTTTTGTCTGTTCCTGTTGCATAACCATACCAAAGGGTTTTCCTTCACATTAACCATGCTATAATTGCAACAGTCATGTACTGAAGAAAACAAAAATTTTTAAAAAACGCTGCCATTGAACTTAAACTATCGTCCAACACTGACGCAATAAGGTTGCCCACAGTTAAATGTGTGCATATGCACAGTCCTGGGAATGTGCATGAAAATGCTGCAAGTCACTCAACCTTGTGATTCCCTTGCTGCTCCTTCACAGCAACCCAGTCCGGCAGTAAACGAATCCTGCACAGATGCTGCAACACAAAGACACTCCCCTCACACTCAGTGTTCTCCCTTTTTTCATATTATTTCTACCAGACACGGACTCACACACTCACTGATCACATGCCATTGTGGCTTTGATCTGATCTTCCATGGGTTGGTCCAGAAAAGGTGCCCAAGTGGACCTGCTGCTGGTCAATCAATGAGCCATTTAATTGCAGCAAAATGTATTCCGAGGTGAATGCCAACAGGTTATTGGAGAACATGTTGCTTACTTTTTATCTACACAAGACGTGAAGTTCATTTTGAGTAGACGCAATATGTGGACATGCTGGACACTTACAACACACAGCAAACACTGGAGAACCTTTGCGTTCAGGTAATCCCTCCAGAAGAGGAGGAATCTCCTCCTCATCATTACTCTCCCTTGGTGATCCATATCTTGTAAAGATCCTGGCAACAGTCAGTGATTACAAATCCATCTAAACACGCGAGCAGCGATATTTCCTTTTTTTTTTTTTTTTTTTTTGTCTTCTCTCTTACATAATTAAAATGACCCTCATTATCATGTAGTCTCCAGTGATCACTGTCTTAGATCTGAGAGGGGAAGACTGGAGAAAAGCAGTGACTGGATACAACTCCACAGACACATTAAAAATGTTTTGGAAAGATACAGATGCATGGGTGTATTGTGTTAAAGTCTATGGGATCGTCCAGCCTTGACTTTATCGTATTAAAATAAAATAGTTATGCTCAGCACAAAGGTGGAGGCAAAGTGGGGGTTCTGTTTCTAAATGTATGGGAGGTATCGTTAATGCATGCAATATTTAACAGCCGATTAAGAGGCAAACTGCACAATTATGTGTTATCAATCAAACCAAACGTGCACATATCACACAGAGCGCTTGTCTAGAAACTACTTCCCAAATTCGCTGTATTAATTCAGAAACTGTATGACAGCCTGCCTCTCAATAAATGCACAACATACTAAAATATTAACTCACCCGGCTTCCGTTGCAGAGATTAAATGACAAGAGAAACCAGGCAGCGGCAGAAGAATATTACATTCCCTGTTAGTGTCCATTCACAGCTCAGCGACGCTCACGCCGACACCCGTTTACTGTGTCGAAGCAGGGCGAGGCGCGCACACGGGAGCGCGCTTCTTGGCCACAGACAGAGCTCAGAGGTGCGTCAGTAAGGAGGAGGTGTGAAGACAAGATAAGAGCAGCAACGACCCTCCATTAACCGGCTAATAAGGAGACAAGCGCTTTCTCAAACAAGTCAACATTTTCGGGAATACTTTATCAGACGCATCAAAAAGGTCGCCCATTCCTGATTACGGACCCTAAGTGTTTGAAATGGACAAAAAAATTGGGGGGGTGTACAGTACAGTTTAATATCCGTGTTGTCAGGAACAAATATTAAAACCATAATTTTTGAACGAACTTTGAAAACTATTGAAAACGACTTCGCTTAAATCCGCTCAGACTTTTGTGTAAAAGTCCCCTACAAGTCATTTTCTTCCTTTAACTTTTTTCCCCACACAAATTCTTACATTTTTGTGATGCCTGTAATGTAAGCTAATTCTTACTTCGGTATGAAAATGGTGAACATGAATATAAAATGTATTGCATGAAGTTAATTAAGCAATGTAGTCTCTTTTATTAGGGTTATGATGATTTTGCTGATCTTTGAGGATCATCCTGAAGCATATACATATGTGGGAGGATGAATTAATCCACCTTACTGTGTCACAATGGAATAAAATACTGTAAAAGTGCTCCACTCAGCACATCTGTTGAAAAACCCCAGAAAGTCCTTGATGTGTATGTATTGTAGGTCAGCTGGGATGCAGCTTGGTTTTTATAGTCGAGATTTGAATCTATGTTTGTGTCGAATATAAGAGGATATACATTAAAGGGACATTTAAAAATGTTCCCTCTTACCTGTAATGTTACCATCTGGACTGTTTCGATGTGAGTTTTTGAGATACTGGCTACAGAGATCTTCCAACTTTCAAATATAATGAGAGTTGTGGTGCTCAAAGAACTCAATAATAATAATATAATAATAATAACCCTAAAAAACTTGGGACTATACGGGTAAAGGGAAAATGTGTATTATTTGATTTTGTGGTGAACTGCCCCATTAAAAACCCTATAGAAGAGGCTGTGAAAATTTATAGCAATAGTACACAGCATTTAAAATGTGCACCTCGCTCACATTAACAAGTTAGCTCACAGTATCACAGTAACACTTTCACTTATTTTACAGAGAAAGTGTGAAATCTGTGCAGGTTTCATGAAGAGGCGATGAAAAGGTTGAGACAAATATGAAGTTACCAGAAAATCATTTGATGTAAAATGAGCCACTTGATTATTATGGTTATATTAGGGGTGTGGATGATGGTCATAATTAAGGACTTGGAAAACACTGGTTATAAAATCAGCTGGCTCCTGATCTCGAGTTGGAGGTGTTGTGTTGCATTATCCATCAATCTCTCAACTTACCTCCCTCTGAGCACTGCTGCTCTCTGTTGTTTATTTAGCTGGGTGTTATGTAAATGTGGAGTCACTTTGCTTCCTGCAAGAAATCACTGACTGATGTTCAAATTCCCTTGACTGACTGTTAGGATTGGTTTTAGCATGCTGTGGGGATGAAAAATGTGGACAGCCGGATGTGATGTGTGGGCTGATGTGCATTTGGGACAGACAAGAGAGAAACCAAAACTAATCCAACAGACAATAACTTATTACTACATGTTTGATAAATGGATGGTGAGTCTCAACTGGTGCTTTGGCGCTCACGTTCTTTGAAACGTGTGAACCTTGATGGGAAATGTTGCGGTTTTTGCTCTGTTTGTTTTAATTTGACATTTTAATTTTAAAAAGGAAAATAAATGGATTGTTACTCAAGACATTTTCTGCATTGCAGTCACTTGTCTTGGCTGCAGTGATGAAGCAGTATGATGGCTGCTTCCTACAACAACACTTCAGTCCGGCTCAAGCTCATATTAGTCACTGGGAACAAAATGTCCGCTGCCAAATGATAAAAAATCCTTCATTTAAACAAGTATTGATGAAGAAAAAGATCACGGAGAAAAAGATCACGGAGTGACTTGGACAAATGTTCAGTATCCTTCGAAATAAGTCTTAATATGAACCCTAAAAGTGTGAGCGGATCTGTGGGGACTGTGGTTACACGACACTCAAAACAAAGTTATCAACCATTAGAAAATCTGTTTAAAGACTGATAAAGCTGGTTTTATAGAATGGACTGAAGGACTGTCTCTCAAAACAAATGCCTGCAGCCACACAGCAGCATTACAGGAGTACGTCAGCTTCTAAAACACACATGGGGGGGTCGTCCTCCTTCCTGAAATACATCTGCTACTCTCGAGTTGCTCTCGGGCTCCTCGTCTAGTAGCTGTACAGTGGGCGGTAAGAGCCCTTATGCTCCCTAGGAGAATTGTTCTTGAGTAACTCTGCGAAGTCGCTGCACTATCATGAGGGAATTTTATTTTTTCTATGAAATGCTAAGAGCATCCCAAAAAGCAACTTAGTCAAACCATTGTCTTGTTTTTTAGATCACTAAAAAGAAAGCTAAAATTATCCTGTGAGAAAAGGCACATGTGAGATCTGTATGACTTTTTTAGCATACGTTGCAGCATTGGCTGTGAGAAAATACTGTTGTGTTCTGCAAGTGGTTTAAACCCTCTGTTATATTGTTTTTGTAGCCAGTGCTTGCATTCACTAATAAAATATGTATAATACTGCAGCCACAGCTAGGACATTAGCAAACTTTAACTAAGGCATTATTGCTCTAGTTTCTAAAGTGCATTTAAAAGCTTTAGGATTTATGGTCTGTGCCAGGAATTAATCTCCACCCAGAAATGTTTTGCCTTACTGACTTTTTTTCTCACATCTGTGTCTTCTCATCAGGAACATTTTTTGTTTGCTGGAGATGCAATTATTTCAAGCAAAGGTTTGACACCATGAATGTTATATTTTGTACATAACGTGACATGAAAGGACAAAAAAGTTGGTGAATGCTTAAAAATGCCATTTGCAATAATACATGCAGCTGTAATGTTAACGGGTGTAACAATCTTCTTTACAATAGACTTCATTTTTGCATTGTCATATATCATATTAGAACAAGTGAACACATCATTGTTAAACACATCAACATGAAACAGCAGCTCAGTCTTCTCACAAGCAATTAGTCTGCATAGGCAATTTACATCTGAAAGCATGCAGGGGGTATTACTATGTTCATTAAGCACAGAGAAAATTGAATATGGATGGTGGAAGAGCTTATAGCTATTTTTAAACCAACATATTTTTCTAATTCGAACCGAATGGTTTTAGTCGTCCACTTTTATCCATTGTGATGAGCTGCCGTCTGCAACGTTACGCACATTCAGCCTGGGACAAAGATGAAAAAGTGCCTCACATTTGTGAAGTTCTTTCATCTGTTTGTTAGCATGCAGTGAAAATGCAACCAACCCAATCACAAATAATCATGTTAAAACTTCGACAGCAACGGCGCTTTCACTGGAACAACCACCACCCAACAACAATATTGCAAAGAGTTAATTAATTCAGCCTTTACTTAGCTGCAATATTGTAAGAATATGGTGAATCTATTAAAACTTTCAGTATGAAAATGAAATGGGAACAAATCAAAGGAGGCCCTAAAATGACATTTTTTGTGACGCTGGACAAAATTCAACTGAATGCAATGTTCAACAGTATTCCAGTATTTGACAAATAAAGATATTCCCAGTACAGTATGAAAGATTCATGTACTTTCAGGATATCAGGATCTAAATTTACCACAAGGAGGCATACCTGCGTATCTCTTCCTGTCAGACTGAATCAGATTCTATTCGAGCTGTTTTCGAAATAACTTAATTACTAATAAAATGATCAAATTTAACAACATGTGATGTCAGTGTAACTAGCATGTTTCTGCACCCTCTTCTCTGGAGTCTCGCTCGGGAAGTTTTCCAAAATAAAACAATAATATCACGCTTCATGAACTCATGAAATTGAGTTTTGTACAAGCAAAGCTGAAAACCAGTTTGAGTCCCCCTGCTAGTGGGCAGAAGCTTAACCCACTTTGCAGAGTGAGTGTCCATCATCATATTCATGACAAGTCTTAATGATCTCCTTGTCACCTCAGAGGCCACACTTCCATTCTTCACTGTCAAATATTGAAAGTCTAATCATTCTCTTCGTCTTTATTTCTGTAACACAAAGGCACACAATTAGGATCCAGATGATCTTATTGTAGTATTAATAATCTTGCCATCGCTAATGAACAGTGACTGTTCTTGTCTTGTCGCCTTTGAAGATTAAACAGCAAAGTGAATGAATTATGATCACAGTTTAGTCATGCGTGTGTCTGTCACTGTCTTAAACACTGCAAAATTAGTCGATGTATGCCACTGATTTCTTCTTAATAATTACATAACTCATATAAAACACAAGTCCATTTCCGAACTATTAATGTATAGTGGTAATCTAGTCAAATATTTGATTCAGTAATCATCGTCATATTCAACAAATATTCTCTACATTTGTAATTTATCCAGTATTTATGTGTTTCCTTAAATGGATGCATCTTTTGAAAGACAAGGCTTCCAATTATTTTAAGCTTGCAGTAAAGTGAAAAGAGAGGATTTGCTTGTCTCCACCCACAACTGTACATCTTGTTTTACTCAATCCTCTACACCGTCATGGAAGTTATGTAACGAGGTCAGCAGATTTGCCTCACAAGCCGTGCAGGTATTCTGCAAGGCTGTGGAACTGCTGTGTTGTCTGCTATTCATTTAGCTCAGAATAACTGGGGGTTATATCAGTATGGCTTCCTCACTGAAAATCTTATGTTTTATTCAGTGTTGTTTTTGTGGCCACACAATGTGTTTATCTCGTGGCGAAGATTTGAAATAAGAGGAGACAGAAAAACAGAAGAATACAATCATTTAGTAAAATGGAGATTTCTGGGAACATTTCAGCTAATTGAGACGAAATCACACAATGCCAACTTTCATACGAGATAACGAAAACTCCCAGTGAGTTCCAATACGTAAGTAAAACCTGTTTTTATCGACTCTTCCAGCGGACAGACAAGAATTCAGAGATAACTTTGCATTCATCATACTGTGGAGGTTGGAAACCCCAAAAACTTAAAGTAGAAGCATGAAATGGTCTCACATAGTCAGGGCTTGAAATACATTTTCTATTCACTTTTTTTGTATATTTGGATTCCTGAAATAAATAACAGCCTAAATGTAAAGCACATGTGTGTTTATTTGTTATTTGTTAAACGTGATAATATATTTTTGCATGTAAGTGGGCATTTTTATGCATGTATGTGCATGAGTGCAGTACACCTGAAAAATGGGCTGCTCCATAAGTCAAAGTGTCACTCTCCCACTGCATATAGTCCATAAATTCTCCATTCCTCATCCTGAGGTGCAAATTTAAGGGTCCCTCTAATTAATATTAGACTGGCAAGTGTTTGTGTTTCACACCTATGACAGTTTTCTTGCATATCTGACTTTCTGACTTCTGTACAGCAGAACAAAATTGCAAAGAAAACATGCAAACAGGAGGGACCGGGCTGAGCATCTGAACTTATCGCCGCAAATTCAAATCAGTTCAACTCAGTTTATTTATATAGCTCCAATTCAAACAAAAGCTATCTCATGACACTTTCCAATCAGAGCAGGTCTGGACTGGTTGTAAGTCACAGTGTTCTCACAGTCGTAGATTTTAAGCAATCTCTGTGAAAAGCTGAGTGATGATACTCTGTATCTGTGTGTTTATACCACTTTCATTCCTCTGGCTTAGTCCATATTTGATGTTGTGTTAGAGTCAGAGTGGGTGCATAGTATCAGATCAGTAAAACATGCATAAGTCGTGATGACACCCCTGCAGAGATGCCAGCCTCTCATGTGTCACAGCACAACTTTGGAGGTGATTAGGGCTTATTTGAATCATCAGAGTGTGTGTGCGATTGTACGCCTCATGTCACATCTCATATACTTGTTGCTTTTATTTCAAAAAAGCCAGAGGGATGTTTATTCTCTGAACTTAAAATCATTTCAATTCGTTCTTTTGTAAACACACTCTCAAACTTCACTGCAGCTCCTCCAGAGGAGCAATAAATTAGAGGTTTGAGGATGAAGGATCACTTGGTGAAAGCGCATTCATATATCATTTTTCTGTTTTTGCTGTACTTCAGTCCATTATTTCCATAACAAACCAGCTATTTTCACCACCTACACAATTGCATATCAAGAGCAACTCAAATAATTTGAACCAAATGTTCCACCCAGAGTGTGGGAACAGTAGTGAAGGTAGACGGCGCTAAGCAACTTCAGGTCACACTTGTATAACATACTAGTACATCAGCTATTAGTCATCAAGAGAAACAGATGGATGACACAGCTTCTTTAATGCCATCAGGACATAATCATTGCCTATAATGATTTCCAGCCCTCCAGACCTTGTTGAAATCTCGCATTTTGAAAGATAAGCAACAAAAGGCACAGTGTTCAGTGTTGTCTTTCTTCTGCTGAAGCTCTCTAAGCAGAAAAACCGGCATCACTGGTACATTGTTGTTGTCTGACAACTGTTAATGTGCTGCCTTCACTAGGTTTAAAATGAGGTTGAGATAAAGGTATTGTGTCTTGAATGTAAGGCACTTAAAGGATGGGGTTATTATTATTATACATTTTCCTTTTTGTCAACAGAAAAAGATGAAATTCTCTCAGTGCTTTTCCATCTTCCATTTAATTTAAAAAAAGCAGGGTCATTGTCTCAAACAGCAGGGCACTGTAGTTTTTAGCAAGCATTATTCAAACAAATGGTACATTTTAAAGAGGGGCTTTTCAGCCACATATTAAAACATGTTTGGTATTCTGAGTATTTACAGCAGCAGTGTATGTGGGACTGGCTCAAACTGGTGCCAGCATCAATGAATAAACATGTACATGTCCATTGAACAAGGAGCAGTGCATCAGTAAGACTCATCGTTGTTGTTTTTTTTTCCTCATAGGAAAACGACAGCTTGGGTTGTTTACGATCAGGATCAAAGCAAAAATGTTTGTGATGATGGAGGAATTCATGGTATGAACTGATGTAAAAATAGCTGGAGACCGAGGTCGACTATACTGCATCGCCAACCACGAAGAGTCAACTGTACCCGCCTGCTCAGTGGAGTAGAAAAAGGCTTATGTTTTTCTTCTTACATCATTAATGATCCTTCTTCCAATGTGTGCAATTAAAATGTGACTTAAGACAGAAGAACATATAGAAAGAGCAAAACAGTTACATGGCATTATGTGAAGCAGTGATACAAATATTTTTCCTACAGTATATGCAGACTTTGAGATAACCTGTCCCAGTAGAATGACTTTTATCCACACCCTTCCTCATTCAGAGCATGGTGCCTGTTCAAATTTGTTGACTTCTTCAGATTTCGTTGAGTTTTCCTTGATTTTGTTGACTACGTAGTTCACTGGTTTCTATTTTGTGTTTGTTTTGATGTGACTTAACATTCATACCACCAGGATTGTGCAGCTCGATGAGGTTTACATTCAAAATAAATTAAGTGAATTATTTTAAATCACAGCAGGCTGGAGAGACGCTTCTGAGACATTTCCAAAATCCACTGAAGCACATCTGGTGGACTCACCAACGTTGTGAAAACGGCCACAATCGGCTCGGGTTGGTCACGTTGCACAAAACCTTGGGCTCCAATTCATATCAACGTTCAATTTTAAAAAAAATAAAACAGTTAAAACACCATTACGGTATAACTAAACACTCTGTGTGGCTATAAATAGCTGAAATGCCTCAAGCTAAGCCAACATTTCACTGGCAGTGGAAGGTAAGAAAAGCTACCCTGGGCATGTTGTCCAGCGACAATGCCAACATTCATTTTGCATTTCTCACACATGCTGGCACTGCATCCAGCCTTTGTCTGAATTGCACAGATACTGTACACTGCCATACATACTGTCCTTCAAGTGCAGCCGAACTACTTCAATTAATTCTTCCTCTAAATGGCAGTTCGTATTCCATTCTTACAAACTACTACCAGCTGTGTGGGTGGCTTTAATGAAACCTGTGTCACTGTGCCTTATGGAGCAGCAAAGCCCATGCCTTCTTTACTCTGGCTTTCACTGGCATGTTGAAGTGTCCTTTGATCCAAAAGCTGCTTCACTGGCTTTTTTTTTCCCACTGACCATGCATCTTTGTATTTCACAGATTTTAGGGAGCTTTTGGAATATAAATACTCAAATTGTATGCTGTGTGTCAGCATAAAAAATCCTGGCATCTTCAATCTAAAAATTGACACGGGGTATCAGGTGTCTGAAAGCACTTATCAGTCTGATCCTTTAAAGGTCTGTGCCAGTCGACACATTACCGATGATTGCAGTGGGCTTGGCTTCCGCTCGCAGCTTCCTCAGTCCGGCCAAATAATGCGAAGGAACTGACGAAAAATGCCACATGTGAGTTCGGGTTGAGAAATAGGATAATAGAGGTTGTTGCCATGCACGCTAAAAAGACTACACACATGCAAACACACACACACACTTGTACGTAACCACAAATTTGCTTCTAGTTCAGTTGAGAAGAGATGAGTCACTCGTTGAATAGCAGTCACTCTCGTATCTCGCCAGTGAGTGAGGCAGTGCTATAAAACAGAGACAGATGCTGATAACACCAGCCCAATCTGATGAACGGCAATGACAAAGCATGCTGCTGTAAAACAAACTCACATGCTCACTGAATGGGGAAATGAGGGCACCACTTTCCAACACTGATATTTTATAATGGGCACGAGAACACACAGCATGGCTTTGAGATGATAGTCCCCAAGAGGGGTGGGAGTTTTTTTTTCATTTTTCCTTCTCTGCTAAAGAATTTTTTTTTTTCAAGCCTGTTAAAACCACCTGGCATTCTTTGTTTCTAAATTTGGTCATTGGCTCAATAATTTTTTTTTTTTTTTCCCACCACCAGATCAATGCTTTTAAGGTCTAAGCCAAACTTCAATTGGATTTTGGGCACAGCTTCTATGTGCATGTGTGTAGCCAAGCCTCTCTCACAGAGAAAATATTGATATATTGCTAAATTATTTTCAGAATTACCTTCATTAAATGAGATGGAGGAAAATCCTGATTGGGTAGCAGATTTAAGTTGATTCACTCAAGTTTATAAAAAACTGTAAATGTCAGGAATTGTTGACGTCGCTCACGCAGAAAAGAGCTGAACCCCGATGCAGAGTGAAAAAGGACAGGCAGGCGAGGCAGAGGTCCGAGCAATAGTCTTTATTTTGTAAAACAAACTCAAAAAGGGCTCTCACTTACAGTGGCAAAATCATAGCAAAACTCCTGGCAAAAACAAAGCAAGGCATGGCATGGCATGGCATGGCATGGCATGGCATGGGAAGGGAAAACAAAACAAAAGTTTCTGGCATGGAATAAACACAGACATTCATGAAAAGACACTAACACTCTGACAACCAGTGGCTGGGAAGACAAGGACTAAATAGACAAGACAACGAGACACAGGTGACACACATTAGGAAGGAGAAAGCAATCAAGAAAACCAAAAGCAAAGTTACATGGAAACAGGGCACACAGGGGAAGTGACGCTTTTCAAAATAAAACAGGACATGACAAAAACCTTGAACATAATACATGGAAACAAGACAAACATGGAACATGACACAAGGACGCAAAAACCAAAAGACAGAGAACCAAAACGTGACATAAACCTGAACTTAAAACATGAAAAACACATGAGACAAACATGGAACATGGCACATAGACTATCAAAAAACAAAGCATAACCAAAAAGCAGGCATGCACTTCAGTTCAAATGTCTCCTATTCCAAGTACAGATATTCATTTGGTTAGACATATGCCGACAGATGCATATAATGGTATATTAACTCAGCTATTGTAGCAAATAGATCAAATTGTTCACTGGAGTTTGTCACTAAATTGGGAAAAGTCAATCTTTTTTTTTTTTTACTTATGCTGTCAACACAGTTCCCTTTTAATGATCTATTTCAACAGTTTATCCATTATCCACATTTTTTTTTTTTTAATTAGTTGAGCTAATCTACAATCCATGAGCCATATGACAACCCCCTGGCGTACACCTGGTTGGGACTCACTGCTCTAACAAGACTGTGACTAATTTGTACACTTAAATATTCTGTGTTCTCCAAAATAATGAGAGAAAAAAATCAGCTTGCTGGAGTGTTTTTCCATTATGTGTCTTGTACCCAAAAGCAGTCAAATGCCCTGTCTGGTGTTTGCTGTGACCACACACAGCAGCTTGGTGTGACAGCTCAAACAGACTGATTTTCAAAGTTGCTAGAAACTCCAGTTTCTCTTTTCTTTTTTCTCCAGAAACGACACTCTCTCTTTCTCTCTCTCTGCCCCGACATCTGTTCATTCATGGAACCATATAATCTAGAAGAAAATAAATAAATAAATTATTTGGCTCTGAGCTTCTTTTGGCTCATCGTTTGAGGTTCACTGCAACAATTTTACTCTTCTCTCACTGTGCCCACAGGATTATTTTCAACAGCAGCAGGCAGTTATTTTAATGAAAAAGCTCTGAAACAACAACAGCAACAACAACAGTACACTACCTGCCCAGCACAAAGTGACAGACTCAGAAAGAGAAAGTTACCAGGTGAATGTAGTGGATATGTCAATCAGGAGTTAGGGGAGCCCAGCATGACTCCAAATTAATACTAATGTTACATGAAGGATGTGTGAATAGATAACAGAATGCTTACAGCTTTAAAGCATCATAACTTCATCATAACTATGTGAAAAATTGCTATGAGACATTGATGTCGACATCCATACTTGAATACAAGTATACAAGTACATACAAAATCATTTATTCGTTGCTGACATAAAGGATAAACCTTATGTGTGTGAATGAGAAAGGCAGTAAAGTCTCCACTGCATACTGAAAGACATGAGGGATACTCAGAGCTCCAACACTTTGATGATCATTGACCTGACACCAAATCCAGGCACCAAAATCATGTACAGCATTGTTATACAAAACAATGTAAGATGAAAGCAGCCAATGAGGCGTGATACATCAAAATTGCACATGTCAAATCACCGGAGATCAATCGTGATCATCATCACCGCACACATTACTGACAAAAGATAAAGTCAGCCGCACTGAACAGGGCAAAGAACACACATTCAGAATTACTGATGACAGGATTTCAGTCTGATTTTATAGACTTCTTACTGCAGCATCTTTCTGTAGCGCCTTCCCCCAAAAGAAGAACTGGTTCAAAGGAATAGTTGGACATTTTGGTAAACATGCTTATTTTCTTCTTTATGTGAAAAGGTTTACACATTCAAAGAACATGTTGACCATATCTGTCATATGCAATGACCAGAGGAAAACTAAGCTGGAAGACTGGAAGCAGCTGGTTTAGCTCTGTGCCTTCCAGTGCTTCTAAACCTCTTTAATTAACCCATTATATCTTGTTGTTTAATCAGTACAGTGTAAAAGCAGCAGTTTGTAGTTTCACATGGAATTATATGCCCAATTATTTTCTTGGCAATGTCTTCCAGGAGTTTTGTCAATCCATCTACCTTGAGAATTTCCCCACTGGGACTTAGAAAGGTTTATCTTATTTTTAGCCAAGCCAGTCTTTCCCAAGGTTAAATTTTAAGGTTCAACTTTGATTAAACAAGTTAATACCCGAAGAAAATCTAAATTGTGCTTGCTCTCCAAACCTCTGACAGCATTGTGTTGCTCATTACAACAGTTTACAAATGGAATCAAATGGCCTTGTCCCAGTGTGGTTTTGATCCTCTAAAGAGGGCTCTGCTTGTCTCACACCGTCGCCTATCCAATGTCTGCACTGATCTGCAAACCAAGGCTGGGTTAGAGCAAAATTACACCAAAATCATTTTCTCTGTCCACTTTCATTTGGGTCATATGCTATCAAATAATGGAAGCACAGATAATGCCTGGTGAAGAGCGTACTGAGGGGCTGGCATGTAATTTGTTTGCTTTGTCCATTGGAAGCTGTCTTTCCTTCTGATGCTGAGTACACTCTGCTAAAATGGTTTGTTGCACTTATAAAAGAAGCCTTTACAATGCAATAAAACATAACAATGTCACTGACCCCAGATAGGAGTTTTGGTGGATGGATTTCACTATTTTAGCATTTGTAAGACCGTCTGCTGACAATAGTTTAGTGTCAAAGCCATCCTTTTTGCATACTGTATTTAGGCTTCTAATTTATACCAAAGATTATTTTAAGTTCAGTTTGCATGTACTGTACTCAAAACCCTGGAGGGGTCCTCATTTATGATGAGCCACCCATTCAGCTGTACTGCGGTTGTTTCTAGTAGGCAGACATTCAGTAGCTTTACTCCAGTTCCCCTGATCTGCCAAATCAGGAGTAGCAGCTGCACTAGGCTTTTATCACATGCATAATTATTGAGGAATCGCTGCTAGGTTTG
Source organism: Scatophagus argus (assembly GCF_020382885.2). NCBI lineage: Eukaryota > Metazoa > Chordata > Actinopteri > Scatophagidae > Scatophagus > Scatophagus argus. The sequence continues at coordinate 15,815,588 of NC_058503.1, read as the reverse complement.
GAAATAATTGGTTTATGAAGAACACAAGTACAGCCTAAGGCCAAGGGAGAGAACGACTCAAGTTCTGAATGCAAAAATTTGAAAACCTTGTTGCAACCAGATGGCAAGTAGCCAATGCTAGAATAAATTTAATTGTATATTGTTTTTATCAGCCTCTCTCATTTTTGCTCTAGAGCAATGCTCTGCAATAAAATAAATGTAATTCCAATGTGGATGAATTTTGTCACATGCCGTACATTAACCATAGGAATTTACACATATTTTGTGTTATTGTGTTCATTACTAACTAATGCTAATACATTGGTTGATCTCGCCAGTATTCTTTTAAGTTATTAGTTATATTGTTAAGCTGAAGGACAAACATATTTGTTTATTGTTTGTTTTGCACAAACTGTTTTTCTCTCAGTCTCTTCCATTTACAGACTGCTGGTCTTTTTAAAACTAGCCACATTATTGTTCATACAAATACACCTGGTAGCTTATCTTGGTATTTCTCTTTGCCATGATTTAAGTGTTATTCCCTAGTGCCCAATTTGTAGCTTTTCAGATATGTGGTGGGCAAGAAGGGACACTGCTTAAGGATCTGCAAGTTGCTCTTTTTCTTTTTTGCAATGAAAATAATATCCGTAAATTATATCTGTAAAGCTCTAAATTATATGTGAGATGGGACAGAATGGCTGGGAAATGGCTGAAAATGGTCCAGAAATAAAACTTCTTTAACACTACCTCCAGCACTGACTTTCTGAATGCTTTCATTGCAGGGATTTTCATTCTACAAAGTGGGTGGTCAAGCTTTCTTTCATTGTTTGTTACAAAGCAACTGTGATTCAGAAAGCTGCAATCGTTTTGTAACTCACGTTTTCTCGGCACAAATAACGGTGATTGAAGCATGTAGGTGTATGTGATTGTGGGGGGTGTAAGACTGAAACCCAGTTAGACTCTCACTTTCAGCTAAAATGTCTCTTCTGATTATCTCTGTTACATTTCGCTCTGATAAATCAGTTTTCTTTCACTTTGCTGCCTATTTCTGCTTTGCGTTATGTTGCATTCGGTTAATAAGCTCACTTCATGGATCAGTTACAGTCCACGCCCCAACTCGGAGCCAGTTTCTGCAAAAAAATAAATAAATAAAATGAAAGAAAATTAAGTTTTCAAACATGAAACATAACAGACAAGACAGAGAGAGCATTTATTTGAGTAGACATTATAGTGGCAAAAGAGAACTCTAAGCAATCAATAGTTTTCTGCCTGCACACCAGAGATTTATGTCAGTGCTGTGAGCTAGACTGGAGGATGTTACCAGAGTTCACACATTTTCATTACAAAGATCAAGTTCATACAGTGAGTCTTTTGATCAACTGTTAGGGGACGGTGTATTCACATGTTTAACCCATTCACTTGCAAAACATACACCACAACATTAAAACCACATGCTTGATATTTTGTAGGTCCCCCTTATGCTGTCAAAACAGCTCTGACTTCTCAGGGGACACAGGACCTCTGTAGGTACTTTGTGGTCACCAGTATCAGAATGTGGGATCCTTCGGCTCCTGTGCATAGAGGGTGGGGCTTCCACATGGAAGGTCTCACATAGTGGGAAGGTGGATTTGGTTTATTCCGGTGCATCCCGCTGATTCTTGATCTGGTTGGGATCTGGGGAGTCTGCAGGTCATTGTTGTCTGAGCTTGTTTTGAAATAGATATTTCAGTCGTTGACAGACTGACTGACTGTCCGGCCAACAATGCAATCCAAAGAGCAGTAGTGTATGTGTGTTTAATAGGCTTGTTCTTTCAAAGGAAAGTATCCACTGGAGTTTTGAGTGAGCAGCTGGACATGAAGGATGTGTCTTGCCAGGAGAGCGAGCCAGCACTCACAGGCAACAGAGGGTGTGAAAGTATACCTGAGGATGTGAACAAAATGTCCCACATTGTCCAACTGCGAATGCCACAGTGTGACTGTATTAGCAAATGAAATGAATCCATTGTTGAAAAATCTGTCACTCAGGGTTGCAGACAAGCTGTTAAAAAGAGACACACACATAATCTTCCAAACTGAGGTCCAGTTGTTGGCTTATGCTTGTCAGCCCTTGTTTATAAGTAATCCACAAAGACTCTTTGCTCATTTGCTATTAATTTGTCAAATTTTTTAGTCAAAATATTTTGTCTTTGCCTCAGTTGTTGGGGTGTTTCTACAGTATTCTTATTTTAAATCTCTTAGTCAGTATGTATATTTAGAGATATTTTTCTTTTTGTTTGACTCACTCTTTTCTGTCTATTCAACATGATGACTATCACCGTTAACAAGCTACAGCAAACAGCCAACTCTCAAACTATAGTGCAGGGGTGATTGAATGTGTCAGAATTTGTCATGTAGGATGTTGTGTATCCTGCCTCAGTGGGACAGGACGCTTCAATCACTGTCAAGCGGCCTCCTGTGAGCGAGAACCACATGTTGTCAGATTTACTTCATGACAGCCTCTTTACAGCAAAGCAGAAAAATGCTTTTGTGGAGGTGCTCACAATGTAAAAAGCAGCATGTGCACACAAGTGAAAAGTGTTTGATAAAAGGCGACTTGCTACCTTGAATACTGCCTTGAAAACCTTTTCATTGTCGGAGGGTTAAGGACCCAGAGGGGACAGGAGATAAAAAACGATGATCGTTCCCCTACTGCAGGATGTCTGGGGATATACTGAGCTCTGATTTCCTGCGTGCGCACAAACTGCGAGTGAGTGTGTAGTTTTACATTCACTTCAGTGCAGGATTGTCTCTGCCTGAGTGACTTCCTGCTCCATTCTCACTCCACAAGGACCTGTATTCATTTCCACAGCGCCTATCACCCAGAAACGGAATGAAACAACTAGCAATTACAGAAAAAAAGCTTCAAAGCCAAAGTGACTTTTTCGAAGAAAATTATTTTACAGAACTATTCACCTGAGTATCATTTCTCGCTTTCATCAAAAAAATGGCTACAATCCATCGCGGCGCATAGGTAATGTGGCAGGGCAACGTCCTCCCGCAGATGATGTCCAGTTGCATCAATAGTAGTAGTCAGTGTAGAGTTGTTGTAAAAGGACTGACATTTATTTCAACAGGATGCACTCTACGAGTATCCAGTGCTCTAAGGAGGACTGAGGTAAGGCGTGTGTGCGTCAAGGTGGAGGGCAAGTTCTCAAAATCAAGCTTCTTTTTTTTTTTAGTCTGGTCTTATCAGTCCTTCAGTAACAATAGCAGATTCATTTATACACTCTCTGGTCTGCAGTTGGCCCAAATGTCAAGTGAGATGCACAGACGTAGGATGGTATTTCACAGTGTCAGGATGATGCTGAGGAGCAAGAAGGTGCACATACAAATTGCCACCTCTCGAACAGTCAAGCAATTTTGCTTCTTACGTATGGCAACAAGTACACACCAAAGACTAAAAAGATAACAGCATTTTTACACATATTTAAGTGCCATTATTGTACCATGAAAAGGCAGGTAAAAATGCACATATGCACGAGCGTGTGCACACACATACACATCGGGGCTCATTTATTTGGTGTTCAATCCTTCAAAGAAAACTCTTCCTCTAATTGGACAAACATGCTGTGTGTTGCAGCGGCGAGCATGACCAATAGCTGTGGTGACTTGTTGTTAGCTCCAGCACTCTGCTGGGCTCATTAGAAAGCCAAGGTGCTGAATATTTCAAGCAAACAGAATCACATACCGGCATTGCTTTACCTCTGAATATTTCCAAATATCAGGCTCAGTCATTCAAAACTGTCTTTGATCAAAACTTTCTGATAGAAAAGAATATATCCTTGACTTTTTAATTTTCACATGATACAATTAGTAACACTAAAAGTAACACGAGGAATTTCTTGGATCGAAAGTTTTTTAAAACACAGAAATTTTGATTAAAACGGCTCTAATCAATATTTTAAGATATGAGTGTGAAAACAAAGTGACAGTGTGAGAGGGGTTGTCCACCTGCTCAGAGACAAACAGCAGACAGATGCAGTTGGTGACCATAAAGTGAACCAGTCAGTAGCGAAATAGACTGATATTTTCAAGTGACAAATAAATCATTTATTTCAGGTTCAAGTCAAGTTGGTGTGTTTTAAAAATAGCAGGCTTTGCAGTCTGTGCTTTTGTGCAGTGGCAGTCAAAGGTGAGCTGAGATGACACTGCCAGTCTTGATATCTGATTGGCAAAGAGCTTCACTCATCTGAAAGTAATTTACATTTGCAGTTCATTTGTGTGGTGATAAGCTTTAAGCATTAAAACAGAGTACTCAGTTCAGCAATTAATAGTGATGCAAGGCAAAGGCACCAGCACTTGAAATAATCCTGAGGTAGACCTTCATTTTAACTTTCTTTCTTTCCTTTTTAAAGGACTATTTCCTTAAAACTACTGATTACTTCCATTTTTCTGAAGAACAGTAGTAATGAAAAGCTCAACTCAAATAAGTAAAAAGGAGGACAGAAAAGTATGAAATGTTAGCCATTTGATTGTTAAATAAATAAAGTCACCTTGTTCAGTTTTACAGGAGACAAATAAACATCAGTTCACTTGTGGACCTTTGTTGCACATTGTGACTGTCAATAAAAGTGTCAAGAAAATTGCAACAGTATATTTGGTGGAGGTCTCAGTTGGTCTCGCACAGTCTGTACGTTGTTGCATTGACATTCAACACCACAGTTCTGCGAGAAAACCCTTTATGTTGTTTTCTCATATTTGACGAGTTTGTGAATCTGTGGCTTGAAAAATGTAACTGCTGTCAGAGGAAGTCAGCATCACTCTGACCTGATGTGGTATTTTAATCCAATGCACAACGGACTGGCTACTATTTCCAACTATTTCCAACTGTGTCACTGGAAGATGCAGTAGATGAGACATATGGACTGAAGATGCACAGAACACTTGGGGCGGGCTGAGGCTGTGCTGCTTCCCTGTGGAAGCTTGTTGCCATGGATTTGAAGTCTCATGCATTACCAGTTTACTCAGGGAGTTTTGGGAATTTGTGGTTGAGAAAACAAAATGCAAATAAAACGAATAACAAGACCAAAACAGAAACGCTTTTAAAAAAAAGTTTAAGACGATAAGGAAACAGAAGATGGTAATTACAGTACACACCATTTTTATTTATAGTGTGGTCAGAGACTAGAGCTCTTTACACTTTCTCAGCCTCAAGCCCTTACAGGGTCTTAAAGTGTCACATAAACTTCAGAATATCCCTGAAGATGCTGGCTTCAAAACGTCAGAACACTTTCCCAGTATTTTCTGGTTTGTGACCTAATTTTGGCCCCTGAAATTAGAGCGTTTACAAATTGTCTTGTAAATTCATAGTGCATTCAGTTCATTTAGTGATGAACCTAAATCACATTGTGTCATAATATCAGTCAAAGAACTGATTGATTTGCAACCACTTATGAATAGATCTTTCTGGTTAGGGTTTATTTCTGTTTCTATTTTGAAACACGCAGTAACACATGGTCTCCAGACCATGTGTCAAAGTGCATGTGATGAACCAGATGCCACTTTCATCCAAAAAAGCTGTTGTACAGTACACCACAATATCACAACTCGTACAAAAGGTATCAGTAATGTGAGAAGTCATAATGAACTGTATAGTTCTACTTAATACTACAAGCAGGTGTTAAAGGTTGTGCTTGATAGGAGACTAAAACTTACTCTTGGCCTGATCAGCTATAACAGCAGTGAAGGAAGGCACCCGGCTGATAATTTAATCACCAGACAGATGGTAATACGAAATTAACTTAACTTTCAATCCAAAGCACAGCAGTGCAGATCCTCAAGTTTCCAAAGATACCAAATATGTTCAATGAACTGAAATGATATGAAAAATCTTTTCATAATTAATGATGAAGAAGTGTGGCTTGGTGAAAGGATGCAGCTTTTAAAAAGTGCTGAAACGTGTGAAGAATTTCAAAGTTTAAATGGGACATTAGGAGTGTCTCTGTGGGACAATCAGGATCAAATATGGATTTTCGCTCCCAAGTGTGAATGAAATGCATGGATGCGCTCCACTGATCCAGGCTGATCACAGATGGATTCAAGCAGATGGTGGTAGCTTTTGATCATGTGACACAGTGAGAAAAAGATGTTTAGATGACGAAAGGAGGAGACACTGACGCCTTTAAAAGTGTATAAACAGACCTAATCATATGGTTATTTTCCTCAGTCTCACGTTCTCCCGACACCAAAGTCAGCGTGTTGTTTGTGTATTTGCGTATGTTGTCAAGCCAAGCCGAGAACAAAGGTAGGCTGATGTGTGCTGCATCTGCTCTGCTGGAGCTCAAAACCAGCTGACTCTGTTTCTAATTGACTGATCATATTTTGTTGTATGACACTAGCAAGGGGTCAAACAGAGGATGAATCCCACAGGGTTACATGATATGATCAAACATGACCTTGTTGATCATATCGTAGCATAAGATGAAACCTTATTATTGCCTGTGGAAAAATTGAAAAGTTGTAGCAATAATCAATGATAAAAACAAGTTTTCAACACAGCACTTGATCTTGATATTTTCACCTGATTCAAAGATGAAAACAGAAATGGCAGATGCTATCTGCACCCAAGGTGGAAACATTCAGTACAACAATTTATACCCATACGGTACCCGAACAAAGTAGTTTTGATAGCTAAACCCTTCAAACTATGGAAACTGAAAATAAAAAAAAACTGCAAAAAAAATAAGTCAACTAAATATGATACTGATAAATAAAGCAGGCTTTGGCTTCAGAAAAGACTTGGACCTCGGTCTCTTGGGTAAAGGTTCCATTTCTGACCCACTTAACCACAGCTACTCTACCCATGAACCTTTCTCACATGCCAATATCCACTACACTTTTAATACTGGCCAATCACACCACAGTAGCGGCAGCCAATCACACCACAGAAGCACCAGACAATCACACCACACTAGGGCCAGACTGGGGGGGCAACATAAAGGAGCCAGCTGCAGTGACTAAAATTTTCAGCCTGGTACAAAGAGAAAGATTGACTTTTTTTTTGATTGTTCATAAACACAGGAGACAAAACAATTTAGCTTTTTCTCAATTGCTTCAAGGGCTTCTATACTGTCGAATTATGAGAATATATCAAATATATCAACAAGAGCCTATACAGCCATGCCAACACAATAACGCTGAACAAACAACCAGGCATTTGATATAAATTAAAACCGCAATAGTTTTCTAGTTGATTGTCAGGGTAACAATATCATCCAAAAAGGTTACAATTTTTCTGAAATCCACACAGTGCTCATCGGATCTCACAAGGAACACTGAGTGAAACTAATTTAAAAAATAAAAAATAAAAAAAATAAAATAAGATATTTGCTATTTTGCACAAGTTACAGCTCTTCACAACAGCATCAGATACCAAAAGTGTTGATTAATCTTGATCCCTGACTCCCTTTCTTTACTTAAGAGTTGATAAGATGAGTGACATTCTGTGAAAGCACGACAGCACACAAGCACACATCTCAGGATCAGATCTGATGGAGAACGTGCAAGTGCTGCTGAGGATGACAGCTGGTTTCTCATTTCCTCTCCTTGCTGACGCATTTCACCATTGTACCAGCAACACCTCAGGAAGTACAGCAGTATTACACATACCGTAGTGGCTGTGCTACATGGGAGGTGACAGTCCTGGTAGAATTACATCATATAAGATACATCCAGTGGTGGATAGTAACAAAGGAAAAATTCTGAAGTTCTGCTTTTTAAACCTCTATGTCATTACAGATACAATGTGTATCATTATTACTTATTGTGAGTACATTTTTATGTACACTGTTAAAGCTGAAGTCATCATTTTCTCTATTCACAGTGGACCATACGATGTGGTGTTACCTGAAAGGTCTAATGAGTATCTTTGGCTTTAAAACCAGATGGACATTTTATGAAAAGAGTTGGTGGAGAGTAAAATGAATGAGCTAAAAGGAATGTTTATATTAAATTACATTCACCAGGTGGCCAGGCATTTTATGATCTCTATGGTCCCTGCTGGCAGAGCGAAAAGCATTAAAACTTGCAGTGGAAAATTAAATCCATTGTATGATGTCATCACACTAAGGCCTGGCTTTGTTCAGGCAAAAAAAAAAAAAAAAAACAACTTAGTCAGGTTTTTTGGAAGGATCCTGTTTTAGTATTAAAATAACTAGCTGTTGAGGAAATTGTGGTTTGAATTAAAATTACCAATTCATTAAGATTTGGTTAAGGTTATGGATGAATGGTGGTCAAAAAACATTAATGACTGAGACCAGGGACATAAAGTCTGATGTTTTGTTGACTCATACATCCAGCCCACCCTCATGCTGACTTTACTACTACAACCATTAGATGGCTTTGTCACTTGAAGGTAATCACATGTTGTCTTGATACACTTGCAAGTGCTTTTACTCCCAGCATGCCAGACACCACCACCACCACCACCACTGCTGGAAAAAAAATCTGATATTAAATTTATGCTGAAGAGAGATCCTACTTTGATCTAATGCTTCCCAGGGTACATTCATTATTCTAACACATCAAGCCAAATCTTGAGGGATGACTGGAATGACCCACCACCCCACCACCACCACCACCACCACCACTATGAAACCTTTAATACACAATGACAAGGCTTCATTAAGGCACAGCAGTCCTGCCTTGATCAGGCTGTGTAACAGGGGTTTGCACTTTGAGGGTCAGGGACAGCCACAGTGGCATTAAAATATTCAACATAGTTAACATTTTTTGTGACCAATGATCAAACTCCAAAGTCCCATACAGGCGAAGTTTAATCAAAAAAGTCTGAAACAGAGAAGCTACAGCGTTTTCAGTCAGTTTTCAGTTTAGCTTTGTTGTTGTTTGCAGTCAACTCTATATGATACTTATTGGAACAGATCATTAAATTTCACATTATTGTTTCTTATAATTGTCATCCTTGGTTTTAGTGGACATGTAAGTAAAGTTCTGGTTGTAGAAGAAGGTTTTTTTTTTTCATCCTAAAAACATCAGCAGAAGTATCAGTTGCAATCTGATTGTGATATTACTTCTTCCACTTTCATCAGTTTGTTATTATAATTAATGTCTCCTTCCTTTTTCTGGCTCGCTTCCTGTCAATATTACATCAGCTCACCTCCCGCCATTCCTTTTCTCTTCCAATTTTGTCCGGTTTCAAAATATCTTTCCTCTTCCACTCCCACTCCTCGTTTACACTTCAAAGTCTCTCGCTCTTTGCTATGGGCTTATTCTCATTTTGAAAATCAAGTGCTCTCAAGTGTTTTTGCTCCTTGTCAGGGCTACAGATAAGCTAGAAACAATTGTGCCCGGGCATAGTCCAGTTCACTTTAAAGTAAGACAAATGAACCTATGGGCATAGAGACATTTTCTTTACATTGCACTGACCATATTTCTATTCTTAAAGTGCAACTTCTGCAACATGGATCCTATTTTCCCATGTTTTTGTGTGACTGATGACTAAGTGACTGATGGGGAGCTGGCAACTATAATGAAATCCATCTATGCAACTGCGCATTTTCAGTGTTCACTCAACATGCTTGTTTTTGCCATTGACATGCTTGGATTGTTATTCCAAGTGTCTGACAACAATACGGAAACGATCCCTACAGATTTTGTTATTCTTTTTGTTAAAGAACACAATCCTTTGAATTTAACCAGAAACAGCTGCTGAGGCACTCTCGCCAAAGCCACCACACTCCATTTAAACAGTGATTTTATCATTGTAAAACTTAAAATATATTAATAATGATAATAAGCGTATTACAGTATGCAGTATTTGCAAATCAAGGAGACAATGAGGGACAATGTGAGTGTCTCAAGTGTCCTTCAGCACTGTGTGTGTGTGTGTGTGTGTGTGGCTGACAACATTTATCCAGCTATCAAAACCGAACTACTGTTGTGCTCACTGACATCTACTTGCAATTGGAGCCAGGGAAAAGTTGCAAAGAATGCCATGAAAACGGTTGTTTTAAGTCAACTCACAGGAATTACAACTCTTAAGTCTACATATTTCTTTGACTGACAACTGCACCTAGCAACCACTGATGGAGCTTCTTTATCCACTGAAAATTGAAGGGTTCATGTTGTTTCACAGATATAATGAACATGGCAGACTGCATAAAGAAGTGATTTAAAATTGGAACATAAGTCTAATTATCAGGTCTTCGCCAGTAGGAATAATAATAATTTCCCCATTGATCTGGAGCCTTGATGTTACGTAGCTTAAGTCACAGTAGCTTCCTAACCATGATTACCAACAGAATGACTTAGTGGTGTCTTAAGTCACTGTTTTCTTGTGGAAAGAGCAATGATGCCAAACCTCACAGAAGAGCAGCAAAGCTCCATCTTGTTTGTGCTGATAGTTCTAATACATGAACGTAAGGGTCCAGTGTGCAGGATTTAGTGGTAGCACACAGTTCTGGGCCACTGTAGGAATTTGTCAGCGACTTTTATTTAGTATGAATTTTAAAATTTGTGTGCACAGATGAACAGTGTGCAAAAACTAAGATGTTGAACTGATGTCTTTGCACCCAAGACGATGGCAAAGTACAACACAGACCGGTGTGTATGTGAATACAGCCTTAGGGCTCTGAGTCTTAGCTGCATTGTACTACAGCACAACATGTTTACTTATCTCTGTTGCTCCAACAAACAAGTGGTCTTGTTGACATGTGTTAGCCATGTGTTAGCCACAGAGTAAATTATAAAATCCTGTATGCTGAGTACAGGTTGTGAAGTGTCTTATCATGTCTCTAGAACAACAGAGGAATCCATTTATTCATCCTTTTAGCCTGCAGAAGCTCTGAGATTTGTCTTCCAGATCCACAGGCCCATCTAACCACGAGATGTTTTGACTGACAAGTGATGTGCTGCTGTGCTTTCTGTCGTTGCCATGGTGACTCCGTAACTTCTGGCATAGTCAATAAAATGAGTGTGTTTTTGTTTGTTTCCTTTTTTTTTACTTCCTTGAGGCAAGCAGGGCTTATTTCACCCCGGCGAAGCATTTTATTAGTCAAAGTGGAAAATGCTATGAGACATGAGGGAGGTGCCAGTACAAAGGAGGGACAGACTGATGGACAGCCGAGAGAGCTCGCTGCAGCTTAGGAAAACACATGCAAATGGATAAAACGCAAGCAAATTAACACATCAACAAGTGCAGCATTTAGGAAAGAATTTTGCAATATTAATAATCATATTTTGTATCATTATTGCTGTTATTTTTACCACTGTTGTCACTGTGCATCTCTCATGTGTGTATTTGCATCTTGTTTCCTCAATGTTGTCCCATTGATGAAGATGTTTTCTCGATCTGCCTTTTTTTTCCTTTTTCTTGAATGTTTGCATGTGTCTTTCTTAATTGGCAGTGCTTTGAGCTCTCTCAGCCACCGTAGTGATGACACAAGAGGAGCTGCAATTCAAATCCAATCAACTGAGCGCATGTGGTGCAATGCAAATTATAACACTCCTGTGACACGTTTTCCTCACAAGTAATCTTCTACTGCAAAATCCTGTGAGGAGGACAAGGTAGGCATTTGTTGTTTTCACCAACAAAATAAATTCACAATCTAGAAAATAAAGTTGGGTGTCAATAACATGACTTACTGTAAATGAAAAAATGCGAATATGTTTGGGAGTAAACATGCAACGTCTTACGTCATTTCTTTTCTCTACTCTTGCCTAGCTACCGCCTGCATTAATTTTTTTATGTATTTACTACCACCATGCAGTACACAGATGTATGTGTAGGAGGGGCTCCCTTGTGCTTGCTGTTGGTTGTTGTAACAAAAACGTTAATAAACTCTTTTATATTTTCTATGATCCCTTTCATTCTATGCTGAGCCATTATACCCACTTTCCAAAAAACACACTAAAGCAGACACACTAAAAGACTCTTTAGGGACGCATTGAGGAATCAGTGCAGCTTTAATACTGTGAATCCATATGATTGCACTTTTGATTGAATATAAACTTAGATTCTCTCTAAGTGAAGAACAGTTACTGAAGCAACAGAGCATGCCTGACTAAATCTATAACTGCCACTGCAATAACACTGCAGCTGATGTTAATGTTTATGTCAAGATGTGATATTCTTGGTTTTAGTTTTCACAGATATAGGACATTTGAACAATCTGTTCCTATCCATTGCTCATGCAGAAGCTCAGAAGTGTAGGCATGAAGGCATGAAGTGTAATAAGAAAGCGTTGTGTGTTAAAGAGGCAATGGCTGACATGAGCGTAAATAAATAATGAAGGCGTATTAATTGTGGAGTTAATCATTCCCCATGCGCAGCTGCATATTCATTATGTTAAAGTTAAAGTTTTGAAGGGTCCTCGCGAGCATCAAACAGTTTGCTTTCAGCGATTTGAGCGCTTACCAAGCAACTGCAACAGAAAGTAGCTGAAGTATGGTGTCTGATATGAAAATGTCTTCAAAGCTGATGAGGAAAAGGATGCATTTTATTGTGTAGGTCTTTCTATGGGGCATTGAGATGATCTGTGTACAGTCACACAATCTGACCAGTGATCTTGAGCTCGTGCTGCTACTCTTTGAAGCTTTTTAGTTACAGTCTGGATCATCAGGGCAAATTAGCCTTCATTTGGTCCTTCTCTCTGATCTCTGCATCTCGCCCCTTCCTTTCTCTATCAGTCCTGGGAGACCTGCTCTTTTCATCACCAGGACCGTTTGATCTGAGCCTCCGAGCTCTGGTCTTTACTACACAGAAAGGGAGACTCACAAAGAAAGGAAGAGAAAACTCATTGTTTACAAATTTTATTGTGCTGCCTATTTTCTACTGATATTTGTATTATCATCCGTGTAATTATCACTCCTTTTAATTTACTCGCTGTGTTGCTTTTATCATATCAGCTCTTTGAATTTAGCAGAGAAAAGCCACAGGCACACTGAAACCCAATGCTTTCTCATGCTTCCTGCCTTCCTGTCACAACAGCCAAGACCTGGCCTGCATATTAAAACAAGAGCCATCCTACTACACTGCCTTGTCTGATGCTTATCAATGTACCAGTGACAGACCCTGTGCCTGTCAGTGTCATCCTTTCATGTTAAATCTGCTCCCATGGTACCATCAAAGAGTCCATCAGGGACACGGATGGCCGGTAGGCCTGGGGGTTCGGTTCACGTAATGTGGCCGAGATGATCCTTGGCTCATGATCATTTTTTCTAAATCCGTTAATGGGTTTTTGTAGACAGTGAATATAAAAAAAAAAATAAAAATGAATAAAAATAAATATTGTGAGGTGAGGATTTACTGTTGCATTAGCGAATGAGCAGGGATTTTAAAATACTTAAAAACTGTTGGTTCAAAAGTCTGTAGGTCTCTGTAACTGTAAATGCACATGAAAACTTAAGTTAACATAACAAGTTAAGTTAACATAAAAGCACAAAAGCTGAAACAGAGGAACCTTCTGGTTTTGTTCAACAACACCTGAATTACCAGACTTTTACATTCACCAGGAAGTCTCTACCTCTCTACCTGTCTGTCTGCTGCTAGTACTCAACAGGTACAGAGTACATTTGGTGGAAACAGGCTGACGAGAGTGATGAGACTGAACTCAAACAGTGAATCTGCAGACCCAATGCAGATTTTTTCATGCATTCCAGCCATGAAAAATCATAAAATCGCATAAACGGTTGTCCATCCATCCTTTTTCTGTAGCGTTTTATCTGTGCAGGGTCACAGAAGGGCTGGAGCAGAGAGGTACCCTCTGGACTGATCGTCAGTTAATCACAGAGCTGACACGCCAAGACAGACAATCACACACGCTCACACACCCACACCTAAGGTCAACGTAAAGTAGCCGATTAACCTGTGGGAGGAAGCTGCACGCAGGCAAACCCACACAGGCAAACCCACGCAGGTAAACTCTGCCTGACCTGGACTCGAACCCGGAATCCTCTTGCTATAAGGAGACAGTGCTGCCTGCTCAGCATAGCAGAATATTTAGTAGCTTAAGAGCCAGAAATTTATGAACAGTCGTGGATCAGCGGTTAGGGTGTCGGACCCGTAACCGGTGGATCGCTGGTTCGATTCCCCGTCCCGCTGTCCATGGCTGAGGTACCCTTGAGCAAGGTACCTAACCCCCACTGCTCCCTGGGCGCTGCACGCGGTCGCCCACTGCCCCGGGTTTGCTGTGTGTGTGTGCACGTCACTTGGGTGGGTTAAATGCAGAGAACAAATTTCGTTGGAGTGAGTTCCCTCCAATGACAAAATATGTCACTTTAATCTTTTTTTTTTAATCTTTAAACTTCTGACATCAAAACACAGCAAAAAGAAGAAGAAATATTGCATTTGCATTTAGGTGGTCAGAAACATGACATCATCTAACATCATCAGTGCCTGATGTGTAAATAAGCAACTGTTTGTCACACACTAGTAGACGTTTTGGAGAACAAAAACAATAAATTCATGGCTTAGGACAGAGTGTCTCACTTGCCTAATGTGTAGACTATGCAAAGAGCAAAAAATGTTTTAGAGAGTTGTGTGACAGCTTTATAACACACCTGGCGCTACAGCACAGCCTTTCACACATTCGCTCTTATCTTTGCAGCTCAGAATGGAATGATTTAAGCTGCATCAGGCACTACAGTATGAATTGCTGTCAGTCAGAGAGAGATAAGCACATCTGAGAGCTTGTTGAGCCTTACACTATGCTTTAACTTCAATGCTTGTACCTGTATATATTGCATTGTCTTTTATTGTATGTGAACAGCTGTCAGTAAGTTACAAGCCTCAGTGGATCCAGAGAAATAAATGACCCAGCATGAAGTTAACCAGCTTATCAGTCAGACCGTCAGGAGCCTGTAATCATCTGAAATACATTTTGCTTGAGTCTGCCAACAGCAAACACCCTGATCTCCATCTCCCTCTAATTTCTCTGTGTAATGAACTGTGCACAGAAAAGCCTGTCCAGAGGAGGGACAGCAGTCACAATGGTGTCCCTGCTGAATCTACAGCTGTGTCAATGAGCGGGAATCTCTTTCTCTTTTCCTCCTCTTTTGATTCGATTCTCTTGGTGCTTGCAGCCCTGTGGCCTCCTGGTGGTCAGGTGAGTCAAAAGCACAATGCACACACAACAAAGAAACAGGTGATAAAATTCAATTTTATTGTCCTGAAATGTACCATATCTTTGCCTAGATGTGCAAATGTAGTCTAAACATGTCTTAAGCATCATAAACATATAACATAAGTAGAGTAGAGTAGAGTAGTGTAAGGTAAAATTGAACTTTTATGTCCCTGGGGACAGTTGATAAGCTGATATTAAATACAAAAAAATACAAAAACTGCTCTTGTAGGTCTCAACAGGTGCAGCACCTTGGAAGTCCCATAAAAATTTGTCGTATTGATTAATGACTTTAGAATTTAAGAATGTTTAGAAGTTTAAGTGGCACAATTGCCACAAGACTTATAGTTTGTTGTTCAGGATTTAGTGAATTTCATTCTTGTAATCAAATCTTGTCTAAAGCACTGTAAAATCTCTATTTCTAAATCTTACTAAACTTCTGAGTAAGTGAGATAAGATCACTTGTTTTCATTAGCAAATTTAATTATTTGGGATTATGTTCGGAAGGATAAAAGGGGCATATTTGTTACAGATAGTTAAATTTGGAAAAGTTTCAAGGTAAAACAAGTATTCATTGGTTGGTTTGTATGACGGTATTTCCTCAGGTCTATTCTGCGACAAAATATCTGAATTACATTTTTTTTTTTTTTTTAGTGTGGTTGTCCACCAAGCGGGTCACTGGGGGGATCCCTGGCCCCTGCAGTCTTCATGTCACAGTGTCCATGGGCATGACTGAACACCAGTTTGTTCCTGATGGTTCTTCCCTTGGCATGTGAGTGTTGTTGTGAACGGCTATGATGAGCAGGTGGCTTCTTGCGTGGTATCCTCTGCCTCCAGTGTGTTAATGGGTGAATGCTGGTGAAGCACCTTAAGTGGTCCGGAAGACCAAAAAATGGCTGCATATGTACAGACCATCTGCCAGTCCATTTACAGTGTGTTAGTAATTATGGACACAATTAACATAAATGATTGTTACATTTAAACAGAGATGCATTTCTTTCTTCCATGCAGACCCCATCTTCGGGAACTGAGAATGAAATGCACATAAAGATGGTTTTCTATCCCCGCAGCTTTCATTTATGGAATGGTCGCCCATAGGGCACAGCCCTTGTTCAGCAAATGAGGGGATAGATGGAAACTCATAAAGCTTGTAGACTTACGGGGCACATGAGTAAACGGTCCTGCCTTGGTGCCTGTTGCCTAGCTACCGCCTACATCCATCCTGTATGATTTTTATTCTATCGCTTTATTTTGCTTTTTTTCTCTTTTTTTCACGCAGAGAGAAGACTTGAATGAAGCCGATTACATAACATTCATATGTGCTTGTGTACATCATGTACTGTACTTGTCTTTGTATCACATTGTTTTATTTTGTTTAATTTTGCCCCTCCTTTCAAAGGTTTCCCCTTTCAATTCTTTGCTCCGCTCTCCGCTCCCATTTATTTCACATGCACTTATTTGAACATTTTGCATCACAACTATCAGAAGGCTTGTCTTTAAAGGACTATGGCAGGGTGCACAGCACACGAGGCTAATGATATTGAACTTTATGCATAGAGAGCATTTTTTCTGTGGAAAACAATGTGAATATGCAACAGATTATGAAGACAAATTTCACAAGGATTGAAATTGCGCTCCACTCTTGAGATAACAGCAACTGCTACTTTCAAATATGCCCTGAAAGCAGTGTTATCCCCATGTAGCCAGCTCTTTCAATGTAATATTTTTTGATTATGTTATCATATTTGGTCCATCTTAGACCCATGTGTCACTGTCACTTTTTTTGTGTCAGTGCTTCTCAGCAAAGTCATCTATCTGTCAGATTTATTTATCCTTTTGCAGCATTTTGCTATTCAGTGTATTTGTCCTTCAAACTGTAAGTGCTGCAAAGAGCAGAGGAGAAAAATCACAAGAACAGAGTCACAGTGAGCTGTATGCCAGCATCAGTATTGACTATGTAAAGACACAGGGCGAAACTCGCCCAGTGCGGCAATTGTATATGGATTGTAAAATAAAAGTCTCTTTAAACATTCAGCATGCTGTGCAATAAATATATTAAGCAAGCCCAATAATGTCTGTGTGTTTTTCAGGAGGAGAAAAGGGACAGTGTGTGTGCACACAGCTGAGGCTCAGTAGCTGAAGTGTGGTTGTTGGGTTCAAAAGAAATGGAGGAAACTGAGTTTGGCACTGGAATTTCACAGTAGGTTCATGCTCTCATCTTGTTTCTTTCTTTCTTATTTTTTTAACTGGATTTCTGTTATTGCTGACTCTTTCCAGTGGGTTGTAATTATTGGACATGTTACATTTTGCGTGTATTTGATTTTGCACTTGCATGGCGCTGTTCGAAAGAACATTTGATTTTTTTGTCATACATTGGATGCTTCATTCACTTATATTACCTAGTATGGAACCTTTCAGCAGAATAGTGGTGAAGTGTTGAAGCCTTGGAGCTCTCATTGTGAATCAAAGGTTAGTTGCCAATTGAGAATCCTTGCCATTTGGCTTGTTCGAATAGGGTTAATGATGGCTTTGTGTGACTGAAAGGTTTTCATGTCTTATTCTTATAGAGAGCATAATACAATTCACCTGCTCTACTGTATCCTTTTCATGAGATCAGCAGAAGTTATTATATCTGCTTATATGTGTGAAAAGTGTAGAAAATAAATCAGAAACAGGATCTCAAAACATTGGACAATGGGCTTTACGTTACTAAAGTGAGAGCAGCAAATTGACGTGGGGATAATGTCTTTTAACCAGCAAACCGCTGACATTTACTTAATGAGGAGAGATAGTAATCTGCGAGAGACGAGGATTCAGACTCCGAACTCGCTCTTGTTTCCTCCTATGGACTGTTAACCTTTGCTGTTTGAACAGGGTTTGTTGAATATGTTGATGAAATTAGCCCTGGATGTGTTTGTGCGGTGTTTGTGCTGCAGCTGGCGGGTCGGGAGCAGCTCTGGGCAGATGGTAGTCGAATTGGTGCACAAGGTACGCTTGATATTCATCAGGAGAGCTGACCTGTGCCATGATGTATTCAAGCATCCAACAAACCTCACTCAGAGTTCATCCTGCATAATAAATAGATGCAGGTTTTCACAAACAAGATAGAAGCCATTTTCAGCTCTCAGTTTCACTTCCTCTACCCCTCTCCAATGATTTAGTTGTTTAAAAACAGGGACATTCTGATATTCTACATGTTATGTAGGTTTGGAGAACAAACGCCAGTGCCAATTCAAGGTCGGTTATTTGAAGAAGTTGCCGCCGTATCGCAGGGTCAATCAACAAAAGTTCAGAGTATTATTAGAAGAAAAATGCACACACCCACACTCAGCCCTCAAAATTCTTTCTCAAGTAAAAACCTCAGAAAGTGTGCAGCAGCACAAAGCCGCCTTCACTTCGGTTCTGTTGGCTGAGAGAGATCTTTGACATCTGGAGACAAGAAAGAAACCACTTTTTCCTACCGACCTGCTTAAAACTTGAATTGAATTTTTGAATTTAGTTTTGCTGCAATCAACATTCCAACTGATGGTGGAATGTCAAAACTTTTCACTTCTCAATAAATCCTAGTAACGAATTAAAGATTATTATTAAAATCACAGCATTGTGACTTATAATCATTAACAAGCAGCTTATGAGATATGTGGATGCTAATGTCTAAGTCCTCAAATAATCAACTAAATCAACATACATACTTGATGAGCAGTAGACGTATTGAATCTTTTTTCTTTTCTGCCATATGTAGTGTATGTGTCTACATTAAAATTGTTAAGACTAATATTTTTCACATTGTTCACTGGGCGCTACTGTACAACACTGCACTGAAACACAGATTAACACACATTAAAGGTGGCTAAACTGCTAATGAGCAGGCAATTAAGTTTTAGACAAAACGTGTTGTGATGTTGTTGTTTATCACATCTTTATGTGGTGAAAGGGTAATGACACGTTCTACAAACAGACATTCACTCACTCGCACGCACACACACACACACACACACACACACACACTCACACACACGCACGCACAGTCCACCTGGTATACTGCATGTAAAGGATGTGATACCTGTGAGAAGGTGTCACCACTCTCTGTTCCCACTGCGTCGCTGGATGGATCAGTGGTTTTTTTAGTATGTGTGCGTGTGTGTGCGTTTGTGTGTGTGTGTGTGTGTACATGTGCATGTGTGTGTGGTGGGGAGGAATATGTCTGTTTGCCTACTTTGGATTCTTTTGATTGTTACAACATTTGTTTTATCTGTATAAGAGATTACAGCAGTAGTATATTTGTCAACACCAGAATATTTATGTGTGTGTGTGTGTGTGTGTGTGTGTGTGTGTGTGTGTGTGTGTGTGTGTGTGTGTGCGTGTGAAGGGGAGGGAGGATGAAGGAGATCTAGGACAGGTGCTTTAAAAGAACCTCCTTTGACTCATGGTCTCTTCACTAATTAAGTTTGGGCTCTTGTGTATATATGTGCGTGTGCGCGTGTGTGTGTTTGTGTGTGTGTGAGTTTGTTGATCCATGGGAAAGCTCTGCCTTTTCCACTCCATTTCCCTTTGATTATCTTTTTTTTAACTCATCTAAAAGCACATTAAGTCGACTTGAGTTTAATCCAAGATCTTTGCAATTTTTTTAATACCAACATTAAATATATGATAACTTTTTGCTATTTTCCTCCTAAATACTGCAGTTGCAATTTGTGCAGGTGTCTTGGGTTTCTTTGTTAAATTTAGCATCAAATATAACAGCTAAATGCGATATTTTCAAGCTCAATTTTCTCAGTCATAGTCTGTTTTTTTACTTGGATTTCTGTGAGAGTAACTTTTACTGTCAACCTTCAGTCATATGAGCAGGCTGTTACACCCTCAACCTCTTATAATGTAAAATGATCGAACACACATAACAAGCATGGATTTTTACTCCCTCATTCTTTATTCAGCATTTATGAAGAATTATTAGTCTGGTCTTTTTATCTAATGTCTAAATCGCTGAAGAATTATTTTAATTACCTGCTGTTAAATTTTAGGTGAGGTTACACAAGGGTACAGAAACAAAACAGAGGTGGTTCAGTCTCAATGTGCAAAACAAGCCTGTATTTGCCAGCAGGAAAGATGGTCTTTAGCCTGAGTGGGAGTTGTTGGCTGAAATGAAAGAAAAGAGAGCAGTATTTTAAGGATGATGCTGCTGTTGATTTTCTATTGTTGCACACTGTGACATTCAGTCTTCCTTGTATTGGGGATTTGGTTTATGTTTATCTCAAACCTGCTCTGGAGAAATGAGATTTGTTTGATTTTGCTTGGCTATTTGTCACATAGGCATTCTTTATCAGCACTCTGGGTCATTTTGATTTGTTTAATCAGACGCTTGATTGAAGATTCACATCTATCAAGGTTGCACGTTGAAAGGATGATGGCAAAAGAGAATCTTCATCATCAGCATTTGGATTTATGTGTTGATTTTAAAGCCCACAATTAACAGACATTTCTACGAAGACTCTTTCAACATGATGAGTCAAACTGAAGTTTATACACCATCAGTGAGTACATTTCTTTAACCTACATTTGAGTGCATTAGGAAACTCAGCAACACAACTGAAAATCTTTTGTTCAAAAATCGTTCTGAGGAGAGACATTGCCAAAAGGACCAAGAGCTACAGTCCAAATTTGCACTGCATGCTTAAGCAAGTTGAATCGTGCCTGCCACCCACAAGCTATTTTCCACCTGCTGCCCACCTACATCAACAATAGTGAATCATAGTCCAGGATAAACACAAACAGACACAACAGAGGGCACATGGTGGCTGTGCTCCTCAGATTAACCTTTATCCTCCCTGTTGAGACCTGTTGTCTTTACCTGGAGCACTCTACTTCAACACAATATGGACATCACACCAAAACAATACCAGCCTTTTCTTCCACTCACCCTGACACAATGCTACATGGAAGTTTGGTTGTGGGCTAAGAGACATAGTGCTAAAGCAGCATCCCCTGACCTCCAGGTCAAGCAGGGTCTATCCAACACAAAACATCCAGTTTACCCCTAAAAGCTCTTGCAAGCCACTTCAGTGCTAGCTAACACATCTCTGTTTTTTTCAAGTCGCATTTAGCATTCATGTTGGGGTAGGCACATGCAAAGCAAAGCATTATCTGTTATCATATAAAGCTACATTGCTAAGTGCTCACTTTACTTTCTCATTGGAACTACAACACAAGCCTGCAATCAGGGAAAGAAGCAGAGACATAGCGAGAGGGGGGAGAGGAGAGCAGGGGATCGGGTTTCTCAGCCGCTCTGTACCCTAAGCCTGGATTTGGAGAGGGGATGAAGAGAACGTAGGTAAGGGCAAACGCAAGTAATAACAGCACTGACATGGGATAGGTAGGTGGAGGTGAGCAGCTTCATAGGAAATAGGGGTTGAGAGAGGGGTGGTTAGATGTAGGTGGGTGGGATATAAATACCTGCAGTAGACAAGTGTGGCATAATGCTGAGGGTATGACGGACAATGGCTTACCTCCACCTATAATACAGATGAAGAGACAGGCATATGTATTGCAAAGGCCCTAATGAAAGAAACTTCAGTAGTACCTTTGAGCAGGAGTACTAGTGACAGAAACCTGAACCTGAAGCTCATCACTATTTCTTTTTGAAAGTCTTGACTGAGGGTGAACATGTGCCTTAAAGAGTGAAGAGTTCTGGCTGAAGTGCTGACATCCATTTCTCGTTGAGAAAAAGAAGGTAACCTATCACAGTTTTCTACCTCCATATTCCCAAGTGACTTAAGTGAGAGTGATGATTGACTGAGATAGGATGAAAAGGACGGGAAAATAAGACTGCACGAGAGGTGACAGAAGACGTGGCAAGATAAAGAGAAAAGGCAGAATAGGAGAAAGTGAGACATAGTGAGACAAAGCAAAACAAGACACAACAAACAAGGGCAAGAAACGGATTTCAAGAACACAGTTCAAGAGAAGACGCAAGACAAGGAAAGCTACGAGACCAGACCAACTAAAGCAAGAGAGGACAAAGAAAAGAAGCCAATTAAGGGATCCTGTCAAACTTCAGTGTATCACTGGGGACAGAGGCCAGAGAAGAATGGCATGCCAGGCATTCAGCGCTGACTCTTTCACCCAAATTGCAGTAGATTCACCCTTGCCAATCCTCATGCACCATGCATCCACCAATGACTGCCTGCCAACCACCTCCCATGCTCACAGCATGGTTTCTTCAGGTAAACTATCCTCAAATGGTCTTGTTGGGTAAGGTTGAACATTTTTTCTTTTTGTGTCATCCTCTTCTTGTGTGCTTTAACTTTGTTTATTTTGTTCTGGAAGCGTTGCAAAGTAAGGGGAGAGTGGAAGTTTGCAGTACCTGAATGATACGTCCGATTACCTGAATAGTGTTTTCATGTTGTCAAGTACTGGCTGCAGTTTGGCAGTCACTTCAATCTTCCACTACAGCCTTGTGAAACTATACAAAGAGAGGGTTTAAGCATATGCAGGGATTTGCTTGTGTTGACAGTGATCACACTATTGATCGTAATGGAAGTCCCATGGGTACTGCAAGCGAGTAATGTCTCATGTCTGACTACAAGTTGCTCCCATAGACCTCTAATTGACCCATCCATGTACCTTCCCCTGATGCCCTTCCACAGTTGTGTTCTCAAGCATGAATTAGATTGAGAAATACATTTATTCAAGGCCAATCCAAATTATGTGAATGTATCTAATCAGCTGGTTTGGCCCAGCTGTCTCTACTCAGTGGGTAATTGCTTTGAGGATATGTTATCAGTTTGACAAACTACCCAAAGTCTTTTTCACAATGGAGCATTGTGGAGAAAAACTTCCTCGGGGCTTTAGTGCCTGCTGATTGTTATAGATTAGAATAGGCTGAATTAAATCATGCAGAACATTAGTCACACAATGCATTTATGTGGCAGCAGGTCAGACAGAGATTTTTCTAGTCAGGCAATACTATAAGGATGTTGCTTTGCTGAAAAACAAAATGTTGACATGGTTTGCATATGTTTTGTCTCTTCCAATCAACAAAAAGGTGAAATTGTGGCCACAGATAAATGGAGAATTTAGTAACATTTACAATAATGTTAATAATACAAGTTAAAATTTTAATCATGGCAGAATTGTCCTCAGCGGCAAAACATTTTTACTGACATTTAAGACAGCCTCATAAGACTTATTGACTTATTGGTTGAATCATCATATATAATCAAGGAGAACACAGAAACCAACTGTACATGAACACTGGTGTAATTAACAATATTGGAATTCATCAGTTTGTTTTAGAAGTGAACTCCAAGCTGCATAAAAACATAAATAAATTAATAATTATGTAATTAACAGAGGACATGACCACAGAAATGTTCAACTATATTTATTTATGGACTTAGCAGAGAAGAGAATCTACAAAAACCGAGGTTTTAAAGTCTTAATCAAACTGGGAATCAGTGTCATAATAAATGTAATACTATGCCATTAGTTCTGCATTCTTCATAAATTAATTTCAGACCACTTTTTTATCACGTTTCATGTGCGACTGTTTTTAAACAGCGGCTTAAAGTTGTCTAAATAACCAGTTTTTACTGTAACTGACATTTGTTTCCACTGTCCAGGTTAAAAAAATAAATGTGTTCAGTTCAGAATGTAGTCACATCTCTCCAATACTGGTATGGGTTAAAGCTCATATATTAGCCGTCATCCTCAAATAATGGAGTTTTCTTTTTGAGAAAAGCTGGCCAAAAGAATTTACATTGTAATTCTGATCAGAGAATTAAAACAATATCTTCATTTCTTTAAGAACCCGCTTCTTATGAAATCAGATTTAAAGATATTACATGAAGCTCTTGTGCCAACACACACCAGCTGTTTTTATTTGAGAGCAGTTTTCAAAGCCCAGCATTATCGAAACTTTTGTATGAACTGATATCAGATCCTAGCTAACACATCTCTGCAGGTCGTTTGTTCTCCAGTCAGATTGTAACCACATTTGTCTCCATCAGTACCATCTGGGTTGTCCCTGGGTCAGTCCTCCAAGCGCTCTCACATGCCCCTGTCCACCTCGTCCCTTGGCAACCCTCTTGGCAACGGCCCCTCGAGTCTACATTACCCAGTCACCCCCTGTCACTACAGCAACCAGCAGGCCACGTACGGCATGATGGCAGGTGAGTGGTGGTGATGGTATTTGTGCCAGTTGATGCAGGGCTACAGATCATCTAGAATTGTTTTGGGTCAATCAGCGGTTAATCACAACAGTCCTGATCAATCATTTCATTCATTTGTCACGCACAAATGGCAAATACTTACTTGAGCTTTGAAGACGTTGTTCTTTTATCTGCTTTGAAAAAGAAAATTCAAGCAATTAGAAATGGTCATGAAGCCGTCTAAGAAACTGTTTTTCATCGTTTTTTAACATTTTATAGATTAAACTATTATGTGAGGGTGAGTATGAGTAATAATTAGTTACAGCTGTGCCTGAAATCTAATTACTTCTGGTGAATTGAAGTACAGCTTGATGCTGATAATGATAGCAGTATTTTTCTTCGATGTTTTAACTGATTAGAATATAGTAACAGCCTAATTTTGATCCGGCACAAACCGAATCAGGGCGCTATGAAATCAAGTCCAAAAATCCACATTCTGAGGCAGCCTGTCACTAAATTATTTGGCTCCAGTCCTTTTGACGTTATCTGGCTACAATCATGCTAAAAGTGTTTCACTCATTTGTTTAAAAAAATACAAGAAAGACAGGTGTGGTCACAGAATTGAACACGTGGAGACTTCAGTGTCAGCCTGTCAACCAATCCCATCTAAGAGTCACAGTGATTACGATGCCATGCAAACACTGATGCTACTACAGAGGTTTTAATGATGAATTATTGTCTTCTGTCTGTCTCTGTCTCACTCTGTAGCTCAGGAGATGCTCTCTGCCAGTATTTCTCAGACTCGTATCCTGCAGACATGTGGTGTCCCTCACCCTAACATGGTGAGCAGTGCAAATCCCTTGCAAGGTAATGATCAAATACATACTCTAGCAATTAGTCTCTTTCACACACACACACACACGCATACACACACACGAGTGTGCACACACAGGCAGACAGACAATCTCCTGGCCTGCAGTTAAACCCAGTGAATTGAGCAGAGAATTGGTTTACTTCCGTTTAATTTGCTGCCAGTTAAAATCAATTTCAGATGTGATTACTTCGCCTGATGCTTGAATTCCTTAGTGCACTTGTTAAACTAAACTGTTAAAGACCACTTGCCACTTTCTCACTATGTGAGAACAGTCCTCGTAAATGATATTGGTGTTAAGAGATTTTCAGGTTTTTCTGGCGATTAGATTTGATAGTCAGCTTTTAGGAAAGCAGTTTTTATGTGTGTAACCTGCCTAATTTAAACAAAAGGGGGAACCTTTTACTATTTGAACTGGGCATGACTCAGCTGTGAAAAGGTGATGTCAAGCAGTAATTTTTTTCAGCAACTAAAACTTTGGTTGTTGCTTATTTAATGATAAATATATTCAGTTTCACTGTGAAAATTTGAGGCCTAATGTCATGTTTTCAAGGGCAGTCTGTCCTGCACATTTTGCACCAAATTAACACCAATTTAATAAATATAATTACTGTAATGTCCCTCCTTCTCTGAAACCACTTAGTAATTGTTATTGTGTGCATACAGAGAGTGAATCAGGGAAAATGGTGTTCCTCAGTGTAACGTCCTCAGGTTCTCTCTGTTCTGGTGTTTAGCAGCTCAGGATTAGCAAAGACAGTGATGAACACAGACCAACCTGACATATCCAACCACCAGACTCTGTTTGACAGGATGTCACTGTAAAAGCTTTATGCATACTAATTCCTCTGAATAATTTAAAAGTAATGAAAAACTGACAAAAAGCTAAGATAAACAAAGAAGGAAGAGAAAAAATTTTGACATGAAAAAACTTTCAGCCTCAAGGAGATAAAAAGAATTTCATTTTCTAATGCATTTTTCCTAGAGAAAGTATAACTGAACTGTTACAGTTTTGTAGGATATGATCAAATACAAACAAAATGACTGGCTCTGGGCCCAAGCCGAGACTCAAGAACACATAGCAGAGCCCTCGGCCGAGGATCTGAAGCTCTTAATGTAGTAGTGTAAATGGGAGCTAAGCCGTGAAATGCTCTCCAGGTAATCAGTAAAATCTTAAATTCAGTTGTAAAACTTACCAGTAACAAGTGAAGAGGGGCTAAAATAGGACCAAAATGAGCTTGTCTCCTAATATTTTTTGCTTTCTGATAGATGGATATTAGTTATTAGTCATAATTTATGTCATTAGTTATGTCATGACTTGATATGAGGCCACCGTGTTGTGACGTTCCAGTTGCTGTAGAGCCAAGAAGAGATTTATATGTATAGTTGAAGCTGGCTAGTAATTCTTCTGCGGACATATCTGATTTTGGCTTTTGGTTGTTGCTTTGACTAAATGTGGTGGTAAAGGGTAGAACCTTAATCCCGGTGAGTAGAGGACAGAGGAATACTGTATAGTGGCTGAAAACTTAAATTGAAACATATAAATTAGGTATTTAACATAATAATATATCTTGTTTCTCTTTTAAGGGTGTTAATCTGAAATTTAGGTGTGCTTGGGTAACTCTAAAAAGAAGCTAAAATGGGACACAAAATAATTAACCTTTGCGGAGATTACTTCTTTTAACAGAGAGATTTCATCTACTCCAGCGTGGACCCGGCAACATTGACTCGCTCCTGTACATGGTCTAATGAATTTGTGCGGTCTGCACTGTCAAAGGCTGTGATGAAGTACTTTAGGATTAAAATTAAACCACTGGCTGCACTTATTGCCATCAGGAGGTCATTTGTCACTTTAATGAACTCAGATTCTGTACGGCCAGTCAGCCACTTTGCAGCATTTGTCTACACCCTTAGACAAGAAAGGTAAAAGGATATTGGAGAGATAATTATGAAGGATAAAGGGATGTTGCTTAGCTTGAAATAGGGCAAGGATTAGCAATGAGATCACTGAAGAAAAACCAACAGTAGAAGAAGTTTCTTAAAAACTTCAACAGAAGGTACATTGAGTATGCATTTTTATTTTAACAACAGGTCAAATGAATGAATGGAAATGTAGTGTGGAAGTTGTTGCCTTGTGACTCCACAGAAGGTTCTCGTCTCTGCAGTTTTCCCTCACACATCTTTTTAGCATCTTTTACCTCAACAACCTTGTTTCAGAAGCAGCAGGCAGAAACACACAGATATTATGCACTACCAGAACAGCAAAAAAATTGGCACTTGGTGGAAAATTTCAGTTTCAGTTAAATAGTCACATATTTTTCTCAGTGGATGATAGTGACTAAACGGAAGTGACTTAGATCCATCAAGGGGCAACATTGCTCCTAATCTGCTGTGTAAAAAAATGCAACTGTTTGCTAAAACATTTGCTTTAACAACTACTGTATATCAGGTGATAAAAACCAAACGTGGCTTCGGTTTGTTCAGTGAGCAAAATAAAATACAGCATGAAGTTTGTTTGCTATCTGTCTTTGCTCAAAGACAAACAGCTGATGCCACTGCTGCTCTTTGAACGGATGCACACGTATAATGTGCACACAAACCCACTAAGCCCACATGTGTTTTGAAAGGTGCGTGCTGTCCAGCATGTCTCCACAGTACACAAACAACCGCTGCACCTCAGCACAGCTGTATGAAAACTCCCCAAGGAGCTTCAGTGCAGGCATCAGGCACAAACGAGGCAATTTAGTCTTCTCTCTTCCTCCAGCAAGGTAAGGAGAGCTGACTGCCTCAAGCTCTGCCAACCAGGCCCTCAAAGACCTGTTGATGTTCTCAGGGGGGAAGGCTTTGCTCCAAATCCCTCCTCACCATTCATTGATAAACAAATTAGGTGCAGGGATACTTATCATAGGGTGCTCACTCTCTTTTCTGATATCGATGTTAGAGCACTACACTGTACATCTGTAGCCAGATATTAGCCAATAGACTGAAGAGGAGATTTTCAGCAAGTGAGCACAGCCTCTGCCTGACACCTTCAAGATAAAAGAAAATCACTGATGCATACAGTTTTAGTGTAGAATCTGCCACATCGCTCTTCGGCTGGTACATAGATCCAACTGAGCACTTCAGTGGGTCAGTGGCATCTTTTTCTCCAGACCACTTCTGGTAACCCACCTCGGAAGTAACCCACCTTGGATTCTCCCAAGTTACTCAACCTGTGCTATTATAATGCAGAAATCATTTAGTTAAATCAGAGTTCTAGATGAAACTTTAATGGTAATGTTCTTTAATGTCATCTCAGGTTCTGTAGGAAAAAAATGTTGCTCTGTGCTACTCATGCTTTATTTAAAGAAGTACTTGTAGGATTGCTTAGGTTCATCCCGACTGGCTGAGTGGATAGCTGCAAACATCATTGCCCTGAGCAAAGCAGTGGGTGTTTTAGCCAATAGATAAAAGATGAACCCTGTGTGACACTTTTTAACATTTAGTTTACCATATAAACATTGTGGACAAAATATTGGAAACAGTACAGTGTAATACAGTGTAGCAGCAACACAAATTACAGTTTTCATAAAGCTGGAAAACTGGACATTATAACCTTCATGAAGGTACGATTTGTTGCAGTGCTGTTGTGTTGGACTATTAGTTTTTGCCCGGTGTACATGATAAACTGGCAGTGCAAAGCCACATTGCAACCTGCTGTCTAATATCTCTCACAAATAACATGTGAAAGCAAAAATCTTAAATCACTGGATCTGTTTTAATTTAATTTAATCTAATTTTGCAGTTGTGTAACACAGTTTGTACTGCACTACAACCTCACTAACACAAGGGGGCTGTGTTGCTTTGCTCATGATACAGTTTCATGGGTTTACACATGGATGGAAACCAACATTTGACCCGCTGTCAGACTTTAATCACAAGTTAGATACGACATATTGTCTGCTCTGAAAATGTGATGAGTGTGAGAGTGTTTAGGTATGATTGTTAATGTGATTGTTGCTGTCTTTTTTCCCCCTCTGCAGCTATGCGGCGTGTTGATGCACTGAGAAGCATGATATTCCAAGCAACCACATGTTTGGTGATCTAACATTAATACTAATAAAAGCAGCTCCACTCGTTCAAAAGCATTAAGAGTCAAATGTGGAAATGCTGATGAATCTTTACAATGAAGGTTATAACCTGTGGCAAGCTACATAAGCATGGAAAACCTGTTTAAGAAAGGTTGTGCAATGCTCATTCCTACTCAGTAGAGAGCGAGCTTTGTGTGACAAGCCAAGGATAATAGTATTCTGGCAAGAAATGTGAATGGGCTTGTTAAATTATGGCTAAACTGTAAAGTCAAATTAGTATGGAGAAAAGAAAACCCATTCACCAGAACACATTTAATTATGTGAACACTGTTGTCCACTATCTGGGAATAGTGGCCATGCTGCTTGCAGTACCCCTCTGACAGTCTGACTCCCTTGTGACTCGGACCAGCTAATTTTCCTCTCTTCTCCGCCTCTCTCTGTCTCTCTCGCTCTCTCTCTGTCTCCCTAGGGTCTCTTACTCCTTGCTTGTACAAGTTTCCGGATCATGGTCTAAGTAGTGGTTCTTGTGCATTAAGCCATGGTTTCTCTTCACTGTCCTCTGCCTTTCTCTCGACTGATGAGGCCCCTGGCGGCCCCATTGTTGGAGAGGTGAAAACTGATGCCCAGAGGAAGACAGTGCGGGACCCAGAAGATGCTCCTGCCATGGACTCCCCACAGATACGAGAGCTGGAGATGTTTGCCAATGACTTCAAAATACGGAGGATCAAACTTGGTGAGTATTATTACAAAAATCATAATATAATTGCTGACATTTACTCCATTATTGCACCAACTGGATACCTAACGTGTCTGTTGTTTGTACTCGCCTTGCTGGTTCTCTGCTGCTATTTAGATTTGCTTCATGTTTACTGCCAGGCTACACACAGACTAATGTAGGTGAGGCTCTTGCTGCAGTGCACGGCTCAGAGTTCAGCCAGACCACAATCTGCCGCTTTGAAAATCTGCAGCTGAGCTTTAAAAACGCCTGCAAACTCAAGGCCATTCTGGCTAAATGGCTCGACGAAGCTGAGCTGGCCGGGGGTGAGTCACACCCCACTCTATCACCCTCCATTTAGAGCATTTATTTAAGTGCAGTGTTTACCTGGGTAGTTCATCATAGTGAGTTAAAACTTGTGTTAAAGTTGTAAAGGCACTTTTGATTTAGCGTCACAGCATCATATTGTTTTCATTGCATAAATATGAAGGTCTAACATTGCCTTGTGTTTCATCGAGAACAGATTGCCATCCTTTTTTCTTTATAGACCTTTAAAAGAATTAACAAATATCCATTACCACTCAACAAACTCATGTGAATACGCTTTTTCCTTCCTCCAGCTTTGTACAGCGATAAAATAGGAATGAATGAAAGGAAGAGGAAAAGACGAACGACAATCAGGTATGAACATTAAGGAATAAAGATACAAAGACTGTCACACAGCATTTAGTTTCATAGAGTTCTTCTTCTTGTCTCCTTCCCCTTGTTCCACCCTACAGCCTGGGAGCTAAAGAGGCTCTAGAGCGCAGCTTTGTGGAAAAAAGTAAACCATCCTCCCAGGAAATAGCCCGGATAGCCAAAGGCCTCCATCTGGAGAAGGAGGTGGTCAGAGTCTGGTTCTGTAACAGACGCCAAAGAGAGAAACGGGTCAAAACCAGCCTCAACCTCAGCTCCTGTTTGACCAAAATCAGTCCAAACTGCATCGCGCAGATGAATAAAACACAAAGACAAATGACATAATTTAATTTCAAAATCTGTTCATCTCCAGTCTGATAGCAGCTCCTTGTGAAAATGCGTTGTTGTTTTTTTTTTTAATCAAATGTCTGGCAGAAATCACCATGAAGTGGCAGAAGTTCACTCAACAGGAAACAGAAAAACATCATAATAATAATGAAAACTTTTCTTATCTTGCATTAAGCAGCTGCTGACGCACTTAAAGCAATTTCATCAAGTTAACATTCAGTTGAAAATTGATATCTTGTGTTCCTGTGATGGTCAGCCTGATCAAAACAAAACAAATACAAGTTATTGTCAGTTCATTACTTGAATCTAACGCAGCAAATGTTTGTTTAAACTTAAGAGAAATCCCTAATTACAATGTGCTGTGGATGTTTTTGTATTTATTTGAAAATAAATGTTCTTTACAGTATTTTAATCTCCCCATAACCCAGAAAAACAAATCATTTTCTTTTCGAAAATATAAAAGTCAAAGTGCGAACCAGCCAAAAGTCATTTTTTCATTCTTAAAGTTGAAACTGTGAAGATAAAAGGTTTTCATCAACTGCATGATCTGCTGGTTGGAGCTGCAGCCAGCAGACCTGATATTTAAATGTACATAATGTAAGCTGTGTCTTGTTTGCTATATGCATGCTAAAAAGCATATTAATCACACAAACAATTGAATCCATCAGCAGCAGAGTGCAGATGAGTGCTCACACTGATCAGCTCTGTGCCCTCCTCTAAAAGCAGACAACACTGTCCTTGAAACTGTTCTTTTGTAGTTATGTTTGTCTGGGCACTTGTGATTAGATTAGATTAGATTTAATGCCTCCTTGTTCTCTCTTTAATTACAAAAATGTTTGTTTTATTTAAATTAATATAGCGTTAGTCAAAATTTATTTAAAGTTTCAACCTATTTATTTGAAATCTAATATATTATGTCGGTCTACTTTGTTGAGTGCAACCGCGTTGATTTATGGGTTGAAGTCAGGGATGTGTGAAACTTTTTGACATTTTTGTCAACAAATGGATCTGAGGTCTGCCGTTTTCCTGGTGTAAGATTTCATTTTTCATATTTGTTGATGTTATGCCTTTGGTATCACTTCCTTGACAAAGAAGAACATCAGCCAGTCACGACT
Source organism: Scatophagus argus (assembly GCF_020382885.2). NCBI lineage: Eukaryota > Metazoa > Chordata > Actinopteri > Scatophagidae > Scatophagus > Scatophagus argus. The sequence continues at coordinate 15,783,556 of NC_058503.1, read as the reverse complement.
CTGACCTGGTTGGGATGACTGATGTAAAATTTGTCAAGTGAATAAACAAGGCGAGACGTCACAACTTCTCTCTCAGACACGATCAGGGGCTTTATATTTAATTTCTTACATCGGAGGAGACAGACAGAAATTAGAGTGTCACATTAATGCGGTTCGGGAAATGATGGCCATGTATGACTGCACTGTAGAGAGATAGATATGAAGTGCCTTCATTCAACATGATTGAGAATATCTAGTAAATATGCCAAAGACATAGCTGGTTAGTACAAAAATGTGTACTTATACTGAGCAAATGTCTTTCAGTTCCCGGGCACTGAAGGATAAATCAGTTATTCAATTCTTTTCTGACAATAAAGGAGAAGTGTGTTTCATGAAGAAATAACTGTGCCATCTCTTTTTTTTTTTTTTAGTAATCTTGTTATATTACCCTATGAATACATACATTAGGAGAGGGATTAGCCACGTGCACACTGTACAATTCATGGCTGTGTCACTGGAGACTCATAACTAAAGCTAGAAGACAACTTAATTCAGAAACAAGCGATTCCCACTGTGATTCATGTGCGGCTGTCTAACTGGAGTGCCGTCAGGGGAAATACATGCAACGGGGTCATCGATTTGCTGGCACATTTCTGAGGCCGACAGTGAGAAGTTATAGGCACAATATGCAGAACAGGATAAAACTACCAAGAAGTTTCTTAATGTTGGTGTCAGACTCGTTAGGACCAGCGCTCCAGGAAGTATTTATACCCTTTACTTAAGTACTAATACCACAAGCAAAAGTCCTGCATTGAAACTGTTAGTTAGTGTTTTACTTAAGTAAAATAATGTAAGTATAATCAGGACAACAAAACCCCTTTAGTTATATCATTAGATTATTTTTAGCCCTGCATTACAGTAAAAGCAGGATTATATTGTCGTAGTTGGTTGAGGTCAGACTGCAACTAATCTTGATTATGGATTAATTGCATGATCATTTTCATATTTAATCCACTGTTTTTTGTTTTTTTTGGTCTATAAAAGTTCAGAAAATAGTGAAATACAATCACATTTGTGCCACCTTCACAGTGTTTGTTCTGCCCGACAAGCATCGCAAACCTGTTTACTTCTGTGTCTTTCTGTATTGTTTAACAATCTATCCTCATAATGAAGTTTCATTGCAAACTGATTTACGTGACTTGATGCTCATTGTGACTGGAACTTGAGCAAGTGCAAGGACAAGTTTTTGCAAGTTTTTTTCTTTTATTTCCCTTTAAATATGTAGTATTCCCAATTATAAACTGTTCTGCACAATCTGAGCACAGCGGCTAAAGTGACACCGCATGAAGTCAATCATTTCGGATTCTAATACCACATTGCATATTAACAATATAATACAATACAATAAAACACCATGGGTGTCTGCCTTTGGCCTACCATTAACTTTCTGGTTTGGCACCCCTGGCCAAGAGTGCCATCCATCCAAGTCTAGGCTGGTATGGTCTTTAAAAGGGAAAAAAATATACATTAGAAGCTCACCAAATTGTACCTGAAGAAACTTTATTCCTTATAAAAGCCATAAACCCTTTGCAGAGTCACTTTACAAAGTCTAAAGAAAAAAGAGGAGTATACACCTTTAAAAGAGGGTGGAAGTTTCCTAACCACGAAACTGCACTCAAACAATGTCAAAACTTGCCGCACATTGTCTCTGCTCACAAATGTTAAAAGTTACAGGAAAGAATTATTTATAAAGAGAAAAAAAATATGAACAGAGTGTTTATTGAACATGTCTGACATATGGTAGAATGAAAACATTTTCAATTTGTTTTGGCATTGGGAATCAATATGGGAAAAAAGAGGCCAACAGGAGAGAAAGACAAAGACTTAAGGTTATGTCTCAGTCACTCCCATAGAGCTGGCTGACATGAATAAATCACTGTATAGAAGAATCAGCTTCTGAGGAAGAAGACATTTCTTGGATCACAGTGTCATTTTAGCAAACATCGCTTCCATCATTTTGCTGCTGTAGTGTGTGCGTGTGTGTGTTTGTGAGTGAGGCATCTTACAACAACAAATGACAGTAACTGCACAGCAGCTGAAAGAGAAGAGGGACTGCAGGACCAGTGCCAACCTGCAATCACTGTGTAAATCCCATGTCCAATGTGCCACATGCTATCAGATAGCAAACCTCAACCCCAAACAATTTAAAAGCAAGTATTTTGATTACTCAGTAGCAACAATCGATTCAAAACTCTTTGATATGCCAGACTTTCATTAGTCCTAATTTATGTTTGATTCAGTTTTCTTACACAATCCGTGCGGCATCACTCTTCAGTGGTGCTAATTAAATGCTATCTCATGCATTATTTCGAAGGAAAGTGAAGGGCTCGTCCTCGCCCGAAGGCATCAGTATCAGTTATATGTTTCACATGCATATGTTTGTCTGAGTTATATCATCTCCAGTATGTATGGTAGTATCTTTAGTCCAGTATCTATAATTTATTAGCTAGTTGCCCAGTTGCTACACTTGTGTGGTGACATTGCTGATTTTCTCCCTTTCACTCGCATGGCAAAGGACTGCAGCCCATCTCTGACACTCCTGGGATATTATTACATATAAGATATGGATCATTCGCCTCAGAGGAAGTGAATCAGATGGGTACTGGATTATCCAGTGGACCAAATAACAGCAGGTAAATAGTGTAAGTAGGGAAAATTCACGTTCCATCTGGTTTCTGACAACCTCTAAGCTCTTTTTAATTACCATGTTTTACTCATTAACACCTGCTGGAGTGTTACTTTTCAGTCAAGTACAAGCTGACAGATTATATGATTATATAACTCGAACCCGACCAAAACATCAGATGGAAAAATTCAGTTCACATCCACTGTAGCCCTTACCCATTAAGACAGAGATGGGTGATAAACAACAGCGTAGGTGGTGCAGAACTCTATTATTGGTAAACCTTCAGGCTGAGGCTGCTCCAGGGTCATAATAAATATTTTTGTAAATAGATCAGATGTTCTGCCCTAATAACCTGCTGAGGAGCATATGAATATGTATGTGTTAATATAATTTATATGTCTGCAATCCTTCAGATGTCTTAGTGTGAGAGTGTGTGTGTGTGTGTGTGTGTGTGTGTGTGTGTGTGTGTGTGTGTGTGTGTGTGTGTGTACTCATTGATACATCCGTAGCATCTGAACAAAACCAGTGGATCTAGAACAGTCTGTGTCAATCAGTATTAATGAACATTAATACAAAGGAGACATTTAGTCCACTCCCAGAGCTCGGAGCTGCCTCTCGATATCCTCATCAGAGATGGTGGCTTGTTTGGAGGATGCAGCACTGGGGAGACTCTTTCCTGCAGCTGGAGCTCTCACCATCTGGAAACACACAAGGACACAAAAATCCCATTAGCAGACACACTCAATTTAAACAAACACAAGCACAATCACAATAGGATTGACTGCCATGCAGAGATGCCCACTTCCACTGCAAAGCCAAATGTAAAAGGTTGGTTCAAACTTGATCACACTTACGATAAAGAATTATGATACAGGAAAACTGTTTACTCCACAACAGTTCATACTGCATAAATATTTTGTAATGTCCCTTTAACTGACAGTTTTAATGCCAGGGTGTCTCTGTTCCACAAGTATTATTGTTTTAGGGAATCATTAGTCTGTCATTTGCAAGTTTTAAGAAAGCTGTGAAGTTGTAAGGAATCACTTTTCAGCATTCTTTAATCTTTAATTCTTAAATCTCACCTTCAAAAGTCTGGCTCATCACGTTTGTTGGTTAATTGGATAATTTTCTGTCCTGCAACATTCTTAAGGCTGTTTAACTGGTATTATACAACAATCTGGCACTCACCACCAAAAGGCAGAATTAAATTATATGGCTTGGCTCTCTGTTTAAACTATTATTCAATGACCTTTGGTTTTGATGAAAAACTGACATTCTTTTCCTGCATTTGTTTTTTTCTCCATTGCACACTGAATGATAATTTCACTGAATATGACAATAACCCATATGGCTGCTTATTTACTTACCAAACTGCCATTGTTTATGAGTCTTCTAACATCCCTTCAGCTTAAGGGCTGATTGAGAAAGCTTTTATAGTTTTGCTTTTTCAAGAAAATGTATGACGTGAGAGCATCCAGAGAATCATCTGCTCAGTCTTTTATTGTGATTGAGCAGGAAATAATTACTCCCTCCCTAAAGTGAAAAACTATTTTGCAGTTTGTTCTCTCCAGCTGCGGGTTTGTTTAAAGGACAAATTGTGGGTCTATACGTTGTGTTATGAGGAGTAATAACTCATGGATCCCCCCAGGGGGAGCTAGACACACAGCAGATGGGCAGCGAGGCAGTTACACAGAATACAGTACATAAGAGTCAGAAGAGCTGAGGGCTAGCCCCACCGTGTGGCAGCTGGAATATATTTAAAGGAGTAAAAACGAGTAAAAGCCATGTGGAACATTTATTGTTCAGTTCATGGTGTAAGGGACGTGCACTCCATTAAGATTAGTCAAATATATGAAAAGGTGCGGTAAGTTTTAACATGAATTTCTTACCTTTCCTGAGATCTCAATGCCGATCTCATCCAGAACCTGGTTGACAATGTCCTGAGATTCCTCTTCATCGCCAGACTCATCAAAGATGTCATCCAAAGTGTCGTTGACTGGACAGAGTGAGACAGGGAGAGGGGGTGGGTAAGGACCTACAGGTCAACTAAAAGACCTCTATATAAAGTACATGTCACTGTATTTTGATACCGTCTCACAGACTGCAACAGGCATCACTCTTTACATCATTCACTCCTGACAATCTGGTTTTGCTAAGCCTGTAAATACCAGAGCTTTTTGTCTGTGTGTGTGTGTGTGTGTGTGTGTGTGTGTGTGTGTGTGTGTGTGTGTGTATGTGTCTCTATTATGTGTTCTTACTCATGTCCTCAGTCATGCCCATCTTCATGTTCTCCTTCTGGAAGTCTTGCATGGTCTTCAGGGTTTTCTGTGGATCCATCTTCTTATTCACTGCTTGCATTGTCTGCAGACATTATTAAGAGACAGTTAGAGAATAAAATCTTTGTGTTCTAACTACTGAGAAGCAGCATAATGTAAGCACTGAACCTGACCAAAGACACAAAACTGCAGTAAATGGACAAAGCATATTAAATTTCCTGTGTTAGTTCTTCCATTTCCTCGCATTTCGTCATAGCAGGGTGGAAAAATATTAGCATCAAACTAACTTAAGATAACATTTTAAATTTTGATTGGTCCTAATATGCATTCTCATAAAAAGATATTATAGACAAGGCAGTTTCCCAGTGAGTAAAGTCCAGATATACAGTTCAAATCAGTGTGTGTCCAAAGAAAATATCTGTTATGGGAAAAAGACAGCTTTGGAAGATTTGCATTCATTAGCACATACGATAATAAAAATACACACAGACTCACAAATTATGCATCTTTTTCCTTCCTTCTTGAACACAAACATGGCTTACTTTCACAGCTGAGCCTGACACAACAGATAAGACGGATCCCACTGCACTGTTGTTGACAAACTGCTATGGCAGCTTAGGCAGAAAGTGCTGCGTGCAGCATTTATTGAAAAAACTGAGTGGAAGTGAAAAAAATCTGTATGTGTGTGCATCTGTGTATAAACAAACTTTAAAAAACAATTAACACATTCTCTTTCTGAAACAGTCACATACCCAACTCATCATACTCCATTAATCCGAAGCCTAATTATATTTGACCTGTCTGTGTTTGCTAAGTCGGACTCTGTACAGTACATCGCTCCTGGCCAATTACTACCTTGCACACTTCATTAACGCTGCCACATGAACAGATCTCGCATTAATACTTTAATTACAATGCTAAAATATTGATAAGAGAGAACACTGAAACTAGCTCATATGCAAAACAGAAACACCTAACTTCTCCCAGTGAGTTGAACATAGTGGATATCATATCTCTAAAAGGCCTTTTTCAGCTGAACCGAAGGACAGGGTCCAGGGTCTTACCTTGGCTGTGGTGGACATGGCGCCAGCCATCTTCATTTGGGAGTTCATGACCTTTGTCTGCGTAGACATGGAGGTGACTTTGGAACTGACGGCGTACGTGCGGTTCTTCTGCTTCCTCAGCTGGACCAACTGCTTGGCGAGAATCTTGCATGCCTCCCTGTTACCACTCTTAGCCATTTTCTTAATTTCTGCCTCCTGGTGGGTGAAGAGGAGAATTTTGGATAACAAAGGAGTTGGTGTTAACAAAAATTTTAGGATTCTTAATACTAATAGTGTGTGTGATAAAGTATGTACAGTGTCAGCATGCACAAAATATGAATGTAAACTGTAAAAATGGAGTCCTGTTTCATGTTACGGAAAGATACTGGAAGCAGATGGAGTAGCCACTCATAGATCCAAATTCTAACTTAACTATACTACGGAACAAATCCACTGACTCCTCCTGGCTTTATGGGTAATTCAGTCATCTGTCAACAACAACGAAAATAAGCATTATATTTAGAGATAATGTTCCTTTGTGTAAGCATATAATTTAGGAAAAATAGACGGTTTAGGGAGGCATTACAGATTAGCTGTAGTGGAGCAACTACCGTGCATAGCAAATACATTTCTTTTCAAAGTAAGATTTTCTGAGCTTTATAGTATCAATGTGCACCACCAATTTTTTTTATCCTTTTCAGCAAAATGACATGCGGGACCATGCCAAAATCTTGGAGAATCAGGATGGAATAATCAGCAGCTCGTCAACTGGAGACTGACATCCATACCTTGTTATTATTGCCATCTTAAGTGACATTTCATGATTATGAAGAAGTATACTGTGTACTCATCTTCATGTAAATAACTGTGCTGTTACAGATCTTATGAGCTGCCAAGTCTTGCAGTGATTTCCTCTAATTGTAATAAGACCAAGACAATCATGGTAACAATATGACACCTACTTACAAATACACAAACACGGCCAAGCACTTGTGCAAGCAAACGCACCGCATGTATTGATAAACAAACAGAAATGTATCCGCAAAGCTCCCAAAGGACCAGTGTGTTTGCAAATATAGACGTGGCTTTGTAAATAAAGTCATCTGGATCACACTGGCAAGCAAATACGTGCTTTTAGCTTTGGTAAACATCAGAAACTACACTGATGCCCACAGGGATCCTGTGTGTGTGGGCACAAGTGTGTGTGTGTGTGTGTGTGTGTGTGTGTGTGTGTGTGTGTGTGTGTGAGCATCCCGAGAGACGAGAGTGGAGCTGCAGGTTACAGTAAGCTAGCCAGGCCTCTCAGCACTGCTACGCATTAACAGCCCCAGCATGTGCTACTTACTTCTTGTGTGTGAGCTAAAAGCATCTTCAGGAAACAACAATAATTTATTAATGTTTGATGAAGCAAAAGACATTCCCCACTCAGCTCAGTGTCTCTCTGTGACACACACGGGATAGATGCTTTAGGTTCAGACCGTATTTGGTTGTTTGTGAGCAGAAAAAAAAATCTAATTAATGCCACGGAGAAAAAAACAACAATGTGCTATGTAAGTAAAAAACAGTTACAAAAATGTCAGCTGCACTGTCATCTGAAAAACTATGAATGCTTTAAAAAGGAAAAGACACAAAGACAAACGCACTGCTGATGTGAAGTTTATAATGCCTTATTTACTGCCCTGTCAGACAAAGAGGAAGGCAGCCGAGGGGTGTGATGGATAGATAGTGCTCTCTTTAACACGACGGATGTGATGCAGTAAAGCTCTGCCTTGTTGGAACTGGGATTCAACATGCATAAACAAGGGCCAAAGATTTTTCTAAACAACAGATGAATGTTTCACAACGGCAGAATCGATCCAAAGACACTAAAGGGAAAAAAAATTACCTTTTTTTTTTCAGATTTTTGTTTCAGCAAGCAAAATGTTATCTGCTCAGTCTGACCTATAAACAGTTTGACAACAAAAAAAAGCAGAAAGAAGCAGATACTAAAGCAAAATCAAGTCTAACTATGCTTTAATAAAACAGAAGAAAGAAACTGACTGTAAGGTACTTTAACCCTGTTTAAGGTCCTACATTCACATCTAATAATACACATTAATTTTTGAAAGGATTATCAAGGACTCATGGACTAGTAAGCATGGGGGTTGAGGGGGGCAGACATTCATGATTACGGTATGCTAAACTGCAAAAATAGCTAATTTCCATTTCTTAGTGAAAGTATCATTTATTCAGCACATGCAGCAAAGCTTAAGAAAAAAACTGGACTAATTAGCAGAAAACATTAATGAGGAATAAAAATCTGGTTCCCCGGGGAGGTAATTATGTCCTGTATGATATTTACTTAATACAACAGAGAGGAGAGGACACAATTGTCTTCTTTCATCTTTCACAGAGTGGAAATGTTATGAGTGTCTGAGAATATAGCCTAACCGTGTACCTCTGTTAGTGTGTGTGTGTGTGTGTGTGTACATGTGTGTGTGAGAGAGAGAGGAAGAGAGGGAGAAAGAGTAGTCGAACTTGCCTGAAGCCACCAGATCAGACGATTCTAGTCTGTTCATTTAAACCTAGCTAATCAGGCTCAATCCCAGATAGAGGGGGAAATGGATGAAATATGCATCTCTGTCTATATGTGTGTACTGGGCAAGCAACGGGGTTTAAAAGCATTGATGCAATATGTAGAAATATATGTGAAATTACTTGAGTGGGGATACTTTTGCCCCCCACAAACTTTGTATGTATGTGTGTGTGTGTGTGTGTGTTTGTGTGTGGTCTCACCATTTGTTTCTCTTGTTTCTCCAGTGCTGCTCTGTCCCTGGTGATTTGTCTCTGAGTGCCACGCAGCTCCTTAGACTGTTCCCTGATGATGTCTTTGAAAAGGGACAGAAACAAGAAAGATCAGTTTACACCTCCAAAAGCTATGAACACATGAAAATTTGTGACAAATGTCAAAATCCAAATACACTCTCTCTCTGAATTTACATGATTACGTGCATGAATTTTTAAATCTTAACAAATATGTAGGTGTTCACGTCAGTTGAATTTTACTCATCAGGAAAGTCAAGGTAAATCTCTTTAGTTTGGTCAGAAGTCTCCCCCTGATGGTGACCTTTTCAAAATAAATGTGTAGTGATGATAAGATCTCTCCCAGCTTGAAATCTGACATCACCCTTGACTTGCATAGTCAACATAATCAGAAGCCAACAGCTGAGGAGAAAGTACATATAAAGATCAGAAGTGTCGACTTCTATCTTTTATTGTCAGTGTGGTCAAATTATGGGATATCCTCTACCTTTTTTTTCTTCTTTATTCTTAGTGCAGTTAAAAAAAAAACAGACTGAAAAATCTGCAAGTATTGTGTTTTAAATTCAGATGTCATGGTATCTCTTTTGCAATGCAGTTAGAAAAGGGCAAGGTCTCGGTCAGCTGGCTATGGAAGAAATCTAATTCAGTGGCTTAATGGTGAGCATGTGCGAGTGTGCGCCCACACATGCACACAAAATACCGCAGAGTAATAAGCAGCACATCGAGAATGCATACCGACACTGCCAACTGTGGAAGTGCTTGGACAGCTCACACCAATACTGAGCGCTTAACCACACAAACACATATGTGACCCTGAAGTCACACACTCATCCATGATGAATACACACACAACGCAATACAGAGAGACAGAGAAAGAGACAGAGACAGAGACTTCATAACTAAAATCAGATTTAATCTAAACTGTGAGGCACTTTTTTAGATATTTTAAATTTATAATGAATCTTCACAGATAACAAAAAAGTTTCAGGATAAATAATTTCATTAGGTCAAGTCAACTGTATTCATACAGCCCAAAATATTTTATTAAAATCTGCTGAAATACTGCCAAAAACAACGCTTAAACAGAGGATGAACCCTGGACCGTGAACAGAGCAGACAGATGAGGTTATATTGGTAAAAAGCTAATGAAGGGCTGACAGAATTCTAATATTTATTAACCACTGATTCAGCTCTATATTCATAACTTGCTTTATGATATAAGGAATTCTCACTTATTGAGGGAAAAAAAGCAAACCCCTGCCAAAAAAAGAAAGCTTATTCTTTCTGAAAAGTTCAGCAATCATGAACTCGGTGAAGACACATCAGTGTATTGGACCACTTGTGGGAACGACGCGCGTATACGTAAAAGGTGACGTGCCGCCAACGTCTCAAAGTGGGAGGGATACCATACTACAAATACGTGTGATCTAACCAACCCCCCCACCTTCCATTCATCAAATAACCCTGAAACCACTTCAACGACCCGACCAAGGGCAACAACCCAAAAACAGAGTCCAAAGAACGAGAGATGGGAGAAATTAAGGATACGAGATGGAGACTGCAAAGTTTCACAGCTGAGAAGACCTGACTGGCTTAGCGTGGAGTGAAGGTAACACAGCACAGTGAGTACAGTACGCAGATGATCGGTATGGGTGAAACTGGAATGACAGTGATGGGAGGAGTAGATAGGCGGTGCTGTGAAGGGATTAGGCTCAGCCAGAAGAGCATATTTTTAAACGTCTAGATAATATACTCTGATATTCTTATGGAATTCTCCACACAAGTAAATTCCAGGTGAAGTTTCATCTCTGCCCTCTGGAAATCCATTCCTCTGAGTCAATATATTTGGCATTGTAAATTGAATACCTGACTCATTAAATTTGATAAAAACAGAGGCAGGTTTTCCATTTTGACCTTGTGAAGCTGATTACCTTGCCTGGAGAAAAATAGTGAAATATGACGAAAATGACCAAATTTGATGTTAAGGACAGCATGATATAATGTCATGTTATAACAGCCTTTACTTTTCATTACAGATTTTTTTAAATCATACTGTTTTGGATAAAATTGTATGTTTTTATATTTGTCATGTTGTCACAGCAGACAAGGCAGTTACTTCACAGACTCTGTGCCCAACACAAACGGACAGTAATGTAGTTCACATTACTGTGAAAGAGACTGAACTGATGTAAGTAGCCTTTAAAATCTTAGTAAATGTCAGACTATTAAAGTTGAAACAAATATGATACACGCGATGTGATGAATTTGACGTTTTCATAAACATTTTGCGATCATTTAGGTTTATGTTTCCGGTTTCTGTTCAGGCAGTATAAAATAATTAGTTAACCTTAGCTCTACTGTAGCGATACAGACACCCTCTTCCTGTATGGACCTAATTTTAAAAGATAATGATTAGTGTCATCAATAAGTGGGAAATAACCTTAACGAGTAAAACCACATATTGTATTCAGAGTTAGTTATTTGCCTAACGTTGTTTGTTACAAAAATTACATGTTCACCGAATACATGCGCTTCAGCGTTGGTGACAGACTTCAGTTAGCAATGCGACTAATGACTCAACTAGCCCCAGAACAGGTTAAACAAGTTAGCGCTGAGTGGGGAAAGCTAATTCAAGACGGGAACAACACATCAGTTTGTACGCCCGGGCTAAAAACAAGTTAGCTAGCTTTTCACACAGAGCGAACTTACCATCTACAGTCTTCTTCTTGAAAAGCGAAGCCATGCCGCTGCTTTGTATCACCTTAAATACCAAATACAAATCCTGTACCGATATACGGTGTGATTTCTACTGTTATTACCGCCGTTTGGCCGTCACACCGGAGCAGTGGGTCTGTTTAGCAGCTTCTGTTTCCTGGTTGACTTTCTGTTATCGGAGTTCCTCCCTCAGCTGACTGACTGACTCAACCGCTCCGCATGACGTCACCGAGGGATTCTTATGCTGCCTTCCATGTACCTCGTAAAATCCGTCACATTGAGCAGAAAAGTGTGTCTGACCAGTCGATCAATTTCATTTAATGGTCGAGTCACCGTCTATTTTTCACCTAAAAGTAAGCCCATGAATGTCTGTACTGCCGAAGAATGTCATCTGAATGCCAACGTGTACGTTTGGACCCAGATAAATAGGTCAAGCAGGGCTAGATTATAAACTCATAACTTGTAAACACTACTTCAGTGTGTTTAAACTGAGATATTAAAATTCTTAACAACAATGAACCCACTCACAGGGATTATACCCTTTGAATACTGATTTGTAATATTACATGCAGTACGTGAAGGGAGCATAAAGGCACAGTAACTGGTCGAAGAGTGCTTATTGGCAACAAAGACTATGTTATTGTTCTAAATCATAAGAATAAGCAAGAAAAGTAAGTCCTATTGACATGTGTGAGATCTATTATTATTATTATGGTGATGTTTTGTTTTTACAGATTTACTTTTACTATTTAATAAGACTGATGTCTCAACTGGCTTTCCCATATTTTCAGTCTCTCAAGTGGGTTTTTGAAAGTAGAGTATGTAAGCAGTCTATGCATCTGGTGTGTTATCAGTAGATACAATGGTCACAGCATACAAACATGCAAGCTGTTGTAAAGAAACAATCCACAGAGGGAGTTACTGTCTATAAAATGATGCCTGCAGCCTCTCACATCCTCATAAATTCTGTTATTCTCAATTTCCCTCCTCATCTCTTTATCCCAAGAGATGAGGGTTTTCATACACTCCGGTGTGTATTCATGTATTGTCTTATTTCATATTGATGCTGAGAGCAACTTTACATGCGGTGGTGTGACTCTTGAACCATAACCAACTCAATTTGCTGCATGTGTCTGTTCTCTTTTGGAATTGGTAGTTGGAGGTAGACCAAAATATTCAAGGCGAGGGAGATGGTGGTGGGTCTCATCCCCGAAGTGCTAAGAGATGCCAAGTTATGGCTGGAGCAGAGGAACGAGGGGTGACTTTGAGGAGAAGAAGAGGAGGATGGGTAGCCCTTAGCTCTTTTCTCTGTCTCCAAGGATGTGTGTGTGTTTGCATGGGTATGTGTGTGCACTTTCCTGTGTGCATCAGCATGTCGTCCTGAGGCGTTGTTCTTGTTAAGGTTATTAGGGAAGATGTTTGGCACTAATCAGTGGAGGACCACAGGGACCTCCACTAAACGGCCTCATCATCAGAGGCCCCCGATGGTGATAAATCTAGCCCCAAGCACCCAGAGGGCCTGCAGGTACAAAGCCTGTATCTGTCTCTGGTTTTGCTGCTACAGAACAGAAGCATGGAAATCAATGAAGATTAAATTTGAGCCTTTATCTACTCGTGATGGATATACTGATATTTCTTTAAACACACATTGCTGAATTGATCTATATTGCACCATGGGAAGGTTTTAACCTGCGTTTATTCTAATTAGACACTCTGACTAGATTCTATATCATCATGCCTTATTTATATAGCAAAAAATCTGGAAAACAAAATGTATTTTTTATATATTTGGGTTGTATAAATTGAAACAGATTCAAACAACAAACACATAAAATGTGAAAAGATGTTTTTGTTCTCTTTTTTAATTTTAGCTGTTTCTCAGTATCACTTTTTCCCCTTTTTTCTCTACTTTCTTCAGCTATCTGTTTCCCATTCTCCTCCTCTCTGTGAACTAGCCTGGGGCAAGCAGACTTGCAGTGTTAAGGCACTAACTACAGAGTATATGGACACACACACACTGCAGAGAGAGAGACGTTCATGTGTGAAATGAGATCTCTGCACAATCAGTGGGAGTCGCAGCCATAAAGCGCATCAAGCTTTTCAGCTTTAAGGTATCATCCAACAAATCGCACAAATCCTTTCTTACTGACGACTGTGATATTATTGTTCTAACTCCTGTTTTTTCTCTCCTCTTCACAGATAAACCCATTCATGAACATCCAATGATGAAACCAAGTGTTGAGTCCAGCAGTGAGGGTCTCTTTTTCTTGTTGAAGCACGCAAGAGCTGATATTTTACACCTAATAACAATTTGGCCATTTTTAGTCCTTACAGCAGAATGGAGATGGGAAGTGATCTGTGTTTCCAGTTTCCACCTTTAAACATTGCAACTTTGATAAACTTACAGTAAAGCAGTCTTTTTTATTCTACTTGAGCTTGATAAAATGCACAATGTGTCATTAGACATTTTCATTTTTATTCTAATAGATAGGCAATATCTGACCCATATGTTCAGCAAACCACAGATTCCATTATTTTTCCAGTTTTTTCATTTGCAATAGAATTTCACAGCTCTCCCTCAGGCCTCCCCAGGATGGGTGTAGATCTCATTTCCCGTATTATTAAGCATAAATCCTGAATCATAATAGAATATAACATATGACTATATTCCGCACTCCTCCCTATGCCCCTGACATGTAAGTAGGCTGAAATATGTTTGTATGCAAACACTGAGAGAGACGACGGTCTGTGATGGGAGGCACGGGACTTCAACAGTATGTCTCTCTGATGGATGGATACTTCACTGCTACCCAGATGGAGAGAGACAGATAGAAGGAGGCAGGGAGGACACAAGGAATACCGGGGGACTAAAGGGAGAGGAGAATTGAGGACAAACTCACAGAGAGGATGAGAGGGAAGACTGAGTGGAGCTACCAAAGACAGAAAAGGGACAGGGGGACAAGTTACTGATTACCAGGTGGTCAGAATGTCTGGACTCACAACTGATCCAAACAAACACTTTGGTCAGTACAGATATATGCGGTTCATTTCCCCCTTTATTGTAGAAATAATTTACCTTCTTAGAAAATAGATGAAATAATCGATACAACATCTAAGCTTCGCTGTTAAATATAACACTACAGCCAGAAGACAACTATCTTAGCTCAAAGAGTAACCAGGCTAACTGTGTCCCCCTCTTTCCGGTCTCGATGCCAAGCCAAGCTGTTGGCTTCCACTTCTAATATAATGGACAGACATGAGCCTTTCATCTAAATCTCAGCAAGAAGGCAATGGAGCGAATTTTAAACGGTCTAACTATTTGTTTAAAGATAAGATAAAGATCAGATTCATCCACTTTTAACAGGATGCAGTTAGATACAACACTGAAGAGATGACCAGTAACCCAGTGTATCTATGGGAAGAGGAATAATTTCTAAAATGACATTTTGATCCATTTCCAAACATGGTACCTGAGGAGTGGGGACGATTTAGGACATATGGAAGACAGCAGGTGGCTGACAGTGCGGGAAGATACAGAGGGATGGTAGGAGGCAGGAGGACAGGGAGTCAGCATCAGGAGAGGCAGGGGGTAGGGAGTTTGGGTTGGTCTAATAAATCGAGTGAGTGACTCCACTCATTTCTGCCCGTGGGACGCATCTAGTCGCGCTCACCGGCAGCGCAGCATTGGGGAATTGTGGGTAATGAGAGATTATTCTCCCCTGTAGTGTTTGCTCATCATCATTGCCACTCGTAACCTCCCCAGCCTCCCACAAAGCACATCCCCCCCATCTTACCCCCAACACGAGCAGGCAGATGTAGCATTTAGATGCAGGTGTGCAGTTATGAACACAGACATATGCACGCACGTCTTACAGACATGGTTTTGTGAGTAAGGTCAAACAGCAAACTGTTATTGTTTAAATCTGCTGCTGGCACCAATTTTGGATTTCACACTCAGTGAGGCAAGCACATGCTCACGGTTCAATGACACCCTCTTTTATCCACAGGTCTTTTTTTGCCTGAGGAGGCCAATCTGTCTGAGGGTATCCTACATGCATCAAACCAGAACCCCTTCTCGCCCCTTCCTCTCTCTTTTTTCTCTCTCTCTCTCTCCCTCTCTCTTCTGTCTCTCCAGTCCACGGTCCTCCTCGCCCTGGAGCCAAGCTGTGGCCACAAGAAGTAGGCTGGTGGTCCCAGCAGGGGCAGAGGCTCAGACACTCCATTAGCATGAGGGAATTAGAGTCATTACAACTGGAAGGGCAACGGAGGACGAGTCCTTCGCTCTGCACAGGATGGAGGAGGTTTTGGAAGTTGTGTGAAGGAGAAAACAGACAAAATGGGAAGTTTTATTAATCAGGTAGCTGAAAAACATATATCCACTGTAGTATGGATGTATTTAGAATGAAAATATATTTTTATATGTATAGTTTAACTTGTGGGTGGTTCTGAATCTGAATGCCATATTTTAAAAGGCCTCCAAAGTAAAATCTCACCCAGGACCCCAAAAAGGCTCAGACTGGCCCAGTCCCTCATTTTCTCTAAAGGATCAGGTGACACTTCTTGTGTCTTTTTTATGGTTTTGTGTTTTTCATTTAGTCTTACTTCTGGTGAGGAGCATTTATTTACTGTCACGGATAATTTGAATAGAATCCAAATTCTTCCATTTGTTATTGTTTCAGAAAAGCAAAACAGCACAATGGTTAGAAAAAGAAACAGTGTGCTTAATTTCACACATATCCAAGGTATTAACCCAAAAGTCCTGCATAAATATTATGGTTTTTCCAATTTGCTGTGGATTTTCAGACTGAGCATTCAAATCCATGTCAAGTTTTTGTTTAAAGGGAAAATTCCACCCAATTTGACCCTCTGAGGGGACACGCATCAACATCCCTGCCATCAACATGACCTGGTCTTTGAGTCTCCATCATCTCATTAACTCCCACCAGGCAGCCTGTGCAGTTTCCTTTATCTTTACACATGCAGAATACGACTGAAAACTGGAGGATGGACTGAATAATTAACTGCTTTTTAACTTAGGTCAGCATGGTGACTCTGAGGGAACCTAATATCCACTGGCCACTTTGTTAACACAGTGTCAGACACGCAAACTGTGAAGGAACTACTTAGCTTTGTCTAGTCTTTGCAATTAAAACTCTCATTTCCATTTAGAAAATGTGCAATAATGGCTAGTACAATTAAAACTGAATATGTGAGATCGCTGAGATAATGAAAAGGCGACAATGTGCTGCTTTGGTTTGACAACAAAAAGCCCTTGTAACTGTGTTTTTTTTTCCATTTGGCTTAACATGGAAATTCCATTTCTATTAACTTACAAATGACTGTCTTTTGCTCATTAGAAAACACACTGGTGCTACAATGCAAAAGATCGCACCATCTTGCTTGGTGTCTCACTTGAAATGAATTATACATCAAGACTTGTGTTCTAGTTTTAAATTAGAGGCCAATATTGTTGCATATGCAGTAAATATCATTTTTTATTTTTCTGAATATGACAGTGAATAAAAATCCCCACACACTGTGTTACTCCATGTACTTGAAGACTAATGGCTCTTTAATTAGGCTTTAATGTTTGTTCTCCTCCCCCACCTCTCAACACACTATACTAAAGTGGCAACTGCATGAAATAATTAATGTACAGGCAGATTCAAACAGATAGCATGTGCGCAATAATAGAAGAGTTTGTCCAGTATTTCTGTTATTTCATTTTAGATTTTTCTTTCTTTCCCGGCACTAATACATTTTGATAAACATTTTTAAACATTGCAATCAAAACCCTAAAATACTGTAAATGTTACCTAAAAGAAAATTCTCACAGCTGTGTGATATCTACGTTGGTATCCTTTGAGTATCCAAATGTACATGAGCGAACCTGCGTGTGCCTTGTGCATCATCTTCATCCTCACCATCACTGTTGTCATCAGAGAGTCAGCTCAGGCAGGTGTGTGTTTAAATAGACTCTCTCCATGGGCGGAAGAGCAATATCAACTGCATGGCAAAACTCATGATGCTGCAGTCTGCTTAATGTGACACCTCATCATCACAGCACTAAGCGTTATCTCACACCTGCCTCATCAGCAGGGCAGTGTAAGCTTAAAAAAGATAAATCTCTTCATTTGGCAAGAAAATGCATTGTGTTTTTGCTGGAAAAGGAGTTTAAAATTTGTCTTTAATTGTCAGTGTCAAAGTCTCCAAGTTAGAAGGTCAAACTTTTTGTGATATTTTTTCTTTTTACCTTGTAGACAACACTTGTGACCTATTTTTTATGGTTTCTTTGGATGTAAGCGCCAAACCTCCTCCCTCCCAGAGAACACTGTTCCTCTGAAATGCGTCTGTGATCTGTGGAGTTTATTAGCCATGTGAAATTTCTTTAGATCTAAACCACTGGAGGTGCCCCTCATTCTTTACCAGCAAGAAAAGCAAACAATTCTCCAACTTCACTTTAATTTCTGTCCCTTCATTTCTCCTCCCTCCATTTTGCCTCTAAAACATCCACTAATAATCAGCTCAGTGCCTCATTAATGAGCAGAGGAGTAGTGGCACAGGCGGCACCAGATGTTTGGTGGAAACCCCTTGAGGTCCGGCGTCTGTCTCAGACAACTTGTGTGTATCTGTCTCGTGAAATATTCGCTATCCAGTGCGCGTGATTGTGTGTGCATGTGTGTATGCGAAACTGCTATAAATCTGTGTGTTTTGATACTTCCTGCTCTGTCTCTAGGCATCACTCTGAGTGCTCCACTGCCCCACTTCCAATGCAAGTGAAGGCAGTGAGGGACCAGATTTCTTTTCTGAGAACACTAGATGGAGATGCGGACTAACTCTGCCATCTCTGCACAATTTTATGATCAGTCTCTTTGTCTGCCAGTGTTGTCATAATGACTTATCTGTCAGGTCAACTCATGCAGGATGCAGTAGGATTTGAATGATTTATGGGTTAATAATGACATAATAAAGCTGATAATAAAACTGCCCCAGTGTCTGCTTTTCAAACTTTGTTGTGACAGGTTTTTTTTGATGGCTCATTCACTCTAAAATCAGTGGAATGATCACACATTAGTTACTGTGTACAATTATCTTTAAACAGCATTTTATTAATTCTCGAGGAAACCTCTTGAAACCACTTGCATTTTTTGCAATTAAGGTATTACAGTTCAAAGAAGATGAAAGGAACACAAGATACTCCCTTCTAACTCCCTCTTTCAGCTTTCAGCTCAAATTATCGAGCAAAAATAATTGAAACATTTTCTCATCATGGGCCTCGATGGGCACAGCTGAGGACTTCTTGCAAAATTGCAAATAGTTTTTTTTTGTTGTTGTTGTTCCTTTTTTTCAAAATGCTGCCCCGCTTCCATGGTGTCTAATCGCATTGTCAGCTTGTGAGTGAATAATTCACACTGCCTTTGTGAAATCAAAGTGAATGAAACATGAGTGAGACTTGTCGTAGTCCCTGGAGTCCCATCAGAGCTGGCAACCAGCATGCGGGGCTGGTCCAGGACATAAATAATAAATCTTCCTGTTGTCTTTAATAAACATTTACCTTTCACCACAAGCCACAGTTGGGGGTAACACACAGCTGATGGAAGGTGAGAATCAGAAAAGAGAGAAAAAAAATGAAACTTTAGACAGCATTTGCCACTTGCCTTTAATGCTTAAACTAAAATGATTTGCTTTATTTTGATTGGAACTGTGGATAAAACATTATATAAGTTTTTGACCTCTTCTTTTTAAAACTGTATTTTTGTGTAAAGGACCTGTTCATCATTAAAGTTATTAGCAACACCTGTGATGGGTCAAAAGGCTTTGGGTGCTGGAATAGAAGGGCTGTGTGGATAATTTCAGTACAGAGTGTCCATATTTTGTGCTGCTGCAACAAATTCTGCAACAAATGTGTGCCGCTGCAACAAATTCCTCCAACAGCAGAGACGTCTCTGCTGTTGGAGGAATTTGTTGTAGTTTGATGATTTACATAAGACTACGTGGAGACAGAAGATCAGCTTTCAGACAGCCAAATTTTGGTGAACAACTCCATGCAGGGAATGAGCCAGGTGTCACCAATCCAATTACTGCCATCCCCGTTGTCTCAATTTGACAGACAGCAGGAACACTTTCCCAAAGGTCTGCAACTATCAGCTGCTCAGGAAGAGTAATTATGTCAAGCGAATGACCCGAGTGCTTACATGCACCTTGAGGATTGGAAGAGCATGCATTTTGAAATTTTCTTGCTTGTTTTGTTTATGTCAAATGTCCACACCACTTGCACAGTTAAAAAATCCTTTAATGCTGTGTAAATGTACTTTGATTTCTGTTGCCAGAACAACACTTGACACTTCACAACTGGTTTCTCCTATGTATGCGGTTATGTGTTGCTTTTGATGTTTATTTCATATTTGAAAAATTTCATCAGTATTTTTAAGTATGAGATGATTCTGATCAAGAAAACATTACGTTGGCTCATGTTTGTTCAGCCTGTTCTTCCTATGAACTCATAAATGTCAGTATCTTCCCCTGATATCATTCAGATCAGAAGTTATTAAAAACCCAATTTGAAAATATTTTTTCATTTATTCTTTAAAAACATGGTAATGAAAGGGTAGACCTCAAGGAGTATGATTAAATGATCAGAATGAAAGGTTTGTGAGTAACTGACACCGAGTTACCGTACAGATTTTTCCACGTGGGCAGTCATGCTACAGAGCGTCCTCTGGTTTTTGTTGAGAGAAAAATTCAGCTGATTAGTTCCTCTCCTCCATCTGTAGTTCTGTGTGTGTGTGGGGGGGGTCATCTACTTTTATTACGGATGTGTAGCTTCTTTAGGGTCAAACTGACAAGTGTGATATGTATGTTGATAGCCTTGCCAACAGGTGGCAGCAAACAGCTCAACTCCATTAATCAGGCACCTTCATTCAGACAGGGAAGCCCTGACAGTCACAGCATGTTCACAGCAGAAATCTAAGTGGTTCAGGGACACAACACTTCAGCATACAGAGTTTGATTTCAGCTTTTCAGCTTTGTTGCAGTTCATACCAGTTTTTCTCTGTTCCTTCCTTGTCTGCCTCCATACTGTCTGCTATCCAATGAAGATAAAAATGCAAAAAGAACACAAAGCATCTGATGGTTATCATTGATTCGAGCAATGTAAATTTTAATTTAAACAAGTTGAAAAGAAAAAAATCATAAAGACAAAAAGGTGATTTGACAGGCTAAAATGCCTCCAGCTTTGGGGAGCACTTGATGCGCAAGCATGACTTTCACACAATACATTATATATATATATATCTATATATATATAATGACTTAATAAATATATACTTTAAGGAATGTTCTGGGTAGCGGGAATCCACTGCCCTGAGCTCTAACACAGATCTGAGGTCAGGTGTCTCTGGACAACAGGCTCTCAATATGAGCCTCGGTACGTACGTGAATTATACTCATATGAATGCGCGCCAGTGGGAATAGAACCGCAGACTCGTGGCTTTGGTGTTAGTGCCTTGCTAAACTGCACTGCTCCGTGCAGGCCCTACCCCGGTGGGCGTGAGTAAACGGCCCCAGCCCTCTCTAAATATAACTCCCCTCCAAAAAAGAAAGAAAGAGATAGAGAAGGAGGGAAAGGAATACTCACCCAATCAGATGTTGTCTGAAAACTTGTCATAGAAGAGCCCCCCTACTTTTTGGGATACAGTGTGTTTGTTTCATACCGTTTTGATCCACTTTGTGGCCACGGGTGGTACTGGTGGAGCGCACAGCGGGAGGCGCATTGTCTGTATGCAAACTGGACGACATGGCCATTGTATGCGTTTGGGCATATATGGAGGAACGGATGACTCGGAGGATACAGCCCGTCTGAAGTCTCAGGAGTGGAAAGTTGTGTGTGCGTTTTTTCCCTTGGGCTTTCTCAGTCTTATTAAGCGCTCTGCTCCGTCGCTATGAGCTGCCTGGATGTGATGTACCATCAAAGCTATGGAGCGCACTACCTCCCTGCTGCGGCTTACAAGGCGACGTACTACAACCACCATCACCAACAGCAACAGGTGAGATATTAATCATGTATTTCAGTGAGATTGTGGAGGGTTTTTCCCCCGCAATAGCTCTGTAGCTTGGGATAAAATGTGAGCTCTGTGTCTAAAACATCTGAATCAACTTATGTTATAATAAATGTGTTGAAAAGAAGGGTTTTTCTGACTCATGTTCAGAACACCGCCTCAAACTTTTTTCTCACACTCACACCTCTTCAGTTAAAGTTTTGAATGATTAAATTCCCCTTCCGAGGATCTTTATTCACCTCAGGTCAGGCGTAATGACACTGAACTATTAATCCTGCGGTCAAATGGTGATGTAATGACAGCCGGTCAGTCACTCAGGAATGTGGATGAGGCGCATTGAGCCTTACAAATAACTGGAATGCAGTATGGGAGAGAAGAAACTCATTTTCACACAACTACCAAGCTGCTCCCAGAGGAAAAAAAATTACTGGTTTGAGAGAAAATATTACTTTTTTTGTGTGTAGCAAACAAATTGATTCCTCTAAAACAGTATTTATGCTCTTCTGATATGTAAACTCTGTGCTATTCTGTTCAAGTTTTTTTTCTGGTTGGATCTGTCAGTTAATCTTTCTCTGTCTCTTTCTCCAGAGAAGGCTGAGTGTTTACAGTAAGATCCAGGAGTGTATGGAGCAGCAACAGCAGCAACAGCAGCAGCAAGGTGGAGGGAGAGGGATGCTTTCCAGGGATCAGGGCCTCCGACAGGGTCCTGCAGCCCCAGGGACCGAATCGGGCCGGAGATCCACGTCCCATTCAGAGCTGAAGGATGGTACTCAGCCAACAGAGGCAGAGTACTTGAGCTCCCGCTGTGTTTTGTTCACCTACTTCGAGGGCGACATCGGCGACGTTGTAGATGAGCACTTCTCCCGGGCTCTCAGTCAGTCCGGCACCTTCAACAGTGAGACCAAGCCGATCAGAGTGACTCAGTCATCAACTTCAGCCACCGCCGGCTTCTGGAAAGGTGAGCCTCCCAGAGCAAACTCTTCTGGTTAACTGAAACTAAATTCAGCTCAACTTAAATGTCTAAATGGCTGATGATCTTTATCCTTATCCTGTTTTTGTGCCAGTGTGTTGAAGTATGAAGTCTTTGTGATGTGTTTGTTTCAGATGGTGGCCCTCTCTCTGAGAGTCAGAGCAGCTCAGTGTGGAACAGCACCTATCCACCCCAGGCCACTTCTTGCCTCCCATCTGTCTCGGGGCACCCAGACTTCTCCTCAAGCCCTGTTTCCTTCAGCCACCCAGATGGAGCTTTGTGGGCGGACCATGTGCTCTCGCAGGGCAGCCTCGCACCTCCGGCTACCCTTCCGGATAGCTGGACCTATGGCCTGAACCCACAGAGCACAAGTGGCTACCCCAATGTTCACTACCATCCCCACCCCCACCCCCACATTCACCCCCGGCACCACCACCCCATGCTCCACTCATACTCGACCCACAGCCCAGCATTGGATCCCAGGTTTAATCCTTTGCTGCTGCCCGGTGTTAGGAACCAGAACCAGCCGACTGCCAGCACAGGGAGTTCCCCACACAGCGAGGGGGTGAAGACAGAGATGGACCCCAGTAGTAACTGCACCGTCACAGCTACCCCTGTCACCTGGACCCCTTCGCCCCTCCATGGATCCCTGGAGGTGTATGACTCAGGTACTACAACTATGACAACTACTACACACTTACTTGTAAACGTTTGTCAAACCTCACATGTATTCTAACTGAGTGCACATTAGTAATTTTCCTTTGCTTCTTTCTCTCCTGCAGCTCTTGACCAGACCAAAGCAAAGACGTCAGTTTGGTTCTAAATGATGTTCTGAGAATATGAAGGAATATCAATTCACACCAAAAAGGACTTACTATGTGGCTCTATCAGTGTACGGCTGCAACACCAGCACTGCCATGTATGATGCAGGTAGAAGGCTTACTGTAGCTGAAACTGTGAGTGCTGCACTGTCCACACAACTAATTATGGATATGAACTCAGGCTTTGGACTTAAATGACAGTGATGTACCACTTTGGCTGCAGGTCAAGGCCCTTCACAAATGATACAGACAGACGACAACTAGCTTTAACAAACTGAGGCCTCTTCTTTGTCTTTTTCATGCAATGTGAGACCAAGTGGTTCTGTTTCAAGAGCTTGATTTTGATCCACATTTTCTTTTGTACAGTAAATGTTTGCTTATGACTGTAAATGTGTGTGTGTGTGTGTGTGTGTGTGTGTGTGTGTAGAGTTTTGCCATGCTAAGCTGTTGTTTGCTGGGTGACCCCTGCTAAAATGCCCAAATGCTACTTTACCATTTTGCCTTTGGAGGTTGTGTAATGTAAATATTGGAACTGTATGTATGTTAAGTAATAAATTGCTGAAAAGTAGTAACGAATGAAGGTTCTTTTTGGATTTGGTTTGACACATTTCCCTTCAAAATATGTAGAATTCAAGTAAAATATTCACTTCCAACTATACCTTCTATGTTATAGGGTTTATGGAGCCAATTGCTCCACATGTATGTGAAAATCTGTTTATTACCATATAAAAATTCATTCAGTTCAGTTCAAGAAAAGTTGTCACAAAGACACCCCACTAAATGATAGGTGCCTCTTGTAAAATCAAGAACAGTCGGTCTTTTAAGTCAGTCAACCTCAGTCAACTACTGTTATTTTAAAATCAAAATGGTTGAATGTTTCTGGTCAGACAGTCAGATGTCTTCTTGTTTCTTATCTAAGACTACACATTGTTAGAGCCGACTAATAAAAATAACTTTGAGCAAAACAAAAAATTTGATGTGGCGTTTAACTCCTCATATTCAGATGGTTTGATGACCAAACCTGAATGAATGAATAAATGATTGCACAATAGTTTCTTAAATTGTTGACAGGGAATTCAGTTTCTTTGCAGTACAGACATCCTTCAGTAACTACTGACTTTATATTTTTAGCAACCTTTCTAAATAAAACCCTCCTTACCCAGGCTTTACTCAAAAATATCAATCCAGACATTATCATAAGTTGCAGTACTCAGTGCAGTAAGTTTCATGCTTCTGGTACAAACACTGCTTAAACTTACTTACTGCTGGTGCATTATGGAGCAGATAGGAACTGAGCTGTAGCCCTGAGGGAAGTGGGCTGCATTCCACAGACAGTTATTGTAAGATACCATGACACGTCTGTTGTCTGCTTCCACACAAACACATAGGTGAAAACACATGCACTCCCAGACTGGTAAACACAGCAAAGAATGGATTTCCTGTCTGGAAAGGAAGTTAGTAAGAGAGAGCAGCAGACTTTCTGAACTTCAGACACAGACACAAAATAACACATTTCAAGCACCACAGTTAATTCTGATTACGTTTTGTTATTAAAACAAATATTTACACCAACAGGGACTTCAATGACATTGAATTCCAAACGCATTACAGCTTTGCAGCCATAACAGCTTCCACTCTTCTGGGAAGGCTTTCCACAAGATTTTGAAATGTTTCTGTGGGAATTTTTACTCATTCATGCAGTAGAGCATTTGTGATGTCAGATACTGATGTTGGACCAAAAAGCCTGGCTAACAATCTCCCCTCCAGTTCATCCCAAAGGTGTTGGATGGGGTTGAGGTGTGGGCCAGTCAAGTTCCTCCACACCAAACTCATTTAACCCCCTCAGCTAAGGTTCATTTCATCAGTAAGATATTTATTATAATTAGTATCTTATACTATCATATAATTATTTATTGTATAACATTATCTGTCACTGATTAAAGTATTTAATACATTAGGCCTCTGAGATTCTAAAAGCTCACAAAGGAAGAGAACGAGTAAAACACGGCCAAATGAGAGGGAAAAAATAGGAAAAGATGGAGAGATTTAAGATTCTCCCACAAAGTGTGTCCTCTCTTCCAGAGCTCCTAATTAGCATTAGCATGTAGCTTCTGCATCAGCATGTAGTGTACTTTTATGCTAACAGGCATCCCACTGGTCGCCATGGAGAATCACCGCAGGCACTTCCACTGCAGGAAGAACACTAAAATAAAGTAATACTGACCCAGAAGCTATATAAAAGTGAATTTATATGCCAATTATTAAACAACAGCAGAAGTCAGCGATGTAGGAAATGCTCCATGTGTAGCATTTAATTAAAATTTAACAAGTCATTGCTTTATGCTGATAATTAAGATCTTTAAAGCAAATAATTGATGATATTGTCTCACAGTTCACGTGTATATGCAGTGATTCTGTTATATCTATATGTTGTTATTAGATATACATGACTTAAAGCCTCTACTACAAAGCAAATTCAACATACCCAAGATAATGTTTTGCTATTGAGCTTTACTAACTCTAACAAAAGCAATCAGTCATTAAGTAGTCACGCAAAAGCAGTTATCACTTTGAAGTGCTGTGTGGGTTGTAAAGAAGAGTGACATACTTCATACTTTAACACTGTGGTATAAAGAGTAACAGTTAAAGCACATCTGTGTTTGATGATCATGGATTAAAACCATTTATAGCTATTTTCTCCACGTAACCCACAGCATACATAAACGTACCTGTAGCAAAGCAATAAAGCAAGCCTGTGCATACACTCTGTGGGAACTCAAACACATGTCCTCCATTGTATGGCTCAAGAAACAAGAAACAAGACAAGTAGTCCACACGCTGAGGTCTAAGGGATCCTCTATTAAGATGAATGAAAGGATACATGAATGGTGGTGCCATTTTTCAGAGAATTGATTGATTAGTAGCTAGTGCTTTTAAACACATGTGACACACACACACACACACACACGCCATGTGTCCATGCACAAAAGATAACAAATGTGAAAAGGATGAACCCTGAGCCAATCTGTTGCTTTGGATGCTCATCTCCTCGTCGCCATGATTGCTTCTTTTGTAACCAACATCTGTTTCCTTTTTGTAACAGGGAATTGCATTAAGTTTGAGAAATGAGGGGAAATTGTTTTACGTTCTCTCTTATTCTTTTTTGGAATTCACATTTTCTTCTGACCTGGTGAGCCCTGTATGAGTTTTCATGATTGTGGTTCAGAGTGAACTTCCTGTCATCGCTGCCCTCCAAACCATTGCCTAATCCAGGATCAAGGAACTGTTATTATCATACCATCTTACATTTACATGTTTATGGTATCTCGTTAATATACTAATATATCATTAATAATATACTGAGATTACAAGACTACAGATTGGAAACAAACTTTATCATCTACCTTCCACTGCAGTTGGTGGATTCCAATTTCTACCACCAACTTTCTTGTTTTAACTGGCGGCATTTTGTAACTGCGGGTTCTAGTCTTGCAAAATGTGTCTCTATTCAGAAGCAGTGCAGCAGAAAAGCTTTCATTTACCGAACACAAAGGCAAAACTTGACTGCCAACAGTTGCATATAATTTTAAAATCATCCTGTTTTTTCGTGCATTAACATGTGCAGATCCAAACTGCTGCAGGTTGTTTTCAGATTAGCTTTAAGAGAAACAATCTTAGTCATAAAAGAAGCAGCTTTTACTGTCACTCGTGATGTGGTTGAAGAATAACATAGCAGACAGCTGATCTTGCTGTAAATATGATTCACTTTTCAGATTTTGCTTCTGGTAAAATCCCAAGGGCATATCCAGTGTATCTGTAACCAGCCACTGAAATGAACTGACTGCTGATGTGACGGCAAGAGAAAGGGAGACAGAAAACAGATGGTGAAAGAGAGTAGCAAATGGGAGAGACGGCAAAAAGAGATGAAAAGAAAGAGTGAGAAAGCTGAACAGTCATAACATGGCTCAGCTCCACATTCCAGAGTAACTGAGCAGATGATTAGTCTCACAATCAGCAACACAACAAAAGCTGCCTGAACACAAAACTATATTAATACAGAAAACACAAAAAAGCACTCAATGTGAGTAAAAGAGGCATACAAAAACCTAAATATTTCCTCACATTCCTCACTCTCCTGTTTCCTCCCTCTTTCCCCTCAAACATCTTTCTCTCACTTCCAGCTCCACGCCTACAAATCACTGGGGTAATTAGAGCTAATTTGCCCTCCTCGTGCGAGAATTAGGGGTATTAAGGGCATTAGTGAAAGGCTCGGCTTTCAGCAGTCTGTTTGTGTCAATAGGGCAGCCTAATGAAACACGCTGGGAGTGTCACAGAACACTTGTCGTGCTGATTGCACTTGATTCACCAAGTCTTCTTTGTTTTAAATGGTACCTGACTTCTCATTGCCGCCAGGAATGAACCACTAGGAACACCCAAGGAGAGGAAATAGCAGCAAAACATCTGATTTTTCTCATGTTCAAGTTCTCAAGGAAAGGCTCCTGTATCAAAACCTTTTTTCCCTCTTATTTATCTTAACTACCATTGATATAACCAGTGCAGCAAGTCCATTGAACAAATCATCAAATGGGACATTAAATCTCTACAAGCTTTTCTAATCAAATTTAGATTACATCAGTTCATTACAGTTACATCTAATTTAATTTAGATTGGATGAAATTGTAATGGAGGAAAACAGGTCATGACAGCCAACAAGAGATGATGGGAAAATAGGGAAAAAAATTAATATAGCATCATTTAAAAGCTGAAGTGAATGAGCAAACATGGAACATTTGCCGTTCATATGATTGGATATGGAAGATGGAGTTAAATGTCCAGATGTGACAGTGCAGCTCAGGCCTGTTACAAGATTGTTGTTGTTGTTGATTTTTTTTTCTTGTTTTGTTTTTATCAACTTGATGACTCAGTGAGCTCAGCTACTTATTTTGTTGCATTTTTAAATCGTTTTTTGGTCTCTGGCTCTTTAGGTCTTAAATCCTACGTTATCCCTCATGTGGCTGTAATGCTATTTTTGCAACATCCCGATTGGGAAATTAACAGAGCCAGAAGTCATTACCTCTATTGGATGTTGAATGGCAGGCAGCTCACAGACACACTGGATTTTTCTAAATACTGTATTTTAACTCATCCTTCAGTCCAACCGAAAGAAGAAAATGGACAATGGGAGCCCTAAACAAATGCAAAATGAAACAAATGTTTCATTAGGTTTTATACTTGATTTTAATTATGATTTTAATGTATTGTGCCTTCTTTGATGCCATCATGTCCTACATCTTTATCAAAGAACTTTGCCCCTCAGTATTAGACAAATAGGACATTCGTCACAGTCGGACCATTTTGCATGAAGAACCCAGTTAAGCAACCAAGTTTCTGATTTTGGTCACAATAACTGCTTCTTGCTGCTGGAAACACAACAGCGAAGTTGTTGGCCAGAAATGGAAGAAAATGTTCCAAATGCAAAGTCAGGTAGCTCTTCCCTTTCACATTACATCTCGTCATTCGATCCACTGCAAATATAATAATCTTGGTCAGAGTAGTTTTAACTTGCTTTTGCAGTCAGTCGTCAACATTGACTTATTGTATTTTGCTTGCTTGCTTCATTTCTCACTTTGGATTTCTTCACAGCCACAGCAGGTAACTGGATTTGAAAAGTGTTAGACTGTGTTGGTTTAGACCAGACCAACATGGTTCACAGCTTCAACAGAGATCATGGCTGCTTGCTGCATTGTTCTCTGAAAGGAATGTACTGCAATTCTTTGTGTATTGCTTCACTTTTATCACTTCAGGATGTTTAATTGGAACTGGGCGGCAAAAAATAGGCATTTGTAACATTTCCAACAGGGCTGGTGTTTATGTGTAGTCCCATATGGTGAGAGGGAGGGAATATTTGCACAGGACTATGATCCTGAGCGTGGCAAGCAAGAGGTCTGTTAGAGCTCCAACAGCCGAGGGAAGGCTGTTAAATCAAAATTCAATACACACTTTCACTACAGGAAAAGATCAACATTTACGCCTGTTTACAATGTACAGCAAGAACATCCACCCGTAACACAGGCCAACCACATTCCTCTGCCTGCCCACACACAGAGTGGCCAGGATGCATGATGATGTCTCTCTTTGCCAGATTTCAGAAGATGAATATTTGAATTTTCACTTGAGTCTTTCAAAAAGCTCAAAACAATTTCTACCAGAACAAGTTAACGATTTGGCAGAGCTAGGGTCAGGAGAAGGCCAAATACCACCACAGAGTCATACTTTACGACACCCTTCATTTGTAAAATTATGAATTGTAACTGCTGGAGAAAAGCATGGATTCAGTGGGGAGTCACTCAGCTGGGCTGGAGAAATAAAGATGAACACACACATCAAGAAATAACATCATAATTTTTCCTTGCTCTTGTTTGCTGCCAAGTCCCCTTAGTGAACAAAAGTCCTTCTCCCAGCATGGGGAAAGGCACTCCATTCATAAAGGCCAGAGTAGCTGCAGCAACCGGCAGCAGCAGTAGGTTGTTTCTGTCAACTCCACTCTGGGTATTGTGCCAGTAACCACAGCGGCCAGTACATAGCTGTCATTCCTCTGCTCACTGAAAGCACATTTAGCAACCAACACCTGTTTCCCCTGCTCTGTCTCTGCTATGGGCTTCTCCACTCCAGCTCTGCCTGCATCTGGAGGAGTAGGGATCCAACAGTTAGCTAGCTGGAATGCAGCTAGGGGATTGTTTTTATTATTGCCACCAGTCACAGTGGAAGTTAGTCACTCCAAGCTGCGACAACAAAAAATTCAACATTTCAACTGTTGCAGGATGTTGAAACTTTCATTTGGAGGAGGTACATTAGTGGCTCAATAAAGGGACAGTTCAGTAAACTATATAAAATATGTTGTTTTTTCTTTGATATTCTTTGAATGGGGCTTAAAGGTATGGAGCAAAGATCCTTGGCTGAACTTCCCTCTCCAGCCAAAAGTGAGGCCACTAGCAACTACTATATGTAGCAGTACAAATTGAGATGATAAAACACACTTTCTTACACATGTTAAGTAAAGTAACCCAGAAAATATTCACATTTCCAATTGTCTGCTTTTAAAGAATTTTATCAAGAGGAATGGTTAGAATGTACTACTACGATGATGACATTTACATCAATACAATATTGATTAGAATCAGTGAAATGCCAAGAATGTGCCCATAAAATCTTATATTATGATTACTTTAGAGCCAAATCAGCTGGGAAAAAAAACCCAGCAGGGGGGAATCCCTGGCTCTGCCACCTGCTTGTCAATCATCCTGGACTGCATTACGTGACCCTACCTGCTGCAACTGTTCCAAGCTGCCTATGGCCATACCACACATACCAGAGCCACAGAGGGGCATTCCTGGACCATTGACCCAGATCGTTGTTTTACTTTAAAGTTGTCATAGAGACCAGGTTTCTACTGAGGACTTAGACAACTGAAGGATGCTTTCCTGAGGGACAAGTGGAGTCACGAGGCGTGCAGCATTACAGAATGCTTTTAAGGCCTTTACAGGTAATTGACAGTTGAATGTTTATGTAAACAAGGGCTGGACTGATATTTGAAAGCAAAGTTTTTTTTCGTCACAGATTCTGTTTTGTCGCTTTAGCGGTTTTAATACAAAGAGTTTTTTCTGTGTTACATAGTCTACATTCTATGGAGCCATAAAAGTACAATATTTAAGAAAAACTAAAAAACGAGTAATTGCAAGAATGAATAAATTATTAAAACTCAACTCATTATTATGACATTTTATTTAATCATTCTTATTTTCATAGTAACAACATGAAAAATGAAAATGAAAAAATGAAATGAAAACATTTCACAATAATGAGTGAATGAATAATGACTGTTTAATATTGAACACTTTGGGCTTCCATAACATTCTACTTGCAAAACATTGTGCACAATGTGCTTTGTTACTGGAACTGTCAAGCAGTGATAAGCATGAAAAGTTAAATTTTGTCCAGACAACTTTTTAGTTCAATTTTTTAGTTCAAATATTTCCCTGAAACCCAACAAACCCAACAAAAAATTATTTATCACAATAACTATATTGTCCAGTATTCCTTGTAAATATGTCCATATTTGATGATTTCAAACTAATAACACAAATTCATATAAAAATTTTTAGATTTGTCCTCTAACTTAATTTAGTGCAAATAAGAAACTATGCTTTTGGTCTGAGAATTAAGAAACTTATAATACAGGATTGTACAGATGGAATTACTAATGTGAATGATGTTAGAAATAGCATTGCAGTGTACATACTGAAAGTGTGCCTGGCCGTGGGTGTGTGTGTGTGATCATGTCAGTAGTCAGTGTAATCTGAGGGATAACGTGGTGCTTATCCAGCTGATCCCCCCACCTCCCCGGGTTCTGACAGGTTGACACCCATCATTCTTCACATTAACTTTGCCTAATTGGCAGGTAATTCCCCTCTCCCCTACTGTCCCTCTACTGTTTCTCTATTGTCCTTGTACTCAGCCCCTGCTGTATAGGTCTTTATCCACCAATCTATCCAGGCACCCTGCAGTCATTAAGCCCCTCAGCAGGACTTCATGTCCAGGCCCAGAGTCCTGGTAGGCCCTGTCACTGTAACCTGGGGAAGTGAAGTTGGGAGCTTCCTCTGTGATGGTGACCCCCATGCTGGGAAGCTCTCTACGAGGCTGACAGGTTAGCCGGCCCCAAATGATCTCAACCTGTCAGGATCTGCTGCCCACCCACCCCTTTGTACACATACACACACATCTACCAAACTACATAGAGGAATGGGGATAGTTATGCTCAGGCAGATGATTTCCCAGTCTCGTTTAATGAGCTACAGTTTGTGTTGTTCACAAACTTCACCTTTTATCAGTGCATGTTATACATTTTAAGACACTCAATTCCTAAATCCTCAACATCCAAAGCTTGTTCTTACCATAAGTGCTACTTTCAAAGATACAAACAGACACACTCCAGCTCTACTGTAGCTCTCGTCCTGCCCTGACAGTGATTGACAGGTGTTTGCAGAGTCACTCAGCAAAGTCAGACATGAGACATATGGGAATCCCGCCCTCCTGTCATGTCCGCCTTCCCATGAGTCCATTGTGGTGGAGGTGGAGGTGGCAGGAGCAGTCAGGAGCTTGTCAGAGCAACAGGAACAACAGGAAGAGGCTAGCACTCTCACTCTCTCTCTTTCTCACACACACACAGCTTCCCTCTCTCTCTAACAGGAACAACTCTCATGCACTCTCACTGTCAACCCCCCAGTGAGTGTGTCAGCTGTCATTAACTTCCCAGACTTCCAGTGTGCAGGGGAGCTTCCCTTCGTTCCCACCCCCCTCACAGGTGACTCTCACTGTGTGCTCCACGCCGGGAATGCCAACCTCCCTGCTGGAAATCTCCATCCTGTATGTATATATGTACATATATAGTCTGTGCTTTGTTGTGTGCTTTCACATATATAATTTTTGTGTTTGCAACTGTTCGTATGAATGTTGTAAAATTTTTGCTGTTAATATTGTAGGTAACAATAGGGAGCACATATATATTGGTGTTTTCCTCTTTATTTGTAGATTTACAAGGTACGTTTTTTTATCTGTGTGTGTGAGTGTGTGTGTGTGTGTGGTGGAGGGGAGCATGCGTGGAATGTGTGTGTGATATAAAGGCTCTCTCCTCACGCCACAATGGTGTCTTTGACAGGCGGGAGAAGGGAAGGCTTTGTTTGATGACACCACACAGTGTTGTGAATGCCCGGCATAACTGCCATTCCTCTCTCTATGCCCTTCGCCAGGCTACTGGCTTATCAGGGATTCCTCTCCTTTCTGTCTGCCCACGCACACCCCTCACTATGTGTGTGAGGAAAAGAGTTTGTGAAGCACAGTTGCTCACACCAAGGAAAATGCAAATGAGTTCTGGAGAAGAATAGACCCTCTGTTTGGCTACATATCTCTCCACAAGTGGACCACTTTAGCTGCCACATTTTTTTAAAAAAAAAAAGGTCAAGTATCTGGCTAGTGTGGATATGATTTGGTTTCATTTGTTTTGACCCTTAAATGAAATAACGTGCCATGTAACAATGTAAAACATGAGCAAAGGTAATGATTTCCTGAATCAAGTGCACAATGTACACAAGGCAATGGAAAGAACACTTTTGTTGTTTCCCGGCTGAAGGTGCACTTTGCATCTGCAACACAGTTAGGAAAAGGATGGCATTATGTGTAAAAAAAAAAAAAATCAGTGTATTGAAAACTGCCGTTGTAAACTTTTTTGATTTCTCACTTTTTGCAATCACTGTGGATATCAGCAACTAAGGGTGAATTGCAGGAAACGACTGTGATTATTGCAAATAATTATGTGATGGGGTCCTAACTCTTCTCTTACAAGTAAGTCCGCCACCCTGCCCTGTAAACCTACACTTTCCACCTTGCTTCCACATGTTACTTGCAAAATCATCCAATAATCTGCAATCATAATTATATGCTGGGTTGT
The DNA here is from genome assembly GCF_020382885.2 of Scatophagus argus. Taxonomy (NCBI): domain Eukaryota; kingdom Metazoa; phylum Chordata; class Actinopteri; family Scatophagidae; genus Scatophagus; species Scatophagus argus. The sequence continues at coordinate 15,749,702 of NC_058503.1, read as the reverse complement.
TTGAATATGGTTAGCTCTGGTTAAGCTGACTAGAATGTGGTTTTTATGGACACTGAGCTAGTCACTGCACTCAAAGAACCACGGTTACACAAGCAACCTTACATTCATCATGCCTGCCATTGACGAACTTGTTTAACATTTGGGACACACTGACCTCTTGGGCCGGTGGGCAGCTGTGGCTGCTGCTCATTTCTGCCCGAACAAATAATTGAGGAAAACCCATGAAAGCAAGTTTATGAAACAGCATCATATTGGAGAAAAGGCACTGAGTGTGCAAACCAAAACTCCTAAACCACGCTGTTCCAGAGCTCAGACTTTTATTCTGTGCTCTAATCCTGCTCTCTCATCACTCTGTTTACCTTGTAGTTACACTGTGGACTAGCATGCTGGTGGAAAGCTTATTCATCTTTCTGTTCTCAGTAATCACAGAGTGTCTTCTAGCTTTTATGGTAACATTGGCCAAAAGGCCTGATTCCCAAATTAAAGTACGTATGGTACCCACATGTGAGCAAATTAGGAATTCAATACACATAAACTCATGGGCACACACACTTACACGCAGCTGTTTCTCTGTGTGCTCAATGCCAGAATGTTGTTATGTGTTTATATGAGCTTTGATAAGCCTTACAGAGGCTTGGCAGAGACAGCCAGGGTTGAGTAGGGACAGATTACATGCAATTGGGATTACATTATCAGATTACGAAAAAAAAAAAAAAAATACTGCAATCTGCATAGATTACATTTTAAAATTGTGAATCTTTTGGGCCAGGGATTTTAAATTAGGACGATTACACCACTATCAATTTATTCAATATTATCCTTTAGAAGCGTAATACTGAATCAGACACATGCTTTGTGAAATACTATAATTTAAATAAAAATTTAAATGAAAAAACAATAGTCATCTTGTCATTAGGAGACATCCTGCTGACACTGGTAATAACTGGGTATCTGGAAGGGTATGAAATGACCTCCTTGATCTGAACCTCACTGGTGTGTTACTCCACTCTCTATGGGCACTAAACATCAGCTTGGATGCCATCTTATTTCCATGTGATGGTGAGATGGATCAGATTGAACGGGAGGCTGTCAGACAGGCCTGGTGTACCCAAAACATGTGTCAGGGCTTAGCTGGAATTAGCTGCAGGGGATTCTGGAAAAGTGTCCCTCCCTTAACTTTGAACAACTTTTCGTATATATGGACAGAGGTTTGGGACATGCAGTCAGAAGGTTATGGCTGGTAGAAGGCATCAAGCTCAACAAATTACCTGTCTGATCAGTGGTTGCTCGGTTAACTCCTGAGTCCAGAGAGGTCACAGTTTGTGGTAGTCTCATCTCAGAACCAATCGTCTGACCATCTCTCTTCTATGTGTCCATTTTCTCAAGCCATTTATCCACATTTCCCATTCTTTTATAAAATATGCCCAAAAAAATAGTAATCTTCAGTCTAGAGCCATTCTTAGTTGTTGAAAGTCTTTCGCTGGTATGTGGGAGATTTGAGTTATTCTTGTCACTTTCCTAACACTGTGCCTTTAGGGAACAATTAGGTTCCTTTTATGTTGTTGTGGCTTATTTCATCACACTCCTCCATTGGTCCTCCTTTTTAGACTTTAGACTCTCTCACACACACACACATACACAACACACACACACACACACAAAACCAGATGATAATATGAACACACATGGTCCATTAACTCTTCCAGTCTCCCAGGAGCCTCTTGCAGTTGAATCGCAGCCATTCCATCAGACCCATCAGCACCGCTGTGGGAATAATATTAGCAGAAAAAGAATTAGCCCTTCCAATGGCCTCTCTTTGAGTCTCAGCAAACACAAGATTTCTGCTTAGTATATTTGCTTGCATCTGTACTGTACATGTATTGTGTTTTTTTTTAGCACAAGTCCAAATGTTTTAATATTTATGGATGTGCAAGTTGGCTGCATGTGCATGTTTCAGGGCGTATAAGCAGTTGGAATGCAGTGAAAATAGAAAGCAAGTTTTGTAAGGTGTGTTTGGGAGTGTGCCCGTCCATGTTTGTGCATGCATGTGTGAGTGTGTTGTGTATTCACAGACTCGCTGCTCCCACGTCCCTGAGAATGAGGCCAATCAGATTGGACAGACAGTTTATTTCCAAACACTAGCGTCTGGCCTGCTGCCTCACACACATTCCAATACTTCCAGACAGACTTTCAGAAGCGGGAATTAAAAGGCATTGGAGTTGTTAAAACATGACATTCCCAAAAAAGGGCTGCTGGGCCCAGAGTCTACCAAGAAACATCCCACATGACTTAACAGTGCAGGAATGACAGCACCGCCAGGGTCGCCAATGAAGGTCCTCTCATAGATATAGTCTATTACCCTTCTCTCCTTGGTCTATATTTGTCCTCTGACTCTCTGTCATCATGTTCTCTCATGTTAGATCCTCATCTGAAATATCTGTTTTTGGTTTATTCTGTTAGGGTTTAAGGACCTTGCTCAAGGGCACCTCAAAAGTGGTGATAAGAAAGGAGAAAATGTCTCTCTTTCACCTCCCAACCCAGATTATTCTAGTGGCCTAACCTTTAGGCCACTGCTGCCCCATGCAAGCAAGTTTTATATACAGAACTGCATGTATCATATACAATCCAGTACACACTTAGTTGCTTCAGATAAGTGCATCTGATGCAGTATAGCTGATTACATACATACATTTTCAATCGGTTTTTATGTTATTTGTGGAACTACAGATGCTCCCTAAAATTCAACAGAGTAAACAATGAATGTAAACCGTTTCCCTGGTGTGAAAACAATCCGATTTTAAGATACAATTAATTCAGTATCAGCATATGAAAAATATTGGTGTTCGTATCAACTGTCCCAAAACTTAGCATGCTCACACACAGTGCAATGGGAGGAATGTTGTGTGTGTCTTGTGAGTGGGAGTTGGGGGTCAAACTTCACTATCACGGGCTGTGTTAATGTATTCATCTGCTATAGAGGCTCACTCAGATGGCTGTCTGTTTAACAGTGGCTTAATTCATCTTGTTAGCCAAGGGGGCTACTAGCATCAAAAATGGGGGCTTTGACGCAATTGAAGTGACCGTGTCAAAGTTTTCAAGGGGTTGATCAACTTCCTATCATGTGTTCTTGAGGGGTTGCCCATACATCACTTCATTGCAGGGTTCATTAAAAGGACCATGATGAGAAAGAATCTGGTAATAACAGAAGCAGGAAACGGGTTTAATGCTAAGCCGTTGTGGTTATATCACAGATGATAGATATTATTGGCGCATACCAAGTCAGTAGTCAGATGCACTTTTACAAAAGGAAATAAAAACAAAAAGTAAGTTACATCAAGAAAAAGTTACTTTTAAAAACAGAAAAGGTTTTATTCTTAGTTGTAAAACAGCAGAAATTATTAGAGATTATCACGTGTGAAGCCTTCCTGAATATTACAAAACAAAACCCAGATTTCTATAACAGTTTCTAAGATGGCGAATAGACTGACTTGGTTTATGATCAAAAACTAATAACAACTTTGCTACTACAACTAAACATCAAGCAAGTGCAACAGCACACAACTGAAAGTCAGTTGTGATTTACTCTTGACTAGCATCTTGCTATGTCATTGTCTTTTTCCCCCTCTCAGCCTTCTTCATCAGCGTCCTCTTCTGTGTGTTCATCTTTTCCCCGTTCACCAAAGTTAAGGCAGTCTGGGTTAAGAGAGAAACAGAATTCAGCCTATTTCAAGACAGCGTACCATCAAAATGATTTTCAAGCTACAATTTTAAGATCAAGTAGTGACATAATGTTGCCTTGAAGGAGTACTACAACAGTTCAAAATTGCATTTCCATTTTTTTTATTCAAGCTGCTGCCATAGCTGGATCCTAACTACTTTGTCTTGTTTTGTTAGACCCTATTTGTGTGGAAAATGCCTGAGTCCTTCAAACTATATGCCCCTTTGACACCCAGACTTTCTTGGTTTGCCTGTACTTATTAGGTAATATGTTGTCTTAGACTGCAGTGAATTTAAAGAGGAAAACTCTTTCATTTAATATATTCTTCAATTATAGTTGTATTATTTCTGTATTCTTAATATTCAGTTGTAGTTGCAAGTGCCCAACTGACTATCTATAATACACCTCCCTCAGTATGATTTGAGTTTAACAAGGCAAAATCAATGGAAATAATGGCTTTTATCTGGATTGAAACTATCAGCGGACTAAATGAGAAAGAGAAGAACTAGTCCTAATATTTTATACATGAACTATATATCTTACATAAATGTCCTCTGACATATAATTGTGGTCAATCTAAGTACATTCTAAGATTTTAAACTGGGTGTGAAATGCATCAAAGACAGATGGAGACAGAGAGTGAAAGCAAGACAGACACCAAGAGGACGAGAGAGAAAGAAAACTGACAACTGAGTAATCTGACGTGAATTTATACAACAGTGTGTTACTTTCAGTATGATGTTGCAAAGAGAATAACATAAGGCTATCACTCAAAAAACAGCCCTTTCCCAAAGCTGTGGCACACTTCATCTAGTGTTATTCTCACCTACTTTTCTATAATCATGAGGTCCCATTTATATTTCAGCAGCAGAGCAATTAGACTGATCTAAAAGTCTGATTAAACTATGAATACATTGAATAATTAAAACACTTTCATACAATTCCTTTGCCAAAAAAAAGGTAAAAAAAAGAAAGAAATTTGGATTTCAAGGGGCTTCCCAGGAACAGCACTTCATTCCTTCTTCTGGTTTCTAGGGGTCCCAAAGGCCTTGTACAGTACGTAAGAGGTAAACATTAAAATATTCATGCATCAATTAAATCTGTAGAAATTAATCTAATAAATATAACCTGACAAAGCTATTACGGGGTCTTAAACATGAGAAGTTATTATGAGGATAAATCCTGCAGGGCTTTGGTGGCAGTGCTGATTGCATGAGTAGTTCTGACTGATACAAATCTGCAGAGCTGGACTGGAGAACTAGTACCTCTAACTCATTAAATTAAAGGCTTTGTTATATATATATATATATATATATATATATGCTGCACTATATTTTAGTGCAGGCATATTGTAAAGTGAAATTGGAAACAAGATAAACCATCGAACTACGGAACAAATGTGTTGCTTTAGTTTGATTATGTGTGAATTACTCTGCAGGTGTACCATACCACGTTTTAAGCTTCACTCACTGTGTGTATTTTAGTGTGTCATGTTTTAATTATAATACTTATCTCTAGATCCTCTTTTAATTAACCTAAAGATATCTTAATAATTAATTAAATAGGCCTTGTACAGTATATAATAGTGATAGATAGATAGATAGATAGATAGATAGATAGATAGATAGATTCTTTAACTGAATAATTTGATTTAAGATTAAATGCAGGATTTTGGAGAAAAAAAATCCAGTATGAAATATAGACATTTTTAAGAAACATTTCACAGTATATGCAGTTCAAACTCTAATTTAGTGATAGTATTACTTACTACAAGACAAATCTGAGAGCAACTTGGACTGTAAAAACTTAAAAAATATATTTTTAATATTGAAAGCCCGTAAAAGTGCCTTGCCTGCCCTGGGACACAGTGTCTTGTCCAGGTTCTGAGGCAGGGTAATTGCTCCAGGGGCCCCCTGAACTCCAGATCCGTCTTTACAGCTTGTATTAGCATACATAATACTGCTCTGTGGACTCAAAGAGTCATGCCAATTGAAATGCAATCATTTTCACAGCAGAGTACTGCCATCACCACTTTAATTGAGTGTGAGAGAGCTTGCATGTGTATGTGCACGACTTTGTATCACGAGACAGGGGATAATTGCATTTGCAATACAACACAGCAATATGTTGTTAATTCAATGATAGGACTTGATTGCTTTGTCTAGTTGCATCCCCTGGGCTGCCTCATGTGTTTGTGATGTTTGTCAGAAAACAGAAGGTGCAGACGATAACTGCTGGCCACGTCCCTTCAGACTGTCTGCGCTGTATCTGTACCAATTTCCACACAGACACATACAGTATACACACACACACACACAGGGCTTATAAACTCTGCTACAATAAAGACAAGATTTGCCCTTGATATGAACACCCCACTGTTCAGTGACAATTATCTCATCATTATCTGTGGATTGTTTGTGTCAAATTACAAATGGAAAAACAGACTTGAAAGCATGGCTCCCTTTTAGAGTCCAAAATTTCCCTGTCTGCTCTTTATATCTCTTCAGTCCCTGAGCAGTGCTTTAGGCTACTGTGGGATTACAGAGCAACAGGACACAGATCACATGCAGTAGTATGTAGAGCAGCAGATATTACAGCCTGTACATATACTTAAGTCACATGTCATGAAGACCTTGAGAAGCTGGTCTTGTGCAACCCAATGACCTGCTTACTGCTTTTCTGGACCCACTGTTTGCTTACCAACAGAAATATCAGAGGGGGGGGGGGGGGGGGGCCATCATCTTCCTTTCCCATGATGCTCTCTTAAACATGAGGAGGCAGGGAAGCATTATGAGAGTCCTGTTCTTCAACCTCTTCCATGCTTTCAACACCATCCAGCCCTGCCTTCAAAGTGATAAGCTTCTGGTGCTGCACCCTGGGTCAAGGACTACTTCACTGGCTGTCCATAGCGTGTCAGAGTGGATGGCAGTGCCTCGGAGGTTGTGATTGGCAACACAGGTACACCTCAAGGAACTATACTGGTGCCACTTTTCTTCACTCTCTACACCTTTGACTTGTGCTTTAACTCTCATTCCTGTGACTGTCAAAGGTTTTCTGTCAACTCCTCTGTCATTGTTGGATGTATGAACAATGACAAAGACGAGGGGTACGGAGGACTGATAGTGGACTTCGTCACATGGTGTGACATCGAGCAGCTGAAGCGCAAGATAATATTTACATCTCTAAATGAATACACACAAATACTACCAGTATTTAATCATATGATATTCTGTATTAGCCTGATGTAGTGTGTTAACATAGACTTGCTGACTCTGCTGCTATTAGTCACACTACCGACACTGCAAATGGTGTTGTATAGTTCTACATTTTTATTTTGTTCTTATTTTAGTTTTGCATGCCAGTTATTATTTATTCATTGTCTTCATTTATCTGTACGTGTTGTTATTGTGCTGTTGAAACAATTAAAGTTCCCTGTTTTGGAGGAGTTCAGTAAAGATTTATCACAAAAATAGCATGTTTTACAACACTAGTAAGAAGTTAATATTGACTACATTTAACCCTTACCTTAACCTCTGACCTAATCTTAATTACCAAAACCTAGACAGACATGCACGTACACGCCCCAAAAAGCACTGCTGATGGTCCAACATTGTCCTTTTGACACAAATAGACCGCAGTGCTCTGAAAGAACTTACTGTAGATGACCAATTAACATAACAGAGCAGTAATTTCCATATAAAGTGGACAAAGCAAATAGCTCTCTAATGAAGATCAGTGTTAGTATGCTCGCTGGTTAATTTCTCTCATTGTCAGCAAAAGCCTGCAGGGACAAAATGATTGAATCGTGAGAATTTGTATCAATTGCATTAATTCCTAATTAGCCAAGCAGAGAAGGAGGGCATTAGTCTTAAAGCCTTGTTGTAGACTATTCAAGTCTAGAGCAAACTTGGCAAGGATTGCCAAACAAAATGGTTAAAGGCTACGCTGTGGGCTAGAGAGGCGCTCGGGGTGCAGTCAGGTTAATCTGTGGATATCCTTAACAAAGACTCACTTTACCTCCACAGAATGTGTCTGTGTTACTAACAGCGAGCTTGTGGTGCTGTATTTTAAAATGAACAACAGTGTTATTAGGATATTTCCAATTCCAAAATTATTTCTGTTATTTATTGCTTTGAATGAATATCAGCCCTGTAATATTTATATAGTTGTTTACTCAATATATCATGTATATAAATATGTTTACACATACCTTGTACTTTATGGTATATTTACAAAATAATTATGATCTAAAATACTACTAATATTACAGGTTTGTTGTCGACGCGTATGATACATCAATACACAATACATGCGAATAAGTCCAACAGATGAAAGTGATTTACAATGTGGACAGACTCTAACTGTTGCAAATTTCAACACAAAGCTGAAATCTGGTGGTGTATACGACTACACAAAAACCAAGGCAGCTAAGCAGCCTTTAGTGAGAGCCTGACCCTGTTGTCTCTGGTGGGGCACTGACACTCTCTGGCTCGTAGGTGTAACTACAATGTGGCTGTGGCTGTGTGTGTTCATCGGCCTCAGTACTTCACCTCAGGACATCAGAAACTGATTAGATGAAACATGTTCATTTATGAAGCTCTGCACAATGTAGGTTTTAGACCAAATTAGACCAAATTACCAAAGAGTACACAACAATATACACTCAGTACCATTTTCTTAATTGAGATTTGAGATTTTTAAAGAAACTGGGAGACATGCTTTTATGAAAAGAATCATTCGTTCAACCCATTCAGCTTGATTACTTCTTTTCATGACTGGATTTGCTTGTTTACCTCAAATACACTTTTCTTGTTCTTGACCGTATTTAATTCGATTATTCTTATTAATTCTGTGAAGATGACACTTGTAGGAGCTGTAGTGTGTGGTTTTGGGTTGTGATAACTCTTATGTGTATATTCATGTTGATTCATGTTCATTTATCATATGTATTCTTTTGATGTATTTCTCTTTTGTTTCAATGCTTGTACATTTCTATATTTATGTGTCTGATGATCCCTCTTGAAAACAAGAAAATCAAAAAGGGGACATTAATTTATTTTTTATCACTTTTATTTCACATATGTTGAAAGGGTGTTAATAGCATAATCTCCGAATGTACACAACATACACAAAAACTCACAGTATATTCAGAGTATTGTTGAGGTAAGGGAAACAAAATACAAAAATCACCATTCAAAGATTATTGAAGAAACTGTTTTAATACCTACTATTGTTTCACTGTTTGTTTGTGTTGTTTATTTTTTAATTCTTAATTTAATTAATTAATAGCTAACAGTTCATTTTTCTGTCCTCCCACGCTGGAGGGCGCTACTCACAAGAAGGAGAAAGCTTTGGTGTCACATGATCATTCATGCGCCAAGTTTGGATTGTGTTTTGTTTCGTCTCCGGCCAGCCAACAGACAAGGTTGGTTAGAGCAGCTCAGTATAATCTTTAGATACGGTCATGGTCAATACACATACTTAGTTAGGCTTATGTCGGAAGTTTGACAAATGGAATTTCAAAATAATGTAAGTCAAATAACCAAAAAAAGTATCAAATTCATGAAAATAGCCTTTAAGTCGAAAGTCTCCACCGGAAGTTAATTTTAGGTTGTGCTCCTTGACACTAGAGACAAGCCGGCGGAGTTTCTCGATGTTATAGCTAGCTAATGTTACAGTAGCTATGAACCTGCAGTTTAAGGACACCGATGTCGCTGATACAGTCGAGAAACTTAAGCAGAAATATTTGAAAAAAAGGAAACAGGTTTGACTTTGACTACAAACTCACCATGGCAACAAAGCTATCCTGTTCGAGCAACACGTTAGCTACTTTAGGTCACCGTACACGTACATTTTGTTGTCAGTGGTCCAGTCGTATGATTAATATCACCAAAGTCACGTCAGTGCTAACGTAGCTTACTTTCATATTCGAGTTAGTGAAGCGGTGAAGTGAACCCGCGCCTGTTTACCCTGTAACGTTAGCTAAGTAAAAAACTTCTCATCAAACAAATACATTTTACAATGAGTTAGTTTTAACATTTAGCTACGAAACGTAACGTACTTCATATAAACTACGTTAACTTATAGGTTCTCTTGTTGTTATAACGTTAGTTTAATATGAAGAAATAATAACGTAAACGTCCTGTTGTATTAACGTTATGTGGTTGTGGTTTTTAGTTGCCGTCAGAAGACATTATCTGTGGAGCCAGTGATGGTAAGTGCACTTTACGTACAGCGTCCTCATGCTCAAACAACCCCCAAGTGATACAGTTTGAGCTAATTTGCCTAACATTGTTGTATGTTTACTGTTTTAGAGACAGTACAAAGGCTTATTTTGGCCAGCAGACCTAAACGGCCGAGCAAAGAGCTGGAATGCTATAACAAAGCTTTACAAGAACTGTTCAAAGCAGTTGCAAACCACCCAGACCAGTAAGTCTAATGAGACTACTGTAACAAATACAGTTTTGTGTGTTTGTGATGAGTATTTTGCCTTGATCAAAACGTGGTTTTTCTAAGGTTTTGTAGCGACCACAGTCTAAATGGCAGTAATCAGGACCTGAGTGGGGACTCTGCAGCTGCCCCTCTTCAAGACTCTCACGGCCTGTTCACAGAAACAGGTGTGTGTGTCAGAGCAAGGAAACCAACCACCGGTGTTTTGTGAGGTAGAAAAAGTCATATCTGACCACCTACTAGCAAACTGAAAGTAGCTAAGCTGATGCTGAAATAATTTCACAGTTCCTACTTCCTTCAAAGTGTAGTCATGATTAAATTATTGCCATTTTAAAATGAAAGGTGTAACAATATTATGAATAATAAAACAGACATCAGTGATTAGTCCTTGAATTTCTTGTAATTTATTTGCTTAATTCCCTGTTATTGCTGAAACTTGAGATTTATCCTAACAGCCTCTATTATAGATAGATAATGAGCTAACTTTGAGCTTACCTCTATTATAACTCTTATTTGTCCAGATGTGACTTTGCCTTCATATCTTGAGGGTAGCCCTGGGTCCCTGGAGTCTGATGGGAAGTTGCAGGGAGCTCGCCAACTCCCTGACTCATGCCGTTCCTCTTCCTTTGTACTAGCAAATGTATACCAGGAGATGATGACCATCTACGAACAACTGAAAGTGAGAGAACAGTGTTAGCATTTTCCAATATTTGTATTTTGTGATTGTGAAGCTAATTTTTAGAGTCCAGTTTGAGTGAGAGAAGGAATGTCGTATTGTAAATAAATTGCAGCGAGATCAATATACGTGTGTATGCAGGCAGAGCGACAAAGCCAGCAGCAGTGGGAGAAGGAGCTGCAGGAGCGAGAAAGGAGGCTGAAACAACAGGAGGAGGCTTTTGGGAGGGTAGCTGGCCTGGAGGAGATGCTACACGCTCGTATAGCAGCTGTAGAGGAGGTCAGACACATATAGACTCACACATTCAATGCAAGTGACATGTTATGTATTTTTTCACCACAAATTGCTCTCGCATCATCCACCCTGTCACTCGTCTTCTGTCAGGTCAGTCACAAATTTCCAAATTATACACAGATTGTCATACTGCTTGATCAAGCCCTCACACTCAAATTGTGTTTCCATACAGTTTTATTGTGATATAAGAAGATTTTATTTAAAAATCTACATTTTGTTAGTAGGAAACTAGTAGGTTCTAGTGTTCAGATATTTCAGGACGTTTAAATAAACCCCAGGCATGTTTTCAGGAAATGCACTATACGGCATTGCAGTAATTCAGCTTGATCTGTAAGCCTATTGATTTTAGCATATGATGCTTTTCAAATCAAATATACAAACAGAGTAAATCAAACTATCATTTCTGTCATTTCAAACTATCATTTCTGTCATGGACCACAGTAGACTGACTGAACGTAATGTGTCGCTGTCACATTCACGCATTGCTGGTTTGGTTGCACGGTTCATTATGTGTGAATATGCCTTTGTTATGTATCACCAGAAACACCAACAAGAGGTGAGCCAACTGCAAGAACTTCTTCGAGAGAAGAGCAAAGAGAACAGGAGACTCAAGTCCAGCTTCGACACCATCAAGGAGCTGAATGAAAACATGAAGAAACAGGTTAAAATTGTTCCCATGCAAGCTGTGTTTGTTTTTTCATCTTCTTAAAAAAGCTCTCTGTGTGTACATTTTATTGTTGTGTTTAAATGTGTAGGATTTATGATCTCTAGATCTGAACATATCAACTGTTTTTTTTTTGTAAAAATTCTTTTGTAAAATATGAAGCATCCAATACTGACGTCTACTCACTGTCCCAAAAACCAGCTAATGTTTAATTGGAATTTTCTTTCTTCAGAAAATAGATGAACTGTTAGTACTTTCGGCCACAGGAGGGCGCTATGACATAATTCCCTTATTTTTGAAAGTTGACTAATACAAAAGTGATGTAAAATCACTGAATTTGTTTCTTAGTCTAAGTCTCTTTTGGGAACTATGCTTTTCCTGCTGTTGATTGAAAACCTCCTTGCACCAAATACTATAGAAATTGCAAATTTCATAGCTGATTGACATTCACTATTTATAAATCCAACAGTTAAATGAGATCAGTGAACAGAATAAGAAGTTGGAGAGCAGGTCCAAGAAGGTGCAGGCTCGACTTGAGAACCTACAGGTAAGAGAACATATTAACCAATGCACAGATGGTCATGCTTTTTTATCACTAGATTGCAAGCAGGGTGGCACAGTGGTGCAGTGGTTAGCACTGTCGCCTCATAGCAAGAGGGCTCCAGGTTCAAATCCCGGTCTGGATCCCTGTGTGGAGTTTGAATGTTCTTCCTGTGCCTGCGTAGGTTTTCTCTGGGTCCAAAAACATGTATATTAGATTAATTGGCTATTAGGTGTCCGTAGATGTGAGTGTGTGGCTGTCTGTCTTTGTGTCTGTGATTGACTGGCAACCAGTTCAGGGTGTACCCTGCTTCTCGTCCGTAGTCAGCTGTGATAGGCTCCAGCCCCCTGCGACCCTGATGGATAAGCGGTATAGAAAATGGATGAATGAATGATAGAATGCAATTTCTTTTAGCAGGGAAATTGATGTTTTGTGCCTAATAGCTTTTGTTAAACCTAAATTAAATCAAGTTAAATCAACTGACTTCTTAACTGGCTGTTTTTAGAGGAAATATGAGCACAGCATTGCATCGAGAGGCTGCATTAAGAGCACCGAGTGTTTTAAACCACCCCAAAAGGAGAAAACTGCACTCTCTGGAAAACCCAGCAACCAGGTATGAACGTTCTACACAGAAAGTAGGATATACTTGAATTAAAGCTTTCCTTCTCCACAAACCACATTCATGCTGCCAGGTGACATGATAAGTCATAGTCGAGGACAAAGCTGCACATGTCCTTTCAACGAGGACTTTTTTTTATTCCTGTTCCCTGTTCAGAGGACATTGATGGTGGCAAACTTTCATTTTATTATCATACCTTTTCACAGTTTAATTAACACCTTGAGGCTCCCCAGTGAAATCCCAGTGCTGATGTAATGTTCACACTTTTCAGAATAAGTCTGTATGTCCCACGGCTGAACTTCAAATAGACGTAGTTTTGAATTCTAGTCATATTTCTTACAGTCTTGACTTCTCTGCATCGCTTAGGTGCTCATTTTGATACCACATATTATAGGATTCAGTTCAAGGTGTGAACCTGACAGATGATAAATTTATCTATTAAAATAACAACTGTAACTATAGTCACCATTTTGTGTCAAAACCGCAGGTCACAGCTTTAACAATATAATTAAAGTCTTTATTTATTCACGCTCCTTCCTTTAGGGCGGCTGCAGTCCCGCTCCACTAAAGGTACTAGCCCTTCTGTTGGACTGGATTCTTGACGGGCAAACTTTCACATCAGTAGTAGAGAAAGGCAGGAAAGACCAGTGTGTGCCTCCAGAGGTCATACTCAACGAAAGATGCCTTAAGGTGGTGTGTTCACTTCCTGTGATTTTTGGGTTTTATCTTACCTTCATAACTTCAGGGCGTATTTTGGTGTCATAACCCCACATTTTATTGTTATTTTCAACGCTAATAAATTGTCTTTGGTTCCTTAGGTGCTGCCACTGTTAGCAGATCAGCTTCATCACACTCCTGTGTCAGAACCTGACCTCCTCCTCAACCTTCTTCGCCTCATTCACTGGGCTTTGAGACACATGGATAGCGGCTCACAGGTAAAGATAAGATCTGATTTATTCCTGGGCTGTTGCAACAAGTAGTTATAGGATGCATTTAGTATGACTACAGCAGCAATAAATTATGGGCGGTATGTTGGCTGTTTGCCTCATTGTTTTTAGTTTTTATACATTTTTACTGAAGAATAGTTGAAGAATAGTCCAGGCTAATTGCAGAAATTGTGACCCTTTGCAGAGTAGTTTGTGTGTGTGATTTTAGTGTTTCTGTTTCTGGTGGCTGACTGTGCATGTGTCATTATGGCAAAATCACAGCGCAGTCAATCCATAAACATTTTATTTTGTAAAACAGGAAGATGTCTGATACTGTTTTTCTGTCTGTCAGAAAACTCTTTAGGCAGCCATGTTTTGTGGTAGCCATATAGGAAATCACAGCTCAGGGGGAACATCAATGTGCAAAAGCCAATGTATCCCTGAAAAAAAAACAAACTAGGATGTCTGCCCCTCAATGCAAAGGTGTATTGCCTCACTATCTTTTATGTGATATATTAGACTTGAGAGTTGTGCACACACTGCTGCTGTACTACTGAGAGTGATGTCCACATGAGAGAACTCTCACCAGTAACAAGTTGGTGCAGGTTATGCTGTCTAACATTATGTTACACGCTACAGTACTTTCGTACAAAGCCTCGTTTGGAGACGCTCCCCTGTTGAAGTTGTTGCTGTCACGGTTAATATAAACACTTTCATCTTCCATTTCAAATTAAAAGTCATCTAGAGTTTCAGTGGACAGTTTTCAGTGGAAACCCTTAATTTCTTAACAAGGCTTTTATTGAGAAACTTTTGTAGGAGTGTGTTGTGGAGAATGTGTTGACTTGCAAGGTTCCCACATGCACTTGGAATACTGCAATCGTTTCTCTAGTTTCAATAGAGCAAAGTTAATTCTAACTTAATTTCTAATTTAGAAGGAGAGAAGTTAAATTGAATGGCTGGATTGTGGTGCCGCTACTCTCCCATACGTACTGTTCAGTGGGAGCGGCTGCTGGGTCATGTACAACACCTAGTGATCAAAGTCAGTGTATCAGTGTTGTTGACCTTGCAAGAGATAAATGTTATTCTAGAGAAAGCTGCAAGGACACTTTCACAATATCATGCTGCAGAAATCAAACATGACACACAGCTTTCCCTCAGAGCTATACATCAGAGAAATACACATCTACTTGAAGCAGGGGATATCCACTTTATCACTACATTTCCCTGCACAGCACGGCAGGCTTTAATCTTTGGAGGTCCTGTCGAGTTCCATCTTGTGTTCCGATGAGACGTGTGGTTATTTGAAGTCCCTTGCCTGTCTCTGTGTGTTCATCAGAGTCTAGGAACTGGAGCACACTGTTTCTGTCTTTGTAGTTTTAATAAGAATGTGTGTCCCGCATCTGGCCGGAAGCTGCATATCATACACTTTCTGGGTGAACTGGAGATGGGTGATAGGACAGTTTTGGTCTGTTAGTCTAACCCATTTTGTCTGTTTTTCTTACATTTGAGGGCCAAATACCAGCCTCCAGCTGTAAGCCCTTACCTTTATCTTATTGTCTAACCTCCAAGGCCTAACTATGAGCTAGACCCCAGCTTTCAGTCTCTGTCCCTGGCCCGCAAATTTTCTACCCGCAGCCTCCAACTTCCAGACACCTCTGCTCTTTGGCCACAATGCATAAATGAAATAAGGGAGATAATATGAAGAGTGGGGTCCTTGTAAAGACAGAGATAGGGGGTTGAAGTGGGTCTGACTATCAACTTCCCTGCTTTGGAAATTCATAAATCTTGCATAGTAACTGTAGTTTACTGTGCTGATTTTCAAGAATTCAAGGAGATTTATTTGTCTTTACACCTATGTATGTGCAGTACTTAGAGCAACTTCTCCAGGATGCTACATGATGCTACACAAAAGACTACACACTACACACACAAAAAAATCTAAAAATAAAGAATAAAAAACAGAAATTTAGAATAAAGAAAAAATAAATAAAAAACCACCGTGTTTGTGTGTATTTGCACAGCATGTAGCACTGTCTGCCACTCTGCGGCGAATAGGAGAGGAAGTATCCAAGATCCCAGCCCACCTAACGGTCCCTCATTCTGAAGATCCAGACCTGCCCAAGACCTGCAGTAGGGCTGCAGGTGAAGCCCGCAGGAGCTGGCCCCTTTACCGCAGCCCCTGTCCTCACACACGCACCCTCTCCACCCTTATCGTCCTCCGCACCGTCACGCAAGGTAATAATACTGAACACACAGATACATACAGTATCTAAAGCACTATATTTGGAAAATGTAAACAGATGTTAATTTATGAACTTAAAGCTGGTTAGTAAGGATAGTATAGTATGAATAGTATGAGTATTTTCATTATCAATAAATGTGTTGATTATTTATCTGATAAAGCAATAGTGCATTGAGTTTGTAAAGTGTCAGAAAAAAACTGAAATATACCCATGACCATTTTCCAGGTAACCTCTACAAAATCGCTTGATTGTTTGACTGAAGTGGATTACTCACTGATATATTATTAATATTAGCATACATCCATTTATCACAGCCCCTTATTATTATTATTGTTATTGCAAATAATCTCTAGAATCTGCATCCTGCTGTGCATGTAGAGATGTTTCTGGTGGAAGGACATGTCCACCAGCTGAGCCCTGTTAATCAGCATGAGTGATAAGTGAATTTTAATTACAAACCACTTTGCCATTTCGTTTCCATGTATCTGACACCCTCCTTATGGCTGCTCACCGAACTGTGCTCTGCGCTCCACAACAAGAGTCTAACGACATGAACATGATTTGGATTGTGATATCAAAGATAAGCTGGTAATAAATAAATGGAACATGATGCTGTGATATTGTCGCACCAAGCGGAGACACGCAGACTTTTCCATAGCTTGCAGATAGGCTGTGTAATATCCGCTTACTTTTGGCATCTGGGCAAAATCCGTGATATCCCCAAACACAAGATGTTACATTTTCGTTTGACTGTAACTCGGTGTCTAGACCACAAGCATATCTCTCATTTGAATCTATGCAGCTGTCTGCATTCATGCCTCAGCTGTGTCTCATGGGTGTGTAACCGTGACCTGAAGCATTTATTTATGCTTCAAATCAAAGCCTAACAAAAAGTCACAGTGTAATATATTTATTGACATGTTGCTACCTTGGTGGAGCACAGCAGCTGCCATTATGCCTCATGCTAGATGGTTGTCTGCTGTTTCATATTCCAGAACATTTCTTTTTGGTAGTCTTTATACTGTGTCTCCATCTTTGAACACCATGTATCTGTTCCCCCTGACGCATTGCCTGTGTAGTGATGTCATGGCCGCCAAATTGAAGGTGACCGTCAGAATCGTAATCAGAACTGGAAAATATAAGCAGTACATCTGCTGGGACTTATCACGTTTCACCATGCTAGCTCACCACGTGTGTAGGTGTGAATCCAGGGAAACAGCAGGGTGTTAAAACACAAGTGTTGTGTTCTCACACGTACTTAGCAGACTGTGTAAATTAACTTCTGAGTGCAAAGCATAGATGAAAGCTGAAATGTTCATGAATTGCACTGTCTTGTCTGTGTACTTTATCTTTATAGTTGATTAAAGACTACTGGCCAGAGAAGGTTTAGCCATTATTATCAGGGCATACACATACACAGGTTTAATAGCCACATGAGCACGGAGGTACAAAGGTACTGAGGTAAACCAGAGTTTCCTGCTGCTTGTTGTAGTGGAGGTGCCCCACCTCACCTTTGACTGATAAAAAGATAAAATGTGTCAGGAACCTCACAGTAATGAAAGAGAGCAGCATGTTGCAATGTCAGGAGAAAAAAAAGAAAAGGAAAAGTAGAGACTTAGATAAAACCTGCTGCACTGCAGATCATTGGACCCCTACTGATATCTATCTTAGATTTTTGTTTTCTTTACAAAGAGCATTAGCCTCGCAGAGCCGCTTGCGTGGCTTCAGGCTCTTAATCTTGTTCTGATACAAATATTGCCCATGCTACATAAAGATTTTGTTCCCTTTCCTTCCACACCATCAATCTTAGTGCACTCAGTGGGTGAAGGCTACATATTCTGACATATTTTATGAAACTCTCCTCTGAACTTACCTTCCATCTGCTCGTAATGCGCAGTGACTCCAGCAGTATGTCTCTCTATAGACTATTTTATGTCAATCTGCTGACCAGGTTTGCTTTCTTCCTTTCTCTGGATTGACATGAAACCGCATTGGCTATAATGGGATTTTACACATAATAGGTACCAGTCTGAGACAGACTAACCGAACTCAGTTCAAAATTTATGTTAAAAGAAAAAAGCTTTTATCCCATGTCAAGTTATATAAATCCAGCACTTTTGAACATTTGAAAAGTATTTATTTTAGAACTTTGAAAATTCTCAGAACTATCTGAGATGGTCACAGATCATATGTTTGAATTTGTCAGGCAAAATGGGTTTTTGACTTGAAAAATGACTGCAGAAGAATGACAAGCATTACAGCCAGAAAGTGGTGAAGTGTGAGGAAGAAGGCAAATGCGGCTTGCATAGTTGAGATCAGAAAGAGCAGATGGAAGACAACATTCCCTTTACTAAGCAGGCACAACACAGAACATACAGCAGCAATGAGTAATCAATTAGGTTCGAAAAAAATTAATCAGGGGTTATTTTGATAATCAGTAAATCGATTTGGTGGTTACATGTATCACACAGTGAGATTTACACACTGTTCTTGATAATTTGTCTTTATAGTAAATCAAATATATTTTGGTTTTAAGCAAAACATGACATTTGATGATGTGATGGGCACTTTTTCACTTTTTTGTGATGTTTTATAAACCAGGCAATAAACTGCTTTGTTAAAGTAATTGGCAGATTAATAGATTAGACACTCACGCTGGCAGGTTAACATATTAGACGCTCTAATTTGAAACCAAATCAAGTATCTCTATATATGTTTTTTGTCTATCCTTTCTCCAGCTGATGTACTGGCTCAGGCTCTGGAGAGTCTCCACACGCAGTTGATGTCGGAGGACAGCAGAGGCCTATTCATCCACTATGGAGGAGTGTGTGTGCTGCTGTCAATGATTCGTGCTGGTCGTGGAGGTCTGCACACACCAGTAGACATCCTGATGCAGCTAACCGAACAGTCCCGTAAGTAGACATATGTCACATGTTGTCGTGAAAAGGAATCACCAAAGAGGGTTTAGGCTTGATCAGCTGTGGCTGACAGTCTTCATTGCACTCAGTCCATTAGTTTTGTATACTGTTTAAAGATTTTTATCCTGTTTCAGTAATTGTTGAAATAATAGTATTTACCATAGTATTTATGGTAAATAGTATAATAGTATTTACCACAGTCCGAATGAAGTACGGGTATATCTCAGAACATTAAAAGCAGCACTTTGTGGAGTTAGCAACACCGCTACAGCAAGGCTACTTTAGCTGTTAGTTAACAGTTTTGGAGCATCAGTGGACAGCAGAGAAATATATAATACTATGTATAGACAAAAGTATTGGGATGAGGCTGTTTACAGCAACAGTGTCTGGAGCTGGAATACAATTCATTAAAGTCCTTCTTGGTGTAATGGTCAAGTGTCCCAATACTTTTGTCTATATAGTATATGTATCATTACATTTCCAACCTTCTGCAGCATGTCGCTGGTGACCTCAAAACTCATTTTTGAAGTTATACATTTGACTTTACCCAAGAAACCACCTGTGGTTGACGTAGCCTTGAAATCTGCTATCAGTCTTCTAGCCCAGATTTATAGACTGTCTTTACCAACACTAGTTACTTTGATTTACATCAGCTCCTCCTGCAGTATCACTCCACATCATCCCCACATAAAAACCACATGTGAAGAGTAACAGTTTGTCTGCACTCACATCAATCATAAGCCATGGTTAGGCAACAGATTTGGAAGTTGTGGTTGTAAAAGCTCGGACCTTCACCACCTCCTGTTTTTTTATAGAAAGACGAAAAACATGACAGAGGTGGATGGGGAGGAGAGAACAGCTGCAGTGTATTTCCATGGAAGGGCAAGTTCAGCAGGGTTATGAGCAATATCTTTTAAGACTGCTAAAACGCACCACAGCCATATGCTGGAGGTGACAGGCTGGAGCTGTGTGTGTGTGTGTGTGTGTGTTTCAAGGGGACTTTAAGTCTAGCAGCACTTGCTAATTATTGTGTTTTACAAGCAGTTAGAGGAGAGGGGAGACGAAAGAGTGGGAGAAAGGTTTAAAGGTTACCAATAAAACCAAACCAAACAAAAAGTTGCAAACATACAGCCAGGATGTTTGTGATCGTACCATGACAACTTGACCTGACATACTCAGCCACTTACACAACTCGCCTTACTAACAGCACATTCATTAATCACAAGTCGTGCAGTTAGGCACCTCAGCACACACAAACACAGCTTTTACTGGCTTTGTCAGGTTAACGACATCTTATATTTAGCTACTATAGTCACATATGATCCTACTTGGTATGTACAATATGTTTGCTTTCTCTGTGTGTTCACCACAGAAAAGACATTTGTTGTTACATGCAGTAATAATTATATAAAAAGCTTAAATTATTCTATTCTATTTCTATTCTATTTATAAATTACTTAAGAAAGAGGTACAGTTCATTTAAAGGGATAAAGACAGGACGGTGTGAGCAGAGGTGCAGCATACATTTCTTATCAGTGCCTCATGAAACAGATTTAAAGTTGCAAGCAACATTATGATAATTTAATCACAATTTCAGCAAAAGAAGGACCTACCTGAGTGATAGCTTATTAGCTTTGACATGATTTTAGCTCAGGTCTGGAAAATTTTGAAAACTTAAAACGCCTACAGTCGATAATTTATGAAATGAAAACAATCTTATGTAGTGATGAACCTGCAAAATTAAATTATCACCTGAACCTCGTTTACTTTAAAGAACTTTATGTCCACAACTTTACTTTTTTATTTCCCCCTCACTGCCCCCAGAGTATTGATTTTGTCTACAGCTGACAGCTGTTTTAAAGCTTTAAAAACCCACTGCACATTACCTGCTCAGCAACAGCAGACACAGCTTTTAGCTGAACACAGTTGTTGTGTGTTGTGTATTTCCAACTTGTTTCCAGTGCAGGTTCAAGTTAAAAACTTTAATAAGTTTATTATTCTAGAGGGTTTGAAGTGGTTTATGCACAAAGAGAAAGTCCGCACATGGCGAACACCCACAACAAGCTGTACACAATACTGCTGTGCAGCAGTGCTTATGAAGTACAAAAATACAACATGAGAAAATCATTTTAGTATGATTGCCAAATACACAGATACGCTACGGCTTCTGTGTTGTCTCTTTAGTGCTGAAATGATCATTCCATTGACTGAAAGTGTGTGAAAAATGGAATAATATTTCTGTAATACGGTATTGTTATTGTCTTGTTTCAGCTTTTTTGTTAAATGTATAGAAATTGTCCAAGGTCATGAATTATATATATGTGGTAGCTCTATGTAGATTTATGTATAGTGATATTATAACCTTGAGAAAAGGGGATGTTTTGCAGGAAAAAAACACTGACCGATCTGTCCATTCCTGCATTATTTTTCTCATATTATCAGATTCTACCCATCTTATTCCTTCTTATCTGAACCTGATCCTATTCTTCCTTGTCCAGTCTTCTGCTGTGATTTGATGCCAGCAGAACCTCTGTACAATCAAAAAAAGTCCCTCTGTGGCTCAGATTGTATTCTCTCACCCCTGTGCATGGTCTAAGACAGGGGGGAGTTAGTTTTTGAAGGAGTAGGAATGTGTCTTTTTAACAGAAACAAATGTTTTGCTTACTAGAACTTCATGATGCACATTTGCTTTCACTCATTTAAAAAATGCACAGCTCCCATCTGTGTGGATTGATGCTGTTGTCCTTTTTCTGTTTCATCTCCCTGTGTGTGTGCATCATGAGAGAATCACTCTGACCAGCATCTGTGTCCCTGTCGAACTCAGTTTGATCGTTAAAGTGTTTTCACGGTTTGTTTGTACGTCTGTGTATTGTTCATTTCTATGCAGATCTGGAAAGTATGGCAACACAAAGTCGATAATCTCTTTAGAAGTTTTAAAATTGATTTAAAATGTGTTTTTCAGTAGAGAAATTGTTTTGTTAATATCCCACATTCTTTGTGCTGCTTGTAGGCTACTTAAATCTCTTCCTGGACGCATGCAGCTGTGAGGAGTTTTTCCGAACAGTCTCTCAGCTCCTTAAACACCCTCGTCTGGAGCTTCCGTCGCTGGAGAAGCTCTCCATCCTTCTTCAGAAGCTCTCAAGTATCAGGTAGAGTGATTACATCACACACTGAACAATGAGTAACATTTCTCTGATTTCGGATTCTAAGTACCTGCATGCTCAGAAGTGTATTCTTAGCATTACATTAGTTCACAAGAATAAAAGTAAAAGGGGAATATCTGAAAACAAAATAGATTTTTTTGTAGCATGAATGCTTGTTGTTTCTGATTACCTACCATGTTGATCATCTTGTGAGCCCACAGATTTATCTTGTGGCCCCTTAGAAACGTCACAGCCCCCAGTTTGGGAACCACAGGATAATTATTATAGCCACAGTTTAGCTAAATCAAGTTATTATGGTGGTCGTGTATTTATTTGATCTTTTTGTATACTGAAGTCCATGTCAAATCCACACCTTCTGAGGCTCTGGGGATGGAAATGTTAGCCATGCGGTCCACCACTTTGGTCCAGACCTACATTTTATACAGACTTTGTTGGTTCCCAGGCCACGAATCCTGATAACTTTGGTGATTCCTGACTTTGCCTCTAGAACCACCACATCTGGGGGTGTTTAATACTATGTATTTCCTGGACTCTGCAGGTCCAGCGTGTGTCAGTTGGTCGTCAAGTGTTTTTACATCAGGCTAGTCATTTGGTTCTTTACTATCAAGACTGAATTCCTTTTTTTTTTTTTCTTTTCAACTTGATTCTCGTGACCTGTTCAGTCAAAGGCTGTAAACCTTAGACCAATAGTTATACACCTGTATTATACCGGCGAGGTACTAAAGTGTGACTGACTCACTGGTATATGTTTCAGTTAATGCCTTTGGACTGACGAATGGTTATGTTGCATTTTTTAAATTTTTTTTTTGTACAGGAAGAACCGTCGTTTCTTTGAACTGTCCTCTCTCCACCTCCAGATACAAGAACTGTACCACAAAGCCAACCACACACACACCTTCCTCTGCCTCAACCTCAGGTCCATCCTTCACAACCTTAAATAACACACAAGTCACATGCGTGCTTCTCTGCGTCATGATGGGTTTAAGGTCTTCCTTAGTATAAAGATGACTTCAGCAGGTTGCCTGGTCTTTCATGTGTGTACCATATTACCCACTGTACGATACTTCACAGCTCCATCATACCTCAGCTAACACATGCAGATACATATTCTGCATATCTGATATGTTTTTGAAGTTCTCTTGTCTGTCAGCAGTCCTTTTATGGTGTTGTGTATGTGTTGCTATTTGGGACCCGTCTGTTTTTATGTTTCACAATGTTAATTTGATGTCTTGTCTTCTGTTCTTTCTGTTATGAACCCCCTTGTGTGTGTGTTTTTTGTTTTTTTTTTAAATGAGTGACATGCTTGCCAAATGGCATTAATGGGTGTCTGATGTGCTCAGAGGAAGAGAGGCTGTGACTGTGAAGCTTTTTAATGACAATAAACAAAAAGAACTGAAGAACATTAAGATTGGACTGCATATGAAATGCTGAAATCCATATGTTTTGTATAAACGTGTCTTATTTGTTTGTTCCACAGCATGGATGGGAGTAATAGTCTCAGCATGGGACACGCTGGTGTTGTTAGTTGATGAAGAAGTTGGGCGCACTGGAACAATTACAGCTAATATTTAAAACGTACTTGTCGAAAACCACTCAGAAAAGCTTGGCTGGTCTGAATTTTGAAATTGAGTTTTTTTTTTAAAGCCCCCACAGCATACAATTTCAAAACTGCATGTTAGTTATTGTGCAAAACAGTTTTTAAGTCACAGTTCGAAGATGACGAGTTTGATGAAAAATTTGCTGGATCACATGTTTATTGTGGAATATGGATCACAGTGTTCTCGTACACTGGTTGTCTGTGCAAGGCCCTTGAATTGAACCGATGAGCCTACATGCGATTTGAACAGATTTACTAATAACAGGATCTCACCTTGTGCTCAAGAGGGTTCATACAGCTTTACCAACCACTGTGTAGCATGTAATGAATGAATATTCATTCATTACATGTAATAGTAATAGTAATCTCTGTCATATTTTCATTGTTATGTTAGGTTTAGGGTTGCAGCAAATGATTTTGATGATGAATCACTGAATGGCTTGGTTTATAAAATGTTGGAAAATAGTGGCATCTAGCATTGAGCATCACATCAAATCAATTTGTGTGTGTGTGTGTGTGTGTGTGTCTATCATGTTGTTACCTCAGCGAAAATGGGCAGTGGTAAACTAGAAATCGTGGCTAAATGGGGCAACTGAAAATCTTGGGGGGGTACACGAAACCCAAAAGTCAAAACTGAATTTCAGGAATTCTGTTCTGCTTATTTCTGCTTTACAGTTCAGTTTGGTGACAGATTGACTTGATTCTCAGGTTTACTAAATTCACTAGGTACCGTGAGGAGAAATAATTAATAGAAAAGTGTATATATGAAGGTGTCCTGTTCAGGATCATTTTTCTGGTACACTTCCTTTTTCCAGTTTGTCAGAAACCCACATTAGTTCAACTTAATTCAGATTTATCCCATTGGAATAAAATCAGAATGTACAACCAAAGAAATACAATTAAAAAATGCTCTTGGTACAAGTTATTAGCTCTTAATAGTTCAAGTTTATCAGTTTTAAGTAAGTATTTGAAAGTCTCTTTAAGGTTGCCAGTCAACCATGGGCCTCTTTCTAATACCAGTTTTTCTCTGTTTTGGGTCCAACAAAAAATAAGCTGGAGATCTCATATAATTAAATCCTATTTAGTTAAGTTTCCTTTGATTTGGTTCCTGATTTGGTGCTGCCCATTGCAACAGTACAACATCCAGATGTCAGTGTCCAGACAAGATGAAGGCATCCACAAGCCACAAACACAACTGGGCCTGCAGACAGAGGAACTCCACTTTGTCAACAGAAAGAACAGACACACACAAGTGTGCAGAACAGTTCCCATGAAGTCACCTTTTTCCTCTTTTACTGTCCATAGTATTAACACAACTAGATTTTTTAAGTTTTTTCTTGTACACCTTTTACACCACATACTGCCTTATGTGATTTACTAGAGACAGATCAGCATAGCTAAGCGTCAACAGAGGTGGCAACCAAGCAACTTAGGCCTAGTACACATGACGATGATGTGATACACAACAAAATCCTGTATCCACACAATTCAGCTGTACTGCAACAAAATCGAACAAGCTAACTTTTGGTTCCTCAGTCATCAGGTCAAGCCAGTGATTGTATCAAGTTGGCCACCCCATCGCTTCGTTTGAAATGAGATGTCAGAAATGAAGGCAACCTGTTTTATATATTTGAGTTAAAATGATTCCTTGAGTGGTAGGAGACACTTGGAAAGTACCTGGATCAAGCATTTCAATTACAGTAGTGGCAAAGATAGATAGATACTTTGTTGATCCCGAGGGAAATTCAAGGAGACACGTGGTGGCATTGGAGTGAAATGTAAAGATCAGAATTGTACAGTCAAACTTCAGTGGAAAATATCAGTTTTGAAAACAAGCTGGGCCATCATTTTATTTACTTTTAAGCATTTTTTAAACCAGGTTTTTCTTTTGATCTGTTCAGAAGCTTCTGGATCATGATGCATATGTTCAGCTGTGATAAAGGTTCAGGAGTGAGCTGTAGCTTATAGTTTAGCCCATTTAATGATGGGGAAAGTCACCCAAGTGACTTTAGTTTCTAACCACTGCAGTTATTACGTGGCTGGAACCACAGCACACGCGAACGCAATGTTAAAAGTTCTGTTTATATCAAAAATGAATGGAAAACTTTATTTTTATGGCCTTTTAAAAATTCCAGTGTTGTTGTAAATAAGTATAATTTAGTATTTAGTATAATTTAAACTCCATTGTGGGTGAAACCAAATTGCCAGGGCACAACTATTGAGCCCAAGGGGGAAATCCCCCTCGATCGTACTAAGCAAATCACCCCGATTAAGTCTTATCCTACCTCAAATTATTTTCTTGCTTAAATTTTTTCTACTTCAGCACTAACTGTCAACAGCCATGAAGCAGAGGAGATTATGTTATAGATGAAAGAAGTCCTGTTTTTCTGGCAGTATTACTGAGGAGGAGAGCATTCGCATTGCTTTCCCATTGTGGCTGTTGTGAATTTTGTTGCATCTGGATGATATCAGGCTTTATGATCAACAGGGGAACTCACAGTCTGGGCACTGCAGACACGTAGGCACTCATCCCGTGACCACTGCCATTCTTCACCAAGCCACCCATGGGGACATGTGTCCGACCTTGAAATGTGTTTGTCTCCCGTGTCTCGACAAGGAAGATGCAGTGCGGTTAATAAAATCGCTCTGTTAAAATCTCTTTATCATCAACTGTTTCTGCAGCATCCTTCTCTTCTGCCTGGGAGCACGTACACACTGACTGAGTAGACTGAGTACAAACTGATTACAAACTGGAGCGCCTTGTGAAGCCAAACATCATTTTCTTTCTGTCTACAGCAGCTCATGCTCCGTTTACTCATACTCCGTTACTGGCTTAACAAATGAACGCGATAATATCATATTACCAGTCGAGCCATATTGTTGTGATCACTTGGTAGTTAGGACATACAGAGGGTGTAAAGCTGGGGACTCTATTCCAATAAAATTGCTCAGCTCTCAAATTTGTCCACACTTTCCCTTATAAATTGAACCCAGCCCGGCACTGATTAAAGATGAACTTAATGAGACGCTTCTCATCTTCTGCAGGCTTGAAATATGGCTTTGAAAGAAAGTTTGTAGTTTCCTCTAATTTAGGGAAAGTTAAGACTCAGTTTCTCACCCAGAAGAGTGAAATGAAACACTTGAAACTGCTGCTACAGCATAATCCAATTTACTTTTGTTCATCTGTATCCTGAATGTGCTTTATGTGCTCTTTATTGTATGAATACATACTTTATTAGGTGTGCAAGTACTTTTGTGTGCAAATTCATGCACACAACATAGAAGCTCTGCCTATACCTTTGATGGATGTATGGATGGATTATAATGTAATAACAAAAGGTAATGTTTAGATGAGATGTTGCATCGCATCTGATTGTACAAGTGTCCGTAATGAAGGGTGTATGTGTATACAATGAAAGAGAATATATGAATATTCAAAAATCTAACTGGAACACCCTGAGCATATGGATGGACTGACAGGATGATTAGTTTTTGAGGATTTAGTTTTTGGAATTCATTCAAGTGACGTCAATCAACAAACTTCTCATAGCTGCATTTCAAGTGAAGGATTGCAAACATTTAGTCCTCATGTAGATTTTGGGAAGAATATCTCTTTCATAGGGCCTTATGGCCTGTGTACATACTCCAGGAACTGAACAGGCAGATTTATTTACTTTCATTACTTCAGTTATGTCTGGTCTGCACTACAATGGACATAGCAGTGTCTGGTCCGTGTTACCTAACACATTTAACTGCCAGTCCACCCTGCACAGCATCACCCACATGACTTTATGCACCGATCATGATTTATGTTTGTGTTTTTGCAGCGGGCCAAAATTTCAGAAAATTACCCTAAAGAGTCGCCCTGCTCTGGTCTGGCTAGTAAACCTCATTAAAATGTTATTTGGGAGGTGGGGGGAGGTTGCCAGGGGGAAACATTATCGGTTCCACTTCAACACAACCATAAAGTGAAGTTAATCAGCAGTTTGACATGGCAGACCACCAAATGTATATTATTTACAGCAGCCGCAGTATGTGTAAATATGCTCCTTGAGTAATGCAAGAAGCACATGTAAGTTGTGGTAATATACCTGAATGCAAAGGAGGCCAGTGTGTGAAGGAGCTGTGAGTGGAAGCAGCTGTCAGGAGTTATTTATGCTCGACAGGCAAAGATCACGCTGCTTTCCAAATTCTCATTTGTTTTAACTTCTTCTATTCTGTGCATCTGATAACAATTGTATCTGGTGAAAAATTAAGTGTCAAACCTAATTCAGGATAGTCTCTCTGAATTTCTGTCTGTTTTCCCGCTTTTCATAATCTTTCCGCAATCTGAATTGTTTATGGCTCATATGTGTTCATGGTGGTAACTTGTTTCAGTCTAACTATTCTATTTCACCATGCATTATTTTTGCTGGTGAGTGAGTGGGTATGTTTTTAAGGTTGTTATGTTTGAGGAACTCTGAAACGCAGAGTCTGGCTTTTTCTTCTGTGACTCTCTGCCTCCCACACTCGAATGTACTGCTTCTGGCTCACACAGCTGTTATCGCTTTAGTTATGCTTTCAAAGGTCAGTGACAAGGTTATTGCAAAGGTTTAAAGGGCTACAATTTGTTGAATTTACAGACAAACTGAAGCGACTTAATGTAATTATTTCTTTACAAACAGCTTTGTGCTAATTGCGTCCTGTCTGACAGTAGCAAGGCATCAGTATTCTTATCTAATCCGAATAAGTGAAAATGTCAAACTTTTACTTTTAGGGGTTCAAACAGATGGTTTTCCAAAAACATAAAACACTCACCCACCTCAGTCTTCAGTAATTTCAGCTTGTGGGAGAGTGGTGAATGAGGCAGAATCAGCTGTGATGTTCAACACTAACAGAAACATCCTAAATCACTCCTGCAGTATATTTCTTTCCTGTCTGTCAGTATGTTGCAGTATATCTAAACATTTTTATTTGCCTAAATATTACACTGCCTCTGTGTGTGCCTCCTGCTCTTCCATTTGTCGTAGAATTCCCTGTCCTCTTCTACACGGTTTGCAAAAGTCGGTACAAAATGACAGCTGTTCCTTGTGAGAATATTTACCTGTAAATTTGTGCTCCAGTTATGGCTGTTGAAAGCAATTTAATTACCAAGAAGGGAAACACAGTTCATCCTTCAATCCAGACAGACACATAGTCTGATTTAATCAAGTTGTCGAAAATACACCTGACTGTGGTCTGGACAGTGCATGTAATCCTGCTGTTTGATGTGTTCGCAGGTGACTGACAGAGACGGGTGTGTGCATGCAGTTGTTGTGTGGAGGACGAAGGTGTTGCTGGCTGGCAGAGGTTTAATTAGTCTCATGGTTGGCACTCCTTGCCAAGTGTGGCTCTCTATGGCTTCCTTCACTTCAACTCAAGCCAAAAGCTTGAGATGCAAAATCAAATCCTGAAGACACCCAAACACACACATAATGTGTGTATTTATTCTGTGTGTGTTATCAGACTAAAAGGCTTTTCATTTGGGATGGATTATCTGTGGGCACTTTCCAGAGTTGGAAACCTGATGAGGGAAAGACCTCAGTGTTGCCCTGATGCCCCACAGCAGCATCACTGGTTTTTCCACTGCCAAGCAGACCTTCTGTGAACCTGCCTTAAGATCTCTAGCCAGCACAAACACACCTAATTGTTTAGCTGAAGCCTTGGGAATCCTGCTGTGAACACACACCCACACACCAAGCCTGATAACAGGGGGGTGTACAGAGGTGACATCAGGTGGCTAATGTCTTTAGTCTTGAAAGTCTTTAGTGAAGAAAATAAATGATGATTTGGTGCAGCATAGGGATTTATTTAAATGCTGCCCAAAGCAAAATTCCTCCAGGTTGAGAAAACAGTTTATGTTGGTGCAGGTCAGCATCCTTTCATCCTCTGAAATGAAATATATGGTCCATAAATCAGGAATCTATAAAATGCAGTTCACAAAAGGTTACAAAATGAACAGAAAGTGATGAAAAACCTTTAAAGAAACTATGCAATAAAACAAGGTGAAATACGTTATTATCTTCAAATGAGAGGGGTGGTTTGACAGAGCCGAATGTGCATTTGAGGGTCAGAACTAACGCCTGAGTGAAGTTAAGGTCTACTAATCTTATCCTATAGTCTTTTACTAGTGAAATAATTTCTCGTTTGATGAACCATGTAAATAATATGTCACATTTAATGGCCTATAATTAACTGTGGGGGAGTTTTGAATGAGCTGAAAAATGTTGTGATAGTGATTTGCTATTTGGTGTCTCTAAACCATTAACAGACCCTGTCAGTGTCTGCTCTAATGGCTGACCACTATACGGGCTTATTTAGTATACTTCAGTGTCATTCACCTCTGACATTATCATCATTCCATTTTAATGGATTTGGATCAGTGCTGTACTGTTAATTTTATTTCCATGAAAACGATTAAATTGTAGACATGCCGGGGGTGTGGCTCTCTGGATGGTAGTGTGCCACTTTAGTCCAGACTAAAATGTCTTTTTGATGTTTTCCAGACATTCATGCTTTCGTGACTCCCTGACTTGTTTCTAGCACCACCATGAGTCTGTTAATGATTTGGGGTAAAAGGTATCTACAGTTATTAGCTTTGGAGTTTAGAACAGGTACTCATGCTGCCCTGGGGATGAACTGTAAAAACTTCAGTGATGACCTAACTTTTTTATGTAGCATCATTAACAGGTCAATATTTTAATTTGTCCGGTACTTTGGTTTGTGAACAAACACCTGGAAAACTAACGTCTTCTCTTCATACTGAACTATACTTAGCATTTTGTCCCAGTTAGCAAATGTCAGCGTGTTAACAGGCTAAACTAAGATGGTGAACAGGGTAAAGAAGGTACCTGCTAAACATCTGCTTGGAGCTATTGGCATGTTAGCGTGCCAGTGGTAGCATTTAGCTCGAAGCAACACTGTATTTAAGTACAGCTTCTCAGAGCCACTAACATTGCATTTGACTCTTGTTATCTTATTGCATGGAATGCTTTTGCTATTTCACGTTCTTCAGGCCAGTTTGTTCCATAATCCTGATGGTCCCATCCAGAGTTCCTTTCTTGAACAAAATTCATTGTATCAGTTATCACATGATAAAATTCAAATAACAAGCCATTTTCATACATCTTTATTAATGTATACATTATGTACAGCAATAAGTTATATATACAGTTATACTTTTGGTTTGGTGATGAGTTTGTGTGTGTTTCTACATGTTCTGCTATACTGTGTGTGCTCCTGAGGTAAGTAATTCATGACTGGCTTCGGTGTATCTGCATAATATATGTCAGACAAGAAGTCTGAAAACAGGATTCGTTCAGTTCAGTTCATTCAACCAATTGCATTATTTACAAAAGTTCAACAGCACAAATCATGCTAAAAATAACAAGTTAAGCTTGCTTTGAATTGAATAGGACTTGATGAAGACAACCCCATTTTAAAAAGGCAGTATATTTGAATTTGAGCTTTTTAGTCGCCTTTACAGGAGATAAGTAAAGAAAGAAAAAGAAAGAAAATGAATACATGCTTCATAAACATGCACGTTAATTAAGTTAAAGTACTGGAGTCCTGCCCCAGAGTTTGCAATGTCAAATATGAACAAAAAAAGCATTGGAAAAAGAACTTGACAGAGGGTGATGTGTTTGATTTGGGTGGATAAGGATAAGGATCTTAAGGATAAAGAACAGTCCTATTCCAAAGAAATGAGATCAGAGTCTTGACATTGTTTGTTGAAGATGGCCTTTGGAGCTTATTGCTGAGTTTTGAAGCTTAAGTGCTCGAGAATGCAGGACGCTGACCTACAGCATTGTATCTGTTAACATCATGTATTAATGCAGCTGAGGTGAGCATTAATGTGACACACTTTTAACTTGATGTTTATCTGAGCCACCCTCAGTCTCTGTATGCACAACACTTAACTGGCTTCAGCTGCTTTCGGAAGAGGACAACCCATACAACTGCATATTGTTCTCATTTGCCATATAGGTCCCATAGGGGAGAGGGGAGCTCAAATCCTGTCTGAGCATGACTGAGCCAACCACAAAAGCTGAGTAAGGTCAGACGTTATAGGACAACCATAGCGCTGCTTCCACCACGACCAGCTGCATTCTTATGCCGTTCACAGAGCAGCCACCCCGGGGCCAGTCAGTCATCCCTCCACTGTGGCATCTCCCTTCTTAATGTCGCGTTTTACAGCTTTTCCACTGGGCTTTCAGTGGTTAAGTGGCCCTAAATGCTTAATTGGGTGCTGGAAATCACAGACACTTTGCACCGGCTCTGTAAACCGCAACACTTCAGCCTATTAGGGGCCTCGGAGCCACACGCCAAATAATTAGGGCTGGCGGCAGCGCTAGACCGCAGCATTGGGGTAAAAGGGGAATAATAAAGAGGAAGAATTATTGGGGGGGGGTCACAGACTGGGTCAGTGCTGAGGAAGTAGTTGCAGTCAGGGAGAGTGTTGGTCTGTGTGTTAAAGTTCTGGAAAGTGGATTTACATGCATGTTTAGGCAGAATACGAGCAGCAGAGTACTGATGCGTTCATGTGAGACTGAACACACCACCTAAATGGTTCAATCTGTTTGGTTTTTTTATGCGAATGATCGGCTGAACTTTTCTGTAATCTTTTATCTGTTTGTGATCAGTGTTTCCACACTTAACAGGCTTATGAAGTGAAAAGTCAACAACATTGCAATATCAGGTCAGTGTTGAGGGAAAAAAGACATTTTAAGCATTCAGTTCCAGATATCAACATAATATCTCTAGGTCATTCTAAGAAAATAAAAATACTTTTACTTTGTAATATTGATTGCAGTTGTGTGTGTGTTGGTGACACAGAGAGATTTGGTGGGGAACCAGATGATAACTGATCTGAGTGAAGTTTAAGCATTTCCAGCTGGGCATAGTGATTGCATTTTACGCCGGGAGCTAATATCTGCTGTCGTTCTTGTATGACGACCACGTAGCCAAAGTTATGAATGCTAACTAATGCCGCGGTCAAACTAGATCACTTTCTTTGTACGGATGCAAACATTTAGTTGTGCCAGCTGCAGGTTGTGGTCCCGATTACAGGGTTCAGTGACAGGACAACTTAGAAGGCTTCTCCTGTCCTCCCTCCTATAATGCACTTTTACACAGGTGTGCCTGCAAGAAAGGCATTTAGCTGGCACTGCTACCTTTACCATTACATCTTTTTAAGTGATTTTTTTAAAAACCAAATACAAAATTTTGAATCAAAAAAGAAAGAAGCTGCTACTGTATTGCGTCCAGCGCAGTTATTTTTTGCTAAAATTCCTTAGCATTTGAGAAAGACAAAAATCTAATAACAGGAAACTGTGACTGTAACTGTGATTATTTTTTTCTTGCAGAAGAGAAAATATCTGAACTGGTAAACTAAAGAGTAATCTCAATCTCTCCTCTCAAATTTTTGTCTTTCTCAAACTCTGTAGCACTTTAGAAAGATAGAAAATGAAGGCCACACAAAGTATTTCAGGTCACTAGCTTCTTGAAAGAGAAAGCCCCTAATAGCAAAGGATTGTGCACCGGGAAGTCCGCGTACATTCTTCATGTGATGGGGGTTAGGTTTATACTGCACATATGATGTCCTCCTTGTCAGAGCAGTATCTTCTTTACATACATCTGTATTGTAAGGCACCCAAGTCTCTGCTCTACGACATATTTAGACACTGGCACAGCGCTGAGATGGAGATGAGCATGGCGATGGACAGACCAACTGGCTGTGAAAACTGTTGATGCCCTGCCGTCCAACAGCTGCCCCCATCTCACTGGTGCCCAGAACATCAGAGCAGAGCGACTCCACGGCGTCCAGCCTCTCGATCTGCACAAGGCGAGTGAGAAGGTCGGGGATGCTGTAGCCAGCCGTGCTCACTCTCTCGAAAAGCTGCAGGCCGTCACTCATGCCGCCGATCTCGTCACGCTTCAGCCCAAAGCTCTCGGCCAGATGCCTCCACGTCTTCACCACAGCCGCCTCGCTGCTGTAGGAAGAGCTCAGCATGCGACTGGCCTTCTCCAGGCAGTCAAAGGGAAGCTCAGTGGGGCTCAGGCCTGGAAAGGGACAAGCGTTTTAGAACTGACTGTTATGTTAACTGTCAATTAGATCAGACAAAATTTCATTTTTAGCTATGCTAGTTGTGACTACAGGGACAGTCAGTTGGTCGCTTCGCAGGGCCCAGACTGATATTTGATGGAGTGCATTGAAATCTTATTGATTTATGCCTTCATTTTAAGAAATCAGTTAAAAACTATAGATGAAATAGTTGGCTGTTTTATTTTGCACCCATCCAGTTGCTGCATTCTTGCACACACTTTTACTTCTTTACAAACGTATTTATTTATAGTCAGATTTTTTTTCTACGAAAAATATGGGGTAATACAGTTTCACTTCCTAAAGCACTTCCTGAAGTCAATTTCTCGCTTCAACACCGACAAAATATTTAATAAAAGAAGTAAAATGCCCCCACATTATTATCAGTGCTTGATTACAATGCTTGATAAGATGTATGTTACCATCTGTAAGAGAGACTTACCCTCTGTCACATTGCACGCTCTGGTGTACAGATCCAGGATCTTTTTCCTTCGACTCTGTAGCATCTGTGTGGTAATATATATGTATATATAAATAACATGACAAAATATTCCAGATGAAAGTGAACTGAGGATCTCGTCATAATCATATTTTTACTCCAG
This sequence comes from Scatophagus argus, assembly GCF_020382885.2. Lineage (NCBI taxonomy): Eukaryota > Metazoa > Chordata > Actinopteri > Scatophagidae > Scatophagus > Scatophagus argus. The sequence goes on along the minus strand of NC_058503.1, from coordinate 15,715,170 downwards.
TAATGCCTTTGAAAGCTAAGTCTACCTACCCCTGGGGTTTTATTGTTGTTGTTGATTGCGTTCACACTGCTGATGTGGTTGGTGCTGGCGATGTGGGTGGGACTCGGGAGGTTGACGTCCTGGCTGGCTGCAATGGTGGATGTCCCGTTGCAGGCTCGGTCGCGGTCCAAGAGGCCAAGAGAGAGCAGGCAGAGGTCAGGCTTGTTTCCCACGTTGACGAGGCACAGGTTCGGGTTGTTGGTCTCAGCTGATCCTTGCTTCTCAGACGCCGCCTCCTCATCGCTGTCAATGCTACGACTCAACAGCTGCTCGTTCTCTGATGATGCATCATTTTCACTGCACACAAAGGAGATACGTATTTGAACATAAGTACATGTGCACATACTCAACTGCTCAACTGGTATTTCATAAAACAGTTAGAATACATACTGTATGATGTCCAGTGGCTCTATTCTTACTACCAGTAGGCTTAGCAGAAGGTTGCGTTCTATTTGCTAACGTTTAAATGTGCAACATGAGTATTATGGATTGCATACTGTTTTTCATGTTCAGCTGTGAGATGCTGCTAACGCGCACTGAATGACTGGTGTCTTTGCAATTTTGTGAAATCAAAGTGAGTGATTTCAGTGAGGAGAAGAATGCTGTTGTTGTTGTTGCCGTAGCTGCTGATGTTTCTAAGCTGTTACTGTGATTGACTGAAATAGCTCTGTCCTTTACCACATGATATCATGTAATATCATTTTATTACCCATCCCTATTCCTCCCTTTGCCTGCGCTGGATTTTCTCCCAAAAGCACCTTGTTGACAGAGATGCTCACAGAATGCCATTGTTTTGCAGTCCCACGCTCTTTTCCTGAACACACACAAAATAGCATTGTTTCCTGGACATCTAACACCTACTCTGGCAGCTAAAGCAGTGAGTTAGCACATCCTCTGGCATGCTGCTATACCACACTGTTTACTGCTATTGATGCTGAGGACTGTGTGCATGTGCATGTGTAGCACATCTATTCTCGAATTCACACCCTCTTCCATACAGTGGAACAGCATATCAATCTAAGCATGTTCACTACAGACACTGTAAGGACACAATGGTCTAGTGTAGGCTGGTGTGCAATACTGTATGCTGTCATCTATTCCCTTCCCTTCCCACCCTTCTCTCTGCACATTCACCCACTAGCACCCATAAAGCAGCATTGTCTGCACATGAGGGATGAGATGTATGCAGAAAGACGCAGGTGAGAAAACTGGAGTTCTTTTGTTGTCTACCAGGACCCGGCGGTGGTTTTAGGTGAAGCCTGGAATAAATACCCCTATCCATAACAACTACCCCTTCTATCAGTCTCTTAGAGTTTGCTAGGCTTCAGGGCTCATCTATGCTATCTCAACCCCTCACCCCACCTCCCCCACCTCCACCCCAAACCCTCCTCTCTGCCAGCTCCGAAGCCACATAATGGCTCTCTGCTTCATTAAAAACAAAAAACCTCAACTGAACTTGCTCTTTACATGCCCTTTACACACACACACACACACACACACACACACACACACACACACACACATATGCATGCATATACATAGATACAGCCAAAGAAAATAAGGGCCAGCAGCAATGATATTACTACTGCTGTGACTTGTTCTGCTTTGGCTTAATTACAGGCTGAAAAAAAAAATTGCAAAAGCTTCTTTCTATTGTGCAAAGTCTTTGTGACACGACACACACACACACAATGCACACTAAGATAAGGACACAGTGATGTACAGAAAATATTTCGCTGCATATTTCCCATACATTCAGTACTTGCACACTTGTGAAGCATAAACTTCACCAAAGAACAAGCACAAATTATGCAATAATGTACATTGTTATTGTAGATGTACCTAATTCATAGACATATGTACACATACACCCAAAATGCTGGTGATGAAAGGCACTTGTGTTTTTTTTACAGGCCAGAAATGGTCGTTTCATCCGGAGTTTTGTGACAAGAATAATACACCTTTGTAAAGAAATAAGTGTAAATCCCTTTCAAGTTTTAGTGGATTAATGAAAAAACACTGAAATGTTTGTGAATCAGACGTGTCTCTCACCTTTTCACCGTCTTCTGAGGAGGAGCTTTTAGTTTGTCAAACTCATCTTTCTCAGAGTAGATCACCACATTGTCTAAGAGAGAACAAAAAATACAGAGGTGGATTGGTGGCTTTTTAAAATCACAAATACAGAAACGACAGACAGAAAAGTCAGTCATGATTACACTGCAAATATGCTGAAATCTTGAAACATGATGGTCCTGACAGCTGGTGCTGTTTCTTTCCCCAAACGTCTGCAGGATTAGTGTGGATTTAAAACAAAAGTCACACTCACACTTCAGCTGAACAACGAGATCCAATTACAGCAGAATGTCTGAATTCCCCTTAATTTCCTAAGATTGTTTTGAATCTTAAGTGTTCTTCTTTCATAGGTTACACATTCTCACTTTAGTCTTTAGTGAATGTGCGTGCCGCAGTTTTTACACACGTAAATAACCGAACAGAAACGTAACAATCTCATATTTGATTTTGTGGGCTCTGAGTTTTGTTTTGTTTTTTTAAATCGCCATGCAAGACTGGATTAAACCTCCATGTTTTAACAGATGTTGGTGTACACAAAAGACAGCAGATTCCTGAGGCTAAAAGGACGTACACCTTGAAGAGAAAAACTGCAGCCTGAATGATGCATAAAATGATTACAGTGACTATTATGTTAAATTACACTTGCATCATGGATACTGATAGGGATAGACAGTGGAATGACTGAATATCTAAGTAGAACAAATGCTCTGTGTCTGTGTGTGTGTGTGTGTTTTGTTTGAAAGAGAGAGAGAGTGAATTTAAGCATCTGTGTCTTTCATCTCACAGCCTTATTAACTCTATGTGAGTGACAGCTCCGGTAGAGCTTCAAGCAATGGGCTTTTCTCCACATACACGCACCAGTGCACACACACACACACACGCACACAAGCAGGGTAACAGACCATTAAGTAACAATGCAAATATTTATTTGTTAATCATGCTATAACTACTTTATCATATTTTTTACCTATTAGGTTATTAAATCAGTGCCGCCGTTGGACCACATAATGTGTCTGCGGTTACAGATACAGTAGGTGTGTGTGTGCATGCGTGCTCTGCGTCACACCACATGTAAGTGGTTAGTCAGTCAGTCTGGGAGTAAAAATTGAACAGGGCATCATTGTCAGGAGAAATGGCGCCTAAAGCAACGTATGGCTTTAGCTATGGAAGCTTCAAATTCCACCACGATGCATTCATCATTCTGCAGGTCTGCTACCCCCCACCCGACACACACACACACACACACACATATACCTGTACAGGTGACAAATATGCAAATACAAACTAGACAAAGAGAACACTGCATTAACATTTAAATGTGACTCAAACAGATGTGATAGGATGATACGCTTTGTCTGGGTATATATTTAATAAACACTTAATCAGCAATGCATTGGTGTCTGAAGAGCAGATTGTAGCACAAACTGAGAGTGAAAGCGTCACATCATTTATACATGCACACATGCTGCTCCAGAAACTGTGAGTAAAACATCAGTAGGAAACAAATCTGGAATCTTCAGCTTCAATTGGAGAAAAAAAAAACTAAAAAACATTATCAGCTCAGTACAGGAAAGTGTTGGATAATACTTTTGTGGATATAAACTCATCCACAGACAGCACACAGTGTTTGGGCTAAACAAATAAGACAGACATACAGTTACCTGAATCAACATCAGGGAGGATTTTTCCGCAGGATTGAGTAGAGTTACATCCAGTGTTAGTCTAATCACTGCTGGGTGGTATCTAAAACTAATTATACTGTAGTTACTCTAATTATGTCGCTTAGTGTGTCTTTATATGATCCAGAGTGAATTTTTAAGTACATTAACTCTGAACTGCTTCTGTATATATTTCGAAGGATCTCATTTACAAACTGAGCAAAGTGCAAGAGAAGTTTTATGTTAACAGTAATGGCCTGTTTACTGTTTCTTCTGTTTCTCACATAGCTCACGTGCTTGCAAGCGTTCTAATCATTGAACTGATTTTTGAAGAATTACATTTTATGTGTTTTTTGCATTTAAATGGCAAAACTTACTTTCAGAAACCTGAATAAACTAGATGGAATACTTGATTGAAGGCCTGCGAGTGCCTGCACCCATCCGGACGTCCAAAAACATGGATAATATTAGCAGCAGGATATAAATAAAATGATAACGTATGTTTCATGTAAACATCATATCCGGAATATAATAGAAAGCAGGATAAAGTTCCTAACCAGGACTTAAACAAACTAGTGTGTGTGTGTGTAAACACACTCATTGTTTTTGCTGCTAGAGACCAACAATTATGAGGCCAGAATACAGACTGGAGTTAAGTCAGTTTGTGAGAGACACCGAACAGGTTGCCATTTAGAAGCTTAAATGTTGTGTGTGAACTCTTTAATTATTAACTGCAAGTGTGTTTGTGTGTGTGTGTGTGTGTGTGTCATGTCTCACCAGGGACATCTTTCTTGTCTTCCTGTTTGTTGGTCTGAGCTTCCACAGCCTTCACAACTTGTCCGGAACAACAAGCTGCACACAGACAATTAAATAAAACATAAAGGCTAACCTTTAACATCTGTGTGTGCGTGTGTGCGTGCGTGTGTCTGTCTCACCCTGGCCACTCGGTTTGGCCTTCAGGATGTAAAACATAATGATGAGGACGATGGCAATGGCCATGATGAAAATGGTTGACATGGCGATAATGAGAGCTGTTGCTAAGTGACCTTGTCCGGTGGAATCTGAAACACGGAGGCAATGATGTAGTATTAATGATTCATGGGTATGTGTGTGTGTGACAGAACAAAGACAGTATGGATAGTAATGAATATTTTTGCCTGAGTGTGTTTGTGTGTGTACCTTTGTGTGGATGAGGGAACACAGTAGTGCTGCCAGGGTCAATTAGAGGTTTTTCTCTTGGCCCGCTGCTTGGCATGCCTGTGAAACACATACGCAGACACATACGTTCAATCCATAAACTGTGCTGACAGTGAAAGAATTTTTATATGTGCTCACATATCCATTGCAGGAAAAATCCTAGCTACCGTCACTCATTCATCATTCGTACCTGTGCCCAAATCAGAGGTGTTTACTGCCGTAAGGCTTAGTTTAGCTTTGCGCCAAGACTCGACACAGGAGGAAATAATTAGCCTTTGTCCAAAGTAATGATTTACCAAGATGTAAAATGTAAGTTACTGTGCTTTAGGAGGTGCTTGTAGGTGGATTTTGTTACCTTAGAAATGAGGAAGGTCAGCTTCCTCATTTCGTGTGATGGTGGTGTTTGTGATGGTGGTGTTTTTTCATTTAAGTCTTCACAAGAAAAATAAGCGTCTCTCCCAAGATGTTGAACTGTTTCTTTAAAGTTTACAGGAGAACCAGAAATACTATTTGGACATGATAGATCTGGTCTTGCATTTTATTGACTTTTATTCCCCCAAACAGTGTTGTATGACATCATTTTGCAAGCAGTAACATTTCACAGAATCAAATTTTATGCCCCAAGCCTTGCCTCTCTCTCTCTCTCAGGCCCTTTCCAACCCCCGTCTGTTTTACTGGGTAGTGCGGACACAAGGAGGCAGCTCTCTGTCCAAGTCCCCCCTCCTTCGCTCTACCTCTCTTTCTGGACTATACATGAACTGCTTTTCCTCTTTTTTTAATGTGAGCTGTAAACTCCTGGCAGCTCATAAATCAGCTCTTTTAATCAGTCTTTTATTTCACCACGTTGAAACACTGTAGACCTCTTTGGCATGTGCCCTGCCACTTCCCATGGTCTCAGAGCCTCATGTCATCTCACACACACACACACACACACACACACACACACACTCACACACACATATCAGTGCCCTGTGGCTGCAGACATTAACTCCGGGTATGTGTTTACACTCTCTGGATAAGGATATGAGCCTGAACTGGAATTCTGTTTAGCATTGTGCGGTTTCATCTCTTAATCACATCTCACAGGCTGAATACACAGTGTAAAAATATAATTCTGCAGGGCAATCTGGTACTCAGGTCTAAACAAACTGAGAGGCGCAGAAGGAGACAGAGGGAAAAAAAAAAAAATCAAAGCATTTTTCTTTGAGGTGAGATCAGTAATAGCTCTGAAAACAGGGACGAAGCCAAGGTTAACTTCTGATAAAGACATTAAAGATAAAGTGTGAAACCGCGATATCAAGCCACACGTGTGTCTGGTGTCTCCACAGGTACATCGCAAAACTCACAGAAAACCAAACGGCGACAGTGGAAATGTAGTGATGCCTACGGACTCATAATGTCTGCCTGCCAAAGAGTAGCATCAGCACAAGCACTAACATGCTAATCATCTTTTTTTTTCTTTCTCATAACCGCTGAAGTTTTAATTATCACACACACACACACACAGAGCTCTGCAGGAGCCAGGGTAATTTACAGATTACATGGCGAGTGTCAGCCTGCCTTCACCCTGAGCAAGTATAACTCCGGCTTTCAGTTCCTTTTTTTTTTTTTTTTTTTTGTTTACTCTTTTGGGTGCATTATTTATAAGTTCTCATCTGAGGGTTTAATTAAAATGTACCACAGCCTGACTTAACAAATACAGAGAAAGAGAGAAAGCTCTGTGTGATGATTTTTATCTTTTATCCAGACTAATCAAACTCATCGCAGAACCGCACTGCACTAATAGCTTGCTTTGATGAATGTTGGGTTTTATCTGGAAAGGTTTTCATATTTTTTACTACCTGTTCTGCAACCTCCTGTCATTGATTAGTATCACACGTTTACACAGATATAAACTTCATTAAAGGCTATGAATGTCATTTTTTAAACAACAAACAGAGCTGAGTCTTAAACAAGGCTGAAGAGCCAAAAAGTATCTAAAAAAGATTGTTAATATCTTAAAATTAATAACTGGACTTTTAAGGACTTTGGCGTATTTGCTTTCTTGTCAAGATTTTGATGAAAGGATTGATGCAACTCTGTCTGTGTGTGTGTGTTACATCATTCTGTCACTTTACAGTATCATTCATTCACTCTTTTCCGTGCCTGGGAGACATAATTAGGGTAGTGTTGAAAAGCAAGTGTTTATTCATAAACACAGACACACACACACAGACACACACACACACACACTTTCCTGTTCCTACTTCACACCCTTTTCCTCTGCAGGCCTGGGCTGTTTTTTGGGGTTTTCATCTTTCAAAACACACTCATTAAATATGACACAATGACAATAAAATTCATTTCCAGGCTCTTCAGTTACATTCATAGGGGCTTTTGAGCAGCTATGAGCCCATAAATATGATTGCCACAATGTGTCTTTACAGGATCAGAAACACTGTTCAGATCCCATTGACTTTCTCTCAGTTTTTAATCAATGAGATCTGTGTCACATCAGGACACAACAAGACAGTGAAAATATTGGGCTCCAGCTCTGCAAGAAATACTCATCTTACGGACAATTTTCTTTTTCCTGACTTGTTTTAAACTTAACACCTAACATAAAATAATACAAAATAATGAACCAAAAATATGAAACTACATTAGATGTCTATTGACATCACCGCTAAAAGATAATGTTCCTTTGCAGAATTAAATGTTCAGACTGATTTTCAAACTACATAGTACTACATCCACAGTATCTAATTCTAATGTCCTTATCTTGTCATTTTATTGGTGTTTTTAGCTATATCTGAAACTTTTTGTAAAAAGATGTAAATTTCAGTTACAGCATTGAAACATTACTTTTGGATCTTCCAATCACTCAGGCCCTGCTCAAAGAGAAGATACCAACCAATTTCCAAAAAACTTGTAGTTTTTTCAGCACAACTTGCTTTCAGACTGTATCATATGGTGGCAATATTTCTGTATTTATTACCACCACAGTTAAAAGCAAATTAAAAGTTTGCAAAATATCAGAAACTTCTTTTTTTTTCCTGACTGCCATCTACTGGTGTACTGAAAGGAATCTACAAAGTAAAATACCTTAGTTTATAGTGGATTAATCAGACCAAGGGTTTTCATTCGACAAGGTTCGCGCTTTGCGTTATTGTGTAAGTGCTAAGAAATGTTTATGAACTGCTGAGGCTGATAGTGAATGGAAAACGGAAAAATGGAGACAATCTCTGGTAAATATTATTGTCCGGAGATGTGGCTGCAGCAACAGTTGGCGCCACGCATGTACACACAGTGTCAGGTATGCAGGGTAATCAGCGAGGTTATGAATAAGCTGCCAAACACCCTGCTCGAGCAAGAAAAGATGCAGATGAGCTGCATGAGGGGAAGTGGGGTGTTCAGCTCCTTTGTATCCATCAGCGTGGATTGTTGACAGGGGAGGACAGTGACCAGAGGGTCTGAGAGAACTCAGCACCACCTCCGACCCCCGCATGTTTCCTCAAACTAAGTCCAGGCTTTCAACATCTGCTTTTGGACAGCCTGTCCTCTTTTATTTCCTTTCAATGTCACAGAAAACTTTAATGTTTTGCTAGCTTGTAATCCAAATGCTGAGAAAGAAAAGGGGGAATTCATAGCTGAAAGGAGAATAAAAAAAGTTTGCAAGGAAGGAAGTGGGGGGGGGGGGGGGGTGGTATGAAACTGTAAAGAGGTTGGTCTTACATTCTTTGGTGTTACGTGGTGCATTCTGGCAGGAGTGGCAAACCATCCCATAGAGGTTCTTGGGTCTGTTTTCCAGCATGTAATACCTGGGAGAAAAATACATGAGCATAAGACCACACTGTATCAGGCAACCCTAGACCTGGTTAGACTTAACTGAAGGAGATACTTTGTGAGAGATTCTTGTCATAAGAAAGGTAACAACAAAAACCCTGAAGAGAGAAATCGGCTAGACAGGAAAAGAGAAAATTTTTAAGCGAAAACTATTCTAAAATGCAAGTAATCAGCAAGCATGGCAGGTGTGTGCATAAAGTATGCGGCCTCCCTATCTCATCCACATACTGTACCTACATGGTGCGTAAGTATGGGGAAGAAGCTGAGGTTAAAAGTTTGACTAAGTGAAGAAATGTACATAATTGATCCCCTGAAGGCACTAAGCATGGCTTGATACATTTTATCACCCTGAGTCACAAGGCATCTATTAGAGGAAAAGAGAGGAGTAGGCAACAAGGAGTCTGTGAGCTGTGGGTGTGGTGATAAATCATTTAGGCAGTGTGAACACCTAATGTGAGCAGTGTGCAGGTAATGAACTGATGATTTTAATAAATCCGGTCAGAGCAACTGCTTCAATCAGGATTTAGTTGGACAGACAGGTGAGGGAACCACAAGTGTGTGTGTGTGTGGGGGGGGGGGGGGGGGTGCTTTTGATGCCATTAGACATTAACAACACAGGTTAAACAGTTAATGAAGATGAGCACACATCTTATCTTCTGACTCAGTTATGAAGAACAAATCATCTTGTCTGTCACTAAGCATTACTCAGATTGGATTTGAAATGGTTTGATATGATTGCAAGCAGAAAATCTGCTTAACGTTCACAGATCTTTCGCACACCCTCATCTAAAATAGTAGCAAACTAATTAGGAGATTGATAGACACAAAAATCTTTCACACTGTCAGTCAGTTAAACCGAAACATGAACATTACACAAAACAAGAAGAGCTGAGTTCATACTTTTTTTTACATCCAGATAAAAGCACAAATTTCTTGGTAATCAATAACAAATGACAGCATTCTTTCTTTTAATATTATCAGTAACATTATATGCAATCTTACAGCTAATATTATAGACACATTGTAATTAGTAGTAGTAAAGTACTGTTATATATTGATAATATATCACAGATAATAATGACAAATTAAGTCCACATGAACTCACTGCTTATATAATAATAGTTTTTAGGCAGTAATTATTTTAAAGAGCTGCTGAAGCTGCTGACCAGGGAAACCAGCAGATGAACATGTCATGACAGATCAATTCTCATATTCTTCCAGGTTTTTTCCAGGCTTTGACTGAACTTAAGTACAACTGTTCAGGCCTGTTCTGTTCTGCATGTGTGCGCTCTGCTCAATGCAGTGCACAAAAAGACCTATAGGTAGAACTTTCAGAATACAGATACAGACGCAGACATGACCAAACTCTTGAGTTCCTGAGTACACTCCTTTCTGCAACAATCACGCTAATCAAAAGCAAAAACATCCTGTCAGAAGAGACCAAGAGCCAAGAAAAGTAGAAGGCGGAAGGACAGCATCAAGACTGATTAGAAGAGGAGGAGATTTCGACATTAAGCTCTCTCTGTTGGAGTGGGAGGGTTATCCAATAGCCCCAAATCATGCATTTTTAATATTTATGGCAATTTCTTCAAGACTTCATTATATACTACCCACATTCAGTGATAGATATCAGATGGAATATGACTGAGAAAAATAATCATGGATTCTCTAAAATATCTGTCACAGAGCAGGAGCTCCAAGTCATTTAACTTGCTGAAGACTGTGAGAAAGAAAGAAAGAAAGACATAGTTTGGTGTCAACACAGCTGAAAGAAAGCAAGAGGAAGGATGATGGGCAGCACAAGGGAGGATGAGGAGGAGAGGAAGGTTTGGTAAGGGTTTAAACACCCTTCACTGACTTAATATTTTTAAATGACGGGGTTGCATCCATGGCTGTCATGTGCAGGAAAAGTTTAAGAGTTTAAGATTTAGTGTGTGTTTGCACATAAAGAGAGGCACCGTATTAAAATGAAGACAAACAACAGGGTGGTCCAATCATGTCAACTCAGGCTAAGAATTAAAGGATGTCTGTGCATACTGTACGTGTAACAAGAATTGAATTCATACTGTTTAATGCCAATGTGCAGTACCATACGTTATCTCTGTATATACAATATATGTTATAAACACAAAAGTATTGGGGCACCTGACCATTACAACAACAGGGATTTTAATGGCATTGCATTCTAAATACATGGACATTAATATGGAGTTGGTCCCTCCTTTGCAGCTGCGACAGCTTCCAATCTTCTAAGAAGTGTTTGTGTGGAGACTTTTGCCCATCCATGCAGTACAGCATTTATGAGGTGAGACACTGATGTTGGACAAAAGGCCTGGCTCACAGTCTCTGTTACAGTTCATTCTGAAGGTGTTGGATGGGGGGCTGTGTGTGAGCCAGTCAAGTTCTTCCACACCAAACTCTTCCAACCATGTCTTTATGGAGCTTTGCTTTGTGCACTGGGACACAGTCATGCTGGAATAAAAAAGGGCCTTCCCCAAATTGTTGGAAGCATAGCATTGTCCAAAATGTCTTGGTATGCTGAAGCATTAACATTTCCCTTCACTGGAAGTCAGGGGCCCAGCCCAACCCCCGTAAAAAGCCCCATACCACACTTGAATTCAGTAATAAAGAGGTGTGTATGAATACTTTTGTCTACATAGTCTAGATCTAATGTTAAAAAAGGGGGAAAAAAAGTCAACATCATCAACATTCATAGTCTATACAGGGCTTACGTGCTTCAGTCAGTAGCGCACCACAGACACTGACAGTGCCTCTCCAAATATCTGAAATGTCAGTCTGCCATTTGAAAAACTGAAAATTACCAGTACACAATAGCTGCAGTATCACTCAGTGCTTTCCACTAATGCATGTAGGGGGACAGGGGGTTGGCAAACAAGTCAGGGGCACAGCCTCTAATTGGCTGACAGAGGCAACCAAGTCATCGTTGTATTGCTAGCGCCTTGCATGGCCAACAACAACAACAATAAAATTCGCAGACAGGGCATACAGTTCCTGATTTATCATCATGTATTTAATTTACAAGGTCTCCAAAAATACACTGCAGTATGGGCACAGGCACCACAACACCTTATGTGGTTATTTTTCATAACACAAATACTTCAACAGTTTAGTTTCACGTAACTAAAGCGAACATCAGGGTGCATGTAAATATTGGTACCAAAGGGCATGAAATGCAGCAGTGCACCAAGAAAGGCAAGTGAAGTCTGGCTCTTGCTCCTGCTTTGCAACTTTTAAGCAAAGTATTTTGAGGATGTGCAGTATTGTGTAGTAAGTGTCTGGTGCCATTGTGTTGGTAAACGGTATTGAAGCAAATGGAGTCTTGTGTTTGTGCTGTTTACCCTGGTAAACAAGGTCCACATTCAGCGTCGCTCTCCGGAGTTCCTGCCACTCGAACTGTGGCTTTGTAGAGGGCGTCACAGTCTTTATGGCGTCTGCAGATCTCATACTTCCCTTTGGAATATTTCCCCTGAGGGCACGGCACACAGGCAAAGTCCTCATCCTTCACACCGTAGCCACAGGTCTGCAAAACACACACAGACACATACACATTCATAAAAACAAATACACATTTCTGTGTGACAGTAGATGATTGACGATGATTTCCAACTGTGCTGAGGACACACACATTAACAAAAAGCACAGATGCGCACATACACAAACACACATCTGTTTCTATCTGTGTCCAGTCCAAATCTGGCTGTACTGTTTTGAGATGACAAAAGAAGAAATCTGTTTGGTCCCAGAGGTCCTCGTGTGTGTGTGTGTGTGTGTGTGTGTGCGTGTGTTCACAATAACAAACTCATCATTGTTGTTTTCTGCTGTTGATCTCTACCTCCATTCTCTGCATGTTAATTCCTCAGAGTGGGGAGGCAAAACAGCAGGCCACACACTCACACAAAAACATCCAGACACACTCTCTCTCCTTCTTTTGTGCCCTTGCTTTCATCTTTCATTTCCATCTTCCTTTCATCCATCTGTTAAAAGAAGCCAGTGCCTCCTGGCTTTGGGCTACAGTAGACCGACTCTTGGAGAAATCTGATATTTCTTTCCTTCTGTTTCACGTCCGTTAGGTCTCAGTGTGATTGTTTGATATAAATCTGCGCCAAGCTATCGGCAACATCTTGTCGCATTCGATTAAAGCTCGCTTTGGATCTTTTGTACACAGGATCACCATGGCTCTGCTTCTGTTCGTTCACATAAAGCTTTTCCCAATTGAAAGCGTCTTTCTTTTCAAAGCAAATTTGTTGCTTGTTTGAATATAATAAATGTAAGAGGTGGTAGAGAAAAACGTAGAATTGACAACAGAGAGTTTGTCGCTGACTTTATTGGTCTAACTTAACTGTAACTTGACTGGGAAAGAAGGTAACTATAGAAGAGGAATGAAGGCATGACATGCAGCAAAGGTCCCAAGCAGAATCAAACTGGAGAGGTTGCAGTGCATCTTAAACCACCATATCCTCAATGCTGAGCAGCTTTCATACATTATTCAAGCTGCCTTGAAACTTCAGTACTTAGTTCCTGAATGTTTCCTCACCATCACTTTCAAATCAGAGATACAAGTCTGAATCTCAGTGTTAAACCTACATATACATATGGATGTGGATTTCTTTGTAGTGTGTGTGTGTGTGTTTGTGTGAGTAACCACTTTGTAAAGTCTTTGTGAAGAGGAGGAACCCTATGGTTATCCCATGATTAAAAGGGCGTCAAGAAACATGCACACAAACACACACACACACACACACACACACACACAGGGAAAGCTCAGAGGAATGAAATAAGACATGAATTACAGACTGAGGATCAAACGGGCAGGAGAAAGTGCAAAGGGGGACTCTCATCTCACTGATTAAATGTCCTTCTTTCTCTCATGTTTCTCTCATGTCAGACGTCCCTTTATGATAGAGCTCTGCGCTTATCGGACTGAGCTTCTCATTGCCGACTCTATTATGGACAGCGGATCGCTTCGACAAGTTCAAACCTTTGTAGTTTACTAATGTTTGAACTTCTCAACTTATTCAGCTTTCTAAAACCATAACCCTTGCAAACTACTCAGATAAATTGTGAGTTTTATAGAAATAACTTCTCCTTGTTTGTACAGGTGGATCCAGTCCTAATTTACCCAATGTAACAAATACATGACTCCCAGAAAATCTGCACGCTGCAAGATCATACATAAATAAATACATGACTACATAACAGTAAAATTACTGAAATCAAGACGATACTCAAAATATAAAGCGTTTTCCCCACCCAAATAAATTACAGTGACTATAATTCATTCTGTTCACCCTTGAGTGCGGCTGTCTCTCTTAAGTGGGTATGGCACCCTGGGGTGCCAAATGAAGCGTTTACCTTGGCTGTGTTTGCTTTGGCTGTCGGCAGACTGACTGACGGAGGCTAAATCACTATGTGACTACTGCAAGTCATTCACTGTAATGCATGCCTTCACACCCATGTCAATGAGAGCAATAAACCAGAAGAAATTGTTCATTTGGATCTAGGCACTCCTCACTGTGCAGCTGTGTGTGTGTGCGTGTGTGTGTGGGTGGTCTGAGTAAAAATGACACGTAGGAAGGTCAGCTTTCGTGCTATTTATCAATTTGTGTGTTTGTGTGTGTCTGTCTCACCATATGCGGCTCTTGTCCTGGCTGACACTGAGGGCAGGCCTGGCAGCTGTTACTGGTCTGGTTGAAGAATTCGTACTCTCCACAGCTGGAATACTCAGCACTAGCAAACATACAACACACCTGGAGGGACAGAGTGAGAGACAGAAGGACAGACAGACAGGGAGAGAGTGACAGACATGAAAAAGTGAGTCACGACATGTCAATAATAATAATATAACAATAATAAACAACCAACCTGGCCACTAGATCAGTGGTAGATCTGCAGTATAATAAACTAATAAATAAATGCTGAAGAAAATTTCTTAGTACATCTTTCAAGGTTATTTGTTTGTTTGTTTGTTTTTGGGGGAGGCTTATAGCCATTTGCCAGTTAGTTCTTGCAAATATTTATTTATTATGTTCATTTTAATATTTAACTTTGCATTTCTGGTGTTCATAACATATAAAACATATATGCAGATACAAATCAACATGTAAATGTTAAAATTAATAAACTCAGAAATTAACTTTTTTTTTTTTTTACTTTTTATTAACTTTTCTTTCATTAATTTTCACATTAATTTTAGCAGATCTGATTCTCTACAAAATCTTTTAGTTTTGTTTGAACCATTTCAAATATTTCTCAGCAGAATGTAGTAATAGCTGCATTTCTTTTAATTTATGTGTAGCCTGCCTGTAGTCATAAGTCAAGAATGTTGGACCAAAAGGTTAAAACTGCTGAAATCAGCCACTGATTTGGTTCAATTACTTTCCTTGCAGAGGCCAAGTTGAGAAAACTTTTCAGTAGTCAAGTTTTTGTTTTTATTAGTCCTCTGAACTGATTACTAACTTGGTAATAATAATAAAATATTGTTGGGCAGATGCAGTGTCGTAAAATTTCTTGTACCTTCAATGTTTTTGTAATTAGCCATAGCTCTGCAAAAAGGATTTATTTTCAGTACCAGACTGGAAAACTTTAACTTCAGATTGTTCAACACATGTGGAAGGTTGGATCAAAATCTCTCTTGAGAATTCACTGATATTAAAGTCAGATCTTCCCCCAGATAGGCAGGACAGTACTGATCTCTAATACAGTAAATACAGTAAACTGCATCAAACTGCATCATCGCCAACGCGTCACAGGTGGACTGCACATTCGCCCGCTGATTTGTCACATTTTCAATCTGTTTTTCCTATAAAACTGTGAAATCGCTCCCAATCTTGTACATTTGCTTGTTTCTGCTTAAGACATTTAAAAGTCCATGATTCGCAGTGAACATCTGCAGCAGCGGCAGAGATAAATAACTGCAGTGGATGATGGCTGATTTATTCCGTAAACAACAACTGGCTGAGAATCAACATCATCATTTTAATTGGCAAAAGCCAAACAGCAAAGAAAACAAACATCATACCCTGACTTCTTCATCTGCGATACTGTGTGTGAGCTCATGCGTGTATCTTTGTGTGTGTATGCGTGTGTGTGTGTGTGTGTGTGTGAGAGGGAGAGAGTTTGCACAACAGCAGTATTTGCTTATGTGCCTGTGTACTGTTATCTGTGTGTGTGTGGCATTGTGTCATTGTGGCTCAGTGTAATAAGTAGCAGCTGGTATTTAAAGCTTTACCAGCACACTTTGTTCTTTTCCAAACAAACTAACTGACTTTTAAAAATCATCTGCAGTCCAGAAAATGACGGATGCAAAGAAAATGAGTGCATGACTAAGTCTCTCCATCTTTTCTCCATTGTTTTAATAACACCTCCCTCTCGTTCTCCGCTTCCTCATAACCATCTCGTGAAGGCAGACACCATTTTAGAAAATATGCAAATCTACACTGTCTGTACTTATGTGTATGCAGTGTTTGTATGGAACCCGATCTTCTCAAAGCAAGTGATATGTGTATAATTTAAAACAGATACAAATGGAAACTGAAGCACACCTGATGTACAGTTTCTGTAGTGCAATTTAAGTTGTACCTGACAAGCACCATGTTTTGGTTTCATCTGTCCTGAAGATTTGGACACAGTGATGACCCACTGGAAGGAAAACAACTGTATGACACATCCTCTGCCACTTGTCTGTGTCACAGGTCTTTAGCAAGCCGCTGTCTATAAGCCTCGTGTTCATAGGCTTTCTCTTAAAATCTGTGCAACTGTAGCACAGATTTTATGTAGCAGCTCTTTGTTTGTCCTTGAAGAAACTAACTATTCGTTGACTAATCAGTTTTAGTATTTCACATATTTCTCTTGAAAATGTAGTGGAGCAGAAGCAAAAGTCTCATGTAATGGAAGTACTCAGATAAGCACATGGATCTTCGCTGCACTTTCAGAAATCTCAGAAATGTAGTTTATATAAGTGGTTTCAGAATTACTAGTAATACATTTCGAATGCCATTACTTGGTGGTGTAGTAAATCGACACCCCCTTGACTTGGTCCAAATGTCTCTTTCTTCTTGGCTAAGTGCTCTTGTGTCAGCCTGCATGTGCACATAGTGACTGATCAGAGGAAAACAGAGGAGCGAGAGGGTAAGGTGGAGGAGCTTCTTGGGAACTCCGCCAGTGGGTTTCAACATCAAAAACAAGCAGGGAATCTTAAGATTCCCGGTCAGATTATGAAGATATCTGCTCTGTGAAAATCTCAAAGGTTGACTAATTGGTACAAGTGCTGCAAAGTTATGGAAGCTGCTGGCACACAACCCCAAAAGTCTGAATGATGCAGTGCCAAGTGTGGAGTCGACTGTGGCTTATTATCCATACTGACGGACCGATAAAACTTTTTTTAGGATGGTGATTTTGTAGTTAAGCTACTGCTTGACATTATGTTAAAAAGGGCAAGGGAAAGGAAAAGATGGGAGGAGGTGAAGCAGAGGAGAAAGAAATGAGGGAGGACCAATGGAAAACATAATGGAAATGGAAATTAGTTTGGGATTGGAGTTGAATGAAGGAATTAAGAACAGAATTTAAATAAGAGGAGAGAGGAAATTCAAGAGCATGGGACAGGAAACAAAGGAAAAGAATAAGAACTTACTAATAATGAGGACAGAAAGACGGACTTCTTCTGACCTCTCCTCTCGGACATGTTTGCGTCTTCTTCCTGGAGACAAGGGAGAAAGACAAAGAGAAAGGGTCATTTGTTGTAACGCGATCATGCTTCTGCACCAGACTTCACTGACAAAACAGCAAAGTCATGAATCGAAGCATTCCTGCCAGTGCTAGAGCTGTCAGCGGGCACATTGTGTGTGTGTGTGTGTGGCCCAGATGAGTTCGCTGTACTCTTGCCATCACGTCATCGCCTATAAACATGTAATAGCAACAGAGCAGCCCGTGGCATTCCTCTGGCACACCTCACCGCTGGCTAACCTCTGCTTCAACAGAGTGATATCCCTTACTAACGTTTAATTATGTGCCTATTTCTTTTTCTTTTGCCCTAGGAATTTTTGTCAACACTAAAACTCAGTTGAAGGCCAGTATAAACATTTTTAAAGTCTGGTTTCACACCTGCAAGAGTTGTAACCAATATGTGTAAAACTACTCTTTCGTGGTAATCTTTTACTGCTAGTTAAGCTTAGGATGCATTTTCTGAGTGATATAACATCTAAATGGTCAACATGCATAGATAAATTCCAATCAGTTGCAACATTAAACCACTTGCTTGACATTTTGAAGGTCTCCCTTGTGCTACCAAAAGAGCTCTGACCTGTCAGGTGAAGGGTCACAGGACCTCTGGGGGTATTTTGTAGTGACCAGCATTGGATCCTTTGGGTCCTGTGCCTCCACCCTTCTACCAGATGGGCCCTTCCACCCCACCCCATCGGTTTATTCCGGTGTTTCCCATAGATTCTCGATCAATTTGGGATGGGATGTTGTTGTGGTCCTTGAGACATTCCTGAGCTGTTTTCGAAATGTGGCGGGGTACACTGTCCAGCTGGGGGGAGGCTGCAGCTGATGGGAAGAGTCTTGTTGGGCTGTGTGTGGCGAATGTGCTATTTTATGGCCAGATTTGTTAGGTGTATAGTCAGCGTTAGTGTCAAAAAGGTGAATTCCTGGATGTTAAGTGTTCATCTGCATTTTACTATCATGGTCTCGGTATGTTATGAATGCATCAGGAAGAACCATACTTTCCACTCATATCTTAAGATGTTTGATTTGAGAAAGAACGTCTAATAAAGCAGGACTCTTTGGTCTTCAGATGATAGTGCCCAAGTCCAACACAATATCCTGTTCTTAGCGTGTGATAGATTTGGACTGAGCGTAAGTCAAAGAGTGGAACTGCTGTAAAACCCTCCTGAGGTTGTAACACAGGACTGTCCAATTTCCGCTTTGCTGCAGTCCAGCCAAAAAAAGATTTTTGTGCGTGCTATATCTCACACACACACACAGTGGCTGTGATACTGAAGTGGATGCTGGGTAAACAGTCATTAGGAGATTGTGTGTTTGTTTTAGCAACAAAGCTGAAATAGCCTTTGTCCTGCTGCTGAAAAATGTCTTAACGACTTTGGCAAGAAAACGAACAGGTTGAAAGCAGAAAGGAATGTGTTGAAATGTGCTTTGCTCAGTTTGTTACTCATGAAGTGACAGCTGGTGTTCGGATGTGCTTTTAATGCTCTTGATAGGAACTGTGTATTTCTCTCAGTGAGTTATACATTAACATATACTGTATATGTGCGTGTGTGTGACTCCATGTGTCTGTGTGATAATTGCTTTTTTATTTCTTTGTACATGTGTCTGCAAGATCCAGCCAGCAATTTTATTTAATGTGTGTTTGTCCTGCATTGGTCTGCACTGAGCATGGAGCTTTTCTGTGTGTGTGCGTCTGTAAATAGTGTTGTGATTGAAAGGATATATGGTGGCGTACTGCCCTCTGTAAAGAATCACCTCTGAGGCCATGAGGCCATGAATCACTCATCTAAAGGCTCAGAACAACTTGCAAATGAAACTAAACGTGAAAATGTCATCAGAGAAAAAAGTGTCCTGTTGTAAGGGACAACATGAAGCAAACTGACTGAGTGCAGGGTCTAATAGTAAGAAAAAGCAAATTTATCAATGTGCAAGGTTTCTTTCTTTGAATCATTGGGAGATGTGAAGAGACCTCTCCTATAGAGACTGTTCACTTTACTTGTGTGTGTGTGTGTGTGTGGTCTCCCTACACATAAGAGAGAGCATACTGACTAAATGCTACTTCTGCCAGCTTTCTACCAGTTTTACATGAATACAGGTCATCTCCTTGGTGTTGAATTGTTCTTATTATTCTCTCTTTTGATAAACTGACTGAATAAATTAATTTTCTGGCCATTATTATCAAATAGACAGATTCTTAATGATGAATATGAGACATGTGTGCTATGAGCCACATCAGAAACATTAAAGAAAGAAAAATCTTATTGAAAGTATTTACATATCCACTTTTTTTCTCGCCTAACAAGGTAACGTTTATTTTTACAGCCAAGTAAAATTTGAAGTTGTATTTATGTACACTAGATTAGATAAGAGAAGATGACAAGCCCAAACACTGGTGTTAAAGCACGCACACACACACAGTAGACATACACAAACACACCTTCAATTACTGTTATTAAGTATGTTTCTCAGAGTCAGTTTAGGTGTTAATTAGTAGATAAGAAAGACAGAAAGAACGATGAAGATAATGAACGAACACTAAACAAAAGTACTGGGACACATCTTTATCATTGAATTCAGGTAGTATGGGGCTGGTTTGCAAGGGCTCGGCCCCTCACTTCCAGTGAAGGGAAATTTTAATGCTTCAGTATACCAAGACATTTTGGACAATGCTGTGCTTCCAACATTATGGCAACAGTTTGGTGAAGGCCCTTTTCTATTCCAGCATGACTGTGCCCCAGTGCACAAAGCAAAGTCCATAAAGACATGGCTGGATGAGTTTGGTGTGGAAGAACTTGACTGGCCCACACAGAGTCCTGACCTCAACCTCATCCAACACCTTTGGGATGAACTGGACTGTGACTGTGAGCCAGGCCTTTACGTCCAACATCAGTGTCTGACCTCAAACGCTCTACTGCATGAATGGGCAAAAATTCCCACAGAAACACTCCAAATAATGCTCACTCCAAGTAATGATCACTTTTTATGTTTTGTAACATGAGTAATGTGATGTTTTTACAGTTTTTCTAGTCTCCATTAACCATGAAAGCAATCACTCCCTAACCTTTCCAAGTAGTTATAGCTGCCTAAACCGAAACATACCTGAAGCACAGGAGGGCAGACAAGAAAACAAATGCACTGACACTGTATTTTTGGCATAAAGGTGTGTTGTTTTGTTGAGTGATGTGCCCTGAGGTCAGTATGGTTCATTTCAACACATTAACAGCTGAACTTTAAATCCACCCAAAGCTGTCGGAAGCATCAAAGTGGGTGTCTACGTCTGTGTGTATGCATGCGCGTGCGTGTGTTGGAGAGAGAGAGAGAGGAAGAAGCCGTCATCTGTTATCTCAGGTCAAAATCTATCTGTCTGGCTCCAGCCTCTGATTTCACTCTTCCATGTTGCAGACTTAAGTGAAAAACCTTCTGATCTTCAGTGATGGCTAATTCCCCAACCCTGAGGGTTTGATCTGGCTTAATTATAGCTTACACACACATACACACACACACACACGCACGCACACACACATTAACACTTCGATATGTGGCCCTTAAATATGCAGAGTTGGCCTCTAATGGCAAAATAGGCTTAATTGCATAAGTCCTCGTGGTAAGACCACAACCTGTATGACTGTGTGATTGTGTGTATGTGTTTGTGTATGTGTGAGTGTGAGTATGCATGTCTGTGCATGCATGTATGTGTGGAGTTGTCTGTGGCTGCTGAAGAGATAAAAGGGTAGACAGCACTTTTTTTAAAATCAGGAAATGAAGAACTGCCAAATGGTTGTGGACCCCCTCAAGGCTACTCATTATGGGGTTAAACTGATGCACACACATGCGCGCCCACACACACAGACACACACACACACCAACACCACTGTGTTTGAAGACTCTCTGTGTCTGCTGTTCTTCTTTCTACCGTCTCTAACCCTTGCACACTCTGTCAGGGCAGGTCTGAGATGAAAGTCAGCCCAAGTGGCCCCCCCCTCCGAGGGTATTAATCTTACGACCACATAATCTTCAATAAATAACCTTTTCTGTCTTTAGCCGTGTCATTACCAGGTAGAGTCTGTGCAGTTCTTCATGCCACCAGCAGAACCTTTAGTGATGGTACTGGGCAGCTTCCTGTATGAACGTGTGAATTCAAAACATGGCGCTGCTCAGGAAAAAACATTTCAGCTGAATTTTTTCTGGACAAATACAAGTTGGGGTCTTACTATAAGTTGTATTATCTTGCAATGTTTGACTGAACAACTTGTCAACATTTTTTGCAAACTCCCTCCCTCCCTTCATTGGGTCAATCTCCATCTCTGTTTTTCATTTGGTCGCATTTGATTGTTCTTTTTGTCAGCAGAGAATGTCTAATATGAAATTCCACATAACTATGGGAAGACAATTTACTCTGCTTCATTAAAAAATGCACAATAATAAACCCATTGACCTCAAAAATTCAAGCAATGCAAATCAATGTGTCCTAAAAGAAGACATCTTTCATCAAAGATCCTTGGCCTACAGTGACAAGCATAATGCCTTAATATCATTAGGAATCCAGCATAAAACTTCAAAGCAGGATTAAGTCTGTATTGCTATGAACTACAGCTAAATATGACAGCTGAGTGTGATAGACTTAGCTAAATGTCATTATGGGGATATTAAGATCCTGTAGGTGAAAGGAGGGGTCACCATGGAAATTCCCATAGATCTTCTCATACAAACAAACATACATTAGGCAGCCTAGGACTCCTGTTGCGTCTCTACACTCAGTCAGCCAGTCAGTCTCTTGTTATTCATCCTTGTGTTTGCATTCTTTGTGGTAATGCATCAGACCTTATTGTGTCAGAACACTGTGAGTGTGTTACTTTATAAGAACAGAGCATCAAATGCTGTTAATACTAGGACTTATCCAAGTCCACTAATCAAGTAATATGATCCCGGTTGTCTGTTTTGTTTGATCAATTGTTTCTTACAGGAGACAGGTTGGTCATTACTTGGAAATAAGACTAGCATCTCTGGAACCATAATTAGACTGACAATGTGCTTTGGTCTTTAATAAGCAGTAGATTTTTACTGGATAATTAATCTGTAGTAGGTCAGTTTCTCCCCTTTTTCTAGATTGGAAAGAACAATCCACTGCAGTTTTCTCACTACCTCTGACTTTGGCCTCAGGGGTTTTCAGTATATCATTTATGAGATTCACAATAACCCCAAGAGTGCAGTCAGTAAGTGTCACTATTACAGCAGCATAAAACAAGTTCAATGGAATGCACAATCAAGTCAAAGTGACCACCACTGAAACTTAATGTAGAACCAACTGCTTTCAAGATTATTTGTTGAATCTGGCCTAATGCTTGGGATAAACCCAGTTTGTTCAACCTTTGATTTGTTTTTGGTATGTGTTTTTTAAATTGGGCCGCATCACAATGAACCATGTTTACATTCTTATTTAGATGTCAGTTCACCAAAACATGGATCAGCCTACTTCAGATATTCTTCATGAATTTTTGCAGCTAGCATCTTTACTTGGATTTCAGAGATTCTAATCTAATCCCTAGCAAACTGGTACATATCTTAATTAGTCTGGGCACTACAGGGACTAAACCAACGCCAACTTTGACAGTTTTCTCGTTGTTAAGTTTCCACTGGAGCATGTAATGATGGTAAACACAGTGTTAACATTGTTATATATTGGTCTTTCTGTCTCTTTTTTGGTGTCTTGTTAATTTTTATCTCCATTAATGAATTTCATTTAGAAATATGCCAAATAAGTCTCTTTTTCTGCGTTGTTCTGAGTCCTTCTACCTAAATGTCATTCTGTACCATTACTGATGAACTCTGTGGGAAACTGCTTTTCGCCATCTGTGTTTAACCCTGTAAAGGATATTCATTACCCCAGTTGATAACGACTTCCTGCCCAATTAAGTAATAGGCCAATCAGTGGCAAGGGAACTCGGCCAAGAAGCAAAGCAATGAAGAAGATGAAGAAAGTGGTTAGAGGATGGTTTGTGGGTTCTTCCATAGCACTTAATTTCTGATGATAATTAAATCAGCAGCATGCGGTTCCAGGGGCCTCTGTCATTCTGCTTTTGGTATTTCGGAAAGGGAAAATCTGTTTTCCATTGAAATCTTTCTCTTTCTTCTTTTACTTAACCTTCTCTCCTGTTTTGTTATCTTAGATATTTTAAATCTGAAGAGCCCAAAACAACATATGCTATAAAAACTTATTATACAAATAAAATTGCTTTTGCTTTCCAAGCAAGTTCTCAAACACATTACTTACTCTAACAAACAACTCCTCAAATCCTGCTGTTTTCCAACCAACCAAGCAGCGAGTGTATCACCCTCAACATCTCTGAGCCCCTAACAGATGAAAAGATGATTGCGATTAGCTTCACTTCACAAAGAAAGTTTTGCTTTGAATGTTGGCACTGTATATTTTTACCATTTTGGGCCTGCACTTGTCAATAATAATAATAATAGTAACTTTATTTATATAGCGCCTTTCAAATACCAGGTTTCCAAAGTGCTTAACAATCATTATAAACAAAACTGACAAATTGTATACAAATAGGAGGCAATAAACAAAATATAAATAGACAAATGGTGAAGAAGGTTTAAGATTTAAATAAAAAAAAAATACTTTGAGTGCAACTTCACACAAACAAAACTAGCTTGCTACATCTAGCTAGCTAGCAAGGCACAAAGAGGACCAGCAAAAAATGTCACAACATAAATGAAATAAATATTGTCATATTGTGAAATTTTAAGATTAATGATCTGAATTCTCGCAGGTAATATAACTTGAGTCTAGTGGATTTGTAGATAATACATGAACCAGAATATCACCAATGCTGTGGATTTCCCCTCTAACAAGTCCCTGCAGTCTGTCATTTACACCTCCAACAGCTCTGGTGAAAAATTCACTCTAACAGATATATTTTTATCTTTACACTGGAAAATTGTGCCTGATTCTATTCGTCTCACTCAAGGTCTATGATGAAGGACTAAACAAATACAGCCCCCACAAAGGGAATGCTAACATTGTACTAGTTAATTTGGGATTATGAGTATATGATAATCAGAGAAACTTGTCTGTAATCATCAGGAAAAGAACTCTGTCATTAACTGTACAGCGGTCATAATCATACCTTTGTTTCTAATATTCTGCCTGAAAATCCTGAAAACACACCTCAGTTTAACTAGGCCTATTACTGAATGTTCACTCTGACTCTAATAATCATCCCAAGTATGTGTTCAACAATTTGGCTACTCCACTTGTCAGTCCATTTTTAAGTAATTACAGGTGTCCCTGACTGTCTGATTTGCGCAGGAGAAATGTGCTACTGCTTTTTTGTCTCCTGTCTGTGATCTGGAGGCAGTTGGAGGCTAAATAGAGGGGTGGCTGCAGGGCTATCAGTGAAGTTAGGCCAACCACTTTCGCATTCGACTGAATCAGAGTGAGTGTGCATGAGTGTCTCTCAAAACATCTGAATGAAACTCGGAACAAATAAGATGTCAAAAGAAAGAGAGAGCACTATGGTGGCAATGTACAAAAATAGTTGTTAGGTTGCTTTCCTTTCTCCTTGAACTTTTCTTGATTTATTAGTCTTGATCAATGCTAAAGGAAGTCAAACTCGGTGAACAAAGTAGCCATCAGGGCTCAACTATCAGGAACTAAATGAGGCAGAAATAGATAACTCTAATTTGCAACATGATTATACGTCTAAGTTTGATGTGAAAATAAACCCATGATTAAAGTGATTTCCAACTCTGGAGACAGACGCAAACCTCAGACAACAGCTGGCTCTCGTCTGTTTTCTACAAATTTATTTATTCCAGTCCCATCCAGTGCGGTTTATCAGTGTGAAGTGTATTTTAACAGGAGTGTCAAAACATGCTTTGCAGCAATTTGATTTTCCATTGACAAATCAGACTAGAAAACTACTGTGACTGGGACACAAAAAAGGCTCGGATGTCATCTGCGGTAGAATTCCTTAAATAATGTGCCGATTTTCTAGGCAGAGAAACACGCCTCTGATGATATTAATGCTGAGCTACATACATTGCCAGAGCTTGAAAAGAAATGTGTCTTTCTGTATGTGCAGAAATCAGTGCATGTGTGTGTGTGTGAAGTTTCTTCATCTCTCTTCATCTTTTGATTGCTTTAATTACAGACTTACTGTCAGCTTCCCACTCGGTGCGCAGGAAAAACAAACTCTTTAGGGTACATGAAAAGAAGTCACACATGCACACACACGCGCGCGCGCACACACACACACACACCTATCCCAGCTCCAGTTAGTCAGTAGGCTCTTTGATTCTCTGCCTGCCGGTGATCTGTCTTTCATCGGCTCCTCTCCCTGATCCCTTGTTCCCTTCTTTAGCTCTGCTGGGGCAGAACATCTCTCTCCCTGCCTCTGTCTCTGTTTATTTTGCAGTGACTGTAGGTGGGAAGCCTAATCTTCAACCAGCCATCAACTGCATGTGTTATTACTTCCCTCTAACTAGCCTACAATAAAGGGATTGCAGAACAATGTCACCCTCTCAACAATAAACTTCTATGTATTATGACATATTTGTTTTTGGATAGTGTAGATAAAACATAAAGAAGTATATGGTGTTACCTCTTTTAGATGATTGCTTTGTACAGTACAGTAATGGACCATTGAAGAATTTACCACACAAGAGTGAAACACTGATTTTCAGTGCATTGCAATGCATATCTGTTTTGTTTTGGGTTTTTTTCAGTTACCAGTATTGCAATAATAATATAGTGCAATAATAGCGTTTTCACCCTTTAGGGAGATTTCTTACAATAAATCTGAGAGCTCTTGAAGGGTTTCGTGGAGGTGGATAATTCTAGTCTGCGTGGCAGGCAGTCATGATGGATGAATGCGGCTGTGAGGTCGGAGGAATCTTCAAAGCACAAATCTTCGTCAGCCCGTTAAAAAAGTTAGCGGGTTGAAAGTTGTAAACAAACAGAAGCATTTATGTCTAACTTCTAGTAACACGTATTTTCACCTGCCACCACGAGCAACACCGGGGCGTATTAAGGATCACACTATGTCACCCAAGATCCAACACCCATCTGCGCAGGTGCCCTTCACCAGCTTCCCACCTGCTAATTTTCTCACCAGCCAAGCCAGAAACACCACATCGTGGGATTAAATCTGCCATGGTGGCCACAAGTCTTTCCCTTAAGTACTTGCCACCACACAACAATCTGTTCTAGCTTCATCTTAAGGCAGCAACACAATATTTTTGTGCATTGTATAAAATAAGATTTTCTAGACCTCAAGACCTCACTCAGTATTTTGGTTTCTCCACAATGTAAGATATTGAGTGCCAGACTCTTTATAGAAGAAATTGATGACTAACTGAAGTAGCTTCCCCATAGAGAGCACTCTTAAGTAGACACAAATTAGACCACAAACCCCAATTTGATTAAACTTGCTCCCGGGGGCCTACATGGAGAGGTTTAGACTGTTGATTTAGTGTTGGTTTGTTGAACTGTCTGCACTCTGCATGGGGAAATAATGGCAGTGAGAGGGAAACCTATGATTAGAAACGTTTTTTCCTTTTATGTTGTTTTGCTGGTATTATTGCGTGTAAATTAAAATATAATGAAATGCAGCTACCTCTCATTTTGACCGAGACCTCCTGGAAGCCCCCCCAGGGGGGTCCTGAAGATCCACTGCCTTATTCGTCTGCCCTGCTGACTGTAAACTGTGCAGCAACAATTAGTGATGCAGGCAGATGAATCAGAGTCGTTTTGTTTCCTCTTTAAAGGTGCCATTGTTTGCACCCAGTATCAGTGTTGCTCAGCAGCCTAATGACACAGGAAGAGTATTTCAGAAATGTGTTCTCACTGATAAACCTTACAGTCTTCTATTGCACTGCGTTTATTAATCTCAACAGGCCTAAATAGACCTGAATACTTAAGTATGATTATTTGGTTAATACTGCATGTCTGTTTTATGCAATAAATACAACAAAAGTCACTTTTAGTCACTTTGGACTTCAATGCAAGAACTTTTTTTTTTACTGAAAATAATAATGCACATTCTGTGAGCTTTTGCTGTATTACTAGTGTGCCTTTATGACTTAAATACTCTAAAACAAAGGAAGAAGTATCTGAATCAAGTTTTTTTGTACTTTTCCAGGTGTAATAAAACTAAATAAAACATTTTCTTTTAATATATCGTCTAGAGGACTGTTGAGATTATCCGTATAAATCTAAAAGTCTTACATCCACAATCCAATACATTATACAAAATGTAAGGGATTACTATCGCTCTTGCATATGGTTGTTGTGGTTCTGCTAAAGCAGTTTGGATTAAAGCCTCTATCATCTAACATTTGTGCCATAAATTAAATAGGGTTAGGGTTAGGGTAACAATATGAGCTGAAATAACTTCACTTCCATATGTAAACTCTCTCTGTAATGTTTAGTAGAATTTCATCTTAGATGTGTGAAGCATTATGAATCATTTAAACCAAACAGGCCTCCTGAGCTCTATAAATTTCTCATTGGGAGAAATGGATATGCTCTGTAGATTGGAATCAGCTGTGACATAAATCTCAACAATAACTTTCACAAGAAAAACACAGGAATCCTTTTCCTTTCCATGCTGTTACTCCAAAATAAATAGGGTCATTGTGTGAATTCTAGTACCGAGAAGCATTAAGCAACAGAGCGACGAGAGCGTAAACAAATTACCTATTCTCTTCATTCTAGTACAGGATGATCATGACTACAGGCTCTGGCTTTGTAAGTTTTTTTGCCTTCATCCCTTTAATCCTCAGAAACCATATGAACTTCTTTTGAAGATAAGTTACGCTCCCTCCCCTGTTTCTTCTCTGTGTCTACCTGTGAACTTGAAAGATTCAATGGCAGCAGAGACGCTCAGTGCTGGGGGCTGCAGAGGAGAGAGAGAGAGAGAGACACACACACAGATAGAGAGATAGAAAGGGAGAGGGGGGATAGAGACGGATTGATTTCCACCTCCAGCAGCTACAGTTCAAAGCCAGCTAGCAGACTTCAGAGGATCGGCAGGACCCGGCATGTCCCCAGCCGGGCCGAGCTGCCTTTCTGCGGGCAGGACTTCCCCCGGGGCCCCCGGGGCCCGGGACAGTCAGGCGGCACCAAAAAAACAATTATGCAGAAAGAGGAGAAAGGTGTGCAAGGTCACAAATGCACACTTTGTGCTCAAAACACACAGCCAAGAAAATAGAGTGTCAGATGCAAACTCCCTGGCATATGATATACTATAGGAGTGATCTGGCTTATTTAGCAGCACTAAAATGATTTACTATCAAGGAACGAATTACCTAAAAGTCTTTTGCTACACCGTGGTTTTCTGTTCCATTCACATTGATCAAAATCAGGACAGGAGAATGAAGTCAGCGTTCACATCTGCATGTTTGGGATTCAAAAATCAGAGCCTTGTCAAAAAGTAATTCAAGCCTAAACTGTGAAGCTAGTGATGTGAGAAACAGTGTGATTTGTCTTCCACCTTGGGCTACAACCTTTGCACCAACGCGTTACCTTTACATACTTCAGCATGCATTTCGGGACATGCTTGTTCCACACAGACTGTGGATACTCCAGAATGTATTTCATGTGGATGACATTCATGCAAATAATAATAATGGAAAGATTCCTCCAATCTCATGCACAGCAATCATATCTGCAGTTACGGTCTGAGATGTAACAGCCTGTCAGGTAAAGGAGATGTCATCTAAATGTTTGCACTGTTTTTATAAACTTTCTTTGGACATGCATAAGCAGTATTTCTGCTTAAAGCCTACTTTCCCATAGCAGAAAGGATAATAATTCTTAGTAATTTTTCTTAAAGTAAAATTACATCAAAGCACATGATTGTTTGGCATAATAAGTGTTGCTCAGGAATTTCCCCGAAGTCTTGCAGCAATCCGTCCCTGCATTCCTGAGAGCGGAGCTGCTCACACGTCTTACCTGGAGTTGAGAGAGGGGGGCACACTGGTCTGGTTTCTCCGCTGCACTGCGGGATCTCCTGTCGGCTGATCAAGTCCTGGTGATCGGTGATCAATCTCTGTCGCTGTGTCGGATAAGCATCGCCGAGGGACTGTCTGTCTACGGGTTTTTACTCCTCACAGTCCAAGTTGGGTTTCAGCCTCCACTTTGGTGCATGTCGGTATGTCTGCAGGCTCCTCCTTGATGAGAAAAAAAGTGAGAGGTTTTCTCCGCCCTGAGAAACAGATTAACGTGTTCCAGGTAGACTCTCTGCGGGGGCAATTAACGTGCTGCAGGCTACGACTCAACTCCGCCATCTAGTGTTCACAGGCCAGTAGTGGCAGCGCCGTAGCAGTGGCTCGGATGTAACCTGTTCGAGTCAGTGATCATCACAAGGAAGGCGGCAGGCTAAAGACAAGTCATTTAGCCTGCAGTTTGAACTTATTGTGAACACTAACAATGAACTATGCAAAAAAACTACATTGACGTTTGTTATCCACTTAGTTAATTTGTTTTTGATTGAAGAATTCAGCTTTAACAAATACAACTGCTGCTGTGCTTTCAGTTTTTATGTTGCATGTACTATTCTCTCTGCTCTCAGTCTTAAATATTAGGGCTGCAACTATCATTTGTTACTTTCTCAACTATTATTTGTTAATATTGAAAAAAAGTTCATCACCATTTTTTAGAATATTAATGGCAGCTCTAGTAATATTAATTACTGCTGCTGTTACTGTCACTCCTGCTGTTACTTACATAATACTACTACAGCCATTACATTTTCAACTTTTACTGTTAATCCCGCTAATGTTTCACTTTAGCGTTCACACACAACCTTTACAGCGTGGTTAAAACAGACATATAACATATATAAATAACAACCACAATATTCAAAGAAAGGTTTACATGGAGTACACACACACACACACACAGAGAAACATCTCCGTTCGGATCAAAACATGTCTTTGAAACAGAAGCCATAAATTAGTTTTCACACCTGTGTGTGTGTGTGTGTGTGTGAGATGTGGATGACTGTTGTCTGGACTAAAGCTTGGACTTTAGTCTTCCTCTCCTCCTCCTCCTTCTTTCCGCTGCGTCTCTTTTTCTCAGCCACAGGAAGGGTGAGATAAAAGAGGGGCTTTGAAAACACTGGGAGTCCTGTAATTACTTGCTCTCCCCCTCTCCGTCTCTCTGTCTTTCCCTCTGTCCCTTTTTCCCCCCTGATTATTTCCATCTTCTTTCCCTTTCTTGGTCACTCTCTCTTTTTTTTCTCTTTCACCTTTTCTGCCCCGTTCTCAGTCCTTTCCCTTCTTTCTCCCTCCATCAGCCCCTACCCCTTTCCTTCTCGTCTCTCTGTCTCCCTCCTTCTTTTAGAGGCTCATTGATGTCGATCCAGGAGCTTCCTGTCTGAAAGGCAGGATGAGAGGAGAAGAGATTAGATGAGAAGAGGGGATAAAGAGAGGATGAGGAGAGGATAACAAGAAGAGTGATGAGTTCTGCTGAGAGAATGATGGCTGCTATGTCACAGACCGGACAAAAATATATATTAAATTATGGAAAACCTGTATTTACGCTGAAGAATAATGTATCACCAAAACACACACACTGTCTCTGCATAAAGTGAAACGGGGTATAAAGGAAAAGGATATGTGGAGATAGTGTGTCATATATAATATATGAGACAATACAATGAAACAAGCTGAGGAGTAAGGGGACAAATAACACATTAAACAACATCAGATTTGCTGAGATGTTGAATTATCTGATAAGGCAACATAACATTAAATGCTGATAATATTATTGCGTGTTATAACATATCCCTTACATTTTGCCATGGGAAAGAAGCAAGATAAAAACATGCAATGCAATACATCTGATAATAGAAACGAAACATATGAAGTATGGAAAAGAACGTTTATGATAGAAAAACGGCACCAAAATCAAACCATTTTGAAGGTTCATAAATCGTCAGTTCAGGGTCATATTGTCACATATCAACTTGTGCTTTCACATAAATATATATATTTTTTGAACACGAACATAATATAGGAAGCTGTAACTTACATTCACTCTTGTATTTCTAGCTTACTCGATATATTATCTTCATGTGCTGCCGTCCTGTTTACTTTATGGATCTGCTTTCATTAAATTGTGCTAAACAAACAAGGTGTGGTATTATGATCACCAAGACTGGTTTGTAAATAAATATAATCACTGGGGGGGGATTGTGTTTTGAGTCTCCACAAAGGTCAACATGCAGATCTGAGTTTCGGAGATTCAGTAAAGTGCAGCAGCTGTCACAGACTGGATATCCTGCTTTAACTCCCCCTCGGCACCACATCAAAGTACTGTAGCTCAGAGAAGATAGCAGTCAGTGGAAGCCTAATTTGCTGCTTGGTTTAATGACGTTAGGGTAACTTCAATTTGCAGACAAAAAAAATCATTTAAAACAAACTTCCTTGTGCTTTTTATGTGCCCCAAGGAGGCTTGAACTCTGAGAGGAGAAGTTGAAAATATGCTCCAACCGTTTTCCCACAAAAATGAAACTGGTGCTATGCAGAAAAAACAAAAAGAAGGCAATATCTGATATTTTCTCTCGACATTTAATATTTATCAATTCATCCTCCGTGGAAAAGTGTACATTTTAACCACGGGGCTTAAAAACCCTCCACTGAATTCCATGATTACGATGATAATATAAACACATTTACTGTATGCTGAATTTTGTTTGATTTAATGTGGCATTACAACCAATCCACGTTAAACTATTTCCACTGAACAAACACAAACAACAAAGCACACAAAAAAACACCAAAGGTCATTCTGTATAAATCGAAATATTTTGAAGAAACTCTAGTTGAAATATCATTCTATTAAAATTACTTTTTCATGATATGGCAAAAAAAAATCTCACATGCTTTACAACCTATTACAGACTGCATGACCTTCTCAGTACCCCTGCTAGTATCCCTGTGCACACACTGTCTGTCTGAACACACACACACACACACACACATTCTCTAACTACTCTTCAACAAGGAATCAGAGAGAATCGGTTGCCATGGTAACTGCTGCGTCAGCTAACCTACTTTTGCATGAACGAAGGACATTGGTGGAAGGGAGAGAGGTGTATGGTGTGTATAGGTACATGGAGAAGAGTCACACACACACACACACACACACACATACGCAGAAGCCCACACTACATATTTATCATATTTGATCATCTCAGTCAAACAAGATTTCATCTTTTCTCCAGAGAAGTCAAGAACTCTTGTGTTTACAGAGTAATGATGGAAATGGAGAGAAAGAGAATTATTATTGATTTAAAAAATATATTATTGTAAAGGAGACAATAAGACTTTGATATAGAAAACAATATAAAAAATGGAATATGAATGAATTGTCCAAAAGAATTTCCCAAAGGACATCGTTCTGTTACTAAATAACTGCAGGTATTATGATTCTTTTTTTTGTGTATTGCAACAATATTAAATAAAATATTAAATACTAAATATTACGGCACAGTATGCAGCAATTCAAAAGCATAAAATGCATTGAAAGCCGACGGGGAAATGCTTATGCTGCATAACTAACTTACTATTTCCAACCCTTGAATGTATTGTATGTATGTCTAACATTACAACATGTACATAATTACAGCATGCAGGCGTGAACATGCGTTAATTACTCGTATCATTACCGGACAAATCTCAGACTTAGTGACATCTCACGGAGCTGTTTAACCTCCAAAATGCTACATACCATCCCTAATTAATACATCTACACTTTAAAGAACCTCCACCTTTTGTGTGTTATTGACAGCACTGCGTCCTACAGGGGAACCTTGACTATGCTGCTTAAATGGATTGAGGGGATTTTCACCCAATAATCATTTTTGTTCGCTTTTCCCTGTGGTTCCCCTTTAATTCTGAATCATTGGCTGTGGAGAATTGTATTAAGTAGATGAAACGCACTGGGCATGAGACATGAGTGAGGGTGATAAAGAGAGAGAGGGAGAGACCCCATGAGTTTGGGCTTGTTGCCAGAACTTGCTGGAACTACAGTGCTAGTGAGGCATAAAAAATCAGGCCCTGTCAACAGCAGCAGCAACAGCACACGTTTTTAGAGGCTGAATTGCTGTAGCATTGCAATGTTCTGCAGCCACGGGGACACAATTAGGCCTGGGAAAAAATGGCAGGTCTCCGTAGATGACATGCAAGGGGAGCTTCGTTACCCAATCATTGGTGCAAAACTCTTGACCTTCTTTCTTCTTTCTTTCTGTCTTGTTTTCATTTGAGTTTTGAGTCTTCAGTATGACCTTTTGTTTTGCATTTCTAGCAATGGAAAAGATTGAATTGATTGCCGCTGTGGAACACATATGACCACGCACATGACCATGCACAAGCACTGCGGGAGTCAGTTAGCACACAAAGAGACAAGTTCAATCAGCTGGCCAGATTTAGCTGTGAAGTATGCTTCAACGAAGCCTTCATTGTCTGAACCATCATTCAGTCTCAAAGTGAGGGTGTGTGTGTGTGTGTGTGTGTGTGTGCGCGCACGCACAATAGCGACATTATAAAAGAAAACAACGAAACCTTAAGCACCTTGTTGTGAAGTGAACAGCGTTTTCAGTGCCTCACTAATCAATGTAAATGCTGCAGATTGCGCACTGCACACACTAAGCTGTCCACCCTCTGCTTTTCGTCGTGGGTGGTAAATCTCGGGCCCACCCCCCACCCAGGAAGGCGTCACTATGTCAAACACACACACGCACACACACACACACACACACACACACATATTTGACTCACTCACTCCCTCTAGGGCTGAATGTGAGAGAGGAGCAGGTCTGAACAGGTGGGCAGGCAAGGCACAGTCACGGCTCAGAAACAACGCACTCTCTCACACACACACAAACACACACACACACACACATTTCCTTATCATTGAAGTATGCTGTGTCCATCACATCGCACATGACAGTATTTATCCTGAAGGAATGACTCTGAAAATCAGAATCAGAATCAGAATCAGAATTCCTTTATTTATCCCTGGAGGGAAATTCTTGTTCTTACAGACATTGCACATGCAGTATTCCCGACCAAGAAAGGAGAAAAGTGCGAAGTATAAAAAATAGGATAAACAATAAAGAAAAGATAAACAAAAACTAAAATCTCAAAGTACAGGTATTTACAAAAACTGTATTCAAATTTTTTAAGAAAATTTAAAATGTAGGTATGTACATGTGTAGAAAACCAATATATACATTGTATATATAAAGTGGGTGTGTCCGTCACAGTGCTGAGTTTAACAGTTTGATGGCGACAGGCAGGAATGATTTCCTGTGTCGCTCTGTGGTGCATCGTGGCAGTATGAGTCTGTTGCTGAACGAGCTCCTGTAGCCGATCAGCACATTGTGGAGAGGGTGAGAGGGAAAGTCCAGCATAGTTCTTATTTTGGACAACATCCTCCTCTCAGACACCACTGTCAGAGAGTCCAGTTCCTCTCCCACAACATGGCTGGCCTTCTTGATGATTCTATTGAGTCTGTTGGTGTCCCTCACCCTCAGGCAGCTGCCCCAGCAGGCAACAGCATGTGTGATGGCACTGGACACCACCGACTCGTAGAACATCCTCAGCATCGTCCTGCAGATGTTGAAGGACCTCAGCCGCCTCAGAAAGTAGAGGCGGCTCTGGCCCTTTCTGTCGACCATGTCCACGTTCTTGCACCAGTCCAGTTTGTGGTCTAAGTACACCCCCAGGTATTTGTATTCCTCCACCACCTCAACAGTGTCCCCTTTGATGTTGATAGGGGTCACTGGAGCCTTAGTCCTCCTCAGGTCCACCACCAGTTCTTTGGTCTTTGTCACATTGAGCTGTAGGTGGTTTTTCCCGCTCCATGTGACAAAGTTGTCCACTACCGTCCTGTACTTTCTCTCATCCCCCCCAGTAATACACCCAACCACTGCAGAGTCATCAGAAAATTTCTGAAGATGACAGGACTCTGTGCAGTGCGTAAAGTCTGTGGTGTAGATAGTGAAGAGGAAGGGAGAGAGGACAGTCCCCTGTGGAGCCCCGGTGTTGCTGATCACTTCATCTGACAGGCAGCACTTCAGGCGTACATACTGCGGTCGGCCCGTCAGATAGTCTGCGATCCAGGACACCAGTGGGGCATCCACCTGCATCGCTGTCAGCTTCTCCGCCAGCAGAGCCGGCCTGATGGTGTCAAACGCACTCGAGAAATCAAAGAACGTGATTCTCACAGTGCTTGCCGGCTTGTCCAAGTAAGTGTAGACTCTGTTCAGCAGGTAGATGATGGCATCGTCCACTCCAAGGCGGGGCTGGTAGGCGAACTGAAGGGGATCCTGAAGTGGTTGGACCATGGGCCGGAGCTGTTCCAGGACGAGTCTTTCCAGGGTCTTCATGATGTGTGACGTCAGGGCCAGAGGCCTATAGTCCTTGCTGCAGGTTTTCACTTTTATCGATGGCATCTGTGATTCGCAACATGATGTACACAGTTAATACAACTCAGAGTGATGATTCTGCATACTGATCCAGTGATATCACATATTACACATATTACACTGCAGGGTACCTCATTATTCTTTAAAATGGTGAATTTTGTTTTAAATGGTGTCACTAACCACAACACCCCATATAATCTGTTCAGGGTTCATTTTCTCTCAGATTGTTTAATCAGTTTTTCAACATCACTGGCAAGAGTCTATATGATGCAGCAGCAGCTGGAGTAAAAAAAAAAACAAAAAATTAATGAGAACTTTATGGAGATTAGAATTGTATAAACTAGAAAAAGTCAAAACAAAAACAAAAAATCTGCCAATGACCACCAGGCGTCGCCAGAAACCATTTTTCCCCCCAAAATCCCCTTTCTCAGCTGAATGAAGTAATAAAAATGTTTACGCCTGTCATGTGGGTATCACAAGGTGAGAATCCACACAAGCTGATACCAAATCGCCTTCAGCTTGGTTTTGTGTTTTGGTCGGATTAGGCGAAGCAATGAAGCTATGCCGAAAAACATACTGAAGCACAAACATTCATGTTTCAAACTTCCGTGATTTCAATCTGTAGGCCCAGCTGAGGGTTTTGTGAATTGACGCCTGAATGCGCCGACTGGTTGGCATGAAGTTGTTGAGCAGGTGTTATGGCAAGAAACGTTAACCTCACAGGTTTGTTGGAAAGGTGTGACTCCAGCCCGCGAAGGCGTGAGGTGAGAGAGAGAGAGAGAGAGACCTGACTGATGATAACTGAGCTGGCTGGCGGAGGCGTCTGTCTCTGCATGGTCTCCCCTTCTGTATCAATCCGTCTCTGGTGCGTGAGCGCGCGCGGCAATTCTGATCGGCGCGCGGATGATGGTGATGATGAGAGCGTGACCTCACTGTTTTCTGCACAGCTGCTGGAGACACACAAGCTCGCGCACACACAGAGAGAGAGAGAGAGAGAGAGAGAGAGGGTGGGGGGACAGAGACACGTTGAGGGAGACAGAGAGGTACAGAAGAGCGGAGAACATTCACAGCACGGGGGTAAACTGCTCGGAGTCGGTCGTGAGGCGTCCGCTCGGCTGCCTCCCAGAATGTTCTGCGCCCCCGGTTCATTTCCAAGGTACACGAACCAGTCGCTGCGGCGTCCCCACGGACACTGAAGCCCAGATGATCACCCTCTCTGCCGACATGGACGAGTCTTCGTCGCTGCTGGATCTGCTGGAGTGCTCGGTGTGCCTGGAGCGCCTGGACACCACGGCCAAGGTGCTGCCGTGCCAGCACACCTTCTGCCGCCGCTGCCTGGAAAATATCGTCAGTTCCCGGAACGAGCTGCGCTGCCCGGAGTGCCGCATCCTGGTGGACTGCGGGGTGGACGACTTGCCGGCTAACATCCTTCTGGTTCGCCTTCTTGACGGTATCAAGCAGCGGCCCCAGCGAGGGAGCGGAGGAGGAGGAGGAGCAGGCGGCAGGCAGTCCCTGGCCGGGGGCTCGCTGCAGGGCTACGCAGCCGGGATATCCGCTTCTCCCACGGGCAGTGCGATCAGAGATCTGCCTGTAGCCACCAGGAGCTCCCCTGTTAAGGTCGGTTACTTTCCACACTATCTACAGTATGTGCCAGGGTCTCTCTCCGCGCAGCACTAGACACCCAAACTGTGTTTAAACGTTTTCCGAATCCTTGTTTATTCACAAAAACGCACGCTTCCTAGAACACGACTTCAACATTTTGTGACTTGTCAGGAGAGCCTTTTCAGTGTGGCAAACACAAAACATAAAAACTTTAAGTTCCCCCAGTGTGACAGCAGAATGTGGTGGCAGAAGATTTGGAGAAGCAATGCTCAGACGAATTCCTCACTGTTTACCTCTGATGTTTGCTGGAAGTGAGGAACAGTGCGTTCAGCGTGCTGCCTGCACGGATATCCAGCTGTTCTGTGGTTATATAGATCCAAATTCATAGACTATGCTCTGAATATTCACGCTGTGAAACTGATTGCACTGTGGATTGTTGACGAGGAATAAACTTTGTTGCAGAGTTCAAGTTGTGAGACATAGAAACAGAATGAGAAAACATTGCTTCTCCAGAACAGCAGAAGTGCTTTACTGTGGTTTCATCATATTGTCGTATAGACTTTTACATATTGTTGTCCATTGATTGTTTTGCTGAATTGTTACCAGTT
This sequence comes from Scatophagus argus, assembly GCF_020382885.2. Classification (NCBI taxonomy): domain Eukaryota; kingdom Metazoa; phylum Chordata; class Actinopteri; family Scatophagidae; genus Scatophagus; species Scatophagus argus. The sequence goes on along the minus strand of NC_058503.1, from coordinate 15,676,974 downwards.
GTGCCAGGTGACTGTAGTATCATAATGAGGGCAGCCTGTTATGTCACTCAGGTGTAATTAAACTGAACTGCATGAGCCGTAGAGGTGGAGAACCAAAGCCTGCTGAAGACTGAGAGGTCACCTGTCTGTGATATTGTTGTTGCCATAATCCTGGTGAAGCCCATTTGCCCACAGGCTGCAACAGTGTGAGCTTTCATAACCCAAGCTCATCGAATGGAGAGCCTTGTTGACTTGCTATGCAGTGCATCTGATGCATTGTCTTGTGGCTGAAATGAGAGATGCGTTGAGAAATGTGGCACCGGAGCATGTGACAACTTCGGCGCTGTGCTGCAAAAAATGTTGCCCGTCGTTGTCGTTTTCCTCCCAAGGGGAAACACAAGCCTTACGCCAAAATCTTGGAAAACTTCTGAGACTTGTGGTGAGACAAGAACACATAGTTTTTCCTAAAGAAATTTTACAAAAATGCTTTGCAGAATAAAACACAGTCGCATCCCTCACAGCTTTTCTCATGTGATTGTCTGTAAGGAAACATTTTCAGACCCTTTGCTTCGTGTTGTGACTTGTTGAGGTGGATATGCTGTATTTGACTAAGGTGAGCTTACTGACATATGCAGTGGGATTTCTCAGAGTTGAAGCCGCACGAGGGTGGTCGCGGGCAGGTGTGTTCATGTTCTCCCTCAGCAGCTTCTTCTCTGAGTTTCATGATGTCCCCAGTGAGAGGGATACAGTGAATTATCAGGCCAACACAGGCTTCTGCAGCTTTCACACCCTCGTACAGGGTACTCATTACAACAAGACTTACCAGGCAGCAGCTAGCCATTGATTGAAGCAGTGGAGCGCTTTGGTGTGATGAAGTGCAGCAGCAGTGGGCAGTCACTCATTCATGGCGATGAACAGGAATCCAAACCCTCTGTGACATTTCCTCTAACACTTAACACGCCATTTCAATCCACTCAATAAACTTTACTGGTCCCCACTGGCCAATTTCGATGGCTGGTACATGAAAAGAAAGAGAGAGAGAGAGACGGACAGAACACACAAAGGAGGCATGCTGCAATACAGGCTTCTAACAAGCATGTATGGCTGCAAAGAGTCTTATGTTGGGTTATGTGTAACTTCCTTTAGAGCCAGAGTAAGCTCGAGTAACTTCAGTGTGGTGTTCTCCAGTGTTCAGCTGCTTCGCTGATTTAAATTCGAGATGAAATCATTGATAAAATCAACCCAATCAAGTTCCCATCATGCATAAATTTTAGTACTTGTTATGTCTCATCTCGTGGAACCTTGTTGTATAGAGAACATGCATTGTTTTGTGTCTGTGTTTTCATTCTGTGGTGTCGATTTGCTTTACTAAGATACTATCTCTGTCTCCTGTCCAGGGACTGCTAATGTAAATTAGCTTATAACCAACTCTGATACAGCTAATTAGCCGTGTGTTGCCCCTGTCAAATAAACAAATAAATTAAATAAATAGCAATTGCACGTGATTGTGTGTGTAGTCGCACACATGCGTTCAAAAAGCACAGCACACACACAGTACACACTCGGCTCTCAGTGGTGGCTAGTCTGTGTTTGTTTTAGGAGCCCATGGGGAGGACTCTCCACTGTGGACGAAGCCTTTATTGCCAGTGAACCCATACACACACACACACCTATAACCCATTACCCTCTGCAATCCCCTGCAGTCACTTTGCCCAAGTCTCCTCCAGGCTCTCGTAGGACCAAGGCTTTGTGATAAAAGTGTGAATTAATCTCCTTTAACAGTAGTGAGTGTGTGTGTGTGTGTGTGTGTGTGTGTCTGTGGGGATGTGCGTCACGCCTGCACACAGAGGGGTCTTGCAAAGGGAGTTAAATCTGTCTTTGAGTGAGTGACACACTAACGCAGCACCACACACACACACACACACACACACACTGAAGGAGTCACAAGGGTCAAACAGAGCACTGTACATCAGGCATTGACGGCTGTAGATGAGAATGAATGTGCTGCTATGGAACTAGAAGAAGAGGCAGACAAGCTGAGTCAGCAGCAAGACCAGCTTTTTTTTTCTGTTGCTGTTTGAGCTATTTGAGCCTCTGCTACCGACCTTTTTGATGTTTTGCCCAATAAGACTTTGTCACGGCTGATGATTCCTTTTCCTCCAATGTCTGTGTAAAATTAACTTCTCAGAAGCAGATAACTTACCAACAGATAATTTGCTTGCACTGTGTTTTTCAGAGGAATAGTTCACCTGTCGAGCTTTCAAGTCATCTTTTTCTTACTCTTTCTCCTCGTAGGAGAAATATTCAGCTCGTTAGCAGTTGTTGACTTTGGCAACCCCTTAACTAGTCTCTCAGTTGCAGTTCCGTACACCAGCTGTTGCAGAGATGACTCGCCACTTGTTCTCCCGTTTCCTGTCAGCAGTGTGCAGACACATACAGTGTGCAAACAGAGAAGGTGTTTTAACAATGTGTCATGTAAACTGAATAATTTGACAGTGAGACATTTGTGTGAAAATTTGGTGTTTTCTGTTGGTGTGTTTGTCTGTTCATTAGCTGGATATCCCCACAATTATGATATCAGAACTCAGTTATATTTGGCGGAATGATAGCTCTGTATATGAAGACATTAGTTGCAAAGTATCTCTTAATACTGTGAGATAAGGCCTGTTGGAACATATTCTTCATTTTCTTGTTAAGTGCATTTTTTCCTCACAGATTTGGAGGATTTTTCAGCATCGATGGAGGCTAAATGCTTTCTAGTTTGTGTATTTCTTTGTATGCTCACTAGAAAAAGACTTCAGCGTGTGCCATATGTAATCCCGCACATTTTTTGCCTAATCATGGTGTTGGACACATGGGACACATACTGAGTTGTGCATTTGTAGAAACAGTTAACATCTTTACAGTCTCATTTTTCACAGTACAGCATGCGTCAGAGCTTATTATAGAGTGATGTATTGAGGTAAATGTCTTGTACTTGGGGACTTGGAGATTTAATGAACTCTAGATCAGACAACGCAGAAACCCATCTGACAGCTATATACCAGCACAGTATGCATCCAACAAGGAAGGCGTTTAATGGGCTTTTTTTGCATTGATTAGGTTTCATTTGACCAATTCTGAAAACAGACCGCATGTGACTGAGCCATTCAAATTTTATTGAATCCATACCCAGCAACCACACTAGTTGATAACTCTCTTATGAATTCACAAGTTTTTACCGGCCTCGGCTGATCGGCCTTGCATGTGCCCTCCTGTGGTTTCTTTTTACAGCTTAGTGATTAATACGTGTTCCTGTTGGGTGTTCATGAAGCTCGTCTGGCTATTCATTCATTTATCAAGGACAGATTTTTACAAATGACTGAGAGGTTATTCTTTTCTGAGTGTGCTGAAAGTACTGAACATCTTAAACACTATCTAGACAAAAGTACTGGGACGCACCTCTCTATTACTGAATTCAGGTGTGGTGCGGGGCTGTTTTTCAGGGGTTGGGGCCTTTACTTCCAGTGACGGGAAATCTTAATGCTTCAGCATACCAAGACATTTTGTACAATGCTATGCTTCCAACTTTGTGGCAACGGTTTGGTCCTTCTCTATTTCAACATGTCCCAGTACACAAAGCCCACACGGAGCCCTGACCTCAACTCCATCCTTTGGGATGAACTGGAACGGAGATTGTGAGCCAGGCCTTTTTGTGCAACATCAGTGTCTGACCTCACAAATGCTCTACTGCCTGAATGTGTAAAGGTTCCCACAGAAACACTCCAAAGTCATGTGGAAAGCCTTCTTAGAAGAGTGGAAGCTTTTGCAGCTAGCAAACCTCTCTATGTATTTATAATGCAGTGTCGTTAAAGTCGCTGTTAGTGTAATGCTCAGGTCTCCCAATACTTTTGTCCATGTAGTGTATTTTTTGCATTTCAATATTCAAGGAACAAGAACATTCAATATATTCCCGCGGGATTATGTTATTGTCGGATACAAGCCACCACTATGATGGGATGCTTTAGCTCTGACAATCAAAATGTCCATCATATCAGAGGTTAATGCTGCGATCCGCTCCAACACTCTGCACACGAGCAGTTTCATCATCATACAGTCTTCACAAAATTCAGATCAACAAAAACAACAATATTGCCTCAGCTGTGAGAAAACCTAGTGCAATTTGCTGTTTACGCTCCGTCTGTCCTGTTCCCATCAAAGCAGCCTACCATAATGATCCCGACCCTTGATCTTCTCCCATACCTGTATTTACCTGGAGTTGCTGCGGTGACGCCCGAGGTTACCACGGCACCACACTGCAGCAACGACACCAGCGTCTTTCATCTCTGGAGAGAGACATCGTTTCACCCTGTCATTCTCATGTAAGGATTAGGTGGAGGGTTCCCAAAAGGAAGTAGTCTGTTACCAATACCTCTTATGATCCTTTAAACTTGGATCTTTTGTTGTATTGTACTAAGGACACATGCACGCACAGACACACACACACACACGCACACACACACACACACACACACACACACACACACACACACACTAGGCCAAGCCTGAAAGTAATTCTAACGTACACCTGAACCAAGTCTTTAAAGAACAACGTCCCTTTGAAGAAGTATTCATCGAAACGTCCTCACAAACATAGAGAAAGATGAGCGTACACACACACTCATACATACAGACACACACACTCTCTCTCTCTCTCTCTCTCTCTCTCTCTCTTGCAACATTTCCTCTGTAGCTCCATTTACAATTAATCTTGATATCTCCCTCACCTTTACAATAACACAGAATGAGAAAACCTCATTTTTCTGCATTTCTTTTCCCACATGCTCATACACACACACGCACACACACACACACACGGATGTGCACGCACATTCATTCACATTCATTAGTGTTATAAACTGACAATCTATTGCAGTAAACAACAAGCTCTCAGTCATTACCTTCACATTACCCCCTCACTTCATAAATACTGAACGAATGTCTGACACTGTACATGTGCACGCATACACGCACACACACGCACACACACACACACACCCACACACACACACACACACACACACACAGCTAGATGTACCGACGCACATTATTCATCTTCTCAAGTCTGAGAATCTCTCTCTCTGGACACATTTTTCTGTGTGTATGTGTGTGTGTGTGTGTGTGTGTGTGTGTGCGTGAAAGATCTTTCTCTGCCTTCTCAACCTCCCTCAGCCCACATTGTTAAATGAACACATTTGCACATAAACATCTTTTTTTTTTTGCAGTTGCTCTTTAGTCATTCTTTCTCCTCTTCTTTTTCCTTTCCTCTGATGCCCGTGTGAAGAGAACTTAATTAATTTCAGTGTTACCACATAATGAAGCCTCACTCCACATACACACACACATACGCACACACACGCACGCACTCACAAACACACACTCATGTACGCGCTGCCATTTAAGGAGTAGTTAAAGCGAGATAACTGTGCTTTGTGCCTCCTGGGATCTCTTGGGAATTAAGCTGTTATGCGCTTTGCGTGCATGTGTGTGTATGCAAATATATGGTATGCGTTCATGTATTTCCATCCTTCTATGTTTGTTTGTTACATTTTGACCCTAGTCAACACAAGACACAATTGCAATGACACAGCCTGCAGCCAGTACTCAACTTTTGTAGTTTAAACCATTTTCATGCTAAAAATTTTACCATGTCAGTGTTTCCTCTCGAATTTTACTTTTGTCTGCCAGGAAAAGCCTCAGAAGCTGCATTTATTTTTCTCTCTCCTTTTGAAATACAGCGTGTTACTAAAAATACTGTACAAGCAGGGATAATGAAATGACATTTTCAATTTTCAACAGATTCACGGGCAACTGGTGCATTTTACGCATCAAACAGGTTTGTTCATCATGCTGATCATATCATGTGAAGCACCGAGCTTGCTCCTAGCTCCTCCCCTTTGGTAGAATGAGATCAATTTCGTCCACTCATGTCAAAATTGTGCCATCATCCGACCAGCGAATATGTTCTGTGTTCTATATTTTGTTTGTGTAACAGTATTGCCGTACCTACATGTTGCACTGAATCTGGGTGACATCATCTAACATCAGTCTCATCCTTTACCCTGCCATCATCCTACTCGATCAGATATGGAGATGGAAAGAGCTGGGTCAGATGATGGACTGATGGATGGAGGCAGAGTGGGGGTTGAGGGCAGCTTATAGCTCGGGTGATGGTGTAAGGATATGGTGTGTGTGTGTGTGCGTTGTTTAGTTTGGGGGGGGTTGATGCATAATGGGTGTTAAAGCCTAAACAAGCTTTGGAGCTTGACTGCTATTCCCACGGGTGTATGGATGGGATCCCATCAATCCCATCCCCCAGTCACACAAATACACATGCACATGGGTACACACACACACATTAGGTTAAGGGTTAACCCCCCTCACTCCTGTTCCTATTGTTACTATGGAGATGGGGGTGAGATGTCACTGGCCACTGGACAAGCCAATGCATTTCAGACAGAGGACTGGTGACATATTTTAAGGTTTGAATGAAAGCATGGCGACATGAGCATGAACAGGACAACATCTAGATATGTCTTACACTTTAGACATTTTAAGTCGCACGGAAATTGAAAATCATTTTTGTTAAGAAAAATAAAACATGTAAAATCACTTCACCTAACTTCTAGTGGGGATCAGTGCCAGCATTATGGTAACTAGCTCTCACTTTCTGAGTGCAATATGAATGGCACACATGGTCTTCCTAAATGCCTCTAATGGTATTTCTAATGCTCTATAATGGGCATTAGATATAATGGGCTTGTTGAGGGGGGGGTGCATCTTGTGTTAACATTCACAGGCTATATAGGGCTGACTTGCTCAGTTGCATCTGAACTGAAAATTACCAGTACGCACAGTAGCTGCAGTATCATTCAGATGAGACGACAGGCTCTGATTGGTCGACAGGGTCAACCAAGGCATCATGGGATTGTTGGTGCCCTGGATGACAATAACAACAATAAAACTCACAGACAAGACATTCAGTGTAGGTTTTATGGTTCTGGATTTATTTTACAAGGTGTCCAAAAAACGTTCAAGGCTAGCAACTGGAAATGTCTTAATTGTGGCCCTCCAACTGATAACCGAGAGCTTACGGAAAACTTTGATATTGTCACGAACTGAAAATTTTTTAATATGAAAATTCAAATTCACACTTCAAGTGAATGAATGAGATTTAAGAACGATTTGACGCTCCTTCTTAAGAGGGGCTTGATGAGATGCAGCTATAGTGTTAGCTTCACCAGGGTTACCATCTAAAATGAACGAATTCAAGTCAGCAGTTTCTTAAACAACAGCGACAGGAATGAAGTGTGCCATGTTGTGTAAGCAACTTCATAATTAGTGCTCCATCTAGAATCCTGTGCGACGTGGGTGGGCCTTCATGTGCCACTTCCTGGTGGGAAAGTCACAGCTTCTGTGCTGGCATCATATTACATGGTTTCTGATTAATGAAACCAGCAACACTCAGACCAACCCAGAATCACCTCCTGCTGCCAGCTGAGACTGTCGGTGTGTAAAATTGCCCCGAGCAGCTTCTACCGTGTAGGAAATGAGTGTTACAAGTCATAGTTTGTGACTCCAGGTAAGTTTACTTTGGTAAAAGATTCTAACTGACTCCTCCAGCAGCATTCAGTGTAATGTGTGTGTGTGTGTGTGTGTGTGTTTGGTGTAATAACAGATGAGGTTCCACTGGAGATGTGCTTGAAGAAGTGGAACGGTTCTCTTGGGGTAAGGGATTTGTGGAAACACAGTGTGGTTTCTCCTGGTGTCAGACGGTGCAGGTGTGTGTGTTTGTGTGTGTGTTTCCGTCTGTGTGTTAATACCTTTCAGTTCCTTCCTGTCTTGTTGCAAAAATGACTCCTCCATCCTCCTCCTCCTCATCTTTCTCTGTAATGGAGAGATGTTGAAATGCACCCACCGCCCACTTTAGACTTGGCAGGAAACAGTCTTGGCTAGAGTAGAGAAGAGAGATCAGTGTTCATGCGCACACACACACACACATGCACATCTGAAGAGAATTTGGAAACATGGCAGCGAATACAGGTCTTCCTCTTCATCGACCTGCTGTTCATTCTCACAGCTCTCAACTTCAATTCATCACCAGCAGTGTTTATGGGTCTCGGTGAAATCATTCTTTTCTCGTCCTTTTTTGCTCTCCCTGTAGAGCTGCTTGTACCTTCTGAGGTTATCCAGTCCTTCCTAAGGGATATTTTTTTCCAAAAACTTAACAATAATTAGCTTCTCTGAAATGTGTTGATTGTCTTTCAGCAGTTTGAATGTCTTGAACTTATATCTATATTTATAGAAAATTACCCAAAAAACGCACCCCAAAATAAACCAAGCTAAAAATATGTGTGGTACCCTTGAAAACCTTAAAAAAAGTAGCTTTTAATCATTCCATGAATCACATAGTCTAATACTCCTCTTCCATAACATTAATTACAGGAGCATAAATATTAAAGGAATGTTATTGCAGTACTAGTGGCTTTGCGTATGGCCATAATAAACTCACTAACGAGTATTACTAATCACAAACTGTGGCCACAGGAATATTGTTGTGGTAATGTTTTGTTTTTTTGTTTTGTTTTTTTTACAGAGGATAAATATTCTTCTGAAATGTGTGCTACATGCATATGAATTTTTTTTTTGGGGGGGGGGGGGGTCAGATAAGAACATTTCAGTTTATTTCGGGACACACTCTGATCCTCAGTGCTCATGGCTGCAGTACAACTGTGATCAGCTTTCCATTCTGACGTCTGTGTCCAAACATCCACTCCTGGCTCTGTGTGTGTGTGTGTGTGTGTGTGTGTGTGTTTTGTTTATGCATAAATACTACATGTGTATTCTTAAATCGGCATATGCATGTCGGTGTGGTGTTCAGTGGCGGTTTGTACAGTATGTCTACTTAGAAATGATAGGTATTTATTTTGGACAGTATGTGCATAAATCATGTGCATGTGTCTTTTTTTGGCAGTTTCATTTTTTCAAGCAGAATTTCTCAACCTTTTATAGTGCTGGACTTGAGGTTGGAGAATGAGGTTGTGTGTGTGTGTTTGTGTGTGGGTGTGTGTGTCATGGTACTATGCTAGAAGGGAAGGGAGTGTGCAGGGAAAGTTGGAAGGAAAAGGCGAAAGCCTAGTGGCAGTTATGAAGTGAATTTCTGGCTTGGAATCTGGTGTGTGTTTAAGTGTGTGCGTTTTAGAGGGATCTGGCTGCTTTCTCCCTCCAGGACAGGGATTATGTAAGCACAGAGAAGTGAGGTCAAATACCAGCCTCCCTCCGGCTGTCTTCTGTTTAGACTGGGAACAATGGAAACACTGGTACAATCAAACCTCCTCTGCTCTTAAACCTCAAAGCGTTTCTCTCTCTGGAGACATTAAGCTGATTGCTATCTTCTCAGGTGCTAAACAACATACGGTCTCCAAATCTCCGACTTTAAACTTTTAACTCTTTACTTTATTATTACTATTAACTGTCACCTTGAAAAACAGAGAGAGAGAGAGAGAGAGAGGAGCAGACAGGAAAGAAAGGGTGATGAAAAATACCAACCGATCTGAGCTCTGTTGGTTGGCAGGGGCTGATGTTTATGCTTGTGTATTCCAGATAATAAAATTCATGGTATTTTATTTGGGACGGCATGGTGGTTAGTTCAGCAAGAGGGTTCTGGGCCTTTCTGTGAGGAGTCTGCGTGTTCTCCCTGTGCTTATGTGGAAAAACAAGCACATTAGCTTAACTGGCTACTCTGCATTGCCCCTGCGTGTGAGCGTGTGTGATTGTCTGTCTTTGTGTGTCAGCCCTGCGAGTGACTGGCGACCGGTCCAGGGTGTACCCCGTCTCTCGCCCAAAGTCAGCTGGGATAGGCTCCAGCCCCCCATCACGGATAAAACAGTATAGAAATGGTATTTTATTTGTATAGGTATTTCTTATTGAACTCTAGTGTAAAATGTAGTGCAAAGGCTGACACAGGCTGCCGGTGTCCTTGTTTGTTTCCAGTGATTGCAATCTAATATCACACTTAATGTCGTAATGATTGCGAGTCTCAATTCTGCAAGACACAAAATTATAGTTGTTAGAGATAACTGGTAGAAATTCTGAACTCCGATGTCTGAAGTAATACACAGTTATGCAATAATGTGGTGAAATCCTTCCATTGCCGTTCGTGTTCAGAGCTCGTTCTCACTGAGCCTGTAAGTGCCTGCGTATACCAGCGTGTGAGAGAGTAACTGTGTGAGCTGCTCAGTGGGAAACTCTGAAAAGAAGTTTACCTGGCTGAAAGTGCAAGGAGCTTATCACATCCGCCTGCTGATGACACTTAATGGTCAACAACTTTGTGTGTGTGCTCGCATTTCATGGACCCGTGTAGGATGTAAAAGCTAAAGATGGAAAACTGAATTGTCTATACTACTAGTTTGCATCAACTTAAAACTTCAGTATCATCCAATATGGACTCAGATATAACATATGACTGTTTAAATAAAAAATAAATAGTAAATAAAAATATTATTATCTATTAGGTTTGATGGAATTGCATCATAGTTCCATTATTATTCTATGTGTATCATTTTACAAAGTTCTGCTTTCCAATTATTGATTCCAAGAAATAAAAATTAATATATTGAACTGTGAATATGTCATTTTGTGATATACATAGATAGATAGATAGATAGATGACTTTATTCATCCCCGAGGGGAAATTGGGTTGTCGTAGCAGCCCGGTATATTTGAATACAATAAAACACACAATGAAATACTGACATAGAAAAATAGAATAAAATACACTTAAAGGACATTTGTGTGAAAATAAATAATTGTAAAATAGCAGTATAATAATAACATATAATAGTATATAATGGTAGCAGCAACTGTATGTACCAGTAATGATAGTAATAATAATAATACTAAAAATATATGTACACATTGAAGTGTTACATGTACTGTATATATAAGAGAAGACTAAACAACATCTGGGATGCATATGTGATGGGATTCAAGTGCAAAAGGTGACAGGTAGATTTAGTCCAGGTGTGTAGTCATGGCTCTGACAGAGGTAGATGAGTAGTCTGATGGCAGTAGGTAGGAATGATTTCCTGTATCGTTCTTAAACCCAGAGGTACTACAACAGGCTCCCGCTAGGACGACGCCATCTTAGTAACAAATCTTAGTAACAAATTTTAGTAACATAGTGCAAACTCGGAGAATTTGTAGCCATTTTAAGTGTGCGACCACATGACTAATATCAGCAATTTGTTCCTGTAAGGGTAAATTTGTGACTCTCTGTGAGTGCCCAAATGCCCAGAGCTGACTGCACACTTTATTTGAGTAAACAGAAAATTTACAGGCTACATGGGTCTGCCTCACTTTGCAGTTTAGTTATTTAACCTGAGAAAATATTCTCACTGCTCTGACTGCGCAACCTCATTAATATCAGTGAAGCAACATTTTTTAACCAAACACGCACAGCTTTAGCAACTTATTCAGGGGCTTTTTTCTGATAATGTTTGCTTTTTTTTTGTTCTTTTTTATGACACGGACAAAGTGTGGAGTCATGTTCAGTTTGCAACTAAAATGACTAAAAGCACAGAAAATAGCTGTGCTGTTGTTTGGGTTTACCTGGTCTATGTGAATGTGTGGGTATTTGGAGTCTTTGTGTAGGTGGCTCCATCCTCTATCCTGTGTGAGTCATGGGCTTCGTGCTGCTGTGTGTGTGTGTGTGTGTGTGTGGATGTGATGAAACATCAGGACCATCATCTCCACCCCACAACTCTTTTCCAGAGAGAGAGGGACAGACAGAGATGTCACAGTTGGTATTCTGCTGTGAATTCCTGCTGAAATCAGTCTCATACATTTCGTCATCTGTCTTAATTGTACTTTTTTCTCTCTTTATCTCACAGCTGGAAACAAGAACAGGCCAGAAGGCTTCTCTTATCAGTATCATCAGTACTATATGTTATATATAGAAATGATGATATATAAAGCTTTGCTCATGATCATTCTGCCATGCCAGTAATTGATATTGTAATGCACACTTGGTAGCAAAAGAGGAAAGCATGACAACGAAAAAGCTCGCTGCTCAGATTTACTGCGTTGTGAAATGTACCATGATTTAAATGTCAAACTGCCCGACAAAAGCAAAACTCTGAGCGAGAAGGAAGCAGTTCAGGTAGATTTTGAAAAAGGAACAGTGCACATAAGAAGCTCAACTAAAGATGTGTGTGTGTCATGTCTAAGCCCAAGACAAAATGACCCTGACGACGACATGATGTGCCCTTTTAATGGAAAATCCAAAGCAGCATATGAGTATACAAGAAAGAAAATTAAATGTAAAATCTGTGGTCTGTGTTAGTCGTACGTCGCCCCATCAAGTGGAGGTGTCTGAAGATGGCTGCCAGTGTACAGATAATGTGTCAGTTTATTTAACTGACACAAATGTTGACAGTCTCCGAACTAAAAGTTAGTGTCCCCCCACTGAATACCAAAGTCCTCAGTGTCTTGCTCTGCCGCTGTGCGTCACTGTCATCTCTTTCATGTTTGACTTTCTCCTTTCTCTGCTCGCTCGCTTTCATTACTCTCATCTCTGTCTCTGAGTGATGTTTGTCTGCTTGGAGAAAGAGACTTCAAGGGAATGACTGCAGCCGCTTCTCCACTCAGCTCTTCATTCATCCTCCTCATCCGTCGTCAGACAGCTGGCAGAGGCACAAACTCATCTCTTGGCCCGGGCCTGCCAGCTCTATTAAAGCACCATAGGTCATCGTACTGTCGTCTGGCTCAAGCTGCATATCGCTGCCCTGCCATCGGAAAAACTCATACTATGTCCAGTAGTATGAGTCCAGCCTTTTGTTGAAACTGGGAAAAAGTTTGTAACGTCGTATCGCTCCACCATCACGTGTTTTTAAGGTTATGCATTAGTGTTTTTGATTGTCATGTCATGATTTATAAGTCAGTTTGCTGTCAGTTTCCTTTTACACGCTCTTTTCTCTTTCTCACATATACGATTTGTTGCTGTTGTTCTTTCCCTGCCCGGCTTGTACACAGTTTGTCATATGGTTTGAACACAGCCTTGTGGTTTGGTAATGGAGCTTCTGAGGAAATTAGTGCTTTGTTGGCATCTCCCTCTGAATGTGCTCATGTGAAAATCAATTTGCATACAAACTAAATGTTTTAATGGCAGTTCTGGGTGTCATGGTAATACTTAATGTCTCCAGTTTCCAGACTCAACACTAACACAAATACACGTGCTTGTTAAGTTATCCAAAATCTTAGTCTGTTTGATAGAGGAAGGGGACTTTAAGCAGTTAAACTTTCTTTCATAAAGAGCCAAACTATTGTGTACGAGGACTGACTGCTGACGATTTGTACGCAGTCATTACTCTGCCTCATCAATCTGACGCACAAAGAGCTGCAAAAGAGAAGACTGTCATCCAGACAGAAACAGGAAATCATTTCTACTTATGAGAAATAAAAATTGAAAATTTTCGATGCCGTACACTTGTCATTTTTAAAACCAGCTTTCTGAACTTTGTTCAATTTCCACAGTATCTTCTGCCTTAAATGTGATTCGTTACAGACCAACCTGAGCCATAGTGTGCTGTCGTGGCCTACTTCCACTGTCATGCCATCATGTCCCAGAACTGTTCATCTCACACAGTCAAGACTAAAACTAGGCTAAAACTGAGTGCAGCATTGAACAAATTTTTTTTTTATGGATCATCACTGAATTTTTTTTTTTTTCCTCCCCCAGTCTTCAAAGATGCTGGCGATGGTTGTGATGGCAGCATTAATCAACTGGGTGGAAATGTGCTAGAGAGCCACAGGAGATACTGGCACCGTAGTAAAACTGGGACAGTGTCAGACCCTGCAGCCATGGCTTTCCCTTTTCCTCTCTGAAAACACATTCTTTCATACATTAACCCTCATTTTTCTCTTCATCAACACACTCCGCCTTTCTGCGTCACCCTCCTTCATGCAGGATTCATGCGCTTTCTGTTTTGCACACCATCTTCCCGGCTTTGTTTGGTTTCTTTGTGCTTCTTGTTAATGACAAGATAGAAGACAAACCACGATAAAAAGGCTTATGTCTTCACCTGCGTGTTTGTTGACTGCCTTAACAAAGTAGCTGCGGAAGCACCCAGTTGAAACATGTAATTGTGCGGAAAAATTGCCTCGTTTTATCACAGTTTTATTATGGCAATTTGCAAGGAAGTAAGAGTTAAGATCAGTGTGTAATTATTTCCAGGGATTGTCACACACAACAGTTTCAGGACTCTCCCTTCCACTGTGGTTCCTTTCATTAGATCTTGCAGCATCGGGTTGGTTAGCATATAACTTCACAAACTTCTGTGTTTGTGTGCAAATCAAACTGGTTAGTTATAGCTCAGTTTCTTCAACCGTGTCTGCCAGTTTGTGCATCTGAAATCATCAGAACAATTGACATCATGCTATTGGAGATGTGTGTGTGTGTGTCTGCTTATTTGTAAGAGGTCTGACAGGAGTAGCGCCCAAAGCATCACATGTATGATTGTAACAGATTAGGCTTTTGACTAGAAACAAGAATTCCATAATAAAAATCCATTATTATTTCAAGAGCAAGTCGTGATCACTACAGGACAAAGCCATGCAAATGCATGAAGTGAGTCTTGTTTCTGTCTTAGCAGCACTGACATAATAATGCATGCAGATACAGTCAGTTTTAATTAAATTCATTAATAATCATAGAAACAACAGGAGCACCAGCAAAACCCCATTTTTGTTTTGATATTTGTTTTATTTATTGTGTGTTGTAAATTATGTGGTTATTATCCAGATTGTTGCGATTCCGAATAAAATTTTAAATCATCATTTTTTAATAAGTCTAGTCATGTGAACTAGACAAACTTCATCTCTGGCAGCATTTGCTCGGTTCCGTATTTCCTTTTTGCAACACTGCGCTTCCCAGAAAGGTTTCACCTCAAGAGAAGCTCCTCTCCACTCTCCATTACCAAACTGTCAGTACATCTTAGTGGGAAAGTACTGCTTTCACAGGTACTGAGAAGAGCCGAAGTGCATGATGACCTGACGCCAACCCCTAACACACACACACACACACACGCACTGTGATCATGCCACCCTGTTTTTCACATCATGCACACCTGCAGCCACAAAGATACCAAAACTAGTCCAACATCACCATCATGCCCTTTGGTTCACGAAATTAGCTCCCTGACATGTCACGGCTTCTTACTGAAGTAAGGACGCCGCAAACCTTTTGGAGCATTCATCTGTTTCAGCTGCATTACCATACAGTAACTTGTGACAAGAATAAATCCAAACATGCTGCTCTCTTGTTTTGCTGTTGAAACTGTAATGCAAGTGATGCTGCAAACTCTTAAAAGAATGAAATAGTGTTTGTGGCTGCTGTTATGCCCACACAAACATCTTGGCAGAACATTTGCATTTTCCAAACATCCCTAATGGATATTCTCAGTATACACTTTGAAGAGAATGAGAAAATGACAAGATTTTAGGGGATTTAACAACTGTACCAGTCATGGATTCTCTAAACTCTCGCTGTGTTTACACGTCTTTGTGAAGCTGGCAAGTTTTAAGTGTTTCACACTCACGGGTAGAGACACTGCTTTGCCTCTCCAATGCTTATTTCTTTTTTTTTTTTTTTATTTTAGTTACAGGATGTTTGGCTATGGTGTCTAAATTTAAGGTATGATACAGCACTGCAGCAGTGCTTGAAGTACGCATGGAAAATATTCTTACCGCCTCACTGCCACTCACTCAGAGTATGCCAGCAAATAGCCAGAGGCCCTGTTCCATTGTTTAAGTCATTCGGTTCTCGTCCAGTGTGCGGTCATTTCGGGCTGCGTTCCAAACAATGACCCTACTACTGGTCTTTGACACCTGATGGATGGCATCTGCTGTGACTTCACTGCCTTGAAAGTTTCACCCATTACAGGAAAGTCTTTTATCATCCAGTACCATGCTGCAGGGGTTGAGGTACGCTTCAGGATGACAGCTAGCAGAAAACTGAATTAAAATATACTCGATAAAAGTGATAAAAAAACACACACACAGTACAATAGGAGCTATCCGTTTTAATTGACTAATGTCCCCTCCCCGGTTGTGCTGTTGCCTCGTTGTTTTATGTCCTCTTTGTTCTCTGCACTCTCTTCCTCTCTCTTTTTCTCTTCCTCTGGTTTTGAGTGACACTACAGTGCTCTGTTATATCTGCTGAATTCAGCTGCTGGAGCTTGGAACACACACACACGTGCGCGCGCACACACACACACACTTTCTAACACACTTTTTAAGACATAAAACAATGTCAGCGGGAAGGCTTCTCCTGGCGGCCCGTTCTTCTGTGTATTGTATGATCTTGGCTGTAATAAAGGAAAACCTCCGCAGTCACACCTATTCAGTCACGCTCTCGCTTCCTCTTCTATCGCCACCAGAAAATTGAATTTCTGCCGCTGTTGTTCCCTGTGATGCCCATGTCCCAGATAAGTCACTCATGTCCCTCGGTGCATGCATATACACACACACACTCATGCACACACATGCACATAGCAGTGCACAGCTGATGTGTGTTTTTTAAGGCCAGTGCTGTTGGTTTGTTGACAGCTGCTAATAATGTGGAGCTCAGAATTCTGCTGGTGTTTAATGTCCTTCAGATTGCTTGTTTCCGTGCCAGAAACCAGAAGTGTTTAATGTTCTCAAGAATTTCTAATCTTATCTGAATACAAAATGGGATTTAGGCCTTTTAAAGATCCAATATGTGGCATTCACGTCTAATTTAATTACAGTAAAAGTGCGTTTCATTTGGTTGCCTGTGGCGATGTCTTCAGGAGAGAATCTGAGAATGAGGAAGGGACGCAACTAAACTTAACATGAATCAGACTTTAAACGTGATCCATGAGCAAACAGCTTTTGATCTGCAATGTTGGGTTGTTTAACAATGAAGACAAGGACTCCCATGATCCCACACTAGTTACATGCTTTGATTTGCTTCAATCAAGAGAGCCCTAGCAGCAGAAACTGCATGCTGTGTATTTAAGTAATTTATCAAGCAAAAATTCCAAGCATTCCCTTTTTTCCAGCCCCTGGTTTCAATTAAATTTTAATATCTTTACAATTTTACTGTCAGACAGAATAAGCAAAATGAAAACATCACTTTGGGCTCGAGGAAATTGTGCATTTTTTCACTATTTGAAAGGCTAAACAGTTAATTAATTTGAAATAGATGCAGATATTCAGTTTTGTTGCTTTTCTTTGTCAAATATGATAGTAACATTTTAAGTTTTCCATTGTGATTTAGATTAAAACAATATGACCATCTCAACTTGGACATTATAATGATGATTTTTCACTTCCTCCTGACACAGGATAGACAAAACAGTTCATAGAGGAAATAAACACCAGTGTTGCAGTCCTAATCGATGGAGTCATCAGTAATAATTGTTGCCTGCTGTCCCTCTTTGGTTTTGGAATAGTTTTGGATAGTTTTGGAATTTCCCTTCAGGGATAAATAAAGGAATTCTAATTTTGTATGATCAAACAAGCTGCATCACATCCGTGAGAGCTGAATGAAAGGCTTTCTTGCTTAAATCGGCTGAACTGCTGAACTCTAGCACTGAGCAGCTCGCTACATAAAGTTATTGCATAATCTTGACTCCTAGTGGTGTGTGAAACGTGGCCCTGCATTAAAAAAACACACACACAAAAAAAAAACCATGTCACTTGCCATCGTGTTCATCAAAGAGAATGAGAGTGTGAAGGTCACACTGTGAGGAGGAAGATACTGATCGCTACGCTGCTGGTTGCCAATAAAAATGATTGATCGATTTAGCCTCCCTGGCGTAAGTGTTGTGTTGTGGTGTTGTTGTTTGGATGCTTCCTTTTTGCTCAAGCTGTATGTGTTGTCAGCGCTGCATTGTGCAATCCATAAAACGTTGATCACAAAAAAATAAGTCCCATTGATTCATAAGTAAATGTCATCCATTATCACTGAAGCAGTGCTTCACTTCTTGCAGTGTTGAAATTTTTCCAAGATTCTTCCCATAACTGTCACGGTGTTTCTATTTTTTGGACAGCTTATGGGTTAACGTTTCCCTCTTTCTATATAGCTTTATATTTTTCCCCATATGGTGTAGGCAGTAATCAGTTTCACTGTGTGTGAAAGTATAGTCCTGCATATTCTCACTATGATAAAGCAAAGAATTTCTGCTGACTGACATTCCTATTCGCAGACAGGCTACATTCCCAGCCACAAACTGCACATGCTCTCAGAAACCACACACTTATACCCACACACACAAACACACACACACACACACAAACAGCCACACAGGGAAGACAATGGTGGATGTCTAACAGGAAGATATGTAGCATTCACACACACCGGGGCTGATTGAGCAGTCTGTAACAACAGATGGCTCTGAACCCTGCAGATGTTTGTGGGTGTGTGTGTGTGTGTGTGTGTGTGTTGCTGTTGTCAGTCGTGAATAAAGATCTCTTGTTTTTCATAATTGAATCTTATGACTGGCTGGTGGCTCATGAGGCACACACACACACATGCTGATAAAAAATGGATTTTTTTTTGTTTTTTTTCCATTTTATTTATTTATTTATTTATTTATTTATTTATGCTTGAACACACACCAACAGACACTGATCCATTAGCCACTGGTGGTCCACAAGTGGACAGGTGGGCTAGTCTGGTGTCCCACTGGTGGTCTACAGACATCTGTGTGTGTGTGTTTGTTTGTGTGTGTGTGTGTGTGTGTGTGTGTGTGTGTGTGTGATAGAGAGAGAGAGACATTTGAAGCCAGTCTGGTTTGTGCTCACAGGGCTGAGACTTCCCTGTATGTGGTATCTGAGCTGGGTACGTGTGTGTGTGTGTGTGTGTGTGATGTGTGTGTGTGATGTGTGTGTGTGTGTGAGACAGAGAGACAGAGAAAGAGTCTCCTTGCCCACCTCTGTTTGACCTGCCATCTCAATGAGGTATTTCACAGCAGTGTCCCAGAAAGAGCACAGTGAAATATAATGAACTGAACCAATTTAATGTCACATAATGATAAGCTCTTCTATTGATCCCTGTGGGAAGGCTTCAGAGTTTTGTGAAGGTCTGACACTGAGCAGCACTCTGGGATTTACTGTCCTGCTCCAGGGCACTTTAGCAGGGAGGACAGTGTGGACAGAGGACACTGTGTGTGTGGCACAGAGGAATAAGCTAATATCAGGCTTTGGCTGCAGGTAATACTTGTTGGAATAAATTCATTACTGGCTTTGGTCTTTTCATGAGAGTCACTGATAATAAGAAAAATGTACCTCACCTGATTTTTCCTTCAAGCCAAGCCGCTGCCAATAAAATTACATTAAAATAAACAAATTTACAGAAGTTTTAAATGATCTTAAATTAACACGTGAACTAACAGGATGAACTCTTAGTCTGACAGTCATTTTGCTGATGAATGGCTCAGCTTACGAAATATGAACAAAATAGTACAATACAAAAACTGCCTGTCATGACTTCTCAGAGCCAAAGTGTCATCCTTTAATAATTTCATTATAATAACTCAATAATATAATAATTATGATTTACTTCCATACGTGATAAAGAATAGTAGCAAATCATCACATACGAGAAGCTGGAACCAGCAAACATTTGGGACTTTTGCATTAAAAATGTGTGAACAATTAAGTAATATTAGAAATAAAAATATTATATTATTATAGAAAGTGAAAGGAGACGTTTTCAATTTAATCAAGCCAACTAAAAGAAATTATCCCAGGAAATTGGTTCATGGAAGTGACTTGCAAAACTACAAATCTTTCTACAAGTTCTTTGTATTCTTGATAACTGACTTAACTTAAAATCACTGGTCATTATTTTAGTACAGTAGTTCATTTTCAACATTGATCGGGAATAAAGCAAAGTGGGAAAACCAGTGCTATGCTGCATTACATATAAATTGAAGGGCTGAAGTAAAATGGAACAAACTGCAACAGAAAAGTGCTGATACACTTCTGTCATGCCAAACTAACCCATTTCAGCCCATTAAAATTCTGTTACTGGTAATTCCACTAAAATTACCAGTAAAAGAATTTTAATGTGCGGTAAAACTGGGTTCAATTCAGTATAATCTGATTCAGTCTACTTTAATTCACTGTCATCTATTCCTACTCACTCCACTATAGTCTTGACATGCCCAGTATAATCCAGTTCTGGTTAATCCATTAATTCAGTATAATCAGTTTTAGAACCGCATGATTCAGTTCAGTTCAATATAATCCCATTTCAGTCCAGTATAATCTGGTTCAGACCAGCTCAGTTCACACAGTGAGGACATGAATGTGTTCCTGGTCCCAGCGGGACACAGATCCTCTCTCTCTCTCTCTCTCTCTCTTTCTCTTTCTCTGCGTGAATGAGCTTATGATTGACCCGCTAAGTAGACAGATGGAGGAAGGTGTGTGTGTGTGTGTCTGCATGTGTCCGTCTGTACCAGCAGTAGCTTCCCCCTTGGCTTTGTGCTTTTGGCCAGACTACTCTGACACACAAACACACACACACAGATTCTACACAACTCGACTTACTGTAGACGGTTGGTTTAATAGCTGGAGCTGGTTTAATACAGCAGCATGTTGTATGTGGAATATATGCGTGTGTGAGAGAGAGGCTAAAATGTAATTCTTGGCAGCCGAGTGCACCTCAGACTGACTGAACCACAACTATGACAACAATCTTCTCTCCACGCTGTATTTTTGGCAGCTTGTGTGCGAAGTTTATGTTTCGGTGTGTTTGCTCAGGAAAAGATTGTGGCTGCTACAGGAAGATGCAGGGGGACAAAAAGAGCAAAAAACACAGGAGACAGAGAAAGGCAGAGACACTTAAAGGTTTGGTTCAATGACCTTAACTCCCCCGTCTCTCCCTCTCTCCCTCTCTCGCTCTGGGGCCTTGCAGCTGCTCTCAGCTGTCCTGTGGTAATGATGTCAGCGAGCAGCTGCAGCCCAGTGATGACATCAGCAACACACCCAGCACCCTCCCCACCTGACAGAAACACACATAC
The DNA here is from genome assembly GCF_020382885.2 of Scatophagus argus. NCBI lineage: Eukaryota > Metazoa > Chordata > Actinopteri > Scatophagidae > Scatophagus > Scatophagus argus. Next base: position 15,655,906 of record NC_058503.1, on the reverse strand, counting down.
CAACTCTTCTCACATGCACTGATGTTTACCTGCTCTGTCAGTTTGCTAAATATAGGCTACTCACTACAATTTCAACCATTTTAGAACATTTTCTTGAGTTTACATCCTGTGTTTGTAATTTTCTGGACACTGAAGTGCTTTTCCATTTGTAACCATAAAAGATGGGGCCTATCGATAGTCCCATATTGATAATAGAGAGTTGAAAAAATTCACAGCGACATGTCATGCTTTGAAGTCACAGTTCAGTTTGTTTCCTGTTTTATTTTGTAGTTTTTCCTCCCTATGTGTCCTGTTTGGCTTTTCATTTCCTGTCTTTGTCTGCATTCCCTCTTTTTTTTGATTGCCTGCCCCGCCCTGATTGTTGTCACCTGTGTCCAGTCTCCTTTGTCTCTGTCTGTCTGTGCTCTCCTTGTGTGGGTTGTCGGTTTGTCTGTGTTTGCTGCTTTCCCAGTGTCCCTCATTCTTTGTCTGGACCTTTTTTACCTTGACTCCCAGCCTCCTTTTGTTTGCCTGTATTATTTAGTTTTTTGTTAACAAGTTTATTTATTGAAGCCTTTTTTGTTCAGTTTACCCTCGTGTCCTGTCTGCAGTTGCGTCGTCCATTTCGTGACTCTCCTTAACAGCGATACAGCAGCTGTTGAGTAAAGAAGCATCTAACATAAATGTTAAGTATATACTCTGTCTCTCTCACAGTTAGCACTCTCACTAACTGTGAGAGAGACTCAAAATGAACCCAAAGAGACAGATGGATGATAAACAGAAATAAAAGAGACGAAACAGTGGCAGAGAGACGCAAAAGCGATCACAATGAGACACAAACGATGCCGCCGCTTCATCTGGAGTCATTTCCTGTCTCTTCTTTCAATCTGTGGGTTTTTCTCTGGTGCAGAAGAGGTGGGGTTCCTTTTCCCCATATCCAAATCCAGGGGCTGTTGTCTCCTGGAAGGACCATGTTGAGCCCAGCATGTGAGCATTCATGTGTCAGAAACAAAGAACAGGTTCCAGTGCTCTAAACCTCTCATACTAAGTCATTTAAAATGACAAATTGAGGTCAGATTTTCAGATTTTTTGCTAATCCAGAAGAATTGAAAAGGAGTCTGTACTGTAACCTTGGGGCCTGTTGTCTGTGTGTGTGTTTTAAATGTAAAGTTTCCTCTGGATTTTGTGTTTGAGGATTCACTCCTATCACCAGTCTGATTGGAAACGCATCCTCCAACCATCTGCCTGCTCCATCTGACTCCGCAGCCTGCTCCTTCGCTTTCCTTACCCTACACATGTGTGTGTTTTCCTCCTCACCCTTCCCTGCTGTCACTTTGTGAAACCTTCCTCCCCGCATTGCTCCTATTTCTCTCTATAGGATGTCTGTACATTATGTAGTGTGCCTTGTATCTCAGATGAGCTTGCTTTCCCAAAGTCAAAAGAACGTTTTCTCATTAGCAGAGTTTTGACCGTTACTGGAGCGATGGATAATGAAAAAGCTCCTGAACCTCGGGGGGCATATTCCCTGGTGTGAAATGGTTCAGTAGATAAACTCCATCTACACGTACCTCCATCTAAATTGTTGTTGCTCAAATGTGGCCTTTTTATCAACCAGTTTAAATTTTTTCTCAAATTATTGCTGAACACTTAATTAAAGCGAACAGTCAAAATCTCAGGGGCTGCATGTTTTGTTTTGGGGTTTTTTTTGTTATCTTTCTGATTAAAATGTGTGACAGCATACCGTTATAAGTACTGTGGTACTACACAGATGCCTAAAAATCATTTTCCCCATAAGGGAACATACTGGTACAGCAAAAAAATGTGAAAATGAAATGTAAAAACCATAAGCAATAAAACTGTTACTCGTATCACAATTCCGATATCTGTCAAAATAATTGCAATTTGATATATATATATATATATTTTAATTCATGTATTTTTCATTCAGTCTTGTCTCAATCTGCTGAATCCACTGGTAAACTCAGGATAAATTCAGCCTGCCTTCCAAGTAGTCTGTATCTCAGTGAAATATCAATTTAGGATCTGTTGAGCTCGTTACAAACATAAATTAATTAGTGCATTTTCTACTTTGAAGCTGAAGTTGAAGTGTCTGTAGTCTTTAAAGTACAGACTGACTTGACCTCAGTTTAAGAGTTTATTGGTGGTTGAGGAGAACTTTCTTTCTTCTCGCATACCAGAAAAGGGTGAATCAAGTTATGTAAAGGTTAGATATGCAAGCAAAATAGAACGAAAATCTTGTTTTTGTCCCAACTTTGTGGGTGTTTGTGAACTTTGCAGGCTGCCAACATCAGTTCAGCTCAGCTCACTTCATTCTCAAGACTGTACTCCATACATTCGCTAATGAACAAATCAATTGCCAGATGACGTTTTCATTTTTTTCGATGGTTGCTCATATGTGACATATGGCCTGTGTAGTATTCACTACACAAGTACGCCAGTATCACCGCTTTAATCCTCTTGTTCCTTTATCATTCATGAACGCCTCTTATCTGGTCCCTTTTAAATTGTGACTCCTATCAAATTAATTTTTTCTTCTTTAGAACTAATCAAGTTCCTTTATTAAGACCCCTTATCAAGTTTTTTTTTCTCATTAACTGTGACTCTTATCAAGTTCCAAGTCTAGTGGGGTGCTTTCAAGGGAATTGAAAGATACAGTATATCACAGATCTGCAGCCTTCAGCCCTCAGAGCCTGAGCCCTGCTATAATGTCCCTTTGTGTATGCATTAGTCAGTCTGTTGTGCCTGCTCTTTATGAAAGAGCACAAGCCACATCTGACTAGAAATTATCCCCTGCACTTATCCCCTGAAACAGCAAAATACTAATAAATAGGACGATATAGGCAGAGGGCAGGGTCTCTGCGGATACAGACACTGCCGCACACTTCCAGTGGGTTATAAGTTTTGAGTGAGATTATTGTATGAGTCTGTACATTGTTTTTTTTGTTTGTTTTTTTGTCATTAAATGTATAGGTATACTATGGAAAATCCATATTATACCGTTAATTTATACAATAAATTAAAGGTGACCACATTTGTGGTTTCTGATCAAATTTCTTGCCAGCTAATGAATGGATTTCCATGAAGTGATGACTTAGCCTATAGGCCTAGCCTTTTTTCTGCTGCACCCAAAATGTACCAAATCATGAGGTTTCCGTACCGTTAAAGCCCAAACCATACAGTACGGCCTCTTTGTGATGGAGCAGTTGTGTATTTCTGAGTTGCCATAGACAGACAGAGGGGAGAGCTGCTGACAGCTGCATGCTCGTCTGCAAGACTCAGTGGCTCCATGAGAGAGAGAGGTAGAAACATACATTGAAACAGAGAGAGAGAGAGGGAGAGGGAGGGAGACAAAGAGAGTATCAGAGGATCACATTTCTTTCTATCTCTCTCTCTCCATCACTGAGGCGTTATCTGACCCACTGTGGCCTGGTACATCTGTCCTACTTGCCTCTCTATCTTTCTATCTTTGTTTAATGTCTCTCTGTCTCTCTTTCATTTTCTCACAACTTCCCTCCGTCCGTCTCGTTTGGCCGACTTCCCAATCACACTCCCCTACAGCGCATGTGTGTGTTAGTGTGTGTGTGAGAAGGATCATTTCCGAGGTAGATGTTTGCCAAAATAAAGGTTTTAATCTCCTTTATAGGAATTAAAATCGATGCACACACATACACACAGATACGCAGAGTTAATCTGCTTCTTATCTTCACCAAATCCATCTGTTTTGTGGAAGAATAAATCCACTGTTCATTGGGGCAATTTCAAGAGGGGTGGACAAAAAAAAAAAAAATGAATGAATGTTTTATTTTTTAACAAAGGTTGTGTTTATTTTCGGTCATCTGGATTGTGTTGAAACACACTGTGTCACTGTATGTTCCCTGTGTTTCGCCCACCTCTGTTTCTTGGCCGGAAATCCGAAGAGATCAAGCAGATCTGTTTGTCTGACATGAGATGGGCTTGGATGACAAGCTCGTGCATATGTGTGTTTGTGTGTATATAACAGCTTAGAGTGGCTTAACCCTCGTCACTAGCTCCTTCATCCTCTTTTTGCCTAATTAATCTGAGTGAAAAGTCCAGCGACATAGACAGTAAAACCAAAAAGTACAAAAAGCACAAGAATTCCTATGTGCCTGGACTGGTTTGTTTGTGCACAAATGGCAAATATCTAAAATAAAAATCTTGAATCTTGTAAAACAACTTGCAAGAATGAAAAAATATCTTGATGTTGATATTTTTCATCTTCTTGTTCCATATCCCGCTGAAACGAAAATCCCATGTTACCCCCCCCCCCCCCCCCCCCGACACCCCATCACACTGAGCCAATCCAGAGAAAGACTACATCCAGAGCCCCTTCTTGAAAAAACGCAAATACCGTAAATATTTGATGATTGATATATATAATTCAAGTCCCTATGTGATGAATTATGCAATGTCTGGTGGGATTTGATGAATATTTGTCTTTGTTACTGATAGCTCTCTCTCTCTCTCTTCCACATCCGACTACTGCACAAGGTCCTGTGTGTTTGTATGTGGAAGGAAATGATAAAATAACATCATGTTCACACGGAGTATGTGAGTTTGGGGAGTCAGTACACATTTCAGAAGTAATAGGATTAGTTATGACTCCTGTGGAGCAGCAATTTGTACTCCACATACAGTACTACATACACATTAAAAAAAAAAAATAAGCAGAAACACTTCTAATTATTTCCCAAACCAACTTTTTTATTCTACTTTCTAAAATCAGGATGTTTTTATTCTCTCCAGTGAAACATCAGAAACTTCACAAAGGTGTTTGTGTTCCCCTTTGACTATAGAAGCTAATAGAGCTGAGAACAAAAAAAAAAAGGACAGTGTCAACAATTTTCTGACATTTCACATCTGTTCTGCAGGGATTAAAAAAAAATCCATTTCAGGTTGTTATTTACTGAAGGTGATAGCAAAGGTAATGGCCTCGCAGCTTTTATCTTTGTCGCGACGCTTTGTGTTTTCCTCTCAGAGAAAGCGACATTTAATGGGACTGGTTAATTAACAGCTGTATAAAACGCAGTGGCAGCAAGCGAGAAAATACGCTGCTGAAATGGGAAGTGACAGAGGCTCAGATAGAGCTGTGAGAGACACTGTGAGAGAAATCAGCTCAGTGAAGCAGCTGAGTGCTGCGGAGAATTGAATGAACTGAACAGCTGAGGATACGCGCACACACACACACACACACAGAGTACAGTCTGGTAATGGTTAGGGGTTATTAGCAGGTCAAGATGAGTCAGGAGAAGGTCAGGAAGGAAACCACATTTTTGTTATGCAAGATGATCTGAAGAGGCAGTGTGTGTTTAGATGACTTTTATGTGTGTCTTCCTTCTAATGTCAGTTGGTATATATTACTGTATTTTGTATATATGTGAATATTGCCTGTGTTGTTTGTGTGTGTGTGTGTGTGTGTGCTCACAGCGGTCCACCCATCATATGTCTGACTTAATGTGCCACCTGATCCAGCCCAGCCCTCAGCCCCTGAAGTCATTACACACTGCTATCCAATCCCTCAACATTTCCCAGTCAGCCCTCTGGTGTCTTAGACACGTGTGAGACCCCTAATGTGCACATGCACACACACACACACACACACACACACACACACACACACACACACATTGTCTTAGTACAAGAATATTAGTAATGGTGTAAGGGGTTAATTTTTCATCTTTTCAAAAATATTATTAGTTATTTTTGGAAATTGTTTGTTCTTTGACTTTGCCATTTCAGATTTTCAGATTTCTGATTTGGCGCTTTTGTGATTCAACCTTTTTATTTGGATTGATGATTATACTTAGTACGTATTTATTGTATGATTTGAGCATCAGGACTGATCAGACCATCAAGTTGGAACAAGTGTGTTCCAGTTTGAGCATGTTGATGCTGACAGCAGGAAATAAAACCATTACAGCATCCACCGATTGTTCTTGTAAAGATGATTATAAACATGTTTGATTTTTGATACTGTAACTGTCACAGTGCTAGAAAATTACTTCAAGAACTGTTTGAAGATGAAGAGAATGTGATACAACAGCGCAGTGTGCCGTGGGCAAAAATGATTCCTATAATCCAGGCAGGTCTGCAGTTCACCTGAAGTTCACCTCACTTTTACAAAGTTCACATCTTCAACTCTCGACCCTCGCTCCATCTCCCTTTGCACTTCCTCATCAAATCTTAATGTTTTTCCTCCATTTCTGCACTATAAACTATAAAGACAAACTGATTTATGATTGATCTTCAGATACACTTTGAGGTTTGCCTATAATTTGTATGTGTTGGTGGAAATAATTATTTTGTGTAAGGCGTCTCAAGGTTTGATCTGAGGAAAACAGATAAAGTTAATAAGAGCAGATTGCGCTTCATTAGCTGCTTGTCATTTCATGCCTACCTGAAATGAAAACAAGCACACGCTGATTAGCCTCAGGTGTCTCCCATGACAGGATATAAGCATTAGTTATTTGATTTGATTTGTGGAGAACTGTGTCAGAAGGCTCATTAAAACATTGGCCTTTATGTCACTGCTACTACTGTTGTCATGTAACTCATAGCTGCTCTTGCCAAATTTGTTCAAATCCCCAGTATATGAAGTGATGCAAACATCTTTCAAACCTCCTTGTGCCTATGCAGCGTTTACAAATGATCTCCCGGTTGTATAATGTGGCAGTTCCACTTGTTTCGTGTCTACATTTTGGCTCATTACTTGCACTGTTGCACTGCATTTCCTGGAGATTGCTTTGGCAATCATTTTCGTTTTGGCATTCTTACTATTTCTTCCCCCAAGGATGCGTATTCTGTAGAAAAACTACCATGTTTTCCCCAACTGCTACATCCATCCTTCCTGCCCTCTTTTACTATTCACTCTCATCTCCTGTAGAGCTGTCTCTTCATCCGGCTGCCAAGCGAGACACACACACACTCTACCCTGAATAGACTTGAAACCAAATTTATAAATGTTAATATAGGGAGGTCACCCTTTACACAGTGAGAGAAGAGAAGAGGTCTGGAATGTGAGAGATACTGCTTCAGTGTCGCTGGACCTTCTCCTGTAGGACAAACGTGAAGAACAAGTCAAACTACCTGAAGCTCCATCCTGAGGGACATGTCTCCTGTTATTTCGTTCTTTTCACCTTTGTAGAGTTTCACATCGAAAAATGAACTAAATGCACTCATAATACTTAAAACCACTTTATATTGCAGCGCCTAACATGCGCTCCTCCTCGCTTCTCAAAGGTCAGTCTCCGCCCCTTTGTTAAACCCACCAATCAGAGTAGCTCGGGCCGCATGATTAATGAACCCTACGTGGGTCGTGACCTTTTCCTAAGTAACCGCAGAGATAAAAGCAGTGTGGGTGTGTGAGTTGTACAGGTGTAATAGCCAGGGAGGTGGCGGAGTCCATGACTTGATATATGGGGAGCAATGCCTGGAAGAGAGCTCACCTTCCTAGTACATCAAGATAGATATGTAGCATTGGATGACTGTGTGTGTGTGTGTGTGTGTGTGTGTGTGTGTGTGTGTGTGCGTGTGTGACAAATGAGAGCAAATTGAACAAATGAGAGCCGAAGATGTCATTCAGTCAACAGCAAGGCTATGCAAACCAGTCACACTCAACCACACATGCTGCTCTCTCGCTCTCTCTCTCTCGTACACACACACGCGCGAGTGCGTGCTTGCACTGTGCGCGCACACACACACACAGCAAGCATGAACCATCATTAGCATTTCAAAGTAACAAGGTGCAAGGGGGCACAAAATTATGCATTTTGCGCACTTTGAAATGGAGATTTGCTTAAAGACTGGAAAAATACTGTTTACTTTTCCCAAAGAGAGGATTTGAAATGGTCCAGATTATTTCCACTGTATCATCAGTGCCAACACACAAACGCTCGCTCATTCAGTGACTCAGTGGATGACTGACAGCGTCACAGGAGCAGATCAGATCATGTTTATGTTGTTTGGTGTTAAGCTAGTTAGTTTTACCCTTGCTTTTATATTCACAAACACTAGCAGGTTTTTATCTCCACAGCAGAATTACAAAGAGGCTGTGCCATCAGTTTCCTTTGTTGACCTCCCAGTAGATATGTGGTTTTAAGTCTTAAACATGTAAACCCAACTTGCTTAAGGTCTAAAACTCAAAATGTTCCTGATTGGAATAGAAGTCAAAGATCACACACACACACATACACACACACACCATAAACACACCAGAAGAGAGAAAAAGTACATTTTGGTATAAATGAATTTCCTTTGGTCCATGACAGCTTTGTGACTGCTGACTGTCAAGTCATTCTTTTGCTCTCAGAGATTATTATTCTTCAGCCATTTAAAAAATGGCAGACCAGGCTTCGAAGTCATCTGGGATGAAGTGAGATGATGAGACAAAAAACAGATTCCTGGAAGGTTTTTTGACTTTCCTAGTTTATCAGTATCTCTCCCTTGTTTTTTAATAAAGATGACACAGTATTAGTCAGATTCCTAAAAAGAGAGATGAACCCGTGTAAATGTGTGTTCTTCTGTACTATGTATAAAAATGTTATGTCATTTAAGCCAAATTTTAAACAAATATTTTGTGGTACATTTTTTGCAGGCAAAGCTTCGTCCAGCTTTACTTCTGTTTTCTCACGGCAACATAACTGTGGAGATTTATGTTGGTCATGTTAAAAAATCTTTATCCATCTTTCTATTCTTACAGAACATCTGTGTTATACATCTGAGATACATTTCAAGCAGCTAGCGATCCAACACAAATGTGCCGAAGCACTTCAGCCAGGGTTGGTGTCTTTGTGCTTTATAAATGTTTTTTGCCAAAAGAGAAATGTCACCATGTTTTCATATATGAAGCTGTCTCCGTAAAATAAACTCCTCCAGATAAAGTGTTCCCATTGGCTGTATTAATTAGTAGATTTGCTCAGCTGAGAGTACCCACCCCACCCCCACCCACCCACCCACCTCGTGGTTCTGCTGTAATGAAGTGTTAAATTAACAACTGCAGGCAACCTATATAGTTCATGCTATTAATTAATCGCACGTACAGTACATAAGAGGTGTGCCTTTATGGCAGATAAGAAATAGATCTTTCTTACATCAGCTATTTTGGCTTGAGGGACGTGCAAGACTTTTCACAGCGGGCATCATAACTTGCCACAGAAGGAAAAGCACTTATGTTACTAATTATATTACTGAAATTTTTCTTCTATGGAAAAATGCAGGCGTTGTCATTATTAGTAGTACTTTTTTAGTTAAAACTGTACTTCACAAAAGTGGCCCTCTGGTGAAGTGAGGGCGTCTGTCCTGAGCATGTCAGTCCCTGGTTGTAGAAGACAGAAGATAATCAGTTGGCGGCTTATCATTTGATGAAGATTGTCTTCTTGCTCTCAAAAACGGTACAGTTCAGGCTTCATTACTCCGGAGGCTGTAGCTGACAAAGAGTAGCTAATAGCATGGAGAAATCTACTTAGCTGAATTGTCTTCGAAATAAATCAGTGTAATCCACGTCGGTTGTCTTCTACTCTACATTAAACACCTGATGGTCTGCTGACCATGCACTGCATCTTAACCGTTGTGTGTAAAAATGTAGACTTTGGCAGCTCATTTTAGCTTGTGTTGAATTTAGTGGAACACCCAGACAGGCAGAAAGAAATTGTTAAATGTTATTTTATCGGTGTTTTACCCACAAGCAAGACAGGAATGCAATTGTCGAATTTTTGCAGTGGACTGCGGCAGGGTTGGAGGAAAGTGTTAACTCACCGAGGAAGATTGTGTTGGCTTTTGAATTGTGTGCTGCAGAATGATCTCTTTATGAAAACAGCGATTGGTTTTCGGGTGTTGCTGAAGGTTCGATTTCAGAAAGAGTGATGCATGAAGTTGGATTTTGATTGTCAGCCTCATTCACCTGTTTTAACATCTCTCACACTACTGGGTTGTTGGATTCTATGTTGGTCATACCTTTAGGCTGCCCATGTGCATGTCAATCAGGAGTGCTTTATCAGAGTTATTCTGTGCAGCAGCACTCAAAGAGATTGTGCTGTTGCATACATTTGCATAAATAAATTCTCCCTGAGTGAATCTGACTACATCAGTGTGGTTTTCCTTAGCCACAGTGACGCCTACTTAACTCACTCTTAAATAAGTTATTAAAGTAATTATAGGTTTAAGGGCTGGGAAACAAATGTGAAGAAACTTAGGTGATAGTACAGTAGAGGAAGAGGTGCTATGAGGATTAAGGGTACCGGGGGAGAAATGAACCTCGGAAATTGTTCCTCGGTGTCGGGAACATTTTCAGTCGCTCTCTTACTGTCTCTCTTCGTCGTGTTCCCAGTGATGTAAGGCTCCCAAGTCTGCTGTTAAGTCTCAGTAAAAGTCGACCTCTGTGCTTGTGGGGTGAATTTAATCCACCCCCACCCCCACCCACCCCCGCATGGCCTTTCAGTCTGCAGGATACCTGAGCACTTGATACCAGACCTAATCAGGCATGTTGCATAATTGATCATTTATTTTAATGCAGATATTTTGATGCCGAATAAGAGGAAACAGACAGTAAACTCTGTTTATGTTATCTATCTTATTTGCGCTTTAATCAAAAACTACAGCCTGAGGGCTTTTCCATGGCCAGCCACTGTAGCACTGATTTGTTCCAGATTGACGTAAAATGCACCAAACCCATCACATGAAAACATGGCCAGATATGATAATTACAAGCAACATGCGACATAAGGTATTTCTGTATGAATGACTGTTTATTATTAAATTCCTTCGTTTTTGAAGTGAGACTGAAAATTGAGAAACGGGCCAAGACAAATCAGGAAGAAATAAAATACACACAACTCCTCGGAGCAACAGGATGAGACAGAGCAGTAAGGAGGGTATGCAAGAGGGAGACGGAGACAGAGACAGGAGGAGGGAGAGGGAGACAGAGAGCGACAGGGGGAGGAAGAGATGTGACATGAGATAAGAGAGGGAAACATGCCAGGTGGAGCTGGGAGGAGGTGGAGGATGTAAAGACAAAGATATACAGGGAGGAGGTGTCGGAGGAGAAAGGAAGACAGACACTGCTGTCATCACGTTACTGTCAGCTGATTGGTCACTGCCAACAGCTCCCTCGCCAATCATCCTTGTTGTCAATGCGAGTGCGTGTCTGTCTGTGTGTGCGTGGCTGGATGGGTGGGTGGGTGTGTGTACCACTGGGTGTACTGTGTGAAGGACTGACATCATGGTGCAGAAATCTCTGTTTCAACAAGTACTCAGCGGAGAGCCTCAGGGTAGAACCTCAGTTTGTGTTTCCTTTGACTTCAGTGCTTGTGCACGTGTGTTGTGCACATGCTTTAGGTGTGTGTGTGTGTGTGTAGACTGTGTTCTCTCCCTGTGTTGACATTGAAGTGTCTTGGTTTATCTTACACTCTGTAAAGCTATACTCTTTCTGTTATGATTTTTTACGCTTCAGATTAGAAGTTTGTATTAGACTGCAGAGTTCAGTATTGTGGACCAGGCCTCGCTCATCTGTGGTGTCTGTCTGTGCAGACTCATTTTAATCCATCTCCGTCAGATGTCTGGACAGTTCAGTGGATAGAGAGTTCTGTCCACTTTAACCTTATCTAAATGGTCAGATGTGTCACTATCACTTATGTCTGGCCTATCTGGGAAACCTTGGGAGAAACAGTAACAGAAAGAGAGAAGCTGCATTTACATCTTAAAGACCTCGCCTGTGAGTAGCACAGTGTTCATAACATTCACATTCCAGACTATGTGCTTAATTTAAGAGGATCAACATTGCATACTATGTTCATGTTATATGGATTTTCTTTCTTATTTTTCATTCATTTATTTGTTTATTTTGGAGACTGGCACTAGAGCTGGGTGGTCACTTGAAATGATATTTATTGGCTTTCAGTGGAGTTATATCATGATGATAAGATCATTTTTTCAAATTTACATTCAGATTATCAATTCTGAGGAACCTAAATTAGTTATTTAACTTTTGAGCTTGGTTCGGTGCAGTTATTTTATATATGGACTGACATATCGTGATATACGGCAGTACTGAGAAATAGCCTTATCAAAGGGGACCTCATCAGGATTTCCACATCAGAAGCTGTTAGCAGGTTTTCGGTGTACTCCTTCATGTGGTTCAAGGATGTGTTCCCCGCTATCCAACAATCTGCGCTGGTTCAGGCTGAAGATGACAAGTTTCAAACGTTTTATTTCCAAATACTCACAGTGCTCACGTTTTTTGCTCAGCAATGGAGGATTTCCTCTTGACTGGAAGAGTAAATTAAAATTAGTGCTCAGTTGCTAAATTATTCATTATTTATGCACATCCATCCATCCACTCAGTGAACTACATGTTCAGGACTGCAGGGTGCTGGCACCTGTCCCAGCATGCACTGGGTGAGAAAGATCACCCATGAAAGAAGTGGTTAAGGTAATTTTTATCTAACTCTTGCAAGTGACATAAATACCTTCTAACGAATCCCTTGTGCAGAATGTATGAAGTCATATGCACTTTAGTTAGTCAAAGCCTTGAGACTTTATCAAATGTTATTTGTGTCCTTTTCCTTCGCTCGAACTCTCTGTGGTTTGTGTTTCTTTAGGCCCTGCTTATATCCTTTAAGCTCTTTATATCTGTGACTCTGATTGACATTTTTAGTACTCTTAACAACCGCCGACACGCTTCAGCAACCATCTGTCACTCAAAGCCCCCTGTCGCCACAGTAACAGGGGTCCAGAGAGGGGAGGGGACCAATAGAAAGGGCACATCCATGACAGCCTGTCACCCGCAACCTCACCTGCCCCCTGCATCTCTTCCTCTCTTCATGGCTAATTTTCCTCTGTCAGTCTTCCACAGGGGCTGAATTTAGAGGCTGTTGGAAATTTTCTGCAATCCTCAAGCCCTGCAGTAACGATCTTGTGTTGGAGTTTCTGAACTTGCACCAACCACAAAATTCACAAATTCAAATTAGCATCAGAGTTTGCGACACATCGACTGTAAAATAACACGTTTAAAGCAGCTAATCTATAAAGTGAATTTGAATGAGTTCTTTAATCACATATGAACAGAATCCTCCTTTTTCCCCCTTGGTTTATCCTCAGTAACCTCTCAAAAGGCATCCAAATGCAAATTGCACTTGATTATTTAATGTACATGGCTCAAATATTGCGCTAATAGAAACCTCATCTTATCAGTACTGTGAACTTCATCAAATGTTTGTCAAGAAATTTGACTGAGGACCAAAGTGTTGGACCAAGAGACTAACAGCCAACACAGTTTACTGACAACGTAAATAATACACATATTATTTATCATGCTGCCGTCATAGTAATCCAACTAATGGTACAAAAAAATAGCAAAATGCATTTCGATGAAACTGTGTTAATCCATTTCTTGTATGGTGGAGATAAATTGGCTTGCCTGGCACAAATTTGGCCTTTGACGCTGCAGCAGCATTTTTTGACTTGTTATTGAAAATTCCTTCAGTGGGTCTGAAATGTGTTCTTCTGAGCCTGTTTATAACATCATGATTTCATCTATTTCATCATTATATCATCTCTCCTGGCAATGTTTTTAGGATCAAGTGACCTTGTTCTCAGGTCTCTCAAGAGATACCTGAGAGCAAGAACATTCATCCAAAGGACAAATTCGGAATTTCATTAGCTGCCCATTACACAAAATGGCATTAAATGAATTCATTTGCATCAAAAACACTTTGTTTAACTGACAGTGCAGTTAAAAATGATTAAAATTTGTCACAAATGCATGTGGCTGATGTAGATAGAAGCCATCCCCGTGATAATCATCAGGTGGCGTGTCATGTTTTATGTTGCTTATTGCGTCATTTAATCAGCTGCAGGATTTGTTTAATGATGTAACAGCTTCAGTATAGCATAATGCGATCCGATACTGAAGACTGTCTGTCTAACTGCCTGTAAGCGTTCTGTGGAGTGTGGAGTTAATATTTGCATTATATTCAGTTTGCACGCTCAGTTTCCAGTTATTATCATACACTTGTGTTTTTATTATACTCTCACATAACTTTGATTGGATTCTAGGAATTCTTTTTGCCAGTAAATGCTAATTCTCTTCCCCTTTTCTCTTCTCTTCTCTTCTCTCTCTCTGTCTCGCTCTCTCTCTCTGTCTTTGTTTCAACATTTTGGATACTCGATCAGGTAAGACATCCGTCCTTTTCACAGCTGCACTGGCACAGAACAGCTTGCATATTTAACAAACGCTGCTGTATGTGTTTTGTTTCTTTGTTTCTTTTTGTTTCTTTTTTTTTTTTTTTTTTTTTTCTGTTACATGCCCATGCTTTCTCTCACAGCTCAGATGGAAATGAGTACTATGAATATGCATGAAATCCCCAAGCTTCATTCTACTAGAGTTTGCTGTCGCTACTCCTTCCCATTTCGCGGCCTCTCTTCTCTCTTCTTCTGTCACTGCGTCTTTCTCAGTCGTTCACTCAGTCAAATACCCTCGATACACGAAGCCTGACATTAAGTCATGAAAGTACATCGTGGACGGCATTCACAAAGAATACTCAATGTGAAGATGAAAGTTTATGTGACATTGTGCAAAAGTCTAAGGACAGATCAAAGATAACTGTGTGTGTGTGTGTGTGTGTGTGTTTGTATATGCGTGAACAATTATAATTCAGTTTGACACTTTGTCTCAGGGTGCAGCAGTCATTTTGTGTTACTTCTCGGCCCCTTGTAGCATCACGCCCGCATATTCCTCCTTCAGGAACATATGCTATTATGTAATTTGATCTGTAATGCATCACATGTACACTATTTAGACACCAACAGGTTTACACCAACTTTAATAACATTGCATTCTGAATACACAGAGAGCTTTGCAGGCATAACAGCTTCCACTCTTCTGGGAAGGCTTTCCACAAGTGTTTCTGTGGAAATTTTTGCCCATTCATGCAGAAGAGCATTTGTGAGATCAGACATCAATGTTGGACATAAATTCTGGCTCGCAATCTCCGTTCCAGTTCATATCATAGGTGTTGGATGGAGTTGAGGTCAGGACTCTGTGTGGACCAGTCAAGTTCTTCAAGTTGTAGAGGTTTCTAGAAAGAAATCATGACCTGATTAATTAAGATAATCCACAGACCTTACTGTGAGCAGTTTTATTTTAGAACTACTTTCCATAATGACCATAAAAATGTCAAGTAGAAGGGTCCTTATCATTTCTTTAAACATCAACAGATTATAGGCAGATTTCTGTGATATTTTCCCAAGGATGTTTTCATTTGGGACATGTCATGAGCTTTCCTTAAGATTAAAAGTGGAAGAGGGTAGAAATAAAGAGGAAGACGAGTGAGAGGAGAGTACAGAAGTGCGGCACCTCAGCTAAGCTGGAGTGATGGGCTGAAACGGTGAAGAAAGAGAGGAGACACAGAGGAGGAGGAACGAGGGAGTGATGGAGAGGTGAAGACAAGGTTGAGATGAATGAACTCCTGGTAGCTGCTGGCTAGACTCGTGTATGTGTGCGTGTTTGTGTGTGTGTCCGGGTTTAAACACTGCGAGTGGTGTTGTGTTTCTCATCTTCCTCCTTCTCAGAAACTGCCAGTTAGTGTGTGTGTGTGTGTGTGTGTGTGACTCCACTCCACTTCACTTGAGGTGTGTGTTATATCATGAATTATAGATGGAAATTGGATCAATAGTGCACTGAATTACTGCCAGACAGCCTGTGTGTGTGTGTGTGTGTGTGTGTGTGTGGATGTGCTGATGTCTGCAGCGTGGTGGTATGTTGACATAATTTGTTGTTAACATTTTGTATATTCAGAAGAATGCAGCTTATTATCATTTACTGATTCCCCCACTCGTGGAAGAGTTTGTGTGTGTGTGCGTGTGTGTGCGTGTGTGTGTGTGTGTGGTATTTATATTTTTTCTTCCATTTTTACTTAAATTATTTAAAATAAACACTCAGCAAATTAACATTATCAGGCAATACCTTTCTATCAGTACATGAATGAATGAGTGTGTGTGTGTGTGTGTGTGTGTGTGTGTGTGTGTGTGTGTGTGTGTGTTTGTGTGTGTGTGTTTGTGCTGTACGTGAGTGTCTGCTCCAATAAAAAAAAAAAGCACAGCATGATAGAATGCCCCTCTCACAGCAGAGTGGAAAAAGACCTCTGCAGATTTACTATGCTATTACCACACACACATACACACTCTTTCTCTCTCTCTTCCACACGCGCGCACACACACACACACACACACACACACCTGGTGAGGGAAAAAAGTTGTAATGGCCCAATGCCCCTCCAAGGACGGGGTGAGAAAGCGAAGAGTGAGCGGAGTAATCACAGTTAAAGAGAGAGAAAGAGAGAGAGAGACTGTGTGTGTGTGTGTGTGTGTGTGTGTGTAGAGAGAGAGGTGAATAGATGGACTACAGGGGACAGAAAATGGTTTGGTGCTAGGAAAATGGATGGGGCTATGAGCGGAGTGGAACATCCTGTCCCATCTACCATCCTTCACACACACACACTCACACACACTGGCTTGGCGTGGGAATGTTAGTGTTGCTGAGCAAAAGATTGGACAGATGAGTAAACCCAGGATACTGAATGTGCTCCAGCGCTCCAAACAAGACCTTTAAGTTCCTTTAATTCCTTTTTCCCTCCTAAGCTCTAACTGTGTGATGATATTTTGTAGTTTTCTTTGACTTTTGTTTCCGTTTGTGCACTGGCTTCATTTGTTATCACTGCAGAGACACACACACACACACTGGAGGCGTGTGTATGCAAGTCTTGTAACATATTGGGCTCTATTTTATTGTGCAGGTGTACAAAATGCAATGTGCAGCAACCTGAGGATCACTGAAGAAACGCTATAATCTCCCAGTCGACTGGTCGATTTATTGGTCGCTACGTTCTGGCTCGACCAAATTTCTGATTTGTTTGCCATGTTAATTTCATCAGGAGGAAAGTACCAAGTGCTAATGGGGGTCTGTCTGCCAGTCTGTCTTCAGAATACCCTCCTTGTTTTCAAAATTTTGGATTAGTCCAACCCACTAGAGACAGATAGATTGAAGAATGTAGTAGAAGAACTAGGTCCGGTGCTTTGAAGAGTATTTATTTGATTTTGAGCGTTTCATTTACAGCCAGTCCTCCTCTTCCATGTCAAAGACATCGGCAGTGTGGCAGCATTTTATAAAAATAGATAACGGAAAAAAGTCGAACGTAAAGTTAGCAAGCAACAGTTTGCATATCACAGCTCGACTACAAACATATCACCTAAAAACGGTAACCTAACTTGTCTGCCTTAGGTTGCTGCGTCCATTTTGAGTATAATGAACATATCAGAACTGGCATATTTCAATGTTTTAGTCTAATAATCGTTTTATAACTGCAGGTGCAGTTATAGTGTCTGATAGTGTCAATTATTATAACATGACAAGAACAGTTGTCTAAATATTCCTTAACAGTTGTTGTGCTGATATCACTAGTTGACATAGTGTATTTTCGTGTTTAATTAATCCTAACCCCCCATATTAGTCAATTTTAGTTGAAATGAGGGCTTCAGTCGACCAAGAATGTCTTTGGTTCATTGCAGTCATACACTGAAGTTCTTCCTTCACCTGCTACTTTGGTATTTAGGTGATTCTTCTCTTTCCACAGTATGAAACATCAGACAAAATCTTGTAATCGTTCTTGGCATTTATCCTCTCAGAATATTTGGATGCTGTATGTTCATATTTGAAGAATGTTAATTTTCTTCTAAGAAAACTTTCCACTGGCACCCAAAACTGTCATCAGTGTATCATGGCAGGCCAGCGCGGGATGAAAGTGGTGGATGTGATTGATGATGATTTGTGTAAACACCTGGGATGCAAGAGTGCCACAAGTGCAAGCCTTTAGTATACTGGGCAAAGATGCTATTGCTCCAAATAAAGTTTTGTTACTGTAACTTAACTCATCAAAACAATCTTCACATGTCTTTGAACCAACCATATGAAGATTTGGCAGACAGTGAAAAGTCACTAGCTTTGCAAAGTCAGTCCAGTTTTCTTAAGCTCCATTTTCTCCAAAACCTTGACTGGGAATACAGTGAGACCAGCAGCTGTAAGGGGAAATCGACCTTAGACGGTGACAATGAGGAACTGCATCCTTTAAACTGAATGAACATGTACTTAACTAGAAGCAGACCTTGAAGGCAGGCCAGTGAGTGATGTCTGTCTAGTCAGCTGGTCAAACGTTGATGCCCACAGACAGGGAAACCTTATGAGACTGAAAATTAAAAAATCACTTCTGATTTTATTTCAGCTCTCTATAGATCTGAAGCCTAAAATGATGCTTTGAGCCGCGTTGACGCTTGATTAAAGTTGTAGCTTTTTTATTGGACGAGTAGTGAAATGAGCCCTGATGTTCCGATATGGCAGATTTTTGATCCTTTTCGTCTTCTTCGGATGACATGTTCTGTCAAAATGTTTATTCCAGATAACGTGCAGGTAAATAAAACGATGTGTGGATGTGTAGTGCAGGATAGCAGCACCTTCAGATCTGTGTCTCCTTCTGCCAGAGCAGCAGCACCAGCGATGAGACCGTTTCCAGTTATAGTTCAGTCAGATGTTCGTGAAAGGCAGGGTGACTCCTGGACCAGTGGAAACTATATTGCAGTGGGCAAATATAAAGCGTCAACTGGTGCAGCATAGTGTCAACGAAGACAAAGCTACATTTATTTACTTTATTCTTTTAGTCATTAAAATGACGTCAGTAATGAATTGAAAGATAAATGCAGAGGCAGAAAACAAATAAACAGGCAAAGAACAAAATGGCAAGCTCATTCAAACAGAATGAAAACAAGAATAAAGTAAGAGTTTGCTCTCTGAGCCAGAAATATTTTCTGCAGCTGTTATCTGCTGCCGCTCACTAAATTTTTTTGTTATTGGTCACACCAGTGCAATGACCGCCAAGCAGTAAATCCTCATTCTCCTCAAAATATAGCCCCAACCATAGCCACCTCCATTTCACACTCCATGACGTCTCTCCTTTTGAGTCACACTGTTCTCTGTTCTCTCTTGCAAATAAATAAATAGATTTACGCATATGAATAGATTTATATGCAGATCTGTGTTCACAGAAACTGACTGACACAGAAGCTAATGCAACGTCACGTGATTAGTGGATGCAGTTTGTGCAGTTGAAAAATTTGATGGTTGTTATATGCTGCAATTAGCCTTTCCTTTGGTAGAGTGTGACGTTGGATTACAGCCTCCAAGTAAAGTAAGTAATATCAGTGTATCGGAGCTGTGTCTTTATGATAAAGGGCCTCAGGGGATTTGCAGTACAGCTGCAGTGGCTGCAGAAAGATTACAGCCTCACGGTCGAGGTTATTAACTCTTCCCAAGGTGCAGCACAACACCAGCAGCTGTCTCAACTAAGGAGGTTGTTGAGGTTGTATATCCTTATTAGACCCGGTGCAATCTTGTTAAATATAAGGCAGTGATACTTACAAGTATTTACAATTTATTCAAACAGAGATGTCATATTTGAAAGAATCCCCAAGAGACTCAAAAGAGTTGAAATAAGTAACTTATTTACTGATTTCATATTTCATCTTCGTTTTGTCTGTTCTCAGTACAGATGATGAAGCCACTGGCTTTTAGACGTTTCCTGTGTGATATACGGTGACAGCGACATCACTGTCTGTTTTAACACACACACACACACACACACACCTACACACAGCATAATGAGAAACCATTTAAAGATACTGGTGTCTGGGTGGTCTGGGAGAACAGTGCGGTTCACCTGGTATGATTATAGACAGTCACTAAATTTGGTGTTCAGTTGTCAGTCACACTTTGCAATTATAGACTGCATTTTTTTATTTAGTGGCAGTTCTTCTGTGGCTTCTTGTTTTTAACATCTCAACATTTTTAACGTAGAAAAACATTCCTCAAGCTGCTTTCACTACTGGAACTCGGGTTATGACTGTCCACAGTACTGAAATTTTGGATAAACCCTGTCATTATAAAATGTCCACAGTGACCAACTCATCAATCCATCAACCACTCCTTGTGTGTGTGTCTGTCTGTCTGTTTGTCATAGGGGCCTTGTTGAATGGAATGGAGCACACACACACACACACACACACACACTGAGAGACTTGAGCAGATGGGAATCTCAGTATTGGTTAATGGAAGGACTTGTGGGTTTGTGTCCATGTCCCCAAGAGCAGGGCACTCTCTCTCTTTCACACACACACACACACACACCTTCTGTCCATTTCAGAAATCCACAAACACTAATTACAGCACCACAGGGGTGAGAGAGTATTCTGAATAAGAAGACTGTGTGTGTGTGTGTGTGTGTGTTTTGGCTGAAGATAATATAGTGGCGCCGACAGGTACAACACTAAGAAACCCTTTTCACACATGTAGGATGCAACAATCCTGGCGTGGAATTCGTCGTTCACACGGTTCCACTCTTTTCACACATGAAGTGACTGTTCTGGATAGATTAGCTTCTCTTCTCACTATGGGGGCAGCGCAGCAGGAAAACACTGGAGATTTTGAAAGTAATGACACCGACACAGAGTGTTTCCAGTGATGGCTAGCAGGCAAATGGCTGAGTGCTGCTTCAACACCCCAACCAGATATCAAATGTCTCTCTACGCCATACGACTATAAATCGTCTCCTCACTTTCCTCATTGGATGCCTATTGGATGCAGCTTTACAGACAGCACCCGACTCAAAACAGTTCAAATTAACAAGACAGATAGTTTTCAGCTTTCATTTAATTTCCTGAAATACTCACTCGATGTTGCTTCTGCAGGTGAAGCAGTTTTTTTCCCGGATTGTTGTGCTGTATGAAGATAAATTAAAGCTGAAAACTACGATTGTGTGGAAAAAAAAAAAAAATGAAAGAAAGAAAAAAAATTATTCAAGGATAAAACAGCTGAAAATATATTTCTAATACAAAGTTGCAGCTGGAGTTTGTTTGCCTTCATGAAATGGTTTATTTAATTAATTTTATTTCCCTGTGCACCCTTTTATGATGGTGACACAGGAATCACTGTTATATTTATGCAGTATATAAATATATATAAATGTATAATAGTGTATGTTTGTATGCATACTGTGTACGTAAAGGCGTATCATTACACTTGTAGACCATTACAGCTTTGGGCATGTTGTAGCTGTTAATGTTGGTGCCTTATGTTCTCACTTTCACTGTCACGGAAGACTTACAAAAATGTTGCAATCTGTCAAATTAGCAAAGTGAATTTTCCTTTTTGTACCTAATGGCAACAAGTAAACTTTCCAGAACATTTATGGATTGGAGTGTCTGCGTTTAAGGGCCTTTACAAGACACTAAGCAACGCACCGACACTGCTCAAATAGCTCAACAAAAGAGTGAGTGTGAAAGAAAAGTCAAGATGAAGAGAAACTAAAGAGGGAAGCTGCCAACTGCAAGCTGTACATTCCTGTGTGTGTTCTAACATATTTTTGAAGTCATACAAATGTCTTTTTTACCTCTGGAATTCGAGGTTTAATCGCATTTGAAGAGCTGACAGCCCACTAAGGTTTCAGTGCATCTTCTGTTGCAGATATTCACCTTTAAACAAGAAGATGGTGTTTCTATTGGTGTGTGGTTTTTGGAGAGAGAAAATCCAGTAGTGGTTCACATGACATTTTTCATGTGTGTTGACCTGCGGTGACAGATGAGTTGTAATGGATTTTGTCACCTAACAACATCTGCACAACGACCGATCGGTTTTCTGCAACATCACGGCATCAAACAGTGGAACTGGCCCGTTGTTTCCCTTCAGGGAGGATTTTTTTTTTCCTTTTTAAAAAAATTGTCCTTCTTCATGCAGCTTGACGCTCCTGGCTCCCAGGCTCAGCGAAGAGTGAGACGGTGACCTGCCTCAAGGTGTGGGCGATGCTCTCAGCAGGGAGAGCTCCATCTCAGAAGGTCCTCCATGAGGCCCCTCCAGCAGCATCTGGGAGGTCACCACGGTCTGAAAAGAAATAAAGAAGGGGAATGAAAGTGAGAGGAAGGACAGACAAGGAGACTGCAAGAGAGAGAGAGAGAGGGGTGAATATAACAGAGAAGTGAGAGGTTAAGAAGGAATGAGGGAGAAGACAAAAAAGTTGCTTCTGTTCTACTTCAACTTTCCTCTCTTTCTTATCTTTTCTTCCCTTCATCTCTGTTATCAACTAGCAATCACTAAACAACAACGTCACCATATTATGGCAAATTACTAAGCAGTTACCATAAGAAAGCCTCACCAACTCTTGCCTGATCATGTCTTCATAGCTCTTCTGACTTATCCCTTCTTTAGTAGTTTCATCCCTCCTTCTTCACCGTACAATTACACATTAGTAATTATCAGAGTTATCATCCCTCTCACCCCTCTGATCTCACCTTTTCTGTGCAGAAGGACACACTTTAGCTGTTACTGATTGGCTGAAGTCGTGTCACGTGACACAGTCCAAGCTACGTTTTTTGTTTCCTGTTTACAAACACTAGATTTTCTTTTCGCGCACACGCAGAGTACACAGCTAGCAGACTGTGAGGAATTATTTACTGAATTTGACAAAACATGTATTGTATAAGAATGGCTGACCACACCTGTGAGGAAAGATCCATGTTGTTAGTTTAATACCCTAAAAAAGACCACAGCGAGTTGAAAGTAGCAACACTTTTCTTAACGTTATCCAGAGTGCTTTTCTGCGTGTGTTTGTTCGGCCACCATCCACCCATCCGACACACTCGCGCTGACCTCTGTGCAGTACAAAAAAATGTAGCGCTTTCTTCACTCACAAAAAATGTAGTCAGTGAATAAAATCCAGGCAGCAATAATGTTTCTTAGCATGATATAATTGGGGAAAGAAATTCACAGTATATAAAAGTAATTTTATGACACATTTTGGAAGTGGGGGAATTGAATCGTGGTCACGGGTCAAGAACTTGACTGCACAGCACCTCTGGGATGAACTGGAGCAAAGACTACGGCCTTATTGCCCAGCTTCAGTGCTTGACCTCAGCCTTGTGGATGAATGGGAGCAAATCCCTGCAGCCAGGTGTCAAAATCTTGTGGAAAGCCCCAAAGTGCACTTTTCTCTTCAAACCACATATGTAAGCTTGACTTCTCCCAGTTTTAACTAGGTCAGGAAAAGACGATAAAACTTTACATCCGAGGCTGTAGTACTTGCTGTTGGCTTTTATTTCTAACTGTTAATGTTACTTATTGCAAACAAAAATGTATTAAATTACATGCAGACTTTATCCAGCACAAGACACTTGACTGTGTCAGTGGGCTCACCTATGGCTGGAGTACCTGCAGACTTTGCCTGCATACTTCTGGTCATGCGTTGTTGAAGTTTAGTAGCATTTTTGGTGGAATTCACACTTTTTTGTGTGTGTATGTATGTGTGTGTTTGTGTGTGTCTGTTTCCTTGTGTTGCGTCACAACTGATCTCAGTACAGTCAGTAGAGCCTCTGGCTGTTCTTTTCAGTGTAACATCCGGGGAGAATCACTTTAAGTGCATAAGAAGTGTGTGCGTGTGTGTGTGTGTGTGTGTTGGCGTTATTGTAAACACTTTCTCTGGAAAGAAAAGTTGTTTTTCTTTCATGCACTCCCTCTTCTGTACACTGCTGTTTGTTTACCTGGATCTTCTGTAAGATAAACTCCCTTTTAATACTTGTCTCCTTCAAGATCGTGTTCAGTATTTTAGGCATGTGCTGGTTGCAAGGTTTGTTTGTGTGTGTGGAGGAGAATATGAATAACCTATAGGTGTGATTCTGAATATCTGTGTGCCACTGGTTGCATGGAAATGTAGCTTTAATGTCACCCTCAGGTTAAAAAAACTGTATTAGCCTGTCGATTTGAACCTTTTATCGGAAAACGTCTAATCTCACCACATCTGATATGAACTTGAGCCATCTTAATTGCTCCCCTTGGCACAGTTTCCACTGTAAACATTTTTCCAGGTTAAAATGTGAAACCAGGCATCTACAACAGGTAAACAACAACATCAGGCTGAATATGAAGCCAGTCATTTCAGACCGTTGACTGTACATAAAGATGGACAACCGTAGAGCTCCTCAACAGTAAAGCCAAAAGTGTTTATGACTATTCTGAGTGGAGTATTGAGTAAAGGAGTGTGCTGTGCAGGTAGAGACAGAGCAGTAACTACATCTCTATTCAGGGAAAGCAGGTTGAACAGGTGGAGTGTTTTAAGTATCTGGGGACACAGATGGACACCTGCCTGTCCTTCCAAATGCACTCAGACTCAATCTACAATAAAGCACTCCAGCGCCTCCATCTTCTCGGGAAGCTAAAGAATTTCAATGTCAGGAAAAATATCTTAATCATGGTCTACCGGTCACTTATAGAATCCATTCTCACCTTTAACATCACATCCTGGTACAACTTCCTCACCAGTAAACAGAAAACAAAGCTCTCATGGATCACAGATCAAGCTGGAAAAATAACTGGCTCACCACAAACTCCACTGTCCCATCTGTATGAGCGATCAGGGTGGCTTTCCTGATCACAGAGGAACCCTCTCATCCCCTCCATCATTCTTTCAGTCTTCTCCCATCAGGCAGGAGATACAAAGTCCCACTGGCCTAAAAAGCAATCTATAAAAAAATCATTCATTCCAACTGCAATCCTAACCTAACCCTAACCCTAACCCTTTGTGCACTGGGACACACTCATGCTGGAGAAAGGGCCTTCAACAAACTGTTGGCACAAAGTTGGAAGCATAGCATTGTCCAAAATGTCTTGGTAGGTTGAAGCATTAAGATTACCCTTCACTGGAAGTCAGGGGGCGAGGCCAACCCCTGAAAAGCAGTCCTTATAGTGTAGCTATATTTCTACAGACAAACCAAACAGTGACTCTCAAAAGCACCTTTTGCGTTGTTTTTTCTTTTTTTGTTAGTTTTGTGCTATAGGTCATCATAGGTTCTCAGAAGTTGGAGGTGAGTTCAGAGACATTCAGTTGATCGTCATCAGGAACATCAGGTGACACACTCCACACTAGACCTTTCAAGGTGGGCACCTTAGACCAATGGAGAGTAGTGCCAGTGTTGGCTCTTTTTTTGCTTCTTTTTTTTATCACTTTTTTCTTAAACCAAATTTGATTTTTTTTGGCCGGTGGTTATAATATTCGGTTGCCAAGGGCTTCGGTCATTGTTGCATTTTCTGTTCCTTTCAATGACTACCTGTCCTGAAATTGAGAATAGTACCGGAGGCAGTACCTTGAACATAATTTACTAGAGGTTAGAATGTGCCCTTTAGGATATGCAGTGGTACATCTTCATCCTTTCATGTAGGACTAAAGGCAGGCTGGACACTACAATAGCTCTTTATCATCTTTTCAGAGACAAAGTGGTGTTACGAGACAAGACGCACTGGGGCTCGCTGATTAACATGCTTACCTCAGTAGATGTCTCTGCAACACAGTACAGATACGGATACGCATTAGCTGTTATTTTCCTATCAACTAAAATTCTTACATTTCTTACAATTCTTACTCCTTTTATATGAATTCAGTTCAATGCAACATTTTTATCATTTGGTACACAAGTATGGCATCATGTAAAGAAATGTGTTTGTGCAGGGTACATGGGTCAGTGCATGTCTGTCCTTGACATGTGATAAACAAGACACCACAGACCCGATTTTGATGATACTCGAGGGAAGTCATGCATCACACCACTCTGGCATTTTCAAAATTACTGTGTTTGGCCCAAGGTGGGAGCAGCAATTACCTGGCAAACATTTTAATAACCAGCCATATCTCACATAGTGCTGGGGGGAAATAAAACGAAACTTGGAACATGTATCCAACCGTCCACTCTCTACAAATCTGTCTCCAGGGCCAACAGTTTGCAACATACTGGATTTTCCACAGTTTTGAGTTTCTTTAAAAACCAGTCCCCCCCTTCCCATTTTTTTTCCCAAATGAAAATATGGATATGCTTCATTTATACCTTTCTTCAAATACTGGATATAAGAAATGTGAAAATGGAAGGAGAAAAGGAAAAATTCAAATAGACACATATGGTTACATAACAGGCTTGACTACGATCTGTTCCAGACATGGCACAAAAGACACACATTACAACTTCTTAATAGGAAGAAAATAATGAACTGCAGTTCTCTGTAAACTCAGGAAATTGTCATCCCCCAAGGTTTGCGAGGTGTAGTTATCTGGCATCGTTTCAGCACAGTGGCACGACTACTTGACAGCAATGCTTTTAATCCTCTGTAGAGGTACACTTAATGCTTGCAAGATTTATATGTTAAAAAAAAATACACCTGTCACCTAACCTCTTATGTTAATCACTATGTGGAGCTGCAGAACAGTACATCCTATTCTCACCAGGACCTGTTTTCTGGCATAGGGAAGATAACTGGGAGGTGATCTGCTCATCTGCTGTGCGAGTAGGATTGTGGGGGCAAAATACAGCGAAAGAGACTGAAAACAGCAGCGTGCGAGTGCGCTGACTTTGTGGTTCCTGTCTTTTTTGGCTCGTGCAAGAATTTCACGTATTAAAGTCTCTGATTTTTTTTCTCACATTGTTTCATTTGAAGGATTTTACGAGGCCTTAAGAGACACAAACTATGCAAGAAAAAGCAACAAGAAAAATTGTTTTTGTTTTTGTTTTTTTTTTTATCCTTTCAAACATGTTGTGAACGCTCCGATTTTTCTTTAGCTGCTTTCAGGGGTCCTGAACACCAATTGTCCCAATTCAGACACAAGAATGAAAGACATCACTTTTAGGGTGCCTCTGTAACATGTTCTTCATCATCATAAGGGATACAGGGACTTATTCACTGCTCTGTTTTGCTACATGTATATTAAAAAATCGCTTTATTTAAATGTGCTATATGTGTATGCTTTTCAGAATATCCCAGCGCTGCCTTGTGGTAAAGCCCTCTACTCCTACGAAGGAAAAGAACCAGGCGATCTCCAATTTTCCAAGGGCGACATCATCATCCTGCGACGCAAGGTCGATGACAACTGGTACCACGGGGAGCTCAACGGTTGCCATGGTTTCTTGCCCGCGAGTTACATCCAGTTGCTGCGTCCGCTGAGCCAAACTCCACCCCAGGGTAAAGCGCTGTACGACTTTGAGGTCAAAGATAAAGACCAGGATAAAGACTGTCTGGCCTTCAGCAAGGTAATACACATATATAGACACGTGCTGTACACACACACACACACTTACCTGAGGACACTGTTTTTATATCAGACACAGAATAAATAAATTAAAAAAAATACAGAGAGGCTGCATGGATGAATCATTGGGGAGCTTGGAGGGATGGCCGCGAAGAAAACACTTACCTGTGGCGTTAAACCAGGCTGGTTTTCTGTGGGACACTAATAATTTATTACTGCTGACTCCACTCTTCATGTACGCATCTTTCACAGCACCTTCCCAAAGGAACTGCAGGTTTCACCTTTTACCCCATATTTTGCTTCTAGTTTGTTTTTTTGTCTGTTTTGTAAATAAAATAACATGATTTCGCATCCAAGTCAACAACAGGCCAACAGACTCAAATCTGTAGACCACTGCTGCTAAAGTACTGTCACGTTTCACTGACGTAATCATTTGTGTAATTGTCTTGCACAAGGTGGCAATGCATGTGTTATAGTGTGAATATAAACTTCACCCGACAGTCTCGTGGTCAGCTACAAATATTTGTTAGGATTTACTATTACTTACACAGTATTTGAAAACTGAATTTGATGCTGTTTACTGCTAAAATGCGAATATTTCCGTCGTCTTAGTCAGGTCTCATGTGAGGTATTTCAAGGGCCCGCACAAGTTTGCCCATGACTGTCTTTCTACTCTGACCATGAGGATTGTAGACTTTTTTTTTCTCAAGAAATTAAAAGACAATAAAGAAGCCCTTTTTTTAAAAGGAGAGAAAAATTCCTGGAGACTTGTTTTAAAATGCAAAAAGAAAAGAAAATGGCTCCATACAGCTCAGTCAGTGTAATCCAAGTCTCTGGAAGCCCTGAGATTCCGAATTATCATGAAAAGATGTTATTTATACCACTTTTTAAGCAGAAATCTTCCCGTCTGAGGTGAGTCCATGAGCTCGAACACACATGTACTCAGCCCTGACCATCTGTAGTCACAGAAGAAAGACCTCACTGTCAGCACAGGAGAAACTTTTGTTTTTTGACAGGAGATGTAAACTGTGGAAGTGGAAAGGAAAAAAATGATGCATTTCTGCTCTTTTGACCAAGACTGTATTCTAACTTGTAGAGCAGCATGTTGCTGCTTGTACTGGTATGTCTTTCTATTTGGATCTGTTAAGTCAAGCATCTCTCAGTCAGATTTGTGTAGCTGTCCAAAATGTTTTGAAGTGGACAAGGTTGGCATCTCAAAATTACCACAAAAATTATACAAAATCTCCGTTCTTTTTCATAAATGATAAATTATGAAAAGGATGAGATGAAGACACGATTAGAGGAGACGCTCAGTCCCTCATATCAAGGTTGGGTTTGATGTAAACAGTCATTTGTATTCTGTGTACTGTTCTCAAAGCTTATCATTTTGTTCCTGCTATTACAGGCTAATTTGTGCTAAGAGTGAACGCTCGACACATCCACTCCGTCTCTGCACCCCGAGTGTGTTTGCAGAGTGAGAATGGTTATTAAATTACAGTGTACTGTACACTTCACTGTAGGTGTTTTAAGACTGATCACAGCAGTGCAGATCATGGCGAACATACCTTGTCTCAAACACTGTGTTCTACACGCAGATTACCTGATAATGATGAGACGTTCATAGTTCACACGATTTTGCCTTTTAGGGCCAAACTAATCGACAGGTTAAAGATTGACAATTACGCAAAGCCGAACACAGCCAAAATTCATGCCCCTGTGGTGTGCTGTATGCGTGTTTTCATGCAGAACCAGTGTGTGTGATATTGTTTTCTCAGTGTGAGAGGTAATTACTCAGTATGACTAATACATAGTCATTTACAAGCATTATCACTTCCGTCCCTAATGGTCTTACCACGACCTTCGTATTCATGTGAGGAGACGAGCAACAGAGGGAAAAATGAAGTCTGCGAGTGTTTTTGTGGTGAGCAAGGGACCCAGTGTGTTTCCACGAGTACTGGACATAATATCACTGAGAATATTATACAACAAAAATGAAGATATTATATCATATTGTATGTACAATATACAGACAAAACAGATGCATCTGCATTCATACGTAATAGTCCTTATAGTTCCATTTTCCCTACATGATTTCATATTGACTCAACCAGTTTTGGTTCAAAATCTGAACCCTCCAAAGCTCACAAAGCTCCGCAGAATGAGGAAGCATTTTACCCCCATTGTCAACTGAACTGAAAATCAGTGGACTAACAGTTAAGACGAAGGCTGCCAGTGTCTGCCTGTCAGTCTGGAAACTTGTGTGTGCCTTGGAAAAGTGTTTCGCAGTGTGTACAATTTGCTGTGAGCTGCAACATGCGAGCATACCAAAGTGTTTTTATGCCCCCGATAGGATTGGCCTTCCAAGTTCTGATCAATAGCTTGTGGTTTTTAACTGAGGAAAACGTAAGACTTCTTAAATGAAATTGCTGTTTGGACACATGGTGTACTGACAGTGTGTGTGTGTGTGTGTGTGTGTGTGTGTTTGTCTGCATGGTCTCACTCATTTCCTCTTTGTCCAGGATGAGGTGCTGACTGTAATCAGACGAGTAGATGAGAACTGGGCAGAAGGCATGCTGGGAGACAAGATTGGCATCTTCCCCATTCTCTATGTGGAGGTAACACACACACACACACACAGTGACACAAAACAATCCCACATCAAGTTATTACAGAAGAAGCTGTAAAAGCAACAGTGATGTTGCAGCAGAAAACACGTGTATTACAGTATTTTCATTTATCATGCTGCCACTTTTGACACAAGAGGAGGATAACAGTCTGGGTGAAATTATTTCCAGTCTGCTTTGGCAAAACAAATCTCCAATCAGTGTTCCCTTATTTCACATGTATTTGAACTAAAAGGTAATTTGAGCCAGTTTTATATGTCGTGTTTTTCTATAATACACGATGTTTATCATCATACATGCTGATACACTTTATGCAACCTATGCTGAGGTTACAGACGCATTGAGCCGCATTTCAAGTTCAGGATTTCACAGGAAGGATGGTTCTAGTGGTTGGATAATATTCAGTCTTAACAAAGTGTTCACATCCTTCAGAATCTGCAGAAGTACTGTATGTAAGACCTACAAGAAAAACGGTTCTCCTCTTAGCAGCTAGATTGTGATATAACATGTCCACGGATTCTTGTAGGTTTACATGTTGTAAGACACAGGACAGCCTGTGTATTCAGAACTCTGAGAAAAAAAGACATTTTAGGAGCTCCATCAGTCCCACTTGATAGCTAGAACAAACAGTTGTTACGCTGCATTACACTGAT
Organism: Scatophagus argus; assembly: GCF_020382885.2. Taxonomy (NCBI): domain Eukaryota; kingdom Metazoa; phylum Chordata; class Actinopteri; family Scatophagidae; genus Scatophagus; species Scatophagus argus. Next base: position 15,625,459 of record NC_058503.1, on the reverse strand, counting down.
CTCAGCTTCTTGTGATGTTGATCAGCTGCTGTCATTACTATTCCTTTTATCTGGTGACAGTGTCTGCAGTTGGTCTAAATGGGTTACTCTGCGCTGTCCAACATGCTTTTAAAACCCTCCTTACTGACCTGGTTTGAGCAGAGGTCTGACTTTGAAAAGGTGAACACACATTTAATGTTTGCAGTCAAATAGCAGGTGTATTGTGTGTTCATTACTCTCCTTCGAATAGGCTGCTCAGAGGTTCCCCACGATGTTTCCACAGCTTCTGTGTTTTGACCACTTGTCTGTAGGAACGTACATCCAAAACATTAAAGGTGCCCCAAAAATGCAAATGACATTAGCAGTTCTGTTAGAAACCAGGCTGAGGTGGAGCTCTCTTTAAGGGATTTCCTTTCAGTAAAAGGATAAAACCCTCAACACCCCAAACATTTTACTTTCTTTCACAGTGCCATGCCTGTCAAGAGTGAAATACAGTTTACTTTAATCCTTGTGCAACTGCAAAAAAAAAAAAAATCATCCGGAATTTGCTTTGGATCACATTTAAAGCTTTTTTTAAGCTGTGTAAAAAAAACCATTGGTAAAAACTGGAAAGATGTGTCTTTCCTTCTTTCTTGCTTGTCTTAAGGCGTCTCTGTTCTCTCCATCCCCACAAATTTGCAAACATACTGATTCTCCTGCGGTCCTGTCTGAAAACGTATTGTGAAACCTTCAAAACTGGCAGGACGTTCGCTCAGACTGGAAAGTATTATTTTGTCTGTGTGTTTGTCAAGACAGTAGGATGCTTATAATGTGAGACTGAGTGATCCTAGTGCATTGTGAATTCATGTACAGACTAATGGGATGGAACAACCTTTTAAACGTTCTATTTCTTTTCTTCTGTTGTTAAGAGAACAAGCATTCAATAAAACAAAAAACAATTATACTCTAAAACATTAAAATCCATATCTGTGCAAAGTACGTATAAAATCACTGTTCTGCTAAAGCTTTTTCTGTTTTTGCATCCTCTAGTCACACTGCCCTCGGAAAGCAAACTCTTTTCACGCTCGATGGACTCACTAATTGGACATAGAATTGCATTTTCTGTAACTTCTGGCAGTGAGAAATACATCTTCTTCTTTTTCCACTATGATTCTGGGTGAAAACTCGATTCTGATTGGCTGCAGGGTGTCAATTAATTCCTGCCGATGGACACCTACCAGGTAGTAGACTGGTTGACTTGTGTTAAATATACTGTCAAATTATATTTATTGTTTGTCAGCTGTACGAATGGACACGTTATTATCCTTTAAATAACTTCTCATTCATGTTGCACACTTTGCTGCAATTTGCAAGCTTTGCACACAAAAAGGCCCTATTTTTTACTTCCTTACTTTCATGTTTGTGTTTGTGTTTTTTTAGTTTGTTTTTGCGCTATTCTTTGTACAGTGTTGTTTGTTCATGTACTGCTGCTGTGACAACCCAGGGACAAATAAAGTATCTGTCCTTTTATCTTTCTCTCTCTCTGGGTTTGCAGCCTGCATGGGATTGGCTGCCCAATCATTTTAGCAGTTAAATGTTTGACCAAACGGCTCTCTTAGGTGATGATGATGGTGAAGCCACAGGCCGAGTAGAGTCGGGACAAACACAGACACACACACACACAGGGGTCTCCTATTAGGAAGAAATGCATCAATAATTTAGACCTCTTCATCACTCTTACACAGCAGGGGTCAGAGTCGTGTGTGTGCTAGAGTCGGCACAGGGGCATGTCGTGTGTGGGTGTGTCTGTATGTGTGTGTGTGTGTGTCTGTAGTGAGATCTTAATGAGAGGGGCGCAGCAGGACTTCTGCTGATCTCGGAGTGTGTGTATGTGTGTGTGTGTGTCTGACTGGATGTAAAGTGCCTCTTATAGCTGTTGTCTCACTACTCAGATGTGAATGCGACTGCCACTGTTCATAGTTGGCTGGATACATAGATTGGTGATGAGGGGTTTGCGGATGATAGAGATGCCACCAAAATAGTCCAAATTACATGGCAAGTGTGTGAAGCGATTGGCAGTCACTACAGCTGAAGAGGGTGCTGCTGTCTGTCCCCGCAGTGAATATCCAGACCCAAAATAGCACTAAAGAATGATTTAAAAAATTCTGCATTGGTGGGTGCAGGCTGCTAAATGTTGGTGAGAGAATGAAAAAATAAACGGTAAACCACAAGTTGCAGAAGCTGATACTACTACCAAAATTATAATTTGTTTAAAGGTGTATTTAATATATATATATATGTAAGCATGACAAAACCTCTCAGTTGCAGTGTGAATGTTTGTTAACACAAACATTTATAGATGCAAGAGTTCTGCATCAACACATCCCTACTAAAAATGGAGCTGGAGCAAGTGCATCATAGCAACAAATGAACTCTTACGTGTGAGTTTAGTACCGTTTTGGCAGCCGTAAATGAATTTAATGGTTGTGGGCGTCTTTGGTGCTGGTTTCCATTGGGTTCAGGTGGATGTAGGTGTATGTGTATCTCAATGAGGTAACGGTTTGGGTGTTTTGTTGAGGTCATATGCATCTAGAGTGCATTTATGTTGTTATAAATACACAATACTAGACATGACTTATGGAGGGTGTGCTGAGTGAGCTGGGTTGTGCTGTATGAGTATATGTTGGTGTACAATGTAGGTTCAGATGAATGTGAATTAAGAGTCGGCATGGGTTTGAGCAGATCTGAGGTTGATTTGTGTAAATATGAGATAAGCGCAGGACAGGCTTGTGTTTTTTAACTTGGGTCTGACATTGTAACCCATGTTAAGGACAACTCTGTCTCTTTGTTTCTATCCCTGTGTTTCACTTCATGCATCCCACAGTCTCTGCAGCAGGAGGGAGTTGGCACACACCTGTGTGTGTGTGTGTGTGTGTGTGCGTGTGTCTTCCTGGCTTATCCTTTTCGCAGTGCAGATAGCAGCTCATCACCTGAGTCTCAGTGCTACCTGGAGACACTCACCCTCCAAAAGACACAGAGAGTACAGTTAGCTCAACACATAATAGATGACCTTGGAGATAGAGAAGAATTGTCTCTATCAACAGCATCTCTCTCTCTCACACACACAAACACACACACACACACAGTCTCCTATCTTCTTTACTGCAGTATGACTGGGCACTATGACAGGGGTAGTAAAAGAGGAACTGATACAGCTGGTAGTGTCAGTAGTGAATGTGTGTGTGTGTGTGAGACTGGCAACTACCATGTGTATGCAGAGGCACAAATATGAGTGCATTGGTAAAAGTTAACTGACTGGCTGAAATTTGAGTGTGTGGCCATGTTGGCCTTCTCTGTGGTGTGTGTATGTGTCTGTGTGGGAGAGAGAGAGAGAGACAGACAGAGAGAGAGAGAGAGAGAGTATGTCCTCTAGTCTGCCTCATGAGAACAAACTGAGTTATATCTGCAGCATTAATCCATCATGCTCATTAGCATATGATTTGGCTTTGATTAGCATATCTATTAATATGGAAATGCAACATCACCAACACTGAGCCCAGACAGATATGCCTCTACAGACTCTCTCTCTCCCACACACACACACGCACACACGCACACAAATACACAGAAAGAAATGCTAGATTTTCTCTCCAGGGATTGTTCAAGAGTTTGAGGTTATGTGAAGCAGACATGAATTTGTCAGAGAACTGAAGCTGAAGATGTTGTGTGTGTTTCCGTGTTCCTCTTTCACATTGACCTGTGTGTGTTTGTGTGTGTCTGTGTGTGTGTGTGGGCATGGCTGTGAATTTCCAACATGTTGCAGGGAGCAGCACGATGGTGAAGTGGTTTTAACACTGTTGCCTCACAGCAAGAGGGTTCTGGGTTCCAGTTCGGATCTGTTTCGGATGTGGGCCATTATATGAGGAGTTTGCATGTTCTCCCTGTGCCTGCGTTTGTTTGTTTTCTCCAGGTGCTCCGGCTTCCTCCCACAATCCCAAAAACATGCACATTAGCTTAATTGGCTACATAGGTGGGAGTGTGTGTGTGTTTGTCTGTCTTTGTGTGTCAGCCTTGTGATTGACAAGTGACCAGTACAGGGTGTACCCCACCTCGCGCCCGTAGTCAGCTGACCCTGATGGATAAAGAAGTATAGAAGAAGACTTTACAACAAGTTACACAAACTTTTGTTATAGTTATATATTATAGTTTCCAGGGAACAAATGAGGACTGAATGAGGAATTAACTGCTAATTAACTATTTGCCGCTTTACAATAGTCACTCTATAAAATTCAAAACACTCACGTCAAGTTTTTAATTATTTCTTACAACAGCTAATTTGAATTTGGCCCAAATGATTCTCTGGAACAAATCTGAGCAAGCTTCACACAGACTGTTCCTTAGGAGAACATGAGCACACAAAAGAAACGATCCCTTGAAACCAGCCCTAATAGGTCCGGCTGAATGAGGCTGGGGAGGTGGAAGGAGTCAATCTGCGAGCAGCAGGTAGTTCAGGAACATTGAGAGACAGTGTGAGTGTTGAAGTAAGCAGAATATGAGCCCCAGTCTGCGTGTAGTGACTGGTAGACATGGAACATGTGACAGTAAAGCTACTTCTCTGTCTGCCTAAACCACAGCGAAGCCCCATAGCTCTCAAACACACTTAATAGCCCGTCACTGAGTTTCCAACTACAGGCTATTTTTCCATTTAAAATCAAGATGTGTTCACAGCCGCAGGGCTGAAAAGACATTGGCAAGATGTCATAATAGCTCATATAACTCAGCATTTATAAAATATTGCAACTTGCTGCTGAACTGAATCTGTACAGAAGACCCATCATCACATTTGCATGTCTTTATTCATGGCTCTATGATAAACAAGCGTAGGTTCTGTCTTGTCAACACAACAGAGGGACCTGATCCTGAACAGAACTGGACTATACTAATAATAAATGTCCTGTTGCAGGTTTCGAGCAATGAGCTGTTCCCCTCAATCTCCACAAATGAGCATTACAGATTAAAAGCACAGAGGTCCTTTCACCCTCAGTACTGGTTCACAATATATCAGACACTTGTCACATTTTAGGCTAGTCGAGTGTTCAACAAGTGACATGTTGCACTGAAATGAAGCTGCACTTATACTGGATTTTGTAAGTAAAATGGTTTGTATTTGTTTATTGATTTTCATTTTTTTCCTGCAAAATCACTGATGATTCTTTTGAGTGTGTAAATAACTTAGGTGTGTGAAATTCTTGCGGTTCTGTCCTATAATATCTGAAACTTTTAAAGTGATTTTACCAAAGAATAAGCTGAAATGGAACCCTGACAAGCCAAAAGGAAGCTCGCGTTTGGGTAGCTTTTGTGTGTGAGTATATGACAGTTACACACAGGGAGTCTCACTAGACCAGTTGTTGTAAGTGATGATTGTTATGCTGCTGGTTTGAGAAGCTGCCAACAAGAACAAAAAGCCCACACAAACACACTTCCCATGTGAGCTGGAGATGTTGTAACGGATGTGAACCAAGTGAGGACTGAAATCTAACACCTGAACTTCTCCTTCTCCCCCTCTCCTCTCAGTTAAATGAAACAGCCAAGCAGCTGATGGAGATCGACAAGCCCACGTCAACCAACGCTCCAGGTCCGAGCTCTGAGCCAGCCCCGTTGGGCCCCTGCGTCCCTGGCCCATCCCCCTGTGCCTCCCCGTCCAATGGAAACGGATCTGGCCATCGCAGAGGTGAAGGGAAGAAAAACGCCAAGAAGAGGCATTCGTTCTCTGCGCTGTCTGTCAGCCAGAGGGCCGCCCAGCTCAACAACAGACACAGTATGGAGATCTCCCACCCAGTCCTCATCAGCTCCTCTGATCCCAGGGCTGCTGCACGCATCCAGGTACAATTAGTATGCAGCATGCATGTATTAGTATGTATGATATGAAGCGGTTCTGGAATTCTGAGCCAAAAATAGAGACACCTCAGAGGAAATGTGTTTTCTTGCTTGATTCAAAGTACAGAAGTAATACATCACTTCCCTTTGTATTACATTATTTGTTTTGGGTTTTTTGTTTTTTGCATTTTGCATTTTGTGTTTTAGCTTTGGAGATGGAGCTGATTTAACTATTTTATTTTTATGTTTAGTTGTTGAATCTGTTTTTAAATTTTATAAATATATGTTTTGTGTGTGTAGTACTTGAGTAAATGTACCTGTTAACTTCCCTCTTCTGACATGCGTAAAGCATTAGGATTAAAGTCATTAAAGATTAGTCCAAATCAAATCAAATGTGCATTTGACACATTTGGATTTTAAAGGCTTTCTTCAGTGAATACATATAATTTATTGTATTTTTTTTTTAGTTCTCAAATTTAAAAATTTGGCACAAAATTTTGCAGGCCAGAAATTTTCGTTGAAAAAGTTTTGTTACTACACATATCGCAAGTAATGTTTTATTTCAAATGGAAACCACTCAGTCTGTATGTGTGTGTTTGTCTGTATGTCTGTAGGATTCATCTCACCCGGGTCCCTCTCCCTCCTCGGCAGGGGTATTGGTGCCCCCTAAAGTGGCGTCCATAACCTCTGAGCTGCTGGCCCATGCCAAGGTGCAGCTGCCACTCAACATGTGAGTACACCTCAGGGCGCTGTCAGCTCACCCACCTGCGACCTGAGCTTTTTTAGTCCCTCCTTCCATCCCTTCATTCTGTTTTTCAGCAGAGTAGATATGTGCCTGAGATCCATGCAGGATTTCAGAAGCCTCCTCCTGGCAGCGTTAAAAATATTTCCTCTTAAGTGCCCAGAGTTATTGGCCACATTCCACCTCCTCTGCAACTGCATTTACTCCTCCACTGGTCAAGGATGAAATCCCCGTCAGAAAGGAAAAAATACAGCCGCACAGCTTTACATCAGTGTTTCATAACAGGACTTTCAACAGCACAGTCATGATTATACTGGGACTGTAACTGATGATTATTTTCTTTATCAGTTCAATGAATTAAATAAAATAATCAATTATAAAATGTCACCAAAATGAGAGAAATGCTCATTACAGTTTCCCTGTCTTCAAATTGCTTCTTTTGTCCAGCCAACAGTCCAAAACCCAAAGACTGTCAATTTACTATTTAAATGACAAATAAAAGCAGTAAATATTAATGAAACTGGGACCAGAAATGAGTGAAGCAATTGTCAAAATAGTTATCAATTAATTTGCTTTCAAACAACTAATTCTTTAAATGACTGAATGATTGCAGCTCTAGCTTACACAATGCAAACAATACAATAAGGTGCTTAATCTAAGCTATGTAATTCAGCACTTGGTATACATTTAGTCAAGGAGTGTGTGAAAGTTTCGTGCTAACATGCTTTCAGCTTTTTAGGGATTTTGGGAAATTTTTCCTTTATTTGATCATGGACAGACATCTGAGAGGAGCCAAAGAGAGAGACAGAGAGAGATGGGGATGACACGTCTTTACGTGATCAGCATCTTAAACCCCCTATGCTTTCCAGAAACTCTGTCAGGAGTGTTTTTTAATTTTTGTTTTTTTTATCTGTTCAAATTTGCCAAATGGTTCTGTATACAGATAGCTCAAAGCTGGGTAATATAACACATTATGAATACACAAGGCAAACAACATGGGGTTACTCAGGCTACAGCTGGAAGCTTTGCTCTTGACTTTTTTTTATTTTTAATTAATTCATGGGTTGATTATTTCTAGAATGAATTAAGAGCCAAAAACTACCTGACACACACTCACAAACACAATTAAATTCTTGTTGAAATGTAACCTAACTAGTCACATCCAGATGGCTGGTGAGATGCCAACGCAGAGCAAGACTGTTCTATAATTTACTTGGTAATTAATCGACCATGAAGGATTGGGGTAACTTCAAGGTGAGTGTGTGTTTATCCTCTTGCTCTATCTTTGTGTTGACCAATTTGAGTTTTAGACCTTGGAGAAAGGTTATTGTAGTTAATGGAAACCAAGCTAAAAACCAAAACTAGGTGTGAAAGAAACATTTTAGTTAACTGAACTGAAAATAAAAACTGAGACAATATTGTGACAATATATACTTACAAAACTAATTACAGTAAAATTAAAAATATACAGGAAATGTCTTGTCAGCACAACAAGCATGATGTATGTGTTTATTGAGACTGGGAGGTCTACGTCAGTTGCCTTCACTTGCCTTGTGTTTGCATTATAGCGCCTGTTCTGAACTTGCCCCTGACAAATACCCCCCATATTAGAATAAAAACACTAATTCTGAAACAAACTAAAAAGTAAACTAAACATTTTCCAGCAATTAATTAATTACACTAAACCAGCAAAGCCACTCTGAAACTGTGGGTTTGCTCTGCCGTTGAGGGCGGACGTTTCCATCTTGACCTGGCAACTACTCTTGTTGCCATGGGGAGACGGGAGACAGTCCCCACATCTGTTACCATGGCAACGTGGAGTCAGCGCAGACAGGGCTTGTTTACTCTGCGGTCGTATCGTCTTCTGTGTGTGAGCCTTCCACTAAATACTACAGACGTCTCCCAGCGACAGGACCAGAAACTCATTTATATGTTAACACTGATGCAGTGCACAATACCTAGCACACAAACATAGTCACATGAAGTAGGATGCTGAGTACTGCATTTATCAGTGTACCTGTTAGTACGCAGGTAAACAAGGACATATTGATTAAGCACTCATTCACAGCATGCTGTACGGTTTGGAAGGGGGAAATCATTCAGTAAGTCTCTGGTAGTCACCTTACTGCCTCAGAGAGAATGACTTGAATTCTGCTGAAGATTTAATAAATCTCAGGCCACATTGCAGTATTAAAACAGTGATACATCTTGGATATGATGTGAGGCAGCCTTTTCATAGCCTTACTACATACTTTATTGGAATATAATATGTCCTAAAAAGCTGTTGATCCTGGTTAACATGCTATTATGAATATGTCTAAAGTCTTAAATATAAATTGTGATATGAATAAATATTGCTCACTGGTACAACACACTGTGTGTAAGGAGATCCAAGTTATAATGTTCCCTAAGGCCTCTTCTTTGTTTGGATATAAAGACAAAAGTATTCCTGCACACCTCCTTGTTATTGAATTCAGGGGTGGTATGGGGCTGTTTTTCAAGGGAAACCGTAATGCTTCAGCATACCAAGACAGTTTGGACAATGCTATGCTCCCACCTTTGTGGCAACAGTTTGGGGAAGGTCATTTTCTATTCCAGCATGACTTTGCCCCAGTGCACAAAGCAAAGTCCATAAAGACATGGAGTTTGCTGTATAAGAGATTTAGTGGCCCACAATGAACCCTGGCCTCAACCCCATCAAACACCACTGGGATGGACGGGAACCAAGATTGCGAGTCAGGCATTTTGGTCAGTGCTCTCAGTTAAGTTGCTCAAGTAGAAATGCTGAGAGTCTTTTACAGGAATAGTCTATTGTTTCTGTGATCTATCATTTACTCAGAGAAGCTCGCCCTCTCTGGTAACAAGCATCAAAATGAAATGGTTGTTCAAAAGAGACCAATTACTGTTATCTGACAAGATATTTACAGTTGCTGCCCCCCTCATCATCATTGTATTCTATAAGAGAAACTGACGTACAACAGGTCTGAAATACTCACTGTGGGAGGACCAACCTCTCACTGACCTCACAAAGATGCTGTTAGAGATCAAAATACTGTTTGTGGAGAATCATCAGCAGTGTGCACACTTTTATTCTCTGGTCCTCTGCAACCAGTATTTTCTCCTCCCTTGTTAACTCACTGACAGAAATATCTACTTGTATTTCAAAGGACCGATTTGCTAATCTTCATTCAATTGTTTATTTGTTCTTTTATTTGCATTGAGAATTTATAATAACTTTGCTTATTTTGCATAATTCATATTAGTGGTAATCCACATGGGAGGTAATGGGTATTTGGTGAACAGTTTCTTGATATTTCCTGCGGGCTTATCATGATATAATTATTTTATGTGAAATATTTTGTCTGTTGCCTTTCTTCCCAAGATATCTGGCTCTGTACGCCTACAAGCCCCAGAAAGCTGACGAGCTTGAACTTCGGAAAGGGGAGATGTATCGGGTGACAGAGAAGTGTCAAGATGGGTGGTTCAAAGGCACCTCGCTGAGAACTGCTGCCTCAGGTGTCTTCCCAGGAAACTACGTCACCCCCGTGTCCAGGTCAGTGAGCTCGGGCTTGGGTATGTGGAGAGAGGAGGGTTGTGGTAGTGACTCACCTTCCCAGGTAACTGTCTGATCCAAACATCCAGACAAAAGCAAGTAGGAGTCGTATTAGTGATGTACGGTCGGTGATGAAGTGCAGTATATCAGTATTTTTTGCCCAGGCGACTGAAATGCTGGAGAGCCCGCAGTCTAAGCAGGGGATCCCCTAGTTTAATCCCACAGTCTTAACTAACAGCTCCCTAACTAATAAATCCCCACCTTCCACAATTATAATTCAGTTCAGTTCAATTCAATTTGTGTATATAGCGCCAAATCACAACAACAGTTGTCTCATACCGCTTTAGAGCAGGTCTAGACTAAACTCTTTAATTTGATTTTTAGAGAGACCTATCAAAACCCTCATGAGCAAGCGCTTGGCGACAGTGTTGAGGGAAAACTGCCTTTTATAAGGCTGAAACCTCGGAGCAGACCCGGACTCAATGTGGGCGGCCATCTGTCTTCACTGGTTGTGAAGAGTTGTGAGAGAGAGAGAGAGAGAGAGAGAATTGACAAAATTGACATAATGATTTTTATAGTAATAGTAGTAATAATACAGAAATATAATGGGTGGTAATAACAGTCGCCGGTGTCAAGCAGGGCCGTAGCAGGATCCATGGGAACCTGGGAGACGAGAAAGCACAAAGACTCTGGAGAAGAAGTGAAGTTGGTGACATGCGTTGATGGGACATGAATATTTGTGGAAGGAGAGTTAGAGGAGGAGAGAGAAGCTGAGTGCATCATGGGAGATCCCCAGCAGTCTAACTCTATAGCAACATAACTAGCGCAATGGGCCACCTTAAGACAGCCCTAACTATACGCTTCAAAAAGGAAGGTTTTACTCTTAAACGTAGAGAAGGTGTCTGTCTCCCGGACCGAAGCCGGAAGATGATTCCATAGGATAATAATAATGCATTTATAGTGTGTTGCTCTTTGTTATTCTGACATGAGTTTGAAGAAGCGGTGACAGAATTCCTTCTCTTTTTGCACTGAAGCTGCATTGAATTTTTTTTTCATATGCAATTTTAAAGAGTGAATATTTTAAAGCTTTGCTCCACTTATCACTCGGTTCACTTGGTTTGGTCACATGAATCCAGCAGTGCAGTACAATCAGTCTAAGGCCCCTAATTTTGTCCTCACATAAAGGTGGTGGAAGCGTTAACATAGTCGTTGTAATTTAGATTGTAATTTCTTTTGCAGTAATTTCTGGGCTACAACTGAACCTGAATGCATATCAGGCTGAGCAGTGCAATTTTGCTACGTGTTATAGCATGTAATTGTGCTTGAGTTTCCTTGTGCTTACAGTGCCCCCTGTCACAAAGACATGCCCCAAAAAGCAATTTTTTTTTTTTGTCTTGAATCGGTGGAGGCACAATCTGCGGATACTTTATTTCACATGCTGATAATAATGTATTCTTCCCGCCTCAGCCTCTGCTCCACACTGTGGCCCGCTTTGTCAGGATTCTGCTTTCTTTTCTACACCTTAAAGCTACCAAAATTATTTGGTCACACCAGAAGGATATTTTGACAATTTCTTACCAGGAGGGAAATGTGAACTATTGTGAACACAATCCCTTTACAGCAAGAAACTAAACCAGTTTTTAGATATTAGAATAGAAAACCACGTGAAAGGCAGTTTAAACTGATCCCTTTTGGAGAAGATACAAGAATGAGCCTTAAAAATTTGTCTTCACTTTAGAATTAGAACAAGGAAAACATATATTAAGAGACATTGTAAAACCTTTTTGGTACACACGAAAACATTGTTAAATACAAAATAGCAGTCAGTTGACACTGACTCTGTCGTTCTAATATTGTCCTACCACACGCTGAGTGTATATCATTATCATCATCGTCATCATCATGCTTACTCTCATCATTTTCGTCTTTGCTTTGGCATCCTAAACACTGTAACTCATAGCTGTTCAAAACAAATAAAAAACAGAAAAATGAGTGCGGTGGTATATTTGGCGATTTAATTACCCTCATTATTCCCGTACATGTGAAAACATTTGCAGTGGCTGTTCATCTAATCTGTATTCTGCTCCATGATGCAGTCAAAGAAAAGACAGAGAGGAAGAAAATGAAAGCGAGGACGAATTAGAATAATAGAAAGAGACAGAAAATAGAGAGAGGGAAGATAATGAGAAGATGAAGAGAGAGAGAGATACGGTACTGTAGGATAGGCAGAGAAACCGTGAGAATGAGAGAAAAAATGAGAGTGGAGAGGAGGATAAAGTACTGAATGGGGTGGAGAAAGAGAAAGGCGAAGAAAGTAGAAAGGAGATAAATGGGAAGAAATTGAAATTGAAGGCAGAGTAAGGAGATGGGAGAAAGTAGAAGAAAAAGAAAATGAGACAAAGAGATGAAACGGCTGCAAAAACAGCAGGTGTCCCTCTACAGTGGACATGAGTGGCTGCTTCACATTCTGCAGTTATGCAATCTGTGAGACACAGAGAGAGAGAGAGAGAGAGAGAGAGAGAGAGAGAGAGAGAGAGGGAGAAAGGCAGGATGGGCGAGTAATCAAATGAGAGGCAATTTGTTATTTTTACGCAAGCATACTCTCTCCTTCCCCCCCCTTTGTCTGCAGTGCAGCTCAGAAATTTCTCAATATGATAATGAAAGGGTGCCAAAGATGTGTACACGCACACACACACACACACATTGTAGTGTTGGACCAGTTCAAGCAGATGGGCATGTTAGTCTATTGCATATTTGTTGTTGCTTGTATTATCATAGCTGATGTGAACATATAGTATGAGAATTTCATCAGAATTTGTGATTGCATTTGAATCCTTGTTATTCTGGATTCAATTATCCATATTTTTGAACATGTCATAATGGCCTAAATGCTGCTTCTTGGGACCTCAAGAATGCAGTTTTCATTCAGTGGGCTCAAAAAGGACTCATACAAAATTAATATCAAGTCTTAAAAGTTCCTGACAGCTGCCAAAAACATCAACAATGATCAGCTAGCAGTTAAAATTAGTGTGTGTGTTGTGTATTCTAACATCACTGTATTGGTATACATACACACACACACACACACACACACACACACACACACACACACACACACAAAGAAAGCCATAAGTCTCTATGTGTCTGACAGGAAGTCGATGGGCGGCTATAAGAGTGTGAATACCATCGAGTCAATAATGTTCAGCTCACTGTTCTGCCATTCAGCGCTCAGCAGGTCGCAGCTCCATATATGTTACAGTAGCACACTGTCACGCTCGCTAACCCAGTGGCCAGATAATAGCACTGAAATCACTCACTCTGACAGACTCACATAGTCCCATGCTCCATCATGGCAAAAATCATAACCTCTGTTATCTATCGCAGTTATTTCATAACATGATCATGATTACTCACTGACATTGGAGACATCATGCAAACCAAAAAAATTTCTCTGCATGAAACATCTGAGCTTTCTCTCACTCATTGAGTATTGGACGTGTTTGGTAACCAGCAGCACATAGTCAGCCCTCGGCACGTCATGCACACACAGTCATCACTGTGGAGAATTACTGGAACTGCTACAGTGTGTTAGAACCGGCCCTGCCTGCTCTTTCAGCTCTAGCCGTGCACATCAGCACATCGTGTGATACCATCCTGTCAAAGAGCTGAAGTGCTCTTACCTTTCTCGTTGACCAAAGGCCTTGTTTCTGTCATCTTGGTTACTGAGCTGAACTGAATCTGCCCCCAGCCTGTCTGAGAGTGAGTTTGGGCTTTTTAGGGGGGTTATATCTCAATTATTTTGTTTTTAGAGTGTTGGTGATGGGCGTTGAGATTGTTCACTCTGGGCAAAAGTGGTGGACAGACAGACAGACAGACAGATATTGCCATCCACAGAGCTACACCACTGTTTCATTAGTAATATGCTTTTTTATTAGCACATGACAAAAAGCAAAAATCACTAAATATCACCTTTAATCATTTGAAACATGTGGTGAGAAACAAATATCTCTCTCTTCTCTCCCCTTCAGAGCTCCATTTGGAGCTGGTGCTTCCCGGAGCTCGTGTTTGTCCAGTCCAGTAGGTGGAGGAGGAGGAGGAAGTGGGTGCAGTCAGGTGGGGAGTAAAATGTCCGACCCTTCGTCCCCAGGGTCCCCAGGGCCCTCTTCGTCTCGTCCCTCCACCCCTCTGGTAATCTCAGCCAACTCCGTGAACACCATCAGTCCCGCCTCCTCGCCACAAACTGCCGCCGCCCAGCTGAAGAACTGCCTGCGCTCCAGTCAACATACGGTTAACCAGGCGCGCACCTCAATGCAGCTGGGTAAGCAGAAATATAAGAAATGGACACAATAGTAGAAATACACATAACAGGTTTTTAATCATTAAGCATTTTTCAAAATTCATGAAACATTCAGACGCTTCAGTTTTCTTCCAGTTTAATGATCAACCATAATCATATGCTCAGATCAGAAATGGTACAGCCCAGCCATTCCACTGGAAGTACACCATTAATATGTAATCCTCTTGACCAAGAGAGAAAGAAATGTGACATCATGTTGCATCTCTCCAGAGTAATAATGTTAAAAGAAAGTATTCAGTCACATGGAGATGTCTCTCTTCTCCGGCTTCATGCTCTGCAACATCACGCCATGCGCTTATAATAAAGGAGTCCAGATCATTTGGGACCTTGCAGCATTTTTAGCCCCACTGGTCTCTGATTACAGAATAATAGAATATTGATCAGTCATTAATTCAAGTAGCCTCTACACAATGTCAAAATTTGCTGGCACATGCTCACAGCAGCCTCTTTAACCTGCATTTTCAGCAATGCTATTAGTCACATGTAAAAAAAAAATAAAAATAAACCAAAGCTATAAAAAGTTGAATGATTGCCCTAATGAATGAGAAAGATGAGATCCAGGTAGTGGCTTCACATAATGGCCAAACATTTGTGGGCTTTAAAATCATATGAGATTGTTGAGCATCCTGTTCCGCAACCCTGAGCATTAATACACTGCTATAATAACATCCCGGCTCTGGTAAGCTCTTGCGCAGGATTTTGTATCCTGCAGGAATTTGCTCCCATTCAGCCCTAAAGCATAACGGGGGATGGCGAATGATGCTGGGTCTTGAAGGAGGTTCATAGGGTGGACGTCAGGGCTCTTTGCAGGAACTGGGAAAACCATTCCCCGAACTGTTGACACAAAGTTGGAAATAGACTATTATCACTGTGTGCTACAGCAGTAATATTTCCCTTCACTGGAAAGAAGGAGCCTGGTGCAAATGATGAAAAACAGCCCCAGAACAAAGTACACATGGACGCATATTTTCATAGCATATGTATTTATCAGTATATTATATCTATATTATATATATGCACCATTTATCTCTATTTATATGCAGTTTTCAATCCAAGTCAGTTTTCTGTAACTCACAGAAAAGAGAAAAAAAAAATCCCATTCCAATATACTCTTGTTTTTCTAAGACAGGAGAGACAGTACAGAAGTGATCCGAGATGAGGGGAGAGATATGAGGGATGACATGCAACTCAAACTGAGGACACTTCAATGATGTTGCCAGCATCTTAAAGCCTTATGGGGCCTAACCTGCATGTCCTTTGACTGTTGGGAAAAGCACACACAGAATAAAGAAAAACACGCAAATTCCACACATGAAGGAACCAACAGGGATTGTTGTATTCACAGAGTACTTCTGACATGAAAAAAACTTTACCTGGTTGGCAACTAAAAGCGCCTTAAAGAGAACTGTGGCGAGAGGGAAGTGTTCAAAGTGAGTCTGTCAAGGCTGACTAAAGCTACACCCGTTCACTCTCTTACTTCCTTCTGCACTATATGAAGCCAGTGAATCATCACTGAACATATGTAAGTCGTTACTGCACAGCATACTGTAACTCACAGTAGAACAATCGTAATAATGTACCGCAGTTGCAGTGTTACAACATGCAAACAGTGTACACAAGACATTACCAAGAGCTCTGATGCCTGCCATGCACACACTCGCACACAGTTTTCACCATCACACACACGCACTCACACACCTGTTTCCGTGCGAGGCCGACAGCGTTTCAGCCTTGTTCTCCACTCAGCTCCCATTTCTGTCTTTCTCTTTGTATCTGTTCTTGTTCCCTCTGAGAAAATAATGGCAAAGGTTTCTATTGGGAAGCTGTGGAGTACACACTGGGAGTACACTGCCAAGAATAACACACACACACACACACACACATGGACTCAAGTGAACACGCAGACTCACAAACACGCAGCTCAATGACATCATTGTGCTTTTTGTTTTATGGAGGCGTAATGACAGAGCTTCATGCCGTCCACCTCTTTCCTTTTCTCGCTGTTTTTCTCTTTCCTCTCTCTCTCTCTCTCACACACACACACACACACACAGACACACACACACGAACAGATACACATCTGGTCTCCATTACAAAATAATGTGCATAGTTCTGGCGTTTAGTGGTTTTGTCACATGACCATCGAGCCTCTCTATGGATTTTTGCCTGAGTACTGCAGTGTCGAAGAGCAGGTGGCTAGCAGCCCTTTGTGTGTGTGTGTGAGAGAGAGAGAGAGAGAGAAAGAGAGAGAGTTCATGCGCGTATCTGCATGCTTATGTGTGAGTACTTTTATTCTCACGAGCACCAAATGTCCTCATAGAAGTAAAAAGCTGAGTAAAGTGCTCCAGACGCACAACATCACAGCCAGTTTTTAGTTCTGCAGAGGGTTTGTCCAGAATTTAGGGACAGACTCGAGTTGTGCGCAGATTATTCAAGGTGTGTTCTACTGTTCCACCCTTTAAGCAAGGTGGTTTGAATTTTGGACCTCATCCTCTCAGACTGACTTGTTCACATTGTGTTAGTTAGTCCACACCAAAGATGCTGAAGAACTGAAGACTCTTAAACTCCATACTCCTTAAGTAATTTGGGAATAACTGCATTAATCTAATGTATCTCTAGTGTTTCTCTTCCTTCTGTGCTGTTATTTTTAATCCTATCACACTTGCATTTTTAATTGCATTTTGCATTACCCAATATGTAAAAATAGACAATGCAGTAACCTAAAGTTGGCAAAAGAGTCCAGTAGTCTGGCTATACTCTACAGGAAGCAGACACATTTTTTTTTTTGTAATCACATTAATTGCCATAACAGTTTTGAACGTACTGTATGTTCATGTAGTAACATGCAGACCAGACATACCTCCATACCAGAGATGATTTTAATGCTCTCCTTAGGTATTGAGAAGGAGTCAAACTCCCAAAACACTGGGATGATCCCTCTCTGAATTAGTGTTAACTGATGGACCGCACTCACATACTAACACAAGTGTGTGTTTGTGTCCGCTTTAGTCCACAGTCCTCCTGCTGGAAGTCCAGAGCGCCCGACGATGGTCATCTCCCCGCTGCGTCCTCAGAGTTCATCCCCCTCACGCTGCCCTAGCCAGTCGGGTCGTCCTCTCTCCATGGTATCCCCGGGCCCCAGCTTAGGGCCCTCACCTCTCTCTTCCCCCGCCTCCCGGCCCCTCCTTCCCCTCTCCTCCCCTCTCTCCTGCCTCACGCCTCCTAACGTTTCAGCGGTGCTCCTCAACGGGGAGCCAGCCAGTCCCCTGCAGCCGCCATTGCCGGGCCCCTCTCACGCCCCCAGCCAGGGCGCCCTCGCGCCCAAAGCAGAGAAGGTGAGCCTCATCCACATGAATAACAACAATGTCCAACCTTCAGCGGTCATGCCGGGAAGAATCTACTGTGGAAATAGATACGAATGTCTCGAATGTCCAGAGTACATTTTTTGTAATAGAATTATTGAATGTCTGGCTATTTCAAAGCAACATCTATTATTTTCTCGACGTGGTTTTCTCATCAATGTGTTCTAAAGTACTGAATACAGTGACTTCGTTCTTGTTTTACAACAGGGAATTGTGGCAGAGGCTACTAAATAATTATTTAATCATTGATTAATATGTCTATTATATTTATTTTATTGATTAATCTGATTGGTTTATAAGAAGTCAGAAAATAGCCCAACCTGATGTCTAACACCTCAAAATCCAAAGAGAACTAATTTACTGCCACATCAGACAAACTGAAACTCCTCACAGCTGAGAAACCATAATTATGGAACAGTTGGTATGTTTGCTTAAAAAATTACACATATATAATTATTCCATGATCAAAATAGCTGAGAATTTATTTTTCTTCAGTAAACTAATTGATTCGTTATTAATTAGCAGTCAAGTAACAGCTTCATCAATCTGTTTATTCATCAATCTGACGGTCATTGTTGAGGAACGGCAACTGTTAGGTTAGAGCGGGGAATTCAATATGGCAAAGTATTGAATCTGCCTTTTGAGTCCGCGCCTCCACTAAGAAAGCACAACTCTCTTGTTTCACAGTTACTAATCCTGAGAAAAAAAATGGCGGCATTTCCTTTGCCCATAGACGTACTAGTCATCCTCTAAATAAAACTCGTGCATATATTTTTTAATTAGCACCTCTGCAGGTGAAAGAATGTGCCAGTAGTCCTCTCCTACCTCAGTAAGTGTCATTCACCCTGGCAGCTGGCACACATGCTGAATGCCGTCGTATATGTTGTGAGATCTGTGGTGTTAAAGCTGTGGATGTTAAATCGGGCCAAGCTGACAGTGAAGGATGGCACTGAAAGCTCGCATCTGTCTCAGCTCCATTTGTTTCACTGTTGGCTCCACTGTCTGGGACAGCTAATCTATGGCTAGCTGACAAACAGCTCATTGACTATGGAACAGCAGGCAGCGGCCTTGTTTACATCTCCACATTCAAAGACGGCTTGAACTCGGTTTTAGGATTATAATTCATATACTGAATATGATACTTTATATCACATGAAAGCTGGAACAAGCTAGTTAAAGTGCTGTATCAGTCAGTCCTTTCATGTCATTCTGACATTAAAGAAGGCTCCCATCTTATGCTGGTAAAATATGTTTATTTTTTCATTTGAGTTCGCTTTGGAATGGTTTTCCCCAGCGCTCTGTACATCTTAACGAGCTGCTACTCTACCCGAATCAGCTGTAGTCACTGCACCCAGTTATGATTTAAATGCAGTTTCAAAAGCTTTTTAGGTCATGACAAGCTCAAAATTCTGCAGGACAACCAGAATGCATCTCAGTTTTTGGCCAGGGTGGCTCAGCTGATCACCCTCAAAGATACTGAATGTTGGCACATAAACACCATCATATTGTCATCATACTATGCCTTTAAAAAGCATTCGCAGCAGGTGGCTTCGTTGCTTTGAGTTTGGAAGAGCAGAAACATTGGGTTTGAAGTCAGGGTGGCGATGAGGCTGGGCAGAGGAGATGATGAAGCAGCTATGATAGCTGTCTGGTGGACATAGTTAGGATAATCTCTGTTCGACACACTGTCACACTGTCGAGAGTGCAGCATTATAGACACATATCACGCTGAGATGTGTTTGTGGTCCGTTTCCAAAAACGTCTCCACACGCAGGGCAGCTGCCAACTGAATGGCCGTCAGGACTTCAGATGGTTTGGAAAAAATCTAAAAATGTCTTGAAAAACTCTGTCCAACTGTACATTCAAGGCTATTTAAAGCCTTGAGCTGAGATAATATAGGCCTTACAGTCCATTTTTACTTTACTGTGTGCTATTTTGTTTACATTTTGAAAAACACTTACTATATTCTGGTGGCTGCACATTTTACATTTACAGACTGCAAAAAACAGGATTATACTTCACTGTTAAATGGCATTAAAATGCATGCTGACACCCTGGTTTCACAGATATCAGGCAAAAGGAGTACATCAAGCAAATGTTACCACGATGATGGCACTTCAGAGATGGTGTGCAGCCTTGGATTTTATTTTTTTGTATATTTTTAATATCTTTTTAATATATCTGACATAATTTACCTCAAAAGCATTGAAATAACTCTGAACGTGGGTGAGTAAATGATAGGTAATGAGCTTGGTGGGTGGACAGGAACTGGCATCTCGAGCATCATTCCTCCCAAGCCTGAGTGATTTTAACACCTTTGTATCCCAGTACATAAAAGGAATAGAGAAGAAGAAATAAATCCGCAACAGGATGCCTGTGTGCTGCAGAGCAAGGCACTTCTCCAACACTAACTTAGTCTCAATTTGCATGACAGAGTTAACCATGAGTCTGTGCTTCCATCTGGTGGTTAATTTTGGAACAGCTGCAGCAGTTTGACTCACTCGCATACGTGCATGCACACACACACATATGCAGGCAGGCACACACACACTCACAGGAGGCAGATTAAGCCTTTAATCCTGCAGATGAGAGAGGAGAGGGAGCGATTATTCACTTTTTCTGCCGCTTTCAACTCCACCTCCTTCAATTCCCTTTCTCTTTCTACATCCCTCTGTCTTCGCTTTCTGTCTCTTCATCCGTTATCTCCCCTCCTTTATCTCCTTATTTCTGTCCTCCCATAGACCCCTTACAGTCTCTGAATACGCCTCTATATCTCACCATTTTCTACCCTTCTCTTCATCTTCTCCTCCTGCTGCCCCCTCCTCCAAATTAAAATTCATACTAGCTTTATTTGCATAACAGGAAGAAAATCTAATGTTGCCAAAGCAGTGGAATACTTAATGTGTGTATATTTCGGCCGCTGTAGACTCCAGACAGTTAAGCATTATAAGATTTATATTTTTGGGTGGAACAAGTTGAACAGAAGGGCTACGTATTCCGACATTATGTGAGAAATAATGAGGTGGATTTGGATTGTAAGAGTAAGGAGTACCGCTTGTGTTGTGTAGCGGATCTGCTGTGTGTTTATTCAGCCTCTTGCTTTGTAAGCACTTTTTTGTGTGTTGTCCCACCTCTTTACTAACACAGCTCGTTCGAATTATAACTTGCTCCCCTCTTAATAAACTGATTTTCATCAGTGTTTTGTCACTGAGGTTTACCATGTCGTGTGTAGGAGTTTCGTTGTTGGAGGTTCAGTGGTTGAATTTAGTTCAGTTACTCAGTTTAGTTTGTTTGGCCCGATTTCGTTCACAGTTTTATTTTTTTGAAATGGTTGGGAGGTTCAGTTACAGAAAAGCTGTATAATTCTGCAGTAATTCACAGTTTGTGTGACTTCAAGTGTATAACCAGAGTACTGCTGAACAATTAATCAATGCAATTAATTAACAAAGAAAAATTATTTCACAGTGTTACCTTCAGCTTTCCAAACATACAAAGACATTTTTTTCACTATTAATGTCAAAATGAATTGATTAATTGATTACAGTATAAAGCCTAAAATATATTGAAGTGTCCAGTGTAATGCGATTAGAAGTGATTAGAAGTCACAATCATCCCAACATAAGTGTTGGTGCAGTTGCTGCCTGTTTGAGAGATAACTCAAACTGGAGCATAGGAGATGAAGAAGCAGAGAAGTCATCTAAGACTGCAGAGAGTTTTACTCCACGGTCACAAGGTTTGCACTAAAAGTGTGAGCAACTGTGATTCACACAAAGAAAACACAAAGTCTTTACAAGATCAAGCTGAGAGCTCACACACCAAGACAACAGGAAATCTGTTTTGTATCTCTTTTTGTGTTTGTTTTTTATGTGTATTTTGACTCAAACAGGTGAAATTGGTGAGGCTTTTTTGTGAGCACACATTAGTAACTGCTTTCCTGGTGGTGAAGAAGAGAACATTTTCTGGGAACGTGAAGGTCCTCCTCTGACTCCACTATATGAAGACACTTTTCTTTTTCTTGCTCATCAGAGTCAGTGTGTTAAATGATGCAACTGTCACTTGACTTGATGCTTCATTTAAGCTGAAATGTCTTCTTTCAGCTTACACCCGTCTATATGAAAACACAAATGCGAAACAGAAAAAAAAACTGTTTTCCATTCTGGTATTGAAATATGTTGATCATAGCTGTCATGGTTGCTGTAATTTTGATGGCAGTAAGTTACAAATGTCAGTGGCAGAAAGTTTAATTAATTTAATTTTCTGTTGGAAGAGAACTTAGGAGGAGACTGGTGTGGTCGACAGCTCTCTTCTCTACTGTGTTGTGTTTATTTACAACCACCTTCTTTTAGAAGCACCTTTATCTCCATGCTGCTGCTGGCTTGACTGTGTTTTATCCAATTTTGAATGCAAAATCACCAGCCTTTTTTTTTTCAGACAAATAATGACTTTTAAGAAATGCGTATTCTGAGTTTTTCATTTCCATATCGTACTTGCCTATTTACAACCTCATGCTGTTGCAATGTCCCTCTGCGTGGAAGTGTTGGATGGAAAATGAATGTTTAGGGGAAAAAGAAAAGTGATGCTTGATCCAACAGCCCACATATAAAGGAAACAGATGGCTGAGCAGGAGACAGAGCTGATATGGAGGCTTCATGCATCCACAAAAAAATGTAATTATGCTCAGGCATGCTCAGTGTTGATCCACGTTGCCATGACTGAGAGAAAAAGACACAAAGCTGTTTTGTCCTCCTGGAATCACATGCGCTTTGACTGAATGAACTGTTTTGCACAGCCCTGCAATAATCAAGCATGAATAAAGAAATGCGCCTGCCTTTACAGGTGCCATTAAGTAACGTTCTCTCTGTAAACACCATAGTTTATTCTAAAGATCACCACAGTGGTTGAGCAAGTATTCAGCTTGAAAGACCGTGAATGATAATTACTGCCAGCCCCATCGCTTTCTTCTCTCTGAGCCGTCAGTAAACAAAAAGCAGCGAGAGAGAAATAAGCTGCTTTTTTTAATTTTGATATGATGGCTGTCCTTCTATAGCTACTTGTTCTGCTCGTAGAAAATACTTGAAACATCTGTCTTTTCTATGTCAGTGCACACTAGTTTGAAGGAATGTTCTCA
This sequence comes from Scatophagus argus, assembly GCF_020382885.2. Classification (NCBI taxonomy): domain Eukaryota; kingdom Metazoa; phylum Chordata; class Actinopteri; family Scatophagidae; genus Scatophagus; species Scatophagus argus. The sequence goes on along the minus strand of NC_058503.1, from coordinate 15,602,482 downwards.
GCATTTTTAAAAAGTATATTTGTTTTCATGAAGAGTTAGATGAGAAGACTGATAAGTCTGGAACATAAATATTAAAAGCATATGGAAACAGCTAAAGTGGTTTTGTACAAATTCTCAAAAAACCACCTACCAGCACCTGTGGAGCATTCTAATTTACACGTTGTTTCTTGTTTGTTTAATACATACGCAAACAAAAGAAAAGTAAAAAGGAAGCTACCTGTGGTTATTATTTCTTGGCGAGCATTGGCTTCTCAAAATCTTGTAATCACAATGTGCTTAGCAGACTCAGCATAGAAGTTCTGGATAGATGAATAAACTGTTGTTTGTCAAGATACAGTTACAGCACGTAACTTCCTGTAGAACCACAAAGTCTTTCATGCTAAGCTAAGCTAATCGTCTCCTGGCTTCAGCTGCATACTTGGCACACACATGTGAGAGTGGGATCAAACCTCTCATCTAACACTCGACAATTAATGTCTCAGTCGTCTGGCAGGTCAGGTGAGACTGAATACCTATGAAGCAGTTGTGCCAGTTTTATACCAGCTGTCATATGGAGTCAACAGGAAAGTGTTTTTCTATTTGTTTCATAAATATGTTTTTTGATTAATGTGTAGGGAGTGTATTTGCGCACTGTGGAGGCAAATATTCCTTAGACGCATTGTTTACAAAGACGCCGCTTTCAATACCTCCTTGTCACTTTTCTAGATAAGCTTTAGAAAACCTTTATTCCTGTCTATCTCCTGACATCTCTGTTTGTTTTCTTCTTCCTCCCGGTCTCTTTGTGCCTCCATCCACTCCTGTGTTGTCTTCCTGATCGCCGACCCTCGCTCTGTCCGTCTTTAGAAGGAGAGGAAAGCAGGAGGTTTATTAAAGCTCTTGTCGGGGGCGGCAGCCAAGAAGAAACCTCGCTCACCTCCGTCCTCCCCGCCAACCCACGACCCGTCATTGGCCGGCCAAGGCGCCGTGGCCACAGACCCAGCCCACCATCCGCACCACCACCACCACCACGCCCGCTCAGGTTCTTGTCCAATGGCATCACAGGGGCGAGCTGGCTCCTGTCCTATCGAGAGTGATATGGCAGGGGCCATAGGACTGGAGCCTCTGCACAGGAAGTCCGGCTCACTGGACACCAATTTCCCCAGGTCACCCCCGGCAACACGTGCTGGCAACGCTCTGATGGTCCTCCGGCCTGAACCCAAACCGCTGTCCAGAGAGAGGTTAGCGCACACACACTCACCCACACAGAACACATATATTAAAAATATATAAACACATACAAGACTGCACACAAAGACAGATTCAATTCAATTAAATTTTATTTAAAGTGCCAATTCATAACACAGGTATCTCAAGACACTTTACAGGTGTGTAAACACTAACAAAAAAGAAGAGAATCAGAAACAGGTCCCAGGGCAAAACCCCACACTGAGTAAACATATGGCGACAGTGGCGAGGAAAAACTTCCTTTTAACAGGCAGAAATCTTGAGCAGAACCAGACTCAGTGTAGATGGCCTTCTGCTGCGACCGGCTGGGAGAGAGAGGAGAGACAGGGAGATGGATAGAAAAAGGAGAGGGAGAGAGGACAGACAGGGAGGATAGAGAGAACAGTGCAGAGCAGGAGCAGCAGGATCCGGGCAGGGCCATAGAAAAGGTTCTTGATCCAGGAGCACTATCAGTGCAGTAGGCAGGGCCATAGAGGGCTCAGGGTCCAGCAGCGGTACCAGGCCTCAGGAGGGCGGGGTAGGAGATTCTGGATCCAACAACATGCTCCGGAAGTGCTGAGAAAAGATGGAGCACAAGAGCTCCGGGGGAGAGGGCGAGTTAGTACTGTACTGGTGATGGGACATGATGAGTGAGTCCCCCTGCTCTGAAAACTTGGTGTCTAAGGATCTCCCCCAGCAGTCTAAACCTATGGCACCATAACTAGGGGTTGGGTTTTATGTTTACTCTTGAACATAGAGAGGGTGTCTGCTGCCCGAACTGAGGCTGATAATTGGTTTCACAGAAGAGGAGCTTGATAACTGAAGGCCCTGGCTCCATATATACATTTGGAGATTCGTGGTATTACCAGTAAGTCTAAATCTAAGGAACGCAACACCCTAGAGGGCTGATATGGTTCAATGAGATCAGTGATATATGACGGTGGTGCCAGACCATGCACGACTTTGTAGGTTAGGAGGAGGATCTTAAATTCTACTCTAAATTTTACTCTAAGCCAATGTAGAGAGGCCAGCACAGGTGAAATGTGCTCACGTCTCTTAGTCTTAGTCAGGACATGAGCTGCGGAGTTCTGAATGAGCTGCAGAGTCCTGAGGGACTTTTTAGGGCATCCTGACAAAAGAGAGTTACAGTAATCCAGCCTAGAGATAACAAAAGCATGGGCGAGCTTCTCAGCAGCATCTAAGGAAAGGACATGCCTGATTTTTGCAATGTTACGAAGGTGGAAGCATGCAGTCCTCGAGATTTGCTTTATGTGAGTGTTGAAAGACAAGTCCTGCTCAAAGCTTACACCAAGGTTCTTTACAATGGTGCTAGAGGCAGGAGCTAGTCCGTTATGAAAGGCTATATCATTAGCTAAAGATTGTCTAAGGTGTTTTGGGCCAACTAGTAGAACCTCAGTTTTGTCTGAGTTCAACAGAAGAAAGTTGTGGGTCATCCAGCTGATTGCTTTCATCTGGCTTCATTGATAAATACAATTGGATGTCGGCAGCATAACAGTGAAAATTTATAGAGTGCTTTCTGATCACATTGCCTAGTGGGAGCATATAGATTGTGAATAGGATCAGGCCAAGCACAAAACCCTGTGGAACACCAAGGCTAACCCTAGTGTGCATGGACGAATTGTGATTTACATGTACAAAGTGATGTCTGTCTGATAGATAGGACTTGAACCAGCTTAAAGCACTTCCATTTATACCAATTTGATTTTCTAGTCTCTGTAAAAGAATCTGGTGGTCAACAGTATCAAATACAGCACTGAGGTCCAGTAGGACAAGTACTGAAACACAGCCCTGGTCAGAGGCCATTAACAGGTCGTTGGTGACTTTCACCAGTGCGGTCTCTGTGCTGTGATGTTCCCTAAAACCTGACTGAAAGACTTCAAATATGCTGTTATTATGGAGATGCTTGCACAGCTGACTGGCGACGACTTTCTCCAAAATTTTTGAAGTGAAGACCAGGTTGGAGATAGGCCTATAGTTTGCTAAAACCCCTGGATCAAGAGTGGGCTTTTTTAGCGGGGGTTTGATTATAGCAATTTTAAAAGTCTGTGGGACATAGTCAGGGACAAATTAGTAATGTCTAGTAAGGAGGTGCCAAGTAAAGGGAACACTTCCTTAAGTAGCTCAGTAGGAATAGGATCTAAGAGACAGGTCGTGGATTTAGAAGAGGAAATGATAGAAGCCAATTGTTGACGGTTGATAAAAAGAAATTAGTCCGGATACATATCTGACTTAGTGGGTATCTCTAATGCGGCTGCATTAACGGACAAATTTGTGGTAGGTGATGCTAGAAGGTCTTGGATGTTATTTGTAGTTGTTACAGTCTCTTGGTCCTCAAGCTCAAGACTCCATTTTTTTCATTAAAGAAATTCATGAAATCACTGCTACTGAGATGCGGAGGAATGGTATTGCTCAATAGAGTTATGACTCTGGGTCAGCCTGGCTACAGTGCTGAATTGAAACCTGGGGCTGTTCTTATTTTCTTCTATGAGTGATGAGTAATAACTGGCTCTGGCTGTATGGAGTGCTGCCCTGTATGTTTTTAGACTATCTTGTCAGGCCTGATAGAATTCATCCTTTTTTGTTGAACGCCATTTCTTCTCTATGTGTCGTGATCTTTGCTTTAACTCACGTGTTTCCTGGGTGTACCATGGAGCAGAGCTTCTTCTAGTTATATTCTTTTTAGATAGAGGTGCAGTTAGGTTGAGCATACTGTGCAATGAGCCTGCAATGCTATCAACAAAGTTATCAATGTCATGGCAACTAGGGGTAGTGGATGAGTCCCCTGACACGCTGAGCCTGGATATTTTACTAAGAATCCACGGAACTGCTTCCTTAAATTTGGCTATGGCATTATCAGACAGACATCTAATGAGAGTGCTTCTGCTCAGTTTTGTGCGATCAGCTAAAATAAAATCAAAAGTTACTAAATGATGGTCAGACAAAACTGAATTCCGAGGAGAGACTGTTAAGTGTTAAATTTCAATCTCATATGCTAACACAAGGTCTAGGTTGAAGCAGTGAGTGGGTTCATGCACACATTGACAGAAGCCAGTTGTTTCTAGTACGGAATTGAATGCACTAGCCAAGCTATCATTAACCACATCTACGTGGATGTTAAAGTCACCAATAATTATAACTTTATCTGATTTAAGGACCAGGCTTGACAGGAACTCCGGAAATTCAGATAAGAATTCAGAGTATGGGCCTGGAGGACAGAAGACTGGCTGACCTGTCCTACAGGTGGTATGAGACAGACTAAGAACAAGGCTTTCAAATGAGTTATAGCCTGTGTTTGGTCTAGTAAAGATGGATAAATGAGAGTCAAAGATTGCTGCAACCCCACCTCCTTGACCAGAGCATCGAAGGGCATTAGCGTTAATATGGGTAGGTAGAGTAGCCTCACTGAAGGAGACGTAGTCATCCTTAGACAGCCAGGTTTCAGTTAGACAAAACAGATCAATATTTTTATCTGATATGGGCTCATTAATAAGTATAGCTTTTGAGGACAGGGACTGGATATTCAACAGTCCATGCAGACAAGTGCTTAGCTGATCCGAGTGATCCTAACAGAAAATATCATCTGGATATTCTGAAAAACTGTGGAATTTGAACGTTTTGCTTAGCAAAACAATGATTTAAAAAAAACGCACACATTTCTGTCCATCTGCTATCAGACCTAATGAACACAAGCAATAACAGTGGTGATTTCATTTGTTTTTTTATTGAAGTTCGGAAGCGTGTTCCTTTAGAAAGAACAAGACAGCAACTTGTTGTGCCACTTGAGCTCTTCAAATTTGCATTAGGATACAGTGTGAAGAAAAAAGGGAAGTCCTGAGAGAGTTATTAAGCTCACAGATAATAAAACCACATGATGAATGGAAACAAGGTCAAGACCAGAGAGAGAGAGACTGTTTTATGAGCGATAATAATATTGTTCATACCAATGCTAATAACCCTGATCAAAGTTATAGCACCATCCACATTGTTGTTGTGGATGCATCATGGGGGAGGGAGGGAGAGAAGGAAAACCCTGTGGGACTGTTGTACACCAGCACACAGATCCAGTGGTTATCCTAACATCTTATCTGATCATAACATCTGAACAAACATTAGCATAGTTGTGTTCTGCTTTGCAGCTTTTCTTGCAAACCACAATTCATCAGAGCCAAGGGGCAGCAGTCACACTCTAATTTGTTGCAGGAGTGAAAGTTCATTCTCAAATGGGAAAAATCCAGTGAATATAACATGTAAACCCGATAAAGCTTCACTGAGATAGAAGCTGTCACACAGCTACAGATGAGCTTGAAGCTACCTTTCATCGAACGAAAACAGTGAGCATTTTGTTGAGAGGGCAGTCGCTCATGATTAGGATAGAAGATAAAGGGCTACTGGATGCCAATGTGCTCTAACGTTACACCATCACACCGGCAGAAATTAATTTAGTCAGGGCCATGATGAATCTGTGCACTGAAAGATGTCGTGGTCACATTACGTCCTACACTGTTAGCTGTACAAACATGAAAGATCAAATCCTTCTCTACGTCTCCTTTCTGAGGGGTTTGTCAAAAGGCATTCTGAGAAATGCAGGAAATTGCTAAATGAAGTAAGGAACGTGTGACCATAAAATATTTAGAATTCCTAAGATCTATTAAACATATTGATACATGCTAGACAGTCCCAGAGAATCAATATTTCCTTTTACTCATAATTCGCACTCTCTAGTTATGAACAAACTGAGAATTCCCTCTCTGAACTTGTACTGGTGATTGATAAAGAGCTCTCTGTCTGCGGCAGGTATCGTGTGGTGGTGCCCTACCCGCCACAGAGTGAGGCTGAGATCGAGCTGCGGGAAGGGGACGTGGTGTTTGTCCATAAGAAGAGGGAGGACGGCTGGTACAAGGGCACCCTGCAGAGGACAGGACAGACCGGCCTGTTTCCCAGCAGCTTCGTCGAGAGCTTCTGAACTGGAAAAAGTGGACAAAAAAACACACTGTTCCTGTTTCTGAGTCACAAAACACACACTACATTCATACACAGGGGATGGACCGACATTGGTTACACTTTTGAATTAAAGACAAACAAAAAAGAAACTTGCTTTAAGGAACTGCTCACCCTTGTAAAAAGAGAATTGTAGTTCCCCAAAATAGTCAAGAAACACTGGAATTTTAGGTATGAAAATAATCAAAATAAAAGCTACTGACTAATGGCACAAAAACATAATTAGTAGTAGCCATCTCCAGAAACCAACATCGGTCCTGCGAATTCAAACACACATACACACACACACACACATACAGGAAAGCTAACCTCGGTTTTGACCAGCCACACAGGAAGCAGGGCAGCTTTTCCCGTCATTTGTCCCCCGGGGACAGCGTTTGGGGTAAGAGAGTCTTCACCAAATTGGTCATCCGGACTCCTTGATGTTGACTACTGAGACCACATGGACTCCAACAGCAGAGAAAGGCGAACTCTGCCTCCCCGTTCTCCTCCTTGGCATCATCCACCAGCAAACGCTAGCACACAAAGCATTAGCTCTGCTTTCCACTGAGACCTCAGAACTTGAATTCGGGTGCTTTCTTTGTTTGAAAAGTGAAGATTCATTGCCAGGTGATGAGGGAAGTGTGTAAGCCTACACTCCAGGATCATTGTAAGCACACTTCCATGTCTAGTTTGTGACAACAAGCTCATGTGTTTCTTATTCAGCGCGATATATGTTAATAACGATGCATGTAGCATTATTATGTTTTTTTCTCTCTCTCTTTCTTTCTCTCTCTCTCTCTCTCTATATATATATGTTGAAATAGATGTTTGTGTTGTCCCAAACTAGTCATGCTGTGATGACCAGTCACAGGAATTTTAATTTAAAAACAAATGGTGCAAAAAGTAAAATGTGAATTAGGCGATTAATTTTTCTATTTATATATCTAAAATAAATTTATACACCCATTTTCTTAAATTTAAATTTGTCCTTTGTAGACCCGCCACAGCTGGGTTGAACTGCATAAGCTGGCTTGCTGAATGTAGGAAGAAACTCTTTAAAGAACAGATTTGTAATGTTAAAATTGTTTTTTCATCTTCTGTGTGGGGGTTTCAGAGACAAAGAATGCACTTGCTAATATTTGATACAACTTGCCAATATGTCTACATATACAGTATTTTACACAGTCTGTTATTATTTACCTGATAAAAGGGATTTCCATGGCTATTTGTCACATCCCCCTTGAGATGCAAATCTCTTTTGTAGGACAAAATAACAAATCTTTGAAATGCAAAAATCCCTAAACAAACCGACCAAAAATCTTGCTAACGTGGTGAGTTCACGGTGATTTCCTCTTGGAAACACTTGGAAGACATTTTTTGACAAAGATTGCTAACAGTTATACCTTTTCCTCAACCTTTTCTTAAGATGCCATTGAGGGTCTTGCAGCAATATTCTGAAACCAAATTTGTGTAGATTCGACGCTCATGGAAAAAAAAACGCACGATCAAGGGGACAACACCAAACGTCAGAAAGCAGGGACACGAGTTTTTCCGTCACACAACTGCCAACCTTTGACAACGACTTTTCCTCTGATATTGTTGACCTTTAACGAGTGTTTTTGTACGGCTTCAGTGACTGTGTGGTCAGTCTGCTTCGTGAATCTCTACGTCCTGAGTGTGAATCCAGGCTTGCCTAGTTTACATCCAGCCACAACCATCTACCTTTTTTCCCTGTTTCTGGAGATTGAAGCACAGCAAATCTCAGAGCTTGACTTGCTAACTCTGTATGTGTGTGTGCGTGTGTGTGTGTGCGTGCATGCACGCTTGTGCGTGTCAGAGATCAGAGGGATTTCAATACCGGCCGTGTGCCAGTGAAAGTTGAAGGGATTCATTTGCTTAATTCGCTGATTTTCCTCACCTGCTTGGGTCAGAATGAAGCACAAACAGCTGCTGGCCATGTGCACACAGGTGAAGCTCATTCATTGGCTGAGCACATAAATGTCTAATTGGGTCATGAGCAGGCCCACACACAATCTCAAGGACGACACCTCCACAGATTTTCTGCAGATTTTAAACTAACAGATGCTTCTTGTCAAACTCAAGAGTGTCAACAAATCTTCATCAAGATTTGATTAAATCTTCCTCACCACATCAACTGCAAGGGATCGGGCAAATAAATGAATATTGTCTTTCAAATTACAAGCAAACAAAATCCACTGAAGTCCACACATTTTCATTCTTGATCACGACTGGGAAGTATTAGAAAACAAGAAAAGAAATCTGCAGATTCCGTTTGGCTTGAACATACTTGAATCTCCTTTGTGAACTGCATTCATATGGGAAAGACAGTGAAAATACAAAATTCTGAATAGAAAATTGTACTTCTGCAAAGAGACGTGGCTTGTTGTTTTGTTTGTTTTGATTTTTGTTTTTTTGCTTTTTGCGCTGAGTCACCAAAACGCTGCCGTGTCGAAACAGTTCGGGGACTGTTTGTCATTTCTTATTCCCATATGATGTGACTGCAGAATAAACACTCAGATGTGAGGCTTTGTAACAGTCTCTCCGCAGACGTGCAGAAAACAAGCACAAGACAATAAAAAAGAAAAAATCTGACTCAGTTCCCTGCCACAGATTTTCTCTCATGCCTTTTCCCCAGATTACTGGTCAGATAAAGTTGCTTGCTTTTCTTTTCAGCAAAATATTTCTAAGTACAAGTGAAGTAAGTGAAGTCGGCATTTGTTCTTTTTAATGTTTTTGTGTCCAACCTTAAACTTGAAGAGGAGGTCACTGAGGGGACAAAAGCACAAGAAATTTGGACTTGTGACATGTTTTTTTTTTTTTTCCTGTTATTAGATGTTGGGGGAATTAACTCAAACCCGTAAACTGTGAAGAACATGTTAGGGAAACACACACATACCCAGTCGTTACGTAGAGCAGCAGGCTCTGTCATCGTCTTCTGACTGCTTGCAGTGCAGTATGGGTAATCCTGTCCATCTGGAGCAACAGATGAAACCAAAAACACTAGATTAAGATTTTTTTTTTCCATCTCCAACAGATCACAGCTCAGTTGGTGACTGTAAATCACATAAACACTCACACAAAAAAGACTAAGGCAAGACTGACGTGTATTATTTTTCAGAGAGAATTTTGAATATGAAGCAGTCGGATTGATTCTGTAAATATTTAATTTTTAAGTGATCAATTTTGTGTATTTATTCGATCCTGCTTCACACAAGTGTACTAGACTGTGATAATTGTGCACATTTAAATTTAACGTTTCAGCTCAGCCAGATAAACGTGCCATCTTATTTGCCATGAAAAGGGTCAAAACTAAATGTCAGTTTTGGCAGACGATGTTCGTTATTGGAAACTTCATTGGCCTTCACTGTCAGTCAAACCTTAGTGCCTACAAATGTCAACACACACACACACACACACACACACACACACACTAAAATATTTATGTCAGGCACAACAACCCATCTTTTGTCTCTTCTTTACTTTCTTATTGATATGATTGTTTGACTCAGTGACAAAAAGCAGCAGATCCCAGAACAGCTGTGCACAAAAAAAACCCCAAACAAACAAAAAAGAGCCTGAGTGAGGTTTCCTCTGTCTGTTTGTACACCCGTTGAAATAGAGGACTCTGATTTCTAACGAGTCAAACTTAAGCACAAGTCCTCGTCTGTGTCGGAGATCAGCAGATCTCCGCGGTTTCCTTTTTTTTTTTTGCGTGAGGTTGATGCTCTGAGGAGGGGAAGAGTTTACAACAGTTGAAACATCAGGAATGAAACCACAGCACGGTGGTCACTTTACATCAAGTATCTTGAACAAATGTTTCCATGGTGTTTTTTTGTTTGTTTGTTTGTTTTTCGTGATGTAAGCTTGTCTTTTTGTCTCAGCTTCCTGGTTGTAAATGCCACCTGAGAGCTCATGGTGACGGTTTGAAAAATATGAACAAGCCATTAACAGCAGTTAACGCAACATAAAGCACACCATTGCACATGCAAGTTTTCAGTGGACTTGATATGAAATCCCTGTGCTGAACTGGAAACCTGTCCAGGGTGTACCCCTCCCTCGCCCAGTGTCAGCTGGGATAGGCCCCCCCCACCCCCACCCCCCAGTGATCCTGTAAGTTACATGCAGTGATAGATCATGGATGGAGGGATTGATATCAAATTACTCTCCACTTGCTTTTTTTTGTCCTTCCACGAAGCCTGACCACTCACCCTGCCATCTTTAATTAGATGTCGGCCATATTCGTTCCTATGGATACTTGTGTGTTTGAGTGTGTGTGTGTGTGTGAGGGGAGGGTACCTCTGTATGTAGCTCTTTACATAAAAAAAAGGAACTTTATGAAAAAGTCTGGTGTGGCGTGAACGCCTCATCAGGACTGTTGACTTGGGTTGAGTACAGCGATACAGCGAGAGAAACGGAAAAAAAAAGAAAGAATATATATATAATTCTATATTGTGCAGAATATTTATAGGCCTTTTGTGCCATTGAAGTCATGCTCCGCACTGGCCATGCCCAGCGCTCTCTACCATGTGATCATTATACATTGTCTTGTACTGATGACCCGTGGCTGATTCGATTGTTTTTTCATGTCAAGTGCATTTTTCGCAATAAATGCCTTTGTTTTAAATCTGTTTTCAGCGGCTTTTTTTTGTGTCCGCCTGCAGCTTCATACTAGAGGTGAAATGGCGAGTGATCGGAAACAATTGCGTAGTATGATGCTTAACAAACACATTAGCTGTATGGCTCATTAGGGTTTTTCAGTTGGCCTTTTGAGGATTCGGCTTGAGAATCATATTATATCCTGCTCTAATTCTAATTATCTGCAGTCACGATATGCTCATTATGAGCTTATGAGCAACACTCCAGGTACAATTTGACAGACAGTATTACTGTCTTTATTTTTCTAACAAGTGGGGCTGCAGCAGTGTATGGTATGAAAATTAACTTTTATATCATGTACATGTAGATAACTACATCACTGAATTCTGCAATATTTATGCTCATTAAGAAAATGCTATATTAGTGTTAGTGTTGTTCTTTACTTAAACAGGAAGGTCCCATTGAGATACATACATTGGCAGTGTCACATCAAGAAACATAACAAAACAACTTCACATGCAACACAAATGCAAGTGACCATATCATAATTTTTAGGATAAGATAAGATGAACTTTATTGATCCCGCAGTGGGGAAATTCACTTGTCGTGGCAACAGAAAAAGTGTGCAAAAACAGTTACAAAAAAAATATAGAGGTAAAATAAATTACAGGTAAAATAGAGGTAAAATAAATTAAGTACAGTAAACACAGTACAATATACAGCTATATACAAGTCCTCATAAGGGAGGAAAAGAGGATTAGACCATTGAATTTTATTTTATTTCATATTTTCCAACTCCAAGGTGTATAAACTTGAATGCTTATTGAATTTAAGCATATCAGGTGACCTGTATTTGTGTAACGAGGGAGGGTGTGGCCTAAGGAGATCAACACTCTATATCAAGGTGTGCAGAATTGCTAGCCAGTTTCTTTTCTTCAGGCAAAATGAGCCAAAAAAGAGCTTTAACTGACTAAAAAAAAGTCTTTCACTCTTGCACTCCTGAAATTGCTAAGATATTGGGGCGTGATCATAGAACCATCAAACATCTTATTGCAAATGGTCAACAGGGTTGCAAGAAACGTGTTGAGAAAACTTCGGCTGGAGGTTGAAGATGGACTCAAAATCAACTCCCAAGCCTACAGCCAGTTTTGACACTTTCTTCAAGGAGGGGTGCAGGAAAAGATCTGCAACTTTCAAGAAGTCCATGATTTTTATGTATGAATGGAAGGCTTATGACTCTTACTGAGAACAAGGGTGGCTATACTGGTCACTGATTTTTTTATTATTATTTATTTATTTGTTTTTTTCATTTTTATTTATTTATTTTTTAAATGTTGGAAATGTTTATTTGTAAATTTTGAGTTGTTTATTATTCTCACTTTAACAGATGAAAATAAACAAGTGAGATGCAAAAATTTTCATTTTTCATAATAATTCCACACCCAAATAGTTGCCCAGTAATTGTGCACACATAAATATTCTCCTAAAAAAAAAAAAAAAAAAAACCTCACTTTTACTTCTTTAAATATTCAGGATTGATGTTTATTAACATTTTGGATTGACTGAGATCACTTTAGTTGTTCAATAATAAAATTTATCCTCAAAAATACAACTTGCCTAATAATTGTGCACACAGTGTTTGTACAGGCCATACCAGCAGTAACCATGACACGTCTCGCTTCAAATCAAGAGTTAAGTAAACAGCAACAAGTTGTGTTCATGGGCATGTGTTAAAGACCTTTAAATGTAACCAAGAAAGTAAATCTTTACTATATATATATATATGTATATATGTATATATCACATACATCAAAACAACAAATAAACCAATAAGACAATGTTCATATGTTCATAGATGGGATTTTCCAAACCAGGGATGACAAACTCCTGGACCTTGTCAGCATTTTGGTTGCCCTCAAAGGGCCTGTTGTAAATGAGAAACATTATATAAATGTGTCTATTCACTACTATATAATTGCCTCTGTGTTCTGTCATTACAGTTTTGGCAATTAATAAGTCTTGAAAGTATAAGTCCAGCAAAAATTATAGCAAAAAGACATTCATGTGTAGAACATATCTCCAGCACACAGTACATTGCCTACACTTTGGTGATTTGGCCACAGTTAAGCTGACTTTGACTGCTGCATCTTTTTTCTGTAACTTTTGTGAACATAATCTGCTGAGAATGCAGGCTGTGTTTTAATTCTCTGACCTTTTGTTGCTTTTCTCAGTGGCTAGGATTAACATACTTGGCTCCGGGTTTGGTGTCAAAGTGCGACCATAAATCTGGTGCTGCCACTGTCTCAATACAAAGAAGACAAGGCAGTAAAAAACAATTCGCTGAAAGTATTTAGAAGTGCCTATGGAGCAGATTCTGAAAAATAATATCAAAGTAATATCTAGACTATTCAAGGGCATACAAGAAGCTGAATGAATGAATGACATTGCAGGAAACTACATGTGATAAAAAAAAATTTTATGCTTTTTTTATGTGTATTTTTTCCTCATTCTGGTAAACTCACCTCATGTTCTGTTATCTTTTCTTTTATTACAGAGGAAACCTTTAGAAAACAAAAAATTAGAAAAGAACACACACTGACTCATCTCTGTTAAGCACAAACATGCATTTACTTTCCCATCTCTCATTAAATTGTCTTGTCTCTCTGCATCTCAACATTTTTCCTCAGCCTCTACTATTTAAGTTACCTACAACCCACTCATGGACACAACTATATGATGTTGAGCCTCTGTGTGGGGTATACTGACATCTAGTGGCTCACAACAAGACCAGGATGCATTCTGGGAGCTCTTGCAGGCTGTGTAAAATAAGGCTGGATTTTGCTGGCCATGAGTTTCACACGTGTGTCCTAAGGTAATGTGTATTTTTCAATCCATGCCCAGAGTGCATAAAGAAAGAAAGCCAGTTTTACATAACTCTACCCCGCACCCTGGGGACACTTAAGAGTCCATTTAGTAGATCTGATGCTGTAATTTTGTAACTGATAACATAAATACCACGTTACCATGAAGGTGATTATCATACTGTGAAAATTTTACACCACTGCAACCTCAGAAACATGCTTGTAAAGGATGTTTAGTTTGTTGTTTCATCGTTTCATCCATCTCTGCCATTCTCAGCCTCCTTATTCCTCTGCCTGTGCCTCTCTTGTGCTCTCAGGCCAACACTGGCATGGACGAGGTGTGTAATTGGTAATTTCAGAGCGTCGCCGGCAGTCCCCTTAAATGACAACCTCATCTCTCCAGCAGCAGGGCCTGTCTCCAATGATCACCCCCAATTTGCATTTAGAGTGACTAGCGAAAGGTGACAAGTGGATGTGTATGTGTTGTGTGTGTGTGTTTGTGCAAGTGCAAGGGTTAGGACAGCTATCTTGGGTGTAAGCACACAGGAAAAGCTTGGCACTAACACAAACTCAAACAGCTATATTTAAGGCAAGCCGGAGGCAGGCAGATCATTTTGATTTTGCAGATTTATGTGGTGCAGAGATGGTGTTTTATCAGTGGCAGGAAAAATGGGAGAAATCACTTCGAAATCTTAAAAGCAGCCAAACACACACACACACGCTCACATTTTCTCCAGGATTTGCCTTGGGGAAATGGTTCTTCTCCGGGACGTCCTCTTCCCACTGAGGTGCTGCAGGTCCAGTGCAGGGAATCAATCAGCATTCCTCTGCTGTAAGCCTGTCTGTCTTCCTGTCTGTGTGCCCGCTCTAAGTCACGTGAAGGGCAACTGAGCCGGAGGGTAAGACACTGCAGGGAACAAGACCTCCACATCAGGCAGTCCAGGGCGGTTCCTTTGTGTGTGCTTTCAGATATAGTCAAAAGGTGGGCAGGGAAGATGCTAAGCTGCTGCTGCAGTCGCCTAAATCTTCCACAAGAGCAAAAGGGAAGCTTCATGCTCTATCCTCTTAGCTTCTGATAAAAGGGAAAAGAAATGTAGTTGTCTCTACAGTAGGCATTTCTTTTATAGTGAACCATAGCAGTGGAGAGGAATTAAGTCACAAGGTGTGTGGGGCTTACAGCAGTCTGAAAATGCCTTCACAAATTAGTTTTTCTGCTTTGGTGCAATCATTTAAAAGTGATAAATGGAACACTGTTATCATGACACAGACCAGCAGTATGCAGTTTTAAACAGATGTGTCAGTTATAATGATTTAATACTTTATTCTCTTGTATGAGTATGGGTTTACTTTTTGATATTTAAAATACATTTTACAAATTTTAATAATTATTTACTTAACTGATTTGTAAGTACTGCAGTTCTGAGTACTGCACAGTATGTTAGTTCATTCAATACTGGCACCACACCATCAAAACAAAGTGAAAACTGTGTTAAAATGTTACACCCATATATGGATGCTTGATATGTCAGTCAACTGAGCAGTATTAAACAGCAGTATCAGGACCAATATCAAATTATGATTGTGTTAAACTCACATGAAAGCAAATACATAAATGCTTTTGTTTTAAATGAAAGAAACATTAACTGGAATTCACTGATTGGACACCTACTTTGGTGAGGGAAAAAAAAGACACAAGCAAAGTATATCATGACAAAAATACAAAGATTTATTTAGAAAGAAGGAATAGAAGCTCCCAAATAACACTGGTTAGTCCTTAAATACAAACGCAGTCCAAATGTGTCTCAGATGAACATCATGCGTTTCCCTGGATGTACAAGTGTAAGCGGACAGCGTGTTTCACACAGATAAGGCACTGACATATCGTAAGCATTAGTGTAAATGTAAAGTAGTAGTGTTTGTGAGTAAACGTGGGAAAAATAAATCACACTTTATTGGAAAGCAGCACCACAGTGTTGTGGTTTATTCTGTACTGTTAAAATGTTTCGGTGTGAAACCCTGAAGAAACGATAAAAATTACAGTCACAAATGCATCGTCCTTCTCTTCCTGTATGGCCTCAACAAACACTGATTCGACATGATGTATTTTCTCCATGAGTCAGCTCTTTTCAGGCAGACTTCAGCTGTTTGTGTCAGTGTGGAAAAAAAAAGAAAGAAATATGGAAGCAAGAAAAAAAACACAATGTATATAAATATATGCAGCGACGTGTACCTAATCCAAAACTATCTCAGATAAAAACTTGAAAAACTGCAGAGGAGTTAAAAGAAACGACTCTTTCCCTTTAAAAACAACAACAGGAGGATGTCTGCTGTAGGCTTTTGTAAAGATGTGCTTTTAGTACAAATTTATAACATAAAGGAGATGTGAGGGAAAAAAAATACAGACATAATACAGAAAATGGATAATTCTAATGCCCTGTGACCGGGGTTATGAGAACGCTTAACAATGACTTTAAAAATGAGCCCTTTTCAGACATGGATTCTGCAACACTGCTGGATTTAACCACAAATCTGTTAAACTGATGGCATTTTTCGGCGTTGGAACATACCGCACACCGGTCTCCATCGGGTCTATTCTGTAACAGCTTTATTTAAATGTGGCAGGACAGTTAATTGTTGTGGATTGTTTGCTCTCTTTTGTCTGTCTTTATTAATGCTCTGCTTCCCTTTGCTTATCACAAGTCGAATCAACCTCATAGGTGTCATCAATCATGTATAGAATGCAAAATCTTTCTGCCTTTTTTAGTCAGTCCGGCATTGCAGTAATGTGGTTAAAAATAAGCAGCCATGAGGTCGAGACATGCTCTGTCTGAAGCACTTCCTCCAAAACAAAGATATGCACAGAAATATTAATATCCTGTACAAATTTAAGTCGTCTCATTTACGGCGTTAGGCGGTTTATTAAACTGAATTTAAACTTTATTTGTGCATCAGAAATTCTAAAAAGTACATTATGCTACTGCAGCTTGATAGTGATTTTGTTAATTTTACTATGCCCAATATGGTTACGACTTCAATAGAAAAAGAGACTGTATGTAAACCGCTTCATGAAGTCAACCATGTTTGAAAGGGGCTTTGAATTATGAGAATGTCACAGAGGTTTGACTGTCTCACTGAAGAGATGCAAGTCAGAGAAGTCCCTTTTAAATGTATTGTTTGTACCAAGTTGTTAAATCAATGCACAGAATCCAGGGGGCAGCGTGAGGATCGACACACTGAGGGATCCCTCAGTCTGAGCATGAGTGGACAATGATGGGAGGGGGATATATGGAAAATAAAGGTTTTATATAACAATGAAAGGATAAATATAAATTATACAAAAAGTATAAAACCCACAATGAAGCTTAAAAATACCATGGAAGAAAGTGTACACAGGATTTACGGGCCCCGTTATTAAACTTTGGCACAAATCAAAACTCACACTCGCACACACTTGCTGGTTTGTTTGGGGTTTTCCCGCTTAGTGTATGAGACTGGCCACAAAGGGCTGGAAAGGATGTGGGCAGAATGTCACTGGTTATACTGGTGATACTGGAGTAAAATTCAGATTCCTCTTCACATGAAGCCAGAACTGGAAGAGTGAACAACAAGGAGACAAAGCAGTTGGGGATCAATTTAACAGCAAATTCCAATTTACAACTTCCATTTCATGAACAAATCAAGAAATATGCACTACATGTCAGACATGCATCACTCAGCAGTCATCAGACTTGTTCCCCTGCAATAATTTTACAGTCAGGTGGCAACGTGCTCTGTATTATATAAAACTGAGCACTGTCAACTGGCTGCCTTAGGTGTTAAAAGATCTCTTACTTCTTGCGGTCCTTGTCCTTCTTGCCATTGGCGGTGAGGCTCTGGGCCTGCAGGAGCTGGGCGGCAGCTCGCCTCTTACTGAAGGAACTCTGGTCCTCATCCAGGAGTCTCTTCTTTTCCTCCAGAGCTGCCTTCTCATCTGCATGGAGGCGCTTCAGCTGCTCAAAACGACTTTGCAGCTGAAACACAACAGAGCTTAGTTACAGAGATGCCTCCACTACGCCTTTCTGTGAATCGAATTCGCCCTCTCACACTAAAACCTGAAAACATGAAACGCACGACGCGTATGCCGAGTCTGAGTTTGCGTGTCTACACACCTCCCGCTCGGCCTCCTTCAGCTCAGACTCCTTCTCCTTCACCCTCTGCACAAACATCTGCCTCATCTCGTCCTCTCTCTTCTGCAGCTCCACCAGGAACTCCTGACGCTTGGCCTCATAGGTCTGCTGCAGGCTGCACACAGACGCACACATTTGTCAGCCGTGTCAGCTGCACGATGTGGCCATGCAGGTGCTTATGTGCTGGCGGCTCACCTGACAGGTTTGGACTCTGGGCCTGTGTCTTTGAATCCCATCTCCTCCAGTTTGCAGCGTCTGTACAGCTCATAGTGTCGAGTGTGAGTCTGCTCTCTCAGGTCCTCCATGTTCACACAGATCAGCATCTCTCTCAGCTTCACAAAGTCGCAGTGATTCTCGTTCTCCACTGACACACACATCAATAAATGAGAGGAATAAAATAGTTAGCCATCCGCCTGTTATGAAATTTAAAAAATAATAAAAAATCAGGTCCTATAGATTTCCTCTGGATGTTATTATGGAAGGAGAGTAGAGTAGAGAAGCCTTTGAAAAAGCATTTATACCACAATTAGACTCTAAAAATCCCCCGACAGCTGCAGTAATGATATTTCTTTCCTGCAGGTTGGCTGGCAGCTAACACTAACAGAGATTTCAAAATTAAGTTAGAGAATATTGAACTTTTTTCCAAAAAGTGCTCACTTCTATGTGTGATAACTCTTGTGAGAGGAAGAAAAATGTAGGAAAGATAAACTGATGTACATTAAATCAATGCGATCCTACAGTTAACAGCAAGGTCTTTGAATATAAAACCTTTCGCAGGTGTGTAGGAAAAAAACAAAAACAACTGATCCATCTCACCTTGTACGACACCCCAGGGATACTGACGAGCCTTCACCATCTTATTGCCAACACAGACCTCCTCTGTACTGCCAACTACAGCAAATGGCAAAAGACCCTGCAAAAAAGGTTTAAGGTTTTATAAAAAGGCTGTACTCACAACACTACAGTTTGCTCTCTCTCACACTCACACACACAATCAAAGTATATGCATTTTTAAGCTGTATTTTTTTAAAACTTCGCTGACACTACAAAAAGCGAGTTCATTTCTGAAAATAAAACACCTGCAAACCTGAGGGAATAAAATGTGTATAGTGTGGAGTGATGACTGAAAAAATCCATGCAATCACAAAACCTTTAAGAATTACAGGCTTGAAAAAAAGGAACTGTAAATAAAAGCAAATAAAGTTAAGTTTGTGTAGCCTTTAAGGAACACAATATAATTTAATAACATGCCTCAACCAACCAACCGACAGACAGACGTTGGTGAGGTGAGATGAGAGGCAATTCTAACATAACCAAGCCGTAAAACAACGCTGGTCTAAGAGTGTGCGTGTGTGCGTTTCCTTACATTCATTGTAGTGTTGACCTTAGCTACGGTCTCATCGTCCAGGGGGAACTGGTAGATCTGGACACCGTTGCTGACCAGCTCGCTCATGATTTTGATCTTGAACTTGTGCAGCTCGCTCTTACTGATGGTGTCAGCTTTGGCGATCACTGGGATGATGTTCACCTACAGCCAGATGGGATACATCTTCATCTGCATGCACAAAGTGACAGATTCTTCTTCCCCAGAAATCATTACGAAATGCTATTAGCTGCAGATTTCAGTGAGGAATTAGAGCTTTAATGTGATCAGTTAAAAACATATTTTTCATTAAGAATGTCCCAAACACAGAGAGCAATAACTGGTGCATTTGATCTGATGCTCCTATGGCCAATGTAGGCATGAGATTTTAGATGCCTACAGACTTTAACTTCTGAAACCACAAGTGACGGACGTGAGAACAAAAGCGACTGGATGATGAATGTTTTTGGGACATCATACCTGATTATATTCACATAATATATTCGTACGTTTTTCAGTCAGAGCCCAGACGTCTGTGACATTACCTTCTACCACAGCACAATACACAAGGACAAGATAACCATACATCAAAATCTACATGTTAATTAACTGAATCTGGTTAAGAAATAGTTCTAAAACAACAAGGGACAAGAAGACCACATGGGATTCCTCAATGTAAATTAAATTAAAATTTTAAATTATTACAAATTGGGTCATATTAGAGTTTAGAGCATCATTTCTATTGGTTATGATAACAGTGAGTAATTTCACAAATACCAAAAAGATATACCAATGTCTAATCCACTTTGCCTATAGCCACCTTGGTGTGGTGGCAATTAACTTATTTTTGTTATTGTGTTAAATCTGAATGTAGTTTTACACGAATCGGTTAGTTAAGACAAAACTGACAGGGGTAACCTCCTTGAAGCTGCTCCAGATACCAACGACATCTGGTACCAGAGCTAAAACAAGCTGATCTCACCGATCAACACACCACCAAGTTACATGCAGCAACACTACAAAGGCATCAATTGGTCTTCTGAGTAGAAACGTCAGTACAACTCCAGCACTGTTTGTTTTTATTATTTTATCTAAAATATTTTCTTAAGGACAAAAAAAGATTTAAGATTTATGTTATAAAAACCACATTCACAGATGTTGTTTCTGGCCCAGCAGTAAACTCTGCTGGCCAAGTCTTCCCACATTCCGTTCCTGCCTGTCTGTCCGTCATCTCGTCGTACCAAATAGAGGCTTGGAATGAGTAGTTGTCACTAGACAAGCCTCTGAGCCAGACCACACACCAGTTCTCGCATGCAGAATATACACTGAAACCAGCAGGGAAAACAAAACAATGCTCGGAGTTCTGTTCCAACAGCTGTCTGACTGTCTCACTGTCCACGATGCACATTCAACAAATGGCTTTTTCTGCTTCTGTCTGTACAGTGGCACAAAAGGACAACTCAAGTGTGTGTGTGCGTGAGGTGATTACAGCATTCCACCGCTTTTTCTAGCCCATTCACACACAAATCCAGGGTTACTGACACTCAGGAACAGCGAAATCACACAAACACACAAAAAAAACACAACATCACTGCACACAGAGAGCATGGGAAAGTTTCTGACCACTTCAAGAGCGAAGGGAGGGGTTTTCGCCAGTCAGATAAAGAACCTCTCCCGACAGTCAAACATAAAAAACACTCTAGAATAAAGTCTCTAACAAACCACAGCATACTCTCCAATACAGAACTTCCCACTATCGCATGCACATCCATTCAGAATCAGTTCTCATGTAATGTTCACATCTGATCCTTCACTGTTCATTGTGTTCCCATCGACAAAACAAAAGCTCCAAAAGAACTGGTCTGTTTTAAAATATCAGCAGAAGTCAGACCATCATCACGTGGCATTTAACTCTTTTAAGTGTTGATGCATCTACAAACCTCTAAAGACAAGCTCAGCAATTCTGGTAATGTCATTTTATAGCAAATTAAATAAGCTGTTTTGAGCTTTGTTAAATAAAACTTCTACAACGTTAAGACAGTCTTCCCCACAATGAAAAAACAGAAGGGTCTGGGATGCCTTAATGATATAGTTGACATTTCATGCCACAGCCTCCCAGTTTTTCCAAGGCTTATTCTTCAGCTAAGAAGACATAATTGATTGTATGTTTTCCGTATATTACCCATGGTTTATTGATGTTTCTATCTTTTAACAATAAATGGGCCTTCAAGTAAAAAAGCAACTAACACCATTACAGTGTTAAACACCATTTATAATTGCAGTAATGTAAACATTTTATTTTCTGTCTGGAATATACAGACAAAAT
Source organism: Scatophagus argus (assembly GCF_020382885.2). Taxonomy (NCBI): domain Eukaryota; kingdom Metazoa; phylum Chordata; class Actinopteri; family Scatophagidae; genus Scatophagus; species Scatophagus argus. The sequence continues at coordinate 15,580,945 of NC_058503.1, read as the reverse complement.
TTGAAAAACTCTGAAAAACTGAAAAATTGACAAACCAATTCATTAATCCGTTCCTTCAACACACACACACACACACACATTACCTTGCTGTCTAGTTTCTTCATAGTGACCAAGTCCAAGGATTTGAGGGAATGACCTGAGGGGGAGATGAAGTAAAGGCAGGCATGGACTCGTGAGTCATGGTAGTTGTGAAGAGAGCGTTTGATTTTTAGCTCCTCCTGCAGATAACTCTCAAACTGCCTGTCGATGTAGTCCACCACTGGCTGATAGCTACGAGACAGACATAAAGGGCTGATCAGAAATTTGAGTTTTATCAGCGGAGTTCACAATAGCCATATATTTTAATAGGATGTTTAACTAAACACACATTCATAATCACTCTCAGTCTCTCAAACACCTTCAACCCATCACTGATATTCATTGTCAATAACACAATCGCACTCTCCCCTCCTCCTCCCACCTCTCTTGTTTGTTCATTTGGTCTCCAAAGCCCACGGTGTTGACCACAGTAAGACGCAGTCGGACGTTACTCTCCTGCAGATCATAAGTTTGAGCCCGCAGCTTTACCTGAGGCTCAAAGTGAGATGACTCAAAGTTCTCAAAGTTGGTATTAAACAGGGTGTCCATGAGGGTAGACTTGCCAATACCGGTTTCACCTAGAATCAAAAAAAAATGGGACATAATTTTAAGTGAGTGAACCTCAATAGTAGCATAAGCATCAAACACTGGGACTATAAAACACACTAATTTGTGAGGAGACGGTATCAAGCACTGCCACTGTCATTAAAATGCTCTCTGGCAACAGATTAGGGGGAAAAGAGTTATAATATCAGACAGTATTAGTGGCAGTGAATCCAGGTGGTCAAGTAAAACAATGTGCATGTGCATACAGAAACACATGATTGATGAATTTATTTTAGCAGTAGCATCCTGTGTGTATCTGTCTTTCTGTCTGGGCATATGAATTGTGCATGCATGTCAAGATACCGATGCAGAGGATGTTGAAGCAGAAACCCTGGCAGATGGACTTGTTGACAAGCTGATCCGGAAGGCTGTCAAAGCCGACATGGCCAGCCAGGGACAGGGGACGAACTGCTTTATCCTAAGGGGGAGGGGGTAAAAATAATCACACATACAGACAGATCATTCTCAAGATGTTGCAGGTATTTACTCCTCAAAAAAGAAAAGAAATACCCTAAATTATTTCAGGAAAATTCTTTCAATGTGCAACTTGCTGTGCTCTCTCGTCATCCTCCCCAGTCTGAACTAGCGATAAAACAAAATCTTCAGTATCACCAGACAGCTAACCCGCGGAGTAACACAGACCTAAACTTTATGATGAGGTACAAATTGCCCAACGTTAATGAAATTCCTCATCATAAGCTTCCATAAACCTCCTTTTCTCCTGAGGTTTAAGCTATTTTATGTTGTCTATGTGGGAAACTTAACCTTCCGCACAAGTTTCAAGAACGTGATTTATTTTTGGCCCTATGTTTAGGCTAGACTAAATACCTCAAAGCCAAATTTCATTCAAAAATGTAGCGATTTAGTGGCGCTTAACACTGTACATAACTAGCGTAAGCTAAATACCTGTAAATAGCCTAAAACTTTGGCAATTTTGTACCAGTAGTTACTATGGCATGGGGGTGTTTCACCAGACAGCAGAGGACTAGTTACAGTAACTTTTAACTGCCGAAAGGCTAACTTAGCGCAGTGTTAGCCAGCTAGCGTCCTCCGCGATTAACTATGGTGAATCCCGTTTGTAAAGTTGAAAGCTCAAGTTGAAAACCTCCACTTGATGTTCTTGGTGTAATGTCAGTGTGAATGGATGATGTGTTTTTGTGCTCTAAACAACGTATAAGTTATGTTTGAACTACCGCGTTTTGAATAACTTGAGAGAAGGTAGTTATGGGGTTAGCGGTAGCTAACTTGATGATAGCGCCCCGGACACTCCCTGCCCAACTGTCAAGAACGCTGTAATTTGTCAACTAAAAAGTAGCAAAATACTAACCGGCTGCCGAGCAACATCCGATGAAGACATAGTTTTAGTCAGTAGTTAATATCCCAGATGGATTCAGAAATAATACAACAAATTGAGTAAAGACTGACTTCTGATTTTTAGAACCCTGATCGGGACCGCCTCACTGTGTCTACCGACGACAACTGGACAGACTAGACTACCAAAAACAAGACAGGAATGAAGTGACATCTATACACCGTAAATGTGCTTTAAAACTAAAATATAATCGATTAGAGCAGGCTCTCGGTGGAATGCAAACATCTAAAGTTGCTAGGGAATAAAATACAATACGACTGGAGGAAAGTGTATGTTAATTCACTGTAGTAATACACTTATCTCCCCCTTCTTTTGTATAATGGTACAGCGCAAATTCATTTTCCCAGGCGCTTCCATGATATATTGCTGACTATCGTCTTCTGTATTAAAGTCATGATTATGATGCCTGGTTGCACGTATGAGTTTTGACTTTAGAGAATCCACAAGGAATCACAAGAGTTTAGACAATATTTTGATTAGTGCATTTGTTGGATCCCTTAATCAGTCTCGTTGTTGGCCAGAGATTTCGATGGCATATCTATTTATAACAAGCTGTCATCAGGTTTTATTTAGCTATTACAGATCTGAATCAGTTAGTCAGCCCATACAAAATTATATTCCTATTTCTTCCTTACAACATCAAGGCCCAGTCGACACTTAAAATAAAACTGCATTCCCCATGAAACAGATCGCTTACAACACGGTCGATTTTGCGAGTTATTCGAAGCCTCAGTTTACGATGAGTCTTTGAATGCAGCATAATCTTCATTGCCGTTGTGGGTCTTTTGCATGGCTGCTTCAGCTACGTGCGACCCCTATCTGCCAAAGCTCGACACTCCCCATGGAGGAGAGGAGAAACCCAGAGAAGACGATGCTGTCATCCGTTGTCACAGACCTTAATGAATGACAGCAGCATAAACATGGATTCATTTTGAAACGTTCTTCTGCAACTCATCTGAGCCGTGTTTGCGCTCTGTTTGGGCCGTTCAGGATGATGATGGCGTCCCAGTGCACGGAACAAGCCGTGCAGGAGTTCCTGATGGAGAGAGGAGGGAGGGTCCAACAGATGGAGCTAATCGATCATTTCCTATCAATTTGTGGGAATAATGACCAGCCGAAAGAAGGGGTGGATCGTGAGGTTCTGAAACGCATCGTGGACAGCGTGGGCTTTGTGAAAGTGGAAAACGGCGTGAAATTTGTGTGCTTAAATGCTGATGGCAGCACGGAGTCGGTGATGCGTACGGACAGAGACGGCCACGACCACGCCGAGTGCAACGGTAATATCCAGGAGACACTGGACGACGACGACTATGTCAACGGCAACCCTGACAACGGAGCCCGAACAGGTGAGGGATGCGCACTTTGTGTTGGCTTTATTCGAGCTAAATGTGTGGTTTTATTTCAACATTTTACGTGAATAATCTTCCGCACCTGTACCCTACATGAACATTTACGTAATCGGCAATGTTTACTTGGATTATTTGTCGTCATCGGCCACAGTATTAACAAATGTCATTGGTTTCGCATTGTTTTTTGAAGTGTAATGGCGACTGTTTGGGTTAGACTGAAGTTGTCAAAATCAGACGATCAGTACCTTTAATTTTGACCCCTTTTTTCAGTAAAAAAGGGGTAATAATAACACAGAGAGAAAAAAAGAACAATTTCGTGCAAGCCTGTGAACATCACAATGCATAGGACGCTTTGGTGTTAGTTCAGGTTCACATTATGCCATAGACAATTCAACAATGACAAGAAAAGCATGTCCATTTGATCCACATGCAGGAGCATCCAGCTCATTGGCTGCCAGCTTGGACAATGACCAACAGTCAAATGCCAATGAGCAACCTGCAGCCCCCTCCCAGAATAACAAGATGGGTCCAGCAACTCCTACTTCTGGAGGAACAGGGGAGGTGAAGCTGAGGGAGAGGAGGAGGCGAGAGTCGGCCCCAGTGATCGGGGTTCCAGATCCGGACCAGGCTCACCTTGCAGGGTCCCACAGCCAGCAGGTGAGGGGAGCACGCAGGGTGTCCAAAGGGTCCCAGCGGGCCATGCTGGTCAGCTGCTTATCTGAAGACAGCGCCTTGGAAGGGCTGGAACCTGTGGGAGATATCAGCACGCCCAAGGGAAGTCGCAGAAACTTCATAGAGCTGATGATGAGTAGTTCTCCTCAGGTAGGATACTTTGTTTTTCATACTTGGAAAAAAGCTTCTGAGGTTTCAAACCTAATCATTTTATTTGTATGGCAGCCTCTGCAGGGCATAGCAGTTAAAATGTAAAAGTGAGTAACCATCTGCGTGTGAAAAAGTATGATTCTGAAAATTGACTTCAGCCTGTAAAAAAAATTCAAATGATAGATAATGCTGGACTTTTGATTGCGTCACGTCATACTTTTGGCCACATCCAAACCAGTGATGTCGCAGCAGGTGCTTCACTTTTGGGTGTGCTTAGATGAAATGAAGCAGCTCTCCCCTGCCTTTGGTGCTGGCTAATCTGCAGCACAGCCTCTGACCACTAATGAAAAATCGGGTGTGACCAGAAATGCAACATTCATGAAGTGTGGCTCCACAGCATCTGTCTTATGTAACTGAGAGATCTGACGCAGCGATGTAGTCTGGCTTGCCTTAACTGTAAGGTTAAGGTTTACCACTGAGGATGATGACGATGATGACCTTTTTTTTTTTTTTGGTGATCATCTGAAATGCACAAACCAGCATGAATGACAGTTTCAAAACCGATTTGTCATCAGTTTGGTGCTTTATTTTGATGAACAGTGGTGCTCATTACACTGGTGTCTGGCCTGCTTTTGTTTCATTGCTCTTCCACAAATGACAATAAAAGATGCATGTGATTGTTTGTTGAAGTGTGAACTGTTATGTAGAGTGAAATTAAAAACATTAGCAAGAGTAGTACTTGTAAGAAAAAAAAACTTGCCAAATAAAAACTGTATAAATGCCTGACAATGAAAATATTATTTAATGTTCACCGCTTTCATTCTTATGTTCTTCCCTTTGCAGGTTCGGAGGTCCCTGATCAACCGCGGTTCACGCCTGCGGGACTCAGTGAAGAGCGATGGAGATTCGACATCGCTCCTCTCGTCAGCCACTGATGAGGACTGCGCCTCAGTGACCCTGGACCCACTGGAACACGAGTGGATGCTGTGCGCCTCAGACGGCCTGTGGGAAAGCCTGCAGCCGCTGCTCGCTGTGGAGCCTGGCCTAGTGACCAAGAGAGACTTTGTGACCGGTTTCACCTGCCTCCACTGGGCGGCCAAGCAGGGCAAAGCTGAGCTGCTCTCCCAGCTGCTGGCCTTCGCTAAGGACAACGCTATACCTGTGAATGTAAATGTGAGATCAAGTGCTGGATACACGCCGCTGCACCTGGCAGCCATGCACGGACACACACAGGTGGGCTGCACGCTGCGGTGATGTGGTGTGGTCATGTGTTACACCCGCTCAGTGAAGCAGCAGATCCTTTTATATGCTCCGTTTGCTCCAGTTAGATTCATTAAAGTTCGCCTTTAAAGCAGAGTTAATGATCTGGAAAAATAATGAGCTAACTTAATTTGTATCAGCTGTTTCTTAATGCAAAATTACTTTCTATAACTTTTATAGAAAATCTTTTCTTGCAGAGAGGCCTTTAACTCGCACTTCATTTCATCCAGAACACAGTCCACCAAAAATATGTTTCTAAAAATGAACAACAACAATCTGAAAGTTTTTGGATGTTTTGGGGTGTATTTTGTGTCGACCGTGCATGTGTTTGGATGGGAAGCTCTGCTCAATGTCAAACAATATGACCAAAGTGAAAATCTTTCCCTGATGCTTACTTCAAAAGCAAAAATGTGTCACATTTTGATTGGAGATACGATCATAGGATCATCACAAGCAAAATTTTCCATTAAGGTTAACAAATGCAATTTTAATTCAAAAACACCAAAAATTACGGCATTAAATTTTTATTTATTCATTTAGACTGTAAATGAGCCAGCGTTAGCCTAAAAACCTAATCTTCATCATCTGTTGTCCCTTCCTGATATTAAAAATTAATTGCTGTAACTGACAGGTGGTTCGCGTGTTGCTGTCCGACTGGGAGGCAGACCCTGAGGCTCGAGACTACAGCGGGAGACGAGCCATCCAGTACCTGCCCCCGCCGCTGGCCGCCGACCTGCAGCAGGAGGGGGTGGTCCTGTCGCCGGGAGCTGAGTCAGACAACGAAAACACTAATGGCGGCAGTGGCGGGGGGCGCAGCTGGCGGTTTCCCAGAGTCCTCCCGGGCAATCTGAACCCTCTCCGGCTCCTGAACCCGCCTGCGGAGGCGGCAGAGGAGTCAGCTGCGCCCGGGAGGACCAAGGGGATGCAGAGGAAGTCTTCCCTGAGCCGTCTGAACGCGCGGCTGCATCGAGGACGCCACCGAGCCCAGATAATCCACAGCGCCTCCTTCAGGGACGCGGGGGAGGTGGGAAGAGGAGAGGAGCTCCCCAGCAGCCCTCTCCGAGCCCGACCCCTCTCCAACCTGTTTGGATGAGGTCACACAACTCTGGACCAGCAAAATAGAGATATAAACCAGCTCGACTCACAAAATACAGTTTACTACCTTTATAAGCTGTCAGGTCGTACATTTTTAGGACCAAATTCAGAGTACACACCATAATATATAATGTCAAGCTGATTTTAAAGTTTTAATATCACAGAATTTTAAAGGTATAAACCACAAATGTATGTTTATCTAAAAACCTAAACTTATTTTTGTTCCCGTTGCAGGTTTATGTTGATCACTGAGGGCAGGCTGCAGTTCATGTAGCTTTTCATTTGCCACAGCACTTCACTGAGTGAAAAAATGAACCTCTTCTCTGTGAATTTCTTTTCTCACTTTTAGCCTCCGTTTTAGAGCAGGTATCAAACATAACACCGGGTGTTTGTAGTTCAATACCTTACACTGCCACAACGTTTACACAAAGGCAAAAGCAACAGGCAGGATTGTATCGAGTTTTCACTTTAGGCTTGACTGGTGTCTTTGGTTTGGTTTCACACAGTTGTTTTTGGTTCGCATAGTAAAGTAATATATTCACAGAACTAATTTTCTATATTTTAGCCTCCTTTGATTGGATGGTGCTGATGTTTTTCGGAGGAAATTTCTGCAATGTGAATGAATCTTTTTTTTTTTTTTGATTGTTATTTTGAAGTAGCAGATTTTTAGACTGTTGTAACCACAGAATTGTTGTATGTCCGAACCACCGTGTACGGCTGTCATGTTTGCACTTGTCACTTTGAAGACAGCTTGTGATTATGGGAGGAATCTGCTCAGACTAAAACCATGCCAGCTGTTATGGGCCCCATGTATAAGATATTGTACACGATATAAGAAGGTGATGAAATTATTACACCTTTAAACGTACAATGCACTGTATCTCTGTGAGTATGAATGAGACAATGTTATTTTTCTATACAGTTTAATTCTGTTGATCAGGAGGTGACGGGGAAGTAAAAAGTGTCGTTTGGTCGTTACAGCGGGGGGGGGGGGGGTTTGCTGGCTGTCATGGCTTTAGTCCACGGCAGGGCTGCTTCACAAGGTGGAGGCGCAGGGAGAACTGATGTTATCTACGTGAGCTTTTCTACTGACTATGATGTACCTCAAATCCTCTGAGTCTGGTTCACTCAGTTTTAAATTGCTTCTTTCGTGGGGCCTCTAACAGCAGACGTCAATGTTTTTGTCATCCGAAATCTAATGTAGTCAAAAACGGTGTAGCGCTCGTTAGTTCTACAGTAAATATGCAATCAAGCCGAACAGTTCACACCCAGTTTATCGAACTGGACCAGATTTTATACTTCCTAAAATAAACTGCCTATATTGGCCTCTTGTATTGGTCTAACCTTGCATGTGCATACTCATTTGTTCATTAATGATGTCTTCGCTGGATAGAAAGGAGTCCAGAGCAGAATGTGCTGTATGTTTACCTGAGGAGCACACGGACATTTCTGACTGTTTTCCCAAATATGTGAAGCTTACTTATACCTGATTATCGGATCAACAAAACATCTTAGATTTCATGAATGTTTCCTCGCGGCATTTGTGCTCAAATCATAGGGCTTCATCGTGTAATTGTAACAGTGGACACTTTTGATGTAGAAATGTATCGTACGAACTCATTTTGACGTTTTCAGATGCATGGGGGCTTTAAAAGCTGTGCGCTGTTCATTTTCATGTCTGTAAGTCATTGTTTACTGTGAAGTTATGATGTGAATACACTGTCACTGAGCCACCGTCTGTCTTTCTCTTAACGTCTCATCCTTGAATATGAAATAAAGCAATAATGTTTTGCATAAGTCAGTGCTCAGTTACAGATTCAAATTCAACCAGACTAAAGCTTCAAGTGAACGGGAATATTTTGTTTGCAAAGACCCTGCTGACACCCAGTAATTGTCCTTGACTGCTGGTGCTGAATAATTGATGATCTGATGACCTCCCCGCTCTGCCAGCTTTGCTTCAGAATTTACAGTATATCCACAGCTTCCTGTCTGCAGGCTGCCCCATGTAACTTTGCACCCAGTATATTCACAGCCGGTCCTCATCCTGCACCTGTTGTGTGAGTGTGTACTTCTGCTATTACAAAGACGGAACATCCTCACAAGGTGAATGATACTCTAATTTACCTTCAAGTCGACAGCGGTCTAGTTTGGGTAAAAATCTTGATTAGGTTAGGATAAAATGTAGTGCAAATTTATGACCATTAAGACTGCTGTTTCCTCACTTTACAAGACGTGACAGAAGTGAAGACGTGAAGTATTTATATATATATATATTTTTTTATTCTGCCATGTTGAGCCTGTTGAATTATATTCATGAGTCACCATATGTGTGGGAGGGATAAGGGATATTTCCAGTCAATGCTCTTAGCGACTGGCGCTGGACAGATAACCAGAGCCCTGACAATCGTCTTGTGTAGCTCCCTGTCCGGGTCTGTCCTACACTTCATGTTCACCAGAACAGATCAACCACATAAGACGAGGATTACATTTTGCTCTTTCGATGTTTTTCTGATCTCTGTTATTCTTCTCATCTACTCTTCAAACAGGATTTATAGAGGTCACTTAAGGGATGAGCTTTTTCCTGTGCCGGTAGACTCTGGAGTCTGTTGCCGTAGGCAGCCTGTTAAGCGACTGTTGGTCGGGGTAGAGAAGAGAGGCTGCCTGACTCCAGTTACTGACCTACATACAAAGTGAAGGGAGTAATGCCTATTATGTAAATTCCTCTGCCATCTTTTCAGGGAAACTGTGCCAACTTTTTTGCCTGGGGCCTCTGCTGTTGGACTAATCCATGTCCAATCCATCCCCATCTCTCACTCGCTCCCCAAATAGTTACCACGGTGATGCTGACTTGCATACAAAGCCTAACTAGTGACTAACGGTGCCAAATAGCCATCCAGCTAGTAACAAATGTGTACAGTCAACCAGATGTTCAGTTGTCTCATGGCAAACAGTGCCGATAAAGAGTGCTCCCTTTGTTTTTGTTCTACATCACTGAATGAAGTAGAAGAGGAAGAAGTATAAATGTAGTATAAAAGTATAGTATAAAAAAAACCTCTTAAAGTTTGAACGCATGACTTAAAATGCTTCAAGTACCAAAAGTAAAAGAATCATATGTTTTTCTAGATTATCATTAGTGATGAATGAATCTGTAAATGTCACCTCAGCTGGGAAAGGTGGAGCTAATTTTAACTACTTTACATACTACAGAGTCGCTTAACATGCAATAATTTATCACTTAATTATTTTATATTTTATATTCACAATCTAAATGTGCCAAAGCTATGGAATAAATGTGCTGGACTGAAAAGCATTTGCCTCCAAAATGAAGCATTAGAGGAGGTAGCATAAAATTGAAATACAAGAGCACAGTACAAGTGCCGCGAAACTGTACGCTGTTTAAGTAAAATATTTAGATATATTTCACCACTGTCTGAAACTAACCGGACAGTCAAGATAATATCTGCAAATACAGTAAGCAGTTTTTAGCCAGGGTCATTTACACATGTTCCACATGGTGTCGCTGTTCTGAAACAAGGCCCCGTATTGCTCCTTCACGTTGTCTCTTTTTCAGGTCAAAGTTAACTGTATGCGGAAGTGGCATGCATGTAGTTGGGCTTTTTTCTGCAGTGTCTGGGGCTATTCAAAAACTAGCACAAATTATTTGTGGATTTTTCTTTTCTGTCGGGAGGCTAACTGATGTTAGGTAGGTCGCGATGAAATATACTTCTAGCATAACTTTATGTAAAAGCACTCGAACGCTGTTTAAACGGAAGAACCCTAGAGTTTACGTACAGATCACTTCGAGCGAACTAGCCCCTGCGGCAAACTGGAAATAAAACTAACGTTAGCTGTTCTTAAAGCCGAGAACAGTGTGTGCTTATAAACTAACGCTGTGTCCAGCATACGTGTTTATATAACAGTTATTTCTTTTGTTAAACAGACATGTTGTTAAGAGTCAAACGCAAGCTAAACTTTACCGCTAACAAGTTACCATTGAGCTAGTGACGTTGTTTAACGGTTAACGTTAACGGCTTTAGCGTATAGCTAAACTTTCGTAGCGTTTTGCCACAGTAGGTTCACATAAATACACGACAAAATGTTTTTCCTTAGTCTGAAAATAGTGTGCTTAAAGAGCCAAGATTCATAATGTAACGCGAATGATGATGTAACAGCTAGTATTGGTAACGCTCGTTTTGTCTAGCTGCGTTGTTTGCGTAGTTTGGTTATAGATATCTACCTTCAGAAGAGGTGATGAAATTGACAGGCGAACCACACGTTTAGTTAGTGAATTCAAACTTGATTTCTTAACCAAGTGAAAACACTAACATAGGCTCATAATTCAGGGTTATTTCATGAACAACTAACATGTGCATCTTTACTGTCTCTCCAACCTTCCTGCAGCTTCTCCCCCGGTCTGCTACAATGACCACCATTGTCCATGATACTAGAGAGGCAGTGTGCCTCTCCTCCGAGTACAACCTGTACCTCAAACCCATTGCCAAAATGACAGTCAGTGTGGCTTTGCCCCAGCTCAAGCTGCCAGGCAAGAGTATCTCCAACTGGGAGGTAATGGAGAGAGTAAAGGCCATGGTAGCTCCGGAGCAGTTTTCAGCTTTGCGCATCTCCAAGAGCACCATGGACTTCATCCGATTTGAGGGTGAGGTGGAAAACAAGAGCTTGGTTAAGATTCTGCTGGGCCGTCTTGATGGGAAGACCATCAAACTTAGTGGATTTACTGATGTACTGAAGGTAAGGCTGTCATTATAGTGGATCACAAATCCCCTGTGCTGGTTATGTAGCTGATTGGTACTTCTTTCATTTACAGCAACTTAGTATTAGAAATCACTTCTCAGTATAATGCAGTACACCTAAGCAGCACCTCTTACAACAAAAACTCGATTTATTTATTGCAGAGCTGTTGTATTAGGCTGCAGTGGCTTTACATAGCTGTATCTAATAAACTGGTAATTGAGTGTATATCAAGCCTTCTCTCCCTTCTTTCTTTAGGTTCGTGCAGTAGAGAATAAGGTGGACTTCCCTACACGTCACGACTGGGATTCCTTCTTCCGTGATGCCAAGGATATGAATGAGACTCTGCCGGGAGAGAGACCTGACACAATCCACTTGGAGGGACTTCCTTGCCGCTGGTTCAGCCAGAAGGATAGCCAGTTCCCAGATCGGCCCTCTGAAGAGGTCCTCATCGCTGTCTTCCAAACCTTTGGCAAGGTGGTACCTGTTTCTGCTGCTTCATTTCTTTATTTAACAGAGCATTAACCAGAGCACACATTTTGTTCTTTGGTAGTTTGAAATTAGGTAATGTCCCATTAGGCTGTAAGATGTAAATGTTGTATTGTGCCAATCACTGTAAATAAATCAGTCATTGCTGCTGTCCCCTCCTCAAACTGGTCTGTTCTGCATGTATTGACTTGTTTATTAAACAGAATCTGATTTTATGTCACACTCAAACAAATTCAAAGACATGACTGTGGTTGTATGTCACACCTGTCACGCATATATCGTGTCATCACATTACTGGTATTAAGTCGTTGAGCCAAAAGTAACGTTTTATTTTTGTGACACATTTTTGTCCGTAGGTGCGAAATGTTGACATCCCCATGCTGGACCCATACCGAGAGGAGATGCTGGACAAGAACTTCAACACATTCAGTTTCGGGGGTCATCTGAACTTCGAGGCTTATGTGCAGTACCAGGAGTACTGCGGTTTCACCAAGGCTATGGACACTCTGCGCAGCATGAAGCTGATGCTGAAAGGAGAGGATGGAAAGGCAGTGGCCTGCAACATCAAGGTACTGCATGCAATGTCCTTGTTAATAGTTATAACAAGAATATACTAAGGGATGACTTTGGGCTATGAAACACTTGCAAATGCTCATACCTTAGAGATTACTTTGTAACTTGAATGACGTTTTTCTACTTTTCAAATCATAGTTGCTAAGATGTGACTAAAATCATTATCCCTGACTTTCTTTTGTAAAATCCATCCTCACGGCTTTATGAACTGCTGTGCTGTGTTTGAATCTGATGAATCCACAAACTCATGGATTTATTTCTCACACTGGCTTTCCTGTATCATGTTTCATTTTCTCACTGATACCTTGCAGCCTCACACACCCCCACCCCCGCTGACCACTGCGTTCATACTGATCTGCATGTGTCTGTTCTGAGTGTGAGGTCACCAGTGAATTACATCTGCTGCCGTGATGCTGCACATAGGCAGATTTTCGCAATTACATTGTGTTGTTCACAGTCACATAGCAGCTTTAAGACCTTTTAGTGGAATGAGAATTAAAGCTGTGTCATCATTATTTCCAAGGTAATAAGGATTAAGGAGAGCCAGAGTTCTTAATCAACAGAGTAACGCTTCACTGTGAACAGTACACTGGTAGAAACCCTGATTATATTGTCCGTACTATGAACCTCAATTTCAATGTCAGGCTGTTGTAATGAACATTTTGTACAATAATTTCTTCACTGGAAGGAATGTTCTGCTGTACCAGAATAGTCTAAACCTTGTAAAACACCCATTGTTGGAAATATCAGAGAACTTGATCTTGCTTACTTAAATTATTTTACTCTCCTATTTTGACATGACTGTTTTTGGTGTTACTGGTTAGGCTACACATCAGGCACAACAGACTCATTGAAACTGCAATAAATCATCACAGAAACCAATTTTTTTGTAACTGTACAGGGTCCTGGGCCTTCTAAAAGGCAGGCCACTGTCACCAAGTGCTTGCTCAAGGGGGAATGTTGGGCTCTCTGTATTACAGTTTAATTAAAGAGTTTGGTCAAGACCTGCTCTAATTGGAAAGTGTCATGAGATAACTTTTGTTGTGAATTGGTGCTATATAAATAAACCGAATTGATTTGAATAGTGTGCATTACTATGAAAACACTTTTTGTAAGCCTGTGCACATGTGTTTTCCTCAGGTGACCTTTGACACCAGCAAACACCTGAGTGAGTCAGCTATGAAGAGGAGAAGTCTGGAGAGAATGAAGTTACAGGAGCTGGAAAGGCAGAGAGAGGAGCAGAAACGACGGGAGAAGGAAGAGGAGGAGCGACGTAAGGAGGAGGAGAGGTACGATGAATCACTAAAGAGAAATGGATTATGATGAGAGCAAGAACGAGGAAGATACATGTAGCTATGAATCAGGGCAGCGATCACCCTCCGCCGTGCATGGAATACAAATGTTTTCACTGTCCATGAAGTTTACCCACCTTTATATCTATCCATAGTGCAGCCGATTTATTATTAATATATTATTAAGACACATAGTGTGTGCTGGGCTCATATTTTTCTGCTTATTTGAGAAATTAACAGATTTTAACTGTAAGATAAATACTGAATAACACAGACCTTTGAAAAAGGCTTGGCTTCATGTAAGCAACTTGGTATGGAAAACAACAATTTAGCATTTGGAAATACATTTTCAGTACAATATTGTGTGTGTGACAATGCAAGTGACGCTGCGTATGAAGAAAATCGTTAGTATGGCACAGCGTAAAGATCCCCAGTATCACCAGACATTCACACAATTTACCTCTTTGTTCAGGAAACAGAAGGAGCAGGAAGAGGAGGAGAAGGAGAGGAGGAAGGAAGAGAGGCAGAGAAAGCGAGAGCAGAAGTTGCGGGAGAGAGAGGAGAGGAGGAACCTGAAGAGGGTGAGACGACAGCAGGAAGAGGAGCAGAAGAAGCTGCAGATGAGGATTGCTATGGAGGAGAGGAGGCTGCTCCTGGCGCAGCGCAACCTGGAATCGATCCGGCTCATTGCTGAGCTGCTGGCCAGGGTAAAGGTAGGGCACATACACAGAGACGCAAAATACACAAGGTTATACACACATACTCATCTGGTACGCAATCATACACCAATCGTGAGGTAAAAATCTCTGAAACTTCAATACCCTGGCAAACACTGCAGTTAATGAACTTTTCTCTGTTTCATGGAAATGCAAAGACGACCCTCCAAGAAGTTACTGCCCCAAGATGCAGTTAACCAAAACAAATAACCAAATCTTAAACCACAAACTTGTGGTTTTGGCATTTCAGTTTTTGTACTGATTAAACAAAAAAGATTAAACATGGGAATTGAGTGTTTCCCTTTTGTTTACACAAGACTAAAACCTTTTATTAATTTGAGAAAATTGTTTAGGCGACACCGCAATGGTGTTTTATATTGCCTTAGAGGAGTATCTCAGGCTGTATTGTATTGGGGGTTTTTTTGTTTGTTTTTTTACTTTCATTGTCTCCTCTTCTCTAGGCCCAGAAGCAGCAGCAGCAGGAGAAAGAGAGGGCCGAACAGGAGGAACGGGAAAGGCAGGAGCAGTCTCGACAGAAGGAGGAACTGGCTCGTCTTCAGCAGCTGGAGGACTGCCGACGCAAGCAGGAAGAGGAGCTCCGTAGAGTGGAGCTGGAGAAGGAGCGTGCACTGGAGCTTCAGCGCCGAGAGAAGGAACTAAGGGAGAGACTGCTTTGCAACCTGTTGAAGAAGAGCAGTGATAAGGCGGCGAGACCTCCAGGCATGCAGGACCAGGCTTGCCTTTCAGCGTGTGAAGAGGCCTCTGATCCCGGCGACAATGATGTGATGATGGGGGTCCTGGGCCGGGTGAATGGACTGAAGGCAGTTGAAAGCAAAGAGAAGCAGTTATCTAAATCCAGTGCGCCCTCTCAGGCTTTGGGGAAAAACAGAGAAGGAGAAGAGAGGAGGGGAGGGGAGGACAGGAAGAAAGACCGGGAGGGAAGGAGAGAAGAGGTGGTGAGGATCAGGCACGGCAGGGAACAAGCAAGGGACCGGGATCGCTCCTACAGAGAGAGGAGCCCCTATAGCCGTGGAAGGAGGCGCTCCCACAGCCACAGCAGAAGGAGAAGGAGCTCCAGCCGGCGCAGAAGGAGCTCCAGTCGTCATAGCAGGAGCTGCAGTTACCACGGCAGGGGGAGGCGCAGCCACAGCCGCTGCAGCAGGAGCACGAGCTCGAGCTCGAGCTCAAGCCAGGATAGGAGCCGGAGCAGCAGCGGGAGGAGTCATAGCAGAGGAAAGAGCCACAGGCACAGTGGCCGCAGAGGCAGCTCCAGGAACAGCAATAGAAGTAGAGACAGGAGGAGTCACAGCCATTACAATCGACGATACAGGAGACACAGTGACAGTAGAGACAGGAGCCACTCGAGACGACGCTAATCTCATCAATATGATCCATTTATTGATTGATTTTTTTTTTTTCCCCCCCTGTTCTGGGTTTACACCTAAAGTTCAGTGAGATTCATAAGAATAATGGATCCATTAAATCCATTAAAAGTAAAATGAACTCTACAGTATGAGCTGAAACCACATGTATGTGCAAGTGCATCTTGTGCATGTAAGGCATGTGAGTTGTTGGAGTTGATTTTAGAGAGTTGATTTTACCTTTTTTAGGGCTGTTTTCTGGAAATTGGCATAACAGAATTAAGTACAGTGGGGTTATTTTAATAGTGATAAAGTTAGTTATCCATCCTGTAATCATTGATACTCATTATATTGGAAGTTGAGAACACTGGCACACAGTTAAAGACTAATATCATATAGACCTTCTGTATTGGGTAGATTGACACAGCGGTCTAACCCTACTGTCAATCCAAAATCTTGTTGATGATGTTTTTTTTTTTTTTTTTGTTTTTTTTTGTTTGTTTGTTTGTTTTTTTGCAAGCAGATTGTCTTTGTGCATGAGAAAGTGGCCAGGACAGAGCACAGATTGTTTGTTATTTTGATGTGGCACCAGCCTGTTCATCCACGCTTGTAGCCTGACTACAGAAAATAAAAAGACACCATCCTGCACCGACGTTTAAATCAGCATGAAGTTACGGCTGCCATAGTGGTGGAAGACTTTTAAGTGGATGACTGGACTAAAATAAATGACTGCTGTTCCATTATGAATGTGAAATTTCCACAGACTGTACGATATGCACCTCTGCAGTTAGATCGGCCTGCATTTCTTGAATACCCCTTCAGTGTTGGCTGTGTTGTTCATAAGCTGCTCAGAAAAAAACACAACTGAATTCTACAGACTTGCCCTCGAGCGAAACCGAACTGCACCTCGGTGATCACAGTTTCAGCTCCCAAAGACTGATTTATTTCACTTTTATTTGAATTTCTGAATGTTTGCTAGAGTTTTGGGTTGAAGAAGAAGAGAGGATTTGACGAGTGTGTGAGTTTTGTGAAGACTTGAACCATTGTACGTTTTTCCTTGGTTGTATACCAGTCTTGAATTTATTTTTTGATGGGATAAGATTCAGTCAATGTTAAGGAAACCAGCACAGTACCAAGTAAAAATGGGATATTAGCATCTAACTCCCGCTATCACTTTCACAATGTGAGGGCCACTTTCATTTCTTTAGACTTTTTAGTAAATTTAAATTTAAGTCAACAGACTCATCTCTTAGCTGTAGCTTGGGAGAAGTCAAGTCAAATAGTTTTGCTGGCAGGGGCCACATCACCATCTTCACCTGTCATGGCAAAAAGCCCTTTAGTTCAGTGTACTGTATGCTCATGATCTGCTGGAGCATGTCCTGCAAAAACACATGGTTAAAATAAAAATCTAAAGCAGAAAACTTTTTGACAATATTGTTTTCTTCCGTTGAGGATGTACTATGCAGGCTTTTCACGATAAAAACATTATAGTATTAAAATTCTAGGTTTGGGATTTTAGCACTGCGAAAGCGCTTTTTGTCCATTACTTTTCAAAAAGCCTTCGTCTGAAACAACTGCAGCCACGATCTGGGCAACTGGTGTCCAGCTGCCCTATCAGCATCTGTCACTTATCAGTGCGCATGTAATCTCATCAAGGCGCGTGACGTGACAGCCTGCGTCATTAGATCTGATGCTGCCATTAGTCTCCCAGCACGAGTGCAGTCAGGCCATATGGGGAAGAGACGGGGCAGCACATCAAAGTTTTGGTATTGCAGATCACTTTTTGGGGTCATGAAAACTGGGAACCATGTCTGGTATGAGAATGCACTGAATGAAAAGGCTCCATTTGAGTGTGTCTGAGTGTGACTGATAATGAACAAGGCCGCAGTGTATTGCCACAGAGTTGTTTCTTTGTCCAATGCAGACTGAGCCCCTGCTCTAATCTGGGTTATCTGGCTGTAATCCGCTTAGCCCACTGCTACTCTCACTGCTGCTGCTGCTGCTGCTGGGTGGGCACTTTGTGTAGTTTCAGTCTGGTTTTGACTTCTCTGCCATTCATACCTGTTGAACTGTCTCCCGAGCAGAACAAACTAGCAGGGAAGTTTGCTTTGCACGTAGAGGACCTTGGAGGACAGTCTGTCTTGGGGAGTCCTGTCCCAACCAACAGCCATGGCTGAATGCCAAGAGATGGGTCTGTCTGAGCGGAAACCTGCTGTGGACATGTACCCCAAAAAGATACTGGAGTATATGGAAGGCTTCCTCATCTCAAAGGTAATATACTCATGTAGTGCATACAGACTCACTGAGATGCACCTTGACAGTTTAAAAGTTATTAACAAAATAACATTTCACCTCTCCAGCATGGGGGTTTATTGAGTTAATAGAATTATTTATAGTTGTTATTGTAATAACATCAAACATGTCAAAGGCACAGGGATGTGGTTTCTTGAGAGATGAGAAGATAAGTCGTTTAACCCCTTAGTGAGTTAACATAAAATTAATTGTGAACTTTGTTTCTTCAGTTTAAAGTAATTCTTCAGGCAAAATTATACTCAAGTGTTGCATCTGAATCCTTTTTTTTTTTTTACCTCTGAAGACATAGACAATAACATTAGGATTGTAAACTAATCAGAAGGTGTGAAGAGGAAATTAAATGTGTGAACTAACGCGTCCCTGAGTAGTGTAAATATACCAATAAGATCATTTAATCTCAAGGAGATTTTCTGTTCTACTCTGCTTCGTCTCTCTTAAATTGACTCAGGTGGTTTTCTCCTCCTGCGAGCTGGGTGTGTTTGATGTATTGCTGGGTGCAGAGCGCCCCCTGTCTGCAGATGAGATCAGCCAAGCAGTTGGAGCCAGTCTGGACGGCACACAGAGACTGCTGGCAGCCTGTACTGGCCTGGAGCTCCTCAACACTCACCATGACAATGGACGAGGTCAGCACACACTCAGGCAATATGAACATGTCGCTCTAAATAACTTGGTCAGTTAAGTGTGTTACAATTTGTCTTATTTAAGTGTCTCACTATTTGTCTTATAATCAAATACTGATTGCATTGTCAGTTACTGCACTTATTGCACGCACGCCTTCCCCTGCTTGTGTCCTCGATGTCTGTCTCTCATGTCCACATAAAAGATGAAAGTCCGTCTTCACACATGCAGCGATTCATTCAGTCATCTCCTCCACCTCCCCCCGCCACCTGTGTTCAGTCCTTTACAGCAACACTGAGCAGGCTGGTGTCTACCTGACCCGCTCCAGTCCTTCGTCCCTCTACCAGTCCATCCAGTACAGTTCCAGGACCATCTACCTCTGCTGGCACTACCTGACCGATGCTGTCAGGTCAGTAGACTGAGCACAGACTCGTCCCTGCCTGCAGTTTGGACACAATTCCACAGTAGAAAGTCTTTATGCCACCTTCATGTCGGGGGGTCACCATCCATTGCAAGCTGTAACAAAATGACATTTTTGTGCACGTTCAACATGTTTGGTGCCACCATCATTAGTTTCCCCAGAGATTAGTTGATTAACCAATTAGCAATCAACAGAAAATTCATTGTTAACATTTTTGATTTATTCATCGTAAGTAATTTTCAAATTCAAGTTTTTCAGTAATGACATTAACCAAAATCTATTAATCTCTTGACAATTCAGAGTTGAATAGTGTAGGCTGTAAAACATCATAAAATAGTGAAAAATGCAATCACAGTTTCCTTAAGAACGAAATTATGTGCAGCCTACAGTCCAAAACCCAAAGAAGTCAGGGTGTTCATTTAAGATTACATAGCATTAATTTACCGTATGTTAACTTTTGTAAAACTCCCTTTTGTTGGGATGCGGGGCCATACAGTTTGTGCAATGATATCCAGGTACTATGGCTTCAAATGTCCATTCTGTAGGATTTAGTGGGATTTAGCAACTTTCAGAATTATGTTTTCATTAGCATATGATCTTTTTTTTTTTTTTTCACCTTAGAATGAGCCTTTTATTTCTAAAGAGAGAGCTGGTCCTCTTTCATGTTGCAATACCGTGTTACTACAGTAGCCGTGAACGGACAAACCAAACTCGGGTCCCAGACAGGAGCTGTGTAGCAGCCATTTTAGGGGAGTGAGACATGAACACTTGATTGTGTTCTTCAACCACACCGCTAGATGCACCTACATCCTACATACTGGACCTTTAGTATGTTAATAATACATTTTTTGTTCATTATTTTGTATAAGAACATCTGTTAATGACCGAAACATAATTGGGAAATGTAACGTGGGGACACAAAATGCTGCAGGGGAGGCAGCCCAAAAGGACAAGTAACAGTAAGCAATTAAATTTGTGCTTTGAAAGGCAAAGAGACAAAGAAAATGTAAATAATGCAGAAGTAGAATGTCATTCTATTACACAAGCGAGTCAAGAGTAGAACCATTCGCTGTGAGAAAATGCGGGTTTGATTTGTAGCGGATGTCGATTCCTGTGCTCCTCTTCTGTTTGAACAGCATCTCAGGATGGATTTTAGCCTCATTGTCATGTCTGAGGGAAGACAGCCAGCAGCTCTCACACAGGCTGACATGTGGAATCAGTCTACGAGAAGCACTGAAAACAGATAGCAGTAAAGATGATATGTAAATGATAAAGGCATCTGGATCTTTTTGTGTGTGTGTGTGTGTGGGGGGGGGGGAATTAAGCAATACAAACATGTCGATTGACCTAAAATAGAAAAAACATGATTGTGAATTCATGTCGACACACTTGATCTTTTTGTATTTTATCTAATTCAACAGAGGGATTTCAAGCAATGACCTGTCAGACTGTAATGCGGTTGTCAAATATGTTTATTTCTGTCTTTGTCTTGTTCTAGAGAGGGCAGAAACCAGTATGAAAAGGCTTTTGGAGTCAACTCAAAAGATCTGTTTGAAGCTCTCTACAGGTAAGGAGCTGCCCTGGCTTTGCTGAACACACACACACACACACACACACACACACACACACCATGGTTGAGTTTCCATCACATCTGGGTACATTACATAGAGTAACCTTAAAACAAGTCTTCGCCTTAAAATTTACTGATTTACATTACAGGAACTTGCATTTGTTTTCCAATGAAGAAAGCAAACTCCCACAATTTGATTGTCCTAACAGATTTTTGTCCTCACAAAGTGAGTAATACGAACACACACACACACACACACACAGAAAGAAGGAGAGAGAGATCAAACACACATCCTTGCTCATTTACATTCCATCCCTGTCTCTCTGTCTTATCCTGTCAGTCACTCTCTTCTCTCTTCCTCCTAAAAAACAGACTCATGGGATTTATTAGGAGGCAGGGAATGTGTGATGGAGAGAGAGAGAGAGACCGAGACAGAGGAAGAGAAAGACGGGGGGGGGGGGGGGGCGGGTGATGTGAGTGAGCATATCTGCTGTTGTCCTTGAGGTCTTCTGTGTTTATAGTATCCAGTGCCCAGAGTTTTAACGCTTCACTGATTTGCTGGTCAGCAGTTTGCAGGGGTCACGCGCTAAAAGTTTTACACTTAGCTCGCTAATAGAATTTGATCTTCCTGCCTGAGGCCCTGCACTGTAGAGGGCTGACAGTCCCGAAGGAACAAAGGCCATCAAAACTGAAACTTTGTAAAACACCCAACCCTTTCTTGTCCTTGTCAAAGCATGATTTGGAAAGCCAACGTTTCCAGTATAACTTTGCATCCAAACAATAAAACAGATGTGCAGATGTATAAATTTCCTGTTTTGCTGTGTTCACTTGCTTCACTTCAGCAGAAACTGAAAGAAGAAATTGTGAAAATGAACTGAATGTGCATTTTATGCTTCTATATGTTTATATCCTTATGTCATATCCTAAAAGCAGTTGATGATCTCGTAGAAAACTGCCTTATTGAAAAGAGATGTATCTGAAATTAAACATATTTGAAAAACGAAACATGCGCTCGAAACATAATATTCCCTCATGCGGATGAATTTGCAATTCAGCTTTAATTGATTGAAAATGAAAATATCCGGCAAGAAAAACTCCAACACCTGCACACAATTGACTTAATGCGGATTAGCAGTTGTTTGTCCCTGCTGATTTCCCCTGTGAATACTGTGGGTAAATTAGCAGGAGGAAACAACCACTGAAGTCATTCGCTGCATTCTTGGAGAGCTGTGGAAGGAGCAGGATGACTCAACACTGACTGGATGACTCAGACTCCTGTTTACTCATCACCATTTAACCAGCCATGTACCACACCTGAATAATTTAGAGTCATGTCCTGTCCACAGCTTGAATTCTCACACTCGAGAAAGCAGAAAAGATTTGGAGAAAAGAATTGTGTCCACAGTGCTGCTGTGGCCTCACAGCAAGAAGGTTCTGGATTTGAACCCTCAATCCAGATGGGGCCTCTCTGTGTGGTGTGTCTGTCAAAGTTTAGTTTAATTGGTGATTCTAACTTTCTGTGCATGTGTCAGCCTTATAGATAATAGATGGATGGAGAGCATGGATTTAGAGAAGGTTTGAGATTGTAAAAATGGAGGCATTGCATAAGGCATGGCGAGAAGTTTTAACCCTACAGCAGAGTGCTTTATATTCAAACTGAGTGGATGTGTCTGATTCATGTTTCTGTACCTGTAACATAGTAAAAGATTTGATGCTAAAATTGTTGTAATGTTTTACGTGATGTGGTTGTTGGGGGGCATTTGATAACTTATGTCTAAAATGTTCACAAACGTAAGACGACATTGATGCCGTTTGGCCCCACAGTCATTTCGTCCTTTCACATCCAATGTAATCAGAAGCTGGAGTCCGCGTCAATGAGTCACTTTCAAAGTTCTTCGGGAGGTCACCGTGTCATCTGAAGTTGGTATCAGATGGCTGATCATAAGTTTGGATAAATAAAATCGGAGTGTTACAGAACTGAGTCAGTATGTGCATGTGCATGTGTGTGCGTGTACCCCCATGACAGGGCAAAGTGCTGAGTGATGAGGTGGAGATTCCTCAGAGCAGCAGCAGTCACCACAGGCTCTTTTGTTCTGCTGCGCCCTGTCTCAGACACACACACACACACACACTGTGTCGCCACAGGGAGGAAAGAGGAGGGGCACTGTGTGTGTGTGTGTTCATGGGGAGATGGACATCCAAACGGCCATTTCAGACGTTGAGCTAAAATCCATACATGTGAAAGTCATGACAGGACACTAATATTAACCTTTTAAAATGCGTGCGGTTATCCTGTTGCTCTCCTTCCATGTAGCATATTTATGCATGTTCGGATGGCAACATTTCACAGGACAAAAGTTGCTTCGATGATGTTACTGAGTGGCCACATCTCGGGGGCGTGCAGGCCTGTGAGGTGGGTTCTCTCTCGTCGCCACACTTCGTCCATCGTGTGTGATGGCTGCTGGTGGGGGAGCCTTGATGATTGACCGGTGTTCAGCTCAGCTCCTGCCAGGAGCAGCCCTCACTCTCCTGCTGTCAAATAGCGATGACAGAGATGGCACTTTGGGTAATTTGTGCTGGGCCTAATCAAGGACACCCTGTTAAAATGCCCCGTGTCTGCACGGAGGAGATGGATGAGAGGACGGGAGGGTCGGGAGATGTCTGAACAGAGCTTCCTCCTCTTTCCAGGGAACAGTGAGTGAAGAAGTATCTGTTGAACTCAGGGTAGCCAGAGGACAGGAACTTTTCCAAGACACACACGCACACACTCTGTGTAGGGATACAGCAGCACTTAAGTGAAAGAGAGGCTGTACTCACCACAGGCTTTTTGTTTGTTTGTTAGGTCTGATGAGGAAATGACCAAGTTCATGCAGTTAATGAACTCCATTTGGAACATCTGTGGCAAAGATGTGGTCACAGCCTTCGACCTTTCCCCTTTCAAGGTAATCTGCGACCTTGGAGGTAAGTGTGTGTGTGTGTGTGTGTGTGTGTGTGTGTGTGTGAGCGTGTGTTTATCAACTCATCACATCTGATTTCCATAAGGTCACGAGTTCACAGTCATTAACATTTAAAATTGTTGGAGTCATGTGTTAACTGAGACAGCTGGCTCAGCTGCACGCACACACATTCTTACAGTATGGTGTATGTGTGTGTGAGTGTGTGCCCAAAAATGCATAACACACAGTCAACTGTGACCTTTATTACAGCCCCCCCCCCCCCCCCACACACACACACATACCTTGCTGAGTTAATGACTCTTAGTAAATCAGTCAGGCTTCACAAGTGAAAGTCACCTCCACCTGCAGGTTTCCCGTATCCTGTCAGTTTTACCGCTGCCAAGTACTGACATCAGTGTGTCAGAAAAAATGTCAAGGGGTCACCAGCTGCTGCCTCTGCTGCATCTCTTTCTCTTGTCCTCCATTGGTGGCTTTCTTTTCCAGTGAAAATGTTGTGAATGAAAATAATAAGCGCTCACAAAAAGTTGGAGGCAACACAGTATGGGACCAGAAACAGTGACAGTGAATTCTGGGAGTAAAGAAATAAAATTTGGCATTGAAAAAAAAAAAAAACCCAAAAATTTACAGAAAAAGGAAACATTGGCACTGGAACATGCCATGGGGAAGAGGAGTTTGAAGGGAGGAGCAAAATGGGTGTGATTCGCATATCTGCTTATTAATAAGAGAAATATCAGTGTGGCTCCAATTAGCTGCAGACTAGCTTAACTTCCATCCGCTGTTCAACTGCCAAAGCTCTGAATGTAAAAGTAAAAGTGAACATGATCTCCGCAATGTGCATACGTACATACATACAACACACACACACACACACACACACACGGGGAGAAACGTTGTTTCACATAGCTACACAAGTGCATCTGCATTTTTCTCCATTTTAATTTTTTAAAAACTACAAGATTTGGGCTCACTTGAGCAAAGACACAGCAAGTGTTTCACTGTATCAACACCAGCTAACAGCCATAGGTGGCTGCTTCCTGCATGCAACACCTCAACTGACCACACGGGGGAGCTGTGAAGCCACTAAAAGCACATGCACTCACATACTCTCATTTGTAGACACAGACACACAACCAGGACGGTCTTCCTGCCTTTCCTCTCCTCTGCGACTTTCTCAGCATGGGGTTGTGTGTTCATGTTTATGCATTAAGGTGCTTCACCAGAAACGAGTGTGCATGTGGACAGCAGGAGTGTGAAAGCAGCGACTGTAGTGTCTTTCACAGAACACCTGTTGTGTCTGCGCACACCTGCTGCTCAGGTTCTCTGTCTCCGTCCAACTTTCTGCCAACTGGCTGGCAGGTCATCAGCCGATCCGCATTCAAACTCGTCTTCATTTATACAGTGAATGTATTTTGTTCTATACCCTCTGTATGTGTTAGGCCCTGCACTTAGATTTATTTAAATGTGACATTTAAAACACACTGTATGTTTAAAACGAATAATCAACTTAAAGGTTACTCCAGCTCTGGGGAAATTATATTCATGCTTCTGAAGCACAATGTTTTTGTTTTGTTTTTGTTTTGTTAAATGTAAATAGCCATCTGCTTCGTGCTGCTACATGTAACAAACTCGGTTGTGGAAGAAAAATGTATTCACATCATTTCCATTTACATGGGAGAATGTAAGGGTAAACAAGCAAAAAATACTATCAGTGCTCTAGATTCCTGATGTAAACACATTTTTTAACAGCCTCAAAAACGTAGAAAGAGCTTTCAGTTTTCAAATACTCGTTTTTAACACACAAGTGTTAAAGAACTGACACTCAGTTTGATAATGAGAACATAATGAGTTCTGTTGAGTCTCAGGGACTTGCAAGGGACAGAAAAAATGGCCCAAAGGTATATGCAGTATGAAACGGAGATATCCACAACTAGTATCCCTAATATGGATCAAGAATGGATCGTCAAATTCTGAATTTTACATTTCACAATCAGAATCAACTTATAAAGAATCTGACTCTGATTTTTAGGTTGCTCTCGATGTACCTGCACGCAGAATAATTTACAGGAATATAGAAATAGGCATGCAGCTAAAGACAGGTAAAAGATCTTTCACTGGATCCTTCCTGTGGGAAAATCTCCCAAACTGCATTACTTCATTTGTAATGCAGGCTTCATGTGAAAATTCCTCACACCCAAGTTGAGATAATCATAACTATATCTTCTGAATGCTGGCAAAGCTCCTCCAGAGCCACCAAAGTACGTTATAGAACTGTTTTCACAGGTTGAGGAATACTCTCCACTGGAAGTTAGCTGATCTTTGTGTGTGAAATCAGTGGAGTCTTCCTCAGAGTCTTCTTCTGAGGAACTGAATAAGTCAGAAGCCCTTGCTGACACATTACGGATGAAGAGCACGGACACGACCAGTGTTGCAAGAGAGCTACCCAAGCCCAAACGTACTTGAAGTGGAACCACCGACTTTTATGAAACACACACTACCATCGGTGCATTTAGATGAACAACAACCCAGTGGTCACACATATACACAAATAAATGTATTGCAGATAATGTACAGATGAACAGTCTGAAAACACAAAAAGAGAGATAAACATAACAATAATATACTTCAGTTATTACCAACTGTAACAATCACTAACACGAGCGGAGGATTTCATTAACAAACGGAGGCTGTCGGATTACCTCGAGGTCTTGTACTGCGTGTTGTGTTTGGTTTTGCTCCTCCTTGCTGCTCTTTGATTTTTCTCCTCTGCTGACCTCCTGTTTGATGTGAGAGCCAAATAATATCTGTAAGTGTGCGCGTGTGTGAGTGTGTGTATTTGTTTATGTGTGTGTGAAAAGATAAAGCCTTGTTAGTATACAGGCTGATACAATAGCAGCAGGTCATGCTAGGAGGAAGGCACTACTGAGCCTGATAGTTTGCCCTGCACACACACACATACACACACACACACACACAGAGGGAGAGAGAGAAAGAGAGAGAGAGAGAGAGAGACATGTCTGTCTGGCTTTGTACGTTTGCAAAGTGAGATCCTTTGATCCTGTATTCCACCTCACTGCCTTTCCATCACTCCTCCATTCATACGTTCCTCGTCTATCTGCCTCACACACTTTCTCTCTCACTCTGTTTTATATTCAGATTGCTTTATGAAGCATGAACACTGATAATAATCCTGCCAAAGCATCATGTTGAAATATTCATAGTTTAACATTAAATCCCTGTTTCCACCCTTGTGTGTCTGTGTGTGTGTGTGTGTGTGTGTGTGTTTTCATGTGCTCATTTAATTTCCTTATTTTTCACTCAAATCATCAGGTCTTCCTCGTGCCCTACAATGAATTACAGCTCTCTCTATGAGGACGGAAAGTAAAACAAGTCTATGGCCCTGCTAGCAGCGTCTTTCTGAGGATGAGCTAAATGCTAATGTCTGCTTGCTAACATACACAGGGTGATGAGGCTAGCAGCTGTCCTCAGGGGACCTAGAATGTCTGTACCAAAATTTGTTGCAGTCTAACCAATAGCTGTAAAGATCCATCCATCCATTTTCTATGCCGCTTATCCGTCAGGGTCACGGGGGAGCTGGAGCCTATCCCAGCTGACTACGGGCGAGAGGCGGGGTTCACCCTGGACTGGTCGCCAGTCAATCGCAGGGCCAACACACAAAGACAGACAACCACACACTCTCACACTCACACCTAGGGGCAATGTAGAGTAGCCAATTAACCTAATGTGCATGTTTTTGGTATTGTGGGAGGAAGCCGGAGAACCCGGAGAAAACCCACGCAGGCACAGGGAGAACATGCAAACTCCACATAGAAGGGCCCAGACCGGGATTCGAACCTGGAACCCTCTTGCTATGAGGCGACAGTGCTAACCACTGCATCACCGTGCCGCCCAGCTGTAAAGATATTTAAATAAAAAAACAAAAATGTCAGCCACATGGTGGCACTAGAGGAAAACTCATGGGACCATCAAAATAAGGGGGATTCCTTCTCGGGGGACCATGAATGCATGTTTCATGGGAATCCCTCTGACAGTTGTTGAGATATTCCAGTCTGTGCCAAAGTGGTGGAGCGACCGACCAGTGCTGGCTAAACAGGGATGAAATGCATTAAAATGTAATGATTCATATACAAATGCATGCGAAATCAGGTTTAGCCAGATAACAATCACATTGTGTGTGTTTGTGTTTGCTCTGCCTGATTTCTCTATAAAGTGTCTGAGTCACTCTAAATTCATTTCACTTCAGTCTGCTTTGTTGGCATGAACCACAGATGAACCATATTCCCAAAGCCGCCACATACAACTGAATGCAAATCATGCAAATAAATAATGGGTGTATACCTAAAAGCATCTGTTCCACTTGTGTGACTCTGTGTTGTGTTTGTGTGTGTGTGATGCACTACCTTGTTAATAAAGGTTGTGTGTATTCAGTGTGCTGTAACTAAATGTAATTCTCTCTCTCTCTCTCTCTCTCTCTCTCTCTCTCTCTCTCTCTCTCTCTCTCTCTCTCTCTTTCTCTTTCTCTCTCTTTCTCTCTCCAGGCTGCAGTGGAGCATTAGCCAAGCAATGCACGTCAGCCTACCCAGAATGCACTGTTACGATCTTTGACCTCCCCAAGGTGGTGCGTACGTCGAGGGAACACTTTGTCACTGAGGCTGACCAGAGAATAAGCTTCCATGAAGGTAAGGTCCTCACAACTGGGCAAAATCACTTAACATTTATATTAATATGCAGCCAGTGCATGTGTACTTAAACACACAATCATTATCACCATCATTGTCTTCGTCATATGCAAAAATGTACACTTTAAGTAAAAACTAACTGAATCCTCTAAGGGCCGATCAGTATCTAACTAATGTTAAACAACCACTGACTGTGTATAAAAACTATATACAACGTGAAGTCAAAGCATTTTGATCGCCCCCTGGTGGTTGGCTGCAATACGGGTCATAAACCCCACCCTCTTTTTGTTAGCAGAGGAGACACAGACCAAACTAAAAACTCAAACTACATGTCAAAGAAATTCTCAAACAAGGTTTCTGTCATTTTAGGTAGTTCTTATCACACAAATGTGTGTTGAAGTTTTCATTTTTCTGATAACTTTGGTTTAATTAGTTATTTGACACAATAAATAGGGCATTTCATGTCACAGTTGACAGCTGCACAACTCTGGCTCCGATATGGGACATTTTGGCTTAATTTTTGTACAGCGGAAGGAAGTACTGATGTGTCTTCCATATTTACATACAGTAAATGGATATTAACATGCCATCTGTATATGGATACATTACCTTAACATTAATCCTCACATTGACACCTGGTGTTAATAAGCATTCTGCCTGCATTGTGAATGAATCTCATTATGCAAATTGCATTAGCAGAGTTGCTGGGCTTGTCAACAAAAGTAGTACATTGCCAGGTGGAGGGAAGCTATATGGGCTGTACTCATTTTCACTTTGTCAAGGAAGGGTTCGTCTGTAAATTTTTTTGCTGGTTGCTTAAGATGGCAAGAAGAGGCAGCTGTGAGGAGTGGATTACACCTGGTTCAGATCTGTTCATATTGTGGTCTGACTGATCTGGTCACAGTCTGATATTAATGCCTTCTGTGTGCGTTCACGTGTTTTATTCTCATGCAGATAAGGTATCTAAATACATATTGAATGTGATTGCAAGGTATAAATGGGGAAGTGTTGTGAGAAAATAATTACAGGGTACACTACGGTTTGCCTGCAGTGGAGTTCAGTGTATGTATCGTACTCAGTTAATAAAAAATGGAGAACAATAAAAGCAGAATAAGACACTGCTGATGCTCTCATGCATGTTTCTCCATACTCCCACTGAGCTGCTGCTGCTGTTGGACTGAGTTATTGTGTAGAAAACTGGCAATTTATATCTCATGCAAAGTTCTCAGCAGCCTGTGATCGTGAAAACCCAGGGCGTAAATCAGTCCTCGACTTTCCTGCTGTTCCCATTGACATGATGATGCTGAACACAACATGAGCAGTAACACAGAAAAGCAAAACATGAAATACACTGATTTGACCCATATTTTGTTTTATATAGAACTTTTTGGATGTTATTTCCTATTTACTTAAAATATTGCGGTCATGCAGCTATAATGGAGAAAGCACAGACATGTAATTGAGGGGCGAACACATGCACTTTTGTTTATTCGGGGCTAATAAACAGCAGTAGTCTTGGATAGCAGATGGAAATATGTTGTTAGGTCATGCACTTTTGACATAATTTGATTATAACAGACATTGCTCCTTTTAGTTAATTATGTCAGAGTATGTAATCCACTTACAGAATCATTGTCTTAATAATGGTGTGCTTGTCAACATAATTAATAATTATGTGAAATAATTAAATCATGTAGCAGTATCCTAAGAATCCAGTGCATTTGAATTGTGTGTGTGTGTGTGTGTGTGTGTGAAGGGGACTTCTTCAAAGACCCCCTGCCAGAGGCTGACCTCTACATCCTCGCCAGAATCCTCCATGACTGGACCGACGAGTGTTGTGTAGAGCTGCTCAGCAGAGTCTACAGAGCCTGCAAACCAGGTCTGTGTGTGTGTGTGTCTGGTATGTGTGTGACGGGAAGACAAGTTCTTTTTTTTCTCCACTGTTTGAAATGAGATGGCAGATTGTATCCCACAATGCAGCTGATCCCAGAAAAATCTGTCCTTCTGACTTTGATCAAAGACAAACACACACACACACAAGCAACAACACTATCAGGAGGCAGAAAACCCTCTAATGTGTTTTTGTTTGTGTATTTGTGTGTGTGTGAGTGTGTACATAAAGACAAAGGAAAAAGTCAGGAGGAAAGTCTAGTTTTTTTTTTCCTGGACAGAGAATCCAACCTGTTGTGGTATGAAGGACTTTTTCAGATAAGTCATGCATTAGATCCATTCAACAGCAGATATGTTGCCCTATCACAGCAGTGAAAGCACAGGTGTTAGTGATGATGTCTTTGTTCCAGTCATTACAGCAGTTAACAATGGTGTTACGCCTGTGTTTGACAAACCAAAATGTCTGCTACCAAAAACGTAGCTTTGTAACTCCTGCTGAACACGTTCATAAACGCAAACCTGAATATTACTGATTGTTTCAAAATTTCTTAAAATATTGAAAAAAATCAAACTTTTTACAATGTGCTGGAGTAATTAATAGCAACTTGTGGCAAGTAGATGATGATGTGACTTCCATCCAATGACACTTCTGCTCAATGAGCAAACAAAAAATAGCGGCAGACAAAAATATCAGGTTTGTGTGGTGGAGCGATGAGACCGTAACATTCCTAAAATCAATACATGAAACAGAATTGCTTATTGATTTTTTGTCTTTTTTTTGTCTTTTTTGCATCTTTTTCTGTAATGGTGTTATAGCACCCGACTGTAGAATCGCTGCTACCTGCTGCTTATCGCAATAAACAAACTCCTAATAATCACATCATCCATAGTAGTAGATGGAGACATAGATTCAATCACATTTTCTTTTGTCAGTATTTTAGAAATCTGGTTAAAATTAGCAAATTTTGGATTGAACCCTGGCTTCAGCACACGTTAAGAAAAAACACTGAAACTACATTGGCCTGTCCAGTTTAGCTGATGATGATTTAAAGTAAACTGTGTTGATTGATATATACTGCGCTTATCGTTTTATTAATATCCAGTCTATGAAAAGTTAAACAGACCACAGTTACTTGAACAAAATTAGCCCTAGTTAGCATTCCCAGAAATCATGCCAAATCAATCAGAGACGGGGAGAAATAAACAAAGAGGGGCTGAAACAAAAAAAACGACAAAGGAACAAACAAATAAACAAAGCTTTTGGTCCATCCTGAAGGGGGCGCTGTGTTACTGGTGGAGGCGCTGCTTTATGAGGACGGCTCTGGCCCGCTAACGGTGCAGCTCTACTCTCTGAACATGCTGGTGCAAACGGAGGGCAGAGAGAGGACAGCTGCTCAGTACGCTGCCCTGCTGACTGCTGCCGGCTTCTCCGACATCCAGCACCGCCTCACTGGGAAGATCTACGATGCTGTGCTGGGACACAAAGAGACATAAGACAGACAGATAAGGGTACTCGAGTACCAGGACTGGAAGTTGAAAACAACCTAGATAAACTTTTTCTACAACTGTAGATTTCTTTTTAAGTTTCACCTGAAGTTTCTTCAAATAAAAAAAGTTTCTCACACTGTATGACAATACATCAGTGTTCTGCGTCTGCTTTTTCACTGACTCTGTATGACTCATGAAATATTCAGGCACAATTTTATGGCTGCTGAATTCTGCATATTGAATATTCTGGATTATAGTTCTTTATTTTAGTAAATTAAGGTAGATTGGTATCTTGGTTTATTTATAGGAACTAAAATAAAGTTCTTTGCTATGAACAATGCCTGCCCTCAAATCATCTGTTTGTAACAGACTCAAAGTTAAAAGAATATGAACTGCTCAACAACTCAAAATAACACTTCTGGTCAACTTTTAGGACCAGATGTGTGTTTTATTCACTTAGTGCCAGAATCAAGTGACAAGTACATGAAATCGTAGTCATCTTGGATTGATGTAGAAATGTTGGTCTCATTCTGGTCTCACAAATCCAACAACCACACAGTTCTATTAGTGTTCAATAGGCAGAAAACAATAATTAGGTTTGATAACATACTAATAATACTTAATATTTTCATTGGTCTCTTTCTATGATTGATGGTTAGATGGGGTTATTAAAATGTAATTAAAATGGCCAATTTTTCTGGCTACTGAGCAAAAAATTTTTTATTTTTATAAAAATAAACGTTAAATTACCTGCATCACAGCCCTGGCTTATTACACCATACACTGAGAAAACTGTGGCACTTTTTGAGGCCACTCACTCATTTTCTTTGGCTGCTGTTTTGGGCTAAAATGATAGTTAGCTTGTTAGTTAGCTATCACATTGCATGACATTAACTTCTGCAAAGGAGGAGTTTTTTTGTCTAATAAATAAACTCGAAAATTTAAAAGAAGGAAATATTCTTCCATCTGTTTCCATTACTGAACAAAAAAATGACAGCCTTACACCTTAGGAGTTCTAGTTCCCCTGTTGTACCAAACTAAGACAAGCTTAAAAGCCTCATTAACTCACAGTATAACACACTTCATTCAAACCTGACAGATACAAAATCACAAACCAAAATCGTACTGGGTGGTCTTCCCGCTATTTGAACAGTCACTAACACCGGTTTGGTTGACACAAACCAGTTTACATGCTGCTTTCCCATTCTGGTGATGACCGACTTTTGTCTTCTCCTGCTTCACGCCTCTCATTTCCCCTCCTGCCGTGACTTCATCAACTCTGGACTCTGTTGATCCTGGTTCTGTTGCCCGCGGTGTAAACACAACACTCCCCTGTGGCTCAGAGCTGTGGTCTGGGGAGACTCGAATCAGCTTAGACCCACTGGGTGTATAGCCCGCTCAGCTAACTGGTTAACAGCTCATAGCTACAGACAGAGGTGGCTACAGCAAAAAGTGTTGTGAGCAGTTAGTATTTTCTCTGATGATATGCTGCCCCCTGTTCATTTGGAGTGACCCCCCGACAGGTGGCCAATACTTACATATTCCACCTTTAAACAATCACTGTTCATTCATATCCCTTATTCCATTACTCTCTAGAGTCAGAGATAGAATGCATTGTGCATTATCCAACTGTGAAACTAAAAGGGCTGTTGCTATTTAAATAAACACCCTGAACATACTATAATGTTGTCAGCGATGCATATTTTGGCAGTAATTTTGTACCCAAGCCTGTTCGAAAATCTAGACGATCAAGTACGAGACTAAACCCGGTCTGGCCTGATTCTGCCGTAAATGCTTAATCATACATTGCAAAGGTCAACCCCTATTAGATGGTGTGCAGTGTGAGCTTCCAGTCTCATTGCTAAGAAGATGAACTTCCTTGCATATCTGTTCTCATCACTCAGTCCTAAGCCCCGTGTCTGGACTCGTCGCCTCTTACTGGTTTTAACAGCCTGGTAAAGCTGTCTTTGCACCGTGTTCTCTGTAATGACGGATGTGACTCAATAAATCTTCTTCACAATGGCTCGGCTCATCTTTGATTTCGCCCCTATCCTCTATTCCCTGCACAGGAAGTATTCAAAATGCAGATACCAGCCTTTTATTAAAACTCAGCCTGTCATTGTGCTCCACCTCTGATGTGACGCAGTTTGCTTGGAAACATTATTGAACTGATCAGCCTTACACTGCTTGTCAGAGAGAAAGTATTTGTGAATATGATATTCTGTCACATGAATACCAACTGTGATCTGTTTAAAAATGGGCCTGCCAAAAGATAATTACACAAAATATCAGCTGTCTGATTCTTTAGCTGAAAAAAAGAGATCATAATCAACCTTCAGACACCAATATTGTGTGAGCCCTGCTCTGCATTCAGAAGACTGTACCACCACTGTTCACTTCTATACACCCACTCATTCTCACTGCCCTCTCTATCCTCATCTCCCCTTCTTTTTCCTCACAGTAATTGTGAATTAATCATACATCAAAGTGCAACAAATTAGAACTGATGTCAAATCCTTGCGGACGGTTTTACAGAGAGTCTGCCTAATGAAGGGAAATGAAGTGCTGTGGCTGGAGACAGCTTGACCTGTGCAGAGACAGGGATAGTACCCAGTGCCATGGTGCAGGATTACCAATGTCACGGCAGTTAGCTAGAGCTGTGTACCTCTTGGTGCTGATGCTTTTGAGAAAAACATCTGCCCTTAGCACTTTGTTTAAATATGAGGATGAGTTAATGCAAATTTGCATCCATCCATCCATCGTCTTCCGCTTCATCCGGGACTGGGTCGCGGGGGCAGCAGCTTGAGCAGGGATGCCCAGACTTCCCTCTCCCCAGACACGTCCTCCAGCTCTTCTGGGTGGACCCCAAGGCGTTCCCAGGCCAGCGGAGTGACATAGTCCCTCCAGCGTGTCCTGGGTCTTCCTCGGGGCCTCCTCCTGGTGGGGCATGCCCGGAACTCCTCTCCAGGGGGGCATCCGAAACAGATGCCCGAGCCACCTCAACTGGTTCCTTTCGATGTGGAGGAGCAGCGGCTCTACTCTGAGCTCCTCCCGGGTGACAGAGCTCCTCACCCTATCCCTAAGGGAGCGCTCCGCCTACTCCCGGAGCACCTCCCACAGGATGCTGCAGGGAACACGGTCAAATCACAAAACACATGTGGACCGGTTGGGCAAACTCCCATGAACCCTCAAGTACCCTGTGGAGGGTATAGAGCTGGTCCAGTGTTCCACGACAAGGATGAAAACCGCATTGTTCCTCTTGGATCCGAGGTTTGACTATCGTCCGGATTCTCCTCTCCAGTACCCTGGAAAAGACTTTCCTGGGGAGGCTGAGGAGTGTGATCCCTCTGTAATTGGAGCACACCCTCCGGTCCCCCTTCTTAAAAAGAGGGACCACCACCCCGTTCTGCCAGTCCAAGGGCACTGTCCCCAACTGCCATGCGATGCTGAGTCGTGTCAACCAAGACAGCCTCACCAAATTTGCAATCATCCCTATAACCTGATTTAAATTTCCTGTAATAACTAATCCTCCCCTCACACTAAAACCAGTGTGGGTAAGAATGAGGTATTTAAGATTTTCTTTGTCTTAAGTGAAAAAAAAAAGTTTCTCCAGATGAAAGGATCCAACTGCCTTGTATTTTTAAGTTAAAGGACCCACTTGAAATCAACACTGTCAGATATTTTTCTGATTATTCATAGGAAATGTTTTCTTGATTTAGAAAGAAAAGCTGCTCAGGACACCAAGTCAAACGAATTAAAAAGCTGTGTAAAAGATTACAGCAGGGTGTTTCATTTGAAACTATTCAGTGAGGGGAAACTGCTTTTCAGTCACGATTTTGAAACAACAATTTAGTTTCTAGACTTCTTTATTGAAATCTTGATTTTTTTTCCCCACCGCTGTAGAAAATCAGCTGTAATTCTGTAAGAGTATCTTTTCAAGTACTTTTCCTCCTGCTTTTCGTCAATGATTTAGACTCGGGTCAGTCTTTTCCACTTCAGCAGAAAAAAGGTGCATACATTTCTCCTCTCTACTTTTCAGTTCCATTTACTGCTCCATCGCATGAGGTTATTATTGTGCTGGCCTCAGGTTCAACCTGAGTGGGTTTTATGGATGGTTCTAGAAAGTTAGAGCTATAAAAATAGGGAACTGTGATGGAGAAGGGGATAGATAGGTGAGCTGAGGACGTCCAGGCTCTTCTACTCTCCCTACGTTTTATGTGACTTGAGTCTGAGCTATGAAAACACAGAATCCAAAATAAAGCAAAGACAGCTGGTGTCTTTGTTTCCTAATGCTTTATGCTGCATGACATATAAGCACAATGTCCCCATTTTTATTCTATGCAGCAAGCATGCTTCCTGTCAACTATCAAACAAAGTTAAACCTACAAACTACTGCAAAATGCAGCGTTCTACATAAAGGTTACATCATGTGTTTGTGATTTTATTCCTACACATTTATTATCATATATGAAAGCACATCCCGCCTGCAGGAAATAGATAAAAGTGATGTGATGAAAACAAGAGCTCTCCTGAGGATCTCTTAATTATGGCACAGTAAGTAAAAATGATGACTTATGGCGATGTGTGTATGTGAGTGTGTGTTTCTTGCTGTGTGAGGGTTGATACACAGGTCTGTGTGAAAATAGCTTGTGTTCACCTTTTTTTGGGGTGTCATGTTGTACCATCACTGACGCTAACTATGAAATTAAAAATTAAAATATTGATATTTTAGACGCTTCTGTCCAGTTATTGTTACATACACACTCTCTCTCCACCTCCCTATCGTATTTTCAGTGTAAACCTTACGTCAAAAAGGACACAATAACAAATTTAAAGATGAATTTGACTGGTAGCGCTTTTTTTTTCTGAGAAATCTTTTGGCTGTGATAATCATATAGTGAGAAATCTGCTATCATCACAGCCCTAACCTGTGTGTCTATACCCACTTTTGTGTGTGTGTACACTCTTTGGGGACACTCTAAATCTGCTCCACAAGTCACGCACGCTTCCACCCTCAAGCTCCAGGATGCCACTTTAAGATAACAACTTGAGGGTATTTCAGGGAGCACACTCAGTTTATGCCCAGAGACTCTGTGTGTGTGTGTGCATGTGTGTGTATGTTTGTGAGTTTACTAGCTTACCCTGGCTCTTTTTGTCGATGTAGATATGTTTTCATTGTAAAGTCCTGAGCTGCTGAAATGAACAAAAGAGATGAACTGTCCTACACTTTTCGCTTTCAAAATATGTGCCTTAATTATTTGTCTTTAATGCTTCCTTAATCATTACATTCCATTTTCTAAAAATGGTCTATAATCCATAAGCTGATGTGACAGTCAGGGCGGTGGCCACAGCAAACTATCAGGTCTCACCATCAGACTGCTTACAAAAGCCGGTAAAACATTCTGAATTAAACACATTTTTCTGGAGCTGCTGACAGAAGGAGGCCCAGCTAACAAGTGAGCCATCTCGCTTTCGTGTGTAGAACTATTCGTCAACAGACTTCTTAATAACAAACAGATCTGACTTATGGCTTTGGCAGGTGGCCTTTCTGCCCTGCTGCAGGCCAAATGGCCTTGCCCTTAAAATTATGAAATTCCAGACCAGGTGACAACTGTTTTAATTAATAAAATGTACATTGTTCTACCACTTGACCAATTAATATTAAACCTATGGATTTATGAATGGAAGTTTTTCTTCATTGTCTCTCTGTCTAAAACCTATGAAACCTGTGTGATAAACAATTAAAAATGTCATGCATGCTTTAAGTAGTGTTCACATTATGTGTTTTCCTTGTCAGTTAATCCGTGTTTTCAAAATTTCTTCTGTGAATTTTATCTCCCAGTGTTGCTAAGTAACCTCAAAGATGGCATCCACAGTTTACCTTACCCAACATGACCTATTTATTTTGTATTTCAGTCACATGGTCTCGAACAAGCAACAGAATATGCGCTGCACAGACATATTTATAAGAGAAAAATAGCTCTATGTGGCTTAGAAAAAAAGTAGCAAACCAGTTTGGAGGAGAATAAGCTTGGCTGGGATGGAGACAGTGTCACTAGGACAACTACATTCAAACCTCAATTTGTTTTGTTGTGGCACAGCTGTATGTTAGAAAAAGTTACAGGCTGTGATGGTAGTGTTAGCTCAACAGTGAGATGAGGAGGAAGACTACGGATGAGTATAGCCATGGTTACGGGATCAAAACACACACACACACACACACACACACACACACACACACACAGCCATCACATCTCACAACTCAATAAAAGTGTCTCTTGGCTGTAAGCTGTGCTTTGTCACTTCCAAACACTTCCATAATTCATGGGCCGGTGACAGCAGTATTGAATTGAGGACAAAGATGTCTGCCCCGTAGGCTACACGCACACACTCATACACACACACAAACACACACACACACAAACACGCAAGGTAGTCATAGGTTTTCATGAGCTACAAATACCAGGAAACAGAGAATGTATGTTAGTGGAGACCTTTGGAGAGGTGATGAAGCTGTGCTGGGTGGTGTGTGTGTGTGTGTGTGTGTGTGTGAGCACGTGAGTGCATGCTACACTTCTCCACTTGATAATGACTAATCCCTCCAATTTTGCCCTTCATCCTCTCTGTCACTTACTGTTGCCTCTGTTTTTTGTATCTTTGTCCTGCCCCATAGCATGACTAAATACAGTTCGTCTCACACACACACACACACACACACACACGTTGGCAGACATATTTCAGCCAAGAGGTTGTCACTTCTGCCCCTGGCAACATGTCACCCACCCACATGCCCCCTTCATACGAAAATAAAAAATTAAATAAAGGACAAGGGACCGAAATACATCCACATCCTGGTTTTGACGTCATTTGGTCCTCCTAGCTAAGCTGAGGAACACACACACATCCAGTCAAATGTTTCTTTTTATTAAAGTGATTTTTCACAGCATTGAGTCAAGAATAGGAGCGGTAGGCTTGACACCTGTCATTGCTGCATTTGTATCACTGACAGCGAAGGTGGCATCTAAATTCATTTCCTGAGAGTCCTGAAATGACTGCTGAAATGGCAGCAGGAAAACAAAGCAGTGTAGTGCACTTGCATCACATGAATAAATGGTTGACATTTCGTTTTACAACTGAAGAAGCTCCATGTACAAGGCGACAGTTGAAATGTCATGTTTGGTAATTTACATGTTCATTTTCAGATTGACTATTAATAAATTGTAGTAGGTGTACAGGTGAACTATGTGGTAGGCAGTTACCAAAAAGGATTGCAGGAACTCATTTTCATCAAGATGAGTAAAACAACAGGAAGAGTTCACAGGTTTCACGTTCACCGTTACCTTCCCAAACACAACACAAGCAATTCCATATTAAGCAAACGTACTAATATATTCCTTTGTTTACTAGTAATAGAACTTCTTTGTAGTTGTTCAGTACATTGAAATAGGTCACAAGTATTTTACTCATTGTCAATCAGATTTTTACTTTCCTTTACAAAGATCTGGTTACCCTCAGAGCACGCCTTTTTATCATAATTTGTTAACGGCAAAGGAAGTGAAACAGCTGCATAGTCCAAACCACAAGTCAACTTGTACATGACACTACGATGGCTGAGGAAGACTGTTGACCATAGAAAATTAAAAAGAAGATGAAACTGGCTGCAAATTTGGCAATGTGAGACAAAAAAAGATAATCTCACATTAAGCACATTACTGTAACATTTTTGGAAATAGGCAACTTCACAATGCGCACCACAATATGTTAATGGTACCATGGCTACTGTTAGGGTCACATACTCCACTGTTTTCACATCCTACAACTACGTTTTCTACTCTGTTCAGATCTCATATACTCTGAAACTGTCATTAGATAACAAAACAATAATAGCCAGCTTAAGATCTAATTGCATCTCATAAAGACAAATTACATAAACCTCCCATGGTTTGCTCTCCCATGGTTGCATGAACGCACAGTTTATCCCAGTTTATCCCACAGTTTCTATTTCAGGCTGGAGATTTGTTGACCTTGGGTTAAAACTTGGCAAAGCACACTCGACCTACATTTGATTCTGTTGTGTTATCTTCCCAGCAGAGAATTGTTAAAGGCTTATTGTTTGCAATTAGGTTCAACAACTTTGGGTTTGTCTTTAAAACTGTTTCTCACAGAATTAAGCCCTCTTTGCAAGGGGTTAGTTTTACCAGGGAAAGCATAGTAATGTGCAATAATCAGGTCACCTGTGACATTAATCCCAATCAAATCTGCCATGTCCATATTTTGCAAAGTAAAATTAACTGCATTTCCATTTATTATTCTATATTTTTTAAAATGTGTGCTTGATTACCTGCTTAGATACCTAAAATGAGGGTAGTGTATGACCTTTCACTTTATTGTATCAATAATTACCCTTATATATGTGTATTAGAGCTTAAAATTGATCTTGTCAACAATGTTGTTTTTACTCATTTGCATTCTTATATACACTGCTCTGTAGAAGAGTTTAGCTCATTTTGCGATTTGCTCTGGTTTACACAGATTAGTCTGTTGTGTATAACTGATCATTTTCAGCACTTTGCACTGTTGAGCAGAATGATTTACACTTGATAATGACATCCTCACAAGCTTGTTAACCCGCTGAAACATTTCCCCCTTTGGTTGTCACCTGTAAATGGTACCCAGGTTATTAAAAAGGTTGTTTTAGACTCACCAATGGATAATCTCAGCTCTGTGACCCTATGGCGAAAAAAGGAAGATATCAATCTCTCCGGCGCTGCACAGTGTGTAAAGAACATAACATGCTTGGGTCAAATACTGAGCCATAATGGTTGTGGTTAAATGGATTCAGTTGCCATAGGTGATTACTCACAGGAGCATCTGGCCTTTTTGAAAGAGCACAGTTTGTCTCAGCCAACCACAGCCGAGCAGATTAACATATTTCCCATGATTGTTTTCATTAGAGTGTAAATGCCAGGGTCGCCCCAGTCCCTGTTCCTGAGGGAATCAGAACAAGCGAAGGACACTGCCTGTTTGAGGAGGGAAGTTAAGTAATATTCATAAGGTGTAGGTATATCTATAATACTAATCCCACATGCAAAAGCATCCACCTACTCTTCTACATGTTATCTCACTGCAGTGGGCCACTAATCTGTATTGCACTTTCAAGTGAGAATATCCACAAGGGGAAACAACTCCTTTTCATTTAATTCCACGGATTATTAGCCGCCTCCACTCATGCTGATTCAGTGCGTCAGTTTGAGCAGCAGGGATTGAGGTTAGGCTGTTGCTGCACACTTTCAAATCCATCTATTTTCATACACTTTTTACATGGGCAAGGAATTGTTCAGGTTTCACCAAATACTGAGCCAGTTTAAACCCAGTAACAATGGATCTTTTACCAGCTGTGGGCAAAAGAAGCGATAACAGCAAGCTGTATGTTTGACAATGACGCAGCAGGCTGACTGACATTTCAGTCAAAATCCAAACAACATTGTGTGCTTTTTGCAAATGTTCATCTGAGAGTAAAAAAAACCTTTCTTGCATGGAATTTTCCAAGCACCTGCCAACATGTTTTGACAGTAAAAATACATTCATGGAGCAGTTTCACACAAACCTGTATAAAACTCTAAATGTTACTTCCTGTAACAGCCTGTTGGTCCTTCTCAACAAAACAGATACGTTTTACTTTGGATTTTAATGCTGCAGTAACATCACAGGGCATCAAGGCCAGAAGACAAATATTTACATTATAGCTGCATTCCTCATCTGTGAGGCTACCGCTAACACAAAATAATACTCCTAGTCCTTTTAATTTGCACTGCACAGTTTGCAGGAAGTGGATTTAACACCCATTATAACAGTTTTTGATACAGTGACTCTTTGATTTCACGCAGCAGAGCCAGACAAAACCAAAATCATTATATTGACTGAAATGAAAATAAGAACCACATTATAAAAACTGTAATTGTTATAGCTAATCGCCTGTTAGCGTAACGTCTGTGACTTGGTTGAAAGTGCTATCTCCATCCTACTCTTTTTCAAACTGTTACTGTATTGTATTGTATTGCAGGGTAGAGCTAGTAAATCATATTACGGCACATTATGATTAGGTTATTTTTGTTCTACCACAATCTCTGTTCGCCTTGTTCAAATAGCCTAAAACACTTTTTAATTGCACAAAAAAATTATACAACAATACAATTTGATCATTAATGCTAAGAGATGGGTTTGGCAAATGCAATACTTTTACATTTTTTTTCTACTTTGGAAAATTGGCTAAGAAGTAAAGAGCAGGGCAAAGTTGCTAATGTTAGCTGAAACTCTGGCATAGTACTTGGGCTGGCAGACATGCAGTGTGAAATTACATGTTATGAATGGCACATAAGCAGTTACCCAAAATATTATGGTTAGCTAATCATATGCTCTTTGGTCTTAGAAGTTACATTTTGAGTTATTGCTGTTAGTAGTAAGCTCATTAGCCAGACATGCTAACACTTGCAGCTTATTCTGGATCAAATACTACCTTTTTACACTATTGCTCTATTTTTTGGAAATACTGAAAGCCAACACCCTCCCAACTTTACATATTCAGTGCTGCTTTTAAGAAAGCTCCATCTTTAGCAGAATTTTCAATTTGAAAGGGTGACCGTCATGATGGACTGCTAATGAAAACAAATGGCAGCAGCACGCTTTGTTGCACACATAAAGGCACAGTTTTACGGGGGCATCAGGCATGCAAACACTAGCACAGTATGTCCTCA
Organism: Scatophagus argus; assembly: GCF_020382885.2. Taxonomy (NCBI): domain Eukaryota; kingdom Metazoa; phylum Chordata; class Actinopteri; family Scatophagidae; genus Scatophagus; species Scatophagus argus. Next base: position 15,538,475 of record NC_058503.1, on the reverse strand, counting down.
TCAGGATCCAGACAAAGGTCGCAGGAAATTCTGTCTCCCCAACACACCATCTTTTCTGTTTCTCTGCTTTCACAATCCCACTCTTATCATCCATCCATCCGTCCTCCCGCGGTTATCCCGAGCAGCAGTTGCATATAGCAGCATCATCCCCTCCCCCCGTGTCTAACACTAAAATGACCTTCACGAGCGCAACATGCCGGAAGAAGGGATAAGACAGAGGCAGAGTGGCGTGGAGAGGAAAAAAGGATGAGAAGACAGGAGGGTGGAGATGTGGTAAATGTAGGAAAGGAAGGCAAAGAAGGTGTATTGAGAAGGAGGAGGTGGAGGATACATGTGCAGGAGAATGATGAGAGAAAAGAGGGAGAAAAATTGCATGAGAGCAAAAGTGAGAGTGAGTGAGTGAATGATGGCACATGTACTGAAATAAACGATCATTCTGCACATGTACTCAGGAGCTCAACAGTCTGGCTTTAATCAGATAGCATCACCCTGATTTTACCCTGTGAAGTATTTTAAGGTAAAACCTCCCCTGTCCACATGACACTGGGTATCAGCCACTGATGCAAAAGATCAGCATTTTCTACAAACAAAGATAATAGAGTCTTTCATGGAGGAGCGCTGTCTCATTTGGCTGGAATGACAGGTGGAAGATTAACTGTGTCCATGTGTGTTTGACCTTCTCTTTAACCTTGTTTAGCCCTGTTTCACTGCACTGGAGATGAATGCACACATGATGAAAAGAGAGAGAGAGAGAGAGAGGGAGGGAGAAAAAAGTAAGAGCATTCTCACAGCGCTGCAGGCTTTACCGCATAAACTCTGACTCTCTCTTTCTCTCTTTCCCTCTCTGACTCATCGCAAAGTCATAAAATACTAAAGCCGTTAAAGAGAGATTATTTCAAAACTATCTTATACATTCAGCAGGAAACCGTGAATGTCAGCTAAAGCAAAAGACCCGGTGATACGCAGAATCTCTCCCTCTGTCTTACTGTCTCTATCTCACTCTTTCGCACTCTATCTTGCTCTTCCACTCTGTATAATCTTCACCTCATTAGCATTTCAAAAATCATATCTTTATGAGTCATGCGTTGCAGGCGCTCTGGTGAGTTTGTCATTACTTGGTTATGAAACCGGGGCAACTCAGCCTCCCCATGCAAGACTCAGTTCAGGGCTGTCGGAAGACATTTCACATCCCACAAATTCACAAAACGCACTCTGTCACAGACATGCAGAGGAACGAATATAGCAGGATGTATGCAAGGACATCAAAAGATTAGATGAAAATTTACTGATCTGTGTGTAGAAACTGGGTCATTGCAGCAGGAGATGCCAACGGGATTCAGCGCAAAATAAAGAAATTAATAACAAGAGAACAGATGGGAGGTTTAACGTGACAAGTGAAGGTGTCAACATGTCAGAAATCAACATGTGGGAATAAAGATATGAGCATGCAAAGGAGCAGTAGTTAAGCCAAATAGAAACACACACAAAAAATGGACAATAAATTCTGTTTTTGGTCATCCAGAGCCATATGGTATCTATAGATCCATATTTTTATTTGTGTGTTGTGTTATGCTAATGAATGGCTTTATAGATAGCAGATGAACTGCTTTGATTTGTGGGATGTTTTTGTTTCTATTCTACTAATCATAAGTTTTTGTTAAGCTTTAATATTTATTCTCACAGTTAAACTGACACACACACACACACACACACACACACACAGCAACAGGGGTGCTCTGCAACCACCTGCACAAGTGATCTGACTACCTGCCAACATTCAAGAGATTAAATTCCCAGGGAGTATGTAGTCACACAAACACACACAAGCACACAGTTCAACACTAGGACACAATTGGTCTCGATCTTAGGAAGAACCAGCACTGCAGAGAACACCTTGTACACACACCCATAGTCCTCAACTATAATTACACACACACACACACAAAAGGCATGGATGAAAAAGATTTTATTTCTGTGAAAGAAATGAAGTTTATTCCCACATACACTTTTCATGCAAAATGACTTCATCCGTGACACTTGAAAACTCCAGAAAAAGAACACGCACAGAAGCAGTGCGGCTCATCATCGCAGCTCATCATCGCAGCAGCTTCAAGAAAACAAAGAGGAATCTGTGGCTGTTCGCCATGACAAGCAGAGAGAAAGCTATGAGACATGTAGCAGACTGCATCAGCAGAGTGGAAGGGAACAGATTTTTCACCTTCATCTGCCACAGTGCAGTAAGGAGCGGCTGTTATGAGAAAGACATTCGCGTCTTGAACATGATTTCAGTTTTTTAAGCCTCAGGAATGATAATAATTTGGATCAGAGTAACGCAAGAGACACTGTGATCCACCTGTGGTGCTTCTTTGAATTTACGAGTCCTCTGCCTTTATTTTAGTAAGTCCCCATTTGACTTCTTTCCTGTGTGTTTTGTCAGTGTGTTTGGAGCTGGGCGTGGTTAAACACCTAGTGGTGGCACACCTGCTTCTGATCAAGTAATCAACTCCACCTATACTCCTTGCTGCTTAAAAGGACTGGCTCATTCATCCATTCCTTGCCAGATCACACAGTTATGCTGTGTGGTAAAATAACTCAAGCCAAGAATCTAGTGATTTGAATCTCTGCTGTTTTCTGCTCTGTGATAATTCCTGCTTCCATGTGCTTAAGGGCTCAGTCACCATTCGTCTTCTGTTTGCCTCTGGACTGCTTCCTGATCTTTCTTTCTCTGAGTTTCAATCACAGTTCAAGAACACTCACCACTCTCCCTGTCACTTCACATAGAAGACCAACTTACTCCTTGTCTTGCCACCTTCTCTATTTTTTTAAAAAATATATTTTTGTTCTTTGCTGATATGTTCCTCCTCACCAGTCACCGTCAGAGGATGTGACCCTGATACATTTCCACCGTTTGAGTTTGATCAGAGAAAACTGATTGGTATCTGATTGGAACAGATGAGATTCACATTTTGTTTGTGCAGTGGTTTCTTCGGTGATTACTGCAGTGATGCCACCTCATTGCTGTGCCATTCTGAGAACAGGTGTCAGCTCACGAATGATGTCAATTAAGTATTCACTAATTACCATCCACGTTAATACTATATTTGTTGCAAGATGAGGGAAGTAAACTGTAAGAGAAGTAAAGAAGCTATTCACTAAAGTAAAATTTGCTTGACTAGAAGTCTTGCATTTTCATGATAAAAGAGTTGCAGAAAATGCTACTCATACTGGACTCAGTTTTAAGGTAAATAAATGTCTATGGTGATAGGAATGACCAAAGTTTCAGTAAAAAGGTTTAATTCAGTGCAGGATGTAGGCCAGAAGGTGTTTGTCAAACCAGCAACACAGCCTTCTCCCTTATGTGCACAAAATGTCCCAGGTTATCGGTGCTCCAGTCCAACTCTTTGTTCCTGTGCCCATCAGCTGATACACTCCATCAGCAGAGAGGCCAAATAAACCCTGGGAAAAAGGAAGCTTAATTAGTAAGCCTAAACTGGAACAGAACATTCCAGGAGCTGTTGTTGAGGACATGATTCAAACGCAAAGTTTTTCCATCTGTGTCTAACAGAAAAGTCCGCATATACTCAGTTCTAATTCCTCCAAACATGACAAGATGATTATACGGTCGTATGATCCACTTGAGGGTTGCAGAATGCATACCAATCAAGGTGATGAAGGCATGAAAACAGAAAGGGGAACAAGTACTCTCTGCTTCTTAATTTTTTTTGACAAGCCTTTATTCAAGATTCAAGCTCTTTTTGTATCTGAAAAATTGGATTGCCAGGGACTTTGAGCTGAGATGTGCAAGACAGATTGTCAACTGATTTTCAATCGACAATCGACAATAGTGGTGGGGGGGAAAAAAGCAATACCTGCACACTGACTCCAAAAAATAAATTTGCGTTGGACCTGCATGCAGCATCAGTGAGATTTGTGGTTTTATGGAGTTACACTGTATAGACAAAAGCATTCAGACACACTCTTTTTCTTTGGATTCAGGTAAAGGGCTGTTTTTCAGGTGTTGGGCTCAGTCCCTTGCTTCCATTCAAGGAAAATCTTAATGTTTCAGCATACCAAGACATTTTGAACAATTCTATGCCTCCAAACCCCATGGCAACAGCCTGGGGAAGTCCCCCCTCTACCCCAGCCAACTGTGCTCTGGTGCAAAGCAAGGGCCACAAAGACATGGCTGGATGAGTTCAGTGTGGAAGAACTTGACTGGTCTGCAAAGAGCCTTGACCTCAACCCCATTCAACACCTTTGGGATGACCTTTTGGGAGGGTTTTTGGTCCAACATCAGTACCTGACCTCACAAATGCTCTACATGCATGATTGGGCAAAAATTCCCACAGAAACACTCCAAAATCCAATGGACAGCCTTCCCAGAAGAGCAGAAGCTGCCACAGAAGCAAAGGGGGGACCAAGTTCCCAGCAATGTCCATGTGTTTAGTATGCAGTGTGTTCTGTAACTATGGACTGGCTCAGAAAAGGTGACAAATATGCATTCCAAGAGATTTTACCTAAAACAAGAGTAATTTATTAAAAGTAAAGCCAAAATAAACCAAACTTGTTCAGGCCTAATATGTGTAGAATGTAAAAAGGGTCTCCCAACTCTGCTGTTTTGAGAGAAGAGATTGTACACTGCCTGCCCAGAACCAAATGGCACACAGGCACACAGAGCTGGAGAACATGTGAGGTACTTGTCGGCTAAAGAGCCAGACATTTCTGGAGTTGATAGAAACCAAAAACAGAGCTAAAACAGAGTGACTGGTGAACTTACATTCATCAGGCTGCTGGAAACATAACACAAAATGAAGGATAATGTTGCTCTATATTAGCTTGATGTGCAAATGATCAACTGTTTGCTAACATGTTAGTCTTAACAATTTTATAAAGTGAGGGTATGTTTACAAGTTGTGCTACTCTTGAGTTTCCTAAAATCATCCAGTCATTGCAGGTTTGAAGATCATTATTTTCAGGTTACCTAGTGAAACACCCTAATTTGTTTGGTTTCATAAACGTGACGAAGAACAGTGCTGCAGGACAGAGCCATTAGTACTGCAATATACTGAAATGTGTCTGAAATGAAAGGCTCTGTTGTCCGATTTTGCATCATCCTGCAAATAATGACCAGAATATGAGAAATGGACAGATGTTATTCCTGAAATATGGGAGCTGTAAATAACAGATTTCAACAACAGTGTAGCCTTCTCTGTATCTGAGCAGAGAGGAATGTGACAAGCGAGTTGCATAGAGATGTCATGCATTTGTCATTTTCATCACCAGACGAGTGGTGGGTTTATATTGATTTAATAATACTGCAGCTAATCCTCCAGTCCTTGGCAGAAATGTGTATCTCAGCACAACATAAATGGTCTGGTTATGTCCTCCTCCACAACACCTCAACATAGTTTTCTTGGCACAAAATTACAAGGTAATCCAATGGAGCGGCAAATCACCCTCCTCCTCATGCACACTTATAGCTGAAATGATGAAAAGGAAACAAACTCCTTTGAACTTAAGCTTTGAACCTGCAGAATCTTGCAAGAAAAAGTGCAAACTGAATATGCCAAACTGACTTTCAAATGTTTCCAGAGACAGTGTTCTTTTAGACATGTTTTCTTGTAATATACCGTGACATTTTTTTTAAGTTTAGAAACTTTACATTTAGTTAAAGTTAAAATCAGTTTTCTGTATGTAAGAACAAAGATCACATACAAGATGATTTTGCAATAATGCTTTCATTGGGGGGAACAGCAGGGTGGAAGACAGGATTCAATTATTCTTTTCAGAAATCCTGTATAAATATAAATTATTATATTTGAACATGTTTTATTGCTCAAAAACCTGTTGGAATCTTTTAGCTTTATAGAAAAGAATACGTTACCTTTTTTTTTAATAGAAAAAGTAAAAATGCCTCACTGAAAATCAGAAGCTTTATTTTAAAAATACCTTACTGAGGGCTATTGCATGTCCACGTCAAAACAATACATCATGAGATACCGTCCAAAACTTAATGCTCGCTTAATGTTCTTGCTCATTTTTTAGCGTGTTGCTGAAGCAGAGACAGTTCTTTAATAAAATAATATTCTCCTGATTTATCTGTCTGGAAAAATGCCATTTTAGGGTCAGAATATCAACAATATATGTGGCTTGTGGAAAAATGAGCCCACTTACGTCAGTGACTGTGGGGCAAAAGAATCCGTCATAATCTGTGCTCATGTTCACTTCGCCCATTCAAATGGAAAGACTCGAGACGTGCTGCTAGTCGCCTAAGGGAGCGGTGCAGTGGTGAAACCCATATGACACTGCCTCTGTTAGCAATACATGATTCAAACTGTGAACAAAACTAGGGTAATACTGTCAAGGGTTGTGGATGTGGAAGTAACCTGAATGATTCTCTCAGTCAGCAACGTCTTTCATGTTGCTATCAGTAATGATTAATGTCAGCGGTCAACTGGACAGTAAACAAGAGAGTAAATCCAGGATCTGATCAATGAGCTGCTCTGCAGTGAAGAGCACATAGTGTGTCATTGGATTTACTGAGGAGAGTCAGTCTGTTTTATTACCTCAGAGCAGAGCGACATGGACCCTGTGATAATGAAACTTTTTCCTTCCACTTCATGATAGACGAAAACGACACATGTAATCGTGGTGACTATCTGACGAAGACGCCAACAGCTGCAGATTAGAAAACAGCAGAAATAAAAAGAAGACCAAACTCTCACGGAGGAAAACTAGACTAAACTAAAAAGTTTTTGTTGACGACAGTCTACTAATATTTTCATCAGAAGACAACAATCAAAATGAGAGTCCAAAATTAACTCGCACAAGGTATAAGCACGAAATCAACGATATCCTTTTGAGAGCTAGTCAGTTTTGTGCCTGTAAAGTGCGCCTTGTCTTTTGTCATGCTGGTCATTTGTCAGATAGAGACTCAAAAGCAGGGTCAAACATTGTCTTTTTTTCAGTTAAGCTTTGTAAGCTTTAACCTTTTGTGATTCTCTCCAAGCTTCCTTTACTGAATCTGTCACCCTGTGTCTTGTTATATGTCTTGTAAATATAGGGCGGGATGTGCACACCACAAGCTGGTCCCAAAATATACCTTAACTTCTTTGTCATCCCTGAGCATTTCTAACACGTTTGATGAAACACATTAGAGGATGCCATGAGGATCACACTGAGTGACACATGAACCCATCGTGCAGAGAGAGGCTGAGGAGATGAAACAGGAAGGAGATGGAGCAATGACCTTGGAAACACAACTGTCAACATATCTGTCTCGCTAGTGTCCAATTTCTGTCGCCAGTACAGACACCGACTCCTTCTATAATCCCGAATTTATGTCCAATGTGTTCAATGGAATGTGTTTTTGATGAGCAGAGCCAATTGGTTTGCTATGAATTTTGCCTCCATAAAGGTTTAATTCAGCCGGCGAAGGTGAGAAAACTCAATTCAGCACATGGAGAAACTCTCACTGCTGCTTTCCGCTGCCTTCTCTCTCCCCTTTTTCCCACAAACACACACATGTGGACATGACCACACACACACACACACACACACACACACACACAGGGTGATGTGTGTGAAATATGAAAAGCTTATTCCAGGGAAACCCATCTGATATCTGTTTCAGTCATTACCATAATAATTGGCACTCCACTGCACAGAGTAAGAGCCTAGCGGACTGGGATAGAATAATAACTAGAGAAGAGAAAGGAGGGGGCACACTGCAAAAAATATCGATCATTACAAGTCTCATAGTCAGTGTCTTTTTCTTTTTTTTTTTCCAAACGAAATGTGGAAAGAAAATGTTCGCTCGCTGCAGTAATTCCTCTTGGTTTCAGTAGTTTAGTCTCAGGATTTGTCAAGAAATGAGCGCCATCCTTTTAGAATGAGGCGTAATTGAGGTAAATTGGTAAAGATTTGTCAAAGGAAATTCTTAAAACAACCATGATCGCACTGTCAGAAGATTTATGTCTCTTATTTACATAAAAAATAATCACCCACAGCTCAGTGGCGATGTGTTTAAAGTCTGCATATTTTTGCAGTGTGACAGAGAGATGAACATCTGTTGAGCACAGCCCACGATGCTCAGTTTCATGTTGTATGTGCTTCCGCCTGTCTGGCTGACAGCCATATGAATCTCATCTTTTCTGAGATTTTTTCTGCTGCCATGTCTTATAAAACATTTTATTGCAGTGCATTATGTGAGGTTCTTTATGTTGCCTTTCCAGCACACACAAAATAAAAGCTTTGCTCTGTCTCTCTCTTTTGTTGTTTCACCATTGATTTTGCTCAGAGCGTGCAGCTCCCACGGTGATGAACGGCTTCATATTCACAGAAATGCACCGTACTGATTAAACTGCTTTCAAGACAACAAAGATTCATGCTCTGTTTGGGATTTCTAGTCTTGTACAAATACACAGGTCAATGCAGTGATTGCTGAGGTTCCACTGATATTTTCCAGTAATTCCTCCTCTTAATGACAGAATCCATTATCACAGCTTTACAAAACTTACTTTATGAGCATTTTCTCCCCATCAACAAAAACAACTTACGTTGCCATTTAACAAATGTGTCAAGTGCCCTTCCTTCCTCACAAAGCACTTGCATAGTCCATCTATTTTCTATACCACTTATCTGTGCAGGTTCTGAGGAGGTGCTGGAGCCCATATTCCAGCGGTGTACCCCGCCTGGGGGGGACAGGCGGGGTACACCCTGAACTGGTCGCCAGCCAGGGTCGACACACAAAGACAGACAATCACCAGCTCACATCTAGGGGCGACGTAGAGTAGCCAGTTAACCTAATGTGCATGATTTTTAGGACTGTGGGAGGCAGCAGGAGTACCCAGAGAAAACCCACGCAGGCACTGGGAGAATGTGCAGACCTGGACTCAATACCAGAACCCTCTTGAGGTGACAGTGCTAACTATGGCGCCACCATGCCACTCCTCTTGTATAGCTGATTTTTTAAAAACATTTTAAACCTGGCATTGTTCACATCCAGTTTTATTTTTCCCTGTCTTTGGTTACTCCCACCTCTTGACCATTGGAATAGTGTGACACCATTGGTGGGACACCAGTACTAGATAAACAAAGGTCAGAGGTCTAAAACTTCAAAGGAAATCTTTTATTTTTTGCCCTTTATAGGTGTCACTCTTTATTTTAAATCTTTGCACAGAAACGGGTCATATGTTTCCCTCTGTTTCCTGTCTTTAAAGACATAATATCCAGACTTTATCGGTTGCTGTTTCTTAGCACACCATTTAAGCGATTCTGAAGAAGGACAGTTGATTGCTGAGTCTCACTGTCTCATTCACAGGTCCTCAAATCACCACCAACCCAAAGCGTTGGTGGTGATTTGAGGTTGAAATGCTGCAGGAAAATACTGAGAAAAATAAGAAAATACAGGCAGATGGAGAGACCCCTCATCTCTGCAGGATCAGACAGCGCAACACACTGATAGTGGATCAGTGCCATTAATCTAAGCTAACTGCCCCGTGGCTTTAGCTCCATGCTTAATGCACAGACATGAGAGTGGTATTGAGCTTTTTCATCTAACTCTGAACTAAAAATTAGGCTCTGTGGAGAAAAGACCATGAGTTTGCATATTATCCTTACATTCCCAGAGGTATTTATGCTGAATTTACACTTGATTTTACACTTGAACAATTTTGGTGTTTTTAAAGTTGATATCTGTGTCAATTTTTATTTCAACATATAATTATCATTACCATCATGATTATTATTATTATCACGAACATTTTCTTCTGTCAGGCGTTGGTGCTGTCAGTTAGGCTGCAGAATTGTTTTCCTTGCCCTCCTAGAATCAGACTCTGACCTCCTTGTTTCGGGAACAAAGACAAGCACATGGCTGGACAGAAGAGAGTTGGATTTGCATTAATCACACAGACTGCAGCAAGCCTTTTTGTTCTGTTACAACCAGCTGATCAGTACCGACAGGCTGAAATACTTGGATTTATCAGTAAGACACCAGGCGGCTGAATGACAGCTGCTGTATCTGCCGTTGATTCAGCACCTGTAAGGTGACTGCTAATGCGGCGCAGGACGAGTTGCAAACAGTTTCCTCATCTCAGGAGGAATCCCACCGGTGGAACTCCGGTTGTGCATTGAGGAAACTTTGAAGGTGAACCGTGTCAAACAGAGAAGATGATCAAGCTTTTTACAGTGATCATTTAACTGCACAGACAGTCAGTTGCACCCAAAGCTTATTTACATCCCTTCCATGATTCATGCAGTTTTATGTGTTTTTATTTGCAGTCAGTGGGCAGCAGCTACTGTACAGCGGAGGAGCCGGAGGTTCAACCCCACCGTGTTTTAAGGCTCCCAGCTGCTGCTGCTTCTGTTGCTGCCTCCCGTTGAGATATTAAAGAAGAGAAAGACAAAAAGCTGGGCTGTCAGCTGGCTTCGCTCGTAGTGGCCAGTTTCCTCAAGGTCAAGGATAAAGTGGTGTATGTGACTCATAGAATTAGTTCATAAATCATTCAATGGCTGAAGAGATAAAAACTGAACACTTTGGAGCAGGTTTGCTACTGTCAGGAGCGAACCCACCGTCTATCAATCCATTTGCTCACAACCAATTTACTTTGGCAAACGAATTTTTGAGAAAATGTAAGCAGATATAGATTTTAGATTTTAGTTTTAGATTTGTTTCCTCAGCCAATACAACACAGAAACATATCAATGATACATAAAATCTTAACATCTTTATTTTAACACCTCTTTCAGTATCCAACAGCGTGAGACTCTTTGTTCAGGTCCAAGAGAAGTGAAGCCCTGTATCTCTGAGCAGATGGTATTGATGTGAGTGATATGTGGGGATGATTTGGGAGACAACGTGTTTTTTGTTGGAAAAGGTTAACACGGTAAAGAAACAGGAAGAACAGTGTAGCAGGGTGGGTTCGGGTATGTTTCTGTGGGTCTTTGCTGGGATCATTTATGGATAGAAGTGGTCCAAAGTGAGCTTGTTGTCTTTAAGCTTTGGGTACAGGTGGATTTCAGTGCAGTGTGCTACTGACAAATTCTGCTGTTTTGTCCATTCAGCTGCAGGTAGCTGTCAGAGTTTTGATAAGAATTGCATAGAGTTAGTGTCATCGACTAGTCCGAGTATGGCAGGAAAAGATTGCGTTTTTTTGCTCAATACTGTAAACTTCGGCATATTCCATCTGATTGCAATGTTTAACCAGAGCTATACATAAATCAATAATCATGTTTGAGGTGGCCTGAGCAGATATTGTGAGGGAAAACAATTAATACTCCAAAAGTGAATGTTTTAGAACTCCTCTAAGAAGAAGAACATAATCCAGGCAGCATTTCCAACAGAACATTTCTGCTAAGGCTAATTAAGTACATTTTAGGGGGTTGGCAGGAGAGGAGATGTGACTGTGATGAATGAGTGCCAGAAGGTCTGATCTCCAGGGACTGGAAAACAGCCAGTACACCTTTGATTTACTCATTGAAATGCATCTGACAGCTGCATCATGTTTTGGGTCATCAAGTCCACATTTCATGATAATGACTTTTTCATAATAATGAACTTTCTGGTCTCTTTCTCCACCCACCCTCCTCGTCTGAGGGAACACATCCTAGAGGCGTTGATAACTGTGAGATGACAGATTGAACTTTTTTTCCCTCCTCTGTCTTGTAATGGTGCTTCTCTTCGTCACATCTCTTCCACTATCTCCATCTTTGTTTCTCCTCCTCATGTCATCATAGGATGATATGTGCCTGCTAATTTAGAGCAGGTTTATTCTGATCCGTCATTACAGGCTCGCAGTCGCATCTTCCCTTCTTCCTCGATGCCTCAGTTTAGCACGACCTTCCCAAACCTCTGTCTAGCCAATATGTCTCATTACTGCACCATGGGGGGCTGAGACACACACACACGCACACACACACCCACGATGAAATCTACGCCTGCACATTTCTCAGATAATTAATAGCCTAAACCCAGAAAGCCCAAGAATACTGACAGACACACACAAGCAAATCAAATATAAAAAAAAATAACAGACATGGTTTTGCCACGTCCTGTTCAAGCATGCACACACACACACACACACACACACACACACACACACACACTGCAGAGCATCAGTGACTGACAGAAAAACTCTAGAGAGAAAAGGAAATAGGTCTGAGAAGTGAGGCAGCATGCAGGCTTGACAGATTTATGCACATGCACACACACACACACACACACACATTTTGAATAAAGTTTAATATTTGAGGACAGGAGGATGTAGGCCATAAAACTCCTTAACATTTGTCCATTTTAATCATAAGGTCACAGACAGCACAATCTGGACATCTCTTCTCCTTTACCTTAAAGAAAATTTCCATCAACAAACCACTGAGAAGCTTTCATTGTTAAGTAGCTACAGGGAGCACGGACTAATCAAAAAGCACTGCGCACAATTACAGGATTAACAGACATTCAAGTGCAAGACCTGATCGTCTCCAGCATCTCCATCAGATGTAAGCTTAAAGATTCCTTAACTGTTACATCTCATTAAACAAGTGTATAAGAGAGTAATATTCACAAGATATTTAGCTGAACTTCTCCCAGATACGAAACTTGTGTGTGTGTGTGTGTGTGTGTGTGTGTGTGTGTGTGTGTTTGTGTCTGTGAGTGAGACAGAAGGTTAACCAATAACAAATATGATGGAAATTGACCTCCCAAAGGCTACAGGCTTCCCCATTGTTCCTGAAAGACATTGAACTGAAGATTAAAATGATTTTTATATATATATAAATTTATAATGGCTACAATATCTCTTGATGGCTCTTTATTTCCTTTTCCTTGTTGACAGCAGCAAAGGACCTTAAAACAGAAAAAGTCATCAGAATGTATGTATTTAAATGTCTGACACTCAAAATCCCATGACCATTTTCTTGATTTGCGTCACTTAAACATGGGGCTACTTGCAAGATGTCCCTTATTTTTCTACATCGAAAGTGCCAAACCCAGGGAAGTGGTATTACGGGACAGATTGGATTGGGGCTAACTGGTTAGCATGCTAATCCCAGTAGATACCTCTGTGGCACAGAGGTCTTTGGCATAATGTCAAAATTATTATTTCTTCACATTCTGTTGATACATTTTGCATATTTAAAACCAAATTTCTTACACATTACACCTTTAAACAATCCAAACCCAGCTGACAGCTTCAGTCTCTCATTTTTCACAACAAAATTCTCCAGTTGGTGCAACCACATATTTTTTATTCTGTATGCATCACAGAATATGTCGATATGTTAAAGGCAGCAAGGTGACTGTAAATTAGTCTGCACAACTAGATATGGTTACAAGGAGGAGCAGCTCGCATAGAAGAAGCGCTGCAGGCGACAGGTTCAGACACATTAGAGGTAGATAAAAGTAGATGGATAATGCTTTTTACTGTGCAATTGTGCGACGTGTGCATCACGATATCTGATCACTGCCCTGCAGCACAAGCAAGCTGTTGAAACTCTGACATATGAAGACTGTAGTCCATCTCTTAACTCCTGTCACAGTCCAGACACTTGTAGACATAGTTTGAGTGTCGTAGACATACAGAGCTGAAGGTGAAAAATGGCAGATTGTTTCTTTAAAACCATGATGTGAGCATATTGGGAACTGAAGCCCTGAGGTGTGTGTGTGTGCGCACGCATGTGTGTGTGATCCTGTCAGAGGTAAAGCTCGTGTTCACATGATGACAAATTGTCTCCCTAGCAGACTGCGTGTTCATGCAGTGTCACTCATTTGTCACCCGTACACATACACACACCTACACACCATCAGGTCTCTGGACAGCTTTGCAGTGTTTGTGTGTATATGTGTGTGTGCGTGTGTGTGTTAATGGCTTTATTGACCTGAGGCCCAAGGACACCCTGCAGCAATCCCCACATAAACCAAATGGGGGCTTAATGGACGATTCTCCTCCCTCTCCTTGTTTCAACCACAGCTTCCTCTACTCCCCCCCAAACCACGATCTCCTCACATCTCATAGACGCCTTCTCCTCCTGAGCCTTCCTCCTTTCCTTTATCTCCTCAATCTCTCTGTAATCTCCCTCTCTTTCTCAAAGTCCTACATGAGTGAACAGGGAAGAGGACAGGAATGACAGTCAAAGAACTGTAGGGTGTTTTTAATTCCCCAGAGGACACACACATGTATACACACACACACACACTCCATTTAAACTGAAAGTGTCTGGTGAAAGCCGCCCTTCATTTATCTGTCAGATAAAACAAGAGGAAGCTGGAATGCGTGTGTATATCTGTGCTACAGTGATGAGAGCTAATGTTATGTGCAAGTATGCCTCAGACCGAGTACTCGTTGAATGTAAAATAGCAGATGAAGACCCCTTCCCCTCACTCCATTGCGAATCTGCATCTTACAGTTTTTGGCACTTTGACTTTATCAGTCACCTCATTGGAAAAGTAATAAACACTTTTGTCTCCAGGCACCTAGTTTGTTTGAGCACACTGACACCGTGAAGGTCAGGTTATATTTGATCTGACCGACCACGTTGCAAAAGTGCTTATGATTGCTGCACCGGAAGGCGGAAGCCAGAGAGAGATGGCAGATGCGATAATGTTTAAATATGGAGGTCTGTGGTGTACATTTTCAGATAATCTCTTCTGGAAGTCATTCAGCTGTTGGCATGAAAGGCAACTTTGCACATCGGACCAATCAAGGCACTGGTGTCATGTCACATCGTTGGTTTTGCAACATAATAGTAATGGCCAGACCAAATTGGAAGAAGTGAAATGACGGCTGGAGGATGGCACTTGGTGAAATACCAAGTTCATGAAGGGGGAAGATATGAATGTCTGCAACAAATTTCATGACAATCCAACAGTGGATAATTCAGCTAAGGCGTGTTGCACCTGTCTCACTGGGTGCCCTAATGACATCTCTTCACATTCTCACTGGTCATTTGCACAAAATCTCCAAAGTCCTCCCATCACCATCCTACCGTACTGCCGGGGAGAACAGTCATCTGCTCTCTTCACAGGTTGTTAATTAATTTCAGGATGGGGTCCAGTCAATTAAGTCTCCTGTGTAAATTCTTTGCTCTTTTGCAATTTCAGTTGTATAAAAAAAATCAAGAAGTGACATCTTTTGGGTGTGGGAAACCTCAGAGGTGAGTCATTTCTCTCATGGTCACAATTCATTTTCTGTACTACGTTGACTGAACCTTCTGAAAAAGCCCAAGGAAACACAAATCAATGAACTATGAAATTTTAATGTTTTTTGTGACATGTTGAAATCTGGGGCCTTTCTGTGACTTACAGGACAACAGTTCATAGCAATAAATGTAAGGCGGAAAGTGTTGGGTTTTTTTTGTTCTGATAAATAACTTTCAGGCAACAACTCGCAAAATTGTTCTGTCAAAAATCCATCACGGATAAGCAGGAACAGATTTGTTTCAGTGTATTTCATTTTGCAGGGTCCTCCATGACTTCAAATCAAACAAAAACAACAAGCTGAATGACAGAGCTTCTTAAACTTTAATGTCTGTCCTTGAGTTTGGTAAAAAATTGTAAAACCCACCGCAAGAGCAGCACGTCTTCGTGTGCTCTTGCTAATTGACAGTGATGAGACTCTGGACAATGTTTGCACAGACAGATGAAAATAAAAAGGTGGCTGTGTTGTCAGCAGGCAGCGAATGTCGGCATTAAACTTGAGCTCCTTGAAACGGAAAACTGTGTTCAAATCAGAGCGCTATACTTAGCTACCTTTTGTTAGTCAGCTCAGGTTTAGCTCATCTTTATTTTAGCCTGTTTTCTCTTGAATCTGCAGCTTTTCTCAAGACTTAGGCAGGAGGACTGATGTCTCCCTGGATAGAAACAGTTTAGAGGAGGAAAATCGACCGACACAACCACAACAGCTACTTATATCCCTGAGCAGAGCAATTCAAAAAGTACAACAATGAATAATGAATAAAGACGCTAACTAGTACAAAAATGAACTGGTTAACCATGTCACTGTCACTAACGCCATCCAGGAAAATCTCCAAGAAAAAAGAGAAAACAGACAACATTACACCCCTACAGCTGACAACAGGCCAGATTACATTCTGGTCAAATAGGTGATGGAGTAAAAGTCTTCATCTATCTGTTTGTGTCACCTCCATTAGGCAAATTACAGCCATTGTGCTGAGGGTGTTGAGAGTCCAGGAAGACTTTTCATCAGGGATCACCAATAGCCAAGAGACCTGCAAGGTGCGTGTGGCTATTCTTTTTTTTTTTTTTAACAACCCTGCTGTCTGTTTTATTCGGCTATGAAGCAAAATATTAGTCAAATTATGTATGTAAACCTTTACCTTAATTTGAGAGCCGGTCTCTTGAATTAAGGGTGCTTAAGGCATAGGTTTCAACCAGGTATTTGGTCACCGCTGTAACCATCTCCACGCCCCACTTCCACTCTTCGTGCTAAGCTAGGCTAAGCATGTCAGGATGCTAATCAGACTTTGAGATTGCTGGCAAGCATACTTCTTCCAAAGTGTTACACAATGTTGATGCTCATAAACCCACAAGTAACAATTTAGAGGTTGCGCTTAGCAAACCCTTTACAAATTCGGTCACACAGATCATTAAGGTATCATCATTAAAGCCCATTCTATATTTTTTGCTTCAGCACTGTGGTGACTGCACATTACACTGGGTAGACCTTCACTGTGTTCAATTCATGTTTTACGCTGGGCATCAATTCGACTGTAATAGTTTATCGACCGCGATGACATGGTATTAGCTTAGGCATACAAGATACAGAAGCTCACATTGCCGTAGAAAAGATGGATTACCAGGTACGAAATCACCCGGCATTATAAGCACAGCGTATTGTGAGTTTCAAGGACAACGTAGGACGAGTACGGCAAAGTGTTTTCTTCTCAGAAAAGGAAAAAAAAAAAGAGAGGAAGGTAGGGATAAGACAGCCACCTGAGAGAAGAGAGGAGATTGTCATTCAGCAGGCGTCTGGTGACTGTCAAGCAGTTCTCCTCCACTGCAGATGTGACGCAAACATACGCTCCTCTTTCTCCTCTCTCCACTGTGCCAACCCCCCCTTTCTCTCCTCTCCTTAGTTCCTTTGCCTTTCTTGCCTGCTGTTTTTTTCTACCACTCTCTCCATTTTCTCCCTATTTTTTTTTTTTAGCTCTCTGCCCTCCCACCTCTCTATTTTCCCCCCTTCTTTCTTCTTCTCTCAATCCTCTCAGCAGAGATGAGTGGGTGGAGTGGAGCATTGTGCCCTGGAGATTGTTGTGCCATGCCTTTTCAGATGGGCCAGACCTTGTGTGCGTGTTGTGCGTATGCATGTGTACTTCCAGAGCCCTTAAAATAAGAAGAAAAATGGACATTCTCTTTTACTTGGGCTGAAATAAATGATCCCAGTTATTGGTTCGTCGTTGTTGTCCCACAAATGAATAAATCTCACTTAGAAAATGACAGCTAATTTTCTGTTTCTCCAGCTTTCCCCGCATGTCTTGATTTTTGTGTTCAGCCATTTTCTTTTTTTCCTCCCCAGATTTTCTTTCTTTTTCCGTCATCATGTCTCTCTCCCTCATGACTTGTCCTCTTCTGCTCTTATTCCTTTCCATGTCAGCTCAGAGAGAAATGTATCTCCCTCCTCTCTCTCGCTACATTGCCACATATCTTCTCCACTCCTCCTCCTCCTCCTCCTCCTCCTCCTCCTCCTTGGCCATTTTTAGACAGTAAATCCCATCCTCTCCTAGAGTACATATCTGTGAGTGTCTGAGTGTGTATGTAAATGTGTGTTTGTTTGTGTGCGTTTGTGTGTTTGAAGAGATAGTAAGGGATGCACTCACACAGAGAGACTCGCACAAAAGCTAAGCAATAGGCCACCACTCAACTGCTCAGCCCTCATACTGTAAATTCCTAAACACAGTTACTGTGACCGTGATACGACACTTTCATCAACGCTCCGCTGTAAACACATAATCCAATTTGCATTTCTGGAAACAGGAGAGCGAAGGCTGGGTTACCAGTGCTGTGCAAGAGTAATTGGTTTTACGAACAACCTGACTCATTGGTAGAATTTTTTATTTTATTTTATTATTTTTTTTTTTTTTTAAAGATGCATCATTGGACAAATCAAGGCAGTTACTATTGAGTCTGGTGAAATGTTTTGTGGTGTTTTGCCAGCTTTTTTTTAACCTAATGAAATTCAGGTCATTGGGTTTGTTTACTGTGGATGAGACACAAGGTGTGTGTGTTTTCTTTTTCTTTTCTTTTTCTTCCACTCTCTGCAAGGTGAGCAGCTGTGTTTGGGTAAAACTGCCGTGGGTTACTGAAGTCCAGTACAATATTTTCCTGCTAAAGCTGCAAATATTTGATTCCTCTGTTCCTTTTACAGTGTCTTTAAAATAAAGTTCAAGTTCAAAATTAGATATCATCTGTTGGCTTCATTTTATTTTCTCGCAAAGACGAAGAACCTTTAATAGGCGTAATGTACAGAACATTTTGACTGCAGTTCGAAAGTTCTCCACTCCTCCTTTACGAGAAATATATTGCAGTGATGATCAAGTGAGCTACACAGTGAATGAAGAGAGAGAGAGAGAGGGCTGGTTAGTTACTGTTAAACACAAGATCATGATGGCCACCAAAGAGTGAAATCTCACAAAACTAATGCAGAGATGAATACACTGGATAGCTTATTTCTATGTGATGAATATCCAACATGTAATTAAATCCCAATAATAACCAGCTGTCTAATCCTTCGACTGGGAGCTCTGGTTCTATTGTCCATGTGTGATGGTCAGACATGGTCACACATGGCTTTTTAAATCCATGTAAACTGCATTGAAAGGGCTTCTGAAGTTTGTGGAGATCACAGATTTAACTCAAAGCTGACACAGTAAATAACGGATTAGGACGGATGTTGGATTATAATGCGGTGAAGGAGAGTTTTTACTTTAAATTCTAAATGAGCTCCTCACCTCGTCTGACACGAACCTCCTTTCAGCTGTTCTGTAAAGTAGTGAGATGCAGAAACTGTAGGATTCTGTCTGTCAGTTTTACTTATTCTGTCACGAAAACAAATACTCTGAAAGCTCTCTGAAAACAAACATCGCAGAGGCTCGTCTCCTGAGTTTATTCTCAGACAGCAGTGAGGTACTTTGAATAAAACTCCAACATGCATGCAGAACCTGGCAGGTAAGAAAGAGTCATGTGACATCTGAATAATTACCCTCCTGCAGCATTGGCATAATTTTAGTTTTAAGTGCTTATAATAGCATGGGGTACATTTCTATTCACTGCAGAGAAATATCAAGCCAAAGATACTGCATGCATACATATACAATATTAAACAAAACTATAGGTTATACAAAAAGCATGTGATGCAAAAATTTTCTCTTGGCCTCAGTCCAACTGCTGCCTGCAATAAACCCAAGTCGATGATACACAATCAGAGAGAAGAGAATGGTCCATCATTAGAAATAGATGAACTTAAATGCATGGCAAATAAAATCAGAATCATCACAGAACAAAATCCCATCTGCAATGTGAGCTCTGTCCTCTGTCCAGTCTACCAGAACAGGATCTCGTCCCGCACAGTCTGACCTTTGAGTCTTGTCGGTCTGGAACAAACAGCAGGTGACTGAAATTGTTTATTATTGGTGTTGCTGCTCTGAAAAGCACGTTTTTAGAGGAAGTCTCACTGCCCTCAAATATTTGATGCTTTATTTTTACCTGAATGGACATTTATAGGTGTAGTGGATTCAGGGCATAAAACATCCACATTAGACATTTATTTAAATGTATATGAATGCAACAATAAAAGCCAGTGTTCACACTGTAGGAAGTTTCTTCTTAGAGTTTCACCTCTTGTACCTTTTTGTCCAGGTGAGACGGCCGTGTGTGTCTATGCGTGTCCTTTCGTCCACCCATCCATCCCTCCATCAGAGGTGTTGACAAGGTCCATGTATCACTCAGACCTGGGCTGTCAGGCCTTCCCAATAAGCCACTGCTGCCTGGAAGATTAATGTCTGTCCCAATCTCACACTTAGAGACTGCTAATCGGCGGACCTGCAGACAGTCAGGTCTGCTTTGTACGCCACAGGAAAACAGATCCCCATTTGTTTTGTATGTAGTGCTCAGCCAACTTTGTGAAATAGAACCAGCGGCAGACTGAGGCTCTCTGAGGGGCAGGGGGCGAACAAAATGAAAACGGGCACATGAGACGGGGCACCAGCCTGCAGAAGGTAGTGATGTATTCACGGTGAAACAGCTCAAAACCCATTTCTAGCATTTAGGGCACTGCCTCATGTTTGAGGGCACCCATTAGTGCACTTCATCATATTTTCTCCACTGAATACGCACCCTGTGAGCTTCTGCTGCACTCCTCACTTGGTTACATGACAGCATGTGCTGAGGCTCTCAGCTAACAAGGAAACCGATGAGCTAAAAATTAAAGAAATAAACACATTCACTTAGAGGAAAACTTTTTAAAAAATTCCCCGGACTGAGATCAGATGTAAGAGCTTGTTTCTCCCAGCTGAAACTAAAAGGTGGTTAGCATGTTAACTTCAGCAGTTCTGCAGCATATATACCTTTGACATAACATGCAAGCTGTTCATTCGTCCCATTCTGTTGATGAAGTTCATTTTTGAATGTTTCAAACTAAAATTCTAGCTATGTTTTACAAATTACTCCTTTGCACAGACTCACCTCCACAGCTGGACAGAAACTAAGACCTCACGCATTTTCATTTGCTGTTCATACATTAGGTAGTGGATAGTAATGTCATTATAAGTGTTTGGAGAAGTACGGTAGTCAGATTCTTTGCTAAAGCAAAAGTAGCAACACCACAATGTGAAAATACATTGTATTGTATTGTACTTTGTATAAGCACAGAAGTCTAAGGTCACGAACCTCTTAAACTGGGCTAGTTTACGTAAGAAATTGTCAAAAATATCTTGTTTGTTTTTCTGATGACTGACTGAGGCACATACCACTCTAAGATAAGGGGGAAGCGTATTAGTGCAGGTAAAACAGGTGAGGTGACTGTGTACAACAGGGTCCCCCCTTGAATATTGCCATGAATAATAATGTCTTCTCAGTCATTTGGCGGTAATTACCTAAATGAATGCTTATTAGCAGCTTCCTAGTTTATGGGTGTGCATGCAATGAGTTCATTAAATCTCCCATAAGGACTTTATGGAAGGAGAGCTCCCACTTAATGGTTGAATCAGGGCCTATTAAGTGTGTTTAGAATGCTTTGAGGATTATACCCGCTGTTATAAACCATAATCTGTCCCAAGTATATGAGCATCAATTACCAAGACATAAATGAGGATGATCATTTTGTCATTTCAGGTTGCTCTCTGTCTCTCTGCTTTCTGCCTGGGTGGGCTCAGACGACAGTCAGTTCAGTATTGTGTGCGTTCTCGTGTAACAAAGAGCCGAGGAGACGGCACCTCATTCCCCTCATTGTGTCAGACGCTCATTCTAACAAGTTGGCACGTACACGATGTAATGCTGCTCGGCTGCCATTCAAATGCACCTTGATGAGCTCTCTTACAGCCTCCCAGTCAGGCTTTGCAGGTTGATGCTCAGTCGCATTGGCTCAGCTGCCTAATCAAGTGTTTCATTTACAATTTTAGACAAGATGACAGCGGCTCTTCTCTGCTTCCTTCAACGGAAGCTCTGCTGTCTCATATGCAGAGCGAGAGAGATGTCTGAATCATTTGTTGCACATAGTCTGGGTCCAAGGTTTATAAATATATTTATTGGGAAGCAAAACAGGAGGGCTGTTTGTTTTGCTCCTTCAGATTTTTGTGTTTCCTGTTGTGAAATACGATCCTCTGTTGATGTCTCTGCAATTCTGTCACTCGACTGATGAGCACAAACGCAAGCTAAAGACAAAACAAAAGCAAAAAAACCCAAACAAGCAAAACAAAACAAAAAAACAAAACATAACAAAAAACATTCAGCTCCATTCCTTCAGGTTTAACATAAAACAGAGCCACTGTACATTTTGCACTGTTACAGTGGAATGTACACATTTAATAAAAAAAAGTATGATGTCCAAACCATAAATGTAAACCTGTATCCTTATTTTAAACAGAAAAAATAGGAAGTGTAGTTTTCATTTAAGGTATTATTTTTCCTATCCCACATTCCAGGTTCAGATATCACAGTTACATATTTTTTTTCTTTTCACCATTATTTCCAGAGGGCTTAAGGCTGGATGTGGGCTCATGTGTTTGTATTACTGGATCCATCAGCCTTATAATTTCTACATGTATTTATGATTGCATGGAGCCCCAGGAGCTCTTGTTGTTGCAGTGACTCATGATCTTACTGAACGTTCAACAACACATCTGGTGGAGATCTGCACTCAGAACAACTTCATAAACTGGATGGTGAAATCTGGAAAAATCACCTGCTGAGCACAGGTGAACACTGTGAGTGTTTAATCCATTAAGTGTGTCTTTGGACAGCGAGGTGACTCAGAAAACCTAACCGACTGACTGAGGAGTCAATCCTAATGACCTGATAGTAAATGTGCGCGTTTGTGTGTGAGTTTCACTGACGGAGCTGAGAATATCTCAAAAGTTCAGACTGCGCTCGAGGCTCGCTGTCTCATGCCGCACGTCATCAGTCTGACAGTTTCTCACTCACACACGATTTAAAAAGGACGGAGAGGCCGAGTGGCACAATGATATGTTTATTCAGAAGCTTTGGATAATAGAAAAGGTGGTGGCTGCTGCTGGAATGTCACAACCATTGACAAAAAACATGGACATGGAACTCCCTTATCTAGTCACACACACACACACACACACACACACACACACACTCCTCACCACCGCTCCCATCACTCTAAAAGAGAGAAAAAACGTACAGCAATGCACAGGACAAGACAATAATTACAGTTTCTACAAGCTCATCTCTACATGAAAAATTCACAGTTACACATAATATGAGGGAGATTTTCTTCATAGGCACGGCAAAAGCAATAAGATGTTCATCTCAACGACAACAAAATGATGATCAAAAATAAAACATTTTGCACATTTCATAAATCCCCAGGGGCGCAGATGAAGTGAGTTTTTACACTGGGTTGAGGTGGGAACATCCCCAATTTGCAGCCCAGTGAGGGACTCCGAGTGAAAGTTCACACGGGAAAATGGTAGGAGGGGTTTTCTATGCATGTGTTTTCTCCCAGCTGGACTAGTACCAGAGTAAGGACTCAGATCATCTGGTTACCCCCTGTATACATCATCATATTGCCTCTCTTCCTATACATATACACATTTAGGATTTGCAGAACTTGGGACCGAAACATTTAATATAAATGTAATCCCAGGTCAGACAGAAGAATGGCTATAAGAACACTGCCGATCTACATACAGGTCCACTTGTCAATGTCCAGTGGTGACAATGCTTTGAAATAATTATATACGAGTCAATCACATACAGACAATATCACAGACGGTTAACTTGAGCAGTTTTTGCTCTTTTTCTATGTTTGCAATTCAAGTTCAAAGAGTTCACTGTGTTGTCCTGTCTGTGTGGAACGCTTCAGGAGTACGCTAAATATATAACAAGGTAATTCATTGATAATTTAGCAGTCCTCCTCTGCACACTGACGCAACACGAACAGACCCTCAACACTCCCGCTCGCCTCATCTTTGGAAAGCCTTGTGCTCAGAGATGGAAAGACGGTCCCTCGCTCGGGTTCTACTGCGTCTGCTGCAGCAGCCGGACTGTGAAGAACACAACAGCTCTCTGGCAGGGTGTAGCCCACGCCGTAGCCTCGTGCCTCTCTAAATGAGCGCTGCTGAGAAGTAAGCTGGTGTTTTCATTTGTGTGAAGGGAAGCGAGAGCAGTTGTTCAGATGGGACTGGGTTGGTTTGTTTGTTACTCTGTTGTTATTTAGTCAGTACCTTTAGAGTAGCGTCGGGGGAATCACACGGTCAAACAGGGAAGCACTGAGGCAATAAACAGTTTGTTTCCAAGCAGTTCCACAACACGGAGTAGAAGAAAAGATCTCAAAAAACAGGAATATTGCTGGCATTTAGAGTCAATACCCATCCAACCGCTACACCAGAAAAAAAAATCAGACCTCTTAAGGTGTAGAATTTTAAACATGAATTTAACTTCCTATACACACACTAAGGTTCTGGATTTTGATGTTTTGCAAAAAATGGTAAGTTAAAAGCTGAAATGATTTGGTACTGCTGAACTGGAAGTTCTCCACACACCAAACCCTGATTGGCTTATTCGAAACAGTTACTCTCACTCAAATGAGGCAGCAGGTGGAGGTTTTTTTTTGTTTGTTTGGTTTTTTTTTTCAGTTCAAATGCTGAAACAGGTTTACATAATTCTACAGACAATCAGGGTAAGCTGCAATGTGTGCCCTGTTCATGTCATATCAGAGTTACTCTAACTGTCAGGCTCCAGCTGGTAAATGTTGTTCACATCAGCTTCGAAGTAATCCAGTAATTATGAATCGGAAAGTGAGATTTTTCTCTGTGCTCTCTTTATGTCCAGCAATTCCTCAAAATAAAACCAAACTGTGTCATGCAAGGTTATTATGCCTCCCATATGACATGAAAAAAAGAATTTGTCTAAAGATGGATCCGCCACAGTTTGCATTTCCAGCACATTCACATCCACAAAAGGTAAAGAAACGTCACCTTTTTTTTATTACTAACTAAAATTTGGAGGGCCCATCTGCTCATCCTCAAGATTCAACAATGGAGCGTTCAGGGAATCTCTGTCGACTCATAAATGATCTTTACCAGGTACTTGAGTTAAGGTGATCATATCACATGGACTAAACGGACATTAGGTCATAAATAATGGAAGCCAGGCACAAACTCCACTGTTTGCAGCATGGACATGTTAATCACAGGGCATTACAAATCAATGGAAGTAATATGGATGTTATCTACCATCAACCTGGTCCACTTTTTACCTGGTGTTCGGTCTGTGTTAAACGACACAGCTCACGCTGCAAACATCGTCAGCTGATGGAAACTAGTAAACGTAGACTTGACGAGTTGACAAGGAGCACCAGAACACAACAATAATTTTTATCTCTGCGGGTGTAAAATGATGTTCCATTTAGGATACAGGAGCAGGTTCAGCTGGACACTTTGTGGACCGCATCCTTCAGAGGATCCAGCCCCTGATTTGGGACGCATCTTCAAACGGCTTTAAAAACAGATTTTTTAATCTTTTTTTTTTTTTTTTTTTTTACATAAAACTGAAAAACTGAACCATTCAAAACAATGCAGACTGACAATGAATTCCTGATACATGGGTAACTTGAAGCTGGTATACTTTTATCTATACACTCTCTTCCCCTATTCTGAATGTCCGGCTCTGTGCTATTGGCTCTATTCACTACCACAGTGATACTATTGCTTCACATACGGCAGAAATAACGGACGCTGGATGCTGAGTGGCAGTTTTCAAAGCAACAATACGCACATACAGCGTCGGGATGGCATGTGGGGAAGGGCTTTTAGCCAAATCTTTTTTAATGTAAGATAAAACTTTTCATCTTCACAGCTAAAATGGTTTATCACAGTGGAGATGGCATTATGGCACAGTGTGTGTGCAGGTGTGTGCATGTGTGACTATTTTCCTGCATGAGTAGCAGACGTGTTTGTTTGCTGTGTGCTTGTTCAGATAAGCCTGTGCCTGGATGTACTGCTTCCACTGTTTCTGAGTGTGTGTGTGTGTGTGTGTCAGTTCAGCAGATGGAGTTTGATTCTCACCGCTGGGAAATCACAATCCCACAATGCACTGGGAGCTGCGCCAAGTGAGGAAGCAGTGGCGGCAGCGGCAGCAGCAGCAGCAGCAGCAATCACGGCTTAAATACTGGAGAAAAAAAAAGTGCATTCGCTCTCTGTCTTCTTTCTCTTGTTGTTCCTCCGGGACTGTGCGCCGTTGTGCTATCCATCAACATGAATTGGGCCTATAGCATGAGTTAATTCTTAATTCATAAAACACACACACACACACACACATGTATCACAGACACGGCAAAACCGATTAACACAGATCACAAAGGAAAACGGGGACCGAGTAAAGTGACGGTTGGTTCTCCGTCCCTTCCCTTTTTGTTTCTGAGCAGACAAAAGCAAACAGAAATGTCTTAAAATCCAGGCTTCAGAAAATGACAACAACAAGAAGCTACCGCAGAACAATTCAGAGTGCCTCGTCACTCTCTCGTCTATACGGGGAATTATTCCAGATTTAGGCCAACCTTTACACGGGATCTCTTCCCTTCCTCTGTTCCTTCCCGAATCCCCCGATTAGCCCAAAGGAACATCTTTTGCTGGACCGCTGAGCAGGAAAGAGGAGAATGTTTTCCCAGCATGTTCATGAGGAAAGCTGGAAAAACACGGTTTATCATACACCTACCAGCAGCTAACATGAGGATTTGGTAGTGACTGGCAAAAACATAAGAACCAAAACAAACAAAAAAAAAAGCAGCTCCCAGTCAAATCACATGGATGACTAAGCGATCTGGGAAATCATTGTGATATGTCACGTTCCCATCCCTTGCCACAGCACGGCAGGTTCAGGTCAGAAAAATCAGATCGCTGTCACGGTGCATGAATGTTTGTGTGTTAGTGTGTGTGTGTATGCATGCTAAGGCTTGACCGACATGTGATTTTGAAACCAGTTAACTATGCCGCAATTTAGCTTTTGAATTGAATTACTTCTGTGTGCAAAATAAATAAATAAAAAAGACATTTTCAATGTTCGCCGAATTTTTCATCTTTAGGAAGGAAAAAATTCTGCAACAGCAGTTAGTTCACTAAAGGAACGTCTCCACCCAAAGCCAGACTAATGACATTAAGGCAAAGTGAGTCGAGTGTCATTGCAGGGTTTTTTTTTTTAACATAATGCTGTGGTACGACATCTGAAGTTAGCTACGATCAGGGACCAAACGTCATCGTGTCAGAGGCGGATGTCAATATCTGTTTATAGCCAAAGTGGATGTCAGCGACTGGCCAGAATCTATGACAGCAAACTCATTTAATGATACAACCCTAAAGTGTGTTTGTATGTGTGTGTATATGTTTGCTTGCTCATAATGAAAAGCAAAAAAAAACTTCCATTCCCTGTAGCCCTTCTTTGGTGGATCTGGAACAAAAAAAAAGGGGTCTTCGCTCTTCAAATAACCAATCACAGTCCAGCAATGGATTGTGAGACTGTCAAAATAAATCGCTACAACACCTCGATGTGAGGTATAATACTGAAAAAAAGGGAGAAGGAAAAGGTGGCTGATGGGCCTCGACGTCTAGTCCAGTAAGCCGTCCTTTAGTCACATGCTACTGCAGGCCCAGCAAGTGGAGGCTGGTTTCCCAAAGGCTCAGCTGCAGCAGGGGGTCAA
The DNA here is from genome assembly GCF_020382885.2 of Scatophagus argus. Taxonomy (NCBI): domain Eukaryota; kingdom Metazoa; phylum Chordata; class Actinopteri; family Scatophagidae; genus Scatophagus; species Scatophagus argus. The sequence continues at coordinate 15,511,086 of NC_058503.1, read as the reverse complement.
AGGTCGGTGGTGTTGTCATCTCCCTGCGCCCATTGGCCCAATAGCCTCCTCCACTCTCTACCTCCAGGGCTGGTGACAGGGCGGTGTACAGCACAGTGGCAGCACCCTCTTCAGGAGTCTGATAAATACACACACACACATAAATAAATGACAGTGCCTATTTGCAACCGGGTGAGAACAGTCGGGTAGCTATTTGGCTATTTACAATTTACACAGGGTTCCCTTACCCTGCGTCCTCAGCTCCACAAGCTCCTCAGCTCTTAAGGGTCCCACTTAGTCCTGCCCTACTGTGCTGTGAGTGTAGATATTGGCAGTTTGGAAAGTTTTATGAGTGAAGTTGAAGTGGAGTGGGTCAGACACTCAGGACCTTCACATAAGAGGTCCTGAGTCTTTTTTTTTTTTTTCATTTTTGACTGCAACTGCAGTTGCAGTTTGGAAAGTTTAGGCACCAAAATACTAAGTTAGGTGTTCACCTGGATGTAAATAGCCACATTGGCTACTTCACCCCATGTGCAAATATTATCTGCCCAAAACATATATATACATATATATACATCTAAATAAAAAATAAGTCAATAAATAAAACCTGCATGCCAAAGATAAAGTGATCGGAATGACTGCAGGATGACAAGTTCAACAACAAGTTATCACTGCAAAAAACAAATAACGTGTCTTAGTATGTGTGTGCGTGAATGCCAGAGGAGGGTTGGTGTCACTGTCTGTTAGCATCAGAGAAAAGATGTGCGTGTGTGTGTGTGTGTCTGCATGCATGTGTGTGTTAGTGTTGATGCATATAACAATGATCTCAGCGTCAGCTGTGAGACCAGGAGCAGGTTTCAGAGCGAAGAGGGGAGCGCATCCTGCAAGCATCAACAGTACGCTTGTATACTTAGTGTGTGAACCTGTGTGTGTGTGTGTGGGTGTCGGAGATCTCCACAACATTTCCGAACATGAATTATAATTGTTCCTCTGAAAGAAATGTTATTGTTGAAGATGCAGGAGAAGACAACTTCTGCTGCTGTACGGGGCTCCACAGTGCAACCTTTTGGGTGCATGTGTGACCAAGAGAACCTGCGAGGGACGGCAACTCTAAAACATAGTTCTCTTCATTCTGATTTTACCTACTGATTATTTTTTCACCAAGAAAAATTCTACCCAGACCCAACATCATCAGCGAGCTTTCACCCTGTCTGCTAGCAAAGTTTGTGTATCGCATCTACACTTCTGTCTACACTCAGCGTGCTCCCTCTTTCTCATCCACATGAGCGCAGCGTTTGTCCCCTCCCCCTTCCCCCAGGAGGGCAGCACGTTTAAAAATGAATGAATTTATACTCTGCCAAACCTCCATATTTTAGAGCAAGCTCCAGTTGCCAGACCTATTTTATAATACACCGGCAGTAACAGCAGTTACTTTATAAATTCTCTTGAGGGATGAAGAAAAATATTTATCTGCACCTTTATGCCTTGAGGAAGAGCAGCAAGTTTTGAAGTCAATTTGACATAGTGGGCAGATGGTGTAAGTGCCTGTTGTGTTTGCACACACACCCAGAAAGACATTGTGACAGAAGCAGTAGTAAAATGTTTCTGATCATTTCACCATCAGAATGTGGTCTGCCAGTGACTGAAAAACCTAGAAAGCTCAAAGATAATCGTGCTGAGAGTCCTGAAAAAATTAGTGTCCATGTACACAAATCCTATAGATTATATTTCAGGACTATTTTATAAACTGTTGTGATACCACACTGGGTGTCCACATTTACTTTCCCTTTTTCTTGTCCAGTTGCATTATTATTTCTGACGTGTTCTGTATTGTTGAAGAAAGAATGTTGCAACAAAATCTGCCTTTTAACACAATTTAAAAAGCAAAGCTCCCGTTTATAGTTTAGGGTGTGTGATGTTGCAACACTTCACAAACCCACTGTAAAAGCCTGCATCACAGAAATGAAAGCAAAGATGAGTGGGTCAAGGATTTTCTGTCCCAGATAAAGGAGCTTCAAGAAGTTCCCAAGTATCTAGTTTTCAAAAAAAAAAAAAGTTAGATCTTACAGATTAAAAAGGAACATATACAATCCAAATTTGGGGCAAACAGTTTTGTTTTGTTTTGTTGTTTTTTGTCCAAGTGTAGTGGAGAGATTGTCTTGGTGGTAACTTTAATCTGGTGAACTGATCTCATTCTTGACCTTACTGCATTGTGAGTCCATGGCACACGATTTTGCTGTTGCAAAAACCAGTCAAACACCATCTGCAGATTAAGTCTTTTAAACGAAGCTCTAGAGAGCATGTAGTGTTGTGTTTTGTTTTTGTTTTGTTTCTCATACCATCCTGCCACTGATTCATCTCACACATGTTCACTTGTAACTTCCTTCTGTCATCTTCTGGTCAGATCAGCTGTTCAAATCTATCCTATAGCACAACGGCACACCTACACTGTTCGCCAGTCATCTTGCTGCTGTCTTTTTAAATTAGATTCTCTCTTTACCTTCAGTACATTGGTGCTGTTGTTATGCCAGCCCCTCCACTTCCCCGTCACTGCTAAGTCTTTGCAGATTCACTGGCTGCCTAATTGCTAGTGACACGAGAAGACTTGTTCATATAACGTCAAGAGTGGCATCAATTCAGCATCCGGCGATATGGCAATAACCCCATGTAAAAAAAAAAAAAAAAAAAAAAAAAACAGAAAAGAAACAGGAGGCTGAAAATATCACATACATTTCCCTTTACTCCCTCTCGTCGTGTGACACAGCTAAACAACTTCATCGACGTCTTTTTTATTCGTCTTCAGGAACAGAACTGCGGTCTCACAGACTCGTGCACAGGTCATCCCTGAATAGATTATTTAATCAGTGGTATGCACAGCTGTGTACAGCTTGTGTACTCCTTGTTTTGGGAAATGAAACTGAGGTCCTCAATACTTGATGTACAAGCTACCCCGTGTACTAAATGATGAGCTGGCCGTTGTGTGTGAGCCTGCCGATGATTTGTTCTGATGTAAAGGGTAATACTCTTCACTCTCTGACCTTTTGTGAGGGCACTATCCTGGAGGACTGGGCTGGTGGTGTCTCCACCTTAACACACGTTGCTGCACCAGCCTCCTTCCATGACTGTCTATCTGTTCTGTGTATGTCTCAATTATTGTGTTTGTCTTTAATAACAAAGACAAAGAAAAACAAAAAGAAACAAAAAAAAAACAAGCCGCTCATTTCAGCTGACCGGTTGCTCTGTTGGATCTAACTTTACTGCTTTGTTTGCCAAGAGTACTGCACTTAATTTACAACATTCACTAATTAAACGGTTGGTCTGAACGAATTTTTAACAGCATCCCATTTCTGAGTGTTGTGCATTACTTTTACCCCTGTCTGAACCATCTGTTCAGATAAAAAAATGCTGCATGTGAACATCCAAATAAAATTTCATTACCCAAAACCACACATTGACTCATCTAAAATTACTTACTTATTTAACTTGTTTTGGGTTTTTTTTTACTTTTTTCAACTTTTTAATCTTATATTTCTTTTTCTCTAATCCTTATTTTTCATTCTAGGCTTTTAGAGGAACACATCACTTAGTCTTTCACTTCATTAATTACAAGAGACAAATAAAGCTTTTGAATCCTTGAATTCATTTTGATTGGTCAAAATGAATTTGTTAGTGTTGGTGTTAGTGTATTAGGGAGCAACTGAAGGCATCCTGACTGGAAACATCACAAAGTGCCACAGCCCAAGAGCAGGAAGGCCCTGAAGCATGTGATTAAAACTGGTGCCCATCTACCGAGCATCTGTGATAACAGTGAGGTGCAGTGACTGTGCTGAGTCCAAAGGATACTAATAGACAACACACCCACCCCAGCCACAGTCTGTTCACTCTGCTGTCGTCTGGCAAAAGATACAGAAGTATTCGTCACCGTTTTTGTTTTTTGTGTGTGTGTAAAATAAGAAGGAATCAACATTTGTCCATCTTTGGTTTTATACGGATCATACTCATAATCTCCTTTGGTTGGGGAGTAACTTAATGAGTTATTGTCAACTCAAGCAACGCTATCTTTACTTCTCCTCTGCTCTGTTCTATATATTCGCAATTCCCTAAATATCCCTAAATTCCAAATGGCTTATTTATTGAGACACGTCTTTACCGACTACTTGTACAGTACGGTAAATATGTGTAACATCAACTAGACAGTGAATGGCATGAAATACAGAGAGAGAATGAAGTGATTGCAGGAAGCAGAAACCTGTAATTTCAAAATAAAGGAATTAATGTATATTTCGCATTATTTTTGATATTTTTGGCCCAGCACCCTGCCAGAACTGTATGGTTATTAGGGAAACACTGGTTTCTAGTCAGAGATTTTAGTTCATGATTGTTTATTTCTTATCTATAACAATCCCTGTTATGGCTTGAGATAAGAAGGTAATGTAACAAGCAAGAACCACAGTTTGTGTGTTTGTGATTACATGCATGAGTTTGTGTGATTAATGTGTTTGCGTATGTGGGGCAGAACCATCCCAAAGGTCATGCTCGGAGGCAAATGCCTGTGACAATTGCAGTTTTGGGCTCAAACATGCACACACGTCTCCTTCCATTAAATCCCTAGGACATTAACAGCAGCCTGCAGCCAGTGCTTTAAGCTATGCAGAAAATTTTTTTAAATGTAACACTCAGTGAACAGCCTGCCTTGATTTTTAGCAGCAGTGCCATTTTCATTGATGTGGATAGACTGTGTCTGTGCCCGCATGAGTGTCTGTGTTCCATCTTGTATAATAAAATCCTGAACACTGTGCACTCATGTTTGGTGTTTCAGGTCACTGTGACTCCCTTGAAGAAAATATAAAAGTGTGCGCAGCAGGTCTTGTCCAGGAGTGCAGACCACATAAACTTCAAAGTTACTGATTTTTTGAAAATGTCAAACACCTGATATGACCCAAGTTAATGGGAAAAAGACACTTCTAATTATCATTTACTAATTAAATTATACAAATAAATTGCAATGATGAAAAACGGCCAAATTAAAGCTTTCTATGATATGTGCTTTCCCGAATGAAACAACTCAAACCTGCCCACTGTGGGAATGACGCAGATAAAAATCAGGACAGCGTTTTACCCTGAAAAGCAGACGAGCGACGAAGCTCTGTGCCAACCACAGGGGCATCCAAAGGTGGCGATAGAGAGCTGTGTCCACCATCCCGGGATCCACAGCACATGAACTCACTGGGGAACCCCCTCGCTGCAACTCCTGGTGGAGGTGGGAACTAAATAACAGCTGGGCCAGCTTGCTGTGACAATAAGCAGCATGGGCTGAATAACATTGGCTGAAGAGAGAGAGAGAGAAAGCAACAGAGTCAGACTGAAGAAAACAGGAAATGTGTCTCACAGCTGTTTTTCTCACTGTTGTTCAGTTGTTTCCAATCAACTCTTTGACTCAATAGGTGACATATTTCCATGTAAGAAGAATTTGTCCAGCTGAACAAGGACAAGTCTTCTTACAGTGGAAACTTAACAAGACTTCTCTAAATTCTTTGCCATAATTGGCACATTTGGCATTCAAGGACACAGTGTCATTGATGTGAGGCATCCGAAACCAAGCTCAGACCACATCATTCCACTGCAGAGATGCAGTGCCACAAATTCACAAAGATCTGCAGCTCAGGAATCTCAGCCATCAATCTGCAATAAATCTAACAGTACAAGAAGTGCAGATGCACACATGCAATTTATTTTCATTTTAATACCTGATCACATCTATCCTTTGTATTAAGGCTGGCGGGCTGAAGTAATGTGACGATACAATGAAGACATTCAGGCTGCTAATGCTTCTGGACAGCAGGGCTGCTCGCTGGAATGAGACTGAGTCAACTTGAGGCAACAGTGGCCCAGCTAATGCCAGCAGAAAATCAGACACTTGTGTTGGTGATGCCAGCCCAGAGGAAGAGCAGGCAAGTGTGACAAGTTGGGGCTTGAATGTTGGAAAAAAAAAAGAAAAAACACAGTAAAGGATAACTCCTGCTTAATTTAACTAGCGAATTATTTATGTAGTTTTGTCCATTGGGGCTTGTTTGCATCCTGTCTGGTCATCTGACTCATATCACCAACCTCTCATCAAATAAGACAGCAGAGCACCTTCTCCCACAGGCTGATACAGCTCCGCTGTCGAAGGGACAGATACAGGAAATCTTTCCTGCCACATGCCATCACATTGTACAATAACAGCTAAACTCTGGTCATAACATACAGTCACTACGCACTTTATATGTTTTACTCACTCAGTTCATTACACCTTACAGTCTACTGGCACCATACATTCTACCTCTACTTTATTTTGCACTACATTACACTGTTTATCGTTGTATATATACTTTTTTATATTGCCTTGTATATATATTTTATATTGCCACTTTTTATTTTGCTATTTTTAACATTTTGTTTAGCTTGTTGTGTGTATCTATCTATCTATCTATCTAATTTGTTGGGCACATTATTTTTTTTTGTGAATGATCATGTGAGCCTACCAACTATTAAGGTCACAGAGTCTGATTTCGCCGATGCGGTGCGCAGAGGAGGAGACGGTGACCACACGGGAGAAGGAACCACATTTCCCAGAATCCTTTAGTGTGTTCAGGAGAAGCCAGGTCAACAGGAAGTGTCCTAGGTAATTCACGCCAAAGTGCTGCTCAAATCCGTCTTCAGTACGTCCCTCTGGAACCAGCATGACACCCGCTTGACAGACAGGCATTCAAAGCACACAAAAATACATTTCAGTGTTTGAAGTTTCAATGTCCAGTATCATAGATATCTCTAATGTTTTTCAGTGAGCTGGGTTGTAATGCTTTAAATCCAGTCAGGTGACAGAATCTAAATTACACTGCTGTGAAGAGTTTCTTGCTGCATGTAAGATGAACTACTCTACAGCTTACAGCCCACACATGGCGTGAGCCTGACGTCTCCATCACTCACCATTATTGACCAGGATGTGCAGCGGCAGGTCTCGCTCTTTGAAGCTCTGGACAAATTGACGGACAGACTGCAAAGAGGCTAGGTCCAGTTTCTTGAACTCCACTGGAACGGAAACACACACACACGCACACACATCAGAGCCATTGTAAATGGATTATTTCTGCAAGCAGTAAGACATCAAAGAGTGTATTAATCATCTCTTACAGCAGGCTCTGTGGGTTCTTAAACTACAGTACTGGCAACGTTAAGCTTCTGTTGCTTCAACACATTATATCAAACCTAATTCTTCTTCCTGGGCACCATCAAAGATTAACACAGCGTTATATCAGGTCTAATGTATCATGAGACACAGGTAGGAAAGTGATGCCCAGGAGCTTGTATCATCAGAGCGTGAAAGTGACTCTTTGTGCTTAAGTGTAAATGTGTGTATGCTGAGAAATCCCTTAGAGGATGGCAAACATTTTATCTAAAAAGCTTGACAGACAAATACTTCTTGTGAGTTACGGTTTTCCTACCACAGCACCACGTTTGTGTGCGTTTATTAAAGTATCTGTGTGTCGAGACAACTGCGGAACTCATTGATAAGGACAATAAAAACACCTGACAAGACGTCACAGCTCAAGAGTGATTTGGAAAAGTTTTTAGAGAACCTCTTGAGTGAGAGCTTGCTTAGTCTCTTGGCAGTATGAGGTTCAATTCTGGTGTGAGAGGCAGGTGAAAATCTAGCCTGCAAAGGCTAGGACATTTAAATTTGGGTAGATTCTTTGTGAGGTGGTTTGTGGCCAGCGCTGATGCTTTGTGCTTGAACTTTATGTTTAGCCCTTCCCTGTCTTCTTTCTGTCTGCTCCTTTATTTACTGCAATAAATAAAAGTAAATGTTCATCTCATATTTCCCAACAGGCTCTCCATCAGTGGAATGACCTTCCCAATCCGCAGGACTGCCATTTCCAATCTTTAATAGTAGATTGAAATCTTGCCTCTTCAAGAGATGATTTAAACTGTACCTCCACCCAATATCCTCCTCTGCATGCACGTTGGAGGCTTTTCACTTCCAAAATGTTTTGTTTGTTGCTTTTGTTTTAATTTATATCACATTTTAAGACCATACAGTTCTGGTTTACAACTGCAAAACAACAATTCATTGCAATTTCTCATAAAAAACATGGATAAGAAATGCAGTGCAACAAAACACAAATTTCATCAAAATAAAATGCTTTCACTGAATTTTGTTCCCTTATACCATATTTCATTTTGTTTGTTTCCAACTGCAACACGATGAGGTGTTTCCTTATGCCTGCAGGAGAAACAATAGCGTTATAATAAAGAGCAGTGGCATTTTTTATCTCTCTTACACACTCCGGACAAGCAGGTGACAGGAGTAATATTCTATATCACAGTATCAGAGAGAGCAGCGAGTCGGGGATCAACAGTGGACATGTAGACATGGAGAATAAAAATGAGAAACTGGGAGGTCATCCGTACTGACAAGTATGCCTCGAGCTGATTCATTCACTTGTCTGCTTTTTAATACTTTCATGTCAAGGTTTCCCATACATTCATTTACTTGTGCCAGCCTGCCACAATGTCAACAGTGCTTGACACTTATTAATTCTCAATTCTTGGAGCCAAAATGCGAGACAGTATGCTGACAAAAACAGTCAACAGATGGATAGCAAACTGGGGGTAACTACCCTCAAATATGTAAATCTTTGGTGAGGCTGGTGAATGACTTTGTCGGTATTTGATAAATACTTTTTGCATTACCAGCTGCTGCCAAAATACTAAAACGTAAGCACGTTGCCATCACACACAAAGAAGACAAAAATCAAGAAAATAACCCCAGCAAGTCTGTCGAGGGTCAAACATTATAAACAGAGATGGGAAGAGGACTGAGAGAGGAGCAGGCGGAAGGCGAGCTGATGGAGTTGATAGAGTGGGGAAAAAAAACCGCTGTGGCAGATGAGAGTGCAGCTGTCCCTGATGAAGATCTGATAGTAGCCTTATCTCCAAGCCATGCCACTCACCTCCTCCTGAGTGTGTGTGCTTGCAGAGGAGTGTGGGGGAGGGGGGCAGAGAAGAAAAGAAAGACAAAAGCAGAGAAAGACTATTTGTGCATTTGAATGACTGTAAGTGAAAGTATATTGCAGTGTGCATTTGGTTTGTATATATACCAGCAGGCGTATTTGAAAAGAGAGAACAGGTATGAGTGTGTGCATGTGTATGCGTTCCTGCCTCCTTCCAGCCTGTCAGTCCTCTCCTGTCCTCTTGAGCTGGCTCTCCTGGGGCCAAGTCCTTTCAGATAGCCCAGTCATATCAAGAAAGTCCACCAGGAGTGAAATGCCATCGATCGGGCATGGTCCGGCTGCTGCCAGCCCTCAATTATGACCTCAGGATCTTCTATAAAGCTCGGCTTCCTCGACTCAACAGCCAAACACACACCCACTGTGTCTTTGTTACAGATGAATTATTTGAAACTCACGACAGCAGCTGCCTTTGGAGACAACCACATGCTGTTTAAGACCCACTGGATCCATTCATTCAGTCCCATTTTCTAACTTACTGTAATTATTGGAGCTGCACGTTAACTTAAATTAAACTGTGAACCGCAAATCAACTTTGAGTTCATGTAATAGCAAAGTGGGTTTGACTCTTTTGTTTGAAATGTTACAGTGATTTAATTTTTTTGTTTTATTAGCCGGTGGAGAGCAGAAAGCCAGGTCAACAGTCATAACAACCAATTTTACTGCTCTTCATATTATGGGTATTCATTTTGTGCAAATAATTAGCATTTTATGTCCATATTTTCAGAGCCTGCAAAATTTAACTGTCTCAGCTGCCATTTTAATTCAATTTGGTATTCCAAGGTTTGTAATTAACATAATGCAAGATTAAAAATTGTCAGTTTTTAATTACAAATTGCCACATTCCAGTATTTAAAATGATGGTAAACTCAGCAATTAATCCATGTTGCACAATGCAGCATTTGCACAAAACTCAAACTGCTCATGTTCATTGCACTACGGTCATTTTGCACTACCCTGTCAGCCATTTTGCACTACTGTTTATACTGTTTACACTGGTGTTTATATCATCTACTGTTTTCACTTATATTACACTGTTTTTATACTATATAGCATTGTTTATATTTATATTTATTTTGTTAAGAAACTGGGCTGATACTGGGACCGGGGAAACTAATTTCGTTCCACTCATGTTTTACGTGTGTGAAATGACAATAAAGCTCCTTGAATCCTTGAATCCTTGAATCCTTGAATCCTTGAATGTTCAGTTTAATAACATGGCACAATTGTCAAACAATGTGCATCGAGATGGTCACTGGTTACAAGTTTGCTTAAAAGTTAGAGAAGTGAGCTTGGGACCAGTTCCGCTCCTTGGACCAGCAGGATAAGCCTGGGGGACCCTCCCTCATTACCTCCACTGAGCAAGACCCTTAACCCCAAACGCTCCAGTGAAGCTGCTCAGTGACCAGCAGATTATCCCATGGTTGTACCGAGAAGCTTTCAGGTGTAAATGGGTGTGACCTTGTGAATGTGAATGTGTCGTTTTCCTGCTCAGCAATCAGTGACAAAAGTAACAAAATACATCACATCCCACTTCCAGTCTCGTTCAGTGACTCAGTGTGTTCGTTAATGATACCATTATAGACGGACACGCCGACATGTCAGAGTAGGAAAATCGCTGGTGTACAAAAAGGCACAGGTGAAAGGTGAGGGTGCCGTTTGTTATTGTTTCCTCACTTTTCTGTTGCACACAAAAACAACGGGTATTTGCCACAGTGTACTTTTTTGTATTACTTCCAAGCAAAGACACTTGAATGCACTGTCACATTTAGGCTTGTGAAGTCTTGACGAGGTCGAATAGTCAAAGGATGGTTTCATGCAAGAGTAGCGATTTCTAAATGTGCTTCAGAGCTTGTAAACTGTCACCTCCTTCACATTCCCGCTGCTGCAAAACAGCTCTGTCTTCACATCCCAACCAGGTGCTCCATCTGGATGGAAAATTAGGCCTGTGTTATTGTGTCTGCAATTTTGAACGCTAAATGTGTTTAGAAATGGTTCCTGCCACATCAGTGCACAATCAGAGCCACAGTAGTACCACAAGAGCCGCTACAAAAAATAGAGGAATTTCTGATGGAACAAGCTTTTAACTCTTTATACTGGGCTTCTTGGGTTTGTTCAGATTTTAAATGAATGTATCCTGCTAACCAAAGAAGACAGACAAGAGGAAGGAGTAAAAACGACATAACAAGCAACACAAATGAAGGGTTTATTTGCTAAAACAGATTTCTTTTTCATTTTTTTAAGTGCATCCAGGGATTATAAAACAAACTGATTTGTTTTATATACCTAATTTTTCTTTTATTTCAGAAAAAAAAGTTTTTCTTTTCTGTTTGTTTTTTGAACCTGATTTATTTTTTTTTAGGCTGGAAAATGCAATGCTAAGTCACAAAGCAGTTTTCCAAGTTGAATCTATCTGATCCAAATAGTGCAACAGTTCAGACAGTGAGCGCTCTGTGGAGTTTTTCACACCCAGGCTTCAGTATTCAACAGTACATGTCCGTGAAAATCTCACATTTACATATTCTGCTGCACTGCTGCACTTTCAACACAAGCTGCCAGGATTAGCCTCACAAATATGAGCGCGGTCTACATCCGGAACAGCAGTTAATTAATATGTAATTTGGCTGAAGCCCATGCTTCATACTCATAACACTAAGTACAAGAGTTCATTTTCTGGCCTTCACCTTCTTCTGCTCCATTGTGTGTTTCTTTGCAAAAATGAATAACTTTTAAAAAAGCAATACCATAATACATGACGAGGGAGGACGGCCTGCTTCTCTTAGCGCAAATCCCCTCTTTGCACCTGGCTTTAACATGCATCTTGTGTCCTGATTGTGCCTACAGTAGATATGATTAAGCTGGATTACACCTAAATCTGATATTAAAATGCATCGCTGGTAAACACATCAAATTTCTCTTCTGCTTGCCAAAAGGCCAGAGATCTTGCATTACTCACATGCTTTAAAACTGGCATTAAGGACCCTGATTTTTGGGAAATGCTTTACTGTTCTGTTCATTTCTGCTCTAAATACAATGCAGTAAAAAATGATTGTTAGGTCACAAATTGGCATGAGCCTACTCTCTCCACAGCACTGTCTGTGAAACAGTTTCGATGAATGGACTGTCCCCTCTGAAACCACCGCTTATCAGCTGACATGAAACAAATACAGACAGCTCCACGTTGAGCTGACTGAAAAACAACACAGTGATACCCAAGAATGTTAGGTCTGGGCATTTTGCCAGTGTTAGCACCTCCACAGATACTTTTATGCACTTGCTGTGCCCTAATCCATTCCAGCTTGTAGTGTCAAAGGGATGATGCTCTCTGAAGCAGAGGCTGAGTCAGACTTTCTAGGCGTACGCCATTTTGACAAACGGGGACACAAAAAGTCCTTCATACCGTCTTAATATCTGTCATTTTCATTTTAATTTTCTTCAGTGATATATAGCCTATTTAAAGGAATCTAGTTCTCAAAAACATTGCGAACATGATAACAACTAACACACAATTTTTTTTCTGTAGCAATGGATAGCACTAAAACCACGGCCATGGTGCATAAAAGGGCCAATATTATTGATGCAATTTTACAGAATCAGACAATTAAAGGTGTGTGTGTGTGTGTGTGTGTGTGTGTGTGTGTGTGAGTGCGTCTCACTCCATGACCACCAGTTTGCAGCTCTTCAACGTGTTGTCATCAACCAGATTGCGAGACATATTGTGAACGGCATCAATGCATTTGCGCCAATGCTTTTTTTAATAGATTTAACGATGTCGATATGCAGGCGGTCTACATGTGTTGCACGTCCATTGCTTATCGCAGGCTAATTCTACATCCTCTTCATTGTTGTGATCTCAAAGTGACTTTTAAATCTAAATCTATCTGTATCAAAAGGTTGTCTTACAGACACAAATAAACACAAACTTGTCTTGTACACAACCACACACACAGAGTGACTGGTTCAATTACTTCTATGACTGAACTGAATTTAAAAAAAAAAAAGTGACCAAAATTCGTTAGGTAAACTAGCAGCCATTCTGCAGGGAGGGAGCAGGTGGGTTACCTAACCAGAAACATTTTATGTGTAGTAAGCAGACAGACAGACAGACAGACAGACACACACACACACACACACACACACAGGCTCTCTTGCTTCACACCGTTAATCTAGGACTATGGTTTGAGGCACAAAGTGTTACTTTCAAGTGCACCGTGACTAAAGTTAGTGGATAGGCAGCACTGCCTGTGGCAAAAATACAGAAACGCCCTCTATCTGCATGTATGTGTGTGTGTGTGTAATTTAAAGTAAAATGCTTTAAGTCTCATTGACAAAAGCCCACTTCCCGTCTCAAGTCATTAGCATATTTCCACAGGAGGGTTTCTAGGGACAGCACCTTTGTAACACCAGGCAATATACTGCACCATGACACCAAATTGGACCAAACACACACATGCATGTGCCCAGAATTGTACAACAAGACAGAAATACTCAAACCCCAACAAACATAAATAAGACCCAGTTAACAGGATTATGAGACCCAGTATGACTTTTCCGTTTTACAAAATATATTATCTAACGTTCTCTAGAAATAATATTTTCTCATTGGTGACACTTTGAAATCCCCTAAAGGACGTCTCCAGCTGTCCACAGATCCCCACTTTGAGAAGCGCCTCTGCAGCCCACCTGTGTATTATGAGCTGTCTTCCCTTTTCTCACAACAGACAAATGTGCAAACGCTAGGAAGGATGCCAAAGGACATTTGGAGAGAGATGTTTAAAGCTCCTGCCTCACATACTAATGAGAATCCATTACCGTCTCATTTAACCACACATCAACACGTGCACACAAACACACACACATCGACACATTCTCATTCAGTGCACAAGCATCTGGCTACAGACAACCCCCTTGTCTCCTATGCCTCGGTGCCTGCCAATTACAAAAGAAGTAATCAATTCCACCACGGCCCCGTCCAGGGAAATCGACTTCAATGACACCAGCTACATGGCCGCTGTCTCTGTACCTGACAGCCACTTACACACAAGCAGGGACCCAGCCAGCCGGCTCTCTGCTGCTCTCCACGGCAAGGCCAAGTGAGATGAAACCACAGCTTGCTTCCCAGCGGGCAGCGGTACATTCAGCATCATACATAACCTGTAGCCGGCTCCGCCAGTGACACTTTATTACGCATTAACCCGTACAATTACAGCAGCCTCACCTCAAAATGTGCTATTTAGCCATCTAAATTGTTTTGGCTAGAGCAGTTTATCTTTCCAGAAATCACGACCTGCTCACTCAAGCCCATCCACAGACCTTGTTGTGAGCAGTTTCCCGTAGGAACTCTGTTCTTTCTCCTGAACTACACTATATCATTGCGTAGAAGGAAAACTGCATCGGCTCGTGGACGAGAAGCTCGTTCTCGTGACAGAGCATGATGTAAAGATTAATGGTTTCATAAGCTGTAACATTAGCCAGCTTAATTAACTAGCCTCTCATCCATAAATAGATGTACACCTCCTACTGAACGGTGACAGGAAAGGACAACAGTTCGTATGTGAAACTGTTCACAGCTATCTTGAGTTAATGAATCTTTCTTAACCTTCCCTTAACCTTCCTAATGTGCACGTGGTTCTTTTTCTGCAAGCCGCAAACAGAAAAATTGGGATACTTGGACAGAACTGAAATTAAGATTAGCTTCACTGAGACCTCATGGAAATAAGGGCAATGTTTTAAACTGTCTCTGCTTGTCTGTTAAATATCTTTCAACTTTAAAAACAGATTTCAACGTTACACCATCTGTTTTGATAGTCTGGTCATTTGCCATTGCCAAAATGTACCCATGACCGTGGCTTTCCAGAACGCCTGCCGTAAGTGTAAGTGTGTAGGAGCTTGCCAATGATACTCATAATGTTAAAATACCTAAACGCTAGCTAGTTTTCATACAGTTGTTCTAGAATAATGGATCCTACAAACTGCTCAATGCTGTACAGGGATGTATAGCTTGAACTGCTAATGGCAGGTAACTATGAGGACTGGTTCAAATACAAGTTGTTTCGTGCTCTCAAGTGTTCATACACATACATACAATGCAGCAGGCAACCCCTAAAGTTGTAGCTCTGTGCGTTGTGTGCATGCATGTGAGTGTGTTGCTCCGAGCATGTCATTTACATACTCACATAAAGTTGAGTGGTGATGTAGCCACCACACTACACACGCAAGAAAGTTTATGATTTCTTTTCATACACTTTGTTTCCTGAGTAAAGAGCAGCTTTTCCTGCTGTCTCTTGTTTCAGCATAGTTCACAATATTGAAATACAATATTGTTTTAGTACAGCTGAAGATAACAAAACTCTGTGTCTCTGTGTCCATATCTCGGTAGCTTAGTGGGTGGCAGCAGACTAAAATACCAGGTCCCATTCACAATGAATAGTGTCAAACTGTTGTCCCAGTTGTGGAGTCCATAAACGTGAATGGTCCTGTTGTGGAACAACTTGGAGGCTTGTGGTTTGGACACTGTCTGACCACAGATGTGTACTCTTGTAAAAAAGGGGAAAAATGTGTAGTTATAGTATTCTGCGGCATCATTTTATTTCTGTACATAAAAAGTTGAGATTTGCCTTTAAAATCAGAATCACTCCTGAATTTCTGAACATCCTCTGAGGTAAACAGCTGCTGATGAGCCCTGCAAGGTGGTAAAGATTGTAAAGATTCAAGGCCCTTCAGTACAGACAGAATAACTTATGAGTCTATGGTGAAATTTATGGTGCTGTGAAGGTCAGCCGAATCAATTTCTCAACATGGGAGTTACAGAAAACACTGTAAGCTTTAGTCAGTGGAGTAATAAATCTCTTCTTTGCTATCTCCTCTCATCTCCATCACCTCCTCTGCACCTCCATTTTACCTGCACTTCATCTTTCTATTTCCCTCTTTTATTGTGCTATATTAAATACATAATTGTATATACCATATTAATTTCCTGCGGGATAAATAAAGTTCTTATCTTATCTTATATTTATTTGTGTTATCTGTTATGTTCTCCTCCACCCCCTACCGTGCCTTTCTCTCCCCTCTCATCTCTCACGAATCGCTTGACTTACTTTCCTTCGTCTTCGTCGCCTAGCTTCTTCCCTTGTATCCTCCTCTTCCTCACTGTGCATCAACAATACGCCTGACATTGTAAAGCCAGCATGGAAGCTCTGTGTGAGTCTGTATGAGGGCATACCGGCAAGAGTTCAATTATGTGTGTGTGCCGAGAAAAGATTGTAAAAACAAGCCTGAGGGACACAATGCTGCAGTTCTACCCTTTATGTTCAAACACTGGCATACGTGTCTGTGTGTGTGTGTGTGTGTGTGTGTGTGTGTGTGTACTTCTTCTCAGACATGTTAGCAGTGTTACCTTTGGCCTCTGTGTTCTCTTCACAGATCCTTCTGATGGCTGCCTGACCCTCCTGCTCATCCCTTCCACCTGAACGAGGAGACACACACACACACACACACACAAAGATAAATACAACACAATAAAATAACACGGATTCTTCTTTTTTTCCCCTTCTAGTCTTTCATTTCGTGAAAATGCATTTTCAAGAGTGGTTCTTCAAATGAAAAGAGTGCTTGATAAAACCATTTAGCCCTTGAGGAAGAGCTGCAACCCTGGTTTCAAAGACTGCATCGAACTTTAAAAAATGCAATTCATTATGTCATCAGATATGCAGAAGATATAAAATAAAAAGCAAGTTTGATGGCCAATTAACTATGATTCCAGGAATATGTACAAGAAATAGAAAACCTCTAGACTACATCAAATAACAAGTGAAGAATCTCCACTCTATTAGTAAAATAATATAAAGTGCACTAACTTTACAGAGGGTGTACTGTACTAATAAAATCATGACAACACCTAATGCATGTCTATGTTCAGAAATTAACAGGCATATTGAATAATGGGTCACTGCTGCAGAAACAACAAATCTGTGCATTGCTTTAACATTTCTTACAGCACATTAGACTTTTTATTATGCTATCAAAAAGCTTTATTTGGTTCAGGTGAGGGCTGGCACACGGGTAGAAAGTGCAGTATCTGCAGTATCAGGGAAAGAGTGGACAGCAATATACAGGCAAGCAGAAAAGAGTACTAATCAGCTACGCTCCATGCAAAGTCATTAACACTTAATTTCATTCCGTGTTAAATGTATTTTTAAAAACAATTTTACTTAATCTACGACCTACCATGTGCCCATTTCAAATCATCGGTATATGAATAAAAGAAACATAACCATGAATTAGCTGTCTTTATTTTATTTTTCAAGTGCATGTAGCTCCAGTCTGCCACACACCTCTCAAAGCGTGCGTGGACCATCCGACCAAGAAGAAATCATCTCAGAGTCAAAGCCGCTAAAACAACAGAAGACATTAAGAGACTCTACAGCATCTCATCAACATCAAATCAATGCCATTATATTATGTTATCTAACAAAAGCAATCTTTTCAAATGATAAAAAAAAGAGTGAAATGAGTCAAAATGTGGTTTCAACATCAGCCTCCTGTGTGTGTACGCTGTGCAGGCATATTGGTCAGGCTAGGCTAGTAATGATCATCTTTAATCATGTCTAAACATTTCCAGTTTACGAGGTGCAGCTGAATGCACCATGAAGCCCGTTAGTGACACTAAAGCTTTGCCTTCGGATAGCCTTGTGCGATTTACTTGCCAAACGGGAAGTCTACCCACATTTGGCACATGGTGGGTGTTAATTTCAGAGCCTGTGCAAGATTCCTTCACGAGGTCCACTTCCTCTAGGACTCTAGGACTCCAGGACAGACTTTCTGTTAAGAGAGGATGCCTGCATACAAATGAACCCTGTTGCTATGAAAGAAAATATTTAGACACAGAAGGTGAAAATATGAAAGACAAATGGAGGAGAAAGAGAGCTAATTAACTAACCCTCAATATCAGAAGCACCATTCAGAGGGCACAGACATACACGCACACAAATCAGCTCGGACAATTAGTCGATTAAGTGATTTGTCAATCGATAAAATGTTGATTGACAAAACATTAAAACATTAGCGGCTCCCATTTCTCCAATACACTAATTTGCTGCCTGCTGACATAGCCTACATACACACTCACTCTCTTTCTCTCTCTGCACGCACACACACACACTCACACCCACACATACACAAACACAAACAGACACACTAATCTTGGATTATCACGCAGGCCTTTTTTCAAGGGCACAGCATCATTTACCCTGATGCACTGCGGTTCAGGCTGGGCGGAAGGATGCAGTTTTCCTGGCTGACGTGTCACGGGGGTCACACAAACACACACAAACAAGACAAGCACACTGTGATCTCACACAAGCAAATAGCTGCTCTTCAACAGTCCTCTCTCTGCTTATAGACCAACAGTGTTACTGATTTAAAATATGCCCCAAGGTTTTAATTTGCCCACTAAATATTTTGGGCTTGTGTGTGTGTGTGTGTGTGTGTGGAGGGGGGGGGTTAAATATGTAACTTAATTAATTCACAAAAATAATCTTGCTGCAGCTTAACAAATGGATAAACTGAGCATGACGCCCAAGTAGTAAGTTCAGTATTATTATGGCTGCGTGTTGGGAGTTAAAACTTAATACAGATCTTCTTAATACAGATTGTCTAATTTATTTAACCTCCAAACCTGCTCTTACAGGTTACATTTTGGAGCTATTTCTTGGCTAACACCTTACCAGCATCTCTGGTCTTAGCCTGGGGTTGCCAGACACGGCCAGTGAGCACAGCTTTTGTATGAAACAACAGACAAACAACTCCAGCATGCAAGTCTCACCACTAAAAATGTTAAAGCTATAGGGGTTTGATGTTTTCCCTTGCTTCCAGTCTTGACTCCTTCTCTATTTTCAGACATGATGCCGGCATTACTGTTCTCATCTCACTTTTGTAACGGAAACAAATGAACATGTTTTTCCTTAATTTACTTAAATGCAATATATGGACTTGAAAGAAATACAAATTGGAAATTGAATTCAAGTATTTCAATTTTAAAAGCAGATCCTGTGGCATTTTGAAACACTGTTTTATCATTATTTAGATTATTTAGAGTAATGTAAAATAGAATTTTGTAAACATTGTAATACAAAGTGTTGGGGCTAGTGGAGGCTGTCAGCTATGATATATATGGTCCCCATCTGATCTGATACAGATGGTGATGATGATGATGGAAATCAAAGATTATGGGTCAAAAGTAGCAAAACATGAAGAAGAGCCAAAAACCTGACATAACAATAATTTGGCTTCAGCTGACTTCAGCTTGTGTCATTTCAATCAGATCAGTTTGGGAACAGGATTTTAAAACACTGTGGTGTACTGCATGTTTGCTACTTTTGTACAGTTTGAATTTAATTTCTTCTTTCTCTTGGTGGGACCTGCTGGTGTTCCTTTGTACAACAACTGATATATATCCATTTTATTCACATGAATGCATTCTTGTATTCAGCACAACCACCTCTGTCCTATTTTTATTTAATTCTCACTTGAAATATATTTTTGCAGCTGCAAAGGCTACATTTTCCAACACAAATTATTCTATATAAGTATGATTTTAAAAAGACTCCAAAAAGTATCATTTTGAAACATACTCGAAAACACTTCAAACATATTTGTACGCTGGTTATTATCCAACTATTTGACAGTGCAGCGGCTTAAATCATAAGCTCTTCTCACACAAGTGCTACGCCACCACTCCACCTGAAATATGCATCCACTCCACTAGCAGAGAGGCATCCACTTTTCCATAAATATTCTCTGCTCACGAATCATCTCAACAGGTCGAGATATTTGAAATAGAAACACACTCAGAGTCCTTTGGGATCAGCTTCAATACACATGGGATTGTCCAGGACTACAACAGACACTTAACCAAGTTCTTCATGTATTGACTTTGTGTGTTTTATAATGCGTAGGGTTCAAGTCTCATTTATCTTCTGCTCAAACCGTCTCCAAGGATACGCTGACATTGACTTTGCAGCATACACACTGAATGAATAAAGCAGACTTTTCTTCAAAGTTCTGAAGCTCGTGAACTGAATGGAAAATGCAATCTTACCATGGAAACCAAGCGCATGCGAACATATTGCTGTTTTTTTTTTTTGCTTTTTTTTTCTATCCTGCAGTGGAAGAAGGCTTTTATGAGATCAAAAAAGCCCCCAAAAATCAACTATTTTCACAGCATATGACCAGTTTTCCAGAGTCCCTGTCGGTATTCATTATAGTCGCCTTAAATGATCAAAACAGTGTCATGGTTTGGAGTTTCCATTTAGTTTCTTTCCTGTTTTATTATGTAGTTTCTATTGTTGTGTCTAGTTTTCCATTTCCTGTCTTATTTTGATATTTTGTCTTTGATATTGGTTCTTTGTCCTTCTTGATTATTTGCTCCTCCCTTATTTAGTTTCACCTGTGTCTCGTTACCTCCCTGCGTGTACCTGTGCTCTCCTTGTGTGTGTTGTCAGTTTATCTGTGGTCCCTGTATATTTTGACTTATTCTTTGTTTGGACTTTTTTTTCATCTGGACTTCCAGCTGCTTTTAGTTCCTCCTGTTGCCCTGCCCTCCTCAGTTCATTTTTGAGTAAGTTAAATTTCCTTTGTTTATCTTGATCCTCACGTCAGTGTCTGTTTCTGTTGAAGTCTGAAGGAGTTAATGGGCTGAATCCTTCTTTACACGTATAGAAATCTACGGCACATGATGTGATTCAGATTCATTTTTTAATTCTTAAATTTATGACCATTGTGCAGTGGCGTGTGAGCTTTCATTACACACCATGAGATCGGTTTCTTCAGAGAAAATCATATTCTTCAAAGACGTGTGAATAATTTGCAAAAAGGAAGAAGCTTTACTCTACAATCACACTCGGTAAGTTGAGTTTTCTACTTATTTAACCTCGAATGAGGAACTCCCCACTTCATGTCTCTGTTGCAGTTGACACTGAAGTTGCACTGAAGGTACTACATGAATTTGATTAATATTAATCTGTTGTTTACTCTTCTTCTGTGCTGTCTTTGGCTTCAGGGAAAAAAATAGAAGACGAGCACTGGTAAAAGCCATTATTTCATGCCAAAACCGTAACCATAATAATGGAAAATATAACATTTGCTTGACCAATTAGGAGATGCAATTATCCCAAATACAGATCATGATGCTTCACCTGGGCATCTTAACCTACATTCTCAATTTGCTGTGACCTCAATTTGCAAGAGACATGTACAATTAAAAACTATTAAAGTTAATTTGCATTTGCAGTCCCTGGGCAGGAAGTACAACCTCTCTGCATTTAGCTAATACAATTTAAGTAAGTATTTATTCAGAATGTAAAATCCCTCTTACGAGTCAAGTCTGTGGTTCATTCTGACACCACTCGGTTGAGTTGAGGCCTAACTAAGTAACTGTAGGTTACAAATGGGAAATAAAGAATAGAACTTGATCCTGTTAATATAATGGGAGCAGCAGAAATGACATCAAGCCCCACAGGAGGGTACATCTGATGAGATGCTAATGGCAGTTAGCACAGCTGCCAGATGTGGTGTGTTGCTGGGAGAAATCTTAGATGAAACGGAAAATGCACTTCCTCAAAACATAAATCCCCAGCCACTCCAGACTAAAGAACAAAGCATCGCAATACAAACGATTAAACGGGATGGTGTCTTACCACTCCTGTGTCTCTTCTACAGAGAAAACTACTGATGTAAATGATCAGGGTATAAACAGCTTCAGATACTGCTGGGCACATTATAATTAGGCCTGTCGCAGTTCAACAGAGTAGCTGTTATGTTGTTTTACCAAGCTTTGTCTGATTTGTCTCCCTACTTTCTGTACTAATATTTTCATAGTTACATTTATACAAAATGACATACTTAAAATTACTACTGCAGTCATATTTTTTAAATATATATAAATGTGTTTCATGTGAAAGAATCTCACCCTTCTTGCCTTGGGCCTTGTGTCTATTTATCTTTCTTTTTTTTTTCTTCAGGCAGGGGAGGGCTGGGTTTAAATGGTTGCACAGTAAGAGAAAAAAAAACTCTGAATGTGGGTTTTGACTGATCGGGTAGGTAGCTAATTTAGTGCTACCTTAATAGAGTGCTGGCTACCCTGCTAACAACAAGCTAACTACATGTAGGCAAGCAGTCACCTGCCAATCTCCAACAAACAGGCTTTTCCTTCTCTGTTAAGATCTCTGGCCTAATTCCATCTGAAAATCAAATGATTTTGACAAGTCCAAACAATAAGGTTTTCTGAATCAGTGTGCTAAAATTAACCTCTTTCATTACAAAAGCAAAAAGCCATGCCTCCAGGTCAGGTTGCACTTTATGTGCTTGGAAAACATTTATCAGGACCTCCTCATGTCTGTGAGTGTCCTTGCGAATGACACTCTTCTGTTGTCATGCAAGCACCCCCTTAAATATAAGACCATTTTGGTTTCTTTGCTTCAGGAAGTAAAACAGCTGTACACACGTGGCATATGTCCACAAACAACTGACACATAATCCAGCTATGGACAAGTCTGCTGCTTACCCTGCCGTCTGTGTTGTCCTGGTCACTTTGGCAGTTAAAACTGGGATTACACTTCTGCTAAAATAAACACAAATGTCTCTACACACCACAGAGCTTTCCAAGAAATTAATACTTTTCTTGGCTCAATGGCAACATCACCAAGTGTAGGGAAAATTACACAGACGACAACAAATGAGTTATTCTGAGAGGAAAAACATGTTCCTTGGTCAAAGTGGTCTGTTTACGGGATCATTCAGGAAGAGTGAGTGACAGATGTAGCACATCACCTTGGTTAACTATGTACTAAATGGCACTTCAAGAAAGGAAGAAAGACAGATATGTATATGATATTAAGAACAATGGCAGTTTATTCAGCTGAATACTTATGTACACTTATATACATACTTGAGGGGATTCAACTTTTGATATTTTTTGGTAGCAGCTTTAAATTCAGGACTAATCATATCATTATCATTATGTTAGTTTAACCATCTACAGAGATCCTTTGAAGGAGTCACTGATGTCCTCAGTAATTTATCTGAATTTGAAATAAATACTTTGCACATTTTACAAGTTTCACGCATATCATAAAAAAAATAGCATAAAGCATTTTAGCCATTTCCTTTATAAGATTTTATTGTATTACATTCATCTTCAAACCGTAAATATTATTAAATCACTAATGGAACAATACCAGACCTTGTTTTATGCAAAACAGCTTCTCATAATCAGACATTTGCATATAACACTGGGCTCGATAACAGCCTTTTAATCCCAGCAGAGCTCAAAAAGTCTTCACAGCATCTCACAGTGGAGCATCACACATACAGTATTTTCTAATGGTGAAAGCAAACTGTTTTGATGTTACTCCAAACCTTAAGACGGATCAACAGGGTGTCAGACATCCGTCTCATACAAAGTAAGGATCTCTGACAGCCACGGGCTTATAAGTAGGCACACACAGAGGATGCCTTTCATGTGACTGGCACTGCAGAGCCCTGGTTTTGTTCACTGTTCTACACACAAAAGAAGCACAATTAGTATCTCACGTGGATCACGGAGCCCCCTGTATTCAGCTATACCGAATGAGGTGCTCTGTGTTTTCCCACTTATTCTTTTAGGAATCTACACATACAGGTGTTTGGCGGTTTTGTTTTGTTTTTTACTGTAATTGCCCAGAGTCCAAATATCCAGAGATATCCACCTCACTTCTTTAAAGGCGCAGAAGAATGGAAAAACCTCCACGGTGAGGTTACTTTGATAAGTAATTCATAGAGTTGTAATAATGTTAACTGATTTGTCACTCAACAAGAAAATAAATCCCTTTAGTGATTCTCTTACATTACCTGTTACATTTCCTTTATGCAGGCTGACAAGTCTCTTCAGTTCTCTCTGTATTACAGCTGCACAACCGGGCAAAACTAATCTCAACCTGTTAAGCAGTGATTGAGGCATTCCCACCATCATCTGTGATGAGACAAGGCTCAGTTCTGCTATCAGTTTCACATCTGCACCAAGCGTTTGGACAGATTGCTTTGTCATGTTTGCTGCTGGGTACAGGTGATTATGACTGGCAACAAGCACATCAGGACCCAATGGGCCCTGACCCACTGAGACGGTTTGGGCCAAATTAGGGCCTTTTTTGTAAATTTACAGTCGGCTCAGGTTGGATTCAGGCGCATATACATATGCTGTTACATTGAATATATTCCAAAGATTATACTCACGCAGGTATTGCAGGCATTTTTGTTATTCATGTGCAATACACATGACTGTTGACCATGTGTCAGGAAAAAGTCACACTGCAGGGAGTTACTTTTTTCTTCCCAACACTTTTGAGTTTCTCTCAAGTGAATATTAGCTAGTTGGTGAAGAGTATTTTGGGACTTCAGTTCAAATTCACAGAATTGTATGGTGGTCATATCATCTTCTAAGGTTATTCTAAAATTATCCTTGAAACTGTTCTCAAAAATATATTCGCTTTTAACTAAAAGGTTTCATCCATTTCTCTTTAATTTTCTTTTATCTTTGTGTGTTCTTTTACAGATCTATTTTTGTAACTGTAAATGACTTCGTAATTACAAACTTAAATCATTATGATTACAATTATCATTGTTGAGCCTAAACTAATGGAAGTCAGTCTCTCTGTATCCTACACGTGTGTTCGTGCTGTTTGCACATCAGTGATGTGGTGCTTGATACCGTACCTATGATAACATGCACACCCAGTCTGGCCATGTGGCGGACTACCTCATAACCGATTCCCCTGGCTCCTCCTGTCACTATGGCAACCTTGCCATCTTGTCTGGGCATCACTGGCAGAGACAGAAGAGGACACAAAGATATCAGGTAGACTGTCATCTGATAAGGGAAGCTGCTTCAAGATGGGCCACTCTTTCAAGATATGACAAGTAGTTAGACTTGTAGATGGTCTGTAAAACTCAAAAGACTTTCTTAAATTCCTGTGGTACTGTATTACAAATTTCCTTTCTAATCTTAAAAAGTACTGTAACTTAGTGTTTCTGAATTGTTTTCATACAGTGCTTTGTAATGCATTACAGGAATGATTCCCCTTAAGTGTCTTGAGCGATTTAGATAAGTGTTGTGCTGATAGTAGGCTGTACTGTCAATGCAGCGTCTTGGCTGACGACCTGTTGCCGAGATACGTTCTGTTCACCACACCAGACCAAATTGTGTTACAAAAATGGAAATTTAAACCCGCATCGTTTGACTATACATGTAGACGTTATGAGGAACATACACTTGAGAAGAAGAGGAACCATAAAGCTTTTCTGTTGAATTCGGCAATCACATTAAAGGCGACAACACTCTATTTCACCGAGGTTACAGTTAAGTTAATATAGCTAACGTTAACATGCATTAGCTAGCATTAGATTAGATTCCGTATCACGGTGACAGGTCACAGCGAAATGGAAACTGCTTCTAGCTAATTGCACTAGTAAAAGGTGTAAGTTATATGTTTTTCGTGTAACTACAGCCACTACAATGAACCGCGAACCGTTCGAGGCTCACGAGAAAATAACGTTCTCCCGTTACGGAATGTGACATTAAAGGTTTAACTGACCTGGCAACCTGAAAGGTTTGCTGACCAGCTGAACCAACAGCACCTTCAATCCAAGCAGGTAAAGCTTGATAACTGGTAGAAGACAAGCCCGAATAGCAGTGAGCATTTCTGCCTGGTCCTGTTACGGAGTGATCGGTGCAGAGGAGGAGCAGCTATCGGAACTGAAAGTTCAGGTTCATCTGTGGGACACGTTCCAATATGAACTCGTCAATCCTCGCTTCTTTCCTTGCCGTACCTTTCATTAAATATTTTCTCCAGAAAGACAGTGGGGAAGGAGAAGGTCATTTAGAAAACCCATTCAACCTGAAGCCTATTTTCAAATGGGCTATTCTTGAGATTGCCCACTTGACTAATTGCTCTGACAGCTCACTGTCAAGTTGACCTTGACAAAAAGCGGATCTCATGCAGCTATCGACCACTTAACAGTTGAGGTGGGATGAGTATATGATGGAGGGCACTCGTCGCTGCTGCTTGGCTGCTTGATGTGCCGTATGAGCCCTCTCTGTAGATTCAACATATTGCTCCCCTCAGCTCACTGACTATCTTATTAACTGCTCCATAATAAGTCACACACGCCAGAAGCAACAGAGGCATGGCACACCAGTCTGATCCATAATTTCCCAGGATTTATAGGCTTTAAGAACATGTTTCTCAGACGGTGCAGCTCTGCAGCTGCCCTTTGGCTGACTGCTGGATGTTAGGTTTTCTTCCCCTGGGATCACTTGAGTCCATAGCACCAGTCTACTCGTATTACAGGCTACCCAGGCCGCTGTGATAATTAGTTAAATAGGACCTCAGCTGTGGAAATCGTGATTTCTTGATACCATACCTGAGCGCTGATTTCAAGGATTTAATCAGCACACGCACAAAAAAGGGGGGAAAAGTGGTATTTCCAATAAGATCTGCTACATGATAAATGAAATTATGATGCAGCCTGACTCAAGTTTGCTGTACAAGATTTTATGATTCAAAAACAAATAAGTATATCTATATGTATGTTTATTCTAATATGCTATTTTCGATTTGCTTTAAATGAAAATATGTACTTATGCCCATCAGAAAGGTGTTGATTGAGCATCAAATTAACATAGTAATGTGGTACCATAAGTAATCAAATTAATTTTTAACAATTTGGTGATTTTAGGTTTACCCCTTTTCTGCAGCCTGAGTTTTGTCACTTCCACCTCAGCCTCAGTGCATGAGTTGAACCAGTTTTCCAAGATGCTGAAAGATTTGCCAAACATGGCTATTATCTGTGCATAAACGGAAATTTTTAATTACACGAGCGGCAATATCAAATACAACGAGCAGCCAAGCAAAGCCAGTGACTTCAATGATGAGAGCATTGTTGTATATTGGATAGCGAAGATGTGAAGATGCTGAAGGAGATCTCCGCTGACACCGTCTTGCTTTGCTTAGCATCAAATTAAGCACGTGCATTTGAGAGGATCCCAGCCAATATGGATCACTCTGCCAAATCATCTCCAACCCTCTTCTTATATAGGTTGGTTGTTTTTATGGACAATCGATAAAACATCTGTCAATCATCAAAGGACCTCAATTCTATGTTGCAACAGAAAGAAGGGGAGAAAAGACCCTCTTCCTATATTGCATATACCTTTGAACCTAAGACCCCTCTCTAAACATGAACTTGGGACAAATCTACTGAGGTGCCCCAGGAAAACATTAACCCTACTGAACTGCAGACACTACAGCATCCTTCCACATATGTGCTTATTGGTTGAGTTTTTAATGAAATTCATTGACCCGCCCCACCTGTTAATGAACATACCCTTCATCTTGTCTCCGTTTAGATTGCCATGCGTGAGTAGCTTCACATTCTGTGAGGTGCCATTCAGTTTGCATTGACCGCATGTTATTGAACAGATAAGAACTCTGATACAGACTCTACTCCGTGTACAATATCAGCACATTTTACACACAAGTACAGTTTTGAGTAATATTAGAGAAAAGTACTAGAAAATCTAAAAAATATATATATATATATCGTGTAACAGATCTTTTTCTTTTCTAGCCTATTAATGATCTAACAACACTTAAACAATATTTAATAGTTATTTAAACAATATTTATTGTGTGACAATATGCTGGGAACCACTGGACAAAATACCAAGCTGTGTTGAAAATTGGCTCTTTTTAATAGAGATCTATTTTTTAATCTGCTATAAATGCACAATGATACACCATAATGTGATGTACAATAATTAGGGTCACAGAGGTCATTTTCCTGCAGAATGAGTACATTTTCACTTATGATGATCTAAGTGCATTTTGCGGATAAAACTATTGTATTTTCACTCATTTAGGATTCCGAATATGGGATTTTGCTCGTAATGCAGTAATATTATCAGTAGTATTATCATAAAGTACTGGGATCTAACTGCTGTAAAGTGTAGTATTTTCCCTTTTCAACTAAAATAAGAAGGTGCATTTAAGTGGATCTGGAGTCATGTTGGCTGCACAGATGAGTAAAGAGGACCACTTACATAATATTTTCTGAAAATCATTTGATTGACAGGTGACTGGCACATGCCACAGGACTGAATGCTTGGCCCAGAAGAAAGAGATAAAATCAGAACAAGATCATTATCTTCACCGAATAACATTTTAAGCCAAATTTAGGAGCTATGTTCTGCAACACAAATCTGAACAGACGGCCGACTGCTGTGATGGATTGTGTTTGGCTAGCAGGGCAGAGCCAGCTGAAGTATCACTGGCACTCAAAGTAGGCCAACCATTCTCCAAGTCCTTCATTTCATCTAAATTACAATCATCTGTGTTAAAGACAGGTCTGGGCCATTCACAGTCACTTCCTTTTTTCCCCTCTTTGGCAGGGAAATCATTAGCATTAGTTTGTGTCTTGCTCGCTATCCAATAGTTAAAGTCAGACCACAACAGCAGCGCTGACAAGAAGTTGGCCCCGGTTATTAAAGTCTACTTTGAAGGCGGTTAAAAGAGCAGCAACATACAAAGAGACTGTCATCACCGCTGCTCTGACGGAGGCTGAGTGGTGGAGGCTGCGTGCGTATTTAAATGTGGACGTGTTGCAGTTAATGTGAGCTGAGAGCATGTGTGCGTTTCTGCGTGCACGTGTGAGTGTTTGTTCTGCCGCAGCCTGAGAGGTTGGGGGTCAGCGAGGCAAACCGGCCTGCTATTGTTTAAAGGAAATCGCATCTCACGCATGACTGCGGGATGATTATTTGGGATGATGGGACATCAGGGAGACAGTTCTTTATGCACATAAATACACAGACGTCCACACAAAATGAAGACGTATGCACACACACGCTCACACACGCTCACACACACACTCACGATATGCTGGGAGCAGGACATGACAGTAGGGTGTGTGATGTAAATAACATGTGAACAGCATCAAAATAGCTCCAAACAACAGTCACCTAGTCTTCTATGACAACCACTGGCTGGCTGCAAAGCCCAACTTGTCTTATTTTATAAATCCAGGCTGACAATGGCTCTACAGGACCTGTGTGTGTGTGTGTGTGTGCGCGCGTGCCGTGTGTGCTGCAAGTTCCAATGTAGTATTTATTCACATAGATTTATTCCTGGTGAGAAGAGAAGGTAGATGATAATGGATATTCTTAGCAGAAAATAGCACTAACAGTTTTTAAATAGGACGCGTGTGACAAGCTGTTCCTTAACACCTTACCCCATGTTTGTTTTCGTTACTGATGCAGTGCCACCCAGGGGAGATGGCAGGTGAAGTGTCATATTGTGAAGAAAGGGGATTTTCCAGGTGTGTCATGAGCAATTTGGGCTCCAAAGTGCGACGGCTTGTGTGACTTGATGTTGTCTTTTTCTCTCAGTTTGAGCTGCCTCTTTCTCTTCCACAGAAGCCATCTCCATCTGAGAGGCACATGATCAAGGATGGACTCAAAGCTTAGAGACTCAGCCACGGCTGCGGGCTACCCGATGTCCAGCCTCTAATGAGACAGCACATGTGCATGTATATGCAGGAAAAGACGAAGCCATGGGGAATGCCTTGTTTTGCAACGTGACAAACAAAGAAAGTATTTCTGGTATGTGTAAATAGCAGATGTCTGTCTTTGTAAGGGAGGTGAATACATGTTCAAAGACAGGATTTCAAACAGGCTCTACATATCACTGTCGATGCACAGTATGTGTCATGTGTGGTCATGTCGTTGGAGGAATGGGAGGGAATCAGTGACACCAATCGGTCACAATTGGTAGCGGCACGGTGGTGCAGTGGTTAGCACTGTCGCCTCATAGTAAGAGGGTTCTAGGTTCGAATCCCGGTCTGGGCCCTTCTATGTGGAGTTTGCATGTTCTCCCTGTGCCTGCGTGGGTTTTCTCTGGGCTTCCTCCCACCATACCAAAAACATGCACATTAGTTAGTTACATTAGTTATTAGTTAATTGGCTACTCTACATTAATTGGCTAATCACATTGGTATTGTGAGAGTGTGTGATTGTTTGTCTTTGTGTGTTGGCCCTGCGATTGACTGGCTACCCCGCCTCTTGCCCGTAGTCAGCTGGGATAGGTTGCAGCTAGTGTGATCCCGATGGATAAGTGGTATAGGAAATGGATGGATGGTGGAGTGCTAAATTAACAGTTTCAGGTCCTGAGTCCATGAGAAAAGCACAGTTTTTTTACATGCTGATTTGTGTACAGATTAAACAATAGAGGTAAGGTAAGTTAAGGGACTCTTTTCATGTAAGACATTTTTGATTTGTCAAAGCAGTAAGTGGAAGGATGGCTGCATTCCACATTCCACTTGATTTACTAAGTCACTTAACTGGATGGAGTTAGGGTTAGGGTTAGGGTTAGCTTGACCCCCCCCCCCCCGCCCTTGGTTATTGGTGTTAGTTACACCAAAATGTAGTATAATTTAGAGGTGCTGGTCAGCTGATTTTTTTCTTTTTATTTTTGAGTAAAGCCTTCCACTTTATTTTAAAGGTCTGTGACACATACAATGTCCCAAAGGGTTTTATCAGCCCACACCAGTGTAGTAGATTGCAAGTAAGAGGAAAAAATTACAAGAAACCCTCAGGAGAGGCAGTTCGGAAAGAGACCCCCTCCCTCCACAGATGGCCAGATGTGCACTACGAGCTGTGGGTGGGAAAACGCAGCGGACTGCACTGTACGTGGACAGATTGGATAATTGTTGTGTCGCCTCAGCTGCAGCCGCCACAGGCTTTCCGTGGGGAGAGAAGCCAAAGGCCAGCTTGTAAACATGAAAGTGAAACCTGAGATTTTTGAATGTGTTTGTGGTGCGCGACTGCACTCACACATATAACAACATCCTGGATTCAAATCCAGACTGACGATGTTGCCCCTCTTTTCAACTTGCAGGCATTCATGACAAAAAGAGTCACAAATGCCCCAAGAGTGATAAATTAGACTTTCACTTTAGGGATTGGGTTAAAGTAACTCAGAAAGTATGTTCTTCATGTAATAAGTGGAAATAGATTTGCATGTGTTAAACATGCTTTTAAAAAAAAAATCCAGTCAGAGTCCAGTCTTTTATTTAATATGAAGATACTGTGAGTTTCACACAGCTTTACACACCTCATCAATATTAACTTCCTTCCACAAAACCACTTGAACACACAATTCCTCGAACCGTAACTGGTCTTTAATTTCAATTTTCGGGCTAGAAATCCTTACAGCAGCTCTGGCAATGTCAAATATCTCCGAAACCTGAATTGCAATTGAGGTAAGGATTAGACCGCACAGCTGCAGAATCGCGCTTCATTTCTATGCGTATAGCACCCAGTTTGAAAGCAGAACAAAGGCAATGTGTCGAAGAAATTGGCAATGGATAGTCCCAGCAAACAACCAAAAACCTCCAGCAAAACATGAGCTTGTGGTCTGGAGTAGGTTGCACAAATGGACATTCCTGTGTGAGAGAGTCTGTGCTTGTCGATGTAGAATCATTCTTGTGCAGAAATTGTCAGCATTATGCATGCAAATTGGGTGTGCTATTAATTGATTAGTTTGTTGAGACAAAAAATCTGTGTGTGTGTGTGCGGGTTTATGTTCATCAAATACAGTTTCTCCTTGCTGTCCTCAGGGGAGTCGATGCTTTTCTGCCTTTCCATTAGTAGATGTAGAATGAGGAGCAGTGGGAGAGATATTTGCCTGCACCAATTAAGTCTGTCATTAGCTCTGTGCAACACAATCAGACACACACGACATACACACACAGTATTTAGCACATTTAATTTAACAGTCTGTGAGTCAATGTTGGTGTGTGCCTCACTTTCTGTCTGAAACCTGTTGTCACTGGACTGTGAGGAGACTCTTGCTGTCTCACTTCCTGCCTCGCTCTGCCTGTCTCTCTTTCTTTCTCTCACTACAGGACTGTGTGCACTCACAGAGACTCAAAGGTGGTGTGTGTGTGTGTGTGTGTGTGTGTGTGTGTTTGCTTCGTTGGCTTCAAGCATATCACCCACTCCTCCGTTTAACCTGACAACAGGGATGCCTCAGCTCAGTCATGCAGTCGCACAGACACACTTGCACATTTTGTTTTGGCCATGTGTGGTTGTGTAAAAGAAAATTAAATTTGATACCACCCATCTGAACTGGACGCAATGCCGTCTTTGATTATTTGTGGTACGACAGTGAGATCATTGCTGCATTTAATCTACTAATATTACCTCCTCATCCACCACACACATTAGATGATGACTGGAACAGTGTGTGAGTTACTGGGTGTTAGAAAAAAAATTACTTTTGGCTAATTTTAGATATTTGAATGTGACCATTTTCAAACTAAATTATTTAAACAATTCTGTAATGTTTCGACACAAATTTCGTTCTTGTGAGGACGCAAAATCCTCTGAACCAGCATTAAAATCACCAAGGGACAATAAAGGTCTGTTCGTGCTCAGATTAAGGGTGGTGGGGAGGGCATATTTGCATGAAAGTTGATTAAAATGTCTCATTATAATTAATACAGGTTGATGTTTTCCCACAGGAAACCTGTGCAGATGATGAATATATAATCAAACGCCCTGCATCACATCTGTTCTATGAGAAGTGGCTGATACACCTCTGAAGACAACAGCAAGCCGTGCTGTGTCGCTCTGGATTCAGGTCCTGGTTTGCTCATGTTTACCAGTATTGATTAAACTGTCCACCTGGCCAGGAGGGGGCGGCGGATGTGAGTCATGTCTAACATGGTGTTTCCCTCCCGGTCTGCGCTGAAATGCTAATAATGTACGCTGTTTGGAGAGTCCATTACGCTGACACTATCACATCTTTGTCCGTCGGGGAGGGACACATACACACCGGGGAACTAAGACTTAGAAAAAGAAAAAGGAAGGAAAAGTGCGAGGGACAGAGAGGCACGCACAGTCTGCAAAAAGCGTGTGTGTGTGTTTGTGTTGAAGCTCGGACACATCAGACACGTGTCACCTCAGCTCCAGCGCCGTCAAGCTAAACTGACATAAACAGCCCCAGGCGGCCCTATCAGAGATGGACTTTACATAACGGCTGAGTCACTCACAATCTATTTTTATGGCTTTGAGGTGTGTGTGTGAGTGCTTCTATCTCTCTGAGAGCCAATCTGAGTTTTAGACCTTCAGAATGAGGACATATTTGTGACGTCAGGTCATCCTGTCCAGGCTTCGCTGCTTTCTGGCTCCGCTGGAGGGCCCTGACTTGTTTTTGAGGTTAAGGTTAGTATAAGAGTGAAGATAAGGGAGGCTGCACTTCAAATATATTTTTTTTTTTTGTGGGGGGGGGAGGGGGTATTTATTTATTAATTTTTTCTGCCTTCGTGAGAGTGCAGCGAGAGCTGATAGGAAAGAAGCAGTGAGAGAAAAAGGGGGATGAGGTGCTACATGTGGTACTGATGGCAGCGAGTAAGTGAAACACAACAAGTGCACCTTTCAGAAAGAGGAAAAACTGGGTGCTACTTAGTGGAGTCCAGGGATTTTTGAGGTTGATACGAACATCAGTATTTTAGAGTTTACGAAACTGATCACGATATGTTGCTGTTTTTCTGCATGAATGCAAACACTTTGGATTTTCGTCCCATAAATATAGCTGTTAAGGAATTGTGCTCTAGATACATAGTGAAAAGAACAGTTGAAAATAATAAACTTGTCGGTGCTCTCTTGTGGACAAACTATGTAATAATAACACTTTTTCTAAACAATTCTGAAATCAACCCATCATCATTTGGACTCCAGTGAACAGCACTAAGGAGTGAATACTTCAACCAAGGCTGGATAGAAATTTGTTAATGATAGAAAATGTGTCCATTTAGTCCACGTGAAGTTTAAAATCCTGAAAAAATTGCATTGTTGATAAAATCTTAATAAAATCCCAGGAATTGGATCTGTTACAAATTCAGTTAAAATCAATTAGTTGGATTTTTTGCATTTTATATCCAATCTGGCAAACCCCGCCATTTTTAATAAACTGTCAACTTCACTTTGCATGGTATTAAAAGAAGTTTTAAACATCTTAATTCAGAAGTCACTTTCCAGATTTTGAAAGTGAAGAGCTGACATTCAGAAGTTAAACCAAACATACTGTTTTAACCTGTCAGGTACTTTAGAGTGGAAGTGAACCACTAAAAACAGTAAATTAACCCTAGAAGAGCAACATTTTTACAGGACATCAAACACGCTATGTGGACAAAAGTATTTGGACACTAAACCGTCACACTAACAGAGACTTTGATACACAGACAGTTTTGCAGCTATCACAGCTTCCACTCTTCTGGGAAGCCTTTCCACAAGATTTTCAAGTGTTTCTGTGGGAATTTTTTGCCCATTCATGCAGCAGAGAATTTGTGAGGTCAGACACTGATGTTGGACCAAAAGGCCTGACTCACAATTTCCATTCCAGTTCATCCCAAAGGTGTTTGATGGGGGGGTTGGCTTCAGGACTTTGTGTGGGCCAGTGAAGTTCTTCCACATCAAACTCATCCAACCATGTCTTTATGGAGCTTTGCTTTGTGCACTGGGGCACAGTCATGCTGTAACAGAAAAGGGCCTTCCCCAAACTGTTACCACAAAGTTAGAAGCATAGCATTGTCCAAAATGTCTTGGTATGCTGAAGCATTAAGATTTCCCTTCACTGGAAGTCAGGGGCCGAGGCCAACCCCTGATAAACAGCCCCGTACTACACCTGAATTCAATAGTAAAAAGTGTATCATACATAAGATAATCTTTTCTCATTCTTGAAATTTTTAAGGCTCAAACACAATAAATAACCATTAGGCTACCATCGTGAATAATGTAAAATATGAGATCAGTGTGAAAGGCAGGTTATCCTCAAGGGCACGCACTGGAAGTCCAGTGAGTATTTCAGTCTTGTTTAACTCTCATTTTACACTATTTGAATAGCTGTAATATGTTGCGTATGCCGTGGAGATAATTGTTTGGCTCAGCAATCCATATAAGTAAGATTATTCTGTAGTCGACCCTGACCTCTGACCTCCAAGCTAGAAAAGAGCTTACATACATCCAGAGAGTGTGCTGTTAAACGGTGTTAATCAGTAGAAGCCATTCGACATGCTGCTCCTCTTAGTTTATGATGTGTTATTATCTTTATTATTTTGTATGTAAAACACATAAGGAGAAGACATTTCTCATTAGGCGTGTAGAGGATCTTTTAATCAATTTAAGCATCACTAGCTGTTTGTTTGTTCTTGTTATGCAATGATGAAGATCTACAACATGTGCAGCCAAGTTAATCAATATGCTGAATAGTATGTGCAGCTGTTCAAAACTTGAAGGACAAATATTGACAGTGGAAATGTATAAAAGCGTGAATTATACACAGTGAATGCCAAACAGCAGCTTTATTAAATGTGCTTCTTCTGCCATCAGTTGCTGATGCAGCTGCTGCTCTGTGACTTCAGACGGCGCATCTCAAACAGATAACGCCGACTTTTACAATCACGCCTCTGATTGTTTCTTTCTTCATAAAGGCACTATTGTATAGGACTGCAGAACTTATCAGCATGCGGGTCAAGCATCTCTTTCCATGATAAGTTATGTGAGTTAATGGCAAAACACACACACGCACTCACACTCACACACACTTTGTCATAAGCAGTTTATGAAGGTTCTTAGGCCAGAATAGGTTAACAAATCCCCTCTCCACCGCCTCAAGCATCAATAATTTACTTTTATTCCTGAATACTTCATGACTTCAATCTCAAATTGGATCTATCAAGCTGTATTAACATTCAAGCATTCTGTAAGAAGTCCCTCCGTTAGTGCATATTCAACGGGCGAATTTCACACATGAGTTAAAATGAGAAAGTTAACAAATGGAAACAGAAGAAATACATAAAAAAAAAAATTAAGATAAAAGTCATTGTATGTCATTTTTAAACAGTCCTGTAATGTGTGTAAGATCAGAATTGTTCTCAAATTGACTTTTTAGGTCACAAACACACTTCAAAAACCACCACTCCACAGTTTAACAAAGGAAAACATTTTCAATAAACTTAAGTGATTTCAGATATGCTCATGTATGCATGAACACACACACACACACACACACACACACACACACACACACACACACACACACACACAGATACACCTGTCCTCCATGCTGAGTCCCGCTGAGCCTTCTCTGCTCCACTTTATTTTTTTTTTTCATCTGTCATTCTGGAGCATGTCAGTGTTTAACCCCCCCTCCCACGTGACCAGGCACTCTCTCTCTCACACACACACACACACACACACACACACACACGCACACACATACATACACACTGCCGTTCTTCTCTAACAAACTGCCCAAACATACATAGTCACTCAAACACAAGTTACTCCCCCTATTTATCCCTTACACACACACACACACACACACATTTAACACACAGACAATCCAGGGCAACTGTTTAAACAGAAAAACTGTTATCATATACCTTTTTTTAATTCTCTCTCTTTTTATTAGTGTCATTTACCATCTATATGTGTGTGTGTGTCTGTGTGTGTGTGTGTGTGTGTGTGCGTGTGTGTGTCATCCCACCACACTCTTTCACTCTTTCCTTTCCTCTGCAGGGGAGTACACACAACAGTTTTGGAGGCTACGGGTTTCTTCCTCATGGCTACATCCGATATTTAGGCAGCTTATGGATTTTTAAATAGTGAGGAGCCCATAGCTCAAAATAAGATGGTTTAAAATTTTTAAGCTTAAACTTGCATTTTACGTGTGAGTTGGGGGTGATGCTTGGCTGTTTAAATCCCCAGGGGTGTTTATCGGGGGGTGAGATAGTGAATTGGTGCTCCATAAAAACGCAGCTTAACTACAGCATTCAGTCAGTGATTATCGTTTAGCAATCACCAGTTTTAATATTTTATAAGGAACTGAGTCATGCTTTTCCCCTGCGAAAAGGCCATCCTTGAGATGTGACATTGAGATGTGTAACATAAATTTATATCACAGAGACTGATAGGAACCTAAAAAAGATTTCTAGAGAAGAGATTTCTAAACTCTTTTCTGCAAATAAAGACAAACTGGGTTTCGGTTTGCATTGGCCCAACTACATTCCTGCTTAAATGTCCTAAAACCTCTTAAAAAGCAACATGTCCTTGGCGTGTCCTTCACATCATTCACTTTAAAACGAGCACAATTTGTTAATTTTCCATTGGTTTGCAGATGCTGCAGATGAAAACTAAATGCTCTGGACTCCGATTAAAAATGGCAACCATACCTCACATGTTTAATGGCTTTATGGGCCATGTGACAGCATGTAGAGATTGGGGGCCAACGTGCTCGCAATATTGATAAGTCTTTCATTAAGCGTGGCTAATAGATGCTGCGTTGCTCTGTGTGTGTGTGTGTGTGTGTGTGTGTGTGTGTGTGTGTGTAAGTAAGTAATTATAGGAGCATCTTCCTAAACTAAGATTGGACATAGCATGTTGAACAAGCTCACTGATGTCAAGGGAAATATAAATGCGCTATGCGTAAAAGCATTAGCGGGGCATTCACGATAAGGAGTCCAAAAACATGGCACAAGGCAGATTAGGAATAAGACGCACAGGAGCCAATACAGATAATCCTGTTATCTTGTAAGATGCAAAATGCCAATGTGGAAGCATCCTCTGAGACCAAGATGAACTGAATATGAACTAATGCTGCAGATTTACGGAGGAGGGAAGGTGGCGGTGGTGGTGGTGGTGGTGGTGGTGCTGCGGGGGGGCGCAAACAATACTGGCAATCTAATGTAAACACTGTTGTTCTTGACCTTAAGGGACAGCCACGCCGTTTACCGCAATGTCACCGGCGCTCTTCATACTCCGTAGAGCCCACACATGCGCCCGCACAGTTTTCCTTTTGACACCAGTTCGACATCCTCCTGATGACATTGTATCACCTTTGAGAATTCACTGACAGTAACAACACTCGCTCTGCAACACATAAGCGCAGCACTTGATAGATGGTCGCTGTCAACTTGGACGAATTTGGGGATCTTGTAATTTAGGTTTTGGGACACCGGGTGCCGGTGGAGACGCACTTCGGCCATCACCTTCCAACCTGAGCGCATTTAACATTACGCACGACGGGAATACATGCGTGCACAACATAAACACACACGCAGAGGGGGGACACACACGCTCTCTCTCTCTCTCACCCTCTCTCATTCTCTCTCTCTCTCTCACACACACACACAGAGACACACACACACAGAGATAACCTAGAAACACGCACACACAACAAGAAAGACTAGACAAAAGGAAACACAGCAGACTTACGGGATGACCCTGGGCTCTGCGGGCTCCTCTGTGCACCCCATTCTGAAATCCCCGTTATTCCCCGCTTTAACGGAATCCTCAAATGCCGTGATCGCAGTCCACGTCTCGGCAAATGTACCAAAGGATCACATAGAGGATGAGGAGTATGGCGAAGATGAAGAGCGCTACGAGGATGGCCTTGGTCACCGGAGAGATGAGCGACTGCATGTCAGGAGCAGAGCCGGGCAGAGCGGCGTGGAGCTCCGCGTCCGTCCGTCCTCAGTCTGCTGTCTCTCTCGCTCTCCACCTCTCCTCTTCGCCGCTCCGGTAGCAACTGTTGAGGACGGAGCCCGGGGCTTTGTCGTGCGCGGACACACACATTAAGAGCCTGACGCGCATGCACACGCACTCCGCGACGCCAATTTATACCGGCGATCCGGGCGCGCAACGCGTGGGGGGCTTCCCTTGCTAGAAGCGGCGCATGAGTGGGCTGTCTGTCCCCAGATTCACTCTCTCTCTGTCTGTCTGTCTGTCGCACATCAGAACAGACAGAGACAAGAGAGACAGGAGTGATCACAGCCGCAGTTCGTTCAAAGAAGATTGCAGTGTAAAGACATAGATGGTATTCAGCAGGTGGAGGTTTGGGTTCAATCCAAAAGAGACGTTTCTAGACGCAGAAGTCCTAAGTTGCGCACAGAGCTGCTGCACTTGTGGGCAAACAGGTTGATTAGTATTCCTCACAGCGGAGTGTGTGTGCGTGTGTGTGTGTGTGTGTGTGTGTGTGTGTGTGTAATGGCTCGGCATGACAGGCTATCATCTTATCACGACCCTCAGCATCCCTTTTGTGACAAATCTGTAAAGTCGAAGGATTAATAGATAAATACAGATGGTTATTGCATTAAACCCAGCTCCACACGACCCGCCCTTTATTGCTGTTTTGTTCATCTTATAAAAGCTACTTATACTGTTGCCGAATACTAACTAATCCCTTTAAAAAGGAAATGCGGTCCAAAGACGTCGTGGAAACATGCTGTCAAGTCATAGATGCAGGAGATAAAAACAATATTATAAGCTAACTATGACAGGGTCATTGATGAAAAGAGGGATTTACGTACGTTTTCTCGCAAACATATAAACCAAACGCACAAGGGCACTTCTGTATTTGACATTATCACCCACTAAATTCAGAAAATTAGCCCTGGCAAGAAAATATCCTACTACTTTATCCAGATGTACAAACATCACATCAAACGTTAAGACATGACAGCATGGAAACACATTTTTAAGTAGCCTCTATAGGGTCGTGTTTAATTTCTGCATGGACTATATCAGATGACCACAAATCTCATTTAGCCACTATGCTGACTATGTCCGTGCGAGTGACTAATTAAAAAAAAGACCAAAAAACGCCAGAAATGCCAGATGATAATAATTAAGACATTCTAATAATTAAAGATAATTTGTATAGAAGTAGGTCGCCAAACTGAAACACGGGGGAGCAGCCACAGCAGCGATCAGGAGCGCACGGCTCACTAACCAATGGTGTCCACTAGATGGCGACAAATAAAGATTTTCATGCCTTCACGAAATGTGATGGTGTATTTGATTATTCCGCACACCATCATTACACGTCTTGCATAACAATCATGACAGCTATACGGGTTTAAGACGCGTAGCAGGTAAGAATAAACTATGCATCTTAAAGTTACTATGCCACTGTTGTGCTAATCACACGTATGTTATTAGTTGTCTTAGTAGCGAGCTAGCTAGTTAGCAGGCAATAATATTGTGGCCTATATTGCAAAGTGACTGAGGAAGCTTGAGGCGCTAGCGCCAAAGCGAAGTAGCCCTACTAACAAGTTTGGTGAAATGTGCAAACGAAAGTAACGTTGGTGTTTTGTCACGTCTGTGTTGTTTGATGCGAGCTAGAAATTATTGTTGAATTATGCTACTGCTTTTGGGAAGACGCGTCTAATGTAGTAAGGATGCGTTGACAGCAAAATATTACAGCAACACAGACAGAACAATGTTTGCAGCGATTTGCTAACAGTTAGCTAACTAGCTTCAAACAGGCCGTAAAGGTTTGCCGAATTGTCAAGGAAGTGCAGATAAAGTTAAACTTCCGGTCGCAGCCTTCAGATTAAAGTATTTAGCGAGGCACTTATAATAATGTAAGGGTAGTCTTAAATCAGTTATAACGACATATCGAATTGACTCGACAGAGGTTGTGAGAGAGCATTATGTATCTGTATTGGTTTTAAGCTTAGTTGGAAAGTTTATTCTGTTTGTTCTAAGCAGTGTAATGTTGAAGTGATGAACGAGCTTTAATTTTGAAGGCATATCCGCCTCTTGTCCTCCGTTTCTTCAGCCGGTGTAAATGCGATGTGACAGGCGCGACTGGCTAGCTGGCTAGCGAGAGACATAACCCACTTAACCTAAGTGACACAGTGAGTGTGTTTACATATGGGACTTAGTGGTTGTTGGTGTGTTTTGTGACAACTACTTACTTACCCGTTTCACTACTCTCGGGTCAGTATATATTAGCTAGGTACAGTGTCAAACCTGTTAATCAAACGGCCCACAAGTGCTACGTTAGCTAGTGTTACCGTTTTAAGATCAAGTGATCGCTCGTTAACTATTTAGTTCTGGTTGAAATGTGACGGCATGTTAAGTACAACAACAGCAGTGTGCTGTTGCAGTAAAAACATAAAGCTGGTTTTCTAGCTACTCGCCCAATTCTGGGTATGTCCTGTTGTGAACGTAGACTGATATTTAGCCGTCTTTGAGAGAAATATATTTAAATAAAATACTCTGCCTGGCTTATGAGTCAAGTAACGTTGCATTAGTTAGAAAATGACTTCAAACATTTTACGGCTCGTAAAATCGGCGTATTATTTCAATAAACCCTTGACTTTCTGAGTTGTTTCACAATACTTGCTGTCAGTTTACACCGTATAGAAAGTAACATTTTGTAAGATAAGATCACAGAAGCAACAGCTGACCCAGTTACAAGTGTTGACACTGTGCTTTGGGCAACACTGTAGCTGTTGAAATGAGTGGGATCATAATTTTTTTGGCAAGGTAAAAAGTCATATTCTAAGACAGTACTAAAACACGTCATGTGCAACCAGTGAATTGGCAAGTAAAACTCATGCTAACTGTGGGATGTGTAAGCTTACTATCCTTGTTATATATTAATCATTTGGACTCCAGAATCTTTGCTATTTTCACATAAAGATTTACAATGGAAATATTTTGGGCATTTGTTGTCCCTTGATGTTTTTGGTTGTGGTGTGTGATTTCACATGTGCCTTCATATCATGTCAAATGAACTAAAACACCTATGCATGTTTGACATTTAGCTTTACAACATCCTCCGGTCATCTCTCTGTTTCTTTCTTTCTTTTTTTACAGACTACTCTATGTAAGATGAACACTGAGGACAAGCTGGAGGGTATGCTGCTGAAGTGCAGCAGTGGAGGAATAGATGGAGGGGGGAGAGTTGGGCTCGTTGGTGGAGGAGGACTGGTGGTGATGACTCTGGGGGAACGATCACTTGCAAACCACCCTCTGTTGGCCGAGGATGACGACAATGAAGACGAAGATGAGGACTTGACTGGCAGCTCGCTGGTTACACATGACCTGGTTCCTCCGGAGCAGCTGATGATGCAGGAGGAGATAACAAAGAACGGTGAAGGAGGAGAAGAGGAGGGAGGAGGCGAGGTGGGAGTGCATTTCCCCCTAAAACTCACCAATAAGTTGCCCTACTTGCTTCATATGCCAGTGAGTTCATGCTGGTTAAGAAGTAGTTGATGTATTGATGAGTTTATTTCTGTGGATACTGTACATGTGGTTTCCACAACATCATAGTGAGTTTCCTTTCAAATCTTCCCATGCAAGGTTTGTCAGATGACATCAGTTCTTTCAGTATTGAAAATTCACTGAGGTATTGGCACATATATAAAAAACACCCTTGGCCCACTTAGCTGCTGTTGACACTAATGAACTGGTTTAGTGCCGGTTTGTAAAGTAGTGTCAAAGACTTTTTAAGTAATAGTGATTACATTTTGTTAGATAGCAGTCTGAAATAGTATTCTGTATTTAACATTTTAATTATGTATGATAAATATAAATGTACAAAGCCTGTCAACGCACAGAACATCATGGAAAATAACATTCTTCAATGTTAAGGATGATTTATTGTAATGAGGGATCACCTTATTCACTGTTGTGTTTCATGTTGCACCCAGAGTCTGATGTCTTTTCACTGACAAAGGCCGAAAAAAGCGTGCAAGTTTCAGCCAGTGTTTATTTTCTGTAAGAAAAAAAATTGCAATCAATAAGTCACTTGCTTAAATCTTGGAATGTGGCAGCATCATTTAAAATAAGTCAGATGGCAGATGTGCAGATGCTCCCAGAGCAGCTGCAAGATGTGATTTCTCAGCATGTCCTAGGCATTCTATGACTTGAGGTTTCTCTCGGGTCTATTTTGCATCCAGCAGAGCTCCTCCGCAGAGGATGCTTGAACCACATCAATTGACTTCTTAAAATGTGGAGGAGCAGCTGCTCCGCGGTGAGGTCCTCTCACACATGTGGAGCACTTGCCCTGTTGCACCTGTCTGACCTGGTTTAGCTGCTGGATGGGTGGATGGGCATTAAAGAAGGTCATATGCTGTGTGTTAAATGTCTTGCCCTATCTATGGTTCTACTTTTACAGCTGGGCATCAAGCAGGAACTGAAGCTGTCAGAGCCACCGCTCCAGATAAAGAAGGACAAAAAAGGAGTGAAAGACCTGATGATGTGTCCCAAGAAGAAAAAAAGGAAGCAGCGTTCGCCAGCAAAGGTGCAAGTCAATTTTGTCTCAGAAATCACAAATTTTAAATGTCCTAACTTGCATATGTGTGAGAATTTTCGCAGTAGCAGCTGTGAGAGTGAAACAAACATTACTGTATGTTTTTCTTTGTTTTTCTGTTGCAGATTCTCAGCATCAATGAGGATGGATCACTAGGTATACAAAACCCCAAGTGTCACATCTGTGTTCATTGTAACGCTGCATTCAGAACCAACTACCATCTACAGAGGCATGTCTTCATTCACACTGGTATGAATTACTGAATTACATTTCTCCATTTCTCAGAAATTGGAAATAAAAGTTGACAGTGGATGATGGTTGTTATTTGTGATATACACTGAGGTTTATATGCATTATTCCAAGGTGAGAAGCCATTTCAGTGCAGCCAGTGTGATATGCGCTTCATTCAGAAATATCTTCTCCAGAGACATGAGAAAATCCACACTGGTGAGTGAAGAACGAAGTCGGTCAGCTTACACTGAGATTTTAGTTGTTTAAGTCTCAAATGATTCATCTTTGTCTTTTTCCTTTTTTCCTCTTTTGTTCAGGTGAAAAACCTTTTCGTTGTGATGAGTGTGGGATGAGGTTCATTCAGAAGTACCACATGGAGAGACACAAGAGGACTCACAGTGGAGAGAAGCCCTACCAGTGTGACTACTGTCACCAGGTAAGCCCTGTTTTTGTTTCCTTTTGTATCTGGAAGTAGTAAAACTAACACAATGAATATAATGGAAACATAGGTATTTGAAACAGCATAAAATCTGAAGTGGTGCTCATATTATTAGTTTTTACTTGGGCTGAAATGCAGGATGTAGAGTGAATTGTGACAAATGGTAACCATAACCCAGTAATTAAGTGAGTAGGAAAGAAAAATAAAGATACAGTAATGAAATAAAACTGATGTCACTCATGTCAAGGTTGCTGTAGAACAAGAATAAGAACTAGCAAAATTAGCAAGTCGAGTTTTAG
The DNA here is from genome assembly GCF_020382885.2 of Scatophagus argus. Lineage (NCBI taxonomy): Eukaryota > Metazoa > Chordata > Actinopteri > Scatophagidae > Scatophagus > Scatophagus argus. Next base: position 15,466,895 of record NC_058503.1, on the reverse strand, counting down.
CAGAGAGGCCACTGAAAATATTGAGTACCACTATGAGCACCACTGAAAGTGTTAAATTGAATTTTCTGTATTGTCTTACCAATGGTTTATCACTACTGTTTTACTTGTACAATAGAGTAAACATATGTCATCCTCTATCCACAGTACTTCTCCAGAACAGACCGAGTTTTAAAGCACAGGCGAATGTGTCATGAGAACAGAGAGAGAAAGACCAACAAGGCAGCTGGTAAAGTTGGGCCTTTGCATGAAGGAGATTCTTTAGGCCTCCCCTTTCTTGCCAAAGAGAGTTCATTGCCCAAGAAAAAGCGCCAGAAGTGCGCAGACAAGAGTTCAGGTGCTTCCACTGCTGCCCAGACAGATAGCAACGTTGTCACTGTTGTAGAAACGGTGGACAAGGAGGAGCAGAGGCGGAGTAAAATTGAAGGTCTACCTCTCTATGCTGTGCCCTCCAAAGTCAAACATGAGTATGTGATTGCAGACTATTCTGTGGAACTCACTGAAGAAACAACTAGTCAAAACCAGGAGGGAGATGTGTCAACAGAAGACACTACTTCTCCCAAACTAGTTCTGAAGAAAATCCCCAAGAGGAGTCTTAAACAGTCCAGTGAACAAACTCCTCCCTGCTTGTCCACGTTGTCTTCCTTTGAAGAAAATACGAAGGTCACGCAGTACACCTTCGAAATCGTGGACAAGCAAGGCCTGTTGGATGTAGAAAGCAACACCGAACTCGAGTCAGTTGAAACTCTTCAAGGAGGACCAGCGAAGCCAGCAACCAGCAGCACAAACTACGATGACGCCATGCAGTTTCTTAAGAAGAAACGTTATCTTCAGGCTGCAGTGGCCAACAGCAGTCGGGATTATAGCCTGAACACGAGCAGCATTTCTTCTCAGCCGCCTGTTACACAAACTGTTGTGTCAACTGTCATCGACGAGACTGTCCCTGCCACCATTCTGGAGCCTCAGCCCATCAACGCGGATATTAAAGCAACACATGACAAGAACGTATTGCCAGATGAGGTTCTTCAGACGCTGTTGGACCATTACTCCAACAAAGCCAATGGGCAGTCAGATATTTCCTTCAGTGTGGCCGACACAGAGGTGACATCAAGCATTTCCATTAACTCCTCTGATGTTTCAGAGAGCAGCCCCGTGGAGAGCCTTGGAGCTTCTAGTGTCCAGGCTCAGCCAGCTACTGAGAAGGTCAGCCTTTTGCAAGAGTACTCCAAGTTTCTCCAGCAAGCATTGGAGAGGACCAGCCAGAACGACAGCTACCTGACCAGCCAGAGCCTCAGCTTGGTCTCTGAAAACCCCACCTTAGCTGGACAACCTTTGTTCTCCACTGAGAAACAGTTTCCTTCCCCCAGCAGGTTCAAATCAGGGATGAGTTCTCCACTAAGGTCCACTTTAGAGAAACCTCACTTTGGATTACTGGTCGGGGACTCCCAGCACTCATTTTCATTTTCAGGTGATGAGACCACCCCTCCCTCCGAAGTGTCCCCAGCGGAGGAAGACTTTCTGGAGCAGGTCTCGCCCTCCAAAAAGACAGACTCTTCACAAGGCATACTGCAGACTTTTCAAATTAGCTCCTTTGACCAGAACTTCAAATCTCATTTCCAGGCGTCAAGATCTGGATCCTCCTCACAATTTACTGTTGCCAATGGACAATTAAGTCTTCGAGGACACAGCACAGATTTCTCAGAATTCCCTTTAGTCAGAGTCACTGAGACAAGGTCTCAACTGAACTCCTCTCCTGATGTTTCATCCAGTGAAACTTTTGGCTGAAGGGAGAGGTGTATGTGTGCGTGGAGGGATGCATTTCTGTTTATAATTTCAGCAGCACTTTATCTCATGTGTCCTGTTTTGCCAAAACAAGTCCCATTGCAACTTTTTAAAAGCATTTTGTTCTAAAACAAGTTAATGGTTTTTTGTTTTTTTTTGTTGTTGTTGTTAAGCGCAACCTCATAGATTTAAAATACTGAAAATTGATAAATCATAATTAGCATTACCCCTTTAAAAAATGGATTGTAATTGTGTTTGGGTATATTTCTTGCTCCAGAATGTACACTAAAAGATTAAGTGACCAAAGTGTAATACAAGGGAGCGAGTAGAGGTCGTAGAGTTTACCTTCATTGTTTTGTCAATCAGTTTGCCTTGCACAAAAAAATGGTCAAGTAACACTTGCTGCTTTATGCAACATTTCCACTTATTGAAATATGGGCCCCTAGTTATGTATGCCATTTTGCTCTTACTGCATCTACCTCCCTTTTATTCCAGCTGTATATCTCCTGTTATATTGTCTACTGAAATGACACCATGATTAGATCATAACTGATGCTTCGCTTTACATTGAAGTGACTTTACTGTCAATTGAAATGAGTGTTTTCACATCTTATGCGTTATGAATGCCACAGTAAAGATTAAACTGATTGTATTTTTCAGATATGGAATCTTAATTTATTTTCCATTGAGAGATTAGGCCTAATTTTGTTGGCATGATGGCCAAAAGGAAGAAATTATAGTTCTCATTCATCATTTGTTTAACATTGTGTGGGTTAATGCAATCCCTTTGAATTTCTTGAAACTGATTCTTTTACAAATGTGACTCTAGTGCAGGATAGGCTGTGTAATAAAAAGGCTGGGATGTATTAGATGTAAAAAGTTGTAAAAGTTCCTCACAACCCCCAAAAAGATTTGGGTATCAAATAGCTGCACACATGTAATGGTTGCAGGATAATTCTTAATTTCCTTCAGAAGTATAGATGAATTGTAGTGAATTTACTTAAAAAGATTGTGCTTAATCCTTTGCACAATTTGCACACTTTTCACTACAGGGAATGTAGTATTGCTTTCACAGTGGAGTTGAGATGAGATTTCTGGGACTGACTTGTCAGCGGAAACCCTTGTGTTGGATGTGTGTAATTAGATGTTTTTTTTTCTTTCGTCACTTAAAACGTAGCTCTTGTAGATGCCGTTTTATACTACTTTGATTGTTCTTCTTGAAAAATGCACAGTTTCTGGGGCAAAATAAAGGGACTAGACCCCCTCGAATTGAGTGAAAGTCAAAGTTTTATTAAGGATTAGATTATGAGAGACAGTACATGAGGAAATGAGGTCCTTAGGTTTCCAGTTTTATTAGTTTTGCAGCCACGTCTTTTTTTTTTTATATATATGCATATATATATATATAAATATTCCAAGCTTTCCTTTACTCATTCCTGTTTGAGTGTTTGTTTCTTCCTACGCAGTGCTCTAAGGCTACTCATTCCACTTGCACAATAACAACAAACACATAAGCTATCAAACTATTCTGTCTGTAATACTTTGAGATCTGGGAGCTTTATTTAATTTTGCCCATCATATTTTGTATTTTTGCAAGAAATATAACAGAGGTTAATTTTCAAACTATTACCTGTGGTTCGAAGGAAATGGCATTTTAATTGAGTTTCAGTTTGTGTATATGAGTACAGAATTATGTTTCAGATATCTGTAGTTTTGATAATTACCACCTATTTGCTCAGAATTCAGTTGTAAGCCACATCTGTTCAGGCCTTGTTGAAGAAAATATGATTGAGTGAAGTCCTTTCTGTACTTCATCACACTGTTGATTGTTTTCCATGTGTACATGTATGTGTGATGTCTGATGTGCTACTGTGTAAAATATGTTTTTATATGCACCATCGAATTGGGTTTGAAAACTGATGTTAAGCTCCCTCTTGTTACAATTTTACTGACAATCAGGGATGGACGGCAAGTACGTTAATCACCAACCATGCTCTTTTTACTCATTGATCATTCCCACTAGAATTTATAGAAAATATTCTGCTGTAAATACATTGTATATTTTTATGTTCCGAGAAGTACTGTTAGATCTTTGTGTCAATAGAGTGACGAATCTTGTGCAAGAGACACTTCTTGTCAGCGGAAGGCACGTTAATTAGTTCTCCGGCATTTATTACAATCAACAATGAATCTGTTTCACTTGCTGACGAGATGTGGCTTTCTGAGATTTGTGTATATACATCTCACCCCAGAGGAAAAGTGAAACTTTTATTGATGATTGGTTAAAGTGATTTTTTTTTTTTTCAATGCAGTTGATTGATTTACTGTATACAGCTGTACCGGTGGTAATGAAAAGCCCAGCCCCAGAAAATGTTCACTTGATTTTAAAGTAATACTTCACCATTTTTTTTTTGTTTTGTTTTGTTTTGATGTTTTTTTTGTTGTTTTTTTGTATCGAATACGTAACCTCAGCAGCTCTGGCTGTCAGTGTCATGTCAGTTAAAGTAGGGTTTTTGATGGAGTATAACTCAAACACATACGTTTTGTGGTTGAAATATTCCACTAGCGACCCACTTCACAGTAAGCAGTTATTGAAAGCACAGTGCAGATGAGTTAATTCTGCTTCAGTGTATTGTATCTCATGAATAATATCAGCCGCATTATATATTTTCTTTCCTTTTAATTAACTATTGTCAGTAACCTGGCCATAAGTGTCCTTGTATAAGCTAGAGAAAAAAAAAATATTTGTTTTGTGTAAAAAGATCCGAATTATGAACTTTTTGATAAAAACTATTTTTGAAACATGTCATTTATGGCACTGATATGTACAGTATATCATATGCAGTTAATATTGCTACCCTCATTTATCTCTGTACAAGTCGTTTGTGTCAAGATCTTTGAAATGCAGACGGGAATCTCCTCGAGTCTGAGCTTCTGACTTTTCTTACGTTTTAAAGAACTTGACGAGGAAGCCCCGCTGCTTCACTGTATGGTTTGATCTCAAGTTAGACAGTAAGGTTTATTTGCATGGTCTCTAACTTGTTGGGTCGAGTGAACTTGTTTTATGAATAATGTGCAGCTTTAATTGTAGCTGAGTAATTTCGGTCAAGTAACCCATATGATTAGATTTTTTGCAATATGTTATGATTTGTAAACAATCTGATTAAACTGTTGTTTTGATTGTTGTGTGTCATGTCCTTATAAATAAAATAATTCACAGTATTTGATCTTTTTATTTTCATTCATTGATTTTAGCCTACAAATATTTACAAATATCCTCAAACTGAAAAAAGATCAATCACAGTTTGCCAGAGAACAATTTGAAATCTTTAAATGTGATGTTTTTTCCAACCAACAACCAAAACCCAAAGATATTAAAGCAGCAAATCCTCACACAGTAGGAGAAGGTGAAGTCAAGGGGAACCATTTGCTGGTTTGCTGTAAATTTCTTCAGTTTGCTGCCTGTTGACCCATTATTCCTGTCGTTTTCTCTTCATTCTGATGTGATGAATCCACAAATCTCTGTCTGTGTGACCATGGGTAAATATGACTGTAGACTGGCTGAATCAGTCAGAAATGTGGGCCTGCAAAACAACCATGTGGCTCAAAAACAAAATCTCCCTGACACGCTACAAGGGAAGAATTCCGCAAATAAAAGAGATAAGGATATTCAGAGGTACGTGCTTTTCTCAGCTTTAATCATTAGTCAACCTTGCCTACTGCAGCAGGGCTTGCCAAAACTAACACAGAATCCTTGTGCAAATCAACAACACGCCCTGGAAGGTAACCAGCGACAACACATCTATTTAAAGTTACCTGCCGGCTGTTTAATGTTTCCATAAAACACCTTGTTAACAACAGGAGGAGCTGGGAGTCCTGACTGGAAGAATCACTGAGGCACAATGGAAAAACGCCTTTGAAATGTTGATAGCTGGTTATTCCTCTCTTTCACAGTGGAATGTTATGGGACTCTGTGAAAGGTAAGTTTAGCTAGGCTAACTGTTCAGGAGTTTAGCTTCATGAGTGGATATAACGCCACGTCAGATATAAGTCAAATTTAAAATCATATGCAAGTATTTGCCTTGTAAAATTTGAATAAATAACTTTAGTGAATGCTAGCGTTTTCGCACCAATAAGCACTTGCTGTGAAAAAGGTTTTAAAATTAACGTGACACCGTTTGTTTGTCTGCTGCCACAAACTGTACTTTATTGGCAAATCAGTTTCGAAAAATGAAATTATTTCTATTCCACCGTATTTAATGAAATTGCCGTTTTGGTTAATGCCTAATTTAAGAGTGAATACGAGTGATGCAGTGAAGTTTACCGAATCTTATGTTACCTTTCCATTAGGAAACATTAAATTGTCAAGTTTGTGAATTAGGCTTGGTTTGGATGGTATCATCGAGGTTTGGCAGTGAGCAGTTAACGCTACTCTTGCAACACATATAAACGATAGCCTTAATACTAATTTAAGTTTCAAGCAAGTTTAAAAAAAAAAAAGATTTTCTTTAAAGCACCGTGTCGAAACGTGTAATTTACAGCTAAGTTTAGTTAAAACTGTTGTAAAAATCTGTTGACGTCTGTGTTCGAATAACGCCTCGTATTATACCACTGCAAACTAGGCCTGTCCAAAGTGATATTGTTGGAGTTGTTTGTTAGTAACTTGCCAGCCTGGCTCTTGAGTCGTTATCAGCTGCAGTGCCAGGAGCACACCCTGCTGTATCCGGGTGCACTGCTGCTGCACCTGTTGTTTAACCCGGACAGTCGGTTTAGTTTAGACAAACTCAGCTAACTCCTTCAGCAGAGCAAACTAATGTGCTCACCAAGTGATGAATTGAAACACCAAGCTGTATTATTTTCATGTTGATGTTTATAAATGGGGCCATCAGCACAAACCCAGCTGTTTACACCTGTAGGTTGCAATGGAAACCCTGCCTGTAGGTTGGACTGTGCACACCTGTGACCAGGAGGGAGACGGTGCGGGACTGTTGAAGGGCGCCGACACAAACACACATGTCCACGACTTGTTTCATGAAGATGCGCAGGTGGGCTGTTTGCTCTGAAATCCTCCTCCTTTATCCGCTATCCACTAACATCCACTCATATGTTTCTTGTTGGGTTTGAAGCTCTTCACCCCTCGTCTTTGTTCGGTCACAGGGGTTTGGTTTACCTTCCTGTAGGGATTAATGTGTCTAATAATGTTTCATCAAGGTTTTTCAGTCCTTCCATCATCTGACGTTGTCCATTAGAAGTTTTAAAGGTAATCAAAGCAGACAAACAATCTTCTCTAAGACCTGGAATCACCACAAATTGCACTGCAGAGGCCGTGATTTTGTTTTTGTGCTGTTATGAGTTTACAGGAACTTTCCTGATGTCTAAAAAAATGAATACAGTAATGACTTCTGACATCTTTAAACCAGCCAGTATTTTTATTAACTGTTGTGTGTCTTCGATCAGGGCTTCCAGCAGTCCAGCCAGCCGTGGTGGAGGATCAAATTGTTTGTGTGGGAGCCAGTACTCTTCGGTACCTGGGATGGAGTTTTCACCACGTGCATGATCAACATCTTCGGTGTGGTGCTGTTCCTACGCACTGGCTACCTGGTGGTTAGTACTCATACACTGTGTTGCTCTCGCTACCTCATTTTCCCTTTCTCTTTTAAATATAATCCTTGTAAACATCAGGCAACTGATGTAATAAGCAGTTGCCTGATATTTATGTATTCTGGCAATTTGCACAACCCTATCCAGGCAGAGAAACTGTATTCTTAATTTGTCTTCTATTAAGAGAGAAAATTTGCAAAATTGAGTTGTTGAAGTGACAAAATAACAAACCTAAAAGATTTTACTGTCTGAACCATAATCCATAAATTCTTCAGGATGAGGTAGTCACCCTAACTAAATGCTACGTGCTTAAGACAACACTGGAACTGCATTCTTATACTGTGGAACAGTCAGGAATAATGTCTGTTGTGTTTAGGCAGTGTCTGCCATATAATGAGCAGTGCCAAATATTCAGACAGATGTAGAAAAACCTACATTGTCTATGATGAGTTGAAGTGATGTGGACCATTTGCAGTCTGGTTCTTTCTACATGGTTGATTATAGGACTGGGCCAATGGATGAAGCACAAGAGACCTTCATCTTATGTTTATTTTCACTTCTACAACGACATAGTATGGAGGCTGGTAATGACTGTGTACCTCTGTCCAGCTCTGTTGAAGCTTTTGATTTTTATTTTCAGCTGCAACCATCATTAGGTTTGTGTCATCCTGTCAGTTGATCGCAAACACTTTGATGTACATGTGCAGAAAACACAGCTACAAAGAGCCTGTGATCTTAATTGCTACATCCATTTGGGTTTAACTTGAGAGCTAAAGCATAGTTTGAAGAGGAAACCCCGTCTTCCACGTGGCAGAGTGAGAGGCTTTCTTATTGCTTATTGTGCAAAAGTAATGAGTGTAAATTGTCCCTGGCTTAATAGGCTTGAATTTACTATATGTAGATCATTGCAAATGGTAGAGAAAGCAGAAACGTGTTTTGAGTGACAATTTTCTCCCCGTTTTCTTGTTTTAAACGCATGTAAAGTAAAATAAAAGGTTGGTTAATTCTTTAAGATATGATTTACAGTATTAATGTTGATACTGAGACAAAGAAAAAGAAAAAAGTGTGCAGACATGTAAAGAGACATGATGTATGATGTATAAAGTGTGCAGTGAATTGTCTATAAAGCACTGAGCACATACGGTACGGTATCGTCAAGAACGTCCAGTGTGCGTCACTATAAAGCTAAATGTCATGTTGTATGTTGCAGATGTTGGACGTGCATTGGAGACTCAGTATTTTGTCTTATTTTGTCCCCCAGGGGAACACAGGTGTGCTGCTCGGGATGCTGCTTGTCTCCTTGGTCGTGCTGGTTGCTTTAGTGACGGTGATGTCGGGGATTGGTGTGTGTGAGCACTGTGGTGTTGGGAGTGGAGGAGTCTACTCTATGATCTCCACCGTCCTGGGTGGAAGGTTGGGGGGCACCGTGGGCCTCCTTTATGTGTTTGGACAGGTGAGTAACAAATCTGCACTTTAACTCGGATTTGAGTGATTGTTTTTAATATTTATGATTTTCTGTTTTCTGCCTTGCAGTGCGTAGCTGGAGCCATGTACATCACAGGTTTCTCTGAGTCGGTGGCGGAGGTGCTGGGCCTACAGGGCCAGTGGGTGGTGCGTGGCATGTCGGCGGTGGTGCTGCTGGCGCTGCTCGGAATCAATCTGGCGGGGGTCAAGTGGATCGTCCGACTCCAGCTGCTGCTGCTGGCTGTGCTGGCTGTCTCCACACTCGACTTTGTCATTGGCACCTTCACACACCTCGACCCAGGTAGGGCTGGGAGTCATGAACATCGAGATGGAATCAGTAATGATGTTTTGTGTCTTCTAATACTCCAGAATTATATTTATGCCAAATCCTCTGAAGGAGCATTTAGTCGGATTAAAATTATTTCAACATTTAGTAAACAAGTGAACTTGCTTCAGGCATTAACTGAAGGAGAATCCAAACCATTAAGAATACCCTGAAAATAAAAATTAAAAAATCGCAACACTTACTGTATCAAAGGAAAGGAAGCAAAACACAGTTAATGGTGTTTACAGCATATGTGTGTGTGAGTGTGACTGACAGCTGCAGGTCAGCAACAGGTGTTGGTAGAGCTGGTATTTCAGTTTGTCAGTTCTGACTGGCTGTTAGTTGTGACAGTTACCGTCATCCTACCGTGGCATGGTCAGCATCGAGAAGGTAGAGAGATGGCATGTTGTTCTTGGAACAGATGAAAAAATGTCCAAAATATGAATAGACCTTTGTCACAACAGCCGTTTTTGTCTTGCTGAATACAGATTAATAAGTTAACCGTTGGAATGCAGGCCTCATTAATGTTATTAGTTCCTACTGTGCCTTTCCTGCTGTGACAAACCGAAATCTATGCTGAAGAAGAGGGAAATGAACTTGTTATTTAGGGAAGAATATAGACACAGGAGTGCTTTGACGCTAGCAAGGTTATCAGCGTTCAGTTTAGCAAATTTTATTCAGAAAGTAAAATGAGATGTAGTGGAGTAGAAGTATAAAATAGCAGAAAATGGAAATGATTAAGTATAGCACTCGTACTTAGTTACTGTTCATTCACTCACTGTTTAGTCTACTTTTTGACTTGATAATTATTATTTTTTTAGTTGTTATTACTCCAAACATCAGTTATTGATCTTCTTCTTTACTAATAAATAATAGACGATCGATCTTTAATCCATAGTACAAATAAGAATATCGTGCTCCTGAGTTTTTAGCTAATGCAGAAAAAACCGTCTCATCTGTTCTGTGAGCATCAGCTCTGGCAGTTTGGACAAACTGAAAGTCTGTTAACTCAAGGTCATGTTGAAGTTAATAATTTCTTAAAATTCACTGATTGTTTTCTTTATTTCAGCAGTGTCGTCGGGAGTTCAGTAAAAATCTATTTGTGTGTGTGTGTGCGTGTGTGTGAGAGAGAGAGAATATAAGGAACTGAAATGTTGACTTGAATGTTGAATGCCCATTCAGGCCAGTAGGTGGAGCTGTCGTATCACTTATTATTGTCAGTATTATTCTTACAGATCACTTCTTCATGGGATTGTTGTCCGTGTAACAACCTTTCTGCTGACACATATCTTACGATTTTTATCACGTCTGTTTTTCCACTGAGAACTTTCTTTGTCCTCAGCTTGTGGTTGGTTTTGTTAGGAACTTCTGTAAAGTGCTGTTTTCCTTCTCATCTGGCTGAGAGTGGCAGCTTGTTTATTGTGAAGATTTTTTCTCTTTCTTTTTTTTTCTTTTGTGGTGAGGAAATGTTGCCTTTTTTGAGTAGATTGTATTCTTTTGCTGCCCTTCAGGAAGTCCTTCCCCACATTTCCTGTTCTCACTTATTATCAACGTCCTGTCCAGTGGGAAGAGAACAGTGTTCCAGAAATCAAAGCCATTCTTTATGTGAACAGGACTTTGAAGGTACAAATAGTCACTAATACCTCACATAAAAATAGTTATGATAATAGAAAAAAACGTTTAACAGCATATCAAAAGCCTATCCTGCGTTCTTTTTCCCAGCAAATTACAAAGCACTTACTGTACCTGTCCAGCCATGACCAGTTTGTGCAAGATTAAGCTTTACTACCCATACGCCTGTGTAAAAATATGTATAAAAATTATCCACCCACCCCTCCCAACCTACAACCTTCTTCATATTGCAGTAGGCCAGAAGAAACTTGAGATAACTATAACCATGATGGTTACCCCAGGTTTTTCAAATTAAGAGCTGCTGTGTGTGTTGTGGTGACCTCATGGTTGGCACAGGACCAGCAAGTCCACTAGCTGGTTGAAACAGCCCACATTAGCGTGTGCTCACTGAATGCCGAGGCACATCCTGAAGGAAAAAGAGCCACTGCCAAAATCATGTGGTCACAGTTTGATAACACGTCCCCTATGCCCACTTGGCAAAACCATCACTGTGGTAGGTTTCAGACTATGGTACATCACTGCCATACCTATATGTATGTATGTATGTATGTATGTATGTATGTATGTATGTATGTATGGTATGGCTTGTCTGCTGCTCAATCATGACTCTGGCTCCAAATGATGTCACCAGTGCAAGACGGCAACGCTTGTATCCGGGATGTTTTGGCTTCACTTTTGTACAGTGGAAGGAAGTGGAGATGCATTGTCCCTCTTTAAATATGTTAATGGTTGAAACATTTAACATAGCTCAGAATAGCACTTTATAATCCCCAGTGGGAGGCCAAATCATCTCCCAATTGTTATCTTTGAGTTTAGAAACCGATTCAGTTTGGTCAGCAACACTGCCAGGGTATCATCTCTGCAGGCAAACAACTCAAAACAAAATCTTCTGAGTGTGGTGCACAGATCAAATACAATCTGACATTCTTTACCCACTTCCAGTCCATTCAGCTGGAGCCTATTCCCCACACGACAGGAAGCAGTAATGTGCTCTATGGATCTGGGGTTTAGGGTGTTAACCAGACTCACCCACATTTTTGGAAAATGACAAAGGGAGAAAGCCGGAACTGAGATCTGAGGCCTGCTGCTGCTCCAGAGACCGCTACATCATCTCTCCCAGTGATCCGCAATATAATATATAGTTCTCAGTCATCCCATTGGGGACGTGCCCCACCTCTGTAACATCACAGCCTGCCCTGTTCTCCATGCACAGCAGTTTATACCGGTTAATGTGGGAGGGTAAGAGGTCGGTCAGATGGAGGGAAAGGCATCAGATGTTCATGTAATCTGACTACACATTCCAGTCTGTGTCAAAGGAATGCTGAGCCCCTCTGCCTATACACCTGCTCCTCAGACAATATACAAACTAATATATTAATATTTTCAATACAGCTTTTAATCTTTCTACCAAACATCACCGTACAATTGATAACCCCCAACTAGTCATGTGATGTACAAAATAAAGAAGAAGAAACTACTAGCTGCAGAAAAAAAGAATGCTCTTTGACTAAATAGATTTATGATAGCTGTTTTTTTCTTCCAATGTTTACAACATTGATACCATTGATACCGCTCAGCAATGCTTTGAGCTACATGCAACATCAATATGCTAACATGCTCTCAGTGAGAACATGCTCATGAACATCATAGTTCAGCATCTTAGTATACTTAGATCTGAGGCTGATGAAGATGATGAAGTTTTGACTTGAATATGATGCTATATGAAAGGGAGATTTAGCAATTAAGCTCAAGGGATCACCAAAAATTATTATTTATTATTATTTATCCTGGGGCGTGTTATCAAGTCAATAAATGTGAAGATTTTTCACAAAAAGAAATCCCCTGGATTCATCCTCTGGGGAACATGAATGTCTGCAGCAGTATTTTATAGTGGGCCAAAGGGGTGAACCAAATGCCATCCTTTTAGCCATGTTGCTAGCACAGCTAAAACCCAATACTAAGCCTATATCAAGGCTGGATTACCAATCAATCAAAGCAGGCAAGTGTCAGTTGGGTTCCAGAACTCTAGTGACCCCAAAGCCCAAAGCTGAGGTGTTGTTTGAGAGAGTAAAAAAGCTCTGCTACAAGTACAAGCCTTGCATTCAAAATTTTATGCAAGTAGAAGTACAGAAGTAATAGCATCAAAAAATACTAAAAGTACAAAAAGTGTGCTTTGCCAAAACCTCCCAGTCAGATTAACGTGACCATGCCTTAAATAGGAGCATAGTATGAGGAAGGTGAGCATGTACCATAAAATGAGAAACCTTCACAAAAGTTATGTCTGTCTCAAAAGTCTTTTTTAGCCTTTTGTTTTTGTGTATTTTTAATCCACAGCTCTTGAGATCAAATGCTCTGACAGTGTATCTAATTTGTGTTTAGATAAGATAATATAACATGAGATAAGATAGGCCTTTAATAGTCCTGCACTGGGGAAAGTCACCTTGTTCCTGCAGCACAAGGATAGCAAAAATGAAGGTGCGGGTAGGTCGAATAAAAAAGACATATAAAGTAAAAAAAAAATAAGAGAATATTTGACCCACTCAAATGAATAGAGTCAGGCCTATTTGGATATTGGCGTATGATGTTGTAATATGGGTGGGGAGCCCATGGTGCAGACATGGACACTCACTGCCCTGGATTTGTTAGATTCTGATTGTTTTGACAGAGGGCGGTCTCATCGGGTCACAGAGTGAGCAAGAGTTTGGGCTCCTAGTCCCATGTCAGTTTTCACTGCCTCTTTAAATTCATATCCTGGACAACATGTGCACTTCAAATAACTGGTATATCCAGCCCTCGTGGTTTTGAATTGTGTCTAAAACAAAAGCAAAAAAAATGAGCGTTCTCACTCTCTGTCTCCGTCTCTTGCTCGCTCTCATTCTTTCTCTCAAACTTGGAAGCTGCTGAGCTTCTGAAAAGGGTGGTGACTTCCTTTTGGATAAACATGTCATTAATCTGAGAGAACACATTCTTTCCCATCGCAAGATAACCAAGGGGGAAATGTCCGGTGTTGTAACATAGGCGGGCCCTTCAGATTGTGTAGTTTTAAATGGCCCCCACCAATGGAGACCATTCTCCCCTTCCTGCATATTCAACAAGTAGACTTAAACAGAACTGACCTGTCGTGACATTAGACTGCCTATTGTTATTGTTGTGCCTCGCTGCCTATTTTTGTCATTCACTTTGATCAAAAAAGACATGTAACAGCCTCTAATTCCAGATATGAGATCCCAGTTCAGTTGGTGCTGTAATATTTGAGTAACAATTTTTGCAGGGAACATTAGTATGCATTCCTCAAGTTTCTTCTAGTTTTTGTATTGCGGGCAAAAGATTAAGTTGGAAGAATATAAAAATTTAAGAATACTGCATGGTCCACTAGCATCTGACTTGTATCAATTATTTAAATTTTGTAAAAAAAAAAAAAAAAAAAAAGTAAAAAACCTTTAACTATAACTGATGTAGTGTGAAGGATGTTTCAAACACCTGGTGTCTGCATCTGTGGTTCTTTCCAAGGAAAATTCCCCGCTGCAGACATTTCCAGTTAGACTCAGCTTCTCCAGGAGCTGCATTACAAAAACTGACCAATAATCATCTAGGGCCAAAGATGGTCACTGTATACTAACAAAACAAGTAGACAAAAACACCACAGTAATGATCCCTTTACGCCGTGGAGTTAAAACTTAAAGTAGCTGCAGGCAGCAGTACAGCAAGCAGCTTGGAGTTTGGCACTCATTAGGGAAATGTTGAGTTCTTTTAATCAGAATTGATATAAATCTAAATCTAAAGCTATCACATCACAAGACTGGACCCATGTGCAGTTTGGTGCAGTTTTATTTGAAGAAAAGTTGTAATCTAGTCAGTGTAATCTTTTTTTGGATTACTTGAAAATTACATTGATTACTGATGTTGAAAATATTGCACCTTTGCACCACCTATTGCTGAAACAATGGATGCATCACTGTAACATCATAATGTCCTGTTGGATTGTCCGTCTGTACGCCTGGACGCGATATCTCAGGAAAACCTTGACAGAATTTCTTCTTCTTCTGGCAGAAATTTTCACATAAACTTGAGGATGAACTGGTAAGAATTTGGTGTGCGAGGGTCACTGTGACTTCACAAAACACAATTTCAGCCATAACTGAAAAATTTACATGCTAGTTAAGCCAGATTTCACACAAGTGATGAAGTGAGGATGCTTTTATTGATAAAAGTTCAAAGGTCAGCTTTGGTCAGACTCTGAATTGGTGACACTAATCTTGGCTGTCTGCCTTGAAACTGATTGTTCAGTTCTTCTGTGCTGTCAGGTTGAAGACGTGTGTTAAGCATCTACGTTTTAGAATTCGTGGCGTCTTTGCATCGACCTCCATATGCGAAGTGTTGTTGTCCATCACAGGCTCATGGATTCTGATCATACTGAGCTCTGCTGTTGTTGTTGCACCGTGTGACAAAGCTCTCCGCCCGTTCGTTGTGTGCATTCATACAACCGCAAGGCGTAGTTTTAGTTTCAAATGTTATCTTGGCTGATGATAGTTCCTCTTTTTTTTCTTATTCTGATTATATAATGTCAGTTATATGTAATCAGTTACTATCCAACCCTTGTATTTGTTATTTACAAAAATGTGATGCATAACACAGTATTTTATAAGAACTGTCTTCAGTCAGGCAGGTTGATACTGCTGATACATCTCACTGTTTCCTCAGTGAAGAAATGCTGGTCTACAGATCAGAGCTGATGTGTGTTGTTGTCTCCTGTTTCAGGCCATGGCTTTATTGGTTATTCAGCCAGGCTGCTCAGCAGTAACTCAATGCCAGATTACAGCCCAGGAGAAAATTTCTTCACAGTCTTTGGCGTCTTCTTCCCTGCTGCCACAGGTGAGATGGCCCCCATCATCTTGTTTTCATCTAATGCTAACTGCCATCTAAGGTTAACTAGCAACATTTCAGCTCTTGTTTCATTTCGTGTAGCTACATATGCAGTGTAAAAATACATTTTGTGTCACACAGTCCCTGTTGTGTACATTTTTGTGGTTTGTATCTGTGTGTGCGTGTGTTTGTGTGTGTTTGTGTGCAGGGGTTATGGCAGGCTTCAACATGAGCTCAGACCTTCAGCGGCCTGAACACAACATCCCTGTGGGAACGCTGGCAGCTGTCTTTACCTCGTATGACGACATCTCAACACACACACACGCACACACACACATCAATATCGTAGAAAGAGGAAACACCGCAAGGAGACAGAACACAATCAAATTCACAAAACAACAATGACAGTAAAAGTGCACAGACCTTCAGTCAAAGTAAATATACAGTAAGAAAGAAAGACAACATAAGTGGGCCTGCTGTGGAATCATACTGAGCCACAGTGAAGCTTAAAGTGGCCCGCTTGCAAAATGTCGAGCTGTAGTATCAACATGTCAGAAAATAAAAATTGTCTTCCAATTTTTTTTATAAACTACTTAACTACACATGATACTACAAGGATATTTTTCAAATATAACACTCTGAAGTGACTCTCTTGTGATTCAACCAAAAGGGTTCTTTCCAAATGTGTTGATTTTACTTTCGTGGTGCTCTCAAATTACTTTGCGGGATCTCTTCCAAAGGGCAACCTTTTTCACCGTGGCAAACCCAGATTCCCAGTGTAGCCCAGTCTGAAAGTGGAGCTATCATGACACAGTTCTCCTCTTAGTAATGAGAAAGGATCTGCTGCTAGTAAGTCTGTGTGATGGTGTCCTGTCGGTGACCCGCAGGTGGTTCCTGTATCTGGTCTTTGTCTTCCTCCTGGGGGCCATCTGCACCAGAGAGGCTCTGCGCTATGACTTCTTGATAGCAGAAAAGGTAAACTCCTCTAGCTCTCTCTGTTTACATCTTACCCTGGATAAAGAGGTCCACACAACATAAGCGGTGATGTGAGGGGATTCCCCTTGATGGCTCACATTGTTGATGTGGTGTGGTTAGTTCTTGTTCTGACTGTGTGTATGTTCTCAGATTTGACTTCATACACGTGGAAATGGCGGTCATATACGGCCTCAGGTGTATGAAGGAAACTTTGCCTCTCCCAGTACCCACACATATGCTCTGAAGCACTTTTGTGCACTTTCACGCACCACCAGTTAGTAAACAGATGTGTGGAAAACACCAACACACAGTCCACTAAAACATTTCCCAGTACAGCTTTAGGTCTCTGCCATGTTGTGTCTCTGCCATGTACACTAAACCTGCTTCTTATTCTGTTACTCATCTCAGCTCCTGAATATGCTTCAGTTGTCTGGCCTCAGTTAATCATTTCATTTTAACAAACAAATCTTATTCGGTTTGAATATACCTTCAGTGTTGTAACATCTAATACAGGAATCAAAGTATAGTGAAGACAGAATTAGAATATGAATTGGAATGTGTGAGTAAGTTTAACTTTACATTACTTTGGGTGGTCTGTTGAGCGTTTGACTGTTACACAGATTGTGCTGCAACAGTCTCACACACTCTGTTTATTATATCTGTTGAACGGAGCGTTGACATTTGAACTCTCAAATTCTCTGCCATGCTGAGACTCCATAAGGGCAGCCGATGCACATTTAATAACACACAGACTATAAGTAGAAAAGTGGAAGTGCATGATTGTGCTGTGATCAGTGAGACGTCTAATGCAGCCGAGATCCCTGGCATTTGTCAGTTTGTGTACGTTCATCTGTACGGACCAGTTGTTGTTGTGCACTAGTGTGTAAAATCAGTGTATTGTTAATGTGAAACCACAATAACTGTAAAATTAATGCTAATTAACTAGATTTCACTTTAAACAACCACTGACTCAGATTACTTGACTTCTCCATTGGTGGTTGTTCTCATTGTTTTCATAAAGGGCTGTCTGCAGCGGAATTGAACTGGGTGTAGATGTTGTGAGCTCTCGGCCCCACCCCATCCTCTTCCACCCTCTGTTTGTTTTCCTTCTTCCTCCAGGTCTCCTTGGTGGGTTTCCTCTTTCTGCTGGGCCTCTACATCTCCTCCCTGGCTTCCTGCATGGGCGGCCTGTATGGAGCACCCAGGATCCTCCAGTGCATCGCCCAAGAGAGGGTCATCCCTGCTCTGGCCTTCCTGGGAAGAGGGGTGGGTGGATGGAGGGACTTAAAATATTAGCTGGCGTCACCATGATGTAAATGCATTTAATGAGGGTGTTAGTTTGTGCACTGTTGAGTTCACTTGCTTGCAGAATGGGTATTTGAAGCAGCACTGTATTATGACTATTTACAATGTTATTATAGAACCTACTTAAGCCACCATTTTATTTGGACTTTTTACTACCTTAGTGACAAATGGTTTCTTGCTACCAGACTCATAAATGCCCTTTACATGTCTGTACATTAATTTAGCCGGGCTTAGTTCAATTTATAAAAATCTGTGGGTAGAGACAAGATTATACCAACCTCTCATGCTTCCGCTGATGGTGTGAAACTATAGCGGGTGCATCGGAAGCTCTTTAAAAAGCTAGCTAAGAGTGTACTTTGAGCTAAAATTGAAATTTGTGTATTTATAAAGTTGTAAATGTCACTTGTAACGTTTGAACAGATTTCTTTCGCACATTTCCTGTTTGAACAGGAAACAGTGCAAACAGGTGTGCAGCATGGTTTACTATTATTACTAAGCTGGACTTCTCAGGCAGTGCTTCCCTCAGCATGCATACACAGACAACCTGCCTCCTTCTGGGCTGTCCGCTTAAACCTAAACATACAAATTTGAGTGGCAGAGCTGGTTGTGGTTTAGAAGTTCAGCTCAGGGCAAGAAGGCTGTTCACCGTGGTGTACAAGCCATCGGGGAAATGTAGTTTTCCATATAATGAAACTGTGGATTTTGTCCTTCTGTTAACTTTAAGACATACACATCAGTAAACTGTCGGAAGATTAATTTCTGTGCTTTTAAAATTAGCTACTCACTTATATAACATAAATGTCCATCATCTGAGCTCAATCACTATAACCACATCATTGAGTATAACTTCACCCTGGACTCATACATTTAAAGGACATCCATGAATTTATTTATTTACAGTGAAAAACAAATTGCCCAATAACTAGACTATATCTTAAAATTGCATAACCACTGAACTCTTAGATAAATCATGTTATGAGTCACTGAAAAGTTTGTAATAGTAACGTTGTCCCTGATTACTTGAGATTGTCGCTTTGTAACCTAATGAGCGTGTGCAGCCTGGATGTAAAGAGGGGGTTGGGGGTGTGGTGAGTGAACTTAAGAGGAAACTGTGACACAAATGCCTAACTATAGACTGCAGGCTCCACTTCATAGAAGTGACTGGCCTGACAGTATTACAGCAATGAATTACGACTCACTGCTGCTAGACACACACACACGCAGTCACGTTGACGCCCTGACCCTATCCACCTCCACTTTTCCTCAGTCTTGCCTGGATGGCAACAGTGTCTGACCTCTCTCAGCAGGCTGGAATGAAGACCTAGACATCTTGGCCCAAATCAAAGCTTCAGAACAAACGCAGGAAGGGGGCGATGGGCAGGGCCCTGCACCCAGTGCTGTGTGCTCTGGAGGCCTGCCAGGCACTCAGCAATGCTCCTTAAACTGTGTGATAGGACGGAGGAAGTGAAAGCAAGCCAGCTAACAAATCACATGTTAAAACAATTTATCCATTTTGAGAGGGGGTTTATTGTTGGGACACTGGTTTTGTCCTCTTGGTACAGATGGTGTTTCATGGAGTTCTAGATTACCAGATTCAGTTCATTTGATTATTTGTCGCCTTTCAGAATCACTTAAAGTTAAACCTTACTTAAGTGAATTTACCCTTGACGCCGAAGTAGAAAATAGTGTCAGTTCTAAAAGGGGGGACTTAGTTTCTCATGCATTTTTTCAATGACTGATTTAGGCTGCTGACCAAAGACACTTCAGATGAAGTCATGGGAAGATTTTATGAAATGGTTTATTTAGCAGTATTGTGGTGGGGGAAAAAATTAGTTTTGTATGCACATATGAGTAATCATTCCGTTGCTACTTTTGTGGCAAAATACCTCTAGATGGAGATAACTTTCAGCTTATTAGCCGACTAGTCCCAGTGATGTGTGAAAATAATGTTCCCAGTTTTTCTTAAAGACATGAAACTTGGTAAACTTGTACAGTTTGGAGCCCTGAACTGTTTAAAAAATGGACCAATCACAATAATGTCTTGGGGGGGGGGCGCGATGGTCATTTTACTTTCAGCCATGAACGAATTATGTATTTTGCTAAAGTGAAAGTTTCCTCCTTTGTAAATGGTTATAAAAATACCATATACCACATCATGAACTGTTCTGTTAGTGAATTCAGCAACCCATCAAGGGACTCACAATACTTGATTTTAATTGAAAAATTCAAAATTTTGGTGAACTGTGGACTTCATGTGCAGTAGTCACTTTCAGTACTGTGACACTCTCTTCTTCTCTAACAGAAGGGCCCAAACAGGACTCCAGTGGCAGCTATCTGTCTGACCAGCCTGCTGACCATGGCCTTCATTTTCATCGGTCAGGTCAACGTGCTGGCCCCCATCGTCAGCATCAACTTCATGCTCACCTACAGCTTCATCGACTACTCCTACTTTAGTGTGGCCATGACCTTCCAGCTGCAGACTAAGGAGAAGAGGGACCTCCTCATCCCTGCCAAAACAAACCAATGCAGATCAACCAGGCAGAGCTATGGGCCTCTGATCGAGGCCACTGTCCAGGACTATGGGACTGGAGGTGAGAGTTTGCATGTTAAAGGCACTCTGTTGGAGTTTGCCAAGGACATGAATCAGATCTTTCCCCTCACTTCAAATGCTGATGCTGGGGCCCAGAAGACTTCCTCTGTGCAAGAGCTGAGCGGTAGATGCAAGGGCAGAAAGGCTAATGTTACAACTAAGCAGAAGCTGATGGACACCTTTGGCTTGGACCTCAACAGCAATGTGTTCTCAGAAGAGAAAGGAGAGGAGATGAGTTCGTCTCCACAACAAGATGAGGTGCAGTGTGCAGTTGGGGAACCCAGGGCTGCAGAAGAACCGCAAATCAAATGCCGTTTAAAAATACACCACACTGAGCAGGATTCGTCAGCTGAACCTCTCAGTCCCAGCACAGGTGATCATCAGCTTTAATTATCAAACACCAGACTTATTTGACAAGACTTGACTGGACCTGTTTTTTTTAGTAAACTGAAACTTTTTTTTTTTAAAATCTTTCAGGTTCTGGAAGTAAAGCAGAGCACCAGAGCTTTGAAATCAAACCCATTCACAATTCATTTTATGCAAAGTTCTGCAACCACTGGGTTGCACTTCTCGGGGTAATTTAAGTTATTTAATTTATTTATGTAGTGTTCTTCCATTGTGCATAATGTCAAAATATCATTTGTTTTCTTTCAGGCATTGAGCTCCATATTGATTATGTTTGTTATCCAGTGGGTTTATGCCTTAGCAAACATAGTCGTTGCTATGCTGCTCTTCCTCTACATTGGGAAAACAAGTCCTGGACTGCCTTCAGGTGATTTCATCACTTCATTTCTTGTTTAGAAGCGCTTTCCACTTGTGCTGGTACAAGTGTTCTGAAAGATTTCAATCTTCTGAACAAACGGGAGAAATTCTAGTCCAATATAATCTGTGTTTAAAAACAAAGCAATTTTTTTTTACTTGCAGTACTTAGTGTTAATTCCTCCTAAACAAGAATTTCCCTCCAGGGATTAATAAAGGAATTCTGATAAACAGTCAGAATTCCTTACTGTACATTAGTCATAAGCTAGTGAGTAACTGCAGGCACGTGTGTCGCCTCTCGCCGAACTCGCATGTACCACCTGTACCTGTGCAGCATTTTCTAGCATAATGTTGAACAAAAGACTTCACTTAAATGCTATTAGATTTGGTCGTTGCTGGGAGTTTCACTTGTGGTCATTTTGCCAGACGTGCTGGCAGCTGTTGAGGCTTAGGATTTCTAGAATAGCTGAATGGGACACCCGACATCTGTGTGTTATACTCACCATATTACAGAGCGCCTTGGCTGTATGACTCACAACATTGCTGAGCACAAGCTCAGCAAGTGTTACACACTTGTCCCGCAGGTGGTCAGTGCACCACTGTGCGTTTCAAACCACTCTGCTTTGGGACCTCTTGTGCATTAACTTCAAATACTGACAGAATAAAAATAGTCTTTATAGTAAATTTTTACTTATTATAATAATATAAAAATAATATAATAATATAAATTTTTTTTTACTTATCATACTTGTTTTCTGTGGCTAATACTGAAATTAAAACGTTAAGATTTTTGTTTTATTTGCAGGTATTGCGGCTCAATTCAGCTTCTTCACGTGGCTCAAATCAGCACTGAATAGCGTTTGCAGGTATTGCTTCTTGCTGTTATGGTACAAATTGATCAGTCGGGAATCGGTTTTCTGAGAGGGTGACGCGTAAATAAAAGGTTTAATTGTCATCCTTCAAAAACATTTCTTATTAAATTATCTGTCTGGCATAGACTGAGAGTAAAGTACTGGCAATTGTTCATACGTGCCACCTGACTGCCTTTCAGGAGGAAAGGGTCACCTCGGGATGAGATCATAGTGACGCCTTCTCTGTCCGCCGTCGGGCTCAAAACCAAGCAGCTGACAGAAGAAAATTCTGACTTTGCCTCTCGTCACCGCCACCACCAATCCTCATTCATCAGGGCCGACACGATGGTGCAACCATCACTCCCCTGACTGACTTGAACACTGCCCATCACATGTCATAGCTGTCACCCTGAAATCACATTTTCTGCCTCAAACCGTGCCTCATGTTGACCCATGGGCCACATTCTGCACACATATTGTATTTAACACAGTCGATAAGTAGCTCAGATCACTTCCCTGTGTTGTTTGGAGGGAATCTGAGTTTCTGCTAGAGCTGGACTTTTTTCTTCCATAAAAGTAAACTATAAGGAAAATACTTGATTTTTATTACTTTAACCTTGAGACTTTCCACTGTTAAAAGTTTTTGTTGTCTGATTAGCCTACTGCTGGGTCACTCCTGTGAAGTCCAGCTGCTGTGATGCTCATGTGGCTTAAATATCCCGTGTACATGTGACAAAAAAGGTTTAATTAAAATATATTAGTACACTTTTGCATCTATACAGTTCATTGTTCCCATTGTTTGCTTTTTAATTGAGGATAAACGTCAGATCAGCTAACAGCTCTCAGTTATACACAGAGCAGGGAATAAGATGCGATTTGAAGACAGTATTCCATTTGTTTTAAAACCGAACATCACGGTTTGTATTGCAAAAGGTCATGTTATCTGGGTGAATTGAGTGTATCCTCCCTGATTGAGCAGCTCAGCAACGATGCTGTGAAAACCACTTCCTCTCAGCATTTTGCTGTCAGACTTGTTACAGGAAGATGATAAGCTGTAAACTGGAACCTTTCCTCATCAGCTGGGCTCGAGATGGAGTAATAAATAAATTGCCTCGGTGTCAGATGGGTGTCTGTTGATGAGCTGTGAATCCATAAAATGATAGAATAGAATAGAATTTATTTTGTTGATTATGTATTAGCAGTTTCGCTTTGCCAGTTCTTGAGGTGTCTCCATTACATTTGCCTATAATGACCTGTATTCTAAGCTGTATTAGTTTTATAGAATAAATGGAGTCCTTTTTATCACAAATTAAACCAATGCAGTTATAGATGGTGCAAATGAGTCATTTCTGTGAAAGGCTCGCATTTCACAGAAATGACTCGGCGCTCCAAAATTATGGCTTTAAAAATGAGTTAATTGGATTTCATTAATAGAACTTCTTAATGAAAAGTGAGTCATTGCCATTATTAAGGCACTCCACAGTAAGTCAGAGGTGACTTCACACACACGATATTTGGTGATTGTTTTGGCGTTTTTTTTTGTTTTTTGTTTTTTTTTCTTTTTATGGCACTCATGAGTTTCCATTTTATCCAGACCAGAGGAGTTAGCAGCTGTTTTGTTTGATTTGTCTCATAACTTTGTCTGTCTGTCACGGCTGAAGCGGGAACATCTCCTTTTTTCTTTTTTAATTAAGTTTATTTTATTTTTTTTAAACTGCAGGACTTCCGACAACACCTGAAGGCAGCAAAGGCAGCCACTGGGTTGAATAACAGGACTGAGTGAACCCCCGTTTTCGTGTGTGTGTGTGTGTGTGTCTCGGTGGAGGAGGAGGAGGAGCCCGGGCTTCTCCGCTGTGATAACAGGCTGCTGCCTCGACTGTGTTATCTTCCGTTCCCCGCCGTCCGCTCAGCGGAGCTGCTCCGGACCTGCATCAGGATTTGTTCAATTCTTATGAAACTTCACTAATAGCTGAAGCGCTCCTCCCATGGTGTCCCCGGGAGACTCCTCGGCCTCTATTCGACTTCACGGAAACTATCGGCGACCTTTTGGGGGGTCTTGAAAATCATGGAAACGTGGTTTTTGAATCACGTCCTCGGTTTGTCTCTGTCGGTGCTCCTGCTGGGTCTGCCGGGACCCCTCGGGGCTGGGACCCCCAGTAACAACAGCACGGATTCGGTAACGGCGGGATTGTATTATTCGGCCGCCACGGATGAACTCAACGACATGGAAAACAATGCAACTTCAACTTCACACTCCAGCGAGAGTTCATCACCATCACAGAGGAACATCCTGCTCACACACACTGCTGAAGCGCACACCGCTGCTGCTGGAAACTTCGGTAAGACCAGTGTCACCGAGGCCTGTAATGACAAGTGTAAACCAAATGTATACAAAATGTTAGTTAAATTTGCCTCCATTATCCCAGAATGTCATTTCCAGCCCATTTGTACTGTATCCTATAGCTTGGGGAAACAGTATAAACCCAATATTTTGTGTGGGATAAAAATCTGAATTAGGCTATAATAAGGTACAGTGTCATAAAACAAGTGCACAGCTCTTTTAGTTTAATGTGCTTCAATACAAGCCTGTAACTAAAAATTATTCTCTTTATTATTATTTTCTCAATTGATGGATAGCTTGCTCTTTAATTTTTCCGAAATAGTTAACCCAACATATTAAAACTTCTTTAATTATTCAACCAGCAGTTCAAAATCCTAGCAGAAGTACTCAGTTTAGTGTCCTAGAAGACTGAGAAAACCAGAAAATACTTTTGACATGCTGGAACCAGTATGTTTGGTCCTTTTTCCTTCGAATTTAACAGAAAATCGATTAATTATTTCAATTCTACTTTAGTTTAAAAACTGTTTAAAGCTCATGCTGTGAGATCACATCTGCGGCTGTGATACAGAGAAGATTTTAGAATAGATATTATCCCACCACTTCGTTCTCACAGACCTTCACGGTGTGTTAAATTTGTTTCACCGGTTTGCCTAGTCAGACCCATTAACTTATTTTTGATGCAATCACTTAACACTCCAGTTCATGTATCACTCCTGTCCCATCCTATCTGTTAGAAATTATGCTGGGGTGTTGCCACAAAAACTCTCGACATTTGTTCCCCGGCTCATAGAAGTGTCGATAAGGTATACTGATCCCTGTATCCACTGGTCAAAGCCAGCAGTGTTAGTTGCAGCATCTTGTGACACGTAGGACGGTAGAGTTCAGAATAATAATCCATGGATGAGCTCCATCTTTATTATAGGAAAAAAAAGCACCATTGTAATAAATATGTACCAATCATCAATAAGAACATGCACACGAAGAGATGCAGCCATTTTGGAAAGGGATTGTGATGCTTTGAGTTGCACCTACCTACAGCCTTGCACCCAAGGTTGCTGGAAACTGCAACCACGTGCAGCTTTTCACTTTTTACCGCAGCTTTAAAATGGAAGTGCAGGCCACAGGAAGAAAATCTTTGTCATTTGAGGTAGAAGCCAGTCATAACTACACTGCTGTGACACTTCAAAGCCATCAAATAGAGAGCTGTAGGCGAATCAAGGGCTTCAACTGATAAATTTATCCTTTTCGGAGAACCAACAGGGGCGTATTTCATAATTTTAACCCTGAAAGAGAAAGTTTTGGTACAGCGGTGCTGTGCTGGAAGTAAAATGGTTCTGAACTTAAACTCCAGGCGGAGGGAAGAAAGAGAGATTCAAGTTCTGAGGACACAAATGAAGGATTTTCAGAAAGTTCTGTCTGAATATCAGCATGTATAATGCAGTAGATGCTGATAAAATGTCTGATAATGGCTGAACTGAGAGAATGTAGTTCTCTCAGTTCAGCCTTTGTAACAGTTTTGTTGCCTGCTTGTAATATATGACCTTAAACATCCTGTGGTCTTGAAAAATCTACAATAAAACTACTTAACATCAGTGAATGGAAACTTTTAGATAAACATGAAATTCTGCACTACATACTACTCTCTTACTGGTGCTATATTTTTTAATGAATTTTAGTGATATTATAGACTGTTAGACATGTCCACAAAACTCAGCTGTTGTACTGAGATCCTGACTTCACTTCACCGAATTCTGAAGATGTTTTTTTTGTTTTGTTTTTGTCTGGTGAATTTTGTGCATTGTTTCGGTCATGCTTTACTGACTGAGACCGCTGCCCAGTGCAATTCCGTCGAAATGACGTGAGGACCAAATGCTTTGCTCAGAGGCAGAGAGTATGATAAATGTGGAAGCGATTCACCTTCTTCACACTGATTTCACCAAGATTCACCTTTTCTGTCCTATTCCAGGTTCCAGGTTTGAGGTTTTACCTCAAACACAACTCAACATTTAGTCACCGAGTAACTTTCATGTCAACAAATGACCTATTCTGTGTAGACAAAAGAATTGGGCCACCTGACCATTACACCAACAAGGACTTAAATGACATCTCAGTCTAAACACACAGACAGCTTTGCAGCTATAACAGCCTGGCATAGCAGTACAAATACATA
This sequence comes from Scatophagus argus, assembly GCF_020382885.2. Classification (NCBI taxonomy): domain Eukaryota; kingdom Metazoa; phylum Chordata; class Actinopteri; family Scatophagidae; genus Scatophagus; species Scatophagus argus. Next base: position 15,440,240 of record NC_058503.1, on the reverse strand, counting down.
CACAATATCATCAGAAACGTGATAGTGTTATGCCAATTGCGAAAGCTTCTAGCCGCTGCATCTGTGCGTGCCGCCATAGTAAGTAGTAAGTAAGGGGCTGAGCCCAACACCTGAAAAACAGCCCCATAAAGAAGTGCGTCTGGATACTTTTGTCTGTCAAGCATTACATCCACAACCCTGCTACATCATACCGTCGTGCATGCGTATTTATATGCTAAGCGTATTGCACTTGCCTAAGTTAATAAGCGGGTCACTGAGTTTCTAAAGTATAGCAGATGTGAGGAGATGACACTGGGAACCGTGTTAACAGTTGAGAGATAAACAGCAGAGAATTTGGGAGTGTTCACTGCTTGCTGCCAACACCACGTTCCAGTCTGAGCTCTGTTGCCCGGACTGCATCCAGAGAGAGAGAGAATGAAATAATGAGGGAGACACATGCAGAGGAAGTGAGAGACAGAAAAATAGAGTCGAGTGGCCCAGTTCTCCTCACAGACTCCCAGTGGACGAGCTGTTCTGCAGTTGAACTCTCCCCTCCATTGGTTTTGGATGGTGGCTGCTGGTGGTGTGCTGGATGTCAGGTTGCTGTCCAGCACTGATGCTCACTCATCCTCAGTGGGCTTGTGTTGTTCCAGTCCTGTGCTTCTGGAGACTGGCTAGAAAACAGGCTGTCAGACAGCATCAGTCATCAGCATTAGATAGACTGAGAAAAAAAAACAAAACAAAACAAAAAAATGTAAGGTCAGAGAAAGACCACACAGAGACTCGGTGTCCACCTGATCTTAGTATGTTTCTCTCACATGCACTTTTTAACACTTCTATTCAGCACCTTGAATGCTCACTATGTCATTTAAAGGTTTCCATCTGCAGTATTTTGATGTAAACAATCAATCATGCGATTATGTGTAATGTGTAAAAGGGTATGTGATGAAGTGATCCCATAAGAGAATTATCACGCAGCAACTTTAAAACCACCTGCTTGATATTTTGTAGGTTCCCCCCTTGAGCTGCCAAAACAGCTTTGACCTGTCAGGGGACACAGGACCTCTCGGGGTGTTTTGTGGCCACCAGCATCAGAATATTGGATCCTCTGGGTGCTGTGCATTGAGGGTGGGGCTTCCATTTGAGCTGGAGGGTGGATTCGGCTTATTCCAGTGCAACCCGCAGATTCTCGATCCGGTTGGGATCTGAGGAGTTTGAGGCGGTTGCAGGCAGAACCAATGCCAATGGGGTTGGGTGGTGTGTGTCAGAGAACATCTACATGATTGCCAGAGCCCAAGGTCTGCCTACAGAACGTTGTATTGTTAGCAGATAATTAATGTTATTCACTTCACCTGTCAGTGGTTTTAATGTTGTGGCTGTTCCATGTGGATCCAGTTTCATTGCTCTCATGGGGTTCTTGCAGAAAAACTCTGTTAAGGCTACTATACACTACCTGCCCAGCGTCAAATGGCAGCGAGACAAAGTTAGCGGTCAGCTAATGAATATAACAGAGCATGGGGATAAAGAGAGAACAAGTATTGGGCTTAAATTAGTCTGGCGGCCTGAAACGTGACTTCAAATGAATGCTAATATTACCTCTTGTCTGCTGGTTGTGTAAAAAGTTTGCCATATCAACTTAAACTATGAGAATATGTCAAAGTCTTCAACTTTCTTCACTGCCAAGCAGCCAAAAAAGTAAGAGTACACAGCTGATATAAGAAATGTTCAGCTCATATTGTCTGTAGGTTGATTTCTGTGTATAATTTTTGTTCATCTCTACTATCAAATGTCAAAGGAAAACTGATTTTAAAAAAAAGGTCTTTATTCTGCAACTACATTCTTATACAACACTGTCTGGGTGTGAAGGAAGGAAGGAAGTGGCTGATTCCCAACAGAGACAGTCACCGCCATATTTAGGACCTCATGCCTTTTGTTAGAATAGACGAGCCCGACTGCCAATTGTTCTCCACCCAAAATCATTGCCTCGGCAGCAAGCAACAATACTTCTGACAGCATCTTCTTCCCCTTCTGCAGACGTGCACAGGCCAGACGCAGCCAGGTTAGCGCCCTCTGGTGGCCACAGCTGGAAGTGAGCTACAATATGTACAGTTTGTAATTTAAATCAAGCTGATGAAGCCAGGTTTAAGTAACACTGGGTTGGATGTCCTGTGTTGCCATCCTGTGGACTCTTTTGTGACAGTTGATCACCACAACACTCCCCGATTTGAGTATACAGCTACTTAGAAAACATAATGAATAACAGCTCTCTAAAAGGCACAGGTAATAATGATAATTTGAGCATTTCACTACAAGTTAAAGGAATTTATACCTTAGGACGAAGGAGAGTTATTTTCTAATTTCCTGAATGTGAATTGATCAACTTACTGCGGAGGGCTGAAACTTTCTGAGATCCTCATTTTTAATTAGGGTGTTGATTTTTTTTTTTCCAATTACTGGTTTATTTTTTGGTTTATTATTTATCACAAGTTCCTGTAGTTCCCATGTATTCAACAAACTGGAAAAAACCCCTCCAGCCTCAGTTACAAAAACCCAGCAGATTAACATCTTTATTGACATCATTAATTTTGAGTCACCGTTAGCAAGAATGAATAGTGCTGAAACGTTTCTAACCTGGCTGTTCATGTTAATTAAAGATGCTAGAATTGCCATAGTGTACCACTAACTTCCCACTAACTTTAATACTCTAAAATAAAATTAAAGATTCCTCATAAGTGTCTTGTCTGAAGTGAGTAATCAGAAAAATTTTAAAATTTTAAAAATTATTTTTTTCTTTTTCCACAGACACTGAGCAGACACAAACCTCCACAGAAACAAGCAGCAGGTTATTAGATGCCATAGGTCTGTCTACTGAGCTACTCACCTCCACCCTTGTTGGATCCACTACTGAGGCCAGCAGCAGCAGCAGCAGCAGCAGCAGCAGCAGCAGCAGCAGCAGCAGCAGGGACTGGGAGGACCTTGTTAACACAGACCAGGCATCAAACTCCTCTCTTGCTGTATCCTGGGAGCCTAGTTCCTCGATGATGACAGAGGAGGCCAGACATCCTCCGGAGAGCCCAGACACCACCCTCCGACAACGAGATGCTTCACCCTTGATGTCCCACACAGCCGTCCACACTGATGGCGCCTACACTTCCACCACCATCAGCCGAGCTGGGGAGAGGACCCTGCTGTCTGTCACCTCTTATTCCAGCAACAGCACCTCCTTTGCTTTTACAGAGGACTTCAACTCACATCAGCCCCCATCTAGCTGGGGGACTTCTGCCAGAGCTACAGAGACTGAGGAGTACACCCACAGTGCCCCATCCACCAGCACTGACAGCGGGGACACGACAGACCAGCACATGACCCACTCCTTTAAGGGGATGTTCTCGGAGACCGGGAGACCAGAAGCGTCCAGAGGAACCCAGAGTTTAAATGGACAACCTAATGCCACCCAACATCAGCATGCCTCAACGTCAGAGGAGACCTCTGACTCGACACCACCTCTCAGAGTGACAGAGCTCAGTACCGACCAATCTGAAGTGTCCGTTTCCTCCACACCTCCCGTCACCTCACTTGCAGAAGGTTCTGCAAACGTTTCAGAGACAGAACAAGGATCAGGTTCTTTTGTTGGAACCTCCACTCAGTCCTCCACTGAAGACCACAGCTCCAGCATTCAGGACCAGGAGGCCACTGAGGGGCTTCCGTTCCAGACCAGTGAGCAAAATGTGGGCTTGGGTCTGACTACGGGACCCCCTACAGTCAGCAGTAGTACATCTGAACTGGACGGCTCTCTAACAGACACCTCGGTGCTGGTTACTGAGGTCTTTGTCACCACCGCACCTGTCACTGCCACAGAAAGGTACCTTTAATTGTTTATTAACCTTTGTGCTTATTTAAACATTAAATAAATAATAGGATATGTTAAGGAAGGATAATTGGTTATTGCACAAGCACAAAAACAGAGATTAGGATTTAACTATACTGCTATATAATGTTATTGTTGTTTAGATGTATTCTTACAGTGGGGTTCCTGAAGGGGAATAAGGTAGTTTCACTGTAATTTCATCCCCGGCTAACACAATGGCAGAAAGTGTGACTAGTTTGGTTACTGGCTTCATAGTTTTCTATAATAAAAGATTTAAAAGAAAAATTATTAAAAGCTGGGGGACCCTGGCACAAAATCTTATCAAATGGAGGTCCATGGTCTATTTTTTGAGATCCACTGAATTAGAAAATATGATTTTGATTGAGAAATTCAGCTCTACTGCCCTACAAAGAAAAAGCACAGTATCTGTATGCATATCTTAACTCCAGACTGAGTAAAACCTGCTTATGCTATGTGACTTATTTCAGTTTTCCTCTACAGGCTATTATTTATCTCTGTGAAAACTGTTTTTTATTTATAGTTTGCAGTAGACCTAACTACAAAATGGGGCTGTGGGCTTCAAGTGACAACTAGCTGGAGACATAGGCAACGCCCATCTTAGCTTAAGCTAAAACTAAATTTACCAAATGACTAACAGAGATGTTAGTGTGTTATTTCAGTTAGTCATTCTGCATAACTGAATGAACCCAGCTAAAATCAAGCTAAAGCTAACTAGCTTAATGGTCCTGTGTTGCCACTTTGGTGACTTTCTCGCCAGAGTCAGTTGACTCTCTTGGCGACTTTGTTTCTAAAAAGTGACAAGCGACAAATTAATTCAGTTCATTTGGGGAAACTCAAGAAATATATTCAGACTGTGATTCAGTCCCTCCCTTTGTAGAATTCTTTAAATGTTTCTGATGAGTTTGTGATTAACCTAGTTGGCTAAACATTTCTCCATCTACTTTTTCAAAGCCCTAAAGTGATCCATCCCTCAGTGCAGAGGTACAGAGGTTGCATTCAAATATTTCCCTATGAACTGGATATAATAATAATCAAAATAATTTCCTCAAATGCTGCAGTTGAAATTGACAAGACAGCTGAAAGAACGTAGATACTGCATGGAGTCCAGTATACGTTTTTAGGTATGGCTTTTTAGGAAGGATGAAAGAGGAAGGTATGATAAAAATCTGGCAATATTCATGTTTAGTGATCATTCAAACACTTAAGTCAGACTTGAGGCATATTAGACACAAGATGAAAATTTATAATAGTCTTCTAAGTTTCTGTCATTGTTGATTTATTATGTTTTCTTTGACAGACCGCATATAACAGAGGAAAACACTTTCAAAGCCACTGCCCCTGCCACCACCACCACCACATCTCCCCTCCCTGCAACCTCGTCCCCCAGGCTCAGTAGCACCAGCAGTAGCTTTGCTCCGGGTTCACCTACAGAGGCCACCATCTTGTACACTGCACCCTCCACCCCAGTCTCCACTGTTGCCCTTCAAACCAGTGCAGTGTACCCAACACACCATGCACCATCCAGCCAAACCCAGGGACCCTCAACTGGGATGGCTAACCCCACAAATGCCACCATCCTGCAGACAGAAACAAGCACAAGCACCCTGGGAATCACCACAGCTCATAGCCAGGACGTCACCACCACCTACACCCCCAGCACCCCAACCAAGAATACAGAGGCTGTGCAGACCACCGGGAAACAGACAACAGGCAAAGGGACGACAGAGCTGGTGGTGACAACTGCACCCACTGACATCAGATCCACCAAAGCACCACCCACACCAAGTCAGTGGTTTACATTCTTCCTCTATTTTAGGTGACAATGCTTGACTTTAACCACAGTAAGAAGAGAAAGTTTCTCAAAGGCACATCTGCAGATCTTAGTCATTAGATAAAAAGATGTTTTTTCCCTTTAATTAGCCTATTATAAGTGTAAAGTGTGCTAAATTATTTTAGAGGGTGTGAAAATGTTTATAATTCATTATAAACAACAGAAATTTGGAAACCACTCTGCGTGCCAAATGATTACACTGTTTCTAACTCTTGTGAGGGGTTAAATTTCTTGAGATTGTTGGTAACATGCCTGCTCTCCCACTCCAGGAAACCCCTGTTTGTCAAGCCCTTGCATGAACGGAGGGATGTGTGGGAGCCACAAAGGCCATCAATTCACCTGCCACTGTCAGCAGGCGTGGACAGGATCAACCTGTGACCAGGGTGAGTCTCTCTTCTCCTTTTTTTCTGACAGATTGGCGGTTTAAGATCAGCATTCAGGTCTATGGATTCAGTGAAGACCCTTTTAGGTATAATACTGCAACACTTGTGCAGATATCGATGAGTGTGAGAGGGACCCCTGTCCTGTCGGGTCCAGGTGTGTGAACACCCGAGGTTCCTTCAGCTGTGAATGTCCCCTCGGCTTCGACCTGGAGGATGGACGCACATGCACCAGAGGTAAAAAAAAACAACAACAAAAAAACAACCTTTAAAACATGACATCTTCTTGTGTGGCCTTACTTCTTATAATTTCCTGACAGCATTTTTTTTCTCCCCCCCCTCATCTCATGTAGCAAAGACGTTTCTGGGAACATTCACCGTTAACAGACTGCCACATGACCCCGTTTTCTTCAAGAGCAACACCATGCATGAGATCCACAGAGAGATCATTCATCTGGTGAGAGGCAGTCCACTTCACTGGACTGTCTAATTTCTGAGAAAATCTCCATTAGCCTTATGGCTCTTATATCTGATACACACTCTCTTCCTGTCTTCTCCTCAGCTCAACGCCTCGTTGTCAGTCCTCCGGGGTTACAGCCGCTCACTGCTGAGTAAGAAGTACGTTTTTTTCCATTGTTAAACCATTTTGGATGTTAGAGCAACAAACCAACCATATCAAACTGTCAAATGTTTTCGGTGACATATGACTAAAACAACACAAAGCAATATGTTTGCTACTAAATTATGCAACAAGTACACTTGTAGACTTGTGTATGGACCCCTCGTGTCTCTCTCCACAGGGAAGAGGACGGGCTTCATATCTCAGCTGTCAACATGTTTTCTATTTCCGCTGATGTAACGAGTGCTGAAGTCTACAACAGCATCCAGATGTTTCTCAGCAACTGCAGCTCCTCAGTGGCCCACTGCCGCATGGTCCTGCTCCACCAGCTCACCTATCACGGTAATTGTAATAGCTGTTAAACATCATCGTGTTAATTTTTGCTCATTTCAACCAAATTTAATACAGTTTACGCTACTTCAAAATGTGACTGAGAGCAGGCTATAAAAGCAGCCACTAGAGGGCGCCGTTTAGCCACAGATATCTCCCACCGAGTTGCTGTAGTCATGACTAGGTCTGACAATAGAATGCCTTTTCAGTACCACCTGGTTATAACAAAACGATTTTTGTATTTGATAGTATCAGAACTAAATAAAATAAAATTGATCTACAATCAGATTTATAACGCAAAGTTGCTCAGATATTATTACAAATGTGTTGCTATGTGTTCAGTTACTTTTTCTATACCAAAAAATTACCCTATTGTGTGTATCCCATTTTCTTTCTCCTGTGGTATCAAAAATGGTATCGAGTATTCTTTTTTTTATATGCTGATTTTGTATTGAAGCTGGAACTTCCGGCATTGTTAGAACCTCAGTTGTGACTGATTGTGTCCACGTTGTGTTCCAGAGGAGAGTCTGTGTGTGGCTCAGAAGACTCAGTGTAATATGGAGCGCTCAGCCTGCACAGACCACAGCGGCACAGCCCACTGCCAGTGTCTTCAGGGATACTATAAACACAACCCTGACGACCTGTCCTGCTTAGGTAAGATAAGTGTGTGTGTGTGGGTGTGTGTCCTCTGAGGCACAAAGTGTGCTGGATCGGTCCTACTGCTTACTGTGAGTGCATGTGGTACTTTTGAATTATTGAATGCAAGAATGGAAAAAGGAAACAAAATATTAACCTCATTAGAACCGATTAAATTGTTCCACTGTGGTTTACTCCCACAATCCAGGTGGTCAGGATAATGAGGTGGTGGTGGATGATCTTGCCAAAAAACTAATATCACAATCTGTTTAATTGTAATCATGAACCACAATCTAAATTGCAATCTTTTTTCTCAATTTGGGGAACACCTGACCTTGTAAATGTGGCCGGGGGAGGGGAGGGCTAATAACCGTCTCTTCTCGTAACTTATTTCACCATTTTAATATAACTTAATTTTCCACCTTTTTTATCATGAAAAGTAGGTTTTGGACACCCTCAAGATCTAAAATCGACTGATCGCCCACCAACCAAGTGAGGTTTTGATTCCTGACAAAAAACAAAATTCTGGAAAAAAAAAAAGTAAATTCTTCCAGATTTTACATAAAGTAACTGAAATTAACCCTTTTAAAACCACGGGGATCACCGGTGACACCGCGGCACATGTGTATTTCAAATTATATGACACAATTATTGACAAAAAAGACCAGGCGTTTCAATAAATAAATCTATTATTATAGTGCTAAAAGGGTTAAGGACACTGAATGTTAACATAACAATGTATGATAATAATAATGTAAGTAATATGTAATAATAATGTTTTATGTTTCAGAATGCGGGGATGGCTACAAGCTGGAAAACGGCACCTGCGTTCCGTAAGTTCAGCTCTTTGCTCCTCACAGTATGAATCCACTTACACTCAGAAGATTCGAGACCACATTCTCACTGCAGATTCTGTTTCTACATGTCAGGTGCACGTTTGGATTTGGAGGATTCAACTGTGGAAATTGTAAGTGGCTCTAAATGGGCAAAATGTCACGAATCTGCTATGGCGATGTTGGCATTATGCTCTTAAAGTTTGGCATTTAACTAGTTCTTATTTGATGTTGCAGTTTACAAGCTGATTGCAGTTGTGGTGTCGCCTGCAGGGGGCGCTCTGCTCCTCATCCTCATCATCGCTCTTATTGTCACCTGTTGCAAGTAAGACTGCTGTTATTGTTGACACTAGAGCAGCAATCTGACGTGCTTTACTGTATTTTCAAGTCGTCGCAGGCTATAAAACAAGTGTATTGGTGATTCAAACTTTCAGTGGTCTGGTGAGCTGTGGCAACTGTTTAACTTGTTTGATCTCCCAGGAAAGACAAGAACGACATCAACAAGATCATCTTCAAGAGCGGAGACATGCAGATGTCCCCCTATGTAGACTTCCCAAAAAGTAATCGCATATCCATGGAGTGGGGCAGGGAGACCATAGAGATGCAAGAGAACGGCAGCACCAAGAACCTGCTGCAGATGACTGACATTTACTACTCTGTAAGGAGACATTCAGTTCGACTTCCTTCTGTTTCCCGCACACTTCTTTTCTCTTCATTTTGTTTGTTTGGACACAACTGGTAAATCCAGTGAATTAAATCTTCTCTCTTTCTGTGCGCCCTCAGCCCGCGTTACGTAACTCGGACCTGGAGAGAAACGGTCTGTACCCGTTCACGGGCCTCCCAGGTTCTCGCCACTCGTGCATCTACCCCGCCCAGTGGAACCCCTCGTTCATCAGCGACGACTCACGAAGAAGAGACTATTTCTGACTGCCCCGCCTTGAACACACACACACACACACACACACACACACACACAGAATCCTATCATCTCTTATGCTGATAACTGTGATGCATCATAGTGGTTTTCTGTCACAGTGACAATGTTGATGTGTAAGTCGCCCCTGTTTTGGAGAGCCCATCTGCATATATATATGTGTGTGTGTGTGTGTGCATGTGTGCGTGTGTGCATGCGTATCATGCAAGTGCACATTTTTGCAAGTAAAATGTCTCCTGAGAGTGTCCTTCTATGACCATTTTGGTGTTTTTGCATGTTTTAGCCCATTTACTCCAACTCGCACGTCACGTCGCTGCTGTTGTGTTAAAGACTGCTTAATGTGTTTTTCCAGCCTTCCAGGCAGCCGCTGGTTCTCATTTACTTCACAGTGTGGCGACAAACAATTCACAGACGGCTTGAGGTGCTTCTGTGACACTGAACATCATATCTGTCTGTTGCTGCCTGTTAGTGTAGCACAGACCTGCACTGCATCAATGCACAGTGATGAGTAGAGATATTATGTTTGGGAGAAAAACACATTTCAAAACGGCAGTAATGTAACATGTACATGATTAGATCCTAGACTAGAATATGGAAAAACACTGAAGTGGTCCTTTAAAAGCGCTGCCCTATGAGTGATATGCCTGAAAATAAAACATTTAGGGCAGAAAAGGACGAGAACAAACCACTGAAGGAGGCACAAAGTTTGTTTTTACTGCCAAAAGAAGCTGAGGATCGACTTTGAACTCTGATGACAGCGTTTATTTATTCCTTGTATGTTCAAGCCTTCGTCATGTAGCATAATTTTCATCTCGTACATACACACTGATAAGATGGATAAACCTGTGGCTTAAAGTGTGTGTGTGTGAGAGAGAGAGAGTGTGTGTGTGTGTGTTTTATCTGTATCACCAGCAGGATCGTAACTGTCGATGAGTGTTTGAATGTAAAGATGTATCATAATTAGTTTGCTGTGTTCGACACGGAGTACAAATTTTATGGGACTGTTTTCTTTTCTTCTTTGTGATCTGTTGATTCTGGCGTTTTAGTCAGACGTGCTTATTTAAATAAAACCAAACATTGCACAGCAGGATTTCTCCGACCCCATTCTGCTTTTGTGTCATCGTTATTACTGAATTTTGTGTGTAGTTTAAAATTGTTCAAACTAAATTAAACGTATCTCACATCCATATTAGCATAGAAACATTAAAAACAAGCTAAATTGATCGTTATGATAAGATTATTTTAGAACTAAAACAAAAGGCTTTTTTATTCTTGACCTTGAAAAACAAAAATTAACTCAATGCCACATTTCTGCTTTTTCCAGAGTTTTCAGTCACATCAGCGAGTGGAGTTTTCTCAGATGTTGCGATTGTCAGCACAAGTATGAAGTGCTGACTGCTCTAAGTTATCATTTCAGGCATTTGAGGATGTCCAGTGATGAAGTTGATGCAGTTAAAAGGTCAAGAAAAACTTTATTTATTTATGTCAAACTTTATTGTCCCTTTGAATGTGATTAAATGAAAACATATAGGAGTGCAGGGTGACTAAAGCCTCCACAGCTGACTATGTTTCGTACTGAGTGGCGATGAATAATTAGAATTTATCATGTCAGCGTGACCTAATGTGGTGTGAGAGTTTAAAGTGGTTATAAAATCACAAATGGGTTTGTGTAATTACAGCATACAAATGAAGGCGGTCAGTGAAGGTTTACACAGCAGTGACAACATGGACGTGATGCATGTTGTCGTCCTACGTTTGACCGGCTGTGTTTTACATTATGCGGGCACGTGTGATCTGAATCGGTTCCACATTATATCGAATAATCTGTGTGCTGTTTTGGTTTGAAACTTCGAGGCCTTTTGGGGTTTTGTTGTATTTTCTGTTGAGTTAAAAGTACTTGAAGTAATTGTTAATATCCATGGGCCACTGGTTCTAAATTAAAGTTTTGCAAATACACACCACTAATTTGTAAGACAAAAGATATTCTATGTAGACATCCCCTCCTTTGTGGATAAAGTTTTTTACATGTACTCTGCTCCATTTAGGTTGTTTATATGGGTGATGTACAGCCATTAGCTAAGAAACATATGGCTCACTTACCACTATATTTGGGTACTTTGACTAAAGCATGCTAGGATAAGCTCCAGGCTACCTGATACTTTTGCCTGGAAAGAAAACATTAATAAAGTAAAAATGAAAATGCTTACGTGGATCATATTGTTTGACAGATGCTTAAATTGATTTGCAATTTCCTCACATTCACATTTAGTATTTAGTTAAAAAATAAATAAATACCCACAGATTGGATAAGCAGCCCCCAAGGGGCAAAACATTCAAACTTCTTTAACATTAATGAGGAAAGGGTGGGTGGCTAACCAGATGTCAGCTGGTTAGCCACTTCAGTTTCAGGATCCTGGCTCAGTGTCACACTGACAGGGCTCACTCAGGACGGGGTTTTCTTCAATGTAGCAGAGCCATTTTCAGTGTTAATAGTAACACATTTGATTAACATCTCCCTGTTTGTTTTTCCTGTTTGTCTCCCTCCTCTGGCAGTGAGAGTAATTACAATCAGAATGCATATTATTTTAAAATTTACTTTGATTATTTTAATGTATTTCTATGCCACTGTAGAGTACTTTGAACTGCCTTGTGTCTGAATGGTGCTTTATTAATAAACTTGCCTTGCTAAACTGATATTCCTTCCATTATGGGTATAGACTACACCTGTTTACATAATGACACTCTGTCCTGACTGTATGGACCATTTACTTCGGTCTCCTGTTTTCCCATAAGTTCTCTTAGGCTCAAAAAGCTTGAGCTCACACACACACACACACACACACACACAGGGGCTCAACGTCCTTTTGATACTTTTGGCTTTTCCAAACTACCAATGGGACGTCAACTCCTTGACCTGGATGAGCAGGCTTTCCTGTTAATCAACACTCCTCTCATCCTTCTCAGCCTCACTGCAAACATCTTCTACGCATCTTGCATGATCTTCCCGCCGTGCAACAGGCAAAAGCTCAGGCAGCCCTTGAAGATGCTGGTGGGATTTTTTGTCTGCTGCTCAGTTACCTATTTTGTCTTTTTATCTTTAACGTACATTTTGTTAACAGAAACAAAAAGCTTAGAAGTGTTTGTTGCGTCGTGGATGATTGTACTGTGCTATGTGCATAGCAGCATGGCATGTTCTACTTGGCTGAATTTCTACTTCTACATGCAGATTGTCCCCGTACAGTGGGCTCTTCTGATCTGGGTAAAGAGGAACATCAGGTGTTTCATCTTCACAGCTTTTTTTCTTGAAGAGATGTTTATTTTGTTCAGCAGTGTCATTGTTCCTGTACATTTGATCATTCGACCCTCCAGTGACTTCGCTGATATCAGTAGTACTTGGACTGAACGTCACATCAGTAAGCTGCACTTGACAAGCCAAGTTATTTCCTCCATTGCCAAACTGCACATCTTGAGCTGTCTGTGTGTTATGACATTTTCTAGCTGTTCCACTGTCCACTACCTGCTCAGACACATGAGAAACATGGCACAGGGTGGCCTCTCCTCTCCGAGGATTCAAAGTTTGATGAGAGTAGCCCTCACTGGGGTCTCTCAAGGACTGCTCCACTTCTCCTATGGCATTTTCTATTTCGTTGATTCGTTCTCTGAGAAATTTTCCACTGACTTTTTCCTGGGCGCTTGGGTCTACCTCACAGTCACCTCACTGTACATATCAGGCACCACAGTCAACGTGGGCGTGGGTCAGGCTATATTCAGGCAAAGGGCAGCCGACGTCTTGAGGGCGCTCAAAGCAATGTTTCAAATGATGTGAAAGTGCACACCAGCTGGTTTACATCATCTGATGTAATAGTCTAACAACTGATGTCCAAATGTCGTTGTGACTGTTGGGTGTGTGATGTGGCAGTACTTGATGTCATTTTTATACAGAGTGTGGATTTAATTTATTTCATAAAATGCTATGGTTTATGCAATAGCAAAATAACAACAATTTGTCCCTTTATAGTCTGATGGTCAAAAATGATCAGTGCATAATGAAAAAACATTCACACTAATGTGTTTTATTTGCATATTCTAACTTGCATGTGATGCAAATGCCTGAGATTTGCTACAACACACGCAGTTGTTGTGAGGACCGCACAGGTTTTGTCTAATGAAGCACTACAGGGAATGAAGACACCGAGATGGAAACAGTGATATAGAATAAAAGACGGATGGTGAAGAGGTTCTCTGTGACATTTCCAGCAGTGTGCAGATGAATCGGGTGCTTCTCAGAGCGAGAACAGCAAACCTCGGAGGGAAAAGAGGATTGAAGCTCGCCGACTGATCTGCAGGCTCTAGCAGTGCAAACAGACTAACGCTGCAACATCACTGCGTCTTCATCACAGTTACAATCAAGGATGGACTTCCTAACCAGTTGCCTGGTTAACGGGCCTCTTGTTTTTCTCAACTTTCTGGCCAATGCATTTTTCCTCTTTTGCATGGTCTGTCCACTTCATGGAGAAAAGATCAAACAACCTCTGAAGCTTCTCCTGTGGACCTTCATTTACTGTACAGTGACTTACATGATATCAGTTCTGATAAATTTCTGCGTAACTTACGCCCCTTTGATGCTAGCCTCATATACGGTGTTTGTCTTCAGTTTGTCCACACACATGACCACGTCAGTTTGGCTGAACTTCTTCTACTACGCCCAGATCGTACCTGCACGGAGAGCCACCTTCATCTGGATTAAGAAGAACATCAAATCCGTCATTTTCTTTGCTTGGCTTGTTGACAAAATGTTCTGTTCTCTTGACGTTTGTGTTGTGCTTGCAGACTACATCGCTTTGCTTAATTATCGTTCCCATGCCCTGAGTTACAATATCACAATGCATGATGACACAATATATTTAGAAATTCCTTCATTTCAGCAAGATGTGATAGCCATTTTAATTTGCTTTATGAGGGCCAAATTCATCATCAGTCTTTGTATCATGGTGCTGTCTAGTGGTTCTACTGTAGTCTACCTGTGCAAACACATGCAGCGTATGGTAGCAAATGGACAGCCCTTCTCATGCCCGCGGTTCAAAAGTCAGTTGAGGGTCACCACCACCGGCCTCCTACAGGGAGTCTTATTTGTGATATGTGCTATGTTTACTGTGTACAAGTATTTTTCTCAGGATATTTTAACTGGGTCTCAGTCAGGCTATTCATTTACCCATTTCACTGTCATCAACGTGTACATGGTAGGAACTACATTCAGCCTGGGAGCTGGTCAGAGCGTGTTCAGGCAGAGAGCAGAAGACATGTGGTTCAGGGCAGTTCAATGGCTCAAAGCACCTGAGGTACAACAGTCCAAACAGGAAGGACGATAACGAAGGTGACACGGTGAGGTGAGCCTGCTGTCATAAATCTACGTAACTGAAATGTGGATTTGCTAAACACAAATTTATGTCTGATGTCAGAATCAAGAACAGCGTGAAAGAAAGTGCTTTTACACATTGTACAAGAACATAGCACAAGGGTGTATCTGTGAGCAGTCACTTCTTAGGTTTAGTGTCAAAATATTTGCTCGCATTAACTTCCTGCAAAATAAGGCTTTGGGAATTTTTAGTTTGCTGAGAAGAAATATGTATAATGTAGGTCCTATCTACACCTCAGACGTAAAAGATTGTTATTTTATACCGTATAAAGTTAGGTGATGATGATATCTTGATACGTGTATATTGTGTTTTCAGCTCTGTAAATGCTTTTTCTGCTTTTCTTATGGACTGATTCACGATTCAGCAGCTGAAAGATTCAGCTCATGCTGTGTACTATTTCTTCTACTGATTTATCCCTGATGTCTCAAACAGTCTATTGCCAGCCTGCTGTGTATTTGGAAGAATTTGTCACTTCTAAATGAGTTCATCACACATTTTAACAAGCTACAACCCACTCCTCCTGGTTTTTCTGAAATCTCATTTTACTGTCAAAATCCTTCAAAGGTAAAGCTCAGTTGTCTCCTGGAGAAATTATTATTGAATTTTGGCAACACTTCAAGGAACAGCTCACCTTCCACACCTGTATCAGTCTGTATTGTTTTGGTGTAAGTTGCAGTGTTTTATTGAAAATTATGATAACAATATCTTTCTGTCAATGATTTTAGTCTTTGAAGCTGACTGAAGGATGTTACCTTCATGATCTATTAAGAAAATTTACAATCTAAAATGTATACATGTCTGATCAATATTAAAATCCCTCCTTTGTTTGCATTTTATGATTATGAGATCTGTGTCTGGAATGGATTATAAAATAAGGCTCTTGTGATTACAAGACCTGTAATTATGAACACTTGTAATTACGAGGATCACAAAATAACAAGACCCAGATGTTATAATTACGAGATAATTTTCTTGCAATTATGAGATACTTTTCATGTAGCCATGAGATAAATTTCCTCTGAAATGATTTGTATGATTTGTATTAGATATTTTCTTCCAATCATGAGATAGGATCTAATTATGAAATCTCCTCCAACAATTAAAGTCTCCTTATTTATTAGACGCCAAGTTAAAAAAAGACTCTGAAATGAGTCTTTTTTCCTTTCTACGTATCGAGAAAAATTGAGAAAAGTACAACATTTGGAGGGTGAACTGACTCTTTCAGGCATAACCAAACTTTACTTAATGAAGAAAATGTAGTTCAGGGCAAAGAAATAGTGAGGGATTTTTCACTCGGCGTTGCCAGAAGTCTGAGTTTGTGCGCATGTCTTGAAGGCATCATGAGTCTGGTCCAGCCCCTCCTCGTTCAGATTGCATTCCGTCCACTCGGCGGTTGATGAGTGAAGGAGAAGGAGGCGCGATGTCAGTGAAAAGAAGAGGATGTTTATTCTGGGCAAAACAAATAGCACGCTGAATATCCGAGTCAGATCGTTAGATAAAACAACCAAAGGACGAAAAATATTTTAGGACATCTTCCGCCGTAAGTCTTGCTGGAATGAACGATGTTAAGTCAACGGTTTATCTCCTGGGCAGGTGAGTGCTGTTAACAAACGTTAAGTTACGGCAAAAAGATTTTTGTGGTTAACGTCCGTTATCGGACGCGCTTTAAGTTAGCGTTAGCCTTTGCTTTTGCACAGTTGAAGGGACTGCCATGTCCTCGTTAAAGCTAATTTAAAACTAACCTGTGATGGACGAGTATCCAGCTGTGTAACGTTACAGGAGATTCCCGTGTTTCCTGCTTCCTACTCGGCGTTTGTTGTTGTTTTGGTACCTTATCGTTCCCAGTCACTGCCATCCATTTCCTTTAAAGCTGTTTATTGAGTGAATGATTGTTATCAAGACGGGAAAAGAAATCTCCTCTGTTTATGTAATGTTAGTTAATCCGTTGGGTCACTCACATGTAGCAGGAAAACAGAGGACACCCGCGTTAACCACAAATAAGATGTGCGGCGGCAACAAAATGAGGAATTTATTTTGCCAAATATGCGTGTCACCACCAAAGTATGCGTCCGATGAAGGGCCAGCAGGGCGGAGAGATGACCACCGGCTCCCTGCTCCCATAAAGACCCGTTAAAACCATAAAACTGCGTCAACGTAAACCAGTTGACGTGAATGTGCAGTTTATTTGACTCCAGCTGCTGCGTCTGTGTTGAGTTTAGTTTCCCTCTCAATAGATCATTGCAGTTTGACTGTAGAGGCTTTAACTCACTGACTTGATCAGTCTTAGTCCAGACTGATGAATTCACGGTATATGGTATTTCTAAAATGTATTTTTTTTATTTGTGCTTTGAAATATGGTGGGATTACGGATTTATTTTTAGGGGTTATTTTACATCAGTAGACCAACATGTGTCTTTTTTTTTTTCTTTTTTCTTTTTTTTGTGCTGTCAGGTGATTTTGCCTTGGCTACCTAGAACAGTAGTGGTTCAGAAAGTGGCATGGCCCCAGCCCTGACCAAAATCCTGAAAGATGGCCATGGGATCCACCTGTCCTCACCTCCTGCCCCTGTCAGAATGGACTCAGATGGGAGAGCCATGCGCAGTACCGAGCTGGAGCCTCAGATGAGATCAGCAGATGATCGTGACCTCCAGAAGGTGTGGCTGAACCTTTCCTCATTTCCCTCTCTGGACTCCTGTCTCCCTGTAAGCCCCCTGGACGTCCCTGCCAACACTGTGCTTTCCCCATGTCCGCAGGCGTCTGCTGGTCAGCATGACACAGCGCTCTTCCCCAGTCCCACTTCCCTCCTTAACCTCCTTTCCTTCATTGAAAGCCTCAGAGACTCTCATCAGGTGGCCTCTGTCTTCCCAGGTGTACCCGACATGTTTTTAGTCCCTGCGCCCGAGCACAATAGCCAAGAGGCTTCTCTGCTGCATGGACGCAGCGCTGCTCCTGAATGTGGACCAGATGGTGGTGATGTGCATCGCTCCCCTCTTACTCTCAATATTGCTCCTCCTTTATATTCTCACGGGGAGATAAAGTACCAGGGCTACTCTCCCGTCTTTGTGCCCCCACCTTCACTGACGCAGGACAAAGTGGCTGGAATAGGCTGTCCTCCTTCATCTTCAGTGCAGCCTTGTGGTGGCAGGGTGAACTCTGAGCAGCCGGCATCCAGAGCTGCACTAGAGGAGACTGTGAAGCAGAAGGTCTCTAGGCAGACAGGACTTCAGAGCCGAGCTCAAAGGCTGCAGAGGAGACTACAAGCCCTGCTAGGAGAGCATGCGGTGCTACACTGCAGTCATCAGCTGGAGGGGCTGAAAAGGCACTATCAACTTGGAAGTGTGTCTCTCGACAGCCCGGACTCTGTACATCCTGGCATACAAGCTCCACAAGCGGACTGTAAACCCAGTTTTACCTGGCCGGACTCGTCCACAGCCTCGTCTTCCAGCACAGAGCTCAGGGAGTTCAGCCGCTCCAGCCAGGCGGTGCTGAGAGGCCTGCAGGAGGCTTTAGACTCTGAGGCCACAGCCAGCAGCAGCTCAGATGAGGACCAAGAGGAGGATAAGACTTATGGCAATACCAAGACTTCACCTGTGTGAGTATCCAGCAAGTGGAGGTAGTTTTGTATGCTAATCAACAAGACTAAAATTCTACAGCCCTCAAGTTTAGTGCTCTTCAAAATCTCAAAAGCTGGATGATACTAAGAGACTGATCTTAACATGTGCTTCTTTGGGTAACTGGGGTATAGGACTCAAAAGAAAAACCATAATTAGCTGGTGATCCTTTGAAAAAATGTTAAGTGTTTAAACACAATATGGGTGTTGTTCTTATGTAGTTCAACTATGTTGTTAAGCCAGTAACTGATTGATTAATGTCTGTAACCAACAGATTTGGTTACAAATTCTGTACTGGTTTACAAGAACTTACTTTTTTACTGTGATGCCTTCTGCTTTTTCCACACATGGAAACATGGACCTGTTGGTTTCTTTTCTTTTTTTTTTTATTCCTCACAAGGAAATAATAAGACCAGTTTCCTTCTGTCTTGAGTTGAGGGCTGCCTTGAAATCGAGGTCTGTTTCTTATTTTGAACTTATTGTATTTTCGAGAGCCACAGCGTGTCTGCGGCTGTCACAGCAGGCTATTACAGCTAAGTAAACAAGTTGCAAAGGAGAGACTTTAGAAATCCCCTGAACCACGTATTTGGCTTATCAAGTCCAAATGAATCGTATCACTTCACACAGCGTCTCACAGTTACCAGCTCGCGTTGAAGAAAACAATAAGAAGCCATTTCACAAACTTCACTGTAGCCTCTGTGCCAAAACATTTATTGTGCATTGCTGTGATTTGGTTGCCAGAAACCAGCTGTGGTTCACACTGGGACCACTCAGCTTGTTTTTATTCAGAGAAGTAGGGAGGAGAAATCTCATACTCCAGGCAAACTTTTCAGTTGATGAAGATAAAGACACTACGACCAGAGTGAGCGAACTAGTCTGAAAGAGATACAGGTATATGTAAGATGGGGAGAATGAAGATATTTAGTCGAGTTTATGCGACTTTTGCCTTCGCAGTATTAGCTGCACATTTCATTTGGCCCTCTGCAAAGTTTACATTGTGGTTGTTGTTAGTGCAGGTTTTGTCATCCCAGCTGTGGAGAGTGTGATGACACTGTTTATCCCCATGCACACACACACACACACACACACACATTCTCTTTCCATGCTGCAGTCAACACATACAACAGACTAGCCGGCTCTCTTTAACCGCAGGCTAGGAAATAAACACAAGACATGCCAGCAGTAAGCCTGTAATGTGCCAGCCTTTCTGTGCCATCGTGCTCCTCCTCTTTCGAAGGGAAAAAATGCTTTTGAAGTGTGTGTGTGTGTGTGTGTGTGTGTGGTTCGGACAGGCGGAGCTCCTGTACTTCTGCCCTTACTTGTATATTCCCCGATGAGGAAAGAAGATTGTATGAGCAAAGCAGTGTCAACGTGCAGATAAAACTGCACATTCCACACAAAAATGATGAGTATTTTACATGTATTTTGCCAGTTTAGGTGATATTTGTTTACATCGGTCTGGTTGATGCTTTTGTAAATATATTTTCTGGAAGCATTGCAGTGTTAAATGTTTCCAGTGTTGAAGTTGAACTGCTGATCTTGATATTCGTCTTAGGGCACTTGCCCACCAGGACATCGTGGAAAGAGTTTCTGTGTTCAATATCCAAAATATTTCAGAGATTGTAAGGGCAAGGTAATGTGTCAGACTTGGACAGTCTCAGGTTTGAAAATCTGCATTACATATTTGCTTAGACAAACCTACCTCTGCGCATGTAATGCTTATCATTTGTTTTGAAAAAGCAAAAGCTTCACTTGAAATTGAGATTCTGTTGAGAGAGATTTCAGTCAGAGCTGCACAGATGGTCAGTTTAATTCCTTTTAATGCTATGGTACCAACCAGCTTAATATGCAGTCAGAAAGGTGGACATGTCAGTGTTCGGACAAGAGGTCTAACATCCTGGATGTCTTAAATTAAGTCTGATTAGGCTATTCTTTCTGGTTTAAATCCAGTGTCGTTTATTGCTTCATTTAGATTTAGTTCTTCAGCCCCTTTGTTTGTTTCCCAAATCCATGCAATAAACAGGAGCCATTTACAAAACTGGGGCACGTTTATTAGACCCGAAAATAGGAATGAGAAAGAGTATTTTATATATATGTGTGTGTGGGGGGTTTGGAAGTGTCAGCTTGCCTTTTGTGTCTGCTGAACAATGCTCTGTGCCAGTAAATGTCCCCTGGGAAGTTTTTATGGCTGGTTCTTCCTTGAGGAGGATATGTCCTTGCTGGAGATGGTACTGGTCATTGCCCCCTTTTAGAAAAAGTGGAAAGAGTTGGCCTTTAACATTCTAACATTTTGAGCTCGTAAAAAGCGGTGACGCGGTTTGACTTTAATTCGAAACCCTGTGTCCACATTGCTCATTTTCTGCGCCGGCAGCAGTCCCTCGCCCATCCAGCTGTTGCTCATTCTCAGTTTTCAGTATGTGAGAGAGTATTCATTAAAGGCTACGTGTTGGAAAGTTTTGGTGCAGGACACACCCTGAAGTCCTAAAGCTTCTGAACGAGCCATGAAGCTCTATTCAAATAGAAGACTTTGTAACCCCATTAATACGTGCTGGGACTGGCCTTTTGTTCAACCAGGATTTGAACTTGAAAACTCCTACTTTCTCACTGTGGAGGGTTCCCAGCAGGTTGCTAGACACCACATTATATTAAGCCATGTTAATGTGTAGTTTGTGAGCTTGTGCACTAATAGGTATAAACTTTTCCTCTCCTGTCCTCTCCTCCTCCTGACTCGCCTACTGCCTGGCAAATATTCCAGGAATTTTCTCATTATACATTTGGAAAGAGCCGCAGGGCAGCCAGTTCTGGTCATTTTCTCCAGAGGAATGAAAGAGACTACTTCTTAACAGACCTATTAGCTTAGGGTCGAGTGAAACTCTATTGCAAAGCAGTCTTTGTCCAATCATGGACTTTGTTTCCAATAGTTCTCCTTTTGTTATGAACAGGCACGTAAATAACATTTTGGGTATTTAATGTAACGGGGTGTTTTAAAAGAACAGCCTCATAATAAGGCAGTGTATTGTCTAATACTGTGTGTAGCTGCGGGCTGACTTCCCTAACCTTTCTCTGTCCTGCATCAGAGTGTGTGAGGTGGAAGAGTCCTCCCCTTTCCTAGCCAAGGTCCAATAGCACTGCCATAGCAACTATTGCCCCACTGAAGCCAGCCAGCCAGCCAGCCAGCCAACCAACCACACACACACGCACACACACATCTGAACTAACTGAACAGGCTAGTGCCATGGAAACATACTATAGACACACACAACACAAATCAAGTGTTTTCTTCTGTGGCCTAGATAAGCTTTTGTCCCTCCCTCCCATATTGTCAGGATGCTAACAAATTGACACATGGCATCATAGCTGTGTAAAATAGGTCACATGGTGACAGTGCCGCAGCCTAAATGTGTGATTTGTCAAATGGTTTGGCTTGGTCTTGTTAGTACTCTCTTTGTCCTCCTCCCTTTTTTGGCTGACCTTTTTCCTCTGGTCACACACATTTTCACAAATGACTGTCATATGCTGGCGGCTTCACACACGTCCGGTGGTGGATTTATTTATTGTTTTGAATGAGGAAAGTGGATTTTAAGTCTAAAATCTGCCACATTTGTGACCAAATTCCAAAGCATTCAGATTAAACTTCATGTGGCAGGGTTTTAAAGCTTTTGACAAAATATACAGAATGCTCTAATGCTACAGCTGTAGGTGGGTCTAACTGTCCCCTTCTGTCATCCATCACACTCCCACTCCTGCCCTCAGTGGCAGCTTTGAGGGGAGTTGGCTGGAAGAGAGAGCGGAGCTGGGCAGCAGGTGGAGCTGGCTGCA
This sequence comes from Scatophagus argus, assembly GCF_020382885.2. Classification (NCBI taxonomy): domain Eukaryota; kingdom Metazoa; phylum Chordata; class Actinopteri; family Scatophagidae; genus Scatophagus; species Scatophagus argus. The sequence goes on along the minus strand of NC_058503.1, from coordinate 15,417,962 downwards.
GCTTCGTCTGGCCGAGCTGGAGGGGAGGATTCAACAACTGGTGGAGCTCCACAAGCACATCCGCTCTACCAAGGTAAGACAAAAGTCCTGTGTAACCCGCTCATTAAAAGGCACTTTTGGGAATATTAGTCAGGTCCTGAAACAAGTCCGTTTTGCGTGAAGACAGTTTATAAGGTCAGGGTCTGTGTCTCTCCCAGTAGTTTTTTTAATATACATGCTCACATGTGGTGCACCTCAGACAAAAATAAAAACACTTCAAAAATGAAACAGCATAGCTTGTCATGCTGCCAGCTTGTGGTAACCAGAAGCTTTGTTGGTAGTATGTGTCAGGAAGAGAAATTGTGTATTTCCTGCATTTGCTGCAAATGTGACCGACTGACTGATCAGCAGCTCTGTGAAGAGCGCTGCTGCTTCTATTTTAAATAATCACTGTGAATACAGATGTTCATATTTCACTCACAAATTCCTGATTTGATTTTGTTATCTTTTCTTTTTTTTAAAACCATGTTTGTGAACTGCACACACTCACACCCACGCACCAATCACGAGCTTTTAAAACTGAAAGTCAAATTGAACAGTGGATTTAGAGAATTGTGATGATCTTGGTAGGTTAAACTCCATTTTAGATACAATGTATGGCAATGTTTACAATTGAAAACCTTTAAGTCATAATCTTTGTAAATAATACTTTCTTGATAGGCCCAAATTCATTGCAATAAAACACATAAAGCCCCCAAAAAGAACAGTGCTAAAAGGTTAACTCATGTTTTCTCTGTGTGTGTGTGTGTGTGTGTGTGTGTGTGTGTATATATATGCATGTACCTAAGGGGGGCGTGGTGCTTGCAGAATCGCAGCCACTGACAGACAGACAGATTCAGCAGACCCTGCTGAGAGAGATGGCGGGGTTATCCTGCACAGCTTCCGATGCTGACACTGAGCCCTGCAGCCCCACACGCCTCCTGCACAACATAGAGAGACAGGTAGGAGGGAGGACACATAGCACACATCCATAACACACAGTGGGTGAAGATTAATGATTAATCTACAGCTCAATACGTTCCGTCAGGACAAGATTCTATTAAGTCAATTAGCCTGTCAGTCTGTTGTGTAGAAAGCGCAGGAGGTTTTGGTATCTGTAATGTTGTATCCAGGTGTTAGGTTGAGAGGATTAATCTAATTAATCATGGTATGCATGCTGTTCCTGTGTGCTATTATGCTAAGTAAGTTCCTGCTGCTTTATGAAACCTGTGCCTATTTAATCAAGTCAGTGGGACCTTCATTCATCCTTCCAGCAGTAGAGGGTGAAATGTTGCTGATCGTCTGTTAATCTAACACAGCAGAAACTCTTAATGGCATTAAAAGCTGTACTGAAAAGTGAATCTGTGATAGTTTAAAAAAAAAGAGTATATTTAAGCGAATAAGACAATCCTTTTCCTAACAACACAGTTACCCTGCTGCGACGTCAGCTGCGTGTCCTCATTTACTTTGCCAAAAGTGGGTTTGTTTACAGTCAGAAAAGTGCAAATTAAAGGTGTGTATATTTCTTTCTTTCTGCTCTCTGTTGACATGCAGTCGGACATTGGGTGGAGATATGTGCTATTTAAAGTCTGCACTTTGTGTGTATTGGGCCACAGTGGGCACGTTTGAGCCACGTCCAGCTCCACAGTGAAGCAGCAGAATCATTTCTAGTCAAACATCATGAGAACAAAAGTAGAAAAATAAGGCCCAGGTTAAAAATAGCTAAAATAATTCCTTAGTGTTGCACCAGGCATGTAGCAACATGAATAGTACACACAGTACTCACTGTTACTAAAGAGATTCATCATATTTCACACTTAGGTTTAATTTGTCACCTGTGAAACGTGTTAAATAGATTGTATCTGCGTTGCAGAGTGCTCAGCTCAGCCAGATCGTCAACAGTCTGATGCCTCCTCTCAGCTTTTCACCGCTCTCAAAACAACCGCAGATCTGCAAGGGCAAGAGAGCCTTTCCAAGGTGGAGAACACACACACACACACAAATCTCATACAGCAACTGTGTGAGCATTGTACTGCAAGACTGTGACATCTTCAGCAGATATTATCCACCTTTTATGAGCTGCAGTGGAATGATTTAAAAAGATTTAACAGATGACAAATTGTGCAAGTTAGTTAAAGGAAACACTTGTACAGTTGTACTGATGAAGGTTTATCCATTGTCCCGTCAAGCCGAGGCTGAAAGACAAGTATCAGGTTCAAAGCCCGCTGCCTTCTTGTAATGTAACCCTGTGAAACAGCCCGGTCGGCCTCCACCATCTGGCCCAACTTGAATCATCCCTTCATGTCTTTCCTTCCTGATGCCTTTTTAACTCCCCACATCTGGTTGTGAAGATAAAAACCACAAGATGTAAAAAAAAAAAAAAAAAAAAAAAAAAAGAATTCCTTCTTGTTTATGCAAGTAATGGGAAGGTTATGTGTAGATAAGCCCCACACGTGCTTGAAAAACTTGCTTTTTTTAATGTGTGAACTTTGCATCAGTCATATCCTGGACATTTCTACAACCTCGTCTCATATCTTCTCCTCAGTGGACAGAGTGGAGATGATGCTTTTGTCCCTGGGAGCTCGAAGAGAAGGAGACTGGGCACCAGGAGGCTCATCAAAGCCGATGTGTCATGCGTGTGTGCCCGGACCCGACCCCTGGTCACCTACCACAAGCCCAGATTGTTCGCTGTCAGCACCTACAACCCCAGCAGTCCACAGGTAGGGCACACAGAGTCTCCTCTGTTTGCCAGCCGGGCCCTCTGAACCATTTGCATGCACAGCTGTCGAAGCTCAGGCTCACATTCTGTATGACGTGTACTTGTAAATGTGATAATGTGGGTAGATGATAAAACATCTGTTTTTTTTGAGAAACACTCACGGGCAAGGGCTGCACGTTGGTGTGGTGGTTAGCGCTGTCGTCTCACAGCAAGAGGGTTCCAGGTTCGAGTTCAGTTCTGGGCCCTTGTGTGAGGAGTCTGCATGTTCTCTCTGTGCCTGTGTGGGTTTTCTGAGGATGTACTTATAGGATTGCTGCCCTTTATTACAATGCACCACTTGTAAATCCCAATTGTAGGTCCATTTGGGGTTTTGTAACAATGTCTGAAAAGCCAGTGAAAGTGGCTGAAAGTCTTAAAACATATTCATTAATTTATTGAAATAAGGTTATTCCCGTATCGATGTCAAATGCAGCCTGAAAGCAGTCGCTCTTACTCAGGCTTCAGTGGTGGAATGTCATATCACTAAAATAGTTCGTCAGATTAAACAGGAATTAATGTTTAAACTCAGACACCTGCTTTCAATTAAACAATGGCGTCTCCTGGATCTGTTTCAAATAAACAAGCGCATGTGGATTATTTTAAACCCCTAGCCTTTATTTAGCCGGGGGGGACATTACACAGTAATGGGAACTAAAATAAGACTGAGAGAAGAATTAAGTGTGATTTACTAGAATATAGTGAACTACAGTAAATATAGCGCCATCATTGTGATATTGCCAGATGATGAAGAAAGCCCTTTAACAACTTAATGACTTTAATCAACGTGCTTAAGCATCCTTTATGACTCATACTCTTCATTCTGTTCTTAAAGACAAAGAATCTCTAATGACCATTTAGCAGCGTGAAAAATAACTTTCTCTGCTGTTGTCTCGCTCTCTCTCTTTTTTCAGGACTTGGGGAAGTCCACGTGTACCCTCTCCTCTTCTCTCTCATCATCTTCTTGTTCATGCTGTTCATCTTGTGATCCTGTGGTCCTGTGCTCTGATCCTGACTGCAGCTCCGGTAGCGCCCAGTCCTTCAGGACCCCCAGCTCCACACCTCACCCTGTGTTGTCTCCTTCATTTGGTAGGGGGAACATTAGCATAGCTATGCACACATAGACTTTACTTGGGTGGGCTTTCACTTCTACTTTTTTTTTTTTTTTATCCTCCATCCACAATCAGTTAACTAGTGATCATCTGCTGATATTTGCATGTACAATATTCTGTTATTTTTGCAAATTGAGAAATCCATTGGCTATTATTGTCAACAGGATATTTCAAAATTGATAAAAAGAGATTGTGGATAATGATTGCGATGAAATAAATCACAGTATTATTTTTTGGTGAGAAAAAGTGAAGTGAGAAAATAAAGGAGGAGACACAAAGGAGTCAGATTGGAAATTGATGAAGATGTCACTCACCTCTCTGTAGATTTCCTGTCAGCTTGAGAACAAACCTCTTATCACAGCTGATCGTAGCTTCTCCTTCTTAGCTGCTTGTAAAGTGTAAGAAAAGAGATCACAGGCACTACATCACAAATGATGTGCTGTATTATTGATATAAAAGCTGGATTGTATTTCTTCTTCTTTTCTCCCAATAAAAGTTCTGGAAATTGGGAGAAGCGAACGATGGTTTACCCCGATGTGTCGAGATGTTTGCCAGTGTGAGGGCTTGCATAGCAAACAACAGACGCGGGTGCTTTGACACAGCATGCGTGTTACCTTTGATTACATACTTGCATTAAGAAATGTTGCTGAAAACTCTATTATTCACTGATTTCTTCCAGACACCATTCTGTCCCACCCCTTAAAGATGGCCCTGGCTAGAGAAGAATGGTGTCAAAGACCTTTGGTTGTCAATGTCCAACCATCCAGTCCAGCATGCTACAGCAGGCGCAGCTCGACACCGCTGCACAACAGTAAGATCCTGACACTTAACGGGATCGATTACATGGCCTGTCGTGTCCTACGTTCTGCTTCGTGTGCTTTCTTTTGCTGCACATGTACGCCACTGTGTACCATTTCACATTGACAGAGCTTTTAACTGTGCCATGTAGCACCTCACTGAGCCAGCATGTTGGGAGCAGCGCTCGTAACCTGCCGTGTTGATGGCATCCTCGGTTGATGAGTAAGAAGACGGGAAGGCAGAGGAGCTATTTAAAATGCTGCACCTGCATTCTTGTTGTTGTTATTCATCGAGCCGACGGGAGCCTCGCTGGCTTTTGATCCGCTTCTCTTTGCCGCCTCGGAGCTGCGATGAAGTCTGTTTTTGAAGTCAATGCTAATTTAGTGTTAATGCTAGGTCAACACTACTTGCTGCAGCTTCACAGTAAAAGCCTTTCCATGGCGCCTTTTATTAGAGTCACTTAGCTGCATTACTGCTAGTGTTTTGCTCGCAGTTTGATAAGACACAGCAGGAAATAATGTGAGTAATTTCTACTTAATATTGCTGTTTATTTTTACATTCAAAGTTATTGTTAATGTATCACTTGTCCAAATGTAAACTGAGACTGGTTTTTTGCTTTAATGTGTCATTATGAAGTAAATGATGATTGCACAGTATAATGGCTATAGAATAATGACATTATCAGCATTTAGATTTATTCCTTATTGACCTCAGTTTCACTGTGCAGTTTTGTCAGCCACCGGGCACGACTTCTCAGAGAAGAGAAGACTGTTTGATGATCCAGTCAGGCTGGCAGCCTTGCACCATTTCTATCTGCTTTCATGTCTACATTATAGATTAAGTAGCAGAATGAAGTCGTACTTGTGCCCTGTGCGATTGGTAGTTACTACACTGAGGAAAACGAAAAAGCGATCCAGTTGTGTCTGCAACAGCAGCACCAACCATAACACCACTAACAGATTTCAAAGAGTTCTTTAGTTGTTCCCAAACAGTAATTTCTGAATAATTATAATTAGCTGACTTGTTCAGATACTTCTCCCACTTAGTTGTTTCAGCGAAAGGAAGCAAATCCATTGACTAGCCGTCTCCCTGTGTACCATCACAAGCGGTTCTTAGGGTGTCAGATACACTGCTGGGTCTGCATGTGGTCCCAGCTGAGCAGTAGATGGAAATGAAAACATCTGGCACTTCACCAATGCCAGTATGTGTCTTTGTATGTCAGTCTGAAGCTATGGTGTGAACATTTACTCATGCACTTATGTAAATCTGGCAGCTTTGGTTTCATGGCTTTCAGTGACTCATGCTCACATGATTGTTTGATTTTTTTTTCCTGTTTATCGAGGGAAAGTTGATCTAACACTGTGATAAATGAGCAAAGTGTTAAAAAAAATGAAGTGAAAACCAGACGAGAAGTGATGCGGTCGGAAGAGCATAAAGGAGGAGACACAAAGGAGTCAGACTGAAAATTGATGAAGACGTCACTCATCCACCGCTCTGTAGATTTCCTGTCAGCTTGAATGATCTTATTCTCTTTTTGTGAATGGCAGAGGAAGAAGACAGCCTGTCAAGTAAACGTCACCTAAAATAACAGCCCCTTATCACAGCTGATCGTAGCTGAAACAGAATGAGATCACACGAACACTCAAAGCAAGCAGGAGATGGAGAATAATGACTCGTGACGTAACTTCATTAATGGTTGACTGTCGTAGCTGTTTGTACAGTGTGAGACTAGAGAGCGTAGGTACTACAACACAAACTCGTGTGTTGTTTTGACATAAAAGGTTTCTTTAGTACATTTCATTTCAATTCAGTTCACAACAGTTATCTTTTGACACTTTTTCCAAATAGAGCAGCAATAGAGAACCATAGTCTTGGCTAGCATGTTATTTGCAACGTGATTATTTGAAATAAAAGTGCTCGTGTGATGTGAGTAAGAACAGGAAGCTGAGACACAGTCACCTGCCTAAATAATAGGACTAATGGTTAAGGATTAGCTTTTGTACACTTTAACCAAAGCGTAAAATCCCAGAGGAACTGAAGGGTAGATTAGAAAGAAAGGTTCATTCCTGCTGCATATTAACATAGCTTGTATGTGTGTGTGTGTGTATGTGTGGTTATAGGTCACAAATTACATAAGCGGCGTACAAGGCATCATGAAAGCAGAACAAGACAAAGTGTTATGGGTCTGTCACCGATCGGGACGGCGTACTGTGGTCAGAGTCAACACAGGAGAGCCAGTCGGAGGAAAAAGACGCAAAGACACATCCACAGACTGGTAGAAGGTGTGTGCATGCAACCATGTGTCCTTCCTGTATATTTCAGATTCACAGGAAGTCTGTGATTGAACTGCCGCACTGAAGGCTCTCGACCCAAAGGAGAAGTGCTGGTAAATGCAGCCATTTTAGAATGATGTTGGGTTTCCTAAAAACAAAAATGGCGATTGGATAAATCAGCCCCCCTTCCCAGTACTAATTACAGATGAAAAATATGGACATGTGTGTGTCTTCCACCTAGATGAGGAAGATGCTCTGTACCAGCTCTGTGACACAGAGGACAGTTCAGATGAAGTGCTGGAGCAGAGCTACACACACGGGACACGCAAGCAGGCCTCACAGGTAACACATACACAGATTTGAACTTGAACTTAGAACAGCATACACTATAACAGTGAGAACCATTTTTGATATTCAGTAATATTATCTTAAAACATCTGATCAATAAGTGCAGTAAGTGCAGCCCTGGAATTTTTAGTCTCAGATTTTGCACCTAACATGATTATTGAAAACAGAGACACATGTTGAATGCTTTTTGCTGTTGAATTAGGCAAATTGTGTTTAAAGCCCAGAAATTAATCAGACACTAATTACAGGGTTTGTTGGCGGACTGCAGTGATATTAGTGAAATAATACTTGAAATTAAACACAAACAAACAAACAACAAAAATGCCTCACAGCACAAATTCAGAAACATCCCTGACATGCATATGAGTTAAATGTGAAAAAGTTAAAAGTTGAAAAAGGTCAGTCTACAAAAATCTTGTTAACACTTCTGAATCACCGGCGTTAACCATCGCTTGCTCACGTTGCTCTTTGTCCAACTTTGGCCATGTTTCTGTTTAGGGGTTTGTTCGCAAACGCCAGGGAGTGAGTATGTACAACATCAACAACGTTGTCATCCCTGTGTCACTGGCTAAAGTGGAAAAGCTGCCTTACAAAGACATCCTGACACCCAGGTATGGAACAAAACTGCCTCTGAAGGAGCTGCATAGAAATGTCAAGGTCCTGGTTTTATGGTATAATATGTTGTGAGTTGTGGGACAAAACAAAAAACATAAAATCATCACTTTAAGTTAGTGAGCCCAGTTTTGATTCTGTTCCACCTGTAGAATCCTTTGCAGTTTTCACAACTTTCACGTTGCTAAATGCACATCTGATACATTATAATATGGCTGCAATTAAACACAATGCATCTACTTAAAAAAAAATTGAAATAGAAAAATGCTGTGCACACTGTCCGTTATTATTGTCTTGTGACTTCAAAAAATTTTCTTTGCAGTTGGCGAGTGGTTGACAGAGAGGCAGAGAAGGCGGAGCACGACGAGGAGGGGCAGGTAGGGTCTCATCGCTTTGGACTGGAGCTCTTTATTTTGTGAAGAATATCTGATCGTTATTTTTTGTGTGTGTGTGTGGGGGGGCTTTCAGGTGGAGGATCTTGCTGATGAAGTCTTTGCTCAGAGACACCTGGGCTTAGAGCAGAGAGAGAAATTGCGCTGGGGATCCTGGGGGAAGAGGAAATGCTGCAGGCTTTCCAAAAGGTGGAAATAGAAACACACACAAACAAATACACACCCACAGCTGAAACTTTCATGTGAATACTGTTATCTCAGGTGGCACCCAAATGCAAAGTGTACACCCATCAGGGTGACATGTGGGGGAGGGTAAATTTTCCAATAGAAATGTCAGGCGGTTAACAAAGTGTGCTGACTGCGCAGTGCAACTTTGCCTGACTAACTAATCTCTGTGCATGTAAATAAAGCCTGTGCGAAAGTGGAGTGTTGAGTAATTTCCCAGTGAAGTTTCATGGGGTATGTTTGTTTCTTCTCTCCAGATCTGGCAGCAGGTTGTCGGGAGGCGGGGGCGGGATGTGCACATCGGGAGAGGAGAGCTCTGTGGAGTTGAGTTGTGCTCAGCTGGATGCTGACGAACACCAAAGCTCGGAGGAGTGGCTGGTGAGATGAAAAGCTCCTCAGATGAAACCCCAAGTGCCCCAAACAAACCCAGAGAATATCAGAGTGTGAGGATCAAGGTGCCACAGGAGGGAATTCACAGTTCACAGAATTCAGTCATACACAGACATTTCCTACTGGCTATTATATATTATTGACATTTCTCATGTGGCTGTAACATGCCCACTGATTTATTGCATTTGGGCTTTTTAACATATGTGAAGTGTTCTTGAGGATTTAAAAATGGACGCTTTTGTTTTAGTTGACTTCACGCTCATGCCAACTGATGGCTTGTGAAATGAGTTCAGCACTGGAGAAGAAAAATCAAACAAAAATGAATCTGTTCTCAAAGGGGGGGATCAGGAAACCTGGTGATCTCAGAATGATGAAAAAAAAAAAAAAAAAAAAAGTCCAGAGAGGTAAAATAAGTTGACTAAAGAGGAAATGTCCTTTTTCTTTCCCTAAAGTCGCTTTAAGAGGTGATTTATAGAAGTATATTGCCTATAAATGGTCATTTTTCACTTCAACCCCAGAAGGATGTTTTCTGTAACATTCCAGTCAAAGATAAGGCTGTGCTATTAGAGCTTCAGAAGGAGATGGGGGTATAGAGTGGGAAAAAATGGTTTGCAGACTAATCAGTCCTCTTTCCCAGTCATATTGTGTGAGTTGATGGATCCTCGAGAGCCTTCGTAGATACTTGTCTCCACTCTGCTCCAGTTGCATGATTGCTCCGTGCCGCTTTGCTTTGATTGGAGAAGGAATGAGTTGCCACTAAACCAGACTGTCCTAATCAACCTTCTCCACACCACAAATGTCCCCTCCTTTACTCTTTTGCACTTCTTATGCACTCCAGCACCCATACAAACCCTGATTAAAACACAACCTTTAGTGATACATCCATGAAAATTTCAATGAAAGGACTGACATAGCAACAATTATCAGGGTGTTGGACATTATTTCACAGATAAATGTGTTGTGTATTTCTTTATGGCATTGCTAAAGTGTTAAGCAATTGTAGGTTGATTTATTGACAAATGTGTTACGTTCTCATCCCTTTGTCTGTAAAAATTGATACATTTATTGATGCATACTAACAACTGAAACATGCCACCTTGTCAAATACATTCAATTAATGTATTTACTCGTTTACAGCATCTGCCCTCTTCCCTCCGGCAGCCTCAGACACCCTGGGAGCGACGAATGTTTCCTTTGGATGATGTTGATGTTGATGAAGAAGCTGTCCTCTGCAATAACCCAGAAAATGTCCATTCAGGGTGCTCAGTGTGTAGCTCTGCCTCCCACACATCGAAGAAGTCCAACTCCCATCTCTCCCCAGCTCGGTTCTCTGGTGCTACACTGCCACCTGGTGGACAAAGCAAGCGCAGAACACCCGATGGCAGCTGAGAGAGCAGTGCCTTACTTTTTTTTATACCTGTAAGTTGTGAAAAATATTATCAAAGCTTTTTGCTGCATTTTTTTTAGACTTATTTTCAACAAATTCTTAATATGTCTAGGTTTTAGTAAATAATTTATGTTTCTTTTATAAGTAAGGTTCACAAGCCAATCAGCTGATCCCAACCAAACACTGAGAGTCAACACGTGTTTTTGAAAGTTACTCAAATGGTTATATTTGTTAGTTATTGTTTATTTCCTCTCTAGATTTCCTTACGTCTGGGACCACAAGGAGGAACTGGACTGGACTGGAAATGAACCCTGGGAACTTTAATTGGGATTCTTTTAACATTCCAGGACTACATTGATTTGACCTGACTTGCTTAATAATTTGAAGCAAAAGTGTTTATTTAGTGAGTATTGTAACTTGTCAAATTAGTTTGAACTGACTACTATAGCTTCTTCTACACTTTCAGGTTTTACATACAATGCGTACTGTATGTAAAGTATGTCACTTGCTATTTATTTTCACACCTGTCTTAAAAAATATGTATAGAAAAACTTTAGTACATACATATATTTATGTAACTTTTACCTGATTTACATGTGGTTTTTGAGTTGTTTTGTGTGTGTGTTGATGATGTCTTTTTGGTATATATTTTTTTATGAAGAAAGAAAAATAATTAGTCAACATTAACATTAGGAAAACCTACTCTAGTGCTGGATGTCATACTTTTCCAGCTGGTATTTTTTCTCAAGTTTTATTATGGCTCTGACTCAAATGGTAACAAGCACATACTGTAGGTGACACTGGGGCAGAACAGAGCAGCTTTTGTGCTGACAGCATTGCATAAAAGGGATAGGATCACTGTACAGCACAAACCTTTGTGTATTAGAGGAAAATGTGACTCACAGCAAGGGGAATTTGTTCATTTTAGACTGGGCTCAGAAAACAAGAGATGTCAAAAAAAGAAGGAAGAAAATAAATAAATATGTTTGGTTTCTTTTCAAAGCCAAGTTTCTTCTCGTGGCCAGTTAATGTTGAATTTGTAGAAAATGGCTAATTTCAGCTTAAAGCACAAATGTAAGAATGAAGAAAGAAGCGTCAAACTATAGCTTGCACATGTGAACACAGGACAAGATGGAGAAAATACTAAACCACAGTAGTTTGTAAGATTTATAATTGTTGCCTTCAGATATGTGATTCTGAAAATGGACACATCACTTGAAGCATCTTCACAGTCATAAGCTCTATGGTTTTCATTTCAGTCACGTGAAATATGTCTGCAACTTCAGCCAGGTCTGCTAATCCTGGAAGGACAAACCAATGTGAGGTCGTTTCAGTCATTTGGATGATTAACATTTATGGAGGTCACTGCTTTTTAGATCCACAGTCCCCATGAAACGGCTCATACTTTGATCCCATATGCATATAATATCCTTCTCAGCTAGCAGGAGGGCTAACGGGCAGATGGCGGTCAAGGTCATCCTTCTCATCTTACATGGATGTGTGTCAGTTTGCTTTGTACCAGATATGAGAGACTGGGTGACCAGAATTAGAAAGTCAGTCAGATGAAATTAGTTTACAGATAGTAATTATCTGATTCCAGGTTGGTAGGGGTGAACAGGATTTTTCTCTTAATCGGATTTTCCATTTTCTTTGCTCCAGATATCTGTTGAGGCAAATCTTCCATTCTTTCTTAAACAAGATCCTTTCTGTGGTAATCATAAAACTGCCAACATTTTTTTAAACAGGTGGATTCTTCCCTGCTGATCACTTCCACTTTGGCCAGCTGCTTCTTTGTTTTAGGTGCTATGACCGACAGACCTTTTTATCTCTCCATGAAAAGTGGAAGAAAGCCACCAGTCTCATCTCTGCTGTAGATGATCCACCTCAACTCTGTGCAGCCACATCTGTCTGATCCAGACAGCTAGCAGGCTAAATGAGCCTCTGGTGGCCACACTGAGGCCATAGTGCTCTTCAGATGCCACCTTCTGTGAAAATTCCTCCAATAACTTCCAATCAACTAGAATTAACCAAATATACTGGTGATGAATTGGTGGTAAATTTGTATTCCTTCAAATTAGCCCATTAAATGATTGTGTTTGGGCACAACTATGCAGCACAGTAATTTATTATACTGCATTTCTGCATGTTTTGTAACAACATCTGTTGCGCTCCAGAGGGCGCTCTTTTGTCAAAAAAAACACCCATTTTGAACCATCCAACATTGGAATCAATATGATGTAATGCAACAATATTACTATAGCAATATTGTAATTTATACCATGGTCTGGGTGAATACTGGGGTCTGGTCGGCTGCAGTGATGGTGGTTATCTGCTAAGTAGTTCCAATCAAACTGTTCACCGTTCGATATTAATGCGCTGGCTGCAGACTCCGACATTTAATTCTGCAGTACATGGGGGAAAAAAATCATCACAGCCTGGTCCTACAGTACTTCATCTTCACCACAAGATGGCGACTGTAACACAGAACGCAGTACCTCTACACTTGGTCTGTAAATTATCACATAAACATCACACTTTTCAACTCGCCACTACAGACTGCGGTCCACAGCACACGTGGAATAACATTTGTTCGTGCAAATCTTGAGATTGATTTTAGAACACTGACATGACTGGATCACCTTTTTAAACATACTGTCAAATTATATTTTCAGTTGGGGGACTGCACATAACATGATATTACTTTGAACCTTGTTGGCATAACGTTAGTTTTCTGGCTAACAGATGAGCCAGAGGGACTAGAAATATCTCCAAATGCCCACCATATCTAAGGTTTCATGTCTTCACTGGAGAAGTGAACACAACACCTACATTGCATCGGAACTTTTCCGGATGGGAATAATTGTTCCAGGTATTAGTCAAACCATCAGATGTTGCCAGGGAAACGGGGTTACAGATTTTTAAAAAAAATGTAAATTTTGATTGCAAAACGCAATAAAGTGTAAATTAAGGGTTTTCATTTTTTCAATTAGCAAGTGACCAGGGTTTGAGCGGGATAATGACCTTCGCGGTATCCATAGTCAGGAATTAATGGACTCCACCGGAAGAAACCACCCGATGGCCGGGACACCTCGTCGGGCATTATCTCTTACATGACTGTTTGAATACTGTTACATTTTAATTTTTTTAACTGTAGATTACAGGGATTTTAAAAAGTAAAGCTTCCCCACCTCTCCATCCACAACCCCCATGAAGTGGCAGTGGGCAGAAATACTATCAAACATAAACAAACTGAAGCTTCTGGATAAACGGGCTTTTACAAGGGGTAAGTAAGATAACATTTTTTCTTTTAAATCTTTGTAGCGTGTAATGAGCAGTGGGCCAGGGCGCTCAAACTATAATGAAACTATTCATTGACATCTGTGGCTTTTGTCCCTTGGAGGACATTCATCGTCAGTACATTTGTCCCACCTAAATTTTAGCTTGCTAGCAGGAGCTTCTGAGTTACCGATTTTTATCGAGGCACTAAAATCTTAGTTACTTCAATATGGCGGCTAACGTTATTTTTTCGCTAAAGGAAGCGAAATTGGTCTCGTCTAGCTAATGTTCGTATGCTAACGTTAGTACTCGAAGCTAATGACAACAAATCCGTTTATGTTTCAAAATTTATGGTACTATGGATAAGCATGCGATGCCCATTAAAACTCATCAGTTTCAGAAACCAACAAGAAGCTAAATAGGACCAGTCAGAGTCAGTAGCGGCGGCGACGCTTCAGTAACACTAGCTAGCATTAGCTCTGTTGTTTACCTTCAAGTCAAATTTTATTCATATAAATATTTGCCTCAGAGGGCTCACAGTTTGTTCAGCATACGACCTCCCCGAAAAACTCCACTCACAATCAGCATGATAAAACTACTGAGAGGCTGTGAACACACATATGTATATAGCATTGCCTTTAATTTTCTACCCAGTTCAATGACAAATCGCTAAAGTGAGGCAATTATACCTACAATCTCTGTACAACGAATGGAGCGCAGCACCGTAATTACTTCAGCACAGTAACAATGCAACGATGTGACTAGTACAGTTATTACGGTAAATGTAGGCTGCGGAGCCTGTGTGTCCAACAGACCGGGAGTTGCACTGAAAGACACTGCGCTGAACAGGTAAAAAAAATCCCAAAATTGACTTTCTTATTTTTACAACAGCGCGATAATACGAGCGAATGCGTGTGAGTGACAATGACTCGACAAAACCTTGTGATGTTGGCAGTCAGAAGGAATCTTTCGCCAGACGGTGCATGAGCATTTGAGGGAGCATTGAAGCTGAAATGATGAGGTGCCCCTCTCTGTGTGGATGGAGAAAGGACGCATTGTTCGTCTACAGGAGAACTGGGTCTGGGTTCTTATGAGTCTGCTGTCTCATCTTTTGTTTTCAGGCAGGTTAGGTGAGCAGTGTTGCGGAATTAGGCTGATATGAAATCACAGCTGAGCAACAGATCAACGAACCAAATCTCTGACATAGGTAAGATTTATTGATGACCTTAGCTTTTCTTGGTCCAATTACGCACTTAAATCGTTGTTTCATTGACGGGTTGAAATGATCATTTGTGCATTGTGCTACATAAAAGCTCTACCTTTTGCGGTCACTGCGGGAACGTGCTGCGGTGGCAGTGCGTGGCTACCAGGCTGTAATAATCCTATAAGGCATTATAGAGAGCTATAGCATGAGGTCACTGTGCAAAAAAAATCATAGAGAATAAGTCCTTATTTAATTGTAATACTGGCTTATAGTCTGAGCAAAGCTCCCTAATGAGAGAGGGAGAGGTGTGCAGAGTGCTGAGTCATATTGGTTGATTCTTCTTTGATTGATCACACAAATTAAATCCCAATATGTGAATATTTGCCATTGTCATTACCAGTTTTTAACAGCTTTGATTTCGTTCTAAATCAAACGGCAAAGCTGCTTATATATTAAAATCTTTTCACTGAAGCCCTGCTTCATCATAAACCCACACTGCAAATGCAGCTAAGACAATCTGGGCTGTTACACCTCTGAGATGCTTTACCTCATGCCAGCTGGATATTAAATCATGATAGATGTGTTATACACTTGTAGGCTTTGGCCCAGTCTCATTTACATACTGGGGTTGGTTATTGATTTCTCTCTGTCCCGTCCACTTTACAGCACTGTGTGCAGATACATTAAAGTGCCTGATGCATTCAAGATGAGGCAGCAGCTCTGAGCTCCTCCCCTCTGAGTGATTGGGCTGATGCTCCTGGGAGACCAAGCTGCTAGTCAGTTGGTTTCTTATTATTCCGCCAAGGTCTACTTTTTGCCTTCTGTAGCCATTAAGCACGATGCTTTGTCTTCTTGCCTATTTTCTCTATGATCTATTCTACGTCCACATTATCATAGCCTTTGTTTATCACAGTCCTCTTTCATTTAAAAAAAATCTTAAGGTTATAATTTCCAACCTCTGAAGTGCTTTCACATCGGCGTCATGTGTTTGCAAAACTATTATTTTGGTTTTATGTATTTGTGTACATAAAACCACTCATTTCAGTGCTGAATACTCAATAGAGATTTTGTGAACCTGTATAAGTGGCAAGGTAGGCATGCTGAATGTACTGATTGTGTTTGTGTTTTGCAAAAGGTTTTAGAGGGGAAGTGGTCATCTGAGATGTGATGTGCTGGTCAGTCTTTCCAATTACGTTCTCCAGCAGTGATTTAAGCAAACATTTTTTTTTCTCACTGAATCAGAAGTGCTTTTAAAATCGTGAAAACCCCTTGTTACACGTTGATTTAAAGAAGATAAGAAATGAATATTTGTTAAGTAAATACTTGCATGCAGAGACATCAGCTGACCGTGTGCATGTCAAGGTGATGCATGGATGGTCTATACCTGAGCGAATGCATCACTGCCTGTGTTGTGTGCAGTCGATACAGTTGGAGGTTAGATGTCAGGTAGCCATCAAAGCGAAGAATCAGAAGATGAACTGGACTGGTTTCTTTAAAAGGGAGGATATTTTACAGCATCTTTCTTTGCTCCTACTCTTTGCAGCAGTACCAAAGATCTCAGCCTGTATGTAATAGTGATGTGGATGAATGCTGATGTGTATAATGTGTTTTTCTTTGTATGAGTTAAATATGAGGTGAGGGTCATATTTGTCATTTTAGTTAAGGATGATAAAGCTCGTTTTAGAAGTGCTTTGCTTTTAAAACAAAACATTAACACCAGTTCTTTATCTGAATATCAATGGATGCTAATACAGAGGATTTCATGAGCTACTTTACATTCTGGGTTGTATTGGAAGTTTCAACACAAGGAGACCCTAAAGAAAAAGATGTTGTGCATCCCCTCTATTGTCTGTGAAGATCCTCAGTCATTCAGATTATCAGAATGACTGAATGTCAGAAGTCCAGTTTCCTTCGGTTAGCAGTTAGATATCCCCTCTGCTGCAGTGTCAGTTCTAATAGTCCACTGCACTGACGCGCTGGTGGACGTAGACAGTAGATGGTTAAAGTAATAAACGAAACATTCACTTCTGTTTTCTGCTTCTCGTAAGATGGTTTTATAATTATTGGTTAAACTGGGGATTTGTTGTCTGACCACATTGGTTGCTTGTGCTAATGGCTTCTGACTGTTGCACGCTAATGCTGTGGCTTGCCTTGTTACTGCATTCCTATCTCATCAGTTATTTTTGTAGTATGTGTAAAATTGCTAGGATCGAGTGGGCAAAGCGGAAAAATGTACCACCCAGGCTGCAAGCAGAAATTCAGTTAAGACCAGTAAAATATGACTACCGCAGAGTCTAAAGGAAACATTCACTGAAGTGATTATCTTCATTGTCTTCAGTGTAATCGGCTGTCATGGCGAGCAGAGGTACCAGGCTGGGCAGCGCTGCAGCAGGCCGATTCACACTCATGTGGTGCCACGTACTGTAGGTCAGATTTACATAAGCCCTGTGTGTCAGTGAGACAACCTAATCCTGATTCCTGCAAAGATACTTAGTCAGTCACACTAACACAGGCACAAAAATACAGACACAGGCGGTTCTCACTTGTCACATTCAGAGATTGACGTAATGTTGTGTGTGTGCATGAGAGACAGACAATGTGGGAAAGGCTCTTCTCTGTACGAAAGAAGAGAGACGCTCGGTGGTAGCTTTGGCAGCAGCAGCACCACACTCAACCAGCATGTCTGCCAGCTAGCTGCCAATCTCTGTCTCTCTCTCTCTCTCTGCCTAAAGTCCTCCTGCCTTTTTGGGAGATTAGCTTGTTGGTCAATGTGCTTATGCAGTAATGAGAAGATGATCCTGTGCTTAATGCATATTTAAGTGTCAACTAGAGCTGCGACTTGATTATTATGTTCGTTGCTAATTGCTTTTGCTTATTGTTTAATTGTTTGGTGTCCAAAATGTCTAAAAAGAGTAAAAAAAATGGCAGTCACAATTTCTTGATGTTGAACCCAAAGAGATTAAGTTTACTATGACATAAGAATTGAAGGATGACAGCAAATCGTCCATTGACAAACTGGAATTAGGTATTATTTGACACTGCTTGAAAAATTACATACAGCAAAAGAATGCCAGTTTTTAAATGGACTGTGCTATACTGATATCCTACTCAATATTTATATTTAATTTAATTTGTGCCAATTTCTTATAAAAATGTTTTATTGTAGCAACACATCATGCAGTTCTTTATCATTTAGAGGTAAAGTTTCAGATTTTCTCAAATTGATCAACACAGTCCCTGATAAGCTTTGAACACTGTGGTATTTTATGTATCGTCTATTCACTTGATATATTTAAGTCAAACATTTTCAGACAAGCCATCCGCATGGGTTGCCAAACTTAAGTATGGCAACCCATGAGGGAAATTCCCCATAGCCAGACAGTCCTGTTTATTTTGGGATTTGGTGAGAGAGGTGGAAAGTAGCAGATGTTCAGCACAGAAATAAACTTAAGGCTCAAGATACAAAAATGTGACTCTTTAATTCATTTGAGGATGTTTTGTAATACATATGCATACATATGTAAGTGATGCAACAAGGCAGTTTCATTATCAAACACGCTCTGTTTACAGTATTGAATGTCACTTCAGAGAAGGATTTCACACGCTCTGCGCATGTCTGCATTTGGAGTCAGCCTCTCCTCTTTTCAAGGGTATGGAGGGTAAATAAAAAACAGGGATACAGGGTCCATAAACAGCTAGCATGTCTTGTCAAAGTGCTTGGTGTTACACATTAGCTGGGCCAAGGATGCCCACATGGCCTGTGGGATAATAAACTGATACTGACACCTCTTGTCTTTCATGTCAGGGCCAGTTACAGAAGAACAACCTTTAGCTGGTAGCTTTAGCATCTTGATCTCTGCAGACATCAGGGTTTGAACTGCTAGCGCCCCTCTGACTCAACATAAAATTAAGTATAGTCATAGTATAGTACTGATAGGTCACAGCAGATTGCAGCAGTGAGGTCTGTGCAATCTCATATCTTCAGCTATTGTAATCCTACCAACCTTAGTCAGTTGTTCACAAGTTAGATTGTTCAAGCTTTAATATCAGATAAGCTTATTTATGGAATCTGATTTACTTGGTGGTAATGTTTTTGCGAGTCATTCATGTCCACGTTGCTCACTTGTTCCACAGAGTGAAAAATCGCACTGATTGTTCCTTTGGCAAAGAAAATAAAAACTCTAAGTTGTAATTGCAGGCATTAAAACGTGACCTGTTGACTTCAATTGTTGTGCACTTGACAGTCCTGTTAAGGAAAGAGCCAAATCTAGTCTGTAGTTATTTTCATTTTTTGGTTGTGGTTCAAAAGTGGTATGGCTCGCCTCACCTGACCAGCATCTAAAGGTTGTCCACTTTGTCCACTGACAGATTTCTACCTGCTATAGTGACAGCAATAATCACGTTTTTTGAAGTGTCTCGCTGAGCCTTTTTTGCCCTGAGGGACACTTGAGTTTGTGGGAGGTTGAGATCCGTCACACTCACAAGAGTCCTCTCCAACACCAAGACTCTGTCCTCCTAACAGCTGAGTTTAGGATAGACCACTGCTGCTTCACCGCTGAATCTACTGAACTTCTATAGAGATGACCATCCTGTGCACTCTCAGGGAATGTATATTTTAGTAAGACTGCTTTTTAGTAGTTAATATACTCGACCTGAAACGGTCAGAAGAAGTTTTGAGCAGAACTAAACGTATAGTTAGATTGAGTGTTTTTACCATCGGGAGCACAGTGTTACCCTCAGTCTGACTCGAGTGTGGAGGCATGTCCCTGCCCAGTTGAGTTGTAGTATCTTGCCTAACTGACTGACTTTTTCCTTAAAATGTAAGCAGAACGTCCCGATTAGTGGTGAATGTGGACTTCAGTGCTTGTTTAGTGTTTCACCTTGTTCAGTTTATGTCTACGAAGTGGTGAAGTACCTCAAATAAGTTTAATGTCTAAGTGGCTGGACTGTGTTCATCTTTGATATTGTTTGATACACAACTATGAAAGTGTATTTGTTTTTTGCTCTCATTATCATATCAAACCTGTGCTTAATATGTGACATGAAATGGTACTGTTGTAGTCTGTATTCACACATGAACATGCTTTCAAATTGTGAGACAGGGCTGGTTTGGGAAATGTTTGTATTCCTGCTGCAAGTGAAACGAAAGTCACAAATCTATGGATAAATAAAAGATGCAGCTAGAATTTTGAATTGGGAATCTATTTTTGGCATGAGTCTAATGTTAGAAATCTATAGGATGTAACTTTTTCTATAGAGCCATAGTCTGTTCGCCCGGCAGTACAGGACAGATAGAGAGCTCATAGAAAAATGTGTGGGATGAACCAGAAAAAAAACATCAGGGTGAGTCACAGCTCACCTATTTAGTGTTGCCTCTCTTCCAGGAAAGTATGTGTGTATGTGTCTTGCATCTGTGTGACGGTTCAGTGTGTTGGTCTGTGTGAGTATGTGTGTGCGTGCATCAGTGTTCGTGTACACTGTCACTCCGTCTGTGTGTGGGAGTGTATGCTTTTATGTGCCTGTGTTGAAGCAAGAAAAATCAGTGTCTTTCACTTTGATACCTCATGTGTGAATGTGTGGTTTTTAGTACATCTTAGGCTTTATTTTGTGACATAATACTGTAATTTAGTTCCTCTCAGCATGCTTCATCCGATTCAGTTACACTGAGTGGCTTCCTGCATTTTGCAGAATGCCTTATAACAAGCTCCATATAAGAGTGTGTGGGCATATGGACACAGCCAAATGGCCAGTCACTTAGAGAAGCCTCAGGTTTATGATTGCCTTGTCACAATCAAACTTCATTGTAGTTGAAAGTATCTCTTACAAGCATAACCACCTAGGCAGGCTTAGTAATACAATAATGTAAGCCTACACAAAATGAGGAAAATCTGCAACTCACAATAACATTGTTCAGTAGTATGATGCTAGTCTGACTTGTGATAAATAAACAAACATTGAATAGCTCATATTAGCTCCCATCTCTTAGCATGGCTGATGTATCTAGGGCTCCATCTGATGGGTTAAGTGCTTGCATGCTAAACACTTTGCCTATTAGCATACATGGTGCTTGTAAATAAAAATAATTTTCGTAGTTATCGTGTTTTAGGCAGTCTTTTGTTTATCACTCATATACGTGATGGCGATGAAAATACGATTTATCTGTCAGCACTAGTGGTGAAGTCAAATTTGAATTGATAACCCTGTTCAGGAGTCATAGTTTGGTGTGATGTCATGTGTGTGTTAGCATGTTGGATTTCTTTACATTTTTGTTCCTTACTATGGTTGAGCAAAGCCAACTGACTGAGTCTTACCCACAAAACCCTCTCCATTGCTGTGCTGATGAGGAACCCAAACTATTCCCAGAGAACTGGTTTAAAGGACGTGAATCTTCCAGCTCCAATATTCCATTTGTGCTTCCGATAGTGTGAGTGACATACATCAATCAACTTGTTGTTCTGACGTCAGCACCAATTTTTGGTTCCATGCATCAGTCTACGTACCAGGTAGTTTGCATGTTGCTACGTGCACCTGACTGTGAGGGTTCAACACGAATACACAAACTATTACAGCCCTAAAATCCTGTAACAGTAAATAGCGAGTAAATAAGTATTGATTGAGAAGTGTTAATTATAAGTAATATTTATTTAGACAGTTGAGCGTAGGATGGAAAATATTGTCCATTTTATGTAAGCATGTACATACTGGGAAACGAAACAAAAGGTTAGAAACAATCAAGGTAAAGGGCCTCTCACTGACAGCTGGATGGCACTTTTCATACAGTTGTAGGTCTGGTACAATACAGTATATAGCAAACTGATACAGTATTGGTCAAACCCTCCATGGCATCACTGAGTGTGTGAACAGTCCAGAGACCGGTACTCCCCGTCCTCGTTATTAGAGAGCCAAAACCCTTGAGGTGTTCCAGTGATGATCATCTTCCTACCCACTGCCGGTCAAATTCCCAGCACCCAACACCTCCTTGTTCGCAAGGGTTTAAAAATGAAATAAATATCAGTAGTGTATCACGTATATACCCAAGCTTTCACTATGTTTTCCTCTTTCATCTCTCCATGAGGAATTCCTCATGCAGTGGTGACAGGCTTCATAATCTGTTATCAGAGTACAACTGCCATCTGAGATATCAAATCAGTCAAGGTGCAATAATCTGTGACAGAGCTAAACATAAAAGAGATTCCCAAAGGTTCTTGATGGGGCTTTAAGCAGTCCCCAGCAGAATTAAATGGAAATGTATTATCCCCCGACTTAAATGTGGCTTTATTGGTTGCACTTTATTATTCTGTATTTCATTTATGTGCGCCGTGTCATAATCCGCC
This sequence comes from Scatophagus argus, assembly GCF_020382885.2. Taxonomy (NCBI): domain Eukaryota; kingdom Metazoa; phylum Chordata; class Actinopteri; family Scatophagidae; genus Scatophagus; species Scatophagus argus. The sequence continues at coordinate 15,395,838 of NC_058503.1, read as the reverse complement.
TTTACAGTGTTGTAAGATCACAAAATATTGTGTTTAGCCGTTCGTTTTCAAAGCCCTTCCAAACAAGAGGAAACACTCTGAAATGCCGTTCATGCGGATACTGAACACCAATATAAGCTTACATAAATCACTTGTTTTACAGCCTCCATCAGGATAATTGCATCTCACATCATGTTATTAAAATGCTTTAATGTAACTGCTCCGTCTGCTATCCTGCTCCTCTTAATGGTTTGTCTTGATGGAGCTTAGAGGTTGATCGTGACGCCCCCCTTAGGTCTGCGACACAGGCCTGACACAGGAGCTGCTGAATGACAGCACTGTGGAGAATAAAATCTTTCTTTCTTTTTTTTTTTTTTCAACTAATTGAAGACAGAGAACACTCAAGTGAACGACAAGTTATGACCTTCTTTACACCTGCATTAACACGCGTCCTGGATAATGGATTTGTATTTAAAGAAAAAAAAAGAAAGAAGCAGAAACTCATCACTTTCAGGTATAAATGCACCTGAGGTATATTGAAAGTCCATTTATTCGTGCCTGGGATTCTGACAGATGCATTTAGTCGCATTAACAACAACAGGGGGTTAATGAAATGTCACCATGTTCAACAAAAAAAATACCAGGCTTCTTGTGGCAGTGAAACAAGCAAGATTAGGATTATATTGTCAATTATAAGGGTAAATGTGTCTCTATTTTGTTGAAGAATATAATTTACTGTCACTTGAATTAAGCCAAATTTATTATTCTCTTAAGCACAGAGAAGGTACAAAATGCACAGCTGATGTCTGAGTTTTGTTTTTCATCGCCGGGCTTGCTGGCTTCTCCCATTTCCCAACATATTGCTGGAAGTGTCACCAGACGCTTTTTAAAGCGTGTGATCTGCGGTTCTGAACTTGTTGCATATCTGTGGGAATTCCGAGCATAAAAGGCTACAAGTTAGACACAAGAAAGGAACATGAACGATTCCCTTATTGTTTTGAAGTGACGCGTTTCATGTTTTCATCGGTCGTCTTTGGGGAAGCAAGTTGTCCCTTTTTTTCGGTTATGTAATAAACACTCATGCCTGCACTCATGAAGAATCACACACAGAACAAAAACAGACATTCACTCAAACGTACCGTCTGTGCAAATGCACAAACATTCCTTGGTATTCAATTAGAATAGATGTGTAGTTGATGTTTCTTTCTTTAATCTGGCAGATTCTGAACCCATTTGAACACTCTGTGTTATTGCATTGACAGACCAATCCTGTCAAATAGTTCCTGCATGACTCCCACTAAATCCTACTTAAACAGGATCCACACTATCCAAAATACCACAGAGCTTTATTCTGAGATATCCATGTTCACAACTGTGGCGCTATCAAATACTATCATAGATTCATTATTCTGTGTGAATGTGTGTGGTTGTGAGTGTGTGCTTCCTTCTTGGGTTGACTCCTTAGGGGGAGGGGAAGCAGCTCCCTTTTTTTAGGCTTTTAATCTTTGACCATCTGCTCTGGCCGAACCCTATTTTGATCGCACCCTACCGCACGCAACATACTGCACCTGATTGGATGTATGCTGTACCTGTTCAGTCAAACATATTCATGGAATGTCCACAATGTGTGTGTTGTTCATTTAGGCTAATAATACACATCTTGAACATTTTCAGTGGGCCAAACAAAGAAGTGGAAGTTGTACTAAACGTTGAATTTCACGTAGTTTTGACTCTTGTTCACTGGATTATGTGTGCTAGAAAATAATGAGTTGGTAAAAGCACAGCAAATTAATTAATTTTAATGTGAAAAAAATGTTCAGCAACTTTCTCCTAAGTTGTCCCCACAAGGATTAGTGTCACTGAAAACTGTTGAATAAATAAATATTAGATAGAAATAAATTGGATTACTGTCAGACAAAACAGGTTCAGGGTGAGTTGCAAAATGGAAAATTTCTTTATCATGATCATGTTAAGTCAAAATATGTGTAACGATGCTTCTATGGTCTCCACCTGCCTCTGCTGACTTTACCCTTTCCATTACCTGTTTTAATATTATAACACACTCTGAAAACCATAGCGGCCAGAAGTAAGGGTATACAAAAGAACACTGACATGGAGCAGCACAAACAATACAGTGATTGTTAGATTACCAGGATTAATAGCTAGTTTGTATAGTATTAAGTGTGAATGGAAGCATTTCTACTTGAGGAAATTACAGGATTACACTAGTTGAACAGAGGATGAGATTACGTACTGGCAAATCACTCTTGTGCACAGACACATACACACACACACACACACACACACAATGGCCTGCAGTGATAATATGTCTGAAGGAATGGGTGATTGGGGAAAGGACAGAAAGAGGTAGAGGTTTTGCACTAAAAGATGCGTTAGATAAGATGAACTTTACTGATCCCACAGCAGGGCAATTCACTTGTCATGGCAGCTCACAAGGACAGAATAGAGTGCAAAAAGCAAAGAAGTGTAAAAAGCCCAGTGACAAGCTAAACAAAAGTGGTAGAGATGGACGCTTCAACTGATCAACCTGCCAAAAATTCATGGGTTAGTGACACTATTTGAACCAAGCTCTTTTAACACATCTGTCACATCCTTATGGTGCAAAACATTTCTTATTTTATCTCAATTTCAGCCTTCAAGATTCAAAAAAGGATAATTTAGATAATCATTTGTTGCAGCACAGTTTTCCTTGATTTAAGAACTGTCAGCTGTCACAAGCTCCTGTTACTGTAAGAGTCTGAAATATTGAGACCTAACCTGTCCTAACCCCACATTCAGCTAACCCATACTGTCCCAGATACACCCCAAACTGTCCAGACTAACAACCAACAGCTCACATTAAGTCTGACTGAGATTAGACTTTCTCTGTCAAGCCCCAACACACACTAATTAATACTAACAGTGACCAACACCTTTATGTTTACAGTTGCTGCTAAAATTGTACATTGGGCCTTGTTGCTTTTTCATTGCCATTGCAGTCAAACCACCTCACAACCTACTCACTATAACGCTTGGTGCTTCCTTACAGTCCCTAATCCATTGATGCAATCCAATTTACGCCTTCTCTTTCATTTGCTCAGTGCAGTGTTCTGCCGTGTTGCAGCTCGTGGGTTTAACTGCCTTTCTCTTGTTTTTAGCAGCAGGAGGTGCAGGAATGGGGGTGGGATGGGTTTGGGGGGGTAAAGGAATCTTGGGGAAGAAAGTTTTTGCAGTCTGCCAGCTCTTTCCTTATATATAGTCAGTGCTTGCAGGCCAGATCAGCATGATTGTTCTCCCTCTCCCTCTCATGGTTACCCTCTCTGTGTATAGCTCATACTGTATACCAAGTGTGTGTTTGCTCAGCCGTTGCATGAAGCAGCCCTTTTGCTTCCATGGCAACCTGGTGCTAGCAATCCAATTGTTGTGTGGAGGTAGCATTATTAATTGTTGTCCACTGTTAGATGCTTTGCATTTGTGTTATGTATACACAGAGAGAATGAAAGTAGAAAGCCAATGATGACTAACAAGCAGACAGACATTTATTGAGTCATTTTTATTAACAGTAGAGATAGCCAGAGGTGTGTTGTTTTTCATGGCTTTACTGGAAAAGTGTTGATACATGGTGCCAAATTAAGTAAACGGCAGTAATTATCGGAGCTCTGCGAGGTAATCCCCCTCTGGCTCTGCTAATGGGGTAGAGGTGGGAGAGCTGCACTTTGTGTTCGCTTTATCTTGGATTTGGAAGGCGGCCAAAAAATGATGAGCATACTTTTCTGACCGTTTCTTTTTCTTCTGTTAACATCTCTTGGTGTCCAAGCAGCTAGAAAAGAACACACATAAGAACTGAGACAGTTGGTGAGTCAGATGCCTGAGCACCATTCACAAACCAACAAACTCCCATCACATGCATCCATCACATAATGAATTCTGCACTTTTTTGTCACAGGGCTTACTGGTTACTCTGCTACATTCTCCTCCTTTCCCTCCTTCTCTTCCTCCAGCTTCTCGTTTGCTCGTTTCTCCTTTAGCCTCACTTCCATCCCACCCAGTACCATCTCCTTGTTTACTGTGTGATGGTAAATGTGGCAGGAGTGAGGAAGAATTAAAACCAAGTTCAGGTTGTTGCATTCATCTGATGTGGGTTGTATTTGTGCTAATTGGGTTATATTTCATGGTGCCGCACCATTTGTTAAAGCTGTGCATCAGCGTCTTTGGTCACCTCTGTAGAAGCTCTGTAGAGTTTGTTGGCTCGTAGACTTGGCCTATTTGTGAAAAAAATAGGCTGAGGCCATTTGTTTATTTTATAAGGTTTAGGCTATTCAATTGTTCTAGATCCTCAAACTATTGACAATGTAAATGGGCAGTTTTAACACAAAGTGCTATCAACTGCGAGTGAATGCATGATCTGTATGTGAACTGCAGTAAACTTTAGCTTCGGTGCTTTGATTACCTTCTAGGAAACAACATTGACTTTTTTACCTCCTACCTCCTTCATGTTCTAAGGCCGAATCAGTAGTAAGTAACTTATTATTATACTAGTAATATATATGATACTACATTTAGAAATTAAATTCTCCACCACTGCTCATTTGTCATCAACAGTCCTTTAAACAAAAAAGAAATCCTTGTGTTATGATCCTGCACTGAGGCTGGATCAGCTAATGCTATTATCTGTTACCATGGAGACTGACTGAGTTAGGCTGTTGCTGTGGAAACTGAGTGGTTGCTCATCACCACCCACAGCAACTCTCCCCACTTAAATGCACACACATACTTCTGAACGCACAGACAGACACACATTAAACCCCAGTAAATATATTTTTATGATGTATCACTTGTAATCTCTATAAACGGATATCTGCACATGAATGCAGATATCGCTAGGGAAGGAACAAGCGTTCTGGTCTCCATTTGTAGTCTTTTTGTAGTCCTGGTAGCTTAGTAGGTCCTAGCAGGCTTTGGTTGCATGCACATAATCAGTCTGTGTGGAGAGAGAGAGAGATAGATAGATAGATAGATAGATAGATAGTTAGATTACTTTATTCATCCCCTAGGGGGAATTAGTTTGTCATAGCAGTCCGGTATACTTCAATACAGTAAAACACACAATGACACAAAATACTGGGTATAAAAATAGAATAAAATACACTAAAGGGCACTTGTATGAAAATAAATAATAGTAAAAACAGTATCAGAATATACCATTTTATCACAGTGCAAAATGGTGAAAGGTAGATTTAGTCCAGGTGTGTAATCATGGCTCTGACAGAGGTAGATGAGTTATAAAGTCAGAGCAAAAGAGGTGGATGGCACTGGCCATACAACGGCTATCAACTGCTGACTAATTTTTTAAAACTGCTTACTTGTGAAAAAATCTGGTTGTGGAGTCCAACTCCATTAGCGTGTCTTAAGTAGCTAATCAGGGTGTAAACAACGAACAATGCATGGAAGAAGAAGTCTTGGCCAGGACACCTGTTATCTGGATATCTACCCAAAACACTGACCGTTGCCCCGAGAGACTAGATTGTCATCAGGCGAGTCGACAGGCTCCCAGACTGTGAATGTGATAGCTAATGTGTATGTTTATCCTTTAAACTTTCACAGACAGACAATATATGTATTTCTGTAAAGAGAAGTGGACAATTTCACAAGTTTTTTGTTTAGATATTTAGATATTTTTTATTTTCCCGGTGACTGTGAATGTTGAGTCTGTGAAGATTAAAGTACCATTCCATTACTCACACAGAAGCCAATCAGTAATCAACATGCTCTTCACCAATCCAATTAGCTGTACTTGTAACATACAGCCTCCAAATGCTCCCTATAGGCCTTTTACACAGCAGACACTCGATCATGTGAAAGCACAGGTGTTACTAATAACATTACCGATGGCTTTATACTATTCAAGTGTGTAATTAATTTGCGGTGTGACAGCGAGCCAGCATGAACAATACGAGGACGGTGAAACTGAATCACCTAAATGGAATTTAGCCATCATTAAATTTTATTATTTACAGTGACATGACAAAGGGTCTGTTGTGAGACTGGGACTGTGAGGAAGGGGGCAAGATGGGTTCGGCATTGTTTACAGCTTGATCCTACCTTGTATGACTCATGTAATCCAAGTTTAATCTGACTAAACTTTGACATGCAAACCGTTCAGCTAGTTTGAGCGAGTTAATAGGATTGGCCTCTCTTTCAAGAAACATTGATTATTTTTACCCGTCTTCATGTAACTGCAACAATAATGCAAAGAATTAAAAAATATAGAATTAATGCAAATACCTGAGAAGGAAGGATGCTGCTCTGCTGAAGGTTAGTGACAACAAATTGCGATTTATAGCTTGTAACATGATGTGAGAACCCTGCTTATCATGGTAGCTCCCAGTTTCTGGTTTTAAGCATCTTATTCTCACAGCACTTCCTGCACTACTTCCTTTCCTGCCTGCTTTTTGTTAGCTAGCTTAGGTGCTTTTTGTCTGTAATGCTGTAAATAGTGAAAGAAAATGCATGTGAATTTCCAATGCAATTGTGGCATTAATACTATAAAAGACAAAATGCTGATACCAGTAGATTTGTGTTGTCATCCTGAGGTTGACATTGAGATGTTACTCAAACCACAAAGTTGAGTAGATCTTCCTGCCTGCAGCTGTTTATTAATTCAGCAGTAGTTGTTCTGCCTGCTGTAGCTCATAGTTTCACTGCTCCCCTGATAGTTGTCTCTGTGATAGTGATACAAATAGAGCAGACCATCTCACACTCACACAATGCTCGAGAGGTCCACAGACTAGGCTTTGCAGCGAGTCCCATATGGTATTTAATATAGGATACACTAAACACAAAATTGGAATGCATTCATGTGCTAAGTACAGTTCTTTCAATAATATTTTAGTATTAAAATTAACTTAGAGAGCAGGAAATTATATTTATCTGTGACCACACATGATACGTGTTGTTGTTGTAGGAATGATGGTTTTAGTTTGCATGGTGCAAGTATGTACCTAATTTCCTGCTTGCTTTTTACTTGCCTAGAATTCAATTTATATTAACACCCAGTTGACATGCATCTTATATACCAAACATAAGCATGTAAACGTGCTTCTGAACATGTTAGTGTGCTAGGTTTGCATTCCCAGGCCTTACCAGCGTGCCTGATAATGTACCTTTCTTTCTTAGAAAATCTATCATTGCAGGCTGTTTTTTAGTGTATTTGCCACTGATTCCCCCCAAAAAGAGATCAAATCATGATGTCTCTCTGGCAATAAGACAATATATAGACAAGACAATATAAACACGATTTACATCATACATACAGCTAAACACTGTACATGTTACGAATCACACACAGAATGTCAGTAGCAGGTTGATTGCCAGGGTGCAGGTCAGAAAACTCAAAATGTACGAAGGTTCACATATTTCCTTTAAAGATACTAGTGGGCAGGACGGTTTGTCAGTGACCTCACTGCTCAGCAATGAAAGCACCATAACCACTGGTGTGCTTTAAAACTCATGTGGCTCATGTAATGTAAAAATAAATAAGTAAATAAACAAATAATATGAACACTGATCTAAAAATTGATTCCACAGATTTTATTGGTGAACATCAGCAAGTGAATGCAACCACAACTTGCTCTCCACATGCGTCTTTTAGTGAGCGCACGTGTCAACATGCGTGCACTCATGTGTTTGTGCGAGATCACAGACTAGGGAGTGTTCATGAGCTTGCTGGTAAAATAATTGAGTGGTGCTGTTTATGTTGCAGCCCACGCAAACTCATAAAGAAGCTGTGAAAACGCTTGCTCTGTTGTAAAGAGCACCGCCATCTGAAGCAGTACAACGTCTGACGCCGACAGGGCAAGTTTTTATTTGACGATACATATGGTGGCTCCTTTTCACTGTGAAACGCTGCTGAAACAGAGAGAGAGAGAGAGGAAGCCTGGGGCACAGACAAAATGAGGGAGACATAACTGGTTGTAGGCAAATAGTGGAAAAGGAGAAAAAAATAATCAAATTTTAGTACTTTTACTCTTTTCCTCCTCCTATTTAAACACAGCAAAGTAATTAAATACATTGAATGGGGGGAAAAAATACAGGGACAGGAAAATCACTTCCATAATTATAGAAAGATTGCTTTTTTTAGTTTGAGTGTTTTTCTCTCCTTTCTCATCCCCATGTTGATTTCCTCTATTTTCTTTTGCAAATGGAAATTAGGGGTATTTGTGGTCGGCTGTGCTTCGGCAGGATGTTTTATAACACGTACATCCATACATTATACATTAAGGATAGAATATTTACTCTGATAAGGTGATCCATATAGCTTGGTCTGTCGCTCTGTCCTCTCCGTGTCGGATGCCAGTTTGCGGACTCTTCTTGCACGTAATTTGCCGGGCATGCGTGTGTGTTCAGCTAAGGATGGGTCAAATGCAGAAGACAAATTCAGTATGTGTATGTAACAATATATATACTGTCAATAAAGCTGATTCTTCTTCTTCTTTTCACTAGCCAAATCAGGAGAAAGTTTTTGAATAGTGGTATTCATTTTCCTTCCATAGAGTTGTGGATGGCCCTTTGTTTCTTTTCACACCATTCCTTTCACCACTCACTCTCCATCACATATATGTTTTTTATTTGGTCTGCATTAATTCTGGTTATTAGATTTCCAGGGTTGTGGCTTCATGTAAAAAGCTACAGCAGTAATCACAACACAACAGTCGTTGAATATGAATAGATGACACAATGTTGAACTAGGCCAGTAGATGCTAAATTAAGGGTTGTGCTGTATGTTGACTGGAAACAATACTGGCTCATTGGGGTTTGATATAAATACTAAACAACTGGCTGGATAATGAGACCCAGATACGAGCTCTTGTTTTGAAAAGGCAGCTGCAGAGGAGAGAGTTATTATTGTTCTGCCAATTGTATTCTTTTTTTGTTTCATTTTTTTTTGCGTGAAACACACTATGAACCAGTGCTTTCACTTCACTTAATCGCTTCTTTAGGCTTTAAACAACTTCTCCCCTTAATCCCGTTTGCGTTATGTTGACAAATGCGAATCAAAATCAAATTCTAGCAGCAACGTAATGAAACATCAAAATGGACATTAGGTGGCCATGTTAGCCTGCTGTAGCTGATTAACTTCTGGGTCCTCGTTTACACAGTAACCTTTTCACAACCAAATAAGTAACAGCAAAGGCTGCAAAGTGTGAATGCACCTAATTTTAGCCAAATTAGTTTTTTGTTTGATGCTTTTTCACATAGTGAGATTGAAGCATGATAGTGACACCCATGAAGTAAAAAAGAAAACAAAAAACAAAACAACTAAATTTAAACCATGTGCAATAAAAGATATGAGTTATTTTCAATAGTAGTAACTAGCGCCACCAAACTGCATCATGTCCATTCTGTTAGAGGTAGACCTACATGATAGTTTCAGATTTAGTTGCTATTAAATTAGAGCTAACTGCACACTAGTAGAGTCATTACTAAATTGGAAAAAAAAAAAATATGGCTGCTGTTGTGCAGACGTCATCACAGTGACTCTGAGCGGTCATTGAAAACGTGGGCCCTGTGTGTTCTCCAGCTGAACAGCTCTAGGCAGCATCTTCTGAGCCCCGCCCAACTGAGGGGCGACTGATGTGGGTTCAGAACCGACCACAGAGGCCTGAGAGGAGCGGATGGCTGCTTGTGCTTCACTTTTTCCAACCTCCCTGCATTCACATGGAAACACGCATGCACACACACTGTGGAGCAGAGGCAACAGTACAAACAACAGGGCTTAAATGTGGCTCCAGTTCTGGGAATATTCATGCATGAAAACCTGCGGGAATCAAATCATTTACATTTGCATTTTGAGTATTTTAGGCATTGATATGGGGGAGGGGCAAAGGAACAAGAGCTTGCCCTGACACCTCGTTTACCTCACTTAGCCTGCAGGTTTGTGTGTGCCTGTTGTCGTGAGTGTGAAAGACACTGGCAGCCATACACTCAGACTAAATAAACAAACCTGGGGAATATTTCACTTTGAAAGTAAACCAGTTAAAAAATTTGTGTGAAGGGTTCAGCTTGTGTGGATTTTTAAAACCATGAGAAAATACTGTTGAACTGAAGGAACTCACAGTCAATTGCACGGTAGTTTCTTTGATTAACCATTTCATTTTTTGTCCATTATATATCTTAAAAACAAAATATAGTGCTCTAAGGTGAGGCGTTGACATGTCTGGCTTTGTTCAAGCAATCTAAAGCCAAATATATAAAGATTATTCAACAGACAAAAGCAGCAAGTTTTCACTTCACTAAATTGCAAACTAATTTTTATTAGTGAACCAGTGAATTAATGGACCATTTTTACCACAAATCGATCATTTCTACTATAAGCACACATTGTCATCCTATCAAACTGATAATATCCATATTTACTCAAAGGTCATTGGCTGCATAATTTGGTGTCTGACTTATCTTTACTCTCCTGTCTTGCTTTGTTACTTTTCATGAAAACAAATTAAACGAAACCAATCAAACTATGGCTGTGCTTATACAGGGTAATACTGAATAGTTATGGCATCAAGGCAGCCAAATATTGCCATGATATTTTTCCTATTTTTTCTTCCACATACCGTTTACTCTCCCGTTTTCTTTGTCCTGCTGCCTCCTGGTGTGCATATCCTGTTGGCATAATAAGTTTTTGCTGCTTTTCTAGAAATGTAGAGTCTGCTCTGTTTACCCTGGCGTGCTATTTCTGTTATACTAAAACACAGGTGGGGATATAACTAGTCTTTTTGCTTGCTGAAACATAACCTAGAATGATTGAGGAAATGGAGGATAAAATTGTGGATAATAAAGATGAGATAAGATAAGATAATCCTTCATTAGTAACTGGCAATGAAACCTTTTGAAGACCCGCCATGTATGTTAGTCATTGTGTTATTTTGTTCATACGACTAAAGCTCGGTATCATTTGAAATTCTCATATTTTCTCTTTCATAATCAAAGTGAATCTTCCCTGTCAATGCACAATTTATTGTGATGTTGTGATATGCATGCCTGCTTCTTTTTAAATACATGTTATGAAGGAAAAAATGCTGCTAAGTGCCCTTGGGAATAAATCCTTTTACTATTTTTCTCGATGTTGACTTCCTCTGATGATAGTAGATAATTTGATTTCCAAATCTCATTTCAGGGAATTTGCAGATGCAAACATAAACTGGATCAAGTTTTCATATGTCAGTCCAGACTGGTTTCACCAAATGGTGTATGAATAATACACCATTTTCTTAAATAATGTTTTATGCTTTTTGTATGTTATTTAACCCTATCAGCATTAAGCCTTTGACATTTAGGCATTTTTAAGTTTGTTTTTTAATTTTTAACCTTTTGTAATTAAGGTTCATTGTTTTATTGTTTTTACCTGTGTAACAAGCATTTTTGTTCAATACATAATTACTGGGCAGCTTTCCCACTCATGATCACATAAATACTTGACATCGCCAATCAGTCCACTTCTCATGGGAACCAAGCTAATAATTTTGTTTGTGATTAGCGTCTGCTGTTGTGTCACAAAGGCAAGGACAGCAAGGATTAGACTTCCCTCCATGTTGTTTTGCAGAGATGTTCCAGGAACAGTGATTGTGTCAACAAAACCAGTTTATCAGATTTATGGAGCAAGTTGTGCATGTGGTGTAATGTAGCAACCCATTACATCCCTCTTTTGAAAATATAGTGTATACATCAGTTAAAAATGAAAGCCCTATAAAGGACTATAATTTGAAATGTTTTTACAGGCATATTCATGCCTGTGTCTTCACAGCATGTCTCCAGGTATCTGTTCACTATTTGTGGTTCCCTGCTGACAAAATGAAACTTTTCATATATCAGAGGTAATTTCTCTGACATGTTGGCCAGGTCTAATGGAGTTGTGTCGTTTGTGGCATCCAGTTTTTTTGTTTTGCAACATCATTTGATGACAATACAATTATTTCTTGTTAATAACAGCAGGACGGGCAGGAAGCTAAGCAGGAAAGCCTGCTGAGGTTTCTGATGAGGTGTAACTTCCCATCCATCAGGAGAAGACTGCAAAGGACAACGAAGTTGGCACATATACACATGTACTAGGTAGACAGAAAGACATTAAATTACAGTGACAAGGTTTTACACAAATGATTTCTTTCTTTCTCTGGAAATAAGAAAACAAGTTGCATGAAATTCTATTGTCAAGAATTTTTAAATTTTACTTGTTGGAAATGCTTCACATAAAGGGTAAAAAGTTACTGATTTAAATGATGATTGAAATTCAGGTCGACACCGTGCAATAATGGTGCAAAGCCCTAGGAACTATTATGTTCCTGAAAAGCTGTCTTTATTTTGATCAGATACAGAGAAGATGAAACTAGGAATCAAGCAGAGACACAGCAGAGCAAAGTCATGTTTCCCTTTCAGTATGACAATTCAACTGACAATCATTTTCATTATTGATTAATCTGTCTGGTTCGATTGTCTGTTTAACGTCCATCTGTCAGAACAAAATTGTGACTATTTTAAGTGTTGCAGCTGCTTCATGTCCGCACGTAATTCATGCTTCATGAAACTCGAAGTCTCTTTCTGGCCCATTTAGGTCCGTTTCTGCAATTCTTCTAATCCAGTTGTTCTTTCTCTTCGGCCTCTTCAGGGGTGCAAGATTTAGCCTAATTGGGCAAGTAGGCAACTTGTACAGACTGAAAATAGCACAAGTTAAAAAAAAAAGAAAAAAAGCACAAGGGGCTGCGTTTGTGTGGGCATATTGGATACCAGTGAGAACTCAAAGCAGGAAGTCCAGTTTAAAGACAGGATTTTACATCTCAGGAAATTTATGATATCTGTCTTACACACTTACCTACATGTGTCACCACATGATGTTGCAAAAGTTGACTCAGCTTGCATCTTTTTTTTTTTTTTTTTTGGAGTCCTCATCAAACACAGCCGAGCTTTGCTAATGAAGTGAGGCCCGGTGGTTGGGGTGCAGCCACCGGGAAAGAATTACCTTTAAAATACAATGTGAAAACACTCTCTGCTAAGGCATAACATGAGAGCATCCTCTTCTAATTAAATAAGAACTGAGTTATTTCATCTACGGGAGTTGGAATAAAAGACAAAATCATGTCTTCATGTGTTTCCACAGTAATTTTGTATTTGAGAATGGTGTATGGATTGTGTGAGCATGTGGACTTGCACCCTCAAAGGAATAAAACGTGTGTCCTGGTCTCTGCTGCACAGAGACTCCTGACAGACATAAGGTTGTAGCTGATTTTGCTTCTGTTGCATTCAGTACCAAAGCAGAAACTAGTCTTCTCTGTTCTTGTTACAGTCAGTTTTGCAGTTAAGTAATTTTTTGACAATGTTTGTCAAATGGTTTGGTCTGTCATGATTTGTGTACAATGTCACAGATAGAAAAGCAGTAATTTGATCAACAAAATGGGAGCCCACTCACCTGATGATTTTAAAATCACTGACATTTAAGGAGCAGCTGTAGACCTTGGTGCTTATGCTGCCCCTTCTCATTGTGTTCGAGTATTTGTTTGACAGCTTGCCACCTTGCGATTCGGGATATGTTAGTGGCCCCTGATGTCCCAGCTGTCCTTGGAACCCATGTAACTTACCCTAACCCTTAGGAAATGTGTTGTGACTTGAGTTCACTAGTGCTGTTCACATTGACATGAACTCATCGACCCTTTGCACAGATACCCACAGTGGCCCACAGACTGTGGCTGTTGGGCTGACGCCAGTTAGAGTGTGTCTGCTCCGGTGTGTGACTGTGTATTAGTTAAATGGAGCTGCATGGTTTCCGTTTAGCCTTTCATGGAGCTTACAACTGTGTGTGTGTGTGTGTGTGAGTGAGAGAGGAAGAAGAGAAGCAGAGATACATCTTAGCCTTTGTGGCTGCTGTCGAATGAACGCTTAACAATCACACACACACACACACACTCACCGATAAACTCTCCCTTTCTTGCTGTCACTTTATTTCTTTCTCTCTTTCTCTCATGTGTACCCTGCTATTCCCAGCTGGGTGATAGTGCAAAGCTTCCTTTAGATCCCCACAACTGATTGGACACCTCCATCAGTCATCCTCTCCCACCTCAGATGCTTCTTACTACTTTCTCACCTCAGCCTCTCGCTCTTCCTTTCCATCTGTCCCTAAGATATAATAGCGGCAGTTTTATGTTTGTGTTAACCATGGTGCCACCTGCCACTGCACTCCGAAAGTACTGCCAGCCAAATCTAATCTCCCTCCCCTCTCTCTCTCTCTCTCTCTCTCTCTCTCTCTCTCTCTCTCTCTCTCTCTCTCTCTCGTTCTCGCTCTCTCGCCCTCCCCCTTCCTCCCTCATCATCTCAGGTCTCGGATGTTATCCCTTCTTCTGAGCCACAGACAGCATCCCATCTAGCCAGGTAAGTCTCTCAGTACCCCCCCTTCTGTCTTTGTTTTGTCATTTCACCCTCATGTCTCTCCCTTTCTTGCTCTGCCCTCACTGCTTATGGATGTGGGTGCTGTTGGAAAGATGCTGCGTCACTGTGTCGCTTTCATATAGACACAGTTGTAATTTTTATTGTAGGGCATAAGTGATTTCTCTTGTCTGTCTGTCTCTGTCATACTGGGAGATGTTTGTGCGTAATTGAATTGATGATTTTTTTTTCATATGTTTTCGTCTTACGTTGGTTTAGTTATTTTTGTTGAGTGTGTATGTGTGAAAACAGCAGGCTTCATTAGTGGTGTGTGTGTGTGTGTGTGTGTGTGGGGACATGTCTAGACACTCCCAGACAGCCATTCTGTTGGGCAGTTTCACTTTCACATGGTTCAGGTGTGCAGAGTGGAAAGAAACATTATCCTCACTAATTGAGACACTGTAGATTCACTTTCCTTGTCGAAATTAATTTCTGGTGTCGAGTCTGGTCACCTCTCTGCCAACTGGATGTGACAGATTAAAAAGTTGAAGTACAAATGGTCTAGCACCCCATCTGGAGAGAAGTCGTCTCACCAACTTTAGATCTTTTTGGTTAAAGCAGCACAGTCTGGCTATGTGGGTGAACAACAGTGGTAAAGTACATGTAGGTTACTGACATTACCCCAGATATTTGAGGCCACAATAACCTTATGGTCCCTGGTCTTTAACACTTGTAACCTTCACGCAGCCTTCATAAAATTTTCTGTCAAGTCAATACTGAAAACATCAACATCAAATATGTAACAGCTGAACTTATTTCAGAAAGTAACTAGTTTATCAAGACTCTACAGGTCACTTCAGACTGTTTCTTGGTCCATATGGTTGAGTGGCTGTGGTCGTTACCAACTCTATAAAACTATGAGCTCACATAAGCTAATTGCATTTCATCTGCCCCTCATGAAATGTTGGGGAGATAAATGCAAATAAATGACTGGTGAAGCTGTAAAGCCAGAGAGAGTTATAAACAACTTTCTTTTGAGTTGGCCTGCTGGATGTGTGAGTAAGGTTATGCTACTTGCTGATGCTCTTACACTTTATTTAATTAGACATAGCGGCCTGTGTGTTGATGAAATGAATACTGTATAATATATCAGCACTTGATGCTGCGCTATTTTGCTTTAATTACTATTCGGCAATATTTTTGATATTATAATTGTGTGAAATTGCTTCCTTATTTGAGAGGGAACTCTCAACTTCTGGCAGTCCGGCAGCTACTCAGTCTGTTCTTGTTCTTTTATTGTTGGAACTATAGGTAGAGTTAAAACAAAACAACTTGGAACTGGGACTTTTTTTTGACGATTAGGGACCATAAAAGACCTAACACACACACACACACACACACACACACACACACACACACACACTCACACACTCACACTCACACTCACACTCACACTCTCACACACTGACCTTCAGAATGGTATTGCAGGGAACTGTTTGTCAGTTTTCAACAGCGACGTGTACATTCAGACACAATGAAAACATGGGAGCCTTCCCTCCTTCTGTCTCTCCCCTGTCGTCTTCATGAGGGAAAACATTAGTGGCATTTCCCAGCAGGTCTGTTTGACCTTCTCCTGTTTGTTTAGCAACTCTTTTTTCCCCCCCTCTCCTCCGCACCCACTCCTTCACACTGGTAGCTGAACCAGAAAGGCAGATCCAATCCTGACCTGGGAACAGTTTACATCTTGGAATTCCTGTATGGGCTATTAGACCCATCATACTGTATAAAGGGCAAGCCACTGGAAAAAGAGAGGATAAACACCATTTGTACAGTTACAATACCTCTTATGAATATCAGTGATCTTCTACACAAACAAAAGTTAGTATCAGCTATTTAATTTGACATGCGCCCAAATTTTAAATGTTGAAGTTATGATTGTATCAGTTTTTCTGACAAATTGCATACTGCGAACATGCAAATAATAAGTGTAGTGTGATACTGTTGCACCACCACAAGTCTTGGGGAGGTGGTCAGGGTGGATGGTTAAGTCAACAAAGCCTCTGATCTGAAGAGCGCAGTTACCAGTCAGTGTTCAAATCTCAAATCTGCCTTGTACTTGTATTCATCATTCTAATGGCAGTAGTTTATACAAAGAGTGAGATAATCACAATGAAAACTGGTACAAAACGCTCTATGGTTTCTCACATCTAGTTGGCATGTTATGTTGGTACAGTGTGTGCTGACCGACAAGTTATATTTACTTGAGATTTTGGACATAAATGTTTGGAGAAAAGCTTTTTACACCATCTTAAAAACCTGAAACCACCTTTCACCTTCTTTTTAGTGGTTTATTGAACTCTAGTTTTATAGAAAAAAAAACTGCATAAAAAAATAACGGCTTAAATGTGAAATTTGTTATTGATTACAATATTTATTGTGCTATGAAAGTATCAGGGGATGTGTTATATTATTCAGCAAGACCACATTAAAAATGTAAGCTTTGTGAGGGTAAGAAATGCCATCAGCAAGTTCTGAATTATTAAAAAATAAACTAAAATCCTCAGCATTAGTTCAGTTAATTTATCATTTCAAACCTCCTGTAACATTGAATTAATATTGCAAGGACTTCAGGCATATCTTGTAGGAATGGTGACTTTACATTTTTAATGTAATTTATAACATCAGAATTATATTTCATAGTATTCCTACAGTAACAGAGACCTTTCTACAGGAAGGTTCTGTTTAGGTTTTATTCTATTTGACTTCAATGCTAGGTTAAATCTGAAATTTTAAATATTGCTTGTTTATAGCAATAAACGGGCAGTATTTATATTGCTCATTGATAGTCACAATAATACAGTAAAAAAGAAAAAAGAGTGATGAATGGCAGTCACTGTAGACAGAGAGAGAGGGACTCACAGTGTGTTAGTAATGTCAGCCACTGCAGCAGTGATGTAATGGCCCACACTCCCCCCTCTCCTCGGGCTAGACTTTCATTTTCTTCTTTCCTCTCTCTTTCTTCTTGACCACCTCTTCTCTGCATCTCTTTTCGTACCTTTGTCTCTTGTCTCATTTTCATCTCATTCAACTGCCCCACTCTCTTCGTTGGTGCTCATGTAAGAATTCATACACGTGCATAAAAGCGTTTTTCTTTTGCATACAGTATTCGCAATTATCTGACTTTATCTCAGTCGAAAGCTTTATAGACATAACTATTAGGAATAGGAAAATCGGGTGCAACATGTTTTTTGTTGTTTTTTTTTTTTTTCAAAAGCCAGAAAGCAACCTGAAAGGCCACAGAAAAGCTGTTTTCTACCATTATGGGCCCAACAAGAACTTAACTTATATACTTATAAACACTCTCATATACGCTATATAGGCAAACGTATTGAGATGGGGCTGTGCAATGCTTCAGCATACTAATACATTTTGGACAATACTATGCTTCCAACTTTGTGGCAGCAGTTTTGCTGAAAGCCCTTTTCTATTTCAGCATGACTGTGCCCCAGTGCACAAAGCAAAGCTCCATAAAGACATGGCTGGATGTGTTTGGTGTGAAAGAACATGACTGGCCCACACAGAGTCCTGATCTCAACCCCATCCAACACCTTTGGGATGAACTGGAAAGCAGATTGCGAGATTGGGGAAACGTCTGAATACTTGAGATGTAAATGCTCTGTCCCCATATAAGACTTGAGAAGGAGTTGAACTGGTCAGTTATTACAAATCTGATCTCAGTAGGATTAATTTAGTTTAAAATCAGCATGTGATACTGTGGTGGAGAGCTGTGATAACAGATCTCTCTGTGAGACAACTGGGCTGAAAGCAGAAACTGCAATAATGTCGTACTCACAATGTCTCAGAATAAGTTGAAAGACGCTTCAATGGGATAAAAATTCTGCACACACTGTAGAAATGATTAAAACTTAATGAGATATTTTAATGTGCAGGCTATCTGAGAGTTAGATTAAACCATCAATATCGCTGTCATGTCTGTCCTTTAAATCTGAAGCTCCAGGCAGGAGGTGGTTATCTTACCACAGCATAAAGACAGGAGGTAGAGGTAAACAGCAAGCCTGACTATGTCCAAGACAAAACCTGGAAAGCTCATGACAGAACATTTTAGGCGTGGCTGTGATGTAAAAATGACATTTTGTTGTTTTACTAAGCTTTGCTAACTGGCTCCTTGTCCTGGGTTCATATTTACCTGACAGACATGTGAGTAATATTGATATTCTCATCTAATTCTCACCCAGAAAGCCAACAAACATATTTCTGTCTTGTATTTTACAGGGTTTTTCCAAGACATAATGTATAAAGTTTTGAAAACTTTTGTCCCTCCCATTGAGAGACACTGGATAGTAAAAGAAAAACATCGATGGTAATCTTGTTCTTGTTATGATTAAAAGACTACAGTTAAACTCTCTCTTATAATTAGTCTTTAAATACTCCCTTCATTGACAGTAGTTACTAGAACTAAAAAAGGAGAAATAATTTGAGAAATTTTGTCTATGATATTCACGTTCAGCTGTAAGGCACTTCAGTTTCACGAACAATACTTCAAATTAAAATGACGAAATGCATGGATTGAAAAATGTGGTTTTGCAGGCAGTCATTATTAATGGAAGGAAATGTTGTAATATCTGCGCTAAATTAATGAAAATGATGAAGTTGAATTGTACTTAACTAAGCCTGAATGCGATTTGCCCTACCATGAATAGATACAGCAGTTCATACTGACAGTACTTACAATCAGCTCATGCCCTGCTTAAATTGGTAGATAGTTCTTTCATACATTTCATTAATTACACAAGAGTTCAGCCAGAAACTGTACTGGTGGGCTGTAGTCAACACATTTCAGCCAAAAATTGCCAACTACTGTGAATAATAATGGGAAAGTACAGATTCCAAAATCTTCGAGTGCCCGATAACATTGAACCAGTTCCCCAAAACTGAAGAAAAGATCTCACCAAAATGCGCATACCGAACTTGCATCTTGCACACGAGTCACTCACTGTATTACCTACACTGTGACTCGCTTCTGTGTTTTGTTGTTGCAGTGCGTGTCGTCCTTCTTTAATGATTGAAGCTTAATGTTGCATATGGGATATTCACATACACAGACACAAACACACATTCATACATTTCCGGTAGATCACGACAGCTAGTAATTCAGAGGGAGAGCAGGTTAATGAGGATAGAAGATGATAAATGAGAGGCTAATAGAGAACAATAATCTCTTTGCCCATCTTAACTCTGTGAGAATTTTGTGAAACAGCACAGATTATTCATTTTAAGTTTCACTTTCATTTTAGTTCCTTTTGCTGGGTGACACAGAAAAAAGAATATGAAATGAAAGTGTGGATTACTGTGCATTGAACAAGAAGCTTCATACATGCAGTAATTACTCACTTTTTCGGCTACAACAGCACTTTAAGGTTCCTTGATCTGCTCTTTTTTACCCAAAATTCTGGTTGTTGTCATCTGACAACTGATGCAGTCATTCTGCTGCAGTTCAGCTGCAGCATCATGTAGGTAAAGACCTTAGCTTGCAGAGCACACGCTCATTAAAAATTAAATCTTTACATAACCTTTATTCTAAATCAGACCTTCTAGGAACTCATTTTAAAGTATTACTGAATAATCCAAAGCTTGCAAGTTATTTTGCTGAAAGGCCTTGGGAGATGAGCACATACTGTATATTTTAACTCCTGACACCAGCCCAGTCACATTGCAAATACATGACTTCCTTGCATTTTCTAAGCTTGGTCATCTGAAGCACACACACACACACACACACAAACACATCACCCCCTGCTGGCTGCATTAAATGTGGGCTGACAGGTGGCTGCTGGATGTGCAGTCCCAGGAGACACAACAAAGCACTTTCATTGTGTATGTGCTTGATCAGTGTGTGTGTGTGTTACAGGGAACACGATTGCATAAGGAACAAGCAGAAAAGACACACGAGGCAGGAGAGGATAGCTTGGAACATAAACATAGTTTCTCTTTTTTGTGTGTGTGTGTGTTTGTTATAGACACATAATATAATCTCGACATGGAAGTGGGATAATGGCCAGAGAATCTGTGGTAGTAACCTGTGAAAGCTTTCTGCAGTAGGTAGAGGTTTGTCTTGTCATGGCACACCTTGTAGTGACAGTCTGATTAAATGAATATCAACAGTGCAATACCTTACCTACTGCAGACATGTATAATGTTACAACTATGTTTTACCACCTACAGGGGACTATTTGACAACAGTATGAATAGACAAGTTTAGCCCTCTGATTCAGTTTAGATGAGTACA
This sequence comes from Scatophagus argus, assembly GCF_020382885.2. NCBI lineage: Eukaryota > Metazoa > Chordata > Actinopteri > Scatophagidae > Scatophagus > Scatophagus argus. The sequence continues at coordinate 15,375,143 of NC_058503.1, read as the reverse complement.
ATGATCTGACATGACTTTAGTAGCAGAACTGAAAATTGAAAGTTAGGTGTATGCAGTGGTGAAGCAGGTATTGAGATCATTTACTTGAGTAAAGATACTAATATTGCGAGATAAAAATAAAATAGGCTTTTACAAATAAAAGTTCTGCATTGATTATGAAATGTGGTAAACTTCCTTCTTAACTGAAGCACTTTTGTTGCCTAAACCGGACCACAGACCGGAGTGTGGACTCAAACGGTGGTTTCTGGGTTCAGACTCCTGCATATTGTACACCCGCCATCCACCACAACCATCCCCTTGTCAAATAAGCCTTATCTCTGAACATAATCCAGGCCAGTGAAAAGAACAAGTATATAATGTTGATCTAAAGTATATAATTTAGATCCACAATGCTTTGCAAAGGCTGTAATGACACTCTGGACAAATTGGTGAGTGTGGCTGCCAGAGACTGGCCATGGCTCCAGAGCTTCACCAGACCTGATTCTGGTTTCTGTCTGCTGCCTGCTGCTGTGTCACCACAGTTCCTTTCTAATAATTATGAGTCATTTCTCTTCAAGGCATTTCATTTGCATATTTATTGGAAACTCTTGACCATACGTAATTGAAGTTACATGGGTGGATCATGTAGGGCAGTGTGGTACATCTCACAGTGAGGTTTAATACAGCCTCTTTATACAGATTTAATACAGATATAATTTTGTGACTACACAGTAATCACTGGGTGATTCATTTTTATGACTTTTTCATGCCACATATGTTTATAGTTGCATAAAAGTTATATACTGTATTTTTTTTTTCCATAATACGTTTCCTCCTCATAAACAAGGACTTGAGTGAATGGTGAATGCACCATTGAGTACCATTAAGTATTATAATTAGGTGCAGAGATGTGTTTGTACCTGAGGTGTGTTTTCTGTTGTCTCCTGGTGTAATGCGCTGTGAGGGAACCAAACTACATATTTACACAGAGAACATACAGGCCTCTCCAAGGTCCACGTCTGATGTATGACTCACTTACGACCCTCAACAACTGCTGTCTAGCTGAGGTAAAGAACAACAAAATAAAAAGCGTCTTGTGCATTTCTAAACATTGTTGGTTTTAAAGCTCGAAGGCTTTGGTTCTCTTAGCCACAGGCTGTCTCAGTTCAGTCACTCTGCCCTCTCTGTTCTCTGAAAACTATGACACCAGAATGCGCTGAGGTCAGATTGCTTTTGACGATAGAGAAAACTTAAGATGCATTCTCAGATGATTTCTTGCATTAAAAGTGTAGCTATTCATTCAGCATTTTCTCAACATATATGTAAAAGAAGACGTTTCATTATGAGTGGTATTTTGTTGTCTTAAGTTTACCTTGCAATACCTGCTGTCAGTGTGCCATGAATCTGTCAGTGTACCAAGATTTCACAATTTAGAGCCATATAGCCATGTAACGTCTGAAGTCAAATTTTGTTCATTTTGCTGGTGTTACAGATCTGCTGCACGAGCCTGGTTCCTTTATCATTTATATCAGTGCGGTTCAGTTGTCAGGCTACTCCTGCACTTTTTAATCAAATATATCAGGTGTGCAAGCATCTTTTTCTTGCTTCTCTCCTCCAGAACTCCCACTTCTTCTTTTATTCAGTGGGATTATGAAAATATAAACCACTTTTTTTTATGATATGATAATGAAAAGGCTCATGGTGCTGCTGACTCACTCAGCTTTGAGCCTTTGGAAAAGCAGCAGACCTCATCAACACCGAAAACTGCTCTGCTAATAAAGATGTATAATCTGATAATTTTTATAATTTTAGCATATTATCAAAGTACTGATTTCCCTTCTTCGTCAGGATTTGGATGAGGTGGATGTATATTGGTTTCTTAAAGTCCGAACTGGAAAAGTAATGATTAAATAGACAGTAGTTGCAGTATAGGTGCGGTGATGCAGTTGGAGAGCAAGACATTCTACAAGAATTCAGTTAACACTTGCCTTGCCTTAACAGGCAAGTATGAGCAACATATCAATCTTCTCATTATTGCAAGAAAGCGAAATTGCATCTCTCCAGAAATGTTGAATCACTCCTTCAGTTTAGTTGTTGAAAATGTTTGCCCGTTAGGTGGCACAAAACAAAACCAAAACCCACCATTTTTGAATTTGCGGTTTTTGCAGACGTTCCTGCACTTAGTGCTTGTCACCACGAAATTAATGACATTAATGATATTATTGACATCTTCTCTCTCAAACCAGTTGTCTCTCTGCCATTACAGAACAGGCTGTATGCTCTGTGTCCCAACACATGCATTAGCTGTTTCCTTGAGGCAAGATATTGCAGGAATGACAAGAGGACTTTGAGTCTCCTTTCATGCACTGAAGACAATATTTCACATCACATATCTTCTTTTAATCTTTTGAAAATTGCTGGAGGAAGATTATCTCTTCAGGCTTAAGTAGAGATTTTTTAAAAAAGGCTTTTTGGAAAGTACACAGGAAAACCTGTAAACAACAGACAAGTGTCTTTATCTGTTTAAGTGTTTCTATACAAATTCTGTGCACTAATTAAAATTTTAAGATGCCTGAAATTAATTTGCTCAAAAGCACTTGCTTGATATTTGTTACTTATTTTTTTTTACATATTGGCAAGTGAACAACACTTTAATTGCTTATGCATTCAAATGATTTCAGGTTAATAATAAAGTTTTCATGTACATAGCAGCCATCGGTGCTGCCTGGGGGTAAATGTACTTTTGACTGCTGGTTTAAACATTAGTGTTAAAACACAATAAGTGCTGTTAGCCTACAGATGCTCTAAATAATAGAGCTCAGCAGTCATGTTATACTCATTGTCATACATTATTTAGAAATAATGAAAGTCAGGTCGTGTGACATTATTTGTGGCTGTGCTTAGACATCCGACCTATAGAAAGCTGCAGTAATGTAGAAAATATAGTGAAAGCATGAAATTAATTGTGTAAGTAATTAAAGACTTTTGTAAAATATTTTTATTCTTGAGTGTGTCACTGCGCTGTTTACTCAGCTCTATGTTTGCGTCCATTAAGCTGTAGTTTGTTGTCTTGTGGATTTGTCGAGCTTGTTGATATAAGACCCATTTTTGGTAGTGTTGTTCTGTGACGTTTGGTTATTTGTTTGTGCCCATCCTTTTGGTTAATTTTTCCACCACATCACCGTGCATCCATCTGGGTTCAGTACACAGAAACAAATGGCTGCCTCAAACTGGAGGAGTTTATATGCAAATTATCTTCACAACAGATGATTGATTATTATGGCCACTCATACTCAGTTGCCAGGTTATTAGGTGTGCACAGCTGACAGGCGCTGATGTAACTTTTTGAGGCTGTAGTTTGTGGTATTGTTGAACTGCTTTATACCTTGTCATTATGGAATAAGTCAGAGAAAGTCTCAACACATAATGAAGTCATTGTCTTTCTTTCCTGTTTCTCTCCCTTCAACTCTTCTGCTGTTGCTGAATGTGATGTCAAACAGGAGTGAAACAATTGATAATATCCAGACTAGGTGGTTATGTGGAAATACACTTTATCAGTAATCGACTTTATTTAGTAATCGATCTGCTTTTTCATCATTTCCAGGTGTGACAAGGAGCCTGTACCCCTTGGCTTTCAGTGTTTCTCTGGCAATCTCGAAATTGACCCTGTCAGATTTGGAGACGAGAGAGATTTTGCATTCAGTTTGACTCATCATCCAGTCGCAGACCAGCAAACGAGGTAAGAATGTGGTGCCTGCATTATTTCTGATCAGATGTTATTCCTTAAGTAATTCGTACCGAATCATCCAGTTCAAAGTAACAACACAAGTTCTGCTATTAAGATATGTACAGGTCACACTATATGGACAAAAGTATTGGGACTCACATGCCATGACGTTCTAAATACACAGACATTAATATGAAGTAGGTGCCACCTTTGCAGCTATAGCTGCTTCCACTCTTTTGTGAAGTCTTTCCACAAGACGTTGGAGTGTCTTCTTCCACACCAAACTCATCCAGCCATATCTTTATGGACTTGTTTTGCTGGAATAGCAAAGGGCCTTCCGCAAACTGTTGCCACAAAGTTGGAAGCATAGCATTGTCCAAAATGTCTTGGTATGCTGAAGCATTAAGATTTTCCTTCACTTTAAGTGAGTGGTTGAGCTCAACTTCTGAAAGAAAGACACTGAGCATCAAAAGCACTGCCGGTGATATAATTATAAGCAATAAAGCTTTGTTTTGTGGCGGCTCACCACACATGGCCGAATGAAGCCAAAACCAGCCTAAACCTAAACCAGTGTTATTGTAAGTCTGTTCAGAGCCACAGCCGTGTGCCCTAAACATCTGAGATGTGTTGAATACCTGTCAAAAAGAGAAAAAGAAACATTTAAAAGACAGAGAGAGAGAGAGAGACAGAAAGAATGCCTTTTACCTCCGCAGATGAAATGGCTGTGTGGGTGGATGTACATGTGAGTGCAGGCTGCTAGGAGCTGTGAGTGGGAAGTTGGTACTGAGTGGGAAGAGAAGAGCTGCTTTAGTGAGATGATCAGCACCAAGGCCTGCTGAAAGGCAGTCACGCTTTCATGGCTCCTCTTTGTTTTCTGCACTTGTACAAATGTAGTTGGTGATGGATGGTGGGTAAGAGTGTTTTTATGTGTGCCTGCCATCACCTGCATATGTGTGCAAGTGCGAGGGTCAGTATCTGGTTCTCCTTCTTATTATTTTCATGCAAAATTATGAAGTATCTCCTATAATAGCAAGACTAAGGACCCATGATTGAATAGACTGGACAGAAGGAGCACATAATAGAAAATCTTTTTAGAAAACCACACAACTTAAGTAACCGATTCAAGTAGTCCGAAGTGGATACTTTACTGTGTAACTGATTTACATGCTTTTTTTAATATAAAAAATAAAAGCAAATAATTGTGCCTGTGAGAGAATGGGGAAACAGAAAAATGGTTGAAACAAAGGACCAAAAGGATCAGTAAGTATTGTCGAAGAGGGCTGTTCCAGTCTAAATTGGCTGATAAACATTACAAATAATTGATTGGTTGTCGGTTTTTGTTGCCATATAATTATTTTAGCCATGTTGTTAATGAGACATTCATCCTGTCTGTCAGGATGCAGTTTCTGGCAATCATTGCTTCTTTATCTCTGAACAAAAATGTAAATCATTCAGTTCTTCTGTGACCTTTTATTGCATTGAGCCATGACTGTTATGAGAGGTTAGTCCATTGAGATAAACAACAGATGGAGCTAATGTTCCAATCAGGTGTCATGATACCATTTAAAAAGAAGTAAATCATCCAACTAGATGATGTAAAGAGTCTTAGTTAAACCTTTAATGGTGAAGTATGGCGTTTATGTTTGTTTCATGGTTCAGTCTGTTTCAGTTTTCATGCACATGCACACACACACACACACACAAACAAAGGTAAATGGAAATCCATCTGTCGCGGTGTTCTCTCTATTCCAAGAGCAAACATGTTATAATTGAAACAAGCATTTAGCATTTCAGTGAATTCATAATATTTTCGAGTTGCCTGTCCTGCTTATACTGTATATCAGGCAGTGGTGGTCTAAAGGTTACAGTGTCAGGCTTGTGACTGGAAGGACACTGGTTGGATGCCTGCTACACCGGCTGTGGTTGTATTGGGCAGTTTGTGTTAGACATCACAAATGGTTATAGTTATGCTTTAAGCAGGCAAAACTAGTAAGAAGAAACCAACTATAGGTGTGAGAGAGGATGCAAATCTCAGTCTCTGTTCAAAGTCACGTATTTGTACATCCAACCACCTGAGACATACTTCCATGAGTGAGCATTCACAAAAGTAAAATTATTCTCTTTTTGGTAAAGTTGAACAAACAACCAGTATTTTTGTTATTATTATATTTTTGAGGAGGCAGCATCTGTCTTTGCTACCTTTTACTTTGTCAGTACTCAGTCATGGTCTTTAAAAGACCTGTCCAGTACTAAGAACATAATATCTGGATTGAAGCTGCTGAGAGGCATTATTTTATGCTGTTCAACATCTTCAACACTTCAACAGTTTGCATATTTCTTAGATGAAAAGCCTTTGAAGCCACATTTACCGTACGCCTTTACCCCACCTCTCCACTGACAGCTGCTCTGATAAGGTCTTCTTTTAACAGCATCTTAAAGCAAGCACGAATGGGGGTTTCATTTCAGGTTTTATAAATTGACAGTAGTAAAGATGTTGAGTTGAAAACAAGACAAAACTAAAACATAAAAAGATGTTAATATGTGAATCTAACCCTATTAGATAATTCAGTGTCTTGCATTTTATTGTGAAGGACTACTGACAGAGAATATTGTTGAGAGCCTGTGTTTTTACACTTGTTTTTGTGCATTTCACATCTTCATACCAAGGTAAGCTAGTTGGCTCTTCTGCACAAGCTACATTTTTACTGTACGTAACACTCGGCAAGAAAGCAAATTAAACATTTCTCAGACTGTCAAACTGGTCTTTTAAACCTCTGTATATGCATGCTCCTTGCTCCATGTCTGCACACGCATCATACATATATGTACAGTAAACACACAGAGGAACTATATCTTGCATCCCCAAGCTCCTCTCCTGCTCTCTGGCTCCTGCAGTGAGACGGCCTTGAGAGGAGAGCCCTGCAATGCAGCATCTGTGTGACTCACACGCGTGCACACACATACACACACATGGTGAGATGGCAGCGTGTGAAAGTGCTCAGATCGTAGGAGGGAGACGAGGAGGGAGAGAGAGAGAGAGAGCAGAGTGAGGAGAAAGATGAAGCCTGATGAGAAGCGGAGGAGGAGAAGGAGGAGGAGGAGTGAGTAGGAGGAGGAACAGTGATGGGAGGAGGCGGAAGAAGGTGAAGAGAGAAGAAGAAATAATAGGTGGGAGGAAGAGTTATAGGTGAAAAGATGTTAAGAAGTCAGACAAAAGAGAGAAGAGGAAGAAGAAGCAGATAAGAGCCATGGAAATGACAAATTGACTGCTTAATTAACTCTGTGATTACCTTGTCTGGGCAGACTTTCTATGGCTGATGTGTCACAGACAGTCCTATCAGTCCTGTATCATCTCTTTAAGCTGGACACACATTGTGATACGTGCTTGAATTGACAAGGGAGCATTTATCTCAACATGCATGAAAATAAACCAGAATATTCTCACAGCTTGCAAGGCAATCTTCACAAAACTTTTTGTTGCTGTGTGATGTCAACATTAGCTTTTGCTTCACTAACTGCTGTCTTTGTTGTGAGGAGATATTGAGGAACAGCCTGTAATTAGCCTCCAGTTGTTGATATCTTCAAGATCTTGCTTGATAATTCATGTTAGTCTGCAAAAACTCCCAAAACAGCACTCATGCTACAACACAATTAACAGAAAGCACTTTATTTAGTCAGTGAACTCTGACCTCCATGTAAGCTAACCGAACACATCAACCTCTCTCACTGAGCAGTAACAGTATTCTTATTTCTGGCACGATTGGCTGTTATGACAAATTAAAGATAAGAATTAGTCATTGTAACCTCTAATCTGTATTTGAGAATGAAGAGGAATTTTGACCTTTTGCACCACACCACTGTGAACTTTTAGCCCTGGAAAGCAAACAAACAATTCTACCTTTTTCTTGCTGTGTGACAAGTTCATCTAAGTATAAAATCAAAATTGTAAGTTTTACAGTCGCTCTCCTAATGGACTACATTTACCGGTATGTTACGGCCAGACAGACCACCTGCTATTTTGAGGCCAGGGAAATGGCTATGTGGAGCAAGTGTGTGTGTGTGTGTATACTGTTTTGTCTCTGCCTATAATAGTGTGTCCTTGACAGTACATCTTCTTTCTATTGATTGAACATCAGTTATTTTCTATGCTTTGTGCCTCGAGATTGTGCATTTTTCCTCAAAAATGTTGTTGGAAACAGTGATGGAGTCACACTTTTCCCTCTCTTGACAATTACTGTCAAGGTGCTTTTCAGTTAAGGCGCTGCTCTAACAGAGCAGCTCAGTGGACATCAATACAATGCTGCTTGTCAAATCACTCTTTAATGATTTCTGACTGAAATGCAGGAAATGTAGAGAAATAATTGAGTGGCCTGTAAATGTAAGTTTGGTTAGAAAGTACAAATTTATTCCACATATAAATCATACTGATAGACCATAGACAACAAAATTTTGTAGCGTTATTTAATTAGGACTGCAGTTAACATACTGTATATCCACTGATTTTAACAGAATGGCACATGAGACCACTAACAGGTTTTAAATAGAGATGAAGAGCACTGGACTGTCTGGGCAGATTTTACTATAAATGTCTGGATTTGTCTGAATTTGAGGTAGGCAGTTGTTGGAAGCCATCTTGATGTACTTTGACGTTTCTTTGTAAAATCAAGCTTTTAAAGAAACAAATGAATGAAAAAGACATGAACATATTAGGATTTGCTTTCTGTCAAGATTAAAAATCGGGCAAAAACTCAACTCAAAAATCCAAGACTGCATAATATATGATGAATTTCTGTAGTGTATTGCTCTTTGAATAACTTCCTGGAGCCACAGTTTTGAGCTACTCACAGTTGGCGGGAGGACAAGTACCCTGAGTGGTCTATTCTGAGGACATGGTGAAGAAAATGGCCTCCTGCAGTGGCTGTAGAAGGCTTTCTATGTTTTCTGATATAAAAAAACTCAAGTGTTGGTTTTGGTTTTTTTTTCAGTAATGCTGCAGTAGAGCCCTGCATAAGGGTAAAAAATGCATCACGTTTACTGGATTATTTTTATCACCTCACATCGACCATGCGTTACTTTCCTGTAAAATGAGTAGTGCAGGAGGTGACAGGAGGAGCCGTATTAAACCTGTAATCTCAGCCTTCTGTGCACGGCTAACACTTTCAGGACTTGTAACAGCCTCAAACTGTTGTGGCATACACTGTTTGTCGGTGTAAAACAAATATAAATTATTAATGTGAACTCTGAAACATATATAAATGCGAATCAATAAGCAGTTTGGTTTGTACTCATGTTGTTTAGCAATCAGATTGATTATATCATACAGGTAAGGTTGTTTCCATGGCAACCAGCACAACAAAGGTTCTCCAGGCTTCCAGGGTTGAGTGGAAATGCTCAAATCGTTTTTTAAAAACAGCATTTTAAGATTCATAATAAATGTACATGGCCATAAAAATGGATATTGCCAGGATGCAGTGGTGAGTGAAAACAGAACTCCAGCCCGATCTTTCGGCCAAAGTGACTGATTGGGTTGATTGTTGAAAATGATGATTTGATTGTTGATTGACTGTGATATCCTGAAATACAAAACAGCTGTAACATACTGACTTTTACCTCTGATTATTCACAAACTACTTTGCGAACAAATAAGGTACAAAATTCAATATTTTGTACCTTATTTGGTCCTCATTCAATAAGAGTTCATGAGTTTGACCAAGACTCTCCTTTAATTTGTTTAATGTGCCGTGATCAGTCAAGTAATCTCTTCAGAGAGGAGTCACGACTCTCTTCCCTTTGGGAGTGAGTTGCTGCCCCAAGTGGTGAAGGAGCAAAATTATTTCGGGTTCTTATTTATGAGTGATTGCAAAAATGGAACACAAGTTCGACAGGTGGATTGGTTCATCCACAGTAATGCAGATGTTGTACTGGATCCGTGGTGGCGAATGGGGACCTGAGCCAGAAGCCAAAGCCTACAGTTCACCAGTCGATGTATGTACCAACCCTCACCGGTGGTCATGAGCTTTGAATATGACATTTTTGTTCAAGTGTTTGTACAATTATATTTGACTCACTAAACTGACAGTGTGGTGTTTGTCCTGTAAATGCTCAGTTCATTCCACCCCGAGAAAGTCAGTTTTTCCTCAGATTTGGTATTATGATTGTTTACTAGTTAATGAAAATAAATAAGCACTTGTAGTCTGGTCATGCAGTATATTTAGAACTAAAACTAAAATTCTGATTGGTCATTCTGTAGTATCTAAACGATTTACAAGTTACTGAAATGTCCAGTAGTGTCCATCTCTGCTTGGCTCCTCACTGTTCAACTCCATTCTTCCCTGGCACAGAGGGAGAGCTTATCGCCATCAGCCATCCCCTGGCAACGCGCCACAGGCTTTTTGCCAAGTGCAGCAGACCTGCTGTCTACTGAGACACCCAGTGTCTAACTCTATCATATCACCATCTCATTTGGTCTCACTCCTCACTGGACACAATGCCTTGAGGACAGTATATTATCTGGACAATATACGTTGTCTGGTGTCCTGGGGGCTCCAATTTTCTGCTCTTCTCTTGTGTCCATCATTTCGTCTCTCAGCTGTTCTTGACGAGACTTTTTTTTTTAACCTCTGCTCTGTTATCAACTGCTTGCACTCTCCGCACCAAGTTTGATCCTGTCTCTTTGAGACTCTTTGCTTATTTTACACTTTTACATCATACTGTAAACCAGTATTTTGTTTTTGATTATGCAGTGTGGCAAGTGACATGTTAATTAGTAGCAACTGTACTGCATTGCAGCCCCAGTCTGTGTTTCATGCTGATGAGAAAGGCGTAGTTTCACATAATGTTGCATAAAGCCTCTGTAATCTCTAAACCCAGCATGCTGAGCTTTGATAATGTTTGATAGTGGTTCCACATTGTCTTCTTTCAGGATTTCACCCGGCAGGTGGTGCTGTTTCAAATGCAGCAAACCCTTGCTCATAAATTTCCATACCATACATTAAATACTGTCATCAGCAGCTCACCAGGCCTCCAGGAAGCCGCATCGCACTTCCTTCCCTCCTCACAAACCACCACTGACACCCTGAGCCTGGCCTCTGGTCAAGATGATCTTGGCGGGTCTGGAAATCCGGCACAGAGCTCAAAGTGACCTTCATCAACACCCAGACAGCACTGAGACATAGCATCAGGACAACAGTCTCATCTTTGTATTTTATGTCTCTTTTAATATTGAGAGTGCTCTTCAGTGGAGGCTTGTACAGGGACACAGTGGTGGAACAAGCAACAGAATGGATAGTGACAGTTAAGGGGCGATGCAAAATATACCGCTGTGTTTTGTTTTTTTTTTTGTACATAGACAGAGTGGGCATTTTATGAGGAGAGTTTGGTGTGTTGTGTCTGGAGAGGCTTCATTCATACTGATGTTCCCTTCAGAGCTGAGTCATGCAAAGCTCCATTGACTTCTGACTCTGATCCATTTAGGCTTCAAGGGCTTACAGCCGTGACGTATTCTGCTCAGTTCTATTGTGTTCATTCTGTCTGTTAAATGCTATTCTGCTCATCTATCTCTGTTTTTCTGCTGCTCTATTCTAGTGTTTCTCAATCTTTTTGTGTGATGTAACCCCACAGACCTGTCAGCTGAGCACATGCAGCCCTTTGTTGACACCACCCGACATGTTGAAAACGTGTTATGCCTGCTAAATGTCAGCATTTTAGCATGGTCACTGTGAGCATGTTAGCACACTTATATTAACATGTAAATTCAGTCAAATCACTGTTAGCCTACACAGAGCTTCAAGGGTTGCTGCAATTTCTTGGTTTTTCTAGCAGGAATGGCACAACCTGGAACATTTAGCCATTACTTCTATGACTGTGTTCGCGCCTGCATCCTCCTGGACATAAATATGTGGATGCATTTTCTTTCTATCTGGTTGGAAACAACTATTCTGTTTTCTATTTCGGGGTAGCTGTTGCTCAGAACTGCCGTCCGCTTATCAGGTTTGATCTCTCGCCACTGCAGTCTGTGTGGGGACGTGTCCTTCGGCAAGATACTGAACTGAAGACTCTTCCACTGGTGTGTGAGCTTTTATGTGAATGACTCCTGATAAGCAGAGGGAACCTTGCACAGGAACCAGTGTGTGAATGAGTGAATGCTGACCCACGTTGTAAAGCACTTTGTAGCAGTTGGTGAGTCTAGAAAAGCGCTGTTCATTCACTGAACAACAGAGTTGAATGTATTGTGAGTACAGTGACTAGTGCTCACTGTAGCAGCGCAATGGTCCCTGGCTGCAGTGATTGACTCCAGCAGACTTCCGCCAGTCTCTGTGGACTGCAGAGCTAAATGACAAATTGCTTGTTCACACATCCCCTTATGCACAGCTAGACAGGCTACTCAGCAGAGGCTTGAAGTACTGTGGGCCAGAAATCTCCTGCAAAACCAAGAAGTCCTTGTTAAAACATTTTCCGTCTTTTGTGCTTGCTTGCGGGCTCACAGTTGTCTTTTTCCCGGCTACCTCAAATACATACCTTACCAGGTGTCAACATCTAGAAAGGACATGTAACAATATACAATGTATAAAAAAAACAAATAAAGCATAACGCAGATCAACAGACTAACTAACTAACCAGTTGTCACAGAATAGGAGCAGAGCTTAAGTTAAGGATTTTGCATACACGGTCTATTCATCAGCTGCCCTCACTTTTTGCCCAGTATTGTCCGAGAGATCACTGAATCTTAAACTGGCTGTCCATGCCTCAGTCGATTATGTGGGCTGATCAATATTTTCTCCTTTTGCCTCTGCTTGATCTCCTGTCCACGCTGTTCTGATCAATCATCTGCACTGAGCATTCATATACATGTAAGCCCTTAAGTGGTTGGAACATTTTGGTCAACACCAGATGTACCTGATGTACATGTCACAGTCCACTTCCTGCCCTTTCCATGTCTTTGAACTGTTTAGTTTTTGGAATATTTGCTGTCTGATTATCAGACAAAATTACACAGTATACTAAGGTTGAACTCGGCCTTGTCAGATTGATCTGAGCCCACTTTTCATCCCTACAGACTTGCATGAGTCACACAAATCAAAGGTCCGCTCTCTTCGTTTTCAACCAGTTGTGATTTCCACCTATGCCACTGGCTATACGAGTCATTACACACACACATAAATCAATAGGGTTTAATCCAGTGGCTGTCACCTGTTCGCTAACATCCCAGGACACTATTTCACACAACCACCCACACACTAACTCACACAAGCACAGATACGCTTTCAGAATTGTTGACAGCAAAGCTCAGTGAAGCTGCAGCAGGGATTATAACAAACAAAAAGAGATTTGTGAATGTGACTGTGTGATGTCCTAAAGCTTCCTCTGGTCTGCAGACTTTTCCTTCGTCTCTATGAAAGATTGCAAACACTGCATTTAATAACAATGAGTTCTGACTTTGCCTCACCTTCTCTTCTCTATCCTCTCATTTCTCCCTGCAGAAGGAGAGACCCCCATCCCTTGTCCACCCTCCCCTGCTGCTAGCTAGCACCAGCATGGCAGACAGTCGACAGCCAGAAGACGGTGCCCCTCAGTGGGACCCATCAGGGGGGCAGGAGCCCACCGGCACCCATGGGGCCAATGGCTACTCTTCCTCCGCCTACAGGACCTGCCAACCTGGTGCCCCCCACATGGCCACGGCCTCTTACTCTGCCCGGGAGAACGGCTTCAATGGAGAATTAACTGGTGCTCACGCTGTAACTGCAGGTAAGACATGTTCATAATATCATTCGTTTCATGTTTAATGTTGGTGGGATTTACTTGCATTTATGAACTGCTCAGACAAGAGGGTGTGAAAGGGTCATTGTATTCCATTGCATGATATAATTCCAATGTTACTACTGAAGATCAGCTTGCGCAATGATTTACTGTCATTTCTATAGAAGTTATATGAAAGCCCCTTTTGAGGACTTACGTATGAGTCATAATTTTGTATTTCTTACCGTTTTTAATGAGTTGGCAGTACAAAAGTAGTTCTCACTGGGAGAACTGCTAGTGGTTGCTTCCTTGAAACCCAAGACCACCAGGACACTCATAGCAAGTCAAAATGTAACTTGACATTAACATTAACTTTTTTTTTTTTTTTTTTTAAATAGGACTTGGAGTGTGCATGCACTTTCATGTATTTATATCTGCCTCGTGATATACAGTTGCACAAGAGTCATGCTTTAAGTACTTTAAAGATTCATATCTGAAGGTGCTCAGTGATCCATATGACTGCATCAGCAAAAAGTGCAAACGTAATATTTCCCCAGCCAACTTGAGGAGGGTGCAGACATGTAAACGTGCAGTATTACCGCAAGTGCATGGATCAAACATAGGTAAAACATGCAAATTCAAAAGACAATAGGAGCCGATCAATGATATTTGTCATCAGTTTTTAAAAGAACGTGTGGTCTAGTGCAATGTGTGATCTAGTGAGTCAAAATCTGATTTAAATTCAACACCTCAGCATTAGTGTTAAGATGCCCTTTGGGGCAGTTCATTTATATTGTTAATTTTGTGTCTAGAGGTGCTGACACAACGACACAGAAGAGGTTTGTGAATAAGTGATGTGTTTATGTAGAAGCTGTGCATTCGTCAGTCATGACAAATCAGATCATCTGGTCTTACTCCCTGTGAAAGCGGGGGAAAAGGAAAGTTCACCACAGCATGTTTTTGTATGCAAGAGTCTGTGATTTGGACTTATTCATGTATGCACGTGTGTGTGTGTGTGTGTTGTAGTAGTGCGAGTGCATGTGTACTTTGTCTGCGACTTCTGACAGTGCTTGTGTCTTGTTTCTTGCGCGTGGGTTTGCAGCACTCTGAGTCCTCACTAGAATCACATACTGTTATTAACAGTGCTATAATTAACACATAAAATCGGTCTCTCTCTACCCCTCACCCCCACCATCCTACCCTTACTCACCCTGGAGACATGAACAATAATGTACCAATGCTGTAACCATGGAAACGGCTCCCCTGCAATTTACTTTGCCAGGGCTTTTGTTCTTTTCGCCTGTAGCTCGCCACAGACAAGGCCATTGAGCTTGCAATGATAAGAGCCCAATTAACCCCCCTTCTCACCATTATTAGCGCTTAACTGACACCAGTTTTGAAGGCTGATAACAGTATTTTTGAGTGTGTTGCCATTTGACCATTTTCATGAAGAGCTTTAATAATTCATTAGCATTCGGTCTTGATCAAATTTTCAAATAACAAATAACAAGATTGTAAGGTAATTACATCACTTCTTTCAAGGTTTTCTTGGAAGAGCTTATATTTTGGAAAAGAGGAAAGAATCAGATCACTCCATTATGACCAAATAATACCACAGGAGTCCTCAATCTAGCTTTTTCCTGTTTTTGTTTTTGGACTGCAAATATCAATCAAATACATGCCAACACTCATAAAGACAATGTTGAAAAAGGGTCACTGACCAGTGCTTTTGTTAGCTTTACCTTTCTACTCTTTTATATGTTTTTTTTTTTTTTGTTGGCCTTCTAGGCCCACAAATGTTTTTCAGTAAACATAATGTGTGGGTGGATAAATGCTCTGATCTTACCTGTAAATGTCAATGGTTATATCTTCTGAGTGTTCAGGCTCTGTTGTGACACAGAACAGTAACAAAACAAATTACAGCTATTCGTCTGATGCCTTTTATCCTTAATATTTAAACTTCATGCATTTTTTTTTGTTTTATTTATCTTATGTTTTTATGTGTGGCATGCCTTAGAACCATTTGGTCAGTTTCATTTTGACAAACTGACTTGAGGTTCAAGAGATGCAGTTCAGCTCTTTTGATCAATCTCTCCAAGTGCCTGCATCAGTGCAAAGTTTTTTCGGCATCCTTTTATGATCTGTTTTATGTAGTCACATATTTTTTTCTGTGGATTGAAATCATTCGGTTAAAAAAATCAATTAATGTCAACTAATTAATTCAAAAACATTTTTTCCATGCAAAGGTTTGCTACTTTTCAAATTGTCACATAAGGGAAATTACGTCTTATCAGCATGTTTTGGAAGTTTTTTCCCCCTATAACAAGACCAACAACGCTCTAACAAATGCAAGACTCAAGAGTGTTTTTTTTTTTTTTTTATTCTTTAGTCTATAGTCTATAACATGTAAATAACCTGCCAATTATCCAGACCAACCCCTTTTTCAAGATGTTCGGAGCTCTTGTCACATTGTTTAAATGCATTGCTCTTTAGTCAAAATGAGAGGGTACCTTTTTGTCACTTGGGTCAACATAATTGGCAATTGCCAATGCATAATGTGTTCCTCTAGGTCATTATTAGCGTGAGACAACAGTGAGAGTTGTAAACCACCTCCTTCCAACTTCAGAGTAATGGCTTAAAGTGGATATCAACAAGAAAACATCATTTTATTTCCTCAAAGAGGGAACAGTCAAGGGTCTGTGGGCAAGTGGATCTGATATAGATGATATAAATCCTTTCACTGTATCAAGTTTCTCAAGAGCTTGTCCCCAGACTCTGAAAAATGTTAAAACCTCTTTAAAATACCAAATTACCATTTAAATTATTAGAATTTGAAAACAATAGCTAATAACAATTCACTGCAACATAAAATGGATAAACTGATTGACTTACAAATGAAAGTTGTTTTGCATAAGGAAACAAACTCCCTCCTTTACGTCGGTTTTTACAAACACTAATCTGTAATAATGATAATGATCAGCATATCATTATGTTTTCCAATCATCTGCATGAAAATGACATTCTCTCTGCAGCTGTGCTACCAAAGCTGTGTTTGTCTGCTGAGCACCTTGTCAACATACATTAGCATTGCTCCAGAGCAGGGGAGGGCGGGTGAGAGTGGGGCAGAATGGGTGACAGAAGGGCTGATGTTGGCACTCAGTGAGCCTTCTCTTCCTGTGAAAAGCTCTTCAGACACAACAAGAACCTATTGAAGCACGAAATTGCCCTCTTGACTTTCCTTCAAGACCAAAGTTGAAAAAGCCAGTCAGCCGTGCTGCAAGTGGTCAAGAGAAAGAGATGGAGAGAGGGAGGCAGAAAAAAACAGAGTGAGGATAATAGAAATGGAAAGAATGTCCATGGCTGTTCCATATTTTACAGAGTAGTTGCTTTGCATAAATCGAAGAAGCCTTTGTATTATATTAGGGACATTACATTGAGCTGACACAAGTAACTGGGGTCAGTGTCAAGAAGCATCAACAAGATTTTCTGATATTTCCTCCATCTTGTCAGTATTATCGTCTGCAGCAGGGAAAGGATTGAACCAAATGGGTCTCTGGTGTGCAGCATGGACAAAAACGAACATGTAAAAGTCCAGAGTTTGAAGATTGCTTAATATCTGAGATACACTGAATGAAACCGAGGTCCATGACTGAAAGAAAACGTGACAAAAGCAAAATGCAACTGTAATATTTTAATGTGTTAAAGGACATAAAAGCAATATGATGCATGTTTCCCCTTTTTTTAATTTTGTTGGCAAAATGTGCGGCCCTCTATGCAACTCCAGAGAGATTCCCGTTTGTTATCCTAGTGATGGCTAATGTAGCTTGGAGGCACAACTTTTTCACATCAGTAATACTCATGACCTGAAAACAGACATGAAATGTAAAATAAGCAAAGTTCCCCTCTAAATATCATCCTGTATAAGTTACTCTTACTTATTTAGCCTAAAATCATGAATCGCAATGTTGCCTCAGTGGGCTTTATAATCTCTTACATACAACATAATCTATTCTCACCTTACTTTGGATAAATACTTTACAAAAAACAAATGGGAGGAACCTCGAGATCAGGAACAGAGGAGGGTTTCTTCACAGAAGACAGAGAAAGATGCAATTGATGTCATACAGAGAAGGCAGAATTAGAAATTACAACATGGAGAAACTCAGTGATGATGATATTTGACAGTATAAAGCCAGGATGAAGATAATTAAGTTTTGCCAAAGTAGGCAACTCTGTGATGGTAGCCGCAATGGAGAGGAGGAAGTCCAAATGTTTCAAAGTAAAATAGACACAGACATCAACGCAGACAAAGTCGATTATATGATCAGTTACAGCTTTTTAATTAGAGAGACTAGCTGTCAGATCTACCCTTATCTACCAGAAGATCCACCACACAGTAATAATGGAAATTTATATGTGAATATTTTTCTTTTTAGTCTCTTTTAGTACCTTTTTTTCCCATTTGTATTTATTTATTTTCAATTTTCAATTTGTATCTGTGATGTTGTGAAAACATTTTAAAACTGATGAGACTTTCAACTAAAAATCCACTGAATGGATTCAGTAATCTGCTGCTGAGAACAAATTTGATGCTACCAAATGAAAATTCGAAAGTTCGTTGTATCAGAGCGTCGCTCCTCCAGTGGAAACAATACTGGAAACACTAGCTGTGGAACAATACTCACTCCATTAAGGTTTTCATGAATGGTGATGCACCAGTTTGTTCCCCCATACTCCCTGCTTCTGAAACCTATTGAGGATTTCTTCTTAGTGGAGGTGGAGTGTGTATGACCACCATCTTGTAACCTGATGTCTGTCCTTGATGCAGTGTGATGCAATGTTAGCTGCCAGACTGAAGATTGTCACAGCTATATTGTGCCGCTGCTGGAGTGTTAATTCATCTGAGCGCTGCAAAGAAAGACATGTGATGTCTGTGGGATGGTGTACCATGTCCACCTTGTTGGAGGGTACCAAGTATGCACTGTCCAGAAAGGACTTTGTCATTCCCATTGTTCCCACTGATCAAAAATAAGGGATAGATATTGTTATCCATTTGGTTCATCATCATCTAATGTTGAGTGCTTTTGCTAGGAAAAAAGAGATTTTTATTTATTTATTCATTTATTTATTTATTTATTTGCTGTGGTAGGCAAAAACCTGGTCTTTGTTAGATCTGATATATGTCTTGTGTCAGAAAAATATTGCTTTTTAATATTCAGCAGCCATGTCACAGCCATCATTTCCTTTATACTGGAGGCTACAGACAGAGAGGCTGACACGGCATGCTGCTGGCATCTGAATTACATTGGGACCCAAATCAGTGTCCCACCAGTCTGTTGCTATGGTAACCCCTTGCTTTACACATTTTGGGTTGCCGGTTAGTGTCGTAGCAAGCGGCACCCCTGCTCTCTCCGTGCCCTCTCAGTCCTGCTGTGTGTGTGTGTGTGAGAGAGAGAGAGAGAGAGAGTGTATGTGTGTATGTCTGGCTATGTGTTGCGTTGACTCTGGGCTTTCAGTCGTAATCTCTGCTCAGAGAGGGAGCATCCTCAGCTTCAGTCTGCTCGTCACACAGGTAATACGTGCTTTACTTCACTGGGAGAGTGTGTGTCACCTCCCCTCTCTCTCTTTCTCTCTCTCTCTCTCTCTCCCTCACTGTGTGGTTAATTGTGATTGTGGATGTAGATATGCAGATATGATGCAGCCTTTCTGTATATCAACGCAGCTATTTAGCTATTTGGGCTTATTCCTTAAGCCAATGAAAGGCAGGCTGCTATGTCATTTGACTTGAGAAATGCTGAGGCATCCAGAGCAGCCTAGTCGTCATCACTGCCTGCTAGCTTTGTGGATGTGACAAGGTCGTCTTTTACAGTGAGCTACTGTTTTGTGAATGTGCGTTTCTGTGGATTCTGCAAAGGGGGAGTCGATTTTGCATCCCTTTAAGTGTGTGTCTGGAAGAGACTCCATTTATCATATGTCCTTATCCTCACGAGCCATATTCATGAAGCGTCTTCATAACAGTGGGTAGTTATTTCTTCCCTGTTTTTTAAACATTTCATTCATCTTCACATAATATGCTTTTGAATGTACAATGCATTAAGAAAGTATACAGACCCCTTCACTTTTTCTTATGTTGCAGCACTCAATACCCCATAATGACTAAGCATTTTGGAAATGTTTGTAGATGTAATAAGAAAACAAAGTATAATCACATTAATTTAATCCTTTGCCATGACATTTGGTCTCTGAGATGTTTCTGCGCCATCACTGAAGTCTACCTGTGATAGATGCAATAGACTGGGCATGATTTGACAACAAACCCTAAGGCCTCACAGCTAGCTTTCGTTCTGATATGATGCATTTCAGAACTGAGCCTGCAGGGCTCAGACATGTGTGAGGCACAAGATGGGAAAAATATTTAAAATGTTGAAAAAACTGCTTAATATTCTAATTAGCTTCAGATGCCAGACTGTCTGTAACTTCAAGAAAACTCTGTTAAAGAGAATATGCCGATTCTGTTCCTTTGTGTATCGCATACATCTTTTTTTGTCTCCAAGTAAAAATTATTTCAGCAAGCAAACTATTCAGAGAGCTTGTGAACTCTGTTCCTGAAATGGCATCAGCTCATGGCACATTATCCTCCCATTTTACTCTCCACCATCCAGTACCACATTTATCCTTGGTTACCTAAGTGTTTCTTCAAATATTCTATGATAGCTGTAGAATAGTCTCTGCATGTGTTTACTTCCTGTTGTGACAAATTTATGAGACTGGAGTAAAGTGATTTTTATTCTTTGCATTAGTGGAAAAATGCACAGGGTTTGGGACTCTGTCTGAACCACAGAAGAACTCCAAACTTAACCCAAAGCCATGTACCCTCCCCACGAATGGCAGACAAGGACTCAGATTTCTTCAGGCGCCTCCTTTTGGATGTGTTTTCTCACTTAAAAATGGAAATATTCACACATATTTGCAGGGTTATTTAACTCCAGGTTTAAGCTTTAGGGGCTGTTTTTAATTGTTTGATGTCACAACAGTTGATTGCATTTGGCACCTTACCAATGGCTCTGTGCTCTGGCGCTGGAAGAAAGGGTTTTGCCGGTATCCAGTGAATAGGTGGTACACGTTTATTGCACTTTGCTATTGAAAATGGGAAATGGCTGCTTTGAGCTGGTGAGTGGGTTGTGTTAAGTGTTCCCGGAAGAAATGTGTATGTGTGTAATTTCATGTGTGTATACCTTCCAGCTTGTTTGTGTTGATGTGTGGGCGATGTTGGACACAAAAAGGTCCTGAAACAGCGGCAGTAAAAGCATCTCGATGCCACCCAATCCCACATCACCACTGTTACTATGCAAATGAAGGCTGGTTTGATTAGAATTCTGCAGTTCCTGCTGCATGCCAGACAACATTTAAAAGAACTTATTCATGATACAGGTACACAGATCTACTTTAAAATTCACATCCTGTTTGCTCTATCAGCTGTAGCCTTTTCCTACAGTATTGTCCCTGTCCCCAGCCTGTGCTGCCTAACATCGTCAAACAGCCAGACAGTTGTCAGGAAGAGCGTAAATTTCATTCTCATGTTATTTCAAATTTCTTGCAAAGGACTGAATTCAACATTGAATTTTAGAAATAACTATCTGCAATCTGAAATTTCATTTTAATGTCACCTCTGAAAGGAGGTAGATCTTACACCTTGAATAGAGAGAAGATGAAGGGGGAGGATTGTAATAAGCATCTGCAGTCTGGCTGTTCACAGTCTGCTGCAGTCATTCAAACATCTGAAAATATTCAGCACTCCACTGAATATCATCAATCTAACTTGCATAGGTCAATTTGTAAGCTTTGTTACATAACTGCCCTTGCATTTTGTGTCTATACCTCTGCTGTCACTATCAAATAAAGGAAAACATGGCAAACAAGCATACACTTGATGATTCTGTCCACTTTAGTTCAGTTCAACAGGGATATAATTGCATTTGGCCCAGATTGGATAGTTTTTCTGTAAAATAAAGTAAATGTGCATTTCTTGGACAGCAGCTAAATAGAAATAAACAAAACAATGTAAAACAGGAGTAAAAACTGATAGTGATAAACTGCAACTGGGCAGACCTCCATGGATTCATTTTTGAAATGCTGACTCTGTATTAGCTACCTCAGCACTTAGCATTATCAGTCCAGCTTTCCAGAAGCATTTAAGAGTGAATGTCATTCAACGTGAAAAGAAAAAGAAATTAAATGTCTTTTATCTATTTTTAATGTTTAGCGTGCACTTGTTTAGTGATGCTGGTTTTCTGTGGTCGTGCTCACAGCTCAGTCCAACAACCCTACCATCCTCAAAGTTACAGAAACAATTTCAGCTGCCTCACACTAGCTTTCATCTCAGGCTTTGGTGAAATGATTCAAAAATACAGTAATATGAAATAGATGGAAGATAAAATATCATCGACATATCTGATTGCATGCAGTATCACCCTGATTCAGGTTCCCACACAGTTATTTCACAGCTCTCCAGTATGACTACAGTGTCCTGATGTACTGGAGCAGCTGGTGATTTACTGCAAAGTCATTTTCCCCGACAGTCTTGAGATTTAACCTGCATTAATTCCTCTGACACCTGTCCAACATAAGGCACTCCTTCTATATGTTTTGTTTTAGGATAGTCTTGAAGTTGATTGACATTCTGTGTGTGCATACAGAGCAAGTGTCAGCGCGGATCGTGCAGGAAGTGACCGCAGAGGCTGTGGCGGTACTGAAGGGAGAGCAGGAGACCCAAAGGCTGCCATCAGGTAAGCCACACACGTTCTTGTACAAATACGGCACTGGAAATCATTCCTTCATCCATGCTGTGTTTGCAGGAGGCAGGATACAACTTGGATAGGTCATTGTTTCAAACAGCTACAGGCAATCAGGAGTAAGGAGTTGACCTGCATGTCTGTAGACTGTTGGGAAACCAGAACACTCATTCATTCTCCTATTTTGATATTGCACAGTAGCATAAGACTCCTTTAAGTCAAGAAGTCATTCAAACCAGATGATAGGACAAAATATCATGCATGCTTTAGCCAGCTTTGTCATTACAAAAAGTTTTCTTTAACTATCATTTTTGTTTCATCTTGTTTTTATCACAATAAGCATATTTTCAAATGGAATGGTAAATGGACTTTATATAACGTTTTTGTAGTCATCCAACCCCTCAAAACGTTTTCCAAAACTTTTCACATTCACCCGTTCACACACATTCATACATTGATGGCAAAGGCGGCCAGGCAAGGCGCCATATCTCTCTGCAATACCTCTGGTAATGCTGTATTGATTTTTTTTTTTAACTGACCATCTCAAACTTGATAATGTCACAGAAGTGCAGTAAAAACTGTTTCATTTTCAGTATAATTCACTGTTAGCTAATGACAGGTTTCTTCAGTGTCAGCTTCCTTTCCGGTTTGTGGTTTGTATGACTGCAGTGTTTCTTCCTTGTCCCCTATCTCCCTTTGTAGTTGAGGACACCACAAATTTACCTCCCTCTCCTCCTCCCTCACCTGCTGCAGAACACTTTGGTCCTCTAGAACAAGGTAGGCCAAGAATATAAGTGTGTTTATGAGAGCATGTCTCCGATGGAGGAGAGTGTGGTTTCCTTCTTTTCCATGACTGAAGCCTCTGGAGCGTTGTGATCGCCACCACATCGGGGTACTGATGTGGGTTGGCTCTGGGTGTACTTTTTAATTTCCCCTGTCAGAACATGTCCTGTGTACAGGGGACAAACCACACACTGGTACCTGTTCAAGAGACCTGTACACACCAGAGTTGCTAAAAGCAGGAACACGTTTTCCATTTTTCAGACATCCATTTCTTCTGAAGTCCTACTTCCTCCTCCTCATCGTACACCTGGAACAGATACAACTTGTATCGTGCCTTCATCGTCATCGCCATTTATATCTAAAAGAAAGAAGTGCTCACCTGCATGACCAACTTGTTACAACAAGTGCTCTCTTTTTTATCATCCTCTCCTTCCATTATCCTCTCTAACCTCCACACATCGCTGTCTTCCCACACGCACTAATATGACAGCCAGCCAATTATGTAACCCTCCAATTTCTTGTTGTCTGTCGATTTTTTTTTTTTTTTATTTATTTCTTTTGCATGTCTAATCGTGGTGTTGTGTTTTCTTGTCATTGTTCACTGTGAGTCTTTTTTTGTGTTTGTTTGACTGTAGCTGCAGATTTATAAACTTTACTTGAAGACAGTACTGTAATGTACTATAATGTAGCTGCCACCAAACTAAAGCCAAATGATTTTCTGTCCAAGACTGAAGGATGGTAACAAAGGTAAGGGCTAGAGAAAAAAAAATGGCTTATATAATAAAGCTGCTACGAACTGTAATAATACAGTCTGGGTGATCTGAAAAACACATAGCTAAGTACGTGAATGCTAGCTAGGCCTCTGACGTTACAAGATTAGAAATACAATGCTCATAAATGACCTAAAACACCTAATTTTAGTTGTTTTGGGGTTTTTTTTGTTGTTCAGTGCCTTACTTGGCTCTTACTTTAAATTTTAGTTTTAAATTTTAGTGACATCTGCCTGCAAGACATGGTTGTACGGTGTAACTTACACGTCAGTCTGCTTCATGCTTGGCCTTTGTTTTCATGTCTGCTCAGTCTGAAGGGGCTGGAATGTAATGAGGTGAGTGTTTAGGTCGGCCAGCCGTGCACCAAATACAGATCAACTGGTCAGCTTTGTTAACATTGTGTTACTTATACAGTAGAAGAAATTAGTTAGCTGTGTTAGTGCTCATGGCAGAAAGCAAGTAAAAAAGGCTCAGTCATCTCAGAATTGTAGATATGGTGTTAATATGACTTATTGCTCTAAAATGATGAATAGATGTTGTCTGACTGGATCTAAAAGTTTGGTATGGAGAAGCTATAGAGGTTTGTTTCTGTAGTGGCAATGGCAAAACATACACGTTACTGACTGCGTTGTTCCTGCTGCTGTATTAGTACTATAATTGTTGTTGTATTACTTTTTGTGTTGTGTGTCTTTTATTTAAGTGTAATCACTCATCCCTGAAGCAGTTTGTTGGGTTACCTTGCTCAAATGATGCAATATACTGATTCTGTTTGTCTTAGAGTATGACTGGCCTCCAGAGCTTTGTCACCTTTGAGTTGCTTGTCGCTGTCTCTTTGTCAATGTCCTGTGTGTTATGTTTTTCTTACTCTCAAACAAGCTTTGTCCTCTTCTTGCATCTCCCTCTTTGGTGACTCCATCTGTTTTTGTTGACTTTTTTTTTTTTCTCCTTAAGTTTTATCTCCCTTTTCACTGCAAAAAATGTCCATGTTAAAAAAAATGTCTCTTTAGGATTTATGTAGTGAAGAACATAGTGAATGTTTTATCATTTCCTAGTTCCAGTTTCCAGATTCCAGGACTACATCTGGCTCCATTTGAACTATGATTTATTTTTTCCAGTTCAATCAAATGCCATCTCATAGCTACAAAGTCCAGATGAGGAACTGACCTAAGCCAAAAAATAAAAAAAGTAAAAAATGAATTATTGCAATGATCCAACAATACTAATTCATTTCTAACTTCAGACCATATGCTCACATGACACAGTGTTTGTTTTCTTAGCTCCTTACATCAAAACTGCAAAACCCCATTCAGTCCAACAGTCGTCTCTAAGTTATGTTAGATTGTCTTTAAGATGGGCATTCTTTGGTGTGTTCTCCATTTTCTTTTATTATTTTCTTCTTCCTTTTCCTTTATCTTTTTCCTCCTCTTCATTCTCTCTTTCAGTCCGTGTGTCCAGATTTCCCTGCAGTTCTTCTCCTTGTGTCTGTCTTGTTTGTAGATGTAGGGGATGAGGAGGAGGCAGGGCCTCTCCGCCGCTTCCAAAATTCTCGGGAGAGGTGCAAGTTCCTCGCCCCCTCCATCTCAGTGTCCGTGCCCGAGGACGACCCCTACCACTCCGACGAGGAGTACTATGAGCACCCATTGTTCAGCCCAGAGTGGACGCACTCGGGCTCTCGCCCCACAGGGCAGGCTGTGGCCTTTAGACAGATTGAAGGTGAACCACGCATGGTTCCTCTATGCCATCCCCCCATTTATCTCTCTCTCTCTCTCTCTCTATCTCTCTCTTTCTTTCTTTCTTGCGCTCGCTCACTCCTTTCCCCTCCTTTCACTTTTTAACGCCGATATCCTCTCCTTCTTCTGTGATTTGTCCTCCTCCCTACATCCCTCCCTCTTTCCGTCCTTCCGTCTCTTCGTCCGTCAGTTCGTCTCTTCGTCCGTCTTTGTGTGTGTTTGTGTCTCCCTGTGATGTTTGTTCGCTCACAACCTGAGCAATTTCATATTTGCTTAACAGTCACATTTACTTTTTCTTCATTTATTTCACTCAAAGCGATTGCTACCAGTGGTTGCCATCCTGTTGAGTCCAAGACGTAGCAGTGGTGTCTCTTAGGACAGACAATGTTTCAATTGTGATTCACTTAATGGACATAAGACACTATAGGTTCTCATCCATAGGACCACATGGCCTCCAATGCTTACTTTTTGGAGTCCAAGGTCCAAATGGCTTTCATGAATGTCTCAGAGCTACCATGCATGATAAATGACCTCCATGTACAAACCTCTCTATTCCAATCATCTCCCAGACTTGTGTTTTGGTTCATTCTTTAAGATAACCTCTCAACATGTCAAACTCCCTACACTCATCCTACGACTCTCATACACTCGGAAGACTTTCAGCTCCACTTACTTACACTTACTTTCAACCTTCCACTTTTATTGTCTTTTGAAATACAAGATACAGGCAGTTTCTTGTAAAAAAATGTTTTACAGTTCTACAGTTACACAAAATATCCTTCTATGTTATCCATTCATGAAAATAAATACTACGACTGGGCAGCATGTCTAAGATAGATAATAGATAGATAGATACATAATTCATATCCCTGATGTTGTTGAGACTTAGAATACAAAAAAATATTGATCAGTCTCTAAATCGCTATATCTATCCATTTGTTTTTTAAATGTATGTGTTCATTCAATAAACAAGGGAAAAGAAGAGATGTAAAGAGTGCCTCTGTGAAACTATATAAATGTATAAAAAATGTTAATACAGACTGCAGATAGCTGCCCCAATTCTAGTCGTCTCTGCTAAAGAAAAATCTTGTGGAAACATTTGTGTAACCTAAGCAGTAACTCAAAATGGCAGACAGCAGTGGCTCCTGAAGAGCACAACTGCACACCCCCACACTGACCCATACACAGTTAAAACTTCAGTCCATACAATGTCAAGCATCAGAGGCACTCTGCTTTTTTACTGTACTGGATTTTAGCTCTTCAGCCAGGGATTTCTGAGCAGAAGTGCTTCTACAGTAGCACAGTGTTAGGGCTTGAAGTGTTGCTACTTTATTTATGCCTCCGTTTTCCTTCAATAAATTCAGTTATCGATGATGGCATGTCAGTCTGGATTGCAGGCATTGTTTGTGCAAGAGAAACTAGAAATGGGTTAACAGTAAATGATAACAAAATAAAAAGAGATCTCATGCATGCCAGAACCAAGATATCTTTATAGTTTTCTTGAAGACTCTAAGCACCTAACGTTGAAGCCAACAGAATTAAAATCCATGCACACAACACTCTGTACTGTATGTGTAATGTATCTGTATGTGTGAACAGACATACTTTAGGTCATCTTTTCCCAGAGCTGAAAGTGTCCCATCTCAAGTTGTGTTCTCACAGCCCAAGTCTGTGTTGCCCGTAGTCTTAATGTGTCCCCCTTTCACCCTGTTTTTGAGAAGAAGAGACCATGGAGGCTCTTACAGCTGAATACGAGGAGGAGGAGGAGGAGGAGGAGGAGGAGGAGAGTGCAGAGGCAGCAGAGTCCGAGGCAGCTCTTGATGAGCAGCAGTGGAGTGGGGAAGAGCCCGAGCTGGACAGCCCCCAAGCTGAGCCCTTAGAGCAGGCAGAGGCCATAGACGAGGCCCAGGATCTAGACCTGGAGCCGGATGAAGCAGCTAGTGCTGCTGCAGAAAGCTCTGTGGACAGAGAGGAGGAGGAAGCAGAGGGCGAGGAGACAGGTGTGTCCTGCCCTCTGCTCTCCTTGCCTGCATGTTACTGCACTGTATAAGAATGCTAGATGTGTCAAAAGGAACCAGTAACAGTAGCATTATAATTCAGATGGAATGGCAAGTAAGTCTCTCTGCGCTCTGCTGTGGCTGCAAGGCAACACAGGCTTGTTGGTGAAAAGACTCACATTCTTTTATCTTAACCTGGTTTTATTATGTGCTATCTTTGCGCTAGCTCCTATTTTGTGCTGTGGTTTTTGAGGCCGGCTGTTTTGTATTGGTATGATGAAGTGAAGTGTTGCTTAACGTAACAGTGCTTCTGTTCACCGGCTAGAGGCTTACAGGTTTCTCTTTATGTTTGCACATGGCTTGGTGCTGATGTGTCGGTGCTAAGCACTTTTTGTAGCCATGAATCATACTTACTAAATGTGGATCACTCATTGTCATGATCTTGTGTACATAATCTGCCGGGGATGTTGTTTTGGCTGTCTCATGTTAAGTGTGGCATAGTTAGTCTCATAATGTACTAAAAAAACAACTTAAAATTCAAATTCAGTTTTTTTTGTATGTTTGTTTTTGTCACTGTCATTTCTCTGTCATTTACCAGCAAGAATCTTCTATATTTTTCTTCTAAGTATTCTTTGAATGTGAAGGTCATTGTTAAGATCCAAAATTAATTTATTGTTAAAGAAGCTATGTCAACACTGAGAGAATTGAACTGGTCAAATTCTCATAAAATTTCATTCTACTTACAAAGAATGACAGAAATTTTCTTTTTGTGTCTGATGTTTTCAAGATTCGCATGGATATCCATCCCATATATTGTTGCTTGTTTTCCATACATCACCATCACAGTTACTTCATGCGGGTACCGTCACATACCATACCATACCCTCATCCATCTGTGACTTGGTGGACATAAACTCGCCGTACTTCTTCACTGATGGCTGTATCATTGTGCTGTAAGTTCCTGAGGAGAGCTTTGCCTGTTTTTGTGATAACAGCTTTCCCAGTCCCTGCTTCATAAATATCTCATTCACAGCATGCCAAAGCATTACTTCACTATGGTGATCAAAACAGCCAACTTACAGATGTCCTTTCAGCTTTGAAGATGGACTCAGACAAGCAGGACAGCGAGAAAAGTGGTTCCATGAGCCCTGACAGCATTGGATCAGAAAAACGCCCAGAGGAGTTTTTTGAGCCCCAGGTTCAAGGGTTCTTTGCTGGTGAGCGTGTTGTGCCAGAGAGCCCCACCATGGATGTGCCATCTTTTGAACCGCCGAATATTCAAAACCAAGCCAAAAAATCTGCCAAAACAATCACCCTTCAGCCTACATATGGTGAGCCAATCACAGTGTCAGAGAAACAGCCATCAGTGGAGGTAGTGGAGCTCACCAGTCTTGGTTCTCCTTCTGATTTCTCTTCAGTGGGAGTCAAAGTTCAAGGAGGAGACTCTACAAGAGACACAAAAGACAGGTCTGGCATGTCAGCATATTTTGAAACATCAGCCATGGAGGTTGATGAGGCTCCCCAATGTAAGGGTGAGGGTTATTACGAACTGAGCAGAGCTGGTGAAGAGAAGAGTACAGTTGATTCCAAATCTCAGGAGCTGAGCTACAGCACACTATCTGAAGTCCAAGATAAACCTGAAACTGCAAAAAGTCAAACAGAAGACACTAGAGTGTTCACAGTTCCTGACAAGAGTAATGAATGCAGGCTTTCCCCCGGTAAACTAGCCTTGGAGCAGAGGAGTTACTCACTTAACATCACTATTGGAGCTATGGATCAAAGTGGCCAAGGCAGACCTAGAAACTTCTCCCCACTAGCCACAGATATCATGTCATACACTAGTGGAAGTCTAGATGAGTCAGCAGACTACCTTCCAGTCACTACACCCTCTGTTGATAAGACCCCGTCTTTCCCTCCCCTGATCTTGGAGACTGCAGCTTCCATCACTTCAGATTCATCATCACCTCCAAGGACCACTGAACCAGTTTCAAAACCCAGCCCTGAACCGGAGTCACCAGAATCACCAGAGCCCCTTAAGAACACCTACAAAAATGGCACAGTGATGGCACAAGACTTGCCTGAGATGCTGGACCTTGCTGGCACCCGTTCTAGACTTGCATCAGAAAACAATGACCCAGAAGCCACTCGAAGAAAATCTATTCAAGCTGATGTTCCTGCCTTCACTGAAGACCCACTGGCTAGCCTAGTTTCAGGGGAACAGAGTCCCAGAAAAAGTGAAAGCCAGCTGGAAGAGATGGGCTATTGTGTCTTCAGTGAATATTCAGGGCCCATGCCTTCCCCTGCAGATGTGTTCAGCCCAACAGACACTTCTGCACAGGTCTTCACCCCCTCCGTCCTGGAGGAGAAAGTGGCTGAGCAGGCTAGAAAATTAGCAGTCAGAGACACATCTGTGGAGGACAAAAGCCAGCCGTCAGGAGGTGCAGATGCAACTGAAGAGAAAGACCAGAATCAATTAGAGAGAAAAGACTCTGCTGAAGAAAAGGCCAAGGAGGTTGTAGATGAACAGCTGGATAGAACTTTAGGTGAGATGCCATCTGCTCAGCCAGGTGAGTCTTTTGTGACACCAACAGTCACTGTGACTCTAGAAGAAGGCGGGAGATCAGAGAGTGAGACTGAGCGACAAGCCAGTCGTGAAGGCTCAGTGTCAGAAACCGAGATTGCTGACTATGAGAGGCAGATTCGCAAATTGGAGATGGAGGACAGGCCTCTCAGTTTGGAGGAAGAAAGAGAACTGCAGGAGCTTCGAGAGAAGGTCAAGTTGGTCCAC
The DNA here is from genome assembly GCF_020382885.2 of Scatophagus argus. Lineage (NCBI taxonomy): Eukaryota > Metazoa > Chordata > Actinopteri > Scatophagidae > Scatophagus > Scatophagus argus. The sequence goes on along the minus strand of NC_058503.1, from coordinate 15,344,842 downwards.
CAAGAGGCCTATGAGGAAGTGGATGCTGAAGATGTGTACCAGCTGACCGGCGTGGCCAAGGATCGAATTGCCAGACCTGTCAAAACTTCGCCTGCTTCGTCTGTGGAGAGCAACATTGATGATGATAAGCTCCTATCCCCGGTGCTCTCACCTTCCAAACTTAAACAAAAAGAAATGTATGGCTCCCCCAAAAGAGCAGCTTCTCCAGTGTTAGGAATAAACAAAGAGGAGAAAGAGGAGTCAGAAAGTCAGATGAGGGAAGCAGCTGAGAAAAAGATGAAAAAAGAGAAAGAAGAGGCAGAGAGAAAAGAAAAGGAAATTAAAGAGAAAGAGGAGAGGGAAAGGAGAGAGAAAGAAGAGGCAGAGAGAATACTGAAGGAAGAAAAAGAAAGGAAGGAGAAAGCACAGAAAGAGCAGGAGATGAAAGAGAAAGAAGAGAGGGAGAAGAAAGAAAGAGAGGAGAGGGAAAAGCTGGAGCAAGAGGAGAGAGAAAGGAAAGATAGAGAGGAAAAAGAAAGAACAGAGAAAGAGTTGAGAGAGAAGGAAGAGAAAGAAAAGATAGAAAAGGAACTAAAAGAGAAAGAGGAAAAAGAGAAGATAGAGAAGGAACTAAAAGAGAAGGAGGAAAAAGAGAAGACAGAGAAGGAACTAAAAGAGAAGGAGGAAAAAGAGAAGATAGAGAAGGAACTAAAAGAGAAGGAAGAAAAAGAGAAGATAGAGAAGGAACTAAAAGAGAAGGAGGAGAAAGAGAAGATAGAGAAGGAACTAAAAGAGAAGGAGGAGAAAGAGAAGATAGAGAAGGAACTAAAAGAGAAAGAGGAGAAAGAGAAGCTAGAGAAGGAACTAAAAGAGAAGGAGGAGAAAGAGAAGATAGAGAAGGAACTAAAAGAGAAGGAGGAGAGAGAGACGATAGAGAAGGAACTAAAAGAGAAAGAACTGAAAGAGAAGGAAGAGAGAGAGAAAGTGGCTTTAATGGGCAAAGAGGTTGCAGACAAGCCTGAGGAGGTAGCAAGACAACCAGAGGAGAAAGCAGACATGAAAACTGTAGAGAAAGAACCTCAAAAACCTGTGAAGGAGCAAGAGGAAGATGAAGAAAATGTGTTAGAGAAAGCAGTAGCAGGAGCAGCAAAGGAGATCCCAGAGACTCATGCTGCCATCGAATCAGTGGTGACAGTTGAGGACGATTTCATCACTGTGGTCCAGACAATCGATGAAGCCGAGGAGCCGGGACACAGCGTTCGGTTTTCTGCTCCACCTGAGGGTGAAGCTATTTGCATTGCTGCCCAGAAAGAGGAAGAGGAGGAAGAGGAGGAGTCTGTGGAGTTGGCCCAAGAAGCAGACATGGAGGCTGCCAGTCTAGAGGAGGTGGCTGATGTTCCTGAGACCCCCGTCTCCCCTGAGAAACAGGCTCAAACCATAGACACCGAAGGACCGACAGAAAGCTACGATAGAGATGAAACCACAATGGACGACTCCATCCTGGACAGCTCCTGGGTTGACACACAAGGTGAGATGTCAATGATGATATGTTCCTTCGTATTGTTCTTTTCCCTCTTATGCTTCAAATAAACACATTCAATACTGTCTCATGTCCTTTCATCTCCTATGTTTGTCACACTGCAGATGATGACAAGAGTATGGCGACAGAGCAGATTGAGCCTTTGCCAAAGGTTGCCAGCCCAGCCAGAAAGCCTGCTGTAGTCCAGAACAAGCAGACACAGCAGAAGACAGAAAAGCAGGAAAAGCCAGTTAAACCAAAGGCCAAAGGAGGGCGGCCTAAAGGCCGAATCTCCACACCAGAACGCAAGCCTGTCCGCAAAGAACCCGTTTACATCCCAAGAGAGGAAGTCAAGAAGAAAAAAGGTTCCCACAGTTTTGTTTTTCTTTTGATTACCTTTAGTATTGTTTTCTGAGTATTTTTTTTTTTTACCAAGTGTTGTTATTCATCTTGTGATTTATTGCTTACCTACATACAACTGTTTATGTCAGACAAATGTGTTGTCTTAATAACTAGCTTACGCATTGATTTGAGTCAGCTGGTTTTTGTTCAACTAAATAGGGGAGTTTTTAATCTGCAGTATTCTAAGTTTTCACATGGTTCACCATCTGTCTGTGCTTATTGTTGTGACTGCTTTTGTCAATGGCCCTATTTCCTCTGATGAAGTAGCTGTGATAAGGAAGACAGAGCTTACCAAAAAAATGGAGACTCAGACTCAATCCCCATCCAAGAGGAGTGTGATGAAACCAGCTGTCCGCCAAACTCGCCCCACCCAGCACCACTCCTGTCCTAGAAGGAGACTCACAGGTGACACTTTGCCTTGGTCTGTTACACAGGTGGTGCTTTCAGAAAACACCCAGTTCTCAGCACATCTCACCTCCACTTTCAGTTTCTATTTTTTGTTTGTGTTTGTTTGTTTATGTTCTGCTTTTTTTTGCATTTCCTCGTTTTTGATCACAATAAAGACTGACTGTCATACATTTGGCTTTATTTAATGCTGTCTTTGTGCACATTCTCTGTTTGTTCCTCTAAGAGAAGCTTAACACCAACCTGAAGGCATTGTTTCACTGACATCCTGAGGTTAAAGTTATCTTCTGAACACGTTCTAGTTGAACATCACTGCAGCAAGGTCAGCAAAAACAAGATTTTCAGATGGTGTGAAGTCAGCTCTTTAAATGCATCGTTTTTTGTTGTCACCTGTTTTTATGTTCTTCATGAGCTGTCGGTTCTCTGTTGCTTTATCACATTAATATAAATATAGGCATTAACATAAACATTAATGTAAATATAAACATTTTATATGATTGCAAAAATGTGACAGATTGTCTGATAATAAAAGGCAATTTGTTGTGAAAAAGCTATACAACATTCCTGACCTCCCTTTTTAAGAATTACATATCTTGAGATTTTTCAACCTATGGTTGCTAGGCAACTAGTAATCCATGGTTTTGTCCCATGGACCTGATAATATAAGAACTCTGTAATGCTGTTCTGTCCCAGAGGCAGTTTGCACTTCATTTTCCCCTGACGGACTGAGTTCTGTGTCACTGATGATGAAAGCCTGGTATACTGCTGCATTGCCCCAATTAGATTATTTTCCAGGGTTGCCTTACATAATACAAAATCCTCCATTCTGTGTGACATCTTGCCAAATCTTTGCAGAACAGAGCTCTCAAGGGGACAGCAACCCGCTCCTATAGAGCATGCAGTTTGTCATATAGCTTACAATGGCTTTTTGGGAAACAAATTGTATTTTTAGTATTTCTGTAGGACATTTACGAAGTTCAAGGTTAAAACGTATTCTGTCTGTGTGTTCTAATATTCTTGTAAATCTGTTTCTGTCTGTCTCTCAGAGGCCCTACCGGACAGTCGTCAGCCTCTCAGTGTTGCCAGACAGTCTCGCGACAGAGCATCAGTGAGTATACTCCACCAGCCCAACAGTGGCATCACCTCTGGCACCGAAACCACTCAGACAAAAAGCTTTACTGACAAACAGCCTGAAGGTTTGCAGCTAAATAAACATCAGTCAGTACAAATTGACACTGAAGGTAGAAACCATTGCTCCTTCTCCAGAAAACTGTACCCTGTAACATTAGATCTGCTGTCACTCTTCTTTTCCTTTGCTTTGCTGAGTCTTGCAACAGAAAAGTTGGTAAACAACAACAAGGTTTATTGCATATGTCATTGATGCATAGGTAAAAACAGATTTCAAACCAACTCACAGTTAGTCTTGTGCATCTCTCTCAGTTCAGACACCGAATCAAAAAAACACCACATTAATTTGACTGAATAATTAACACCCGACTTATTAAAAAGCTGTTACATATGTTCTCTTGTGACTTCCAGAACAACCTTATCATCTGTTCAGATCAACATTAAACCAACACAAACATGCATTATATGTGGCTTAAGTGAGAACAGTCTGCCCTCTCTCTATCTGAGCCCTGACTCCTGCATGAAAAATGATCCATTCGTTTCTATTTTAACACTACTGTTTGTTTTCCTTTGTATTTCATGGAAAACGTGTTTCTGTTGGTTGGTTTTTGTAAAATGTTTGCCATTGATGCCTTGTTTCATGGGTTTTAGTTGGGTTAGTTTTTTGACTGAGTGGGTGTTGAATCACCCGGTGACATTTCTCCAGGGACTGTGGTCGTGACTCCATTTTACTCCTCCACCGTGGTAATGACAGTTATTGAGTCTAAAATAACACAGTTTCTGCATTTCTTAAATGTCATGTCATTACAGCATACTGTAAGTGTATTCTGTTGCTTTGAGCCCACGTTATATTTCTATTTTACTTTTCATTTATGTTCTGCCAAAGTATCTGTTGCTGTGGTCTGCCATGCAGCATGAAAACCTGCATGGTTGTGCGTGGTGAAACATATTGTTCACTCTCTCTTGCATTTTGATGTGATAGTTTAATTTCTTTTACTGACATGTGCACAACAAATGTCCATGAATGGCTGTTGTGATGGGCTATAATTAAATGCTAAACACACGATAAGATCTGATGCTAATGTCTCATTCCTCACTACAGAAAGGATGCATCTTGTGCATCAGATCTTGTACTCTGATAGTGCATGTTAAAACACTGTTATTTGTCATACTGTGTCCTGTGTTTTGGTGCCATGTTACTCACCCACTGGGCCTCATCGTGGTATCATCTCAGTGCCATGCCCATCGTTTGCCACTAACAAAGATCCCCACCTCCACATCCAGAGTGGCTGCCTCATTAGATAGACCTCGGCCATCCTCAGTAGAGCCTCAAAGTTCCCCAGTATTACAGAGACTCATAGCAAAGGTAGGTGAATGGTAGAACAGCACTGTAGCTGCAGGAGTTCTGTGAAGAACATGAAAATATATGCATATACAAAATGTACTTTTATTTTGCGATATTACCCACCTAAACGTGTTGTGTCGCTTTTTATTAAACAATACATCACAGACTCGCTCACCTTGTCTCTGGTCCAACAGGACGGTGGGTCATGGAGCCCCGACAAGAGGTCCTCACTGCCACGGCACGCCTCTGTTCTGACTCGCCGTGGATACCACGACCAGGAGGAGAGCTCCACCTCCATCACAAGCTCTGGCTCCACAGCTCCTCGTAGACCCACATGTAGGCTGCAGCTCCTCTGTGCTGGTTGCTTCACAAACTATCTGTATTTAAGTGGTATTAGATGTTCGCTCTGTCAGCCTCCAGTATGTGGAAAAAAACAAGCTGATTCAACTAATATGAAAGGAAACGCTGATAACTGATTTCTTGAATTTGACTAAAGAGAGCTCAAGTCCTGCCCGTTGTGCTCAGCTACCCATAGAAATATGTTTTCACCTCCTCAGAAACTAGCTGCCTCCTGTTTGTTGGTGTCTACTACAGTATTTATTTAAGTTTGAAAACAGCATGTTAAGCATTTTAACTGAAAAATAATTATGTTTTTTTAGTATTCAACACGATGTGAATGTGGCATGAGCTGTAACGTTTCTTTGCAGGGTGTATGTAGATTTCACCTAGTGAAAATGTTTCATCTTGTCAGATTTTGTTTCGGATATCAAAGAAGGAAAATCTATATGAGCTCCGTGATGTTACGGCATGTCAAACTATTTCTGATGTTCCATTTACAACTTGCCATTAGCGCAGATCCAGCTGCACACATTTGGAATTGCACATCCAAGAACCCCTAATTCTCCCTTTCCTCTTTCATTCCGCCCCCTCATCATTTCTCCTACTGAATCTGAAACATTTGCTGTCTTGCCTCCTGCAGCATTTCACACAGAGATGAGGGCAGAGCACAGGACAGGACGAGCCCCTAGTATGACAGGTAGGTTATTGTAATAGAGAAATTAGTGACATTTATTGTAGGCTTATTGTATTGGGTTACATTTAATTGTACAAATTTACTTAATTAACTAGCAACTCAATGTATATGATAAGAGATTTTGTCGTGAGACTTATAACTGTGTATGTTTCAGTGTTATGAAATGCTGTCTATCTGTAAAGCTCTCATTGCAAAACATGTTGTGGCCTGAAAACCAACTTCTAAAAGCCTGAAGTCTATGCATCTGCACTTGTTAAACCTCAAAGACAGTGTTTCAGAAGTTAGTCAGTACAGACAGTGACAGCTGTATGTAATATTATTCTGATTTCCTGTTTGAATCACACAAATGAAAGATGAAAATAGTTCCACCTTCCTCCCCACCAGTTACAGAAACAGTGCGCTCCCGTTCAGCTCGCAGCGGCCACTCCACCCCCCGCACCCCTGGCTCCACAGCCATCACCCCAGGAACCCCTCCCAGCTACTCATCATCCTCAAGGACCCCTGGTACCCCACGCTCCCTCAGCTTGATTTCCCAGGAGAGGAAGGTGGCTGTAGTCCGCACCCCACCCAAGTCGCCTGCAACGACGCCCAAGCAGCTCCGCATCATCAACCAGCCGCTGCCTGACTTCAAGAACGTCAAGTCCAAGATTGGCTCCACGGAGAATATCAAGTACCAGCCCAAAGGAGGACAGGTGACGATCTTCTCCCTCACGTCCACCAAAACTTGTCACGTCTGTCTAACAACTCGCTCATTTCTTTCATCTCTGCAATGTTGCGTTTTATCTTTCTGTTTTTCCTATGAGTCTTCGTTTCTGTTTTCCATTTATACTGTCAGAGATGGATATTTCAATGAAAAAATTTATTTTTGTTAGTTTATGTAACATACAGAGATGAAATCTATACCAGCCCCCCTTTGTTCCTTATATGTGGATATCTAACTTTGAACTATAAAGCAACAGCAAAGTGTTCAGTGGCAGTAAGTAAACACACAGAAAGCCTTGTCATGTTTCCTTGACACTGTGGCTGAGTGGTAAATATCCTGGTGCAATTTTTTTTGTTTTTGCCTAACATCTTCTGGCTTTTTCCTCTGTCTTGATATGTTTATTCCCCCCCGGCACCCCCTCCACACTAATTATCTTTTTCTTTTTTCTTTTTTTTTTGTCTCTTAGCTACCCCTTTCCAGTGTTAGTCTGTTGTCTCGCCAGTGCAAAAGAACGATGACATAAGAAAGAATGGTGTGTTGTGGAAAAACAAAATTGAAGTCCCATAGCCATTTATTCAAACTGCATAAAGTTTCAGCGCCATAGACACAAACACATTTCCATACACCTGAAAAAAATATCAAGGTTTATTACTAGCTGCGAACGTGACATATTATATTGTATAACTTTATAGGTAGCCACTCTTAGCAAGTGTGCTCGCGCACTGTTGATGTTCTTCCTGCCATTTGTAAGATGGCAGAGAGGCGGAGTAAATGTGCCAGTGAAGTGTGTAGCAGGATTTTGTAAGCTAAATGCATGTGTACAGAATTGAGCGGTTGTTTGAGAGCACATTATCCACATGTAGTTATAGTATATCAAGGCTCTGTTGCTGTGCAGTCATTGCTCCAATTGTTAAAAATTGTTTAAAGCAGCTCTAGCATCAAACACCCAGATGTAACAATATGCCTCAGGTCAACCATGGATTAACGCAACTGTTCCTGAAGATAAAAACCTGAGCTGCAGGTGGATTTTTTTCTTTTGTAATGAATTTTTACTTTTTACATTCACAAGATGAAAATAAGAACTCTGATGTCGGTTGTGTCTTTACCCTAAAATTTACAGTTTGGAGGCTCAAAATTTCAATAACCTGACATCTCAGGAAGAGTCAGAACTATGAGCGGTTTTTGTCTCCTCAGTTTTTCCCCCAGCTCTGTGAACCGAGGGCCGCCCTTCAGCCAACAGTAATCTGCGTTTCAAATCGTGTTTTCTGCCACTGCACAGAATCGGCATGAGCAGGGTGTTATGGAGCGTATACCCCACAGTTTGACAAAAATCGTGTTCCAACATGTGTCTAAAAACATAGTCATCGCTGCAGCAGGAAGAATGATGATGAAAAACAGCAGCATGTCTGTAGCCATCACCTCTTACAAGCCTCTGTTGATGAGCTGATTAGAAGTCTAAGCGTTTGGCTGGCATCTTTATGACTTTTCTCCGTTGCTCGGTGCAGCCAACCACAAAACAGGGAAGAATTATACTCCAAATGCCTGCCTGTCATCTGCACAAGAAACACAGAAAGTGGAGTTTCTGTGCAAGTGTGTGTGTGTGTGTGTGGGCGGTTATTATGGTATATCTAGGCTGGAGCTATTGTTCCTAACATGGAAGTCTTTTTTTTTTTTGAGTGTCTGGTGGGTAAAAGTAAAAGTGTCAGGCTGTACAAAAAGGGTCAACATTCATAACTTTCATAATTTTTTTTCCCCTGAAAGTTCCCCTTGATAGCAAAGGAAGATGCCACACTGGAAGCCATCTGAGCTGTAGTGTCGTGGCTGTGGAAGTGGTTGGCCATTGTCTGAGGAATTTGAATCCTTTATTTTTAATATTTAGCAAATTTATTAAACTACTGTAATTGTTATGACGTGATGTCCACTGAGAAAATGCACAGAAATCCTATCTTTGGAAAGGAAAGGATTGAGCTTGTCATGGACTTAAAAGTTGGCACTTCTTATCAGACTTGACATTGCCAGAAAGGCGTTGAAAAGTCGTAATCTATCTGGAATCAGCCTCACTGATACAGATAAATCCAGTGTTGGAGCATCCCTTGTGTTTGTGTGCACAAGCACATACAAATAGTAAAGCAATGACGCACAAAAATATATATGCACAACCAGTTGATAAAATAACTTTGTGCCGTATATGTTCTCAGTAATTATGTGATTTCATCTTGTTGGTTAAAGATTTTTCTGCCATGTTTGTCGATATTTAATAAATATAAATGCAGTTCGATTGAGATTCTCTTCCATAAAAATGCAGAAATTATACTGGTATACTTCCGAAACGGCTCGTGCTGTTTCTGTTTAAAGATCAACATGTAATTTTTGCGTTTCAGGTAGGTATCCTTAACCGGAGGCACATATTGTTTTGGTTTCAGTCAAGAAAACCTTCAGTGTCTTTACCCACAGCCCCACAGTGCATGTGTGTGCTTGTTTGTGCAAGTGTCACCCCTGGGTGGCAGAAGGTGTCTGCTATGAGACACAAAACCGTGATGACAGCTTTCATCTAAACACAGTGTGTGAATGACTGCACAGAGAGATTGTCCTGATTCCCCTTCCTCTCCTTTGGCCACGAGGTGCCAGGCGTAAAGTTACAATTTAGATTTCTTCTCTTGAGGCGATGGCTGTATGATCTTTTGGTGAGAAAAGGCGTAAGGGCTTATGTATGTTTAATGACATTCAGAAAGGCATCTAGATGAACGCTTTGCCTAAATGCTGCTGTTTGCGTCTCATATGTGGATTTAACAAAAGCTCCCAAAGAGGGATGAATAACCACTGAATGTGATTTACATCCACCATATTTAGATACTGTATATATTATGTTTTTATACTAATTTGTTATTAAAATAACCGCTGTGCTTTATACCAATGCGACAACAGAAAGTATAGACAAAATGTGACAGGTTTAGCTGCAGACAAACTAACTGCTGCAGTCACCACAGATGAGGAGTTCATTTAGAGCTTTTTACTTGGTGGACCAGGAGTGTAAGGATTGCTTTGCTGTTCCTCGACAGCAGAAGACATGAAAACGTATACGTGCATATATATATATATATATATATATATATATATATATATATATGCACATATAAATGCTGGGTTTATCTTTTATTGAAATAGCCTTTATTAGCTGGAATCATCTGCCAACCATAGTGGACCAGTAACACTTTCCACATGCCCTCCTTTCCTGACCCTAAGTAGTTCCCATGAATTTTCATTGTAGTAGTTCCCATTTCCAAACAGCTATATCAAACCTCCCTGAGCCCATAGCAGACCTCCATCCAGTCGCTGACCTGTCCAATGATTGTCCTCATAGAAGCACAAGGACCAGAATACGCCAACAGAGTCCAAACTCAGGGCTTCTTGGATCTGGAAGTCAGTGCTGCGCCTCATCTCCGTTACCCTGCGCTTGTCGGCAGCGCATAGTGTGACCTGGGCCCAAGACCTGCTGGTACACCTCAGCAAAAGTGCAAATATGACACCACGTGTTTTACAGAGCCTGGAAAAAAAGTGTGCTGCTTAAATAATCCAAAACTTCTACAGTGTTTAGGTTTTATCAGTTAATACAGTGACACATTTGAAAATCCATTTTTGATTGATTGAATTGATTGAATTTGCATTTTAATGAGGCATTAATTAAGTCAGAGTTAGAAATTAAAAAACATTAAACCAAATCATTAAATTCACCAGTTAAAATTTTTTAATTGATTTTTAAACATTCATTTTAAGTCCAGCCAACAGAACAGCAGTGGGAGCTGTTGGATCAGCTGTGTGAGATCAGAGCTGCTGGGTTCAGTTTCATTACATTTTTAGGTGCTCACACATCTTTAACTTCAAGAGGTTAGCGTTAAAGTTTTAAAGAAAACCACATATTAAATAGAAACTGTAAATGCTGAGGCAGGAAACAAATTGTCAAGTAGAATATGATAGCGCATACATAAGTCCAGTAAGTGAAGGAATGTGAAAGGATGTCAATTTGAAATTCTTTTTTGACAAGGTTTGGGACCGAGTCATTTCAACTGACATCTAATTTAATTACCCTGTAATAGCTATTTCATGTTGATCAGTTAATTATAATTAAATTATTTGTGACTATAACTGAACTGTAAATAGTCTTTATTTATTTGAGTGCCACACTCCAGGCTCTGTTCAGCTTAAGGTCTCTTACTCTTAATACACCAAGTTTCTGTCAACTTAACCCTAATAGGAACGCAACAATATTTAGTGTGACGGACAGACTCAAGAGGCGCTAAAGTTTGTGAGAAAATTTTGAGTTTATAGGAACTTTTTGCATGTACATTGCAACGATTAGCAGGAGATTGTTAAAGAAACCAGTGTCCCCAAACTAAGGTAAAGTTTTAAAATGTGTTCCAGTAGTTAATATGCAAATATTAAAATGCAAAATCTGTGTACATCAGCAGTGTAGGATTAGTGGCATTTTTAAATTTGAGTATTGTTGCTTTAGTTATTATTTGCCGTGTTACCAGAGAGAATTGGAGCAAATGAATAACTGTGGTTCATGGATGATTGATGGGGCAAAAAACTTGGTTTATTTGAAGGACCATGTCATTTATCTGCATGAAACTTTTTCAAATACATAGTACACTAGTATCCTTAATAGTCTCTCTTCCCAGTGGTGTTAGGACAAGCACTCGCTCCCATACACCATGTAAGAGGCCCACACTATTTCTTTATTTCTCCATAGATTCATATTGTAAACAAGAAGCTGGACTTCAGTCACGTACTGTCAAAATTCAGCTCCAAGGATAATCTGAAGCGCTCCCCCCATGGAGGAAATGTAGGAACTAATTAACTTCATTTAATTCTAGTTAGTTCCTGTTGCTGCCCCCCTCCCAAAGTCCAATTACAAGTCCCTTTTTGTTGTACTGTACAGATGTGGATACATGTTTGACTTGATGGTCTAGATAGGTCCTTGATTTGACCCCTACCTGCTCTCCCTGTTTTTCCTCTCTACCTAACATTTAATACAAATTGTCTCGAACTTTAAACGTTTATATTTTACTCACGATCAGCCAAAAAAAGCAACATAGCAACTGGTCTGACAGCTTGTGATCTTGGCCACCTTCTTGCTGTGAGAACACCGCCATAAAACTTAAAATAACCGAACTATCTGGAAGCAAGATGGACTCGTGTTTAGAGAGATCAGATGACCAAAGACATATGCCGGCAAATGTCACTTCAAGCCCCACCGTCTCCATCTAACACCTGTGGCTTGTCTTCCCATCAGAGGGGGCTAAATAAGAAGGAAGTAATACTCGGTGTATTACAGGAATTGCTGTCGTCATTTCTCTTTGCCTAGTTCTCATTTAACCCTTTAATCCAGCACATGTTGGGTCTTGTGTTTGGTAGTTGGTTGTCCCTGTCTCGTTGCAGACATGAGAAGTGAGTTTACCGCTGAGTATTTGTCTTTTTCCGTCCCTGCTACTGGCTCTGATTTCCATTCATTTGTACGGGAGATAATTTGCTTTACATAAAATGTTCATGCTGGTGGCAATGCTCAAATCAAAAGTGAAATTTACAGTGAAATTTGGATTGCTCTGCTTTATTCTGTTGTTTTTCCTCCCTGCCAGCAACAGAATAAAGGCTTCCAGCATTGAGTGTCTCCCATAAATCACAGTAATTTGAGGTTTTATGGGTCTGGTGCCATAATGGCTACAAATGTCTTCTTTTTTTGTTGGAATTCGTTGAAGTTAAAGGCCTAGGTCATTTACTGGAGTATTATTTTAATTGGGTACAAATGATAAAACATAAACCCCAATTAATTATCCTAAAGAGTGAGTGTTTCGCTGGAAAATAACATCTCAAGAAATGATTCATTTCATTTCTCTCTGTTTTACTAACATTCAGAAGTGTATGCTATTGTGTATGGGCAAACAATTTTTATGGTGACGTTTTATTATCTGTGAAAACTGTTTGATTTCAGCTACAAGTACTTGTTAGAGCTTTCTTCACTTTGTGGCTAACTCAAGAGAAGGTAACAGTAAAGAATGTTTTAATAGAGAAATGAATGTATGCTCAGTAAGCCAACAACAAACTCTTTTCATTCCTTATTCAAAACTGAAGCTTCCTCCTAGTATTCCTTCCACACTATATAGACAAAAGTATTAGGACACCTGACCATTACACCAACAGGGACTTTAATGACATTGCATTCTAAATACACAGCTTTGTAGCTATTACAGCTTTCACTCTTCTAAGAAGGCTTTCCACAAGATGTTGGAGCATTTCTGTGGGAATTCATGCAGTAGAGCATTTGTGAGGTCAAAAAAAAGGCCTGGCTCACAATCTCTGTTCCAGTTCATCCCGAAGGTGTTTGATGGGGTTGAGGTCAGAGCTCTGTGTGGGCCAGTCAGGTTCTTGCTTTGTGTACTGGGACATGCCCGTTGCCTCAAAGTTGGAAGCATAGCATTGTCCAAAATGTCTTGGTATGCTGAAGCATTAAGATTTCCCTTCACTGGAAGTAAGGATCCCAACCCCTGAAAAACAGCCCCGTACCACACCTGAATTCAGTAATAAAGAGGTGTGTCCATATACTTTTGTCTATATATTCTATGTAATAGTATTTCGAAGTATAACTTCGTTATGCTCAAATTATCTCCTCATTGTCTCTCCTCTCCTTTAGAGCTCTTTAATCTTTTCTCCACAAAAATGTGTTGAATATGTATGTACGTATGTCTTCTTTTCTATCCAGTCTGGTTTCCATTGCTTTTACTGTGCTGCTGGGTAAAATGTATTGTTTCTCTGCTGTGTCTGCATCTGACTCCTGCTTTCTCTCCCTGCAGCTACAGAGAGCCATTTATCATCGTCTCATCCTCGAACCCTTAGCTACTGGTGTCCGCTGCTTTTAATTTGCCTTTCGATTCTGAATGAAAAATGGTGACGTAAATTGCGGCGACTTATTCAAGTAGATTCTGGAGGAGTTGTCTCTGCATGTGACACATTGTGCCGTCAAGATTTTCTTAAGATTTTACATTTATTTAGGGGCTAAAAGTACCTGTTAAACCAAGTCGCCAAACTTAACAATACTCTGTACCCAAACCATTTATTACCTACTAACTCTCATGTGGCTAAAAGGCAAGCTAACTAGTTTTGGCTGCAGATGGAAACATTTGCAGGGAATCCACTGGAGGAGCCAGAATCTAAGGCCAGGTTTGGTACATAAACCAGATCAAGTCTCGTACTGGGAGACATACAGTGAGATGAATCTGTCTCGTCTGTAAGTTCAAAGCTGTTGCATCCGGTAAATGATGTCTGTCCAGAGCAACAAGCGAGCCAAATGCGTCAACAATTACTGTCTACATCACAGTCAAACAAACTCAGACATCTAGAACAGAATATTTGAACAGTGAGAGGACATAAATGTTTTAAGAGACCTTTAAAATGACGTGCCATGACAGAAAAGCCCGAGCCTTCTCCCACCTCATTCCTCACCTCCGCCCCTGCAGGTTCTCATCCCCAGTGTTAAGCTGGACTATAGCCATGTTCAGTCTAGGTGTGGGTCCTTGGACAGGCGAGGCTACTCGGCAGGAGGTGGAAACGTGAGTCTTGTGCCGCAAGTCCATTGTCTCAGTGTTCATGTGGGTGTTGTTTCTCTGTTGTCTTGTGTTTTTTTTTAGTTTTTAGTTTTTTCACCTCATTTTAGAGCTTCTCGGTTTATTGTTAAGACACGCCCACTGAGGCAGCAGGGCCGATGCTCTTTTACCTGTTGATCGGCGCTTCATTCTCTAGCAGTGGTTTGTGTCCTGTGAGGAATTTTTGTACTGAAGGCTGAATGTCTCCACCTCCAGCGTTTTAAAAATATTTAGGACTGTAGCTGTAGTTTTGACATCATTTTTAGGCTTGGTGCATTCTTCTTTTCTTTGCCTGTGTGTCTCATTTTGTTGACTTCGCTGTGTGTCGCAATACAGGAGAGACACATTAGGTGGAGTGTCACTGCTAATCCAGCAAAGCACTGTAATTTCAGTGTCAAGATTAACTGCATTTTGCACCATCCAAGTCACTACTTTCACTGTTATTATACATAGGTTACACAAGCAGACAATCTAAATGTATTTAAAATGACTCAGCACATTTCATCCACAGCAGGTACTGAAGCACACTGCATGAAGCCCTTATCTCCTTTTACAGCCATCTGAAGGTGGCAGGTACAGTATGTGCTCCGTCCGCACTTTCTGAATTGAGTAATGCACATAATCAAAGCGTATGCGAGTTTCATGATTTAAAATAAGACAATAAAAACTTCTCGCTTGACTTTACTCGCCTCAGGATGGTTTCTCTCTTTTTATTTGCGTTTGACTGCTCTGGGGAAACTGACACGTGTGTCGTCTTCCTTCCAAGAGGTTTAAAAAGATAACATTTTGAACAGTAATAAATCTGTGACTGTGATGAACAGTAACTAATAATTCAACATAATTAATTGATGACTGTTAGTATGTAACTGTGGTGGTTAAATTTCCTAGTGGTGCGACCAGAAAAAAGAGCTACGGATTTCAACAATATCACAGTTGTTTATGGTCAGTTTATGGCATACAAAAAAGACTTTGTTGCTGCTTTTGCGGCAGTGGGAATCACCGTGTAACCAAATCATGTGTCACTACACACAGAGAACATGATAACCACTGTTTTTAGTGTGTACAGATCACTAACCTAGCCTAGACTAGCCTAAACATGTAAAATGTGAGTAGCCCTGATGGTTACCAGCATGTAACATATCCGGTGAGGTATAATTACACTTAAATCTATAATAATGTATCCACCTCAGATCTTAGTCACTTCATCATTTCTGTTTTATATAACTGAAAATAACTGAATATTACACTACACCACCAATTACAAAATTTAATTAAAGAGTGTGGTCTGGACCTGCTCTAATTGGAAAGTGTCACGAGATAACTTTTCTTGTGAAATAAAATTAAATATAAATAAACTGAATTGAATTGAATTAATGGGTATTTAACATCCAGTTGCATCTTATTAGAACTGACAAGGTGCAACATTCATGCAGCTGAAGCAAATTAAATATTATAACACAGGTTTATTACTGTTTTATTACTTCCTATATATATATATGTATATGCTCTTGGTACACCTGGGTGGGACATTCCCTTACTGTCAACCTGTAGTATCAAAACTACTACTAGATAGTCTTTTAAAAGTCATGCAAAAAAAGGAAATTTACCATCACCATCATGAGAATTAAATAAAATTCCAATGGTAATAGATAGTTTGTGATTTCTCAAAGATGTGATCGCTGGAGAGACGAGCGAGCCTGCAGTCTGACGTCCACCCACGCTGACACAAACCACATTTTTAAACTCATGCTGTTTATGTGTGCGCTGGTGTTGTGCATGTGTAAGGGACTCCCGGTAGATGAACAGGCTGAGGTGCTACTCTACTTTGTGCTCATGGTGTTGTGGCTCACGACCTGCGTTGTTCATCACCGTCTCGCTTTCGTTTTGTTTCTCTCGGTGCCATGTAAGCAAGCAGAAGACAAAAGTGAAGATCGAAACACTGTTTACGAAAGACGTATTCAGCTACGTTGGTGATTTGGCAAAGTGACTCCTGACCACAGTGTGTGTCCCAGTGCCGCGTCTCTTCTTGTTCATTGTAGCTTTGTAGCTCCGCTTTGTTTGCTGTCTCATCTCTTCACACCTTTATATCTCTCTCTATACGTCTCCCTTCAGATCCCCAGGGTGTGTCACATGACTGTATATCCTTACCTGTGGCTCAGTTTCAACTGTTCATTCCCACTTCACTGTCTTACACTGATTACTCCCTGATATGATGCATATTGGAGAGGTTTTTGGTTTTTTTTTTTGAATGTGCCAAAAAACCCTTTTAGCTCACGGCACAGTTACAGCACATAGCTTGTATTCAGTGTTGGTTTGGTTGCTGTAACAGACACCAGCAGCTCTCCACACAGCAGGACTCAAGGACTGTTATTTAATAGTCACTGCTTTTCTGCACTTGTGCTTTCTTGCTTGCATTTTGTAATAATTACATGCAATTAGATATCACTGTGTTGTAGAAAACTGCAGCCTTTGTTTCTCAGTTGATACCCGATCATTTTCTTCAGCTCCAGTTTAATGCAGTTCAGATATATCCTGTATAATTCAGGAAAGGCATAATATTATCTGGATCTTCCATGCGAGGATCATTTGAGGTCAGCGGGAATTTTTTACCTCTTGGTGAACTGTGAGCACTGATCTTGTCTTTTCCCGACTTCTTCCAGGTCCTGATACAGAACAAGAAGATTGATTTGAGCCATGTGACCTCCAAGTGTGGCTCTCTAGACAACATTCATCATCGACCAGGTAACAGTCAGCAAGGACTCATGCTGTTCTGGGGCCCCAGTGGTGAACTAAAGGCTAGAGAAGCATGTCACGGGCAGGTCGCCGGTGCAATCTGTAACCTTGCAATGAGAATTTATATGGGCGATGTCTGGCATTCTTTAGCACTGCTTATACACACTTGATCAAGGCAATGTGAATGTGTGTGTGAGGGTAGAAAAACACAGAAAGCTGGACTGAACAGTTGCCTCCTTTTTTGGGAGGAGCACAGCAGGATAACTAGGAGGCAGAGGTATGCAAGAAGAGTGGAGGGCAAAGTTCACCTGCACGAATTGGTAAACAAGCACACTTGGCATCTGCCTTTATTGCATTACATTAGCTCAAGGACCCCTTACAACTAGAATTAACATGTAATCTGGATATCGTGTCTGGATGAGGAAAAATCCATTTTAATTTAAACTTAAAAGCATGCAGAATCCACACAGAATGGTGTAAATTACCAAGTCATACAGTTTAAACAACTTCTTAGATAAAAAAAAATTGGACTAATTTGAAATATCACCTAACTTCACCTCTTCCTACAAGTTGTAGCTGCAGCTATTAAGTCGTTCCTCTAAAAATGTAAAAGAAAAAAAAATGTAAATGCACATAGATCAGATGTCACTATCCAGATGATGTATACAGGTGCAGGTCACATGTTAAGAAAAGGTGTAAATGCGGCAACGGAGTTCGAAGACTCCCGTACACGCTATGTCAAAGTGTGCGAGAGCAAGTCGTAAAGTTTAATGTGCTGTTTGTAAATCAGCAATAAAGTGCAATCTGTTTCAATTTAAATAATGACTGTAATTTGCAGTTTATATTAAACTCCTGGAACAACAGTGCAGTGAGATGAAGCTCTGGCAGTGATTTGTAGAAGCAGGCAATAAAATACATTTGGACTGACAGCTCGATGGATCTGTCCACAGGCGGCCGATGGTGGGAGGTGTTGCAATTCCGGGCGACCTTGTTGTGTTCTGTGTTTTTCTAGCCTGGTTGTGTGAGCGTCGAGCGGGATGTTGATGAATTGCTGTAACTGTACCGGGTCACACCTGGAGAGGGTTTCCATCCAATTTCAATTTTGATTTTTTGTTCAAATCACTCAAGTGAAAGAACCGAAACACACAGACTCTTTCAACGACTTCCGTATGTACTCTTTCTTTAGTCGTCCATTTGATAAGGAAGGTCACAGGACTCTGTTTTCACAGAGTTTATAATCCAGTCCACCTGCAGTAGGACTTGTAGTCTTGGGTGAACTGCTTAGGTGCTAAACTAAGACAGATTTAATACTGTGGTGACGTCTTCAGGTCCTACAGCGCCATCTGCTGTCTGCGTTTTCATTTTATAACGTTTATCCACAAACAGACTGCTGGTCATGTGAGCTCTTTCAGGATGACATTCTACATTCACCTTCCCGTTAAAGTCTGTTTCAGCAGTCCAGGTTTTTGCACAAGGAAACTTTACAACCACATCAACTCTTGTCTTTGTTTTTCCCCATTATGTGAACCTGAATAGATACATCATATGGACAAAAGACGCACATACTATTCATTGAGATCAGGTGTTCCAGTCACACTCAGGTGCACAAAATCTGGAGGATAGCCTTGACCTCTTCATGGACATTTATAATTTATAATGGATCGTAAAAAGCTCGTTGACTTTAAATGTGGCATTGCATTGTCATAGCATGAATAGGCTCAGCCCCTTAGGTCTGTCCCCCTTAGGTCCAGCAAATTAGGCAACTTTGTCCAACTCCATATTAATGAGATGTCCAGCAAGCTCATGTAGGTGTGATTGTCAGGTGTCTAGTGACTTTTGACCATTTAATGCATCTCATGTCTCTACTCTCTTACTTACTTTTTTTTGCACTTTTTCCCAGGGGGTGGTAACGTGCGCATAGAGACGGTGAAGTTGGACTTCAAAGACAAAGCCCAAGCCAAGGTGGGTTCCCTGGATAATGCTCACCACATTCCTGGTGGAGGCCACGTCATGGTGAGTGTCAGCTCTGTGCTCTCAATCCATGATTGAAAGGAAAACAAGTTTTTGAAAAATTGTCTTTATAGTCAGTTAAGATATGAGCTCTCAAATGAAGCATTTTTCTTTTTTATTGTTTTTTTTTTTTTTAGTGTAATTTCCCCAACAACTTGTGTTATGCAAGCTTTTCGGATGCCTTCATTTGATTATTTTCCCTTTAACTCAAGAGAATGGAGACAGAAAAATCAGTGAATATTAGTGTAATCTGAAAAAATAGTCAGATTTATTATACCGTAGGATGAATCTGTTAGCGTTTCAGTAAAAGTTGTTTAAGTACACATGTAATTTTAAAGATATGTTTAGCAAGCCAATCTTCCAAAAACTTGTTGCATTCCTTTTTTTCTGCCCTTGAGGGAAAAGGTACAGTATACGACGCTATCAGTAAGTAATGTAGAGATTCAACATAAGACCCTAAGTTGTCTTCATCAAGTATTCAATCAGGATCTGAAGTCATCACAGGACTACACTTCACTGGAGTTTAACTCTGAGGTTGTTCCATTTGCAGTTGTTCTAAAGCTGACTTGAAAACATGCATAGAAATATTCATTCTCCATGATATGAAAATGATGTATTTGTTCTTCTCCATCCACGTCTCACATCATCCATCCACCCACCCGCTTGTTAGATCGAGAGCCATCGGCTGACGTTTCGTGACCACGCCAAGGCACGAGTGGACCACGGAGCCGAGATCATCGTCCAGTCTCCGGGCCTGTCTGGCTTGGTGTCTCCCCAGCGCCAGCGCGACAGCCACCTGTCGTCTTCTGGCAGCCTCAACATGATGGATTCGCCGCAGTTGGCAACCCTGGCTGAGGATGTCACTGCGGCTCTGGCCAAGCAGGGTTTGTGAACACTGGATCTCTGGATTTCTGCTCTGCACCCCAGACGTAATCACCCTGATCCCCCTCAAACTTTTCTGCTCCCTTCTGCCGTCCTGAGGCCAACCTCAGCTAAACCACAGCCTCTAAACATCTCCAAATCAAGATCCATCACTTAACTCTTAAGTAGAGACTCAAATTAGGAGCTATCGTATGGTCCTCTTTATTTCCTGTCTATTTTAAATCCAGATATGTGCTACTTCTGATTCATTTTGTCGGCCTCTCTTTTTTGAATGGTGTTGCATAGAATAGTTCAGTCTGGGCACTGGTCCTAGATTAAGTGGTTTATACTAAATGGGGACCATGTATCGGCTTGACAGGTCCTGGATCAGTGTTTTGAAGAAGCTACAGCCTTTTTTCTACATTAGATAATGTGGCCAGCACACCACGCAGCACGTGCTGTTCTTGCTCCGTAAACGTGCATGGACGCCCAACCCCCTTAACAAACCAAGCATCCTTACTGCAAGTCATTCTTGTCATCCAATATATGATATATTTAACAAACATATATAGAAACATGTACAAGTTCTCTGCCATCTACATGTCCTAAAAACATTTTAAAAGGAACTGACAATATGGCTATAAAAATATACCTTCAAAATTGCATTACTGCAAGAACTAAGTCACGTTATGACAAGCATGTATTGATTCTAATATTAAAAGAGGCTATTTTGTAATCTAAAGAAAGATTTTACTAAGTTATTTCCTCAGTTATTGGATAAAGATAAAACAAGTTCATGTTTTGTAGTTATTAGTTGTTTACATCGTAATGCTTGGTGGCAATGTCAGACAGCTCAATTGGTGTCGCTGAGAACTGTACCTCGATCCTGTTGAGGAGCATCCGACACTTGTACCCGCTCAGTAGTTCAATATAGACGCCTGTTTATACATCCGAACAGTACTAAACACCTGAGCTCACTCCACAAACCTCCGTCCGAAAAGGAAACGGTCAAAGTATCTCGTCTTTACAGCTGCAGACATTTCCTCCAACACAGGCTAATGCTGCGCTGGCCAGGACCGTCTGTTGTCTGAACCACAGAGGAAGACGCCACAAATGCGACCCGAGATTTAGCAGGAGGTGCAGCTACTCTGAAATGTGTCCGTGTGTGCGTTTGGTGCAGATCCCATGCCGTTTTACGACATATGCTACCGTATGTGGATGTTTTGTTGCAATATGTGGGAGAAGAAAGTGGAAAAATATGTTTTGAGAAATCTATTTAAAAGACAATTCATAAAGAAAAATAAAAGGACCGAGGGGACCTCGGATCCTGTTACATCTGTTAGGAAAAAAAAAAAAAAGAAGTGTTTGGGTGATCTAGTTTCTTTTTCAGACACCATTAGTGGTATATCCCCCCTCCTGCCGAATTACTGCCCTCACCTGCAACTGTTTGTTTGCTTCTGTGTTTTTTCAGCATACCCCTTCTCCGTGTGCCCCCTTCCCACCTCCTGCTCCACCCTGCAGCAACTGTAAATGTATCTAAAAGGTCAAGTAGATGTAAGCAGTTTTTCTCCTGTTGATATGACAACAAATTACAATAATTAATGACAATAAAAATGACAAAAAGTGACACTGGAGTGCTGTCTGTCATTCGGATTGCAAGAAATAGGGAATAATCATTAGTTTGGCATTTTTGGATTTTCTGGGGGTTTTTTGACAGATGACTACTTTAATGGGGCGGCACGGTTGTGCAGTGGTTAGCACTGTCGCTTCATAGCAAGAGGGTTCCAGGTTCGAATCCCGGTCTGGGCCCTTCTATGTGGAGTTTGCATGTTCTCCCTGTGCCTGCGTGGGTTTTCTCTGGGTACTCCGGCTTCCTCCCACAGTACCAAAAAACATTACCCCTAGGTGTGAGTGTGAGAGTGTGTGTTTGTCTGTCTTTGTGTGTTGGCCCTGTGATTGACTGGCGACCAGTCCAGGGTGTACCCTGCCTCTCGCCCGTAGTCAGCTGGGATGACTAGAAGATGGATGGATGGACTACTCTAATGTCCATACGGAAGATATGACGCTTCAGCCAGCAGACGTTTAGCTTAGCTAAATCATCATGTCAGTCACATCCACCCTGTGTCAAGGTAACAAAATCCACCTGCCATCACATCTGAAGCTCACTGATGAACACTGTTTATTTTGTTTGCTTCACCTACAGAAACAGAGCTAGCAGACAAGCTAATCGACCGTTAGCTGTAGCTTCACATTTAACAAACATGAGAGTGATATCGGCCTTCCATCTCGTTCTTTGCAACAAAACGAGTGAATGTATTTCCTGAGATGTCAACATGTGCTTGACTGAATTGTGTCAGTGATTTGCATCAATTAAACAGAGTCAAAAATCTGGGGAAAAAAATGGGAGTTTGTGAAAAGTTTATTGTGAAATGGCAGAGGATACAATAAGTTAAGACCTAGGGATTGGGTTGGGCGAGGAGTGGATTCATGTTGATGTCCAGTCCTGGTCAAAACCACTTCACTTCACTGGCAGATAGAGGGCTAGCCACACAGTAAGTGATAGGAGGGGGTGGTCATCGTTATCCCAGGTTTCCCTCCATCACTGTTCCACTTTGAAGACCAGTGATGATGACAATAAAACCCCAATGAGACAGAGGGACTTCAATGGTGATGAGGAAAGAAACATCTTGATGGAAATTAGGACGGCTTCCCGAAGAACAGGATGAGGAGGAGGAGAGAAAAGAAAAAGCACCAGTTGGACAAAAAAAAAAAGAAAAAATGTAGAACAAAACAAAAGAAGGATTCAATGACATCTCATAGTCCTTTGTTCCCCCTGCTTCCTCAGGTGATACAAGAAACAGCGAGTGGATGTCGCGACACCATGGGGTCTCCACTTACACGATGCTCACCACCACAGTGGCAGGGTCCTTACACAGACATGATGTGCTTGACAAAGGCTGCACACACAGAGGAAGGAAGAGAGGTGGAAGTAAGTGAGTGAGGAGGAGATTCTGTAAAATCTTTTTTTGAACACACAGCTAGAAATCATGTAACATAGTGTGTTTGGTCTGGTTCACTTTCTGGGTTAGTTATGCATTTATAGGGACATAACAGCAATTTAGTGTTGGACAACCAGAGAGATTTTGAAAATTGAATGGTCAAAATTGAAGCAGCAGATAACAAGATGTGCTGACTTTTAGTTCCCAGTATGGATGAAGCTAAAAACAAAAACGTTGGATCCTACAGTATCCACAATACAACTCAACTCTTTACTTATGGTGGCATTATTGAAGTTATTTTTTCAGTTTTTGTTAAACTCGCTCCAGAGCCAAAGCAGACAAATCACAGAGTGGTATTCTCCGGTAACCTTAGCCTCATGGGTGAAAATAATGGATTACATAATTATTATTATGATTATTATAAGAATTATTGTCTGTTAATATCTTAAATATTACACAAATGTTGTAGAGTATGTAATACTGATAAATTCGTATATATTATTAGTCATAATGGTGTGATTTGTGGCTCACCCTCATAGTTGACACAGCCGTTCTCATCCTCCTGTCCTGCCATGAGAGCGTCAATCTCTGCCTCGTTCATCTTCTCTCCTGCAGGGGGAGACAGAGCATTAGTAACAGACACACACACACACAGTCACACACAGGCAGACACACCAGCGCTCAGGCCTGACTCACCCAGTGTCGACAGAACAATACGCAGCTCAGCACCCATCACTGTGCCGTTGCCCTCCTTGTCAAAGACGCGCAGACCCTCAACGTAGTCCTCGAATCCTGCCTTGTTTGGGCTGTTGATGATGGTCTGGAGCATGGGCAGGAAACCCTCGAACTCTACTCTCTTGTTGGCCATGTCTGGTTGAAATAAGACAGAAATAACACTCAGTTCCTTGCAGAGGTTTCATGATGTGTTAGTAATTGGACAGATGTCAGACACATGTTTTGTTTATTGCTTTATTTTCATGTGGAATCCTTTTTGAGGTACAGTTCTAGTCGGGCAGAGATTTACACAAACTACACGTGATTTTACCAAGCAATATGTTTGACTAAAAACCTGAGAAAATATACAATATGAAGAGCAACATTGAAAGAAAGATTAACGTGGAAAGGTGTGGACATGTGACCACACCAACCAGCATAAAAGCGTCATGGGGTGGGACATGTGAATGCAGCACAGTGACCATTTCAACCACAATCCTGCAGCACAAGCAGGATTTTCAGCCCAGTATTTACTGTATGCTTCTATTTTATTTCTGAGACATTTTTGCAACACATCTGCTCCATGTGTTCCCTGAGAGCAGACTGCTTGGATTGAACATGCCTGAATAAAGCCACAATAGCCGCTACTGATTTCGTCCTCCTAATCGATAACCACTTAAATGTTGCACTTATTACATTTGAATGTAGCAGATAGCACAAAACATCTTCAAAACCCTAACAATCACTAAATATGTCTCGTACCATCAGCAGTGGGGTTTCCCAGCAGTTTGGTCACCTCCTTGTTGGTGGGGTTCTGTCCCAGAGCGCGCATGATGTCGGCGATCTGGTTGTAAGCCACCTTGTTGTCGCCCACCCTGTCGAACAGACCGAAGGCCTCCCTGTAGTCTGCGAAGTGGAGGGAGAAGAGGACGTCATCGCTTTAATGAATTCTCACGTTCATTAGCCGATTTCTGTTTGTGAGGTGTTCAGCGGTGAGTGTTGAGTGTTGTTTTGTACAATGTAACGTTTTTAGAATAGTGTTTGGTGGATTATTTGGCAAACTATTCAGCAATTCCTTTAGAAAGTGATGACTTGTAAAAAATTAACTGCTTGTTATAGAAGCAGTTAAATTATAGTCTTAGACTAAAACAATAACTGTGATTTTAAAAGGATTTTTTTCTTATTGTACTGCACCAGAGTTAGCAACAACAGTCAGATCTATTTAGCAGTTTACGTTTAATTGCATACAAATGGCTCACACTCATTTGTATGATTTTTATTTTCCTGCAAAGTCATATCATGTTGGGGTTTGATTAGTTAACATCTTTTAAAGTATAATAAACCATGCAGCTCCAGCTTCAAAATGTGTTCAATTTCATGTTTAATACATATATATATGTATATACATATATATATATATATATGTATATATATATATATGTGTGCATTTTTCCCTGGCAGCGGTTTGCTTTCCACCAGGTGCAGCTGTGGCTGTCGCACGCCTGCCAGCAGGTGGAGGCAGCTCCTCTGCTAGCTGACGGGGGGGGGGGGGGGACATATAACAAGGGCAAGACGTCTCTATAGGTTGTGGTATTTTGGGCTGAATGGACTGACCCCTGTCGAGCTCCGTCACCCCTCATACTATTTCCATCTCAGCCAGCCCACCCACCCACCTCTCTCTCTCTCTCTCTCTCTCTCTCTCTCTCTCTCTCTCTCTCTCTCTCTCTCTCTCTGGGGGGGGGCTATGGGCTCTTTTAAAAGACCACCTTGGAATTGATAAACATAGCTGAGAATATGAGCCCCCCTCCTTTTAAAGGCAAGGCCCTCTGTGGGTGAGCCAAGTAAAAGCAGGGAATGCTGACTGCAGTGTAACAAGCAGCCAGCCAGATGACAGGTCGGGTCCGGTGGTGTCCAATCCGGAGACAGAAGGGACCAATAGCATATGTGATTTTTCTTTCTATGAAACATTTGCCTGTTCCAGAGAATCCTCCTGTAATCCCTGGTAGAGCTGCTGAAATTTCTGAACGGCTAAGTTGCGTAAATACGCAAACTCTCAGCAAATGTTTTGATATCACTGATCTCTTGGCCAATAAACAGCCTGCAGTTCATATCAGGATACGATGATTGGCTGAACTGATTCATGACTGACACCTCCAGTCATTAACTGAAGCCCTCTGGTCCCTCAGTGGTCTATGATTAATAAGTGATATAATCTGAATGATTTTAAACCTGACCAGCTGATTTACCGCATCTGCCAGCTGTATCTACCAGCAGGGTTGTGTTTGTTGGAATAGAAGCAAATGTGCACAATATGCTGCCTTTTTTTTAATTCATTATTATTATTTGCAGATTGTTGCATAGAGAACGGCTGACCATCTTGACCCTTGATGTGTGCATTTTTTTCCCCATTTTATTTAATACAACTAGCAATGAATTTAACCAAAAAACAACATTTTTTTTAAAGAGCCCATGTTGTGAGTGCTTTGTGTAGTGTAGCAATTAGGTTTTTATTGGCTTTAGCCATGCATTTTTGTGACATTTTAAAGTTTATGGCTGGACATTTGAATATTGTTCTCATTCAATGTCAAAACAAAAAAATGACTGAGGGAACCATCTGTTTTGAGCATCACTTTGAGCTAGTGTTCGCCTTAAAGGCGTACCGAAGTACTTTACATTGTTTTACTCGCAATCATGCTATTCTCTTGCATCATTATTTAATATACTGATGGCTATTCTGATTTGCCAAACAGCAGCCCAAGTGATATTAAAGCGACAGACGAGTTTTATGGACTGTGTTGAGTGTCACATGGTTGCAGTGTTAAAATGAAAAGTACTTACCCTCAATCTGGTCTGCGCTGAAATCGATCTAGAAGCCAATACAAAGCAGTCATATTAGTATAAAGACATACAAAAGCAAGAGTTCCCACATGCTGTTTAATCACTTGCACAACCACTTTGACCCATGAGGCCAGAACACTGAGGCATTTCCACTTCATCTAGACTAATTAATCAGGTCTACACAGGGATTAAACTTGTGTCTTTGCCAAAATTAGCTTCACACGGTGGCACCCGATCTGTGGAGGTCCATCTTTAGCTACATTAACATGTCCACATTTGGTGTCACCCTGCATTGCCATCACACATTAGTCACAGCTCTGTTAGACCAACCCACAGAGCTGAAGGGCGTGGTCTGAACCACAGTGAGCTCTCCATGGTTCTAGTCATTCTCCTCAGTCTCCTGTAAGCCTCTGAATGTGGTCCTTCAGACCTGCAGCTGCTCTCGCTGACTCACATTTAACTGTGCAGTGTGCACAGATGTTCAATAGATGTTCATATGAATATGTCAACTCAGGCTGAGAGTTTTTTCCCTCCTGGTATGTTAATGTGAAAATGTGTGTGCATTAAACACCGGTCACCTTTGTAGATATGATGCATGCACAGGTAAGCTCAGTTTGCTCTCTAAACACACTCTATGATCAAAGTTATCCTCAGATTGTTCCTCCTTCAAACGGGATTTTTCTCGGGGGCTCCCCAGAGGTCCCCCCTGTGAGAACCTCTAAAATCAGTCTGTCATGCAACAGCGTGAAAATGTAAAAGAAGGAAAGTCAAATCCCAGCTCCTCCTGAGCAGCCATCATCCCATCTCCATCCCTCCCCACAGCAGAACTCATGCTTTCACGGTTATTGTACCTTGACTGCGGACAGGTCGACAGCGGGAGCTGCAGGGGCAGGGGCTGGCTCGGGTGCCGGAGCAGGTGCAGGTGCTGGTGCAGGTTCGGCCTTCTTGGCGGGAGCCTTAGCGTCCTTCTTGGGTGCCATTTCAGCTTAGTTTACTAACTTGTCCCTTAAGCACAGACAATTCCCGGTTCGGGTGACAACACAAGGAGTGTAGCACAGAGTGGAGGGGACTCGGAGCAAGAAATCACCGATTGGGCGTATATATATGAGGCTATTTTTCCTCTTGACCCCCGTCAACGCTGTGCCCGTTTGAGGATTGGATAGCAGATGGGAGGCGTGTGCGTGTATGGAGGGGTCCTCTCTAAACATGGCATATGGAGCTGCTTGCCAGAGAGTGTTTGTGTCACATATCTATAATCAAAAACGAAAACATTGGAAACCGTGCGAGGTTACCTGGGGCCACGCGATATTCCTGTTGACAACAGCTCCACCTTTACGCAAAGCGTTGCGCACCATTACGCAAAACCTGGACTCACCTGGGAACAGGTTGTTTGGGGATTGTTTTAAGATTTTGTAGACCTGAAAAGCGGAGTCATGTTGGAGCCGTTTCGCCCTCTGTTTAATATCGTGTGACAAATAATAGTCTGATCGCGGCTCATGGGAAACGACAGATCCAATCGTATAAACTCAGCAGCCTGCTAAACGCCAACCTCCGACAGAGAGAAGTTAGTCATCGTGCCAAAATGTCGATACGTGATTTTAGTGTTTTCTTGCATCATCGTGTTGAGACGCTCTTTTTTGCCTATAATATTACTAATGTGGAGGTAACTCATCTTTGACTGCAACCCTGCTGGACTCATCAGTGGCTCCATCTTTACTAACTGCTGTGTACCCAAGCGTTACAGTGAACTTAATTTGAAATATAGCAAAGATCCCAGCGTTCCCAGAGATATAATTAGCCTACATGAGGGTGAATTTGGGGTAAATGCTATGAAATGATGCACAGCCCATCTAGAATATCTACATAATATCTTTGATGTAATGGTGAAGCTATAAGAGCCTGGCATATTTTGAATATTTTCCTCAGTATGAGCATCTTATATCTGACTCCAGCAAAGTGTTGAAACAAACACATTTAGAATATATATGTGTAAGTGCCAGACAGTGTTGAAAAGTTAGAGGAAGTGATCAAATTTGAATTCTAGATACTGTCAAAGTAGCAGGTTTTATGCAGACAGGTGGTGGACGAGGTGTCTTTCAGATCTAATAAAGAGCTGTTGTTTTTTTTTTTTTAGCCACGGGTAGAGCACCACCTGTGTTCACTTTGGGGCTTTGCGTCGGTGGGGTGAGCAGTCACTCCCGGGGAGGATATGACGTAAAAGCACAGGGAGATGGAGGTCCAATGGAGCTTTCAGCTGCTGATGCCAGTAAGCCAGACAAGGCTAAGAGTGCAAATTCTGTCTCCTTAATTCTTGTCTATATCTGTCTCCCAGTACCAGCGGTGCAGCCCTGCCCCCACCTCCATGACAGGGCCTGGTGACGAAGGAACTGCAGAAATTCCTCCACCCTACAGCCCCCTCCCCCCCTTCTCTACCCCCCACTTGCTTTCACTGACCCCATCTCCACTGGGGCAAGCCAGAGAAAGCCTCAGTCACTCAGCTGTCATCTGGACTCACCCCCGGCACCCCTCACCTTCTTCGAGTCTGTCTCCCCTTCACCCCCTCCCCCTATAGAAACTCTGTCTCAGTCCTTGCACCTGTGCTGCAGTCCATTCTGAACTCCACTATAGAATCCTAATGGATTCAGCAGCCTGGTAGAGCTGAGCTTTTGAGATGGGATAGCAGGTCAGCTTGTGAAAACAAATTCAAGTTTATTTGACCATCAAGTGCAGTTTTATTGTGTGAGCTGTACGTGTACAACCCTGAGCTGCGCGTGAAATCGCATATTCATTTTAAACAAATAGGGGCATTTTAAGTATACAAAAGCTGTTGAAGGCCAAAGTGAGCTAATGTGCAGTGTGTGAGGGCAGTGTTAACACACAATGTACAATCTCTCTGCTATGACTCCAATGCCACGACGAACAACGAAACAAACGGATGATTTTCTAAATATGTTTGAGTGTAGTGTCGCTGAGTCATTCTAAGAATCGCATTACTGAAGGTAAACAACCTCCTTCTCACAAAATGTGTAATGCTTTACGTATTCATAATCCCTGTTGAGCTCCTTCGGGAAAGCCATACTGGAGATGTGAGGTCGGCTCACATAAAGGGTGGATGGAAGCTTCAGCTGTACAGGGAGAGGCAACGCTGCCCGTGATAACAGAGAGCGGAAAGAGGATGAGGAAATTCAAATCAAGAGCTGCAAGAGGAAGTGTTTTGTGCCTTTTGTTTTCCTGTAGTAAAGTTTTTATCTTCATGCTAGTTAGGAGAACATCTTGGTTTAAAACATATAAAACCTGATACACATTGCAGTCAGAAACATACGTGCTTGTCAGCAATGTCCTCCTCAAACAGACAGTTTTAACACCACACTGCACAGACTGATGTGTAACCACTTTACTACAGTTAGTTGTATTTATGAAATCCTGCATTGCTGGCCTTCCTCACTAAAATGCATCCAAGACAGACGCATGAGAAGGCCAATTACCACGGGTACCTTTTTATGGGAATTCAGCGTCACAGGCTCAAGATTTGACTGTGTGTGCAAGTCTAAGTTCAGTGCAAGGAAAAAATCCCTGTCTCCTAGAAATAACATTTATATATGACTAATTTGCAACAGCAAATATGTTTTTAACAGAAACATAATTGCTGCCTCGGTTATGTTCAAAGACGGCATTAATGCGCACACAAGTCCTGCGTGCAAAAGAACACTTTGCTCTTTGGTTAAGGAGAAACTGTGTTTTCTGTGACTTGCTTTACACACCAATTGGTTCCATTTCCTCATAGTGTTAAGGGAAAATGCAACTGGTTGATATTACGACAGGAAACAGAAAACAACACTAAGGGTCTAAACAGTCATGACAACTGCTCTGTTTGAAAGTTATTTGCTGCAGCTCAGTGTACTTATACGTGCATTAAGACGTTGCCAACACACTGATGAAGAGGATATGGCTGAGACAGCAAAGACACATTTTTAATGGATCAGCGTTATGAAACGCAAGCTCAGTGAAACCGACAAAGTTTGAGGCTTCTATTGTTATGAAAACCAGCATTCTTCCCAAACACTGAATACAATGCATACATTATGCAAGTGCTTAGTTCCCCTGTCTGCCTCCAAGCTCAAACAATACTGATCTATAAATACCCCAGTTATAGGCCCAAGACCATGAAAGACAACTGTCAGAGCTACTGACATTTTTTTTTTAAACTTAACCTGCCTTCCTTCTTTGGCTGTCTGATCTTCCAGTTGGCCCTGCAAGTGCTCTAAAAGTGTGGGTCTTCATCCCTTTTCTATTTCCCCAGTCATACATGTTTTTATTGAGAGCAAAACTGTGTGTGCAAAAAGTCCTCACTGCCAATTAAAATTTCATGGTAGAAATCAATTTGCTCAGCCAACGTTACCAACTATGTAACGATACCCGCATTGCGTTCCAGACATGAAGGACCACCTTGTTCCAAACATGATCATAAATATTATTTTGAGCCAATGGGATAATTGGGTTTCTTAAGCATCAGTGAACAGAAATTTGAAGCAACATCCAGTGTGGAGCACAACATGGAACAGAACAAATGGCCTGCATTTAAACACAACACTATTATTAGCCAGCTATTTCATTTTACCAGAATAATTTCACCTAATTTGTGGGAGCATTCTGGAGAGATATTTCAGCCAAGAGAGGGATGCTGTGGGCTCGATGATCTCACATGCAGGGATGAAAAACATATCAATAGAATAAAGCTGAGACTGTGCTAAACCAGGTTGATTTCGTCAGCTGAGATTAAGCTGTTTAAGCTCTTTTGGATTGCGTCTGTTTAGGCTGAGGGATAGATGGATGTGAAGGGAAAGATTTTTGGGAGATATTCTTTTGCTAACTAATACGTTTGAATCTATTTTCTCTGAGTCACCTGCTAGCCGTGTCCTTCAGCGGTGGACAGGCAGGGCATGTCATAATATCACCCTCAGGTTTGCGTCAAGACAGGCACTCTAATCGTTTCCTCTCAGGAATGACAGTGCGATCTTAAGCACTTATAGCTCGGCTCGCTGCAATGCGTTCACGGTCATCTCTCGAATTCACCAACAGCTCACAGTATTTCTAATCAGGATACCTCAGGAGCTCCTACTGAAGAGAAGAATCAGGATTGTGTGAGGAAGAAATGACGGAGACACTGATTTCAACACACAGCGCCTGTCCTATCCTTGGAGCTCTTCCGTGTTAAGGATGATTAATGAAATGTGAAGAAGCTTGAGAAGAAAATAAAATCATGCCATGAGTGTTAGGTCATTTTCCGAGGTCGGTGGCATTTTGGCTCAGCAGGGAGCTGGAGCGTTGCTAGGCCTGCTGAAGGAAATGACAGAGAGCACTGATGGACTTCCTTTGCAATAAAAAAAAATGCGGCAGAGGTCACCCAGTCAGCCATCTGAGATGACTAGAGAGTAGATTTTGGATTCTGGTTCTGGCCGCCCCCACCTCCCCCCTTCTCCTTTTCAAACCCTGAGTGCTTCCTTCCCTGCCCTCCAACCATGCCAAAAGGAATGAGGCTGTAACTGAGCCTGGTGGCACAGATGGAGCCTATTTATAGTCCCTGCAGAGAGGTGTGAAGTTTCTTGGGATTTCTAAGAGCAGGGGCCATGGCTCCTTAAGGGGGCTGATGCAGCCTTTGTGGCCCTCATGCTCTCTTTCCCTCTCTCGCTCTCTCAAAAGCCCTCCTCTGGCCACACAGGAATTAGATGGGGGCAGGCTAAACAAAGCTACTCGCTGCCCTTTTTGCCAGGGACACTGCATCACTACAGAGGAAGGGAATCCGATACCGACCTAAAGGGACAGTCTCCCTCTTGTTCCTTCCAGCTGATCATTTGGTCTTCATTTGACGCGCTGGAGGATCACACTGTCATTATGCCATCAGCCAGAACTGGACTACTGAAACAGTGAATCAGGATGAGAACTGGGGAATGACTGAGGGACAAATGTGTCCACAGAGTCAAAACTAAGGCTGAAAAAGTGCTCTCAATTCTTTTATATTGGAGCTGAAACTCTTACTGTTTACCACTCATTTTTATTAAATTAAACACTGGACTATTCATTCATATCCTGAAATACACTGTAGCTCTTATTTTCCCACTGTCTTATGCAAAGCACTTGATGTTGTACAAATAAACTTATATTGTCCTGCCTTAGGATAATATATAAAATACAGTATCTCCAGACTGTTGTGTCAACCAGATTCACTGAACAGGCATCCTCATAGATCCTTGAAGCAAACATCATTTATTTCTGTCACCTCAGGGTCAAGAGAAAAGCGAGGGAGCCTGCTCGTCTATTCACGTCCTCTCTTAAGCTTGGTCACCATCTGAAACTCATACTTGAAACCGCAGACAATGTGGGGGTCCCTCCACTGAGGACAGACGCTGGAGCTCATTAGGCCGCACCCCAGCCTATCAACGGAGGAATTTAGACGGCAGCTAATCACAGCCCTCCCTGTATTAAAGTTCCCTGCAGTACTTTGCACTTTGGCGTCTCATGTTCTCTAAGTCATCAACAAGCGATTTTCCATTGTGTGTAATTCTGACATTATTGACTGTAAGAAGCCAGCGCTGCTTTTTGAAGCGGGTAAACAGGAAGGCAGGAAGTTGAGAAGGAGAACGGAACATTATTGTGTGAAATAGTGTGCAAACATTAATCAGCACTGATTTACATTATTTCTCTGATGCAGGACACTTCATATGATAAGCTCCAAGTATTAATAATCATATTACACAGTTTTACAGATCTGAAAATGTCTAGAGATAAACTCTGTTTTGCAGATGTATGAGCAAACTGCGTGCGTTCGTGAGAATAAACAGTCAGATGTTTGATGTTTGCATTCGATACTGGAATTGTAAGGCAATGGAGACCCTTAACAAGACTTGGAGGTTATTTCAGTTGTCTTTATGCTTTATTTTACAGGAGGAAATAGCTCTTTACGTTTGATGGTGACAAGGTAATAAAGTTACTGCCCTGGTAAGTGTTGAGTGACTTCACATTCTCACCGTCTAAAAATATTTACACACTGAAAGGTGCAATAAGTAATTCCGGGGGAAGGACATTAGATTGTCGAGTCTCATGCCCATGTAGTCAAGTTGGACCTTTAAATCTGGTGTGTGGGACTTTTTTTCATTCCTTCGATCAATACCTTCAATCCCTTACCAAACTAGTTAACACAATGCTGATTAAGCCTTGATAAATGTCTGTATTTTGCAGTATACTGGAGTTTTTTTTTACTCTGTGTCTGTGGTGACTGTCCTGTATCAGACCAATGCATTTTAGTAAAGCAAAGCAAAGCAAAACTGGGGAACATTTGTACTGATGGAGTGGGCTGCAGACGTAAGGTACGAGCTACAGCAACAGGAGTAGTATGGTGGAGCCCTTTCAGGTCATAACTGACTGCTTTAGCATCAAGTGACTTAAACCACTAACCGTCTGTTGAGTTTTTTTTGTTCAGGAAATAATTGCTGACTAATGTTGTAGTCTGCTGGACATGGAGTAGCTCATCTGTTCTTTTGTAGAGGTGAGTGTCATGATACTTTGTGGGGAGTAAATACATACTGTATATGCTAATATATCCTGCACTTGAATGCATCACTTCCTGCATTACATAAAAATATATAGCTGTGTTCTCTGTGAAGGATTCAGTCTAGGCGTCATGTCAACTGTAAAGCTGTTACAGCTTTGACAACACGCTGGCGGCTAAACGACACCAGAGGCCTCTCAGTTGTTACTGTAACTCATGTATATCGAGCTGCGCTGTCACCTACAGCCCTGTGCACTGTCTCGACATCCCTCTGAATCTTTTTAGCAAACGCTACCACTGGATGTCACCAGTGCTCCACAGATACTCCCACTGCCCAGGAGCATCACGGGCTAAGTTTGGATTGAGAGGGCAACAGAATCTGTAGTTAACGACAGATGGTTTCATTTTGATAAAATGCAAAGCACATACAGAAAACTCTTCATTTATTAGTTAGGCTTAAACATGCAGCACATGTCACCATGAGTACGTAATCAGCTTAAATGTGAGGAAATTCAGGGACATACTGCGACTCATTTCATTTCTAATGCATAAGATTTGCAAATGGCATCACACGGCTTTTACAAAGTTAAAAGAAAGCACAGGCTGTTGTTCCGAGGTGACTTTCTGGAGTGTGGAGGTATTTCCTGATCTATACGGGTCCTATTACTCACACCCACTTTGTTCAGAGTGCTGAACCCAGCAGAGTGGCCCGCCAGGCACCCCTCTCCACTGAGGACCAGTCTTGCAGTGATCAGCAAATACACACAGACCACTCTAATCCCACCACTGTGCAGTCCGTGCATGGTCAGTTTGCCTTGGTTTTTTGTTTTTTTTTTTTTTTTGCAGGCAACTGGCCTAAAAGAAAAGGCTTTCTGAGTTTGTTGCACTGAAAGCACTATACATAAGTTTGCTGTTAGCAGGTGGTGTCTTTCTCTGTGTGCATTTTCTTTCTTTTTCCAATTCCCTGAAATATGGTCTTTTAACGTAATCAATATTTCCTCATGCGTGGACATTTTTAAAAGTTGTCAGTGTGGCACTTTTTTTTTTTTTTCTTTTATGTCACCAGTTCAAATATAAAAACATAAAGAGAGATTGCTGTTTAAAATGAAAGAAAATTTAAGTAAATAAGTAGTGTAAGTTAACTGGCAATAGTATAGGCCTTCCTTTAAATATAATAATAATAATTTTAAAAAATAAAGCAAGATTGGAAATAAGTTGTTAAATTTGAGAGATTAAGATTTTGATACATCAGAAAGAGGCCTGCAGGACTGCTTCAAAGTTTGCAGATGTGAATCACAGGTTCATCCCCTCTTGTTTAACAAGAAGTATGAGCTTTCCTGAAGACCAATCCAAACGCCGTGCGCTTAATGCGCTGAGAAAAACAACACGCCGACCACCACCGACCGACACGAGGGGCAGACCCTAACTCACTCATTCATCTCTCTTCTATAGAAAATGTACTTGTAGCTGTAAAGTTGGTCGTTTTCCAGACGGTGTATTTGTTTATTTTTTCATATCGGATAACTCCCCATTCAAATCTGTGCTACTTTACTGAAAGAATAATTTAAGATTAACATGACAAAAATCCTGTTCGCTTACAGCGTTGTTAAATCCCTGAGGCACGGATGTGTGGTTGGCAGGAGAGTGGGAAACACGTCGGCCTGGCTGAGACTTCAAACTACCAAACATATCAGTGTGAAGGTGAGAAGACAATGTGTGAGTAAAAGTGGCTGTTGTCTGTTAAATTCAATACTTTTCCAGAAGTGCTGCAAAGTGAGTACTAAAGGCTTTGGTGTCGAGGCCGAATTCCACAGAAAAATCTACAAAGTCTGCGATGCCTCGCTTGTACACAAACATAGAAACTTCTGACAAGTTATTGATTATTTTTCAAAACTAGCAGAAGGTGCTCCTATATTCGGCATAGATCTAGCACAAAAACAGTTCTTAGTATAACGTAATTTAAGCTTGCTGCAGTTCACCAGATACGGTTGAACAGCTCTTGCATAAGAACTACAGCATGGTGTGTGTAGCGTGGCTGCGTGGAATTGCATCGAAACAAGACCCGTCTGGTGGACTTTAACTACGCCGAATAAACACGAGGTTACTTTTAATTTATTAAAATGTTGTCATTAATTTGCCTCACGTTTGGGCTTGTGCCATTAAGAGAGAGTGCAGGAAATTGCATAATTATCAATGCA
Source organism: Scatophagus argus (assembly GCF_020382885.2). NCBI lineage: Eukaryota > Metazoa > Chordata > Actinopteri > Scatophagidae > Scatophagus > Scatophagus argus. Next base: position 15,308,792 of record NC_058503.1, on the reverse strand, counting down.
ATTTGGAACGCAGCGAGGAACAAGTTAATCAGTTCCCCAAAAGATTTAAAAAAAAAGGTTTCCAGACTGCTGTCTCAGATAATGTATAGCATACAGATGTTGGACTTCCTTGCATCATGTTTGAGATCCGCTCCAACGTCTCTCTGCATCACACACCTACACAAAAGCTCACACATTGTGTGTTCAGAGTGGTGGATAGTTAGGTTAGGCCTATATCATATGTTTATATTTCTCTCATGAGTCTTTTGTAAGAGAGAAAAAGAGCACTACTGATGTCCACTGGCTCACAGCGGGTCACCAACGTAGGCTATATATTCACATATCTATCACACACACAAAGGATAGAAGAATGATCTGTCTGTCTCAGCATTCAGAGCACAATTCACGGTGGCCTGCAGTTTCAGCATGAAGTCCCAGAGGCTCACTGGTTGCCACCACTCCTTATTTCAAAGTTTTACCTTTGGTCTGTCCAAACCTGCTTCATAAAGAAAGGAAATGCATTATTCTCGTGTGAGATTTTGATCGTCATCTCCCTGCTCTCTTTTAACTTCTAGGCCCAGACAGCCCACCTGGTCTTGGAGGATGGCACAAGGATGAAAGGGTTTTCTTTTGGGCATGATGCCTCTGTAGCCGGGGAACTGGTTTTCAACACTGGCCTGGTGGGGTAAGAAGGACACATGCTGACAGAAGTAGAAATATATTAGACTTCAGACAAAATAGTGCACTTGAATAAAGTCTGATTTTAGGATGCCAAATACCAAAATATCAACCTTGTTTTTAGCTTGAGCACCTTGAATTTGAGTCAACATCATGACGATGTGCTTCTTCATCACATCACAATATTCAGGCATGTTTTGACATGATGTTTCCCCTGCTTTAGCTATCCCGAGGCCCTGACTGATCCCAGCTACAGGGGTCAGATCCTGACCCTGACCTACCCTATTGTAGGAAACTATGGGGTACCCAACACCCAGGAGCTGGACGAGCTGGGCTTGAGAAAATATGTGGAGTCAGAGCATATCCAGGTAGGAAACTTGGCATCGCCAGAAAGACTGAAATGCAGCTGCAGTGTGTTTATTACAAAGTCCTGCTTTTATGCTTTCATGTCATTCTGAGTGTTTGATTTGGTTTTTGTTTTTGATACTACAAGTTGGATTATAGTAATAGAAAATTTGGCAGCTACATCTATTAGTGTTCCCAAGAAGTACCACATAATTAGAGCTGAAAAAATAATTGATCAGCCAAATGGTGGATGAAGAGAAAATGAATCAACCGCAATTAATTACAGTTAAGAACAAAGTCTTTCTAGTGTCAAAGTGAGTCTGTTGGATTATGATTTCAATTGCCATGATTTTGATTTTACAAACATTCATTTAATCACTTTTACGATTGCTTTACATTGTACCTACAGTGTTGCCTTCATCAGGTCAAAATTTTAGCTTTTTAATATGTGTCTGTGATTTAACACATGGAAAAAAGTAATGACATCCCCATAAGCCCCAGTTGTAATTTGTTAGTGCTAATCAGCAAAGCTGTGGTTGATGTGCTGACGTTAGCATTTAGCTCAAAGCGCTACTAAGCACAGTCTCACAGAACCATCAGCAGTGTTATGGACTTTCAGCCTGTCATCTCTGACTAACAGGAGTTAGTAAATTTTATTTTGGGCTGAAATGCTAAAACTTCAGCAGTTTCATTTTTTCAACTGTAAATATTTGCTGGTTTGTAAGGGACTTAACTATTCTGAATATCCATGTACACATGTTTGTGTTCACATGTTTGTTGGTGTGATCTGCACACGCGCCTGCAGTCATGCAGCCGCAGAAAGCAACAACTACAAATCTTTTTACGGCTTGCGTTATGCTTTGGTGTTTCTAGGTATCTGGTCTTCTAGTTCAAGACTACAGCCATGAATACAGCCACTGGAACTCTGTCAAGTCTTTGGGACGATGGCTACAAGAAGAGAAGGTTGCGATTCAAATGAGCAAATATCTGGTGTAACCTCACAGTAGGACTCTGCTGCTGGTAAATCTACAAATTCTGCTTTCTTTCTTTAAAGGTGCCTGCACTGTTTGGAATCGACACCAGAATGCTGACCAAGATCATCCGAGATAAGGTGCTGGAAATACAAAGGCTGGAACTGCCACATCTTTTACAAATGGATTAGTTGTTCACCGTCACTTTGTGGTTTCTCCTCAGGGCACAGTGTTGGGGAAGATTGAATTTGAAGGGCAGCCTATTGAGATATCTGACCCCAACCAGAAAAACCTGGTAGCAGAGGTCTCAACCAGGGTAATGGCTGTACTCTATTATTGTTCTTTACATGACAACAGATAGACTTGGTGCAGTAAACCAAATCAGGTCATATTTTCTCTGTCTACACATGTTGTTAATTCGTGCTAATCTCTCTTTGATCCCCCCCCCCACCTCCCGCCACCAACTAGGAAACTAAAGTTTTTGGAAAAGGAAACCCAATAAAAGTGGTGGCTGTCGATTGTGGCGTTAAACATAACATCATCCGCCTGCTGGTTAAGGTGAGAGTTGATGCAGAGGAAGTTGTTGTTGAGTGTGCATCCTCATTACATTACACACTTAGAAATGATGTTTTAATGATGCAGCCCCAGATGAATTTCTCTGCACAAATATAGAAAAGAAGTCAGCACCCTGTTGCATGTGTTCTGCAACCTGACCCAGAATATCTGAGATGCTAATGTTCAGTCAAGCTCTAGAAAACAAACATCGTCCAGTATTTGCATCATTCAGCCGCAAGAGAAAGTGGTCCTTTGTTTTTTTAATGTGTCATTTAATGGTTTGTTATGTGTAATCTTCATGTTAGTTTGTAATTGGCTGTGATAGCAAGTCAGAAATGGCAGGCTGCAGCCTTCTGATGCAGTAGTCTGTTTATTAGATATGTTTAGTTTCTTTATTTGTCTGTCTGTGAGTGTCGACTGAATATTCTCATCTTTTAAATAACTGGTATTATTAATAATGGATAAATAACATTAGTAAACATGATGTAGTGATGTTGCTTTTTTATGGTTGCTGACTTGTGGGACAAAATGTGTCATTATAAATCTACCAGAAATACATTACCAGTAATGTCATTGTTGGAAAACCTTGGAGTTTTAAAGTTTTGACAAACATGCTCCGTATGTCTCTGTGCAGAGGGGTGCAGAGGTCCACCTTGTTCCGTGGGATCAGGACTTGCTGAGTCTAGAGTACGACGGGCTGTTCATCTCCAATGGACCAGGAGATCCGTCTCTGGCCAAGACACTCATCGACAACATTCGCAAGGTTGGACATGATACTGTTAGAATATTCTGAGCTTCAGAAGATTCAGTGTTACAGCTGTCCACGGGATTTCACACATTTTATACATAGGTTATATTTATGTCATATTCTACAGTGAAGCTCTCTAAATATTGTTTTCGTGTATTTTGTGCTGTGAAGGTGCTGGACAGTGATCGTCCTCAGCCAGTGTTTGGGATCTGTATGGGCAACCAGATCACCGCTCTGGCTGCAGGAGCTAAGTCATACAAGCTCCCTATGGGCAACAGGTGAACTCTTTGATAACTGATAAAGGCACAATATGCACACCTTTCAAGTATCCTATTGAAAATTTAAAGGGGCCCTGTGGAGCAGACAAATAAACACACATTTGCATTCAGTGTTACTAACTAAAACACATTTCAAATTTCCCTTTTCATAAAATATTTTCAAGGCAAAGTATATTAAATCCTGCATTGTTTCCATCCATGTGATCTAGTGTGCTTCCTTCTTCTTCTTACCTGCACGTTGCAGCTTATTTGTATTTCATCTCTTACTGCTTCTAGTTTGTCAGTGGAATCTCAACCTGCTCATGGAAGAAGACCTCCATTGCTCTACTAGAGGGCTAAAACTCCACAGGAAACCTTTAAACCTTGTTGTACAAAAACAGTTTTTGTCCCAAGTTTTTATCTGGTTTCAGAGATCATAAAACATCACCTCCTTTAAAAAAAAAAGTCCTAAATATGTGCTGTGTTTTTTTGCTTATCTGTGGGTCCCCAGAGGTCAGAATCAGCCGGTGCTGAATGTGATGTCGGGCCAGGCCTTCATTACGGCTCAGAACCACGGCTACGGCATAGACAGCAAGTCTCTGCCCCCGGGCTGGAGCCCACTTTTCATCAACGCCAATGATGGCACCAATGAGGTTGATTTCGCTCCTCGTGAAAGACTTTCACATTCTGAAATGCTAACAAATAAAAGTAGAATGCTATTAGCTTCAGTTTCCTTATACCCTGATGTCAACTCTGCACATTTTCCAGGGTATCATGCACAACACTAAGCCTGTTTTCACAGCCCAGTTCCACCCTGAGGCCAAAGGCGGTCCCACCGACACAGAGGTACTTAAAGACTTTGCCACATGAAGTACCCGCATGTTATAGAAAAGTTAAGTAAAGATATCTTTACAGGATGCAACTTAAATACAAGTTGAAGGCTTCCCTTGAAACATGACTCATGTAAATGTCTGTTATGAAAAAGGGCTTTTTCAGGAGCTAGTGAAGTCGTTTGTTTATATTGTGTGATATGTAAACCAGATATAGAGGTAAAAAAAACAAAACAAAAGATGGACTATATAAGCAGTTTCTACATTTCTACATCACTGGCTGTGAAAGGTGTCATAGTGACTGCTCCAGGACCACAGCTGTTCAGAAAGACCCCTCTCTTCCTGTTATTGTCCATGCAATAAATCGTTCTGTGCTACAGTCTCCACATGGCAGGCGAGGACTACAGTTCAAGTCCGGGTCAAGCTATGTTATAACCTCTGTCATATTAAGGCAGGATAATAAGTCTTGTCCTCTCTACCCAAACGTATGGCTGACAGCTCTGCTGGAGAATTCTTTTCTTCCACCTGGGTTTGACTTTTGTAGGAATCACAAAATTTTGCACCGCATTTTTTGCATAGCATGTCAGATGCAACAGGTGATGAGGTTTTGGCTCATCCAGGTACAAGTAAACAAATGTGATCTGAAGAATCAGCAAGTTTATAGAAATACATTTCACAATTAGTGTTAAATGTTAGTTCAATGCCAAGTATGAAACTGAAAGTGTGGCTCCTCTTGGTGCTGTTAATATATTATTCAGTGTGGGTATGTTTCATTTGTATTTGTTTCTACAGTTCCTCTTTGATGCCTTCATATCCCTGATCAAGAAAGGAAAGGATGCAAACATCGAGTCGGTCATGCCCAGGAAACCCCACATCCCTCCCAGAGCCCAGGTACAGCCCTTCAAACTGCAGCAGCAGGTTTTCCTTAAACTTTAAGAACAACAGGTGGTTGTAAGTCTGGAGAAAGTCGAGAGTTTTGGTTAATTTTTAGAAGATGTAAGCCGTTCTTAGACAATTTATCAAATGGGTCACTTTACAATGAAATATCAGTATGCAATGTTTTGGGAACCAGCCTGCATAACATCATTACGGTGATTTATAAGTGGAAAATATTTTCAGTAACTGAAATGATGCTCATTAGTTAGATGTCAAGGACTTAAAAACAATGAATGTGTCTGTGTTTAATGTTGCGCAGTTGCTTGTTGTTATTGTATTACATGCTGTTCAATACTGACTCTGTGTGTAAATGCAGGTGTCGAAGGTGCTCGTACTGGGTTCTGGTGGTCTGTCTATCGGTCAGGCGGGAGAGTTTGACTATTCTGGATCTCAGGCTGTCAAGGCCATGAAGGTAGAAAAGCTCTAACTATATTTTTTATGCTTCTGTGCATAAAACAAATGGGCTTGGTGCTATGTGACACTGACACTGAGTTTATTTTGATGTGTACAGAACTGAAACTTTTTCTGAAAACCCTCTGGAAACTTTTCATACACACGAAGTTTTAATAATTTGGTGTTCATACTACGCGTGTGGTACAGCAGCAGAAGCTGACGTGTAAGGCGATAAAGTTGGGGTTGAATTTCTTAGAGCTGCTTTGGTTTCAAAGTCCTGGTATTGTGCATGTTGTCACATTTAATAATATGGATGTTGTAAACGTGAAGCCAACACTTGGAAGCTAAATTTCAATCGATCATCTTCGTATGATGTTGCAGGAGGAGAACCTGAAAACAGTGCTGATGAACCCCAACATAGCCTCAGTTCAGACCAACGAGGTGGGCACCAAGCAGGCCGACTCCGTCTACTTCCTGCCCGTCACGCCAGAATTTGTAACCGAAGTCATCAAAGCTGAGCGTCCAGACGGCATCCTGCTGTCCATGGGTGGACAGACTGCACTTAACTGTGGTGAGACTTTCAATTGTTTGCCTCAATGTGTAGGAATGTTGGTTTTGTGTTTTTATATGTGGACATCAAGATGGAGAAAATTTTGTGTCGGGGATGGAGTCTCTGAGTGAGGAATTAACACTGACAGGACTAGAAAGTGTTTACACCAAATACACATGCAACTCATGAAGTTTATCCACTTTTCAACTAACTTGTGTACATCAGATGGTGTTTTTTTTTTTTTTCCAAATTGCCTGGATATTTAACCATGCATCTGTGTGGATTGTGTGGTGGTCAGGAGTTGAGTTATTCCAGCATGGCGTCCTTGAGAAATATGGGGTGAAGGTTTTAGGAACCCCAGTGGAGTCCATCATGGCCACAGAGGACAGACAGCTTTTTGCAGACAAACTGATGGAGATCAATGAGAAGATTGCACCCAGTATCGCCGTGGAGTCGGTAAGGGACCGTTAACAAGGAAAAAGGTTGTCTTCATTCCTTAAACTTTGCGAGACAAATACTTTATACATTCTGCCTATACAGAGTAGCTGAATTCGTCTTTACAGTCTAACATTGGTGCGCATCCTTCAGGTGTCTGATGCCTTGAAAGCGGCAGAGCAGATTGGCTACCCAGTGATGCTGCGATCGGCCTACGCCCTGGGAGGTCTGGGCTCTGGTCTGTGTGCCAACAAAGAAAAGCTGGAAGAAACTGCTCACAAGGTCAGAATAAATGGTGCTGCGTCCGCAGCTGCATATAATTACAGTTATAATTCTTTGTAATATTCTTCTCATTCCATATTACTGATCAAATTAGCAATTAAAAGCATTTTACGCACCCCTAACTTTCACTGTCAACCCTTTTTATTTTCATATTTTCCACCCATGTGTACAGTATTAACCTGAACACAGATGAAAGCTTTGACGTTGTTTAGATATGTTTCTGTGGTGCTCCGCCGGCAGAGGAACAGTTTGCTGTTGCTAAGCAACATTCTTTTGTGCTCGTCCAGTATCCAGCGTTACGTCTGACAGCTCAATTGTTTCTAATCCGTGATCACAGGCTGCCAAATGAACTGGCTGTGCAGTAGTGTGTCAGATAGGTGCATATTGTTAGGCAGGGCTACATGCTACTGCTTCACTAAGTGTTTATTTTTTTTGTTTCATTTGGACTTTTCAATGGCAAATGTTTTTTGTTTTGTTTTTTTCTAAATTAATACTTCACTACGTGTAACTCCTAGACAGTTTTTTTATGTGTTCATTCAAACTTATGAAGACCTTATATGTGGGTGTATTGAATTGTATTTTGTTGTTTGGTGCATTAAACTTATTTGTTAATGTTTCCTACTTTTGAAGACATATGTGTTACACAACACACTTTAGAAGAAGAAGCCATTGTCTCAGTATCTGTTTTTCATGTTATCTTGTGTGTAAAACCAATAACAGTGAGGTACTGTCTCATGTCTTTGAATACATTCAGGAAATGACTCTGCTGCAGTTTTCCGACGAATCACGTTCAGCATTAAGCGTTGGTAATAAATATTAGATCGTGGGCAGAAGATTGCTCAGTGGGCTTGTGGCTGTAAGCTTTCCAGTGGTAGCATTTACATTGCAGAGCCTTCGTAATGGATGATACTGCACAGCTCTTTATGCTGTGTAAATGTTACACACAGAATCTAAACTGATAATTTTCTGTATAGGCTCTGGCCATGAGCAGCCAGATCCTGGTGGAGAAATCTTTGTTGGGCTGGAAGGAAGTGGAGTATGAGGTTGTGAGAGACGTGGCTGATAACTGTGTCACCGTCTGCAACATGGAGAACTTTGACCCGCTGGGCATTCACACAGGTACTCACACATGTACCACTACTGCTGATGTGTCCTTCAGACTGCTGTGCTCTATTCTGTGCTGTTGTTTACTGTATCCTTCTCTGCTGAGTTTGATTCAGTCCTGTTTGCTTTTTGTGTTCTATTATCCACAAACAAACCTCTCAATCTCTCTGGGGAGCCTGCTTCAGGGTGAGCGTGTTTTCTTGTTGCTCTTTGCAGGTTGTTCACGTTGACCGCATTTTCTGTGTACCTGGATGTGGATGTATCAGTGTTTTTGACAGCTGTTGTACTAGTCTTATTTCTTTTGTCTCGCTTTTGTAGCTTAAGGAAGGCAGTGAGAATCAATACTTAGGAAGAAAGCATTAAGCCTTTGGGTTTGGTTCAGTTTTTATATCCAGTACTTGGATTGAAGTGTGTACCTCAGATTAGACATGGTTTCAGAGATGCTCTCTGGCCACAGAGCTTCTCCTGTAAAACAATAGATAAATGCTCTGTCGTGTTTGTCACTGATTTCAAGACCTGTTCTGAAATTATACAGAATTATAACAAGTTATAGACTATTTCCTGTTCCCTGTTTTAAATCCACATAAGAAACTTGCTGCCAGTGAGAGCAGATTTTCTTTTTTCACACTACAATACAGTGTATTGTGTTGGTTCACAGGTTCACAGACTGTTTACAGTTTTAAAACCTCTCTTCATCTTAACCCTTCCTTTTCATCTTCAGGGGACTCCATAGTGGTGGCACCGAGCCAGACACTGTCCAACGAGGAGTACCACATGCTCCGGGAGACGGCCATCAAAGTGGTTCGTCACCTCGGCATTGTAGGCGAATGCAACATCCAGTACGCCCTTCACCCATCGTCTCTGGAGTACTGCATTATTGAGGTTAACGCTCGGCTCTCCAGGAGCTCTGCTCTGGCATCCAAAGCCACTGGGTGAGAGAATACATGCACACAACACGTTGGAAACATTTGTATGGAGATAAGTCACTAGGCCACGTTTGTAAAGTGACATGATTCAGCAAAAGTTTGTGGAATTTACAATGGATTTTAGTAGCATCAAGTTTTTCGTGGATGATGTTAAAATCTAGATATTTCTTAAAAGATATAAATAAATTGCAGAGAATGGATTTCTACAGTTTTTTTAATAGATATGCGGTTAATTGGCTACGATATTCGTATAGCGAAAATCTGATACTGTGGCAGCCCAAAGATCACGATGTTTATTTGGTGCAGACATAAACCATTAGCTGACTTTGTGCTTCTCCGTGTCTTGTAGGTATCCCTTGGCTTTTGTTGCCGCTAAATTGGCTCTGGGAATCCCCCTGCCAGAGATCAAGAACGCTGTGTCGCAGAAGACCACAGCCTGCTTTGAGCCCAGTCTAGACTACATCGTCACCAAGATCCCCCGCTGGGACCTGGACCGCTTTCAGGGCATGTCCCACGAAATAGGCAGTGCCATGAAGAGTGTCGGAGAGGTGGGGAGAGGATCCATGGATAAACACTCGCTCGTCCACTTGCTCATTCACCATTTGTTATTCTGTCATGCGTTTCCCTCTTCTGGATTCAGGTGATGGCGGTGGGCCGGACCTTTGAGGAGAGCGTGCAGAAGGCCCTGAGGATGTGTCATCCATCAGTGGATGGCTTCGTGCCACGGCTGCCACTCAAGAAAGCCTGGGCTGACACCCAGGACCTTCAACAGGAGCTGGCTGTGCCCTCCAGCACCCGCATCTTCTCCCTCGCCAAGGTACACGAATGTTTCACAACATTAATAATGAACGCCACCTCCAATTTGCTCAATAAAGTCACGTCTTGAAGAGTAACACAAATATTGTCACAAAAAAAAAATCATGAAATGCTGAGCAAAATGAGTCCCCGGCCCGACTGTGTGTCTCGGTGTGAATGCCTAATTGTGTGGAAATGTCTTTGAAATGTTGATTTAGTTAAATAGATGCAGAGGAGTTATAATACCTGGAAAACACACAAAGTACAAGCAGTTTTTAATTATCTAGCGGACAGCACGGCCTTTTCAGACATGTTCCAATGTGGTGGAGAGTGAATCAAAATCACATAACCTGAAATCTATTTTTACCGGACTACTACAGCACTGTTAGCTTGCCTTCTTCCTCACAGTCAGGTGAAGGTGAAACAGCTCCTCTATAAGCACATGTAGACACAGGGATCAAGAGATGTCACACCAACTACTGCGAGGGGAAGAACATCCAGCACTGGATATGCTTTTATCAAAGGGAAGTTGTGTTAGGTTCAAGTGCTCCAGCTATGTGAGCTGGGCATCCTGACAGGTGAGATGCATTCGTTCTCTCAGATATTAGGGACTAATGACCCACATCTCATCTCCAGACAGTCGGACGCCAGCCCTTATGCCTTAAGGTGGTCAGCACAGTCACCATCCCTCTCAGCTAACTTCTCTGCTGCCCACAATTTTCACTCTGAATGCTACATTTCTTTACTGCAGATAAAAAAAAGTCAGCTAACAGCTAAGACTATAAGACACACCACCAATCCTCTTCAACATTTATGACACTGAGGTGTGACGGGGCAAAGGAAGAATATTATCAGAAGCAATTCTCAGATTTGTCGTTTTTTTTCTCTCACTGGTTTTGCAGAATCAACATTTAAAATTTAGCGTTCTTCTTTAATATTTGCTCTATGTTGTATGTCTTCCAGCATCTCTGAAACCACATGCAGTAAGACACTAAAACTGAAGACTGAAAGTCAAAGTAATGATGAGCAGCTGCTTATGGCAGGGTTTCACTGCATGATGTACCGACTGTTGAGTAAAATCCTCCCACACTGACCTCATTTCTGTGGACAGACATATAAAAATGATAAAACGTGTTTACTAAGCTGTTGTCACATTACAGCTCCTGCAGTAGATATTACTCATTCTTAGAGTAATAGTAGATATTACTGGAGTTCTTGAAGGAGTCACGGACAAAAACTGAAAATTTACAGTGACCGTCCTGACTGATCTTTCCCGTCCAGGAGCAGTTCACCGACTGATTTGTAACATGATTTTAATCGCACGCAGTTTATTATAGAATCTGTTGAAAGTTTGTGAAACCTATTTGATGTCTGCTTTCAGAGTTCTCCTGTAAGGGCCATGAATGATGAACATGACGATGATGAAAATAAATGTAACGCCCCAGTCTGTTTCATGTCTCTACTCTTAAGGCCCTCCACAGTGGTACGAGTGTCGAACAGATCCACCAGCTGACGGCCATAGACAAGTGGTTCCTGCACAAACTCCACAGGATAACACAGCTGGAGCAGCAGCTGGCAAACTACAGGAGGTAACACACACACACACACACACACGCACACACAGTTTGGTCAAACTAAGTTAGCTTTTGTTATTTTTATGTTTCTGTAACTGATTCATGTGACATAAGAGTTCAGTGGATGTGATTAACGACAGTCTGCAGGGACAACAAGGTTTCAGTCTGTTGCACCAAAGGCAGGCAACTCATACAGAATGATTTTACTGGATATATTCTAACTGTTTTACCAGTCCTACAGTCACTGTCGGTCTCTTCACATTGTTTCAGCCCTCCACTTTCTTTGTTTCCAAGGAAGTACTGACGCTTTGCTACAGACACGCCATTCACTGATAACACAACTGACCAAAACTCTGTGACAAAAACTGTACTTTTTGTTTTAAATTAATTAGATCTTTTTTTTATGTTACTTTCCCTTTCAGAACAAATTTAGTGTCATGTTTGTATCACAAAAGGACAAAAACACAAACATTTGTTCGGCCGCTACTCCGGCTTCCTCCCACAATCCCAAAAACATGCACATTAGGTTCATTGGCTACTCTACATTGGCCCTAGGTGTGAGTGTGAGAGTGTGTGGTTGTCTGTCTTTGTGTGTCGGCCCTGCGATTGACTGGCGACTGGCAACTGATCCCGCTTCTCGCCCGTAGTCAGCTGGGATAGGCTCCAGCTCCCCCGCGACCCTGACGGATAAGCGGTATGGTATGGTATGGTTTGGAGCAGGATCCTGACAACTTTAACAGCACACAGTAATCCACTTTATGAATATTGGTATTTCCTCCTGTTAAATATAGATGTGAACATATGTGTAAGTTCTGCATCCATAGCTTGTTTAATGGTTTTATAGCTACAAGTCTGTTTCTTGTCTACGCAGGACTGTTTTTTCAGTCTTGCACTCGCCCTGCAGGTTTTCCCGACTCATATGCAGCATTTACTTCCTCCCACAGCACTGTTTGTGTACCGAAGATCCCCCTGTCCCATTAACAAAGCTTCAGTCTGTGTCTGCAGGAATTAGAAAAGGATAAATATATTAGGACTTTGTTTTGTTTTTCTTAGACTGACAGAATCATCTTTCAATAGAAATGAAAACACAGCGGACTCCAGTCCCTTCACGTCTCTGTTGCTTTCTTCCTCGTGCTTCGTCTCGTCTCAGCTGTCTCCCTCTCTCTCTGCCCTCGGGTTCTTACCTGGTCAGCCACCGTGAATCTTCATGGCTCGGCCGCCAGTTCTCCTGACTCAACTGTTTAATAATTAATGGCTGGCCGTCTGGTGGGCGCCGGCTGCAACGCGCTGACACGTGGAAGGCTGTTGTAGTCTCCACCGCTTCTGGAGCAGGGGACATAGTGATGGGCACAGAGCAGTAGGCTGCTGCCAGACTGATGGAGCGTAGAGCTGAGAGCAGGTGGGCTTCAGGCTCTGCTGCTCAGCAGGCTCATTGTTTCTATGCATAGGAGTGCTGGATCTGCTAGTGCTATAGAAAGATTATGTGTCAATAGAGATGAAAAAAAATCCTTTCCAGAGAGAACATTTTATTCTTCATTGGTGGAGTCTTGTGAAGTATTAGCATTTCTTCGCAGAGTTAGATTAGAAGTAGATAGTTTGAAATGACAATGGATTTCTTCCTTTCATTGACTTTTTTTCACTGTGTTGTGAAATAGTTGTTAAAGTTAATTAATTGTGGCATTAAAAAATAGCAAGATATGAGCAGTTCTGCTGACAGTATTTCAGACTTTTGCTGCCATGACAAAAGATTTTGTTTGTACTGCAAGTCTGATGTAATTTGTGCTTTGGTAAAGTGATTCCAGAGACTTTCTCGTTATGTCTTTCTTTCTTTCCTATCAAATGATTGCGTCTGCTGTAATGTTAGAGTGTGGAACTCGTGTGAAGTTACAGGTAGTGCGAAAATGTAGCATAGTGCAAAAATAAAAAACATTAGTTTCTTTAAGACTGATACCTTTCAGAAATCAGCAGCAAAAGTTCAAGTGCCAGGTGCATGCCATATTTTCTTTGGGAGGGTCTGTCTTCGCCATGCCCTCAGGAAGATGACTTCTTCAGAGGTCCAAAAACCAAAGATAATCCCAATATTATGCCTGTACCATATTCCATATTCTGCACTGACATGTTGCTTTAAAATACAGTATGATCAGACATACTCATATAGACATAAACACACAAATCTGTTTTTTTTATGACTGATGGTGTCAGATTTTGCATCCGATACCAGTTATATTGTGGATTATGGATGCATCCTTTTCCAGGTTTCATCAGAGACAGGGTGCATACGAAACATTTTAATCCCTTCCAGACAAGTTTTGAAGTTTGATTAAACAAGGAGAAATCAGAATGTGAGAATGTGACACAACACCTGCATATTAGGACCGAGGTAATTGTGTATATAAGCTGTGTGCGTGGCCTGAATTACAATTAAACTTAGATTTACTCAGTTTGGAGAGCGATTATACGACACACAAACTTTGAAGGTTCAAACCTGGTTTAAGAAAAGAATAAACAAAACGAAAAGTGTGAAAATCCTGAAACATTTGAACTTAAGTTTCACTGTGTTTTGTAGGCATACTTTGTTTTTCTCTTACACACACGTAGTCTTAATTTGTATTTCATGTTTTATTTGCTTTTGAGCCTGTATGTGCATAAGTTAATGGGATGCAGAGGGTCTCCTTCTAGCTTTAAACTGCTCTTCCAAAGAGGATAATTGTACACAAGACAAAACGAGCTCTCAGATCAAATTTCTTTCCTTCCCGTGATTCTGACTCAGGGCTCTCTCAAGTTGTTTCTCAGCCCAGCCATGGGCAGGGGGGAGATAAAACACACTTAACATTTCCAATATTGTTATGCTACAAGGTCATAAATAATTCAGATAAGGAGGAGGGAGAGCAAGTCGTGGTTTAGCAGATATAAGAATTCCTTTGGTCTCTACCAAAAGTTAAAGGAACACCATGGGATTAATGGAAATAGTGCTTGCTCCTTATTAGTGGGAATTGCATGAGAAGATCATTATCAATGACACAAAAATCAGAAAGCAGCAGGAGACAATTAGCTGAGCTTCTTGTGTTTACACACGGTTAATTTAACATGTAGTTTTAATAAGCAGATAATGTATGTACTGGTACTATTTCATGGTGTCCAGTAACTGCATCATCACATCATCTCATGTTGCTGACTTATCATACTATTCGCTGTATTGTGGGGCAGTGGAGCAAATTCTAAAAATGCAAGGTAAAAGTAAAAAGATAAAATAGAGAAATAAATAATAGTGTCCCCTCACCTTTGTCCGTTTTCTTTTCTTTGCAATAAACTCCAGGGCTTAGACTTGCTTTTATCTGAGGTTAAAAAAAAGCAAAATAATTAAATTAAAAATAAATAAGTATAATTTTAATTCAGACTCATTTTAAAAATCATTTCATGCATGTAGCAGGAATACAGTTGTTTGAATTTAAGCAAGCAAATTGTGTTTTTCTTTTTAATAGGATGGTCCAGTGGCTCCACTTCAGAATCACTTCTTGATAAGTAACTTTATTTCTGCCACCATTTTTCTGTTAAACCTTGCAGCTCACATTAAAGTTTTATTGATTTAAAATGGGTTTGAAATGGCTGCACTTGCCAACCTGCTGCTCTGGCACCTTGGCGCCTTGTTTGTCGATGTGTTATTGATCGCTCTGAGGTGGGCCGCCCCCTGCCGTCCACACTGCTGGGTAGCAGAGCCTATCATGACCTGCTTGTTGGATTGACCCTCTTAGTTCAGTGGACTTGAAAATACACAGATGAGAAGGGGCCACCGATGGAAAACACTGCAAAATAAACCCACTGGTCAGTTTTATTTATCTATTTCAGTAGGATTCTTTATCCTCACAACCACATTCATGTCAGACATGTTGTGCATTAAACTTTTAAGCTTAGATAATAGATGATTGATAGACTCAGTCAATCTGAACTTTGCAGTTACCAGAATCTGCAGGTACTAAGGGAGGTTTGGTTATGGACCAAATTGTTGTGTTGTTCTAGTCCAAAAATGTTCAATTAGCAGCTGTTACCGTGGACAAAGTATGGAGTTCTGAATGGTTAAAGAGCTCTTTAATTAGCATGACTTACTGTCTGCTCCCACAGTGACACAGTGCCCAAGGGGCTGCTGCTGAAGGCAAAGCAGGACGGCTTCTCAGACCGGCAGGTCGGTCAGATTCTGGGTTCCAGTGAGAGAGCAGCCAGAGAGCTGAGACTCAGTCATGGCATCAAACCCTGGGTCAAACAGGTGAGCAGGAACCTCTTGGAGCTCCCAGCGTAGGCCAGATAGACAGACAGATAGATAACTGCCCCTCTCTGGTAATTACACACAGGGGAAGGAAGGGGTTAATGGTTAAGATTATCATACACTGTCTTTCTACCTCATACAGTATAGGAGGTTTGTCCAGGTTATTCTGAATCCACAGGTCAAAACACTTTGATTCTTGTTCATATCATTTCCTCACTTTATATTTACATTTTTAGAATTACCACTAAATAACTTTTTTTTCTGCTAAAGAAATGTTTAGATCATTTAAATTCCAACATTTGCCTGATGTCATCTCTTTACCCCCTTCCCTTATTTTTAAAAAATATTTTTTAGACAACAGAGTTGTTTTGGTTAGAAAGAGTAAATCTTTGTCTATGCAGGCTACTACTGACTTCATAAGGAAATAAATTCATTTGATTTTGGTCTTTTTTTTTTGGATGTGCATTAATTAACAAAAGTAAAAGTAATACCACAATGGAATGATATCTATCTAAATATTCTAAATATCCTGCATTTAAACATTAACTAAAGTGAATGTACAAGCATGAAAGTGTGTATGTGAAGCATGAAAATGTACTTGTGTGAAAATTCTCATTTCAGTGTTCAACTCCTGTCGCGTAAAAGAAAAAAGATCTTATTAACCTTCACTTTCTCTGACCCCTCTCAGATTGACACCTTGGCAGCAGAGTATCCAGCCATGACCAACTACCTGTATTGTACCTATCACGGTCAGGTATGTGGTCTCTTCGATATGAGAAAAGAAAAAAAGTTTCAAAATTAAACATTTTACTTTGTCATGAAAAACTTAAAAAATTAATTGTAAAATGAGTGTTTTTGCTGTGCTTAAGAATTGCTTAAGTCTACAAAAGTGCATCATTAACAGTGTCTCTAGTGATTTAGTGATTCGGTGATTTATCCAACCCATCAGGAGCATGATCTGGACTTTAAAGACCAGGGAATTATGGTTCTTGGTTGTGGGCCCTACCACATTGGTGAGTACAACAATAAGCTTTCATTCAGGGGTGGGCAGTCTGAGGATTTTAGCCCTTCCTGTCAGCTAAGTTGCAATATTAAATATTGTCTTATTCCCATTTCCAAACCTAAACCTCAATGACTAGCAGATCTGCATCTTGCTAACAAACCAACAGAGACATAAGACCAACTAGACATCTATGTTTGATCGGACAAATGACTTCCTGTGGCCCTTTTTTGGGCGATGTACTGAAGCAATGCAATGTGGGTTATAGCTAGCGACATGGTGGATGAGGAGCTTTTGCCAAAAAAAGACTGCAATCTTTAAGGCAATATTGTGTTTTAACAGTGAGAATTCATTTGCTATTTCAGGTCTGGTTATACAATCTGTCCACACTGCAAAGTACAAGTAAGAAAAAAGATCACAGATTAGATCATGATAAAATAATTAAAATAAATGATTTTTATGGCTAGATCACCCATTTTTTGTTTTGCTGATTACAGTATATTAATAAACAAATGAAACCATTGCTGAAAAGCCAATGCATTCAGCGTATGCGTATCAGCTCCAATACAGTGCTGTCACCCAGTAAGCAAAAGGCTTCATAGAAAATTTGGTATTGCACTCACGCAGTTGCCTACTTGTTATGCTCAATTCCTGTTTACGGTCAACATATACAAACTCATCGACTCTTCGATCCACCAGGGAGCAGTGTTGAGTTTGACTGGTGCGCAGTTTCCAGCATCAGAGCATTGAGACAGATGGGCAAGAGGACAGTGGTGGTCAACCATAACCCTGAGACGGTCAGCACTGACTTCGACGAGTGTGACCGCCTTTACTTTGAGGAGTTGACCCTTGAACGCATCCTGGACATCACTCAGCAGGAGGTTGGGACGAAAATGCAAACATGACATTTCTAATTTGACAAAATTCAAACAAAATAAACAAATGGCCTGTATACATCATCCTTTTCATCATGGAAAAGATTTTTGTATTGACACCCAATAGAATTCTACCCCCCACTTAACACCAGCTGCTGAGCCTATCTCAGCATCTCTAGACAGCTGGGAAATCTACCACAGGTTTATATTACTCATAATAACTAGTTATATATTCACATGTATTGAGTGGAATATAATTGATCAATTGCAGGGCAATCAATTCAAGACTACCCTTAGGCAGATAGGTATTGATCAGGTACACAGTACATATAAATTAAGACAAGGAAATCAATCGAGTCAGTCAGGTCAGAGGTAGGGAACACTAATGGAATCTGGGAATAAAGAAAAAAAACAACAACAAAACAATATTTGAGCAATACTGGCACACAGCATACATATGATGGCATAATAAATTCTCAGACTGAAGCTTTCTGTTTTTTTTATGTGACTGCACTGCTCAAGAATAATTCTTCCATTTAAAGACAGCATGATCACGACTTATGATCATGGATTTTGCATAGAGAAGACTTTCACAGTGCTGAGGACAATTCCCTGCTCAGAGTGGCATGGGTCAGTCATAATCCACAATATCCAAAACTTATTAAGTAATTACTAATCTAAGAAGCTGGTGAAGCATGCAGCTTTCCTCTGTCTCATTCTCTGAGATGGTATTGGCCAATGAAAGCCAAACAAAAGCCCTCTTTCTCTCCTTGTCTAACAGAAACTGTGAAAACTGTGAATGAGTCTTAATTGGGACATCTATTATGCAGCACTATAGGCTCATCTAAGATTTAAGAGTTTCAGGACGTGCAGGTACAGGTGTGTTGATTTTTTTAAAGGGTTTTCTAGGTTTATTGACCTGTCTGCAGGACTTGTAAGTAGCATTATTTTCCTTACTGATTATATTCTTAGGTGGTCATTTTGCAGCTGTTACATTCTCTGATAAAAAGTGGATTTTTAGTAGATTTTTTTTTTTCTTACCAAGACCATGGAAATGCCTTCTTTATACTTTCTTAAAAATCAGTAGAGTAAGACTCATGAATGTGCATTGGTTATAATACATTTCCACAATACACAATTCTCCTGTCTAAATTAATGAGAACACCAGTGCAAACTCAAATAACAACAACAAAATGACTAATTGAGACTTGACATGAGACTTTCATGACTTTTCTCTATTTTTAATTAAGATGTGATTTCACATACATGACCACCCCTGATTATATCTGTGTAGAATGGTATATGTATATAATGGTGCATAATTTCCTCGGTGGTGTATGGAGCCTAGCTGACCCTTAAGACTGCTGTGATTTTCTGTGTAGATATTAGTTAGCACCCGTGTTGCGTTGTTATGTTGTGTTGAGTGTTTGCGTACTAATGTCCATTGACTTTCCCCTGCAGAGGAATTGTAATCCAGTTAAAGTTGCGATGGGATCAGAGTGTGATTAAGCGTTTGTTTGTTCGGGGTGATAGCATTACCATCAATCCCTCTCTCACAGCTACAGTCCCCTCCTGCTTTCTCTGTGTGTTTGTATGTGTGTGATAAATATGGCATTAGGGCATGGAGATAAACCCTGGACAGGAGCAGGAGAGCAGGCCCATGAATAATGAAGAGATACAACCCGGCATTGCCATGGAAACAGCATCCCCTCTGGATTAGTGAGACAGGAAAAGGGGGTTGCATGCTGTTATTAAAAGGAACACACAAGTCTTTCACACACTCCTTCTCTCTCACACACACCGTCCGTGGTGATAACTAAGCCCATGGCACGACCGAGATCAACTGTTTCTGTTTGTCTCATATTTTCACTGTGTGATCAGTGGCCAGAATAATTGGAAGTGGTCACAGGTTTCAGACTGTTAATCTTGGCTGATAGGCCTCTGGCAGGAGGTCCAAGGCTTGACAGAGTGCCTCCCCTTCTCCTGTCCTTCCACTTCTCATTCTTCTATTCTACCTGCTGTTCTATGCTCTTTTTTTATTTAATCTTGCACATTCTTCTTTTTCCATCCTCTCCTTTCCAGGGTTGCTCCGGCAGTATTGTGTCAGTGG
This sequence comes from Scatophagus argus, assembly GCF_020382885.2. NCBI lineage: Eukaryota > Metazoa > Chordata > Actinopteri > Scatophagidae > Scatophagus > Scatophagus argus. Next base: position 15,289,188 of record NC_058503.1, on the reverse strand, counting down.
GAGGCCAGATACCCAACAACCTGGCCGCCCCACTACACCTGAACGGGGTGAAGATTCTGGGGACGAGCCCCTTGCAGATTGACCGGGCTGAGGAGCGCTCCGTCTTCTCCAGTATACTAGATGATCTCGGGGTAGCCCAAGCCCCATGGAGGGCTCTCAGCTCCCTGGTAAGAAGAAACAAATAAATCATTGATAGTAGGGGCAATAATGGAATATTGTAGCACAATAATTTGCTGCTGCACAAGCTACACTGTATGGGCAAAAGTATCAGGACACATCTCTTTATTATTGAATTCAGGTGTGGTATGGGGCTGTTTATCAGGGGTTGGGCTCGACCCCCCCACTTCCAGTGAAGGGAAATCTTAATGCTTCAGCATACCAAGACATTTTGGACAATGCTATGCTTCCAACTTTGTGGCAGTTTCCAGCATGACTGTGCCCCAGTGCAGAAAGCAAAGTCCATAAAGACATGACTGGATGAGTTTGGTGTGGAAGAACTTGACTGGCCCACACAGAGTCCTGACCTCAACCCCATCCAACACCTTCGGGATTAACTGGAACAGAGATTGTGAGCCAGGCCTTTTGGTCCAACATCAGTGCCTGACCTCACAAATGCTCTACTGCATGAATGGGCAAAAATTCCCACAGAAACACTTGAAAATCTTGTGGAAAGCCTTCCCAGCAGTGTGGAAGCTGTTAGAGCTGCAAAACTGTCTGTGTACTTAGAATGTAATGCCCTTGCTGTTATAATGATCAGGTGTCCCAATAATTTTGTCCCTATAGGGTATGTGAGTGAAGGAACAGTTTTTTGATTGGTAAATCACTTGGTAATCAATGTTCAGCTGCCTTGACAGCTCATGTGTTTTTACAAACATTTAAAAAACGACTTCCATGAATAACAGTATCAGGGTTTCCTCCAGAAAATGAGTTGGCAGTAGCTTTGAGCTCAGATGCATGGAGAATATTAGTCCAGGCAAATGACATTTTCTTTTAAAAGATATTCCAATCTTGGTCATTTTCATGCTCTGATTTGGTTTCCTGTACACATGGGTCTGCTTTGAGAAAATCCAACATTTCTATTTTGCACAGAATCAGAAATCATATTGTATTGTAAAAATTAAGGTGTAACCTAAAATGACTGAATGAATTTTGACATATTTTATGCTTGCAGAGGAAAAATAAGGAAATTTATGCCTCAACAATGCATCGAACCAATTGTATCAAACCATTGCCTGAAGGTCTCTCACACACAGGAGCAGTGGGCAGCATCAAGCGCCCGGGGAGCATATTGGGGGTTAAGTGCCTTGCTCAAGGGCACATAAGTCGGCTAATGGAGTGGGGGAGCTTTTGTCAAATTAATCACTCCACCACACTCAAATTTTTCCTGCCCATCCGGTGGAGGAATCGAACCAGCAACCTTCTGATCACAAGCCGCTCCTCCAACCTTTAGGCCACGGCTGCCCCATATTTACAAATGAATGTTTTTCATTTTGCTTTTGCCTCCCAAACCAAACCCAAACCCAACACACGGCATCTCATCGACCCCACAACCTCACATCTGTCTCTACAGCTAAACTCGTTTCATTATCTGTAGAACATACTTCCTCACAGAGACACTGCGCCACATTGCTTACTCTTTCATCTGGCGTTTTTCTCGTGTTTGGCTCTCTCAATTCGCTCACGGCTGTATCAGAATGAAGCACTGGCAGACCCCTCTGCGGAACGTGTGGAGCACTGAAACATATCTACAGTAACCCGCTGAAATATGTCTCTTCCATTACCGTTGCTCATGTATTCACTTACCACAGAGGAGCGATTAGCCGACACACACAGATAAAGTTCTGTGTCTCTCCAGAGTCCAGCTGCATATTCTATTTCCCTGTTGATGGTGGAGAAACTGTTCGTTTTTATTGGGCTGGAATAACTCCAGCAGAGCCGTGGGGAGACGGTTCTTTTGCGTCTCTGGGAAGCTATTTTGTGTTTGTTAATGGTACTCCACCTGGCGAGCAGTGGGTAATGATGGAGGGGGATGGGGGGGGTGGGCTATACACGCAGAGAGACGGAGAAGAAAGAAAAAGCAATGATGGTAATGATGATGAGAAGGAGGAGGACACACAGCCATTCTCTCACTGCTAGACTCCTTTCACGAGTTGAATTGAAGCCCTTCTTTCTGACTGTCGGAGCACTTACACTCTCCATTTTTTACTCTTTTGTTTTGTTCTGCGTGTGTGTTTGTGTGGTTCAAATAAGAATGGATAAAAATGGGGCTTGCTGTATGAGAGCATTGTGAGTGCGAGGATGAGGATGAGCACAAACACACACACACACACGCACACACCTTTGATTTGATATTGATTCTTTTATCTCAAGTTTCAAGAGGCTCTAATCATACAACTTTCTAACATCGTACAAATTGCTTAATGATAGTTAGGCGCAATTTGAAATAATCACAGCTCGGGTTACAGACTGGTGGTGGGTGATGGAGGTCATAGATAAACCAAATTAGTGTGATCCTTTTAAAACACTTTTACTACTTTACTTAATACTTTTACTTTTTTGTTAAAAAATACTTTGTTGAACTACATACTTTTTTTTATCTGCTGAAGCATTTCTTTAGTTTTTCTGACATTCTGAATGCATAATGTATATTTTTCTTTTCAAAATGATGTACAAATACCTCAATTTTGACCATATTTTACTACTTGCATATCTCATCTGGACACTGCAGAATCTCGGAGTAAAACACAATGTGTACTTTAAGTTTAGTGCCACCTCATCAGAACTGAACATATGTGCTTTTGTTGTCTCCAAAGTGTGATGGTATAACCTGATTGATTTCTACCATCATTATCATGAGATGAAATGCTCTTATCCTTTTCAGAATGATTAAAAAAAAGCAATGATCTGCTCTGATTTTCTCTCCCTCTCGCAGGAAGATGCCTTTGCCTTTGCCAACCAGGTAGGCTACCCCTGTCTGCTGCGACCCTCCTATGTTCTCAGGTAAGTTTTAACACACATCAGTCAATACACACTGATATTACAGGAGGTGAGATTATTGTATCAGTCAGTAGTCACTTAATCATGAACACAGTGGCTGACTTATAGTTAAACCTTAATCAGTGACAAGCACATTTTATGTTTCTTGTGTAGAATCTGATATAAAGTGCAAGGGAAAATGATCTTTACAGAATTTGTTTTCCTATGTGAAATTTCTAGCCAATTTAAGTAAATTAACAAATACAGGGCAGAAAACAGTGTAGTTCTGGTTGGGTGAAGCGTGAAAGAAAACAATCAATTGACTTTCTTAATAACTAATTCACAGACTTATGGCTAAAATACCATTTTGAGTTATGATGATTAATGAACTTTACTCCACGGCAGCTCAATTCAAATTTGCAGTGACACTTTTGTCCAGCAGATGTCGTGATCAGACCCTGTATTCAGCAAGGTTTTGTCACTCAGAGTGGGCTTGCTCTTAAGGGAGTTTGGGAGACTTTTTATGATTTTACATGCAAGCTGTGGTGTTGTTTTAAAAGGGAGTCTGTCTGTGCTTGTCAAGCACCATGGAAAACTGTCATGCCCTAGGTCACATTTAAAACTACCAAATATCAAATTAATTTCACTCGGCAAAGGGATATCGACAGGTATTTAAGTATCTCAGTTGATGGTGAAGTATCCATAAACTGATAAAATAGAACAACGGTGTAGGTTGGATTATCAATTCATCGATACTCTCCTTTTCCAAACACGCACTGATGAACCATAGTTAAACAGTACATCATCAGTCTAACATTTGGCACAATACCAAATCTCACTACTAACATACATAAGTCATTACTCATCGTCACCTGTTAGCCTTCATCTCCTTCTCTGTCTGAACTACGACACATCTGGGTTGCTTCTGTAACCTGATAATAGACAGAGGCATCCCATCAGTGTGCAAATGCATTAATGGCACAACATAGCATATCACCAAATTAGCCTAACTTCCAAGAACACACACACACATATACATGTTAAACCTCTAAGACTACAGGACAAAATGAAAGTCTGATATGACACGTGTGACAACTTACCTTTGCAGATGCACACTAATGGCAAAACAAATGAAGTGTTAGTATGAGGATGGAGCCTCCATCACTTAGCCTACATGCACATTTAGTTGATGGAGCTTTGGCACCGAACCAGATGCAAGTACAGCCTCTCACTTGTTAGCAAGAAACAGCAAAGCGATTTCATATTTGTTTGGGGAGGCGAGACTCCATTCACTGTTTGTTTACCTAATGCACTGATTAGACACTGACAGACAACAGCAGTTACATTTTTTAGATGGAAACTGTTGCTAGGGACAATTCAGTAGTCTCTGGACAATGGTAGGCGTCGCCAACAAATTCTACACTCGATATAGAGTTTGTTTATTATGTATACATTATCCTTGCTGGATACTGATAATAAGGGAGATTCTCCTCTCCTCTACAGTATCAGCGCAGGGTGAACTCTCTCTGATCTTTTCCCATCCCCAAAGCATTTTCGCCCTGATGTACTTAATGGTTTTTGAATAGATAGACGCTAAAAATTTTCCTCCTTGTCAGATTCATGCTTCATATTTTTTAGGCCAGTGAAATGTACACACATGCAACAAAATTTACAAAGTTTGAAGTATTTCGCCCTTGAACATGTTCTTGCAATAACTTTAAGGGAAGATTCTCACAACCCATATCTCATTTGCATTCTTAAATCTGCCATTTCTTATGCTTATGACAACATTTAGTCAGCAATATAATTACTATGACATTACTGTGACGCTGCCATCCACAGATGTGCAGTTATGTGCATAAGCAATCAAAGTGGTTTTCAGCAAATCCACTTTTGTTGTAATAAAATCGCTTTCAAAATGTCAATCCAAAGCTTTTACTTAGAAACGGCCTCATTTCTTCATTGTTTACAAGTGCTGCAAAAGCTGATGTTGGCAAGACAGGCTGAAATGCAAATGCACGGTAGTTCTGGGAAATTTCTGTAAAAGCAAAGCTGTGTGGGTGAGAAATGTCCAATACACATCTAAGTAATGAACACAAGCACGAAAAAAAAATGTACCTTGAGTCCAGGAAGTGCTCCCACCTTTGCATTACGACACCTTGGTTCCTGTTAAAATTTTCCCCCTCTTGGCAATCTGCAGACAGGGAACAAGGGCTCAGTCTTCTTCAAGATAACATTGTCATCAAAGTCATTACTTTTAACTGCCCGCTGGTAGAAAATTCTAACACTATTTTCAGGAAAATTAGGTTAGATATTCAGAATACTTCTGTGACAGATACTATCATCACTATTACTAATACTTATGCATCTGCTACCGCTTCAGGTGTTTAGACAGCAACTAGCTAAGCTAGACTGAACAACATTATTCCTGTAAAAGGCTTTCCGTGGCATGCTGATTGAGTTTTCCTCAGGGACCAACACTTGGCATATAATCTTTTGTTTTTGGGTTCATGTGGAAGATCTTAGAACAGTCATGCAGAAACTCGGCGACATCAGAGTCGGGGATATGCCTGAATGTAAATGCATAACTCTGAAGGGTCAGTATACTTTTGGGGGTTCGACATATGTCTGCCTCAGAGCAACAGACAGCAAAGGAATAAAGATCTGACCCAAGCCTGTGGCATTTCTCTGTCCTGTTTCCCTCCACCCCTCAAACAGGAGGATAGGCCAGCTAGCAGTCTGAAATCAAAAACAACAACAACCACAACAAAACTAGCCTAAATCTGTTGTTTTTTAATGACTAAGTTTTGAACTCTTTTTCAAGAGCCTGGAGTGTTTTTCGACCTAAATAGCAGCACTTCTCTCTGTCTCTCTTTATTCTGACTGTTTCCAGACCTTGTTCCCGATGGTAACAGTGATGCAACAGAGAGATAATGAGTGTTTTGAACGATCATTTGAAGCTCGTATGTTCTCCTGTTAGCATCCTTCTCTTCCTCTCTTGTGGCCTTTTGTTTCCGCTCCCTCACTCTCGCTCTCTCTCTCCTTCTTCTTCTTGCATTTCACCAGTGGCTCTGCAATGAACGTTGCGTACGGAGAGGAGGAGATGAAACGCTTCTTAGAAGAGGCCACTCAGGTGTCCCAGGTGGGATCAGTGTTAACTCTGTGTGTCCAAGCTGGCACATTTGAGAGACATATTGCCTCCATACATCACATCACTTTTTACATCAAAATTTCTTTTTTTTTTTTGCTGTCTTGTGTTGTATGAACATGTTAGGACAAGTGATCTCTCACTACATCACTCACACACACACACACAAACACACATACAGACACTCTTTTTCATGTTGTGTTCTCCCTCTGCTTTCAATTAACTAATTCTACCAGCTGTCATGGCTGTTGGCTAGTACTGTGTGCACATCTCCACTTCACTGAACGCCCAGGTGGCTTGGGGGCACCTGGACCCTCCAAGGATCCCTGCTTGGGCCTAGAGGCATACACATAGACACATATCACACCTGTAGAGCAACATAGCAAGTCTATTAAATGAGGCTTAGCAGATTTAAACAAAGCAATAATGAAATATTTTTTGGGCTAAACTATTTGAACAGTGATACTTTTTTTTTTGTTTTTTGTTCTGCATTCCTGCACTTCAGTTCACCATGTGCAAATTGGTGGCCTTCAGCTTTAATTTAAGGGCAGTAATGTACACATCAGATTTCTTCTCGTCCCCAGAGTCATATTTCTCTTTTGAGCCGCTGTACATCACGTCCACGTTGTATCCTCTGTTGAACAACAACTTCATTTCAGATCCAGTGTTCTGCAGCTCAGTGTCTGAAGCTGACACACACACACACACACAAAAAGCAACAACCCTGTTCAGTCTGGGTTATTTCATCTTTGATTTACTGACAGAGTAACAACCCTGTTGTCTTTCCCTCCAGGAGCATCCGGTGGTTATCACCAAGTTTGTCCGCGGTGCCAGGGAGGTGGAGGTGGATGCTGTGGCCAAGGGTGGCAAGGTGAGACAGTACTGGCATGTACAGTCCAGTGGTATGAGTGTTTGCCTGACTGTCATTAATACAAGTGTGTTGCCACCCTGTGTATATGAAGAAGTCAATGCACCAGAGATATTACTTCCTTTAAAAAGTGTGGTTTTATTTAAAATATGCCTTTATAGGAGACTATAGACGTACATCATGTAACATAATGTTGCAAAGCATACAGCAACAGCATAACACCCTTAAAATTAAATAATTAATTATTTGTTGCTCTTTTATTAATACTGACATCCTGTTTGACCATATTTTCATTCAAAATGGTGTCATTGTTATTCATCCCTGTAGCATCCATTATTTTTCATTTTAAATGGAGAGGTAGGACAGATATTCTGCACAGCAGATGAATAAAGTGAAAGTAATCTCATTCATCTTCTGTGAAAAGACATTACAGCCCAGACAGATCTGATTGGGAGAACGTAATGCATTAAATCCAAAATGCAGGAAAGTGGGGATACTAAATGAATTTTTCATTTTAGATTAGATCAGTTTAGGGTGTTCCCTTGATTTTTTTTTATCACAGTGCACAGCTTAACAGGGCTGAGCTCTTAAGTGGGGGAAATAATAATAAGAATAATAAAAAAAAAAACAATTTCAATTTTTCTTGCCCACTTTTGGAAGACATGATTGGTGAAGGAAAAGATCTTTCCAATATGACACAAAACAGATATCAACAAATTAGTCACATGGAAGTTGAAAAAATGCAGGTCTGTTCTATTTGTCCAATGTAGTAATACAGTTCAGTGTTGATTTAAAGTCACTGGGTCACATGACATGGAGGCTGTTGAATTATTTTCTATTCAAATATTTATGTAAAATGAACTGCACAACAGCAATCAACTACGTAAGCTTCGTAAGACCAACTTTGTAGTATTTTTCTAGCATAATTTTCACATGAGCAAGTCAGAACAAAGGCACTGAAAATTGATTTTGTGTTCAAACAGTAACACTTACTGCTAATGACGGGTGCAACAGAGTAACAAGATGCTGCTGGATCTGCTGTGAGGTCCATTTACTTTCAGGGAAAACACTGATGGCAAAATGAAACAACTCTTGTTCAGCAAAATGTTTTCATATGTGTTTGACGTGAACCAGATTTGTCCAGATTCTTATATAACATACTGAGTCCCAACACTGGCAAGGAAAATCTGCCTTTTAACAGGCAGAAGCCTGACGTGTGGGTTACTGAAACACATTCTGGTAGAATTTAGGAAATCGCAACAAGAAACAAATGAGCCACATTTAGTAAGGTTATAGAAAAAGTACTTTGCAAAATTAGATTTTGACATGACTCCTGAGTCACACCTCGCAGACGGCCAATCCTTTACAATAAGCTCAGTTTAACTTTTAAGAACTTTTATAACTATATAATTGTTAGAATTTTAAGTTGCGATAGGCAGCAGTAGCACTAAGATACCTGTCCTGGATGCCCTGTCTGTTTCTCCATTGTTTAAGCTGTGGGAGTCATTTCAAGGGTGTCAGTTTGAACGTGGTCTATTCAGTGGTATGGTAGATTTTCTCTCTCTCTCTCTACTTTCCCTGAATGCAGCCCCTCCATTATCTTAAGTATCACATTAACAAGCTGTCCATTCACTGAATACCAAACAGGCCTCATTATGGCCAGGCTGCATGCGTGCGTGCGTGTGCGTGTGAGTATATGTGTGGGAGGGTGGAAAAGTCAGATAATACGTATTAATTACAGACTCTATCTGAAGAGTGCTAATGAATGTTGTGGTTAGCAGCAGTTTAAATGGGCTAATGACACGGCAGCTCATTTACACGCACGCACACGCACACAAACAGAGTTGCTTGGTGATACAAATCTCTTTCCCTGTGATATGTCAGAAGTTATTCTTTTGACACAGATCCACGTGCACTCTTTCTTAGCTGGTCGGTCAACAAATGCAGGCCTTTTGTCCTGAACAGAAGGGTTGACTTGATTCCGCCAAATGGCACAGTGCAGCCTTGTCTCACAATTGTTGACACTGCATTTTTGTATGCTATTTTGCACTGTGACATAATAGATATAAACACAGGATGTCTGGATGCCATCTGCCTCATAGTCTGAAAAATTCTCATCAAAGAACAGACCAAAGTCGCAACATTTGAGTTGCACTGAGGAGGGATTTCGGACGCTCATCTGAGATCTGATCTGCATGTTAACACTGCTTGTGTGATGCAATAAAAACTCTGTGTCTGTCCAGGTTCTGGTCCATGCCATAACAGAGCACGTGGAAGATGCAGGGGTACATTCAGGAGATGCCACCCTAATGCTGCCAACCCAGACAATCAGCCAGGGAGCACTAGAAAAGGTCAGTTAAGTCACTGTCAGCAAATCATATTAGTTATTTTATAATTTATTTCATGACCCAACTGATAGTCCATTTCTCAGCTGTGTGTATTTAAACCACAATGTACAATATGCAAAGAAGAATTCTGTTTGTGCATGTCTCACATGTGTTGCTGTGTGTGTTCTTTTTGCATCTCTCAGGTTAAGATCGCCACCCGCAAAATCGCACAAGCATTTGAAATTTCGGGGCCCTTTAACACCCAATTTCTGGTTAAAGGCAATGATGTCATGGTGGGTAATATTTCCGTGGAGTATGACTAAATGATAGATCGGCATTTTCACACCCGGTTGCATCAAATGCAGTTCATTCGTAAAGTGAAATCACCTTGTGTTGAAATTTATGTGGATTCTATGATCAGTGTTGCCTTTTTGATGAGTGAGCTACAGTACACATGGAAGAAATATGTGAATATATAATCTGTTCATACAGTATGTGTATGCATGGGTAATTTACATATCTGCTCTGGGTGTGTTTATCTTGATATTTTTTTTTTAGTATTTGTGTTGTGTATCCTTCTAGGTGATTGAATGTAATCTGCGGGCATCGCGCTCCTTCCCTTTTGTGTCAAAAACGATCGGTGTGGACTTCATTAATGTGGCAACCAAAGTGATGGTAGGAGAGCCTTTGGATGAGGCCAGCCTGCCCTCGCTGGAGAACCCCATCATACCTGTCGACTTTGTTGGCATCAAGGTGAGAAGGGAAACTAAAATAACCGTTAAAAGCTGGGCGCTTTGTGACTGGATTTCTTCACACTCTATTCCCTTTATTTAATGCCGAGTTTTTATGCAACACAGAGAGAGAACAGATGGATTTATGGATAAAGAAAAGTATAAGATGATAATATAAATAAGTGAGGATTTGTTAGACTTGTGACTTAAACACAACCTTGCTATGCAGTGGGCTGCCCTTTTAAATGTTTTCTAACACAGCAAGTAGAGCCATGATGCCGTCTAAGTACCAGCGATAATAATCACGATAGCTACTGTGACATGTGGCTACTGTCAAAATGTCTTCTGTGAAAAATAGCTCAGTACAAAAAGGGTTTCCACACCCAAAACAACACAGTTTTTTTTTCTTCTACAATATGTCACAGCAGGAAAAGCATGGGTGTAAATAAAGTAAATGATGATTCAAGGTCCTGGTATTCTAATCTAATTCTAATCTTTTGTGAAGTGACTTTCTTAAGCCACATGTCCCAACTAGAAGTTAGATGTTACTGCATAATGAAAAAGGTTGTGATTTCAAAAAGCTGTGTTCTGTGTTTGTTACACTGCATCAAAATTTTTAGATCTAGCTTCTGTGAGTTTGTTAAGACAATTGCTTCAGGCATCGGGAAGGGATTTGTTCTGATTCAGGCAGGTGATGCTAATGTGAATAAGATAAGATAAGATAAGATGAACTTTATTGATCCCGCAGTGGGGAAATTCACCTGTTGTGGCAGCTCACAAGAACACAAGAAGAGTGCAATAAGTGTGCATAAACAGTTACAAAAAATATAGAGGTGAAATAAATTAACAATTTACAAGGTAAGTAAAAATAGTACACTATAAAGCTATATACAAGTCCTCATAAGGGAAGAAAGAGGACTAGACCATAGAATTATACAGTCTAACAGCAGCGGGAATGAAAGACCTGCGGTAGCGCTCCTTCCTACACTGAGGAATACAACAATTGGGAAAAAAAATATTTTTTTGCATTATCAACACGTTAGAATTAGCAAAAGGGCTGTGCTGCTTATAGCCATTTTAATCTGAAAATCTGAACATAACCTTGTCAAGACTAGGCTAACTGAGTTACCATGCGGAATTAGCCAGGTTAAAAGACAGCCATCTTTGTGACACTGAAGACTTTAGGCTCAACACACTTCACTTGGCCATTAAACTTGCTTCTTAGTATACTCCTCAGCCTTGGCTCTTCACCCTGCGTAAAGATTCTGAACTCGTGAAAACTCTCAATGTGAGTGTAATATATGTATATATCACAATATATATATATCACAATATATGTGGTCCAAAATGTCCAAATCATTGGGCCTTTAAGCACAGGAATCTTCTTTGTAGGCCTGTAGTCTATTTACTGATCTTGAACCTAAACATTCTGTCAAGAAAATGAAGATGAAATGCCTCCATGGGAAAAATGCTTCTATAGCGTTGCCTCAGCCACACACCAAACAAATAGCATCCAAGGTCATGAAGGGGAAAATCTTGGCCTCAAATGCTCTTCAATGATGCCTTGAGAGCAACTTTTTATGGTTCAAGCAATTTAGGAAAAAAAAACATCCCTGAACAAGTGATTTTTAATAATATACATATGTTTTGAAGGGTTTTCATATTTCTATGAAGTTGTAAAGTTCTCTCATACAGGACTATGTCACTCTCAAACTTAAGTGTAGACATCCAGAGTCAAGATTAAACAGACAAAAACAAAACAGAGTTTAAAGGTAATATGATGTCTGTTGTGTTAAAGGGATTTTTAATTTCCTTGCAGGTCCTAATAACCGTGTTCCTGATCTTCTTACACTTTGATGTAATAGCTATGGTTGGAAAATTACTTCCCATGTAAAGAGCCCTACATGTGTGATATCTTAATATGTACTGCAGCCTCTGCTAGTAAAGCTTACACTGGATCACTTAACAAAGACAGCAATTACTACTCCATTCCTTTACCTCGGCATGATGGGGGGGAAGTAGTAGGTGCTTTGTCATACCGGCTGGGAGGCTTACTTCTTAGATTGAATGTGAGAGAGTTTACGTGTCGCCAGCTGTTCCAAAGCTATTTTTCCAAAGTAATTTCTCCCTCTAATTACAGCAGAGCTGCTGTAACAATGGCTGTAGTTTGGAGCCAATCACGCAGGTATAATCCCCCCACTCTCCTCCACCACCTAAAGTTTTCAATTTCTACTCTGCATAGTGGTGAAGAATATTAATCAGAGCTCTGAATACTCCAGACGCAAGGCTTAAAAGCCTTCCAGAGTTTACTTGGAGTCTATGATATAGACTTCATAACCCCCCGACTAACACGGGGCCTGTTGGAAAGCCTGCCAGAATACAAGACGATCGTTTAATGAAACAGAGCGACTGTAGTTAATTTCTTCCTGTTTAACACATTATTGCTGCCTCAACATCAAGCCCCTACTGTAAACACAATGTGATGTTTGAAACCGTTAACCAGCCTTAGTAGCCTAAAGTGTGTGCCTTCATCTTCACTGTATCATCACAAGGCACAAGTCATTGCCATCCAGAGGGACCGTCTTCATTTATTTGTCTGCTTCCCAACTCAGCCTCACTCTGTTGTTCTTGCTGTCTCTTTTCTCTCTCTCTTGTTTTCTTTTCACTAACAAGTCCCCTTTGTGTAATTTCTGTCTCTATATACAAACTCATAGGAGCAATAGCATAGCTGTATTTATGATACTGAGAGGAGGACAAGCACGAAAATAATATTTGAGGAGGAGGAAGTGGGTTTGGTGGTTTGGTGTCAGTCCCCAGTGCACACTTATTGGCTGAAGAAAAATAACTTCCAACACTGAATGTTTTGTCCCCTTGACCATGGCAAGCAGGACGTTATGCTGACTTCTGGGGAAGCCCAGTGACTCGAGGGAAAATGCATTCTGCAATGTGTGGAGTTCATACGCCACCCAAGTATTACCTGAACAAAAGGAAGATTTTATTTGACGAAATTCCACTTTTACATTGGCCACTACGTATAGAGCTTTATTGCATTTATTGCACTTTATTGGGAATTTATTTTTATTGTTTAAAGTTTTATTGTTTTTGTCGAACTTTTTCTGACCTTCAGCCAGTTATTCTACAGTGTGGATGTCAGTGGTGGAATCAACCACTCTAACTGCTGATGTGGTTTTGTTGTTTTTAACGTGCTTGCTTATCTAGATGCTCACTCTTTATTCATAAATCAGACATTAAAACGCGACTGTAACAACTATCAGCTTGGAAGGTGGGTGGCTTGCTTGTGTACTATGTGAATACAGTTGTCAGAGAAGCAGCACTGATCCTACCATTAGTACTACTAGTATTAGCTTTATCAATGAATCAATGTATATTTGTCAGCTATAGTCACATAATCACAGTGAAATGTAAGCCTGACAGAACTTACAAGCCAAATATCCTACAGCTAATAGTTTACAATCCTAGAATCCAAAACTACTGGAAACAAGCTAGCATTGATTTCCAGAAACTTAAGTGCGCAGTCACCTTGGTAATGATCTATGAAAGCTTTAGTAAACCTTTAGCCTCAACCCTTAACTGTTGATTAGTGCAAAACAACACTGCTGCAAAGTCTAAATTAGTCTGAATGATGCTTTAGTAATGCTCTACATTACAAACCATTTCTCTCCTTAGCGCACTGATTCTGAATGAGTTTTCAGAAAATTGAGCCTTTCCTTGTTGTTTTGCTACATCAAAATGTCCAAAATGTGGGAACAGTCGTTAAAAAAATCTGTAAGTACAAATGTAGCTGTTAATTTCTATTCAGCTCCGTATACAACGACATTTAAACAGGTGCCACTTCCGCCTCCGACAAGAGTGACAGTGAGCAACAATGTTGTGTGGAAAATGTCTTACTTTATTCATTTCCTTCTCTGCTGGAGCTCAGCTGGTGCCCCAAGATAACATTGTTCATGTTGTGGAGCTTCACAACTCTAATGTCTCTTAGGGGTGGGCGGTCGGTGTGGGATAGGGAGATGTGGAAGTAGTGTCTGTACGTGTTGGTAGGATGTTGTGGTTGCAGAGCCTTTGTTATTGTGACAGTCACATACATTCTGGAAACACGCCACTGCAATCAGAGGACAAACCAGTATATAACTGAGACCACAGACGTTTTCTCAATTCTGTTCATAAAGACTTGCGTACGGGTTCTCAATTTCAGACCATTTAAATCTCCACTGGTGTTAGTGATGCCATTTTTCTAAGCAGCTCTTGCTTGTGGTTATATTTCCACTTCCTGGCGTCATAGTTATAAGTGGTTGCTGCAGATATGGTCCAACAGTCGGTTCTGGATTTACACAGACATCCCCAAGCAAATATTCCTCTGTCACTTACTTTCTCTATTTCACAAATTCTCTTCTTTTTATTGTAGTTTCTCATCTCCTCTATTGCAAATTGAAAAGTTTCCTCTGACTGTTATTCCCCCCTCTGTATGTGTTCCTCTCCCTGTATTCCATTTTCCGTCTTGCTCACATTTGGCCGTTTTATCTTGGTCGTTCTCTGAGTCTTTGAACAAAGCCGTGATAAGCAGTGCAGGTTCCCTGTCTGCATTCCCCGCTCTTCGTCCCTCCTTACATTAGTATGCGAACATTACATTCAGCTGATTAGATAGCCCGCTTCAAGGATGAATCCCCCCCAGTGGCCCTTGCCTCTTTGTGTGTGTGTGTGTGTGTAAATACATGAACCACACAATGCCACACCAAATCCCATCTCTCTCTCTCTCTTTCTTCAAGGTAATGGTGCCTGTTGCTTTTAGGGCACCTCACTATTCTTAATTTGTCTGTAATACAATAACAAGAAACTACTGTCTTCTGTTCTTGTTCTGGCTCTTTCCTTTCAGTCCTTCTCTCCTCCCCAGGGCTACTTTTATATTTCTATCTTTTCTGTTCCCTCTCTTTTCGTATTATACTATTCCTTTATTTCCCTCTTTTCATCTTACGTTAATTGTTTAGTTAATTTCTTCTGTCATTACATTAACTCATTTCATTCATTCTCTCCACTCAAGTCATTTTATTCTTTCTACCCAGATCTATTTTTTCTCTCTCTCCATCTCCTTCTGTTGTCTCCCCTCTTCAGGCTAGCCCTGCTGTTGCTCTATCAATCAGGCCACCTACCTGTCAAACAGGCTGTTAAAGCAACTGGTGGCTTGTAGTTTGAGAAGCTTCCTTTCTTTTCAGATTTTAGTCTGCCTGCACCAGTAGTTCTAACACTATCTCTGTTTATCTCTGTTTCCTCTAGGTGGCAGCAGTGTTATAACAGCCGTCAAATGATTCAAAAGAACAGATGCCATTTATGTTGAAATGATTCTCTTTTGATTGCCAGTTTCTCTGCAGTATTTATTAATTTATAATACCTCCACTGTTTTTGTAGTCTGTGTTTTTTTTTTTGTTGAATGAATTTGTATTTAATCAACAGTCAGAGCAAATGGTTCATCATCAAGATGGCTACCTTTTTGTAAACTGATTAAACTGACCAGATTGTGACTTGTAGCAACAATTGTTTCCAGCTAAACAAAATGATGTAGTGTGAGTGGTGCTTTCTTAGTATCACATGTGCTGACGTCCTATTTCTTCAAAAGCATGTTGAAACAAACCCCTCTTCCCTTCCTTGCTTTCTCCAGGCACCCATGTTCTCCTGGCCACGACTGAGGGATGCAGACCCCGTCCTTCGCTGTGAGATGGCCTCCACAGGAGAAGTAAGCACCTCAGAAACACAAACCAACCTGTGTTAATTCTTGTGCACATTTTTGTTCCCATAGCTAATTTGGAAAGTCAGTGTTAACATTTCCTCATGTGTGTCTGTCTGTGTGTTTTATTGCAGGTAGCTTGTTTTGGACCAAACATTTATTCAGCCTTCCTGAAGGCTATGCTCTCCACAGGTTTTAAGCTACCACAGAAGGGCATCCTGATTGGGATTCAGGTAAGACTACAGCCATCTGGAAGTCCACTTGCCTTCTGTTCGTGTTTCCTTTTGGTTCCTCCTGCCCGCATGACAACAAATGTGAGGTGCTTGCTGAACAGATGGCCTAAATCTTTTAGGCTATCGGCCTCTTACAATGCCAGCCTGGCACTCCTCAGTTTGTTTCACACCGCATCACACCTTGATTCATGTGACTCTTTACAAATCTCAAGTTCTCAAGTGACTTTGTGTAAATTACACTGAGTTTTAAATACCTATCAGTTTACAGATCTGGTGATGCCCCAAAGATGAGTAAACCTGATGTCTGATGATAAAACTCAGTCAGAAACTATCCAAAGGAACTTAAAATCTCCCACTGTAAAGAGGTACATCCTCCCTCCCCAAAAATGACAAAACTAGCTTAGTAGACTTTGTTTTCTTTATCCTCATCGACCAAGTATTCCGTCAAAAGAAGTCTAGGTTGCCATTGGTGGATAAAAAAAAAACAAAGCACTGAGCACACCTGAGCACTGTGCTCTTTAATGACACCACATTACGTGAGTTTTGGCAATTAAGTCTGGTTCTCACCCTGGGTTGCCAAACTGCGAGTTTCTCTAATGCAGCTTTAACAAAGCGCTCTCAACACTAGCTGTATAAGTCGTGCTTGTGGGGAACAGGTTTCTTTCAAGGCAGGTACCTGGGATCACATATGCACCAAAATATGGCTGACAAGCAGAAACACTTTAGCCTGACAGGTCCAGAACACACAGCAACACAGATATGATTTACCTCAGATACTTCTGACAAATACTGTTGAAGGAGCATCGAAATAGTCTAAGTCTATCATTTATTTTATTTTGGTGAAAAAGACTGTGGCCTATAGCTTGAGGGCAGTAGATTTCACAGTTTCACACATGTGGTATTAAAATGTGTTAGTATGGGGAGTCCCTTGTACTATACTGTTGCCATGGTGCAGTTATCTTCATTACTGTATTGACACTGTACAAATTTGGAACACATAGAAACAAACACACACACATATATATGTGTATATATATATACATACATATATACATATATATTGTGAATGTGTCATTCCCACGTTGCATCCCTTGGGCATCCCCCTGTTATGATGTTATAAGCACATCAAAGCAGATGTTTATAAAAGGCACAATAGTTTTGGTGTAAACAGAAAAATGATCTGACTTTGTGTAAGCTAGGCAGGGAAAACCCTGATTAATTATTTCTCTTCATGTCCAAAACTGGTGGTCTACAACACGGATAAAACAACAACTAAGCATCAAGCTGCTGTGGGTCGACATGCTGCACCACTACATGTGACATCAATGTCATCATCGGACTGTCTGACAGATTGACAAATTTATCACCCACACAGAACTAAACTGAAGAGCACCTGGATAAAAGTAACAGCCTTATGATAAACAGGAAATTGTGAATACACATTGAATACTCATCAATACACATCAGTCCACCCTCACCTCCATTTCTTACTCCACAATGACTGCCATCTCAGTTTGTACCATCCAGAATGTAGAACCAGAATACAACAAAAAGTGGAGGGGTCTAACGATTTCCTAAGGCAGATGTTTCAACACTTGTTCATATGAGGGCACAAGTTATGAGCACTGCTTTGTCAACCCATAAATGCCTTTTATCTGTTTACAGCTTGTAACTGATGTCTGAATTACAGACATCCGGGTTAGAACAAACTTGGCAATATTACAGTCGCAGGTGTGACATTTCAGACATCAAAGATTTTGCCTTATTCTGTAATAATGACCTATCACACATGTATAATAGTTACATCTCATAGTATATTCTTAAGTATCATCACGTTGAAGGCACTATGACTGAACAGCATGAATACTGATTTGAAAAGGGGAAATTTAAGGCAAACTTTTAATGATGACCCATACGAAATATGTCTTTTCTCTATTATTAATATCACATTTTGTCTCTTTCTGCTGCTCTTCCATCACCCCAGCATTCGTTCAGACCCAATTTCCTTTCTACAGCCCACCAACTGAAAGAGGAGGGATTCAAGGTGAGCACTGAAAGACTGATTTTGTTTTAACCGCTACAGACCAGACTTCTCATTGAAAATCAGAAATATTTTTCTCTGTTGTTTTCCTTCTGTCCTTATTTTAAAAAGGCACATCTCAATATTTTTATATTGGCCTTTTGTACATTTCTGTGCTCCTAGCTTTATGCTACTGAAGCCACTTCTGCCTGGCTGTGTGCCAATGATGTGCCTGCTACTCCAGTTGCCTGGCCTTCAGAGAAGGGAGGAGACACCAGTCTGCCCAGTATTAAGAGGTCAGGAAATATTCATTTTTATCACTAACTGGATGCCTTAATTCTTTTGACACTTTCACAAACATGGTAGCCAAAAAAACAAATAAATAAAAATAAAGGAAATAAAAAGCCAGTTAAACCAGCTTGCTAATGGTTTCTTGAGGCAAGGTTTAAGCTACACAGTGATACAATAAATTCAAACTTGGGATATCTAATCAGATACTGTCTTAAGATCTAAGGACACAGCATCTACATTTACTCTGTAATATGCCAATAGATCAAAGAGGCTGCTGCAGACTTAGAAGACTAGAGTCACTGCATTAGCCAGAAATAGAGCTCAAATAGGGAGGATGAGGAAAAGTCTTGTTAGAGCAATGCCAAGTCAGGTTTGTGGATATCCAAAAAAGCAGCTGAAGCTTTATGGTTTTCAAGTAAGAAATCAACAAATACTTTTTAGCACAAAAAAGATCATATTAACTGCACATGAAGTGAAGCATATCTTCCAGTCACTGTTGAAATAAAACACGGTTTTACACCGTTCCCATTCAGCTGTCAAATGGACAACCCTTTTCAAACATTCTAGCAACACAGAGTAAGTGTAACAGGCTGAGTGCTGCTGCAATTTTGAGGTAATGATTCCACAAAAGTCATGATCATACTACAATGAAGCCATCTGGACCATATGTTTGGAAATGAGCTGGCGGAGAGGAGGATGTAAAAGGAATTTAATAGGCCCAGACCAAACAACACACACGGATACACACAAGGCTGGCTGGCATCAGCTGTGCAAGGTGGCATAGAGGCCAAGTCTTTATGGAGAAGAACATGACCTTTGTTGTCACTGTTGTCTGTCCTCCATATTTTGTATTACAATTCAGCCCTAATTCTCGGCTGACAGTCAAAGGCCTTCAAGTAGAAAAAAAGAAAAAGAAGTAATATAGAAGCCAGGGCTTTACTGTGTGTGTGTGTGTGTGTCAGAGAGAGAGGGGATAAGAGAGATTTCAAATTTCAAACCCTGCTATAATAGTGGGTATATTGTCACCCACTATTATAGCAGGGTTTGAAATTATTATATTTATATTTTCATGTAAAAACTAGCATGTATACACACACACACACACACACACACATATATATATATATATATGTATATATGCCCTTGCATGGATCATCTTTTTGCCCTGAGGTACTGATTTATCTGTTTGTTTTAACAGACTGATCAGTGAGGGTCATATTGACCTGGTGGTCAACTTGCCCAATAACAACACTCGCCACCTAAAGGATAACTTCATCATCCGCAGAATGGCTGTTGACCATGGTGTTCCACTCATCACCAATTATCAGGTCAGTAAACGTCACACTACCAGTAACTCAGGAAAAGTACCGATGTGATGTGCTCAGAAAACGTCTACATACGGTTTTTTTCCCCCCTTTGTGTATTAGGTGGTGAAGTTGTTTGCGGAGGCCATTCGCTATGCGGGTGAGCTCGACACTACCAGCCTCTTCCACTACCGGCGGAAAGATAACCAACAAAGAAGGGCTGGACAGCAGTGCTAAAGTTTCCTTCTCTTCCCTTTGGAAAACAGCAGTATTGAGAGGGAGCAAATTTCCATTATGTAGTTTCTTCAAAATTCCTTGTATCTCTTTCCTGATCATATGTTATCAAGATTTAGTGGAGTTATTTAGATGCCAAGAATTACAGTCTGTCAGGAGTTGGTTAGACCAAAACACAATAATTAGTTATAAACTACTAGAGGGTACTAACAGTGTTACAGTTACAGTGACTCACCGTTGTCTCTTGAGGTACAAAGTGGAATCACAAAGGCAGGATGCGTCGAGGCTAGCTGGTTAGCATGCTTACTATAGCTCTTTTAACAAACAAGTTTGCCAGGTTGTAGGAAATCTTATCGTTTCTAAATGAACTGCGGACCAACAGAACATCAGAGTAAACTTCTTGAACAACTAAACTAGATAGACTAAAACTGTTTAAAAAACAATTAAAAAGACTGTCATGCTGAAGGAGGATAAACACCAACCAGACAAGCTGGAAATACAAAGGTGGTTATGATTGGTTATAAAATAGGCTATAAAGCTTTGAAGAATTACAACTAATTTACACTGACCAGAGAGGGTATTTACACTGCCTTTTCAACGAGAATAAATACATAAGGGCAGTGTTGCTGTTGTTCTTTCTTTTGCTAAGGATCAGTGGTTTATTTTTATTATGAGAATGGGATGCAATAAGGTTTTTAACTTCTCGGTGGTCTTATGATGCTTTGGCCGAACACATTTTTCTTTGTGTTGAAAATGTACTATATACTAAACTTTTTTTTCAAGAGGTCTAGTATGAATCCCTAGCTTTAAACCCTGAGTTTGGTGACAACCGATCTGTTTATATATTTGGATTTATGTGTGTATATACTGTATGTTTCAAACGGTGTCTGCATTTGCAACTGCTCTGCATTTAAAACACCAGTCCAAATGCATTTAACTATACTTTGCAACAACCCTACTGTTGTTGGTCTTGTTTGTGTTATGTAAAAAGCCACTCAAACACAATTAAGTTTTCTCTCACATGCTGCATGTGTGGGTGTGTGTGTTGTATTCACATTGCATATCTAATTATAAAGCAAGGAATTTCTTGTCTGTCTGTCTGTTCTCTGAATCTGTACTTGAATGGATCTGCACACTGCTTGTTAGATACCGTACATCACAGTGCTTTGAGATTTGTTAAACTGTACAGCCTTCACTCATCATTGTACTTTTTATTCCGGGGCTGTGTGGCTATTTCTGAAAGATCACAATAGGTGTTTGTTTATTCATAAAGCCACCCTGGGTAAACTCCCTTCTCACTAACATAGATACACACTTTGCTGACACAGAGATTGGTGTACTCTTTGAGATTACAGTATGTGGTTTTGTTCCTAGTGCATGGACCGAATTGGTTAGGAGAGTGTTTCAGTACTTTGCTCCCCTCACATGGAAAAATATTTTAAACTGAGGGACTAGGTCTCACTGCCTGATTTTTGAGCTCTTATAAGTACAGTGGTTAATTAATTAGTCTGTACATGTCTAATTAACATGACTAACCTGGTTAAAAATGACTTTAAAAAAAATCTTGAGAACAATTCATCTGATTAACTAATACTTTGCAGGTATATTTCTGAGGACCTAAGGACAGTCAGCTTATCCAGTTTATTCTGGATAAGTAGCACGAGTAACAAGCTAAATTTTCTCAGTGGAATGACAAGCATTTCCCAGCAGTGGTTAACTATCCCCTGGAAATGAGACTCAGACTGTCCCCATTGGAGCACCAGGAGAATTTGCTGGAATTAGAGAATTAGCTGTCTGAAAAAGACTGATTGGCCTGCAGTGTCAGGCCAGAGTTAAAAATGCTAAATGAAATGGGTAAATCTGTGGGAAATTTGTCATAATTAGCGAATGAATTCTTGTATTATGGCTAAGAACATGTTTTGTCACAGTGACCTTTGGCACCTGCTCCTAAGAAGTTAATCCTTATTCTATTAAGCTTACAAAAATTTTAAATTGTTAATTCCTCATGCTTCAGTTCCTCCAGCCATGGCTTTCGCTGGCACAGAGTATAACAGTAAAACACATCTACAATCCCTCAGACCTGTAGACAGTTAATCCCCCCCTCAGCCTGCTTCTAACCTGATGGTATGATGTCTGTAATCACACGCAGTTGGCGGTTTGCACACGCACATACACAATCAACACAACGAAAGTGAACATGTTAAAAGAAGAAAAGCTGAGGAAGTGGTTGGTGTTTAATTAAAAGAAGAAAAAAATGAAGAACATGACTGACCGAGCTCAACACATCATATCACAATCACTGTTCCCAAGTTCATTCTATGTTTTAAATATCACAATCATGCTCTGGGAAAGCAGGAAAACAGGCTTGTATACTTTTTTGTGAAGTATCTCAGAGTTACCAGAGCTTCACGATGATAAACATTAAGTCCAGTCTGAGTAAATGCCACGAGCAAAACAAACACTTCAACAGTGTAAAAAGATAATATGCATGAATATTTACAATATTCAAAATCGAAATAGTCAGCAAACCTGACAACTGTGAACCATCATCTCTGTAGACACCTTCCTGCTAACACCCTTTACAAAGCCATGAAACCCTGTGAAAATCAAATTAAAGCATATTAAAATCATTCATACACATCATGAATATGATCATGCCACTGACGCTAATGATACAAAGTACAAAACTAAACACTACAAACTGATTCCAACACCTTACCCACCTCACACAAGGCTAATGCTATTATAGGTTATTTTTCCCCCTGCTAGCATAACTGCTTCAGGTTCCATTTACAGAATCTCCAAAGACTACTAATATTGATCTGCCTGCAAAATCCTTGGCAACCTTCCTCCAGCTATTTGACCCGCATTTACCAGCCACACTCCTCCACCTCAGCTTCTGCAGGTAACTCAGGTTACATCAGCAGTTTCCTTTGATTAAGCAACATCCACTGCATCCACCTATAGCGCCATAAGATCCACAAATAGCAAGTCCCACTGGTAACAGAATAAAGTCAAAAAGATTAAAAAGGTAGAGTTCCTATCTACACAGTAAATGTGGTCTCACTGTTACTGTACCATACATATTACACAGTGGTAGTCATGTAATATCTCATACAGGAGACCAGAGGATTGTTTCATTATTCAGGAACAGAGATACCACAAACCACCAAGACCGAGCTTGCTTTTGATCTGCAAAAGTCATGACTGATGTTTGAAACAGCCAGCTGCTTCTTTCTGTCAGTGAACATGATAGTAATGCGAACTGATCTAAACTACTAGAGGCTAAATCATTACGAAAAGTCACTAATTTACCCAGTCACTACCTGCGTAGTTGATTTTTTTTTCTAATGCATAAGCACAGTTACAGTAATAAGTCTCAATGTGGTTGACCGTGTCAAAGCAAGCCATCACCTCACAATACAAGGATAACTATCATATTACACAGTACAAGGGTATACCTGCAGGGCCAGTTGGTCACCTCCACACATCTTGTAGCATCATTTAACCCAAATAGGTTATTAGGAATTACATTCATAAAGCCAATCGATGTTATGGCTGTCTATATTCAAGAGCTAAAAACACCACCACTGACACAAATGCAACGGAAGAAAACATAGTTAAAATGTGCAACTACAAAGTCCATGTAAAATCCAGTTTTTCAATTGACTGCAGAGGAGGAAGCACAACTGGGCTGTGAGCAGATGTGTTTTAGTTTCATCCTATAGTTAACAACTTTTGGTTAGTTTTAGTGTGACTTGCAGGGTATAACTGAAGCTTTCTTGGCATTGGTTTTCACCAAGGATGTCAGAGCAGGTGTGAAAGAGAAGGACAGAGTGAGAAACCTAAATGTATTCATGATTCCTTATGTTATGTTCCTTGTAAGCCAGAATACTTCCTTGAACTGGTTCTCTGACACAGAAAATATGAAATTCCATGTAAGCAAAGTCTCAAATCCTGTTGAGGAAATTCTACTTCAGCAGCCGAAGGCCATCAGAGTCATGAATTCGCTGCAGGCACAGTAACCAAGCAACGGGGCTGTTTGTGCCGACAATAACTCCCAGGTAGACCCCTATGTCTTGAGCAGTATGTCTGCAAATCCTACTTTGATTAAAGTGTACTGTTGTTAAATTTAACCTTACTTTGTTATTATGAAAAACAGATGTTCTGTTATGGGTCTCCTGGCCTTGAATCTCTAGGAGTACACCAGGGTCTTAGATCTTGTGTGAGTCTTCCTTAGACGAGGAAGCCTTACAAAGGCAGGATGAAAAAGGAGAGGGTCTGACAGGAAGTAAAAAGTGAAATTTCCTTGTAAGATTTAAAATTACTTTCACTGACTGATAATGTCCCACATCCTGTCATCTCTGTGAACTAAAGGTGAATTCTGTGTTTGTAATCCAATGAAGTCCCCACTTAGGTTAAACCAGTTTAGGCCAGAACATGTCTTTAACAGGGGTCATATGGGCCCATTAGTAATGTTTTTAGGGAGTCATCCAGCAAGGTCGGAACAACATCTGAGATTGTGTGTCAATTAGACTGACACATATGGTATCTAATTGAGTTACTGGTTACAAATGCTTAAGAAATGCATGAAGAAATTACAATTGAAAGGACATTTTGAAATTATATAAACATGGAATTATGATATAGATTTTTCATATATTGAAGCAGCTAATGTTCACATAAAAATATCACGTAACTCATAGCATAAGTAGTGGTTTTCATTGTGAAACTTGGTTTCACTGAAACTTATTTCAGTGTTTGTATCAGTACTTTTTGTACATTTTAACAATCCCACAAGAATACGATATTTTTGGTTACTACAGGTGTTATATGGAATTTTTTTTTTACTATTTAACCTTATTTATATATATTTTTTTTTATTTTAATTTTTAAATAATAATGAGGTTTTGGGTCTACTTTGTTATGCCAAATGGTGTCAAACAGCTGTGGTTCCATTTCTTGAATTTTTTTTTCATGTTTCAGCATGTTATCATGTTTGAGTTCAGAGCTGAATAATTACAAACCTTATGCTCCCTGCTCTTCTTTGAAATGCACTATTTTTCAACAAGTCTAAGATCTATCCCACAGTCACATTAACTCAATGACTGCTACGGTCAGATTGGATGTTCCAAAAGTATACTTGCCAGGAAAAGTATATTTACAGGAACTCAACAGCAACTAGAAAGACTTTCCCCCCAGCTGGTATTAATCACTGACTTAATTAAAGATTCAACTGAGTTGTAGTTTACTAATCCACAAGAGAAGAATGACACACTGGATCATGACATATGTACCATACACACCTGAACATACTGATAAGAAGTAATGGCTATTGGCAGCTGGTAAGACTTTGATGTTGACATGAATTACTGATGTTAGAAACAGTGGCAACTTGCATACCTGCAAACATAAGGCAGCTTTATACCTGGAGAGTAGCAGTTCATGTGGATGTGCTTCAGCTGTGTCTGTTCAAAACAGAATAATGTTTTCTTTCAATAAAAATTACTGGGTGCTCATTCTGAGTTATCTACTTAGAGCGCACACATCATTGCCATCCTTTGCTTTTTGAGGAATTTCTAAATGCTGACTGAAATGATAATAATCGCAGCCCCAACACAACAGCCAAAGTAAGAATCTATCCCAGCAAATAAAAAAATATATCCCTGCTCAAATCAAACAGAATAACTGACACTGTCAGACTTTGTTCTTGTTCTTCCTTTTTCAAAGAAGAATGAGGCCATGTAGTTTGAACAGCAATGTCCAGAAATTCTAAATAATGCACCGTTTCATTACACCATATTCTGCTCTCTTCCTGGCATAAAGAGGCCCACTGTTTTTCATTGGAGGAAAAAAAACAGAAAACAAACTTGGTTAATTGACATGCGTTTGTCATGCTGTGCTAAATGAATTATGTATGGAGGTGAGGAGCAAGCAGGGCTTAGGAAACACTGCATCCTTGTGGGATGAGTGCCGTAGTAGTTGGAGGGCGACTGCCCTGTGTGCAAGTCTGCGCAACGGGATGTTAAAAGCCCAAGCTAAATATTAAAATATGAAAAAAACGATTATCTCAGTCTAAACAGTCTCTGTATCACACTATGCACATGAGCGTGACTCGTCTACCTTGAAAGTCTGTTAGATCTCCCACCAATAAAGACACAATTATACACTCAAATTTACACATCTGCCCTGTTTTAGCGTGTGGTAAATATCATTCTGTCAGCAAGACACCACCCCATTAGCTGTAGCAGTACCTCACTGCAAAAGTGATTGTGCAGCTTAATTGTTTCCCAGGCCATCAAGCGCTTTGAGTTGCCATCTGTAAAGACACAATTGCCATCATATACTTCCATGCTGCTACAACACAGTCACCTACGTTTCATAGCCTCTCTCCACCTAATGAGTTTTAGAATCATTTACAGTGAGTTTTCAGTTCTCCAATAGAATTCACACATACGTAAAACTGAGGAAAAAGCACTGCATATATTTTATGATGTTGCAAAAAAAAAAAGGTTTTTCAAGCACCATTTCTTTCAATTCAATATCATGTTAGCATGTAAATATAAGACAGTCAGTTGGGTCATTAGCCCACTGCTGCTAATGATGATGACATGTTTAGGTTAAAGTAATGACAAGTAAAGTATTTTTTGATAGCTCTGTTGTGTTATTCAAAAATAGTGTAGTATAGTAAATTAAACCATTAAAACTCAGTGGCCACCTGCCAACTTGGTACACATATTATATTTTTTTTGCTGCTGGTTCAGATGTAGTCAGTAACAATTCATTAAGAGAGTGGTCAGACAGTATGTAATATAATTGTGCTTAAGCACAATATCTGAGTTTGTTGGCACTTTACTTTTACCACATTTATGAATTTCTGAACATTGTACTTTTTACTCAGCTGTCTTTATTTAACATTATGCAACCATTCTACATTAAAAAACAGTTTAATTTTGATGGACACTTTCATCTAACTTGGACGGAGCGCATATGATCCTCCTCTGTAATATTGGCTTGACTTTTAAGTTAACTTTGTTGCTTTCAGTTACAGGCAGACTGGCCTCTTCCTTTTGAATAAGTTTGCTTTGGTTACTTTTTCCTGAAGTCTTGTGGACAGTTGATTTTTGTTTATATCAGGGACACAATACAGATGCTGACTGGTTTGATTGCAGAATGGACTGGTAAGTAATATTAGCTGAATTGATATTTCTTGTGTTGTTGCACTTTATTGATGTTTGCTGTCGACTTGCTAGTTTTTGATCATAACCCCTGTCAACTTACACAGTTCTTTGGCTTCTGATATTGTGTGTGTGGTGCTGTTATTTGTAAAAATTTATTGTGCATTGCATAATTTACTTATGCCACATTTAGCCAGGATCTGAATCCTTCGACCACAGCAGATAGCTACAGCAGATACTGGTTCATTAACATAGTATTTAGTCATTTGTTCTTAAGTAACTTCATTCTGAGTTATTAATTAAGTATTTATTAGCCAAGTTAGCCTTTGCTCCTTATGAATTTGACCTTTTTCTTAAGCGTAACCAAAGGAACAACAGATTTTACTATAAAATAAAATAATAGAATACTATTGTTTGTCTATGCTGCAAATGTACTTATTTATATAAAATCATTTAATTACCTTCAAAAGGTACCTCTATATTTGTTCTCCCATGTTTTAAAAATTCAAACATAAATGTTGATGATTTTCCTATTTTATTCTTGTAATGACATATTTTAAAAAAGAATAAAAAAGCAGCACATGCTTATCACACGTGCAACGGTATCCACTTATTTCATATGACCGATGTGTTAATGGCCTCCTCACCATCAGCGTCTTACCAGAAGTTGGCTTATTTAAATGGTAGGATATCCGTGTATATCCTGACAATAACCTAAGCTTCAAATACTAATTACTCTATCACTGAATTACATCAAATCCCCATGTAAGCTTGCCTGATGAGCCCACTTAAAATTACACCTTCTGATTTACTTCCTTGTTAACGTACAATTAGGAACACTTTGTGAAGGAACAGCAGTGATGGCAAATTCCCTTTTGTTACGTTTTTACCTCCCAGGTTTCAAGGGAGGACTTTAAAAATGAGGGCTTTAAAGAGTACGTTTTGCAATCTGCATAGTAAAACTTTCAGTGGGCTCAATCATGCCCCTTGTTTATCGAGAGGAGGTGGCAATTAAATGTCGGCGTGGATCGGTGTTGGTATTCTGATGTTGGAGAGATTTTCCCTGTATGCTCTGTGAAGGCTGTACCTCAGGCTTTGACTGGAATGCCAACGAGAAGGTGTGCTGGCACCGCATCCCCAACAGACAAAAAATTTGTGTGGTCTGCTAAAACCCACAGAAAAGCTCTAAAACATGCACAAGAAAATGCTCCACTTACAGTATCATAGGATTATACTTCAAAGGCTAAAAGTGGTTCTAGAAGTGTAGGGGGACTGGCTGCGTTCTTACCACCATTATTTGGTCTGATCTGTCTTATTTGTAGCCCTATTTTGGGTGGAGTACAGAATAGTCTTTGCATGAAACGATAATTGGACATAGTCATATAGGCATAGACACTTGGAGCAAACTGAGCAAATTCATCTCCATTGTTCAATCAGGAGGAGAAAAGCTATGGTTTTGCTACCCTTTTTTAAAATGTCTTTTTTAAAATAAAACTTAGCATACAGTCATTATATTTAATTATATTTGGGGCAGTCGTGGATCAGCGGTTAGGGTGTCGGACCCGTAACCGGTGGATCGCTGGTTCGATTCCCCGTACCGGTGTCCATGGCTGAGGTACCCTTGAGCAAGGTACCTAACCCCCACTGCTCCCCGGGCGCTGCACGCGGTCGCCCACTGCCCCGGGTTTGCTGTGTGTGTGTGTGCACGTCACTTGGGTGGGTTAAATGCAGAGAACAAATTTCGTTGGAGTGAGTTCCCTCCAATGACAAGATATGTCACTTTAATCTTTAATCTTTAATCTTTTTAAGCAGCCAACATCAGTGATAATTTTACCATTTTACCAGCAACTGACAAAGAACAGTAATAATAATTTTTACCAATGTGTGTATGTGCTTTATAGGTGAGAAACACAGGAAGCTAGCTTAACTGCGACGATGGACTGCAAATACAGCAGCGGATTTCTAGCAATGGCGCAATAATTGAACAAATAAATAACGAATAAAATGGACTCTTGGGTTCTGTTAACAAAAACTATTTTGTCAATACCATGACTGAGATGAGCATTAAAAATCAACAGTTTCAAACAAAATTGGAACAATTTCATTAATGTAGATTTGTTTTGGATTCTTCATCAACAGCAACTATATCACCTTCCTTTTTGATGTGTGTGTGTGTGTGTGTGTGGGGGGGGTGTTACTGGACAATTTTTGATGAATGAGAGTAAAAAGCCAAACTCTGAACAGAGACCGCCACAATAAAAGCACATTTTGCAAATCAGAATCTCCTAAGCCATATTTCCTGAGGAACCTCAAGGCTTTATTAGTCTCAAAGCAACTCAACTTATGCCACTTTGCCTGTAGTGACACATACACATGGCTCAGGCAAAAGAAAAAAAAGGGAAGCAAAACAGAATCAAAAAGCCTGTCATAAAAATGACAGATTTTGTTGGATTATTAGGCTCATCAAAAGCTCCCCCACCAAGCAGGGTCTTTGTGTTTTATCCTTGCCGTCTTTCTCAGGCCCTGGGGTACAGATCTGCACAGATGAGTGCTGAGTGGGTTCCTTAAAGTATGGGACTTTAAGCTACATGAATGGAGCTGGCATACTCGCAGCTAATTAGAGACGTGTAGGAACAATGGCTCAGTGCTGCTCGTATCACCAAACTGTTCCCACTGAGACAGGCCTCATAGACATATGGAGGAAAACTTCTAACTTATCAGGCAGACGTAGACTTCCAACTCACATTGCATAATTAATAATAACAACAACATCATTGTATAACATTTGAAGTCATTCAGCAGATGGCATATTGGCAGATAAGCCTGAGCCTAGTATGACGTGACTCTAAAACTGATTGATTTGGTCAGTTTATATTCAGAGGACAACCAGCAGACGGTTGCATAAGAGGAAAGCTTAGAGAGCTCATTCTCTGCAAATGTTTTGTATGCGGGAAGCAAGATGAACCCATTTAAAGACGAGAAGAGTGTAGGTCTCTCCAGTTTGTTCACAACACATAACATTAATCATTTAACATTCGCTCTGTTGCATAACTGGGTTTCTTTAAGCTCATTAGATATGAATCTAGGCCAAGTAAATATTTCACTATAGGCCACTGTTAAGGCTGAACCCTATCCTCTCCTGTTTCTGAGTCACATCAAGAACTATCCTTTTACCTCTGTTGGTGAGACTGAAATTGCTCACAAAAGCCTATAAACCCAAGATGCATTCCCATTTTAAAACCAGAGCATGCTATTTTATCCTTTATTATAGCTGATCTATAATATTGCCCAATTTAATTTCTCATCATTATGGGCACATGGCAGAACCAGGAACGGCATCATCTCTTTGCTGTCCAGTGTCTTTCACGTGATTATAAAAGCTTTGAAGCTAACCAGAGAGAGATGGAGTCTGATGCACTGTCATGCAGCTTGTGTCAGCCATTTTCAATTTAACACTCTCTGGCAAAGGGGAACCATAACATTTATTATGTTTGGCAAAGAGTGGGTGGGGGGAGCGGAGAGCACACCAGGTATGACAGGTGTAGTGGCAGCAGTGGCACTGGGGTAATGGCTGCTTGGGTAACGGAATGAAAACCATAATGAGATAAGAGTG
Source organism: Scatophagus argus (assembly GCF_020382885.2). NCBI lineage: Eukaryota > Metazoa > Chordata > Actinopteri > Scatophagidae > Scatophagus > Scatophagus argus. Next base: position 15,258,528 of record NC_058503.1, on the reverse strand, counting down.
CTCATTGATTAGTCCTCATTACAATACAGCTGATCCCTATCTTTAATACTCAGTGGAGGTGGCACCCCTCCTTAACTCTATTTTTTTCTCTCTCCTGATCACAAGTGTACTATTTGTGCACATGCACACAGATAAATGCAATCATTTTAGACAGAGGAAGAATAAAGCAGCAGAACTGCAGGCTGGCATCAAGCCGATGAGAATAACTCTTACCCTGTGCACAAAGACTGTAAAAGGGCTCCAGGAATTTCTGTAACTTTCTGAAACAAACAATTCAACAGGAATGCCCAGTTCACTCAGGGATAGGCCAGGTGCATAAAGGGGTGAGAAAGAAGTGTGTGCAAGGTTTGGACTTCTCTCAAGCTCGCCTTTTATTCTTCACACTCTCTTTTGTCACTTTTACTACATGCAAACGCCTTCCTGCAATGATTTCCGGAAATTGCATGTCATTACCTCTGCTTGAAAGATGGCACATCCCCACATGCTCCTGCTCTCATGCTGTTTTGTGCTTTCCAGTGCTTGACATAGTGAAGACAATTTTAGAGGTGCTAGTCCATTGGAGTCATTCAGGTTTACAGTAATCAGTTTGTGTAATCAACAAAATCCAAAAATCAAGATACATGTGTGGTGTGATGTGAATTCTGACAGAGCAATTAAAGGGCAAAAAGAGTCACCTCAACCCAGTCATGCAGGCTGTTTAATAAAACAGAGTGGTTGACAGTGTCAAAAGCCACAAGATCTAATAAAACCAACAATGAGCAGTTCCCCACATCTGCTGTTGAGATACATATATATAATTTTGTTTTTTTTTTTTTTAAATTTTGCTATCCTGTTTGCCTCTAAAGGAATCCTTCCTCAACCCCACCGCCCTGTTTTCCTTATTAATGTGGATCTAGGAAGGAATGGTTGAAGAAATATTTCACCACTAGAAAGATGGTCTTGTCATAAACATCAGCTGTGAATGCTATATAAGAAGCAAATATATTTGCAACTGGTGCTAAATGACCAGAGAAAATGGATAAAAAAGCAGAGGATTTCCCTTCAGCTCAAAGAGGTGGGAGACCTAAGATGGGTGATGTATGATGATGTGTGGCACTTGATTTTGGGCTCGACCATTTTGAAACAAGAAAGGGTATGGCACCTGGCTGGTAACAAACGAGAGAATGAATCAGACACATAATGAACACATCAATATTCTTTTTTTTTCCTTTAATCATTTTTATTCTCTTTTAGTCCTTGTATTATGTTACAGCACCATGCACCACGACCATTTTAAACCGGTTACTTAGGCTTACGGACTGTCATCATATCCCGATATAAATGGCCAAGAAATCCTGTTTTCTTTGAATTACATTTCAGTCAAACCAACATGCACAAATGCAAGACAATTTTAAGATAACTTTCCCACTTAACATGATATTTTACTAGTCTCTCCACTGCTCAATGCCCCCTGCTCACATCCACACTCCCCCCTGCCGTCCTCCCTCGCAGAGATGCTCTGCTTGCAGTTAATGAGTGTGGACATCTCTTCAGAGAGCAGAGCCCACCTTGTTCCACTGCTGCTGGTTTCCCCATATGGCGAGGCTTTGCATTGACTCTCAGCACCCACAACTGCCACCACTGCAAAGGTCAAACGGAGAATTAGTTATACATAACAATGAGAATACTGTGTAACAGTGGCAGACCAGTGATGTGTAAAAATGTGCCTGGTGTATATTCAGCAGTATTCCAATCAAAATTTAAGAAAAAATGTCAACAAAGGCAGGCATTGTCATATTAAAGCATGATCTTTAGTCTAACACCTTGTTAATTTAAGTTAAATGTCTCCACACTTAAACTGTACGGAAGCCACATGAAAAGTGCCAACTGGTCACTTTTAGCTATGTAGCAGAGCTGCAGTTATTTTCACAGTCAATTATTTTCTCAATGATTTTATTTCCTATATACAAAAATACATAATAATGTGAAAAAGTTCTCATCACAGTTTTTCAAGGACCAAAGTGACATTGCCAACCAACAGTTTAATTTATTTTACAATTTACTTCATAAATGACAAAGAAAAGCAATAAATTCGCAAATTTAAAAAGCTGAAAAAGCCAGCAGCTGTTCAACATTTTTGTTTGAAAATTCACTCAAACGATTAATCTAGCAGTAGCTGAAACTTTCCTTCCAGTGAATTTATCAATTAATCGACTTATTATCGCAGCTCTACAATGTAGCACTAGATAGCGTGCAAATTAGTTTTAATGGCTAGACTATGTACTAAATGGAGGTGCATCATAATGAAATTTTCAGGGTACAATGTGAGTAAGTACAACAGGAAAGCATGAGAGTTGCAGCTTCACTCACCTGGGTCTAGCCAGCACACCTTAATCTAACTGGTAGGCATGCAGAGTGTTGTAATGTTTCATTCACAGGCTGGAATTCTTCCATCAGCGTGCCAAGAACGCTACTGAATAATAAGAGCTTCTTTTGAACCTAATTAAAGCTCTCTCTTCAATATTGCGATGCTCAAGTTTCATTTTGCACCCCTGTGAACAAAATTATAACAAGCCACAGTAGAGGCTGCTCGTCTGCAAAGCTTTCAATTTCACATATTGTCTGAGAAGTCAAGGAATTGTGTCATGAGCTCTGGAGCAGAAAGAGAGTGAGCAATAAGCATGTTTGTGCCCCTGAAAACAAAGTCCCTTCAGATATAAGCTCAGTTCATTGAAGTGAAGACAGACCGACTTCCTGAATGAAGACCATCGTATACGCAACAGGACTTTGTGGTGCAAACATCAATAAGAGCTGAGAAGAAACATGACTTTGTGGTCAAACAAAGGGATATACTGTGTGTTGTTTTGGTTTAGAGGAGGGAATGCAAACCAGAGACGTGTGAGAAGCTGCAGGCTTCAAACATGACACTTCCTTAACTCCTCACTCTGATGTTGCAGCATTTCTGCCATTCAAGAGCAATTTAATCTGAATCTCCGCATCTCTCAGATATTCTTCTTCTCAGAATTCCTCTGTGACCTCAGAATTTCATTTTACAGAAATACAGATGAGGAGTATTTTACTGGCGCGTGAGTACTTTAAAGCTGTGCTGTCTTGTGTCTATCTTGTGTAAAAAAAAGTCATCTTGCACTTGCACATTGTGAGCTGTCTATCTTGTAAAACTCTGTGAAATATTACTCTGATTTTTTATTTACATTCCCACATTCTTAAAGGTAGTGGTAGTGGAAGTATTGAGATTCTTTAAGTAACAGAATTACACTATAAAAACACATTATAACAATTGAAAGTCCTGCACTGAAAGTATAAAAAAAGTATTAAATGAAAGCAAACTACATGTCTCATTATATGGACTTAAGATCAAAAACAATAAATCTGTATTCAGTTATAGATATTTCAATTCAAGCAATAATTCAACTCCAATCAACTTAAATAAAACCTAAAGCTAAAGTTCTCACGATGTCTCCTGTGAACATTGTACTATTAAATTACGATTACAATATTACAATTACAGCTCACATTTTTCTTACTGTTTAAGTAGCACTCTGTTGTAGTTTATCAAGGTGTTATATAATATAACAGTGCATAGTACTTTAAAAGCTCTTAATGTTACTTGTAAGAAAAATCTGAATCTATAAATGAATTCAAGATATTAAATAGATATAGTGGAGTGAACATTCCAGTTGAATAGGAATAAAAAGCAGCATGAACTTGAAATACTCAAAGAACAAGCACTTCAACTTAAGAGCAGGGCTTGAGCAAATGTAAATATGTAATAATATACAACAATTTATGTCTATCGGAGAGCTTAAAATCAAAAGAAATAGCCTGTAACAAAGACATATTTTTCTGTTATTCTCTTCATCATTATCAGATCACAGTCAGCTTCAGAATAAAATACAAAATTTTGCATCTTTTCCTCAGTGAACCACCTAAAGTCACCCAATTGGGTCTTCTGTGTTGAACGCCCTTTCTTAAAAAAATAGAGAGATCCAGTGTTACCCTTTAAGTTCTCCAACTGACCCCACCACCTCACTCAAATTTCTAAACTTTTTTGATCACCCTAACTATTTAGAGACAGCTACCTTTTTCAGTGAGCCACAATATTAAAATGAGTCCTGTCCTTCTGGAGGGAAAGTGAAGGTAATACAAACCTCGGAGGATTGAGCTACACTTCTGTCTGTGCTTTACCAGGTGGAGGGAGACTTCCACTAGTTTGAACATTGATCCCTGCAAGTCTTAAACAGCAGCCACCATTAGTGTATAAATGTGGTTGTGGGTGGGGATGTTACTAACAACTAATTTTCCTGATGCTCAAACAAAAAGTTTAAAATATGTTAACAGAAGTTTAAACTTAAAGCAGTACAATTTGAGCACGGTTTAATCTACAACTTTAAAGTATAGCAGTCAAAAGAACTTCATCGTATCCTGCATGCACTTAGCTCTAGAAATCACTCCTACATGTATATTAATGAAAAATTATAATTATTTTAATAACTGACAACTATATCTGGTGCTAACTACTAACACATATCCCTAGCTGTGGGTAAATGACAATGTAAAGGGCTCATGATAGAATAGTTATATACGTCTTGTTTAAAAAAAATTTTAAACAACAAAGTCCAGATAGATGAGGCGGTGGTCACTGACAGTGGGGCATAAGCCTGGGCAGTGCAGTACTGTGTGCTGATTTTAAATATTACAATAGTATGCACTGTACTGTAATTTCCCAGCCTGGGATCAATAAAGTATATCTATCTATCTATCTATCTATCTATCATTTGAAATATCTTCTCCCAAATGCTTTTTGAAATCAAATCAAGACCACATAAACCCAAAGTAAACACAGGAAATAAGATTAAAGCAATACTTTTGAACATAGCACATACTGAAATAACATTATTAGGCTGTTCTAAATTTCTCTAACTAATCACAAATCCTCCATTTATGCTGTTCAGATTCTGAATGAAAGAGTTATTCATTATATTCGTCATTAAATTGTTAGAATTACAGCTTAATGTGTTTAGGTCCATGCCACACACTCCAGCTATCGTTTAAAAGGAGTGCTCAGGCACAGGCTCGTTGTTTATGGTTTCGTGTATCCCTCTAAAAGCTAGTCAAGCACAGCTAAAGGTGGGCCCATACTCCATATTTATGAAATTGGCTCTGTGTGAAATTGGTTTTTGCCTAATGGATCCCTGCATGGGTGCTCGGCCTGATACCTCAGCCTCAGCTTATCGGCACTGGAGTCACACTGAGGACAGAAAGACAGAACAGGAAAAGCGACACATAAACAGGAACAACACCACAACAAAACAAGACCACAATTATTATTATTTTTTTTGTTTTCTGAAAAAAAAGGAAAAGAGTATGCATGCCCAGGAGTATAATATCATATGACGGAGAACTGAAAACTGCACATTTCTCCTATTTAGATGGAAACTACAGCACATTCAGGATATACTGTTTACTTTCAGGCCCTACTCAAGTGTAAATTTGCCTCTTCCAACATATTAAGACACATTTGAAATAAAGCAGTCAAGCAGAGCATCAGGATAATAGGGGAAATATACAGTAAAATGCTTGACTCTCAATTCAAGAAGCTCCCCTACATAACCTCTCACTAGCAATCAGATGGCTAACGAGGCTGAGGTCACTCAGTACAGTGTGACACCGAAAACCATCTCAGATTAGGAGAGAAAAGAAAGTGCCTGGGATTTGCTGCAATAAACCTGCTCTTCTGTAAGGCTGTGCATCATTACACAAAAAAATGGAAGGATTTCACAGCATTAAGTCAACAGCCACCTCAGAAAGTCATGAATTGTTTTGTGAACCACAGATAAGATCAGAAAGTTTAAGTACCTACATATTGGCCTCTTTTGTGTATGAATATATTTTAAATTATTATTATTATTTTCATCATTTCCATGTTGTCAACCTCATGTCACAGCTTTGGTGGCAGCAGCTCTTTCCCCCAGAAGTTTCTCCCAAACTCTTCTCACTCCCCGACTGTATTGGGTAAGTAAACACAGTGGGTCCTGAGTGCGTTTTGAGGTCTGCAGAAAGCGATAAAGGCAACAGCAAACTCTGTGAGAGTACCAGACATAATGAGATACAAGCAGCAGAAACAATGAGTGTACCACAGGATCTTTGTAGAGTGTTGGCAAATGCCATGCTGTTACAGAACGATGTCTGCTACGTTGCATCAACAACTAATATGGGAAAACATTTGCGTCATGAAGTTATCAGTCAAGCAAATCTGCTGCCAACTCTGCGTTGGTCTTGTTAGTAGAGGTCAACTGACAGTGAATTTTCAAACGCTGATATAATGAGGTTAGTTTCGAACAGGAGAAACCCAATATGTGTACTCCCCCACCACCACGAAAAAAAAAAAATAAATAAATCACTGACACTGTCAGACATTAGCAAGCTTTGACTTCAATTAGAAACTTGAAAAGTGCTGAGCTGAACATCCTCGTCAAACTAATAAACACCTAAACAAATAAATAAATCCAGATCACTGAACATCAAATGCAAAGTAACATATAAATATAGAACTTGACTGGTGGAAGCTATGCAGCCATTCTGAGTAAACCAATAATTAGTCTACCAATAGTTATTAATCCAAAGTCCAGATATCCTTTCAGATTATTTCATGGACCCCTGCAGTCATGGAAATTTCACAGAAAGTTTAAAATCATATCGACCATTGAAGTAGCAGAATAACTGATTGGTTTTCATCAGCAACAAAGCAAGCCACAGCTCCTGAATGATTATTGTTTGTGCAGGTAGTCAACAAGACTATTGCCTTGGTCAAATAAAAAATCCTACTTCATTGACATTACCTGTATTTGGTCAGTTGGTTTGGGTACAGGTATATAATACTTAAAATTTGATATATTGTCCCATTTGACATGATAGCCTAAATATTCTATTTTTAACCAGAAAAATGGTGGTAAAGATCTTTTTGTACCCACTTTAAGGGAAAAAAGCCCATGGATTTTAGTGCAACCACAGTAGGAGGGCGTGAGAGACAGAGAGAGAAGGAGAGAGCATGAGGTGGAGAGAGCGTGAGGTGGAGGGAGGGTGTGGGGGTGGATGGATGGATGGATGAAGGTTGGCTGGAGCTGTCAGTCTCATCTCTCTCCTGTCTCTCCTCATCCATCCTCACCATGCTGACAGCAGTCTTCCAAGCAGAACACCGTTCGCCTGCCAGGTAATTCATATTCCCTACCTGCACAGCCACCACCAACACCACCAGCACCGCCGACACAAGGAAGCAGACATGCAGCGAGTGATTGGAGGAGGAATAGAAAAGCAGGTAGAAGCATGATACAAAATGAAAGAAGGGGAAGGCAGAGAGAGAGCGCAAATTCAATAGCAACATGTAATAGTAAACATGATGGATAATGAATATTATTAATAATTTAATTAATAAATCTTTTGTTCAGTACCATCCATGCTGGGATTAAATCAATTCCTTTGGTTGTAGAGACTGATTATGATAACAGTACACTATGTCTTTACTGTTCCAAGGAGGAGCAACACTGTCAACAACAGATCATCCACTGTCCGATTCACCGACTCACAATAGAACATAATTAATCAAAAATAAAGCGGGCAGGATTGGTGCTACAAGTCTCTGTCCACCAAAACACCCTCCTTCAAGAATATTTATTTTTTCTTATTGCTATACAATTCTGAACTCCGAACTCCAGGACATATCCCTGCATTTATGCAACATGTTCTGAACACGCAGCAGCAGCCTTCTCTGCCTGCCCAGGAACCCTGAATTATTATTAACTTTGTGACATGATATATTGATGTCTGTCTATGTGTAACTTCCATCGACTCTGGTTGTGTGGTCATTAAAGTTCAGCAGCACCACAGTGCAACTTTGCTGTAATGTTTTAATTCTAAAATAAGGAACATTTCAAACATTTCTGTATTACACTATGTGGACACTCAACAAACGCTTTCAATAAGTCACAATAAGCTATAAAACAAAAAAGTTCATCTCATACTAAGAAATTGAAAATAGAAAATAAGTAGAATAAAAATCCAAAAATAAATAAAACTTCAGGAGACATTTGTAGAAGTGCACTGTATAAAACTAGCATGTGTGATCTATTCATATCCCATAGAACAGTAGAGCAATGACAACATAGCATCCTTGTCTCTGTGTTGCTGTTGCAGCTGAACAGGAACCCAAGGTGTTCTAAAACAGCTGATATGACGACATTTTATTTGCACTCAGCACAGTGTGACTGACACACACACACACACACACACACACCAATTGGCTCGTTGCTAACCAGGTACGAGCACCAGACCATGACCCCCGTACAGTTTTGGTCCAGCACAAATACACAAATACTGCACTAACCTCTCCTGGCTAGGTGAAATATTATTGGGAACTAAGGTGGATGTAGAGTGACTTTAATATCTGTGCTGCACAGTCAGGTGGTTGGAGTGGAGTAATTGGCTTGAGACTGGCTAGAGACTGGCTTTCTCTATTGCCAATGATGCTGAACTTGGCTGCTTTAGTGCCTTATTCTAACCAAAGTCATCCTGCTGTTAGGAAAGTCAAATCTTTTTATGTCATTTTGGAAGGCAATGAAAAGAATCTTTTTTTTTTGTCTTGTTGCTCAGACCAGAGGACTTGTGTGTTGTATACATTCCTTTGATATGAGCTATGAACATAAAAATAAAACTCTCTCAGTCTCTTCCAGTCAAAATCTCCTCCAGTTCTTTTTATCTCCACTCTTCCTGTTTCCCTCCTTGCCTCACTATTCGTCCTTTGTGATTCAGGAGACATCACAAAGAAATCTCAGCCATCGGATGAGGACAGATTGTGGGCCTCTGTAGCGTAGCGTAACCAATAGGTGATTGGATTGAGAATGATTCCCTCTAATGACGAGGCCGGCTCAAGGCTGTTAGTGGTAATGAGAACACGGTACGTGCACAGAACCAGACTGCTTTGCCTCCCAATGCACCACTGAAGGCCAGGAAACACACACACACAAAAGAGACACGTACGCCACCCCCCCATACAAGGACAAGCACACACTGGCATAATACTGCTAAGTTGTACCTTTGCCAAATATTTAGAACTCAACTAAAGCAAGGAAACACACACCTGATATAAGAGTATAAGAGGGTTCAAGGCACTGCAAAGAAAGTTTAATGCTGAAACAAATAAAAAGAAATATCATAAACTGCGCTATGTCCCTGGTTTTACTTGGTCTGCTTGAGAACACTTCAGAAAGACTGCTTGGATTGGTGAAGGACACTCATTTCTGCCTACTAGTGGCTGATGCTCTGCCATGAATGAGCCCCATTGTGTTGAAAGGAGTTTGGCATAGCTCCACTTTGGTGCCTGGTGCTACTATCTGGCACGAATCACTGGTGTGTCGCAAGCCACCTACCAGGCACACATGTTACATGTATGTTGCCAAGAACGGCATTTCCGCACCCCTGCCGTACATAGTGTGAGCGCAGCAGAGCGTCCCTCTGTCTACCTGTGTCACCCCACCCCCATTTCTACATGCACGCAATATGACACACACCTGCAAATCACCAATGTACATGCTTGCTTACTTGCCTAGAAAAGCCATCCAAACACAAGCTCAGACACATGCAGGTATAACAGGCCACTTAAAAACAAACTGACAGATGCTGCACACACACGTTAAGACACGAGAGGGCATGCAAATACACTCTCGCCCACTCACTGTATATGCATTCACAATCACACTCATAACGGCAGGCAGATTGCATACCGTAGTACTGGGAGTCTAACCAAATGATGCATGGCTGTGGTTCTGTAATCATAAAACTCATCCGCTGTCCCTTGTGTGGGAGTCACAGCAGAGTGTGTGAAATAGTAGCACTTCAGATGCAGTGCGTAATGACGGACCGCCAGATGCTCAATGGAATGCTCAATGGAGCCAGCCACTGCTGAGTGCGATCATGAAGCTCCCTGTATACCTACCATACCCAACTCTACTGGCACTGAGAAGACCACTGGTAGCAGTCAAGCAGGTTGTTTAAGTCCCCAGAGCCGAGCGAGAGGACAGATGTTGATCTCTTCATAACCACTTGAATGTTCTATACGCTCATTTTCTGGGAATAAGACTTCATGTACACTATGTTCAGCAGTTTGTGTTCTCTGATTATGTGCACTTGATGTAAATGCCTGGAACTGCTGCATTAGTTTTGATTCATGTTCCACACTCATAACATTTCCAAACTACTAGTAATAACAGCACCTTTAAGCAGGCCTTGTGTGGACTCACTACATTTCCTCATCATAATTAGTGTTATCTAATAAATGAAAGCTCCGTTTTTAAAGAACTTATCTTATGTGTATACTTATGCATACATATGTGTGTACTTTAACGACATCATTTGCTTATACTGAACATTACCTTCAGATCAGATGTTTTTTAATGTAATGTCACTGCTAAAATCTAACCTCAACATGATCATCCTTGGAAAGGAAAAGTTTTGAATGTGACCGAAAACCAGCAGGGGGAGCTACAGCAGCTCATCTTGTCTAATGAAAACAACACCAACACACCGGTGTAAAAATATAAATACTAATAATGATAGTTATAATAATAAAAACACAGAGAAATGTTAGATATATGCCCTCATATGTGCTGTAAGTCAGCAGCAAACAAATAACTGGATAATAAAATTATACTTTGTTAGTCACTTTGAATAAGTGAACAACATAAAACTTAGAGAGGCGTGTAAATGCACATGTTGTTCATAGAAATTCATTCAATTTCAAGTACGTGTGTATGTGCTGAAGGTCTGTATATTGTTAAAAACATAACTTAACCTGTCTTATGACATAGAAAACCTCTGAAGGTGCATCATCTTAAAACACAAAACCAAGGGAGCGACAGCCAAATCCCACAAGCTGACATGAATACACAAGCATGTGCACAAAAAGGTATGTAAATATTCACTATGTATCAATGCCACTTCAGAAGAAAAAAAAAAATTAAAAAAAAGGTCTCTGCTGTATCTTGTTCCACAAGACAGCTCCGGGTGTCTGCCACAGATGATTGAATTAATTCTCAATTATGAGCGCTCCTCATCATCCTTCTACCTGCTGCGACACTGATGAGCAGGGGATAAAGCTACTACCCATAGTCATATTTAGTAAACATATGATGAATGCTTAATGGGAGGCAAACTGCTACAATTAAACTGCAATCACCCTGATTCCTACACATGTATTACAACAATATGATTTGCCACGTAATAATGTTCTGTTTCCACATTACCTCAGTATTTTCTTTAGTGAACAATAACCGAAAAATTAGACTTTAGCTAAACAGAAAAGTTGAACTAAAATCTCATCATCACATTTTAAATAATTTTGACAAGTCGTGGGTACAAAACTGTCATGACTGACTTTGCTGCATATTATAAGACCATGTTTCACTGTTTGTACAACCGAAGGCCAATGCAGTGGTCATTAGAGCCAAAGTATTGCAATACATGTTACTGTGAAGTACAGCCATTCCCCACACCCAGTGTCTACATCAAAAATTTGTCAAAGCATGAGCTTGTTGACACAGTAAACACACTAGTTGCTCTTCTTCTGGGGTCTTTCTGACAGAGTGGCTACTCAAGACTTGTTTCTGTGTAAACATATCCAAAATTAACTGTACAGGGGGCAGACCAGAGGAATAATTTGTGTACCTGTCACTTGTAATGGTCTTGCTTATTGCTTGCTTGTTAATTCAACAACTGATGATTTTTGTCCTTACTTTGTTTTTCCACAATTCTATAAGGCCCTACACAAGAAGCACAAATTAATTTACCATTTGCCATATACAGAGAATGCAATTCAACAAATAACAGCTCCAGGCTTTGTTAGATAAAGTTTGTCCTCATACAGATGCATAAGTTTTAAACAAACAAAAGAGGAGAGACTGCCACATCAGAACCAATTATAAATAACAAAAAATCTCAACTTGATGGGATAAAAAGGGCCGTATTGAAGATGCTTGTCAATCAGGCTCCACAGTCTGCCTGTTGTCCTCCACAGTGACAACTGACAGCACCCACACTGTCTGGTCCACTGTGTCTACACTGTACAATAGTTTGCCTTTCTGTGTCTACTGTAATGTAAACACTTTAAACACCAACTTAACTTTGTGGTCATTATTGTAAACTGAATCTACACAAGCACAGGCGCACGTATGCACGTATATATTTATGCAAGAATGGTTGTATATGTGTTACACTCGATCTTTTTCTAACTTTTCTTGACCCATTTTAATATTCATCAAACCACCTACTCTCATTCAGGACAACAGGACAGGGAGCCATCCTGGCATGCACTGGATGAAAGGCAGAAAGACTGCTTGCATATTGCACAACATGTATTTTTGCTATTCTGATTTATCATGGGTGTTCCTGAGAGTTGAATTAGCAGTGCCTGGGGGTTTGAAGCCTAATTTAAAGTGGACAGACTCACTGTGATGCATAAGCAAACTAAGAGCCTGCTTAGGACCCCAGGAATACTTGAAATGTCCCAGAAAAGAGCTTGAATTTTTTTGTGACATTCTATGTTAACAGTAATCATACAAGAGAGCAATATTATGTTAACGGTCTGGCTAGCTAATACTAGAAGTCTATTCAATTCTCGCCGCCTCCGTCAGAGCTGATGTCACATTCATGCAGGCTGTAATGAATGTTGACGGCATTCTGATGCAAGCTCAGTCAGCCAGACTAACATTAGGCTGCAGTCCTATGAATAGAACACGTCAAGTCAATCAATATCTCTCTGACCCAGAGGGCACCCGTGTCAAAGCATAGATAATGTCAGGTGCTGCAGCAATCGATCATTATGCTTCCAAAGTATGATATGATGATTAAAAAAGTATGTGACATGTTAGCGCCTCTAAAACACCAGTATTTGTTCAGTGATGAGAAAAAAGGAAAATGAAAAAAAAAGGCAGAAAGCAGGATGCTGGTATCTGCCAAATCCACAAGAGGGGACAAATAATTCAGTATTTGTCACAGACGCTGTTTGACTAAATGTTTCCCCAAACTCAACCACTCACAAAGCTGCATTTTTTTTCAACACAGTTATAACTGCGCCTGCTTCCTTTTAGTGTGGTTATTACAGTCAGTAAGGCTGTTAGGGTGTCGGACCCGTAACCGGTGGATCGCTGGTTAGATTCCCCGTCCCGGTGTCCATGGCTGAGGTACCCTTGAGCAAGGTACCTAACCCCCACTGCTCCCCGGGCGCTGCACGCGGTCGCCCACTGCCCCGGGTTTGCTGTGTGTGTGCGCACGTCACTTGGGTGGGTTAAATGCAGAGCACAAATTTCGTTGGAGTGAGTTCCCTCCAATGACAAGATATGTCACTTTCCTTTCCTTTCCTTTCCTTTCCAGTAACACAATACACAGCATTTTTCTGTGTGTGTGTGTGTGTGTGTGTCTCTGTCCCTCTTTCCATAATGTCCACACAGTTAATAATTATGTGTTAGGTGCTTTACTTTCACACTGTATGAAACTTCATAGATTTCAGGAAGGTGGTATAATATCAAAGGGTTGTCATGTTGTCCCCATCTAACCAATAATTGGTTTGTATACACACATCTCTTCCATGGATCTGACCCTTCACATTTCTGTTGTCCATATTCCTGCTCACCAAAACTCTGCTCCTCTTAACCCTTCTGTCATGTTACCGGTCAAATTGACCTATGTTGAAGTTCGAAGATCAAGAAAAAATAGTTAAAACAAGTAAAACACCGCCTGCCAAGTAAAAACAAGTATTTCTTCAGCATGAAACTTCTGCTTGCCTTAATTAGAGTAATCAACACATAACATGAAAATTGTACATATTTGCAACCATATTGCATGTTTATATGACATAGATACTGCTCGGGTCAATTTGACCCAGCAGTCAAACTGGGGGTAAAAGGGGGTCAGAAAAGTGAAACTGAAAGTGGTAAAACATTAAAAAAAATGTATTTTTCATGAAAAACGGCTGAATTATCCTAATTGAACCTTTGTCTATGAGAGGTAAGGAACACCAATGCACTAAATTAGTAATAGAGTTAGTGAGCAGAGTTAGTAATAGTAATAGTTAGTAGAGTTAGTTAGTAATAGAGTTAGTAATAAAATATTAACAATGCTTATTAGGATTTATTTTATTTTCAGACGTCTTCTGGATAATAAAATATGCACCGGGTCAAACTGACCTGGGAACATCATTGCTGTTCCTGACAAATGAACACAACAGGAGGGTTAAGAATGCTTGTAGATTTGGAGGACATCACGCTTTAACTCCCACACAACAGAATCACATATTATATATATTTATATATATATATATACACACACACACATACAAGTGTATGAGTCGGTGTATGAGCGTCGGTTTGATAAAGCAAAAGTATGACAACTTGGCCTCTGCCAATATTAAATAGTAGCAGTACTAGTATCTACTGAGATGCCCTAGAATTTGAGATTTTGTCCTATTACAGTTTAATGAATTGGCACCCTGCTGTAGCTCATCATATTTTCTGATCAGATGTGCTCGAGATGTATAACTCCTAATCCGCCGCCAGAGGCATAAACACTACTGTGTTAGTAAATGTTTATAAATAAAAGAGCTGTGAACTAATTTCAGTTCTCTCTCTCTCTCTCTCTCTCTTTTGTATTCATCAGCGGTAAATGAGAGACAAGTGCATGTAATGATCACACTGAAAAGGGTGGTACACTATCAGTTTTGGATGAAAACCTCCCACAAAGCACATTTGTGCATATTGTGCAGAGCAGCTCCTCTGACAGTGGAACACAGCTAATGGAAGAACCTTGTATGAAAAAGAAAAACTGCAATCAGGCACCGCCCACCAGATGACCGAGACGACGCCTGAGCTCCTCAGTGGTTTAATTAAACAATGAGCAATCCTTTACCTATATTTCTGGATAAGGATTGCCTCATAAAAGTCAGTAAAAAAACAATAAAAAGTAGATCCTACATTTGATGCTGTGTAAAAACCTGGAACCTCATTAATGATTTATTATACAAGCAATTACACGCTCCTGTAATTGTTGAGAAAGTTATATACTAATTTGGGGTTACGATACCCTTTCAAAGTTTAGTAGATAACAGTGGAAGTGTGTTGCAAACGCAGCACTTAAAGCTTTCTTCTTTCGTTCTTGAAAGAGGTCTTTTAGGAGATGCATTTTCCTCAGCTGTGTGGATGTGCCTTTTTCAAAAAAAAAAAAAGTGTAAAACTAAGATCAGGTGGCTGTGAGGAGAAAGATAAGAAACAGTCTAAAGAAGATTGTCGTCATCACTGGAACAAGAGAGATAATGAACGTTTTTTGGTAAACACGCATACACACAAACACACACGCACACACACACTCACGCATACCTCAACTTCAGGTGTTAGTCAGCATAGCTTTGCTGCTGAGTCTCATTTTCTAGAGGTGGTTGAAGAGGGTATTTTTATGTTAATTGCCCACTTTCTGCTTCACTGGTTATCCTTTGAATGCTCGGTTAGAATCGCTTGTTTCTCTCTCAACCACCTGCCACACAGACGAAGATGAAAAGATGAGGAGGGGGGATAATGGGAACGAGTGAGAACAGGGCTGTACTCTCTGCCACTCTTTTTGTCCATTTGAAGAGATGTCCAGGAGTCACCTCAGCTGTCTCCTCCATCTTGATACTCATGCCTGCCTGTCCACAGCGATCACATTAAACAAGTGGAGAAAATTATTAGCAAAATCTAAGTTTGCCACGTGAAACAATCTCTAAAGGTATCCCCTTTGCTGCTCCATGAAAGAGGGCAAATAGGAAGGGGATTGTGAGCGTTGTTGCAAGAAAAGCAAAAATGGCCTCATCCTCTATTTAAAATGAACCCTTATTAATATTTCAGAATGTTGGATATGCATGGGGCTTTGAAGAAATGAGCAGCTTTTTTCCAGTCATCTGCTAGTGGAAAAAGGCGACCACAATTGGGAGCCGTGGCAAAAGAAAGAGAATTAAACAAAAGAGTGAAAAAAAATTGCTCAGAGTGGAGCCCTGTTTCATAATCAGAAGCTCAGCAGCATTTTGGCTGCACTGTAGAGAGGCAGGAGAAATGTGAAGTGGTTAAAAAGACCTGGTAGAGGGAGGAAGGTAGAGGAAGGTACTCCTGCTAGAGTCTCTGTCATTACCCCTTCACTTTGCACACTGCCAAGCCCATTACTTAATTTCCCTTGCCACCTTTCGCTATGACAGAAGTTTTAAGTGAGTTAAAAGCAAACCTGCAGAGGCACACTGCCTCAGAGATGAAAAGGCCAAATCAAATGATATCAATTTTGAAACACGGTCAAAGATGCTGCTGGTTGTTGGATGTAATCGGCTAAAAGCCCAAAGGATCATATAATACATTACAGAGACAGTTAGTCACATTTTACATCCATACACCGTGGAAACCCACACCATATATGTATAACATTCACACACATACATACACAGAAACCATTTCTCTGCTATCTCAAAGATGCACTGCTAAGGCCTAAGAGATTTGTGAGCTCATTTGCAAGCACATTATAGCTCCACTCAGTCCAACTTGAAAAAATGGCTTAGCCTAGTGACAATTTTTTATTGTGGAAGTGCAAAACTCATTTCGGCAGTTGACACTTGGGTACAGATATCAGAGATACATGTATTTTTTGGATAGGAGCTAGTGCGTGGAAGCAAGGTATGTCTGTAAATTGGATGTGCAAGCATTTTTGGTGCAGGATGTGTGGGACAGGGGCGTGTTGAAAATGAGCATGCCATTTTGCTGTAATGATGCAAACCAAAGTGTCATCTGTAACAGCAAGAGAGAAATCTAACAGAGGAGATTTCTCTGGTAGAAGTCTGAGCCGTTGCTTAGATAATGACAAGTAACACCAAAATAAAAAAAAGCAACAAAAAAAAAAAACAAACACTTTTATCAGGGACAATTCAGAAAAGGTGTTTTTCTAAGTAAAAAGGAAAAAAATCTGTTTCAAGTGTTCAGGAAATCTGTATTTAACACACCAACGGAAAGTAGTTTGAAGCTTTTGGATTAAGTCTATTTGCTCACTTTAATTCCACATACAGCAGCAGCGTTTTGAATTCATATTCCTTAAAAGCCCTCTCTTGCCAAGCAGCCAACAAATGATTAGCAGGAACAATTACCCAGGAAAGGCCTTGCCAACCAAATAGGGTAAACAAAAAAGGCCCATTAGCTTGTGGAGTGCACCACAGCTCCACTGGGGACCCGTTGTACTGGGCTGCTGGCAGACATATATAGACGTAATAGGATGTTTTCATGTAGCCCCACATGTAAATGTACCACCTTGACGTATTAACAGCCAAGCAAGCTGACATTGTTGCTAATTAACTGCAATCAAACAACCCTACAAAGAAATCCTGCTAACAGGACCTGCATGATGTCGGAAGAAAAGGCAGAGCATTGTTAAGAGGTTCCACCTGATGGAAAGAGAACGAAAAATCAGCATGTGTTTCGCAACAGGCGGTTGAAAATAAACCGACACGTACATACGCTAAGTTTTTGTTACCTGCTGACTAATTATTACATATGTCCTTGTCTACATAAAGCAAAAGTAGTGCTATGGACTTTTTGTAGGCTGGATTGGTCAGTCAAGAGCAAGTCAGAGAGCTGCTTGTTATGTGGCAGTAAAGGTAAAGGAAGATGACACTGAATCTCTATCAGCTCAGTGAAAATGCTGCTTTGAACACTTTGAGCTTTCCACTGTGTTTAAGTCACAAAAAGCCCTGTGTTTATATTTCTATCTATATTGTTTGCAGTAGCCCTGGCGCTTATGGTTTTTCCGTTACTCACCGCACAAGCTGCTGATTTGAGTCAGCCTAAGTGGCATGTGCCGTGTTGTGTGCCAAACTGAAATGGAGTGCCATGAGGAAATACTGAATTTCTTGGATACAAATCTGTGCTTTCTCTCTTCAGTGAACTCCTGAACTGTGTGTCACAAACAATGCATCTCACTATTTTCAGTATATGACTCCAGAAGGCTGAGTCAACACTCCTGTGGCGTTACCTTACACAGAGTTAACTCACCGAACACCCACTCACTCCTATCACCACCCCAACAATCCCACCCCCCTTACTTGAACCTCACTGGCTCTAGGTCCACAGGAGTGCTGCGTGTGTAATGTCACAGCCATATTTTATTCATGTCGATGGAGTGTTTGGGTGGCCCTGCTTGAGACTGGGACACAATCTCTGCTGCCGGTAAACACCGATTTAATGGGCACGACTGGCTGGGAAGAGCTGCAGCAGCTGGGGGAAGATGGCATGTAAAAGAAATGAACAACAAGGATGTGTCAGACACGAGCAAAAAGCAGTGAGAGGGAAAAAGTGGCAGTGTAGCAAATGTCTCTGACTAGAAAAAGGCTAAGGGGGATGACAATGTGCTGGCGTGAGCTCTTGCAGCTGCCCTAGGGTGTAGGTACTGCATGCTGAAATGCTCTGAAATGTTAGTGCTGGCCCACTTTGCCTGTCTGGCACAGTGATACAGACAGAGAATCATGTTGGATGTTTAACTCAAAACTTATATTCAGATCCATGTTTGAAATAGTCCAGGGAGGAGAAACAAAAATGCACAGCATGTGCGCAGATAGTAGATGAAGGTGGGTGATCATTTAGGATATCACAAAGCAAAAAAAATTCAAATAATCTGATAGATTGAAAAATTGATTGCTTGTCAGAACAAAATTTGGACCAGTCTAAAGTTTTTCCTCACAAGAATCTGTCTTGTGTCTGTCTGTGGTATCAAACTTGAAAAAAATATCCAAAGATGATCTCCAAAACCCCCAAAACAAACCTTTACTGTGCGATAGACACAAGCACCCAGAACATGCATAAAGCTATAAAATAAAGCATCAAGCTGTGTCCATAAAAGCTTCATTAATGCAAACCTCTCATGGTCCAAGACAGAGGAATGCATTTGTAGAATGAAAACAAGACTGCAGCTTGAGCTGAGAAGCTGAGAAGCCAGTGGAGCAAAGCCGAGCAGACAGTTTAACTCCCCACACAAATAAGCAGACAAGAAGCATCTG
This sequence comes from Scatophagus argus, assembly GCF_020382885.2. NCBI lineage: Eukaryota > Metazoa > Chordata > Actinopteri > Scatophagidae > Scatophagus > Scatophagus argus. The sequence goes on along the minus strand of NC_058503.1, from coordinate 15,239,432 downwards.
AATAAAAAAGGCTTTCACACAAACAGTACAAGAGATTTCCCTCCTCTTTCTTATGTCATATTGTGATCATTTGAAAGATACATACACAAGCAGTGGAGTCCACTCCTTTGGTAGAGCTTTAAAAAGCATGACAGTGTTTGTTAGCTTGTGTCTCAGAATTGTATGTGACACAAGCAGGAGCTGGCACTGTACTGACGCTGAAATGTTGGCTTTTCTTGTCTCCTCCACTTTGCCTGTTGATTGTTTCACAAAGCTGCTGTCAACCTCTAGCCTCATCCTGAACCTGACAGGTCTTCACAGACCCAATAAAAAACAATATCAAGATGTTTTGAGTTGGTAATGGAAATTGAATTAAAGTGAACAAAGCTAAATAAATTGGCTTGATGGCATTTGTTATTTAGAGTGTGTTAATCCAAGGATACGTTGTCCCAATAAAAGCGAGGGCAGCATGAGCTGTTGCCTTTAAGCTAATGAGATATTTGCCAAATCCTCTTAGCCAAACTATTTTGTGCGGGTTCAGTGAACAATTGCCTTGCTGGCACTAATATGAATGAAGAACTGTGTATTTTCCAAGTGCCAGGTTGAAAGTGACTCAACATGAGAGACATGTCTAACATGCATAAATGGATGAGTCAAGTTTATACTTTAGAGTTTATAGCTTGAAGGGAGAGGATGATTGTCTTTTATAAGAATCTCCAACAGCCACCTGACAAACTATTTTTTTTTTTTCCAACAGCATTTCATTGTGTAGGTACAGGCTATGATATTAAATGACTAGACCGTTATTCTTTATAATCAGAGTAAAATATGTAATTTCCTTACTAGGGGAAATGTAAGTATATGTAGGATGTGTAGTAAGACACATTAAGAGACATGAACACAAAGAAGATTAAGAAAGCAATACATCATTAATTTAAATGGTAATTGCTTGAATACAGGTACAAGCAGGATTTTTAGTGATATTTTCTCTCTCTTACACTTCCTGGTGGAAATAATTTTGAAGACAACCATCTGTCACCGCTGTAGTGTTATTCCAAGGATTGTGTGTTTCCTGTTGAGATTTCTAGTCATACTCATTTTGGCAGCAAGATTCAGTTTCACAAATGGAATATTTTTCACACGTATATTGGACCAAGTTCTACACTGTAGCTGTTGATACAAGAAATTGTACTTGCTTTTTACGATATTCTTCATGTTTTTTTGGCTGCTGATTGTAAAGTGGAATGCCAGACATGTTAGTTAAAAATACATTGAAATATAAACCAAATTATCTGTAAGTGTGTTTCAAGCAAACCAATGGGGTATTGTAATACAAGTCAACAGAAGCTTCACAATAGAGTCAGTGGGAGTGTGAAAGGTGGGGTAACAGCTAATTCTTGATCCGAGATGCAAAACTTAGAATAGAATCACACGTGCACACTCTCCTCCTCTGCCAAATCATGTTTTTTTGCCACACACAAGTGGGCTTGACACCGGCATAGCCAAAATGATTAGACCTAAAAACTAACTAATGTTAACCGTACGCAAAAGTGTCATCTTTGTCTTAAAAGTCAAACCTTAATCTTGCTGGTGGTGCATGGAGAACAACCTACCTACCTACTGCAACCCTAAAATCTACAATTTTTTTATAGGTTGAAGGACGAAGAAACACGCACATCTGTCTACACCAGAGCAGGTGAACCGTTGAAGGTTCTTGGGAATCACAGTACCTGTCATGGACATCGCACAAGTCCACCCAGGAAAAGAAGGCCAAGAAACAACCAAACTTCTTAAGGAAATGAAGAAAGGCAAACTTTGTGCGCCACATTCTTTTTAACTTTCATAAAGGAGTATTTGACAGCATTGTGAGTGGAAACATTACAAATCGGCAAACTGGAACCCATTTACCAAGGATTACGAAAGACACCAAAAGACAAAGCTCAACCCAGCCATGACCTTTTCACCCTGCCATCTGGAAAGCAATACAGGAGCATTCACTGCTGTACAAGACTACTGATAACATGTAACTTAACAATTTTTTCTAAAAAAAATAATTTCAATTTTAATATTTATACGTTCTCTTGTGTGTGTAGCACGTAGGGGCTACAGCTTCCATGGCTAACCTTGTGTTTTAAAATGACAGTGAATGAACCTTGGTACCTTAATTCCACATTGCAGGTTGGGTTATGCTCGAACAGAACAAGTTCTCAAGGCGTGTTTTCTGACCACTTCAAAAATTAAAAATGTCTGCAAGTTTGAGTAAGTTTAAGACTGTTGCAAATGGGGGTCACACTCAGTTGAGAGTCTGTCACATCCACTTACACATTAGATTTGCAGCTTTAAGGATTCATATTTTCTTACCTGTCTAAGTGCGCTTCACATGGAGGTATTGTGTGTGCTGGTAAAAGCGTGTGAAGATTTACACACTATCGTGGAAATGCAGGCGTGAGCCTATTCTCTGAGGGGAACAGACTCATGTTTCATGCTCTGTATGCTAATAAATTCTAAGGGCAAAAAAACAGGTTGATTTACAAGTTGACCCTTACCATCCCAAACAGCATTACAAACAACTCTGATTTCCTTGCACCCAGGCAACAGGGAAGACAGAGAGGGCAATCATATTCATCTGTAGCCGCCCTCACTCTGCATTTGCGAGGTCTGACAGAGAAACCGCAGGGGTTGTGTGCTCACTGAATGAAATGTGAATAAATAACAGGGAGAGCGAGAGAGAGAGAGAGACTAAGAGAGTGAGAGAGGAGGCAAGAGCATTAATTTCCCTCCTTCATTCATATTCACACGGTGGGGACATTGCTCTCAGATGTGTGATCTTAAACAGATTTCTTGGCGCTCACCCCCATCAGCGTATTTTCTCTGTCATGTATCAAAGCCGTCGCATACATATGTGAATAAACCCCCAAACCCAACGTCATATCCTGCCTGAGCGAAAGCGATATTCACTACAGCATCGGGAGGGGGCTAGAGGGGGGTTGCAAGGCAGCAGGGACTCCAGTGCACATTGCAGGGATCGTGGCAGGAGACGACACCATACATCAGGGGGACATAGGCTGTCAGAGTGTGAATGGGTTTTGTCATGAATGAATAACTACCAGAAATGTGCAGTGAGGGGAAGAAGAGAGCTTTACTTGCCTAAGCCTTTTCATCTCCTGTGATCCACACTTCAGGGCTCGAGTGAAGGGGGGGGGGGTCATGGGGTTGAAATAAACAGATTCCTCAGTGGGAGAGGATGAGGCAGGAGAGCCTCTTCTACAAACCAAAAGAAGAGAACGAGGAAACAGATCAAGTCTGTAACAGTGGGTGCAGCCAAGCCAATCCGACAGTGTACTGTGTACGGAGTTTCTACTGTGTGTGCAAGCACAGCGTTGTACACTCGTGTGAACTGTCCCCTCAGGCTTGTGTCGCCTGAACACTTTTGTTTCAGAGTGCAGAACTAATTTCCCACCCAAAGGGATTTCCGTCACAAGGAATATGCAATGAAGAAAACGCTCACTGGAGCTATCACACCGTCACTGTCTCGCTGCCACTATTTTAGTCCCAGCCTGGGATCCACATTTGACCAAAAATCTGTCAAGTGCAACTGAACATTTTCATTTGTTGCACCAGTGTGCCTGAAATTTAGCAAATCTGATAAGAGAGATGTGCTAAAATATTTTTTAACAAGCAAACAACTAGCTGCAAAGGCATTTTTATTTGAACATAAGTTTCACACAGATTTTTGCATATGTTGTATATTGCAGTGGACACTGTAGGTAATGGTAACTGTTCCACCTGTCTCCCCTGTCCCCAAGTTTATAATGCCTAATCCTGACCCAGCATCTTCAATTTATATATTTGAGGCATAATGCTCAGTATGCTGTGATTTCAAAAGAAAAACATGTATCTGCACTTTTATGTCTGTTTACAGTATTAACATGATCTGTTAAGACATTACTAATGAGTTTGGGAATTGACCAAAAAAAGGTCATGCTTAATATATATTGTTCCGCGCACCTAAAGTGTGTGCTAAATCAAATGAAAAACTCTGGCACAACAGTCCCACCACAGTCAAAAAAGTCCTGCTGGATGGCTTTCTCGAACAATTAGCACCTAAACGGCACCACTGCACATGCATTCCAAGCACACGGGAACAAAGACTTGCCATCAAAATTGTCACAGAAATGCTCTCTTGTAAGTGATGAACGAGATAGCTGGAGGGAGAAAAGGCAGATGAATGGGGATATAGAAAAATAAAAGATGTAATTCCTCCTGAAGGATCAAACAGTCCATACTGTGAGGAGGTGGGTGCAACCGGGAAGGTGAGGGAGATGGGTTGAAGTGGGGTGGGGGGTGGGGGTACCAAGTCTTGCCCATCACACTGTGTTCGTACTTCACCAGCACTATCCCAGAATGCCACCTGCTGATATCCCGTCTGCCCTGGCACTGCTTCTCATGGCATCTGGCGTCCCTTCTCCCCATCTCTCCCTTCCAAGAATGCTAACAATGGATTCGGGTGGGCTGAGACGCCACCATTGTCAAAGATTAACTCCACCTCTCACTTCCATGTCTCTGCCCTCGTGTCACTTTTTGACCTTTTCACCATTTTGACACAAAAACATGAAATTCTGATGCATGTAAACGTCAACATGTAATGCATGTAAACTGATATCAAAGAATTTCGAAAATTATTTTGTATTTTTCATTTTTGCGTTGAATTATTTCATCTTGTATTACTGATTTTCAGAGTAGTTTATAGCAGCGTCACGCCCTCCCTCACACAAGCCCACCACCCTGTACTGTCCACTGTACCCTTTACTGTTCAAGCAAGGGGAGATTTATGTATTCACAGAGACAGTGAACAATGAAAAACACTTATTAGATGTCATGTTCTTCATCGTTCATGATCAAGGTTAAAGGAGGCTTTTAAACATGTGCTGCAGAATAGTAGTGTGAGCTTGAGTCTGTGTGTGTTTGCTGGTCCCCAAAGGCCCAGTGGTTCCCCCTGACTAACTGTGTAATCGATCATAAAAAATGCTGAATAGCTCAGTCTGGACAAGAAACAGGGAGGCAGCAGTGTACAAGGGACATTGACTGAGTTAATGGTGGTTTATGTGATGGCCTGTGAGTAGGTGTCTTTGTGGTCACTGGTATGAAGTCAGCTGCACTGGGAAATTTTACAGGATAGAATTGTAATTTGTATGTGTCCAAAAAAGTGAAAAGCGTTCAGGGGCGGAGGAGCTGGCAAAGTATACCTACAACATTAACACACTTTTGTTATGATTTTTATAGCTCTGCCTTGTCTGCTTTCCCAATTACTCACCCACACAAACTAAAAATAAGAGCTAGAAGGGACATTTTAGGAATTGTTCTACCCAAAGTCTCATGAAAGCATTTTATTTTTTTGCACATCAAAGAGCTGCTATGGGATTTAGTAAAACAAGCTACAAGACCGGACACAGTGCACCAATTATGTCATCAATTAATACAATTAACTAATTAAAAATAACTATAATAACTTGGTGTATCTTTTTAACTAGCAAGTGTGCAAAGACAGGAGGTGCTGCATGCAAACAATCTGCTCACTTGCTGGTCAGAAAATGGGCTACCTTAAATGCACAAGTTAATCTGATTGGCCTCCCTGGTTTAGACAGCACCTAAGTAATCAGTAAACCTTTAAACAGGTGTTCCTGTCTCAAGCTGCAGAAAGCTATGGATGATAAGCATCCTCACTTAGATCACAGGTGAATGTCTGATGAAAACTATGATGTGTTATGCCAACCAAAAGTATCTTTCTACTATGCATTTTTGTTCCATATTTTTAAATAAATTTTGCATTGTGTTAAGCATCAAATATCAATATTCAAATAAAAATGTTTTCCAATAGCAGAAACACACATTATATAAGTAAGCAGCTAAAATCAGAAGTTTTGAAATTTATTTGGAAATATTTGTGTCATACAACATCAGCATGAAAATTTCTAAAAATCCTGCAGCTCAGAAAACCTGATGCACCTCTGATTTTTAGAATTACAACTAGGAACACTACTAGACCCCAAAACACTCCTGTAGCGATCACATCAAATAAGTCATTTTGTATTGCATGGAATAAACTGCAGATTAAAGACAATGCGACGAATTAAAGATCAGACAATCAATGTCAGCAAGCATTGTATCAGCAAACATTTTGACTTATGATGACCTGAACATCACTGAGTGTGAGAAATGCAATGTCTTCCTAATACATAGGACGTGTGCAGCCATTCATTGATGTTATCTGCTTCACCATAGAGAAGAAAACAGTTATGGTGATGTTTTAGTGTTGTCTCAACGACATGCAAGCTTCAAAGTTTTGCTTCGGATGTCTTAACCAAAAACAAACCAAACATTACAATGCATGAAAAGCAACAAGGATTAAGAAACTCCAAGAAGAATGTGCATGTACAGACACTGACACAAACACACATAATCAAGCTGTGCATTCCTCCCTAATCCAGGCTGGATGGAGCCTGTAATACAGCGACTCATCCCTTCTGGTAGACCCCAGTTCATCTTTCATCTCCCAGGGACTGTTTACTTCCAGTAATTAGGCCATTCATCACCCTAATGGGAACATCCCCCTCCACTAAATAACTTCTCTTTTCTTTGAGCAGGCTTACAATCCTGGCACAGCATCTTTAGAGGGAGGTGGCACTCCTCCTAGGCACACTATGAAGTGTGGGGGCAGGATGTCAAATCTGTCAACAACATTTCTTATCAGAAGGGTAACCTACAATGCACTGGGGTATTCTGTAAGGGGAAGTGAAGTCTGCTAAAACAATGGAAGGCGTATATCCAAAAATAATAATGTGCTTTGTGAAGGTATTTTTGTGACTGAGGAGCTGCTGGAGTGACCTGCTACATGTGAACTATAGGCCTTTGGAGAGCAGCTGCACTAGATGGGATGCTTGATGCGTAGAGATGTGGATGCTCTTGAAACTTGACATGTGTGGCTGAGCCAGCACAACTGTGCTAACATGGCCATGAGGAGACCAGCTAACCCATCCCATCATAAAAACCATGTGATCCATTAGCTCGTGGGCCTAATTGTCAAGCAGAACAATATCACGGGTTGGCGGTGTGTGTTTCAAAACAAGGTCCAAGAGGCCTAATTAGCTCCTATCTCTGTCCTTCACCTCATGATCTAGTGCAAGCAGTCATCTACAGACCTGTAAAACTCATTGTTATCCGGAGAATCGGGCTTGCTAATAAGCCACAAGCACTTTTTCACCATCCAATCAAATCCCTTTTGAAACCATTAAGTTTCATGTAGAAATACATTAAAGAAGCTAATGACACTCCGGTGGCATTATTGGTTACGGGGACTTTAAGAAAGCTTGATATGGTGAGTTAGAACAGCCTTGCTGAGTGCCCAATCACACTAAAAACACACAAGCACTGACTGTTTTTTTGTTTTGTTTTTTTGCCCGGCATGTGCACTGGATGAGCAACTCCAATAAGAGCGAATAACCCCTCAATTATCTTGGAACACAGTATTCATCCATCCATCTTAAAATGTGTGCACATTCTTCCACCTGAATTAAGGGTTTAAGACAATGTCAGTACACTCGAATATTGTGATATTACGTTTTGTCACGTGTATTGATACTAAAGAACAGTATATAGACCTTCAATTAACAGTTTACATGCAAAGATCTTTAGCAGTGGTTCATATTGTGTTGTGTTTAAACCTGCAACAGCTACATAGCAGTATTGTAATCTATCTACAGTCATTTATTTCTAACATAACAACGTCAAGTAAGACAGGAAGAAGCACAAATCGCTTGTGTAAACACAACACAGGTAGAACACAGGCCTATGAATCAATATACTGCCTTACTTACAGTATCACAAAATATCTCAATATATTGAATCATAATTTGTGTATCATATTGCCAGATTTCAGCCAATATAAAGCCCTAGTCTGAATTCACTTTTTAAACAAGTAGAAAATAGCAACTATAGTAAGCATATAAATAGATGTTTTACCACCGAGCTAAACGTGTTTGATGGTGCAAGTCTTTTATCTCATTGACAGGCTTGTTGTCAGTTAAGAACAACTTGGGAAAACCTCCACTCAGAAAACTAGAGTGGAGGTCAGTTAAACCACATAATTACTCATTATTTTCTCCTTCGAGAAGCTCTAACTCTCTACTTCAGCGTGAACAATAGCTATTGTGGCATGGACAGACACCTCAGACAAAGCCATGGGAAAAGAAGGGAGAGTACATTAATGAAACACCGGTGGGAGCAGTGAGATGAGAGATTGGTGAGTTGATGGCTCCGGCAGTACTGCCTTTCCATTCATTAGCCTGTCCTGCTGTATCGGCATAGGCTGGAGTCCAAAGCCTTGTCTCGTCCACTGGGGAATGAGTGGACGAACTGGACTTCTCATCTACCTGTCTGATCACCACTCACCTCTCTGAGGGCGCCATTGTGTCCTGTCCCTCTTCATTAAGATAGGCCTTAATGGACTTTCTCCAAGCCTCTGTGCTTACAGATAGAGATATAGACTAGGGAAATGTAAAAGGACACATGAGGCTGTGGATGAATGTGTTCCCCTTCTCTTGTCACCTACACAGCAGATTTGACCGGCGAAAAAGAGTCCCTCTCAATAAAGAAAGGCTTTCTTTCAATATTTGGTCTCACAGAGAGACAAAGGAAAAATACAGTAAAAAGTGGAGGCAGGGTGTCCCTCTCTTTTCAAGGATCTTTCTATGAAGGGTTTTCATTTGGACCAGCAGACCTATTTTGTTTTAAGTTATTTAAGAATTGAGTTAAGGTACACTCAACCCCAGCAAGGTTAATGTATTTTAAAAAAGACATTTATACACCCTGTTCTATTTAAGATAGGGTTGCCTAGATCATTCAACCATCCATTTTTATACCACTTATCCGTCAGTGTCACGGGGGGGGGCTATCCCAGCTGACTACGCGAGAGAGGCGGAATGCCAAAAGGCAGTGTTGCAACTGAGCACACTACAAACATAGTGCGCTTGAGATCAGAGCTGCCACACAGAGTCAATGAAGGACATCACAGGATTGCCAGTGGACGCCTTACAGCCATGCTAATGACAACAAGAACTATTTTTGAACACTGATGTATAAAGATGCGTAGGGTGGAAGAAGATGATGCCAACCCTAGCATCAGGTCAAATTTTATAAGTAGTTGCCCAACACTGGTTACAAGGCGATACTGCTTTATATGAAAGTTGGGGGAACAAACAAACAAACAAATCTTGGAAGCACACTACTTCTTTTGCCCTTTTTTGTTTGCAATAATCTACACCTATTTTTAAGCCAAATGTGACCTGATGAATATGGTCATTAAAAAAAAAAAAAGCAAAAAAAAAACAAAAACAAAACAAAACAACAAAACACAACTGATTTTACACACACATTTAACACACACCTCACTCCCTCCACCACCCACAGCTATTATCAGATTCAGGTTTTGTATTCAGCAAAGGGTCACTCTCATTAGTCAAACCCTTGTATGGCACGGTAATTAATTACATTAGGTAGCTCATTAGCCAGCAACTAGTTGACAGGCAAAACTCATTTGATGTGCATGTGCCTTCTCTGGTTTCAACACTGATGAGGATGTTACTGGAATAGGAAGGTGTGTTCCACTGTTTTCCGGCTCACCTTTGAAGGTTTTACGCAAAGCAGGGGAACGAAATCAATTTCCATGCACCTGATCCTGATTTCTGGAAAAACTGGTATCATGGTCAGAAATGCTGAGGATAAAAGAGTGAATGAAAAGGTCTAACTACACAGAGTAAGATCTCAGCGGCATCAGCAGAATCAGGCTGATATTTGTTATGATTTATGTAAAATAGAGGCTATTGTTTCAATTTCCAGACTACATGCTAGAGGTCGACCGATTTATCGATATAATGTTTTAGAAATTATAGTTCCGATGGCTGCACACCCCCCACCAGTCACACGGGGATGTAAATTACGGTTTTGCATGTGGGCTCCATCCAGGAAGTCAAGGTAATCTTGTAATTTGTAATTAAATGAAAGCTAACTTTATATAAAACAGCTTTATTCATAAATTATTAGCAGTGCAAGGTTGTTGGTCATTGTATGACATTATCAATGTATTAGACACATTAACTGCTGCTCTGCCGTTGTCTCTGTTCTACCAAGTAACTATAAACTTGATCGGTATTGTGATCAATTTTTAACAGGCAGAGGCACAACACTTAAGAGTGCACTTAAAGTTCAGAAAGCACGTATGCACCCTAACAGTCTTAATTTGGTGAGTAACATGCCTGCACTTTTACCATGTGACTACTGACCAATTACAAGTTGAAAAGCAGCACTCTAACGAGAAACTGTGTGAAAATCCACAAATCCACAGAGAGAAGTTATGTCCCCTGTGCTGGTCTCCACTACTCTCATATGTCATCCTTTGTTGTGTACTTTGGTGATTAAATGTCCATCAGAGTCTGTTTTGTTCCAACAGAACAACTAGTGTTAGCTTGTAGCAGGAGCAGTCAACAGTGAGAAAACTCTTTAGAATTTATAGCTAATTATATCAACATCCATATTTAAGGCACTGCAGTCCACAACAGGCTCATAGATTTTAATGATAGTAAGCTTCAGGTGATTGTTATTGCACCATGTGAAGAAAGTCTTAATCACTTACTACATATATTAAATGAGTCTGAACAGATGTGATGTAAACTGCAACTTGACTGGTGCATGGAGGCAAACAAAAATGTGAGGCTCTAATTCTAGTTTTTAAAGCTTTGGTAGTTCAGATACTATCAAAGACAGATCTCATATTGTGACATGATATCAACCTTAAGAGACTATCTGGCAATCAATATCAGCCTACAGGTGACTCATTTTTTCACAGTCAGAGAAAGTAAAAGTGCGCCTCTTGCTCATGGTTTGACTATAAGATGGTAGTGTAGAACAGAGTGGCTCTCCTGCTGGTCTGCAGACAGAGCTGTCAGCCAAACAGTCAATCACAGTGGTCGACAGTGGAGGAGGATGTACCACCGTTTGTTTCAAAAGTAGTTCAGCCAATTTCAATAACAGTCATCACAGGAGCATCGGAGCAACTTACAGACTAACGTCCACCGTTTTTAATCACCCTTATTTGCTTGTGATATGCTGTAATTTTGAGACTCAGTTTGCAATGTTTACGAACTGCCATGCTGTTGCTCCTGCATTGCTTTGTGTACTACGTTGGCCGAGGGAGCTCAATGCACTGCAGCTGAAGAAAACACATGTAAACAGACAAAACATAAGCAAATCCTCATCAATTTGACAACTCACGCACATTTCCAAAACGAGATAAAAATATATACATATACATATTTATATATGACTGTCCAAACTGTCTGTCCAAACTCATATACCATATGTAGTAACTTGGGATGAGTACAGAAACCCAGTAAGTGTCCCCAGGGCTAAATTAAATTGAAAGAAAATTAAAGACCACAGTATCAATGAGAAGAAAAGTAATCACTTCTGCTCTTGGTACTAGAAGAATTAAGAAACTAGTTTTCCTACATATTATTGCTGCATAAATATTATCTTGCACATTTTATCTCACCAGCTCCATTTCTGATGAAGACATTTGTCGATGATCCCTTTTCGTTATTTCCAATTCAGAAGAGAGATATCTCTGTTGGAGCCTGTGTGCATAGGCCAAGCAGGGGGTCAACTCAGGCCCAGTGGCCCAGTTTGGCGAGGGATTGAATACAACAGGCGTTCATTTATATGTTAAAGTCCTCCACTACAGCTTTATCCCTGAAATTTAATGATTTACCTTGAGGACCAGGTTTTTCATTAATACAAACACACACACACACACACACATAGTCTCTCTCTGTTTTCCCGCAGACTGCTGCAGTCCCTTTCACATTGCTTTGGTTTGTCTCCATGAAGGACAAAAAAATTCAATATTTGAGTGGTGGGGTGTGCAAAGAGCACAGCTGAGGCCCTGTTTACTTCATAATGGAGACAGAGGGAGAGAGAGCAAGGGACAGAAAAAGAAAGAGGAAGATTTCCCTGTATCGTGTTTACCATTTCCAATGAAAAATCAGTGTTCTTGCTTTCTTACACACACACACACACATACACCGCATCACAAGGACAAAATGCACAGTAATCAGAGCTGTGAGTATCCATTATGTTGTAAAAGGGGGGAAAATGATTGATGCACATATGAATTAAAGTTCAATTGAAGGACGCAGCTCCCAGTTATAGCTGCTATTCATCAATTAGATCCTGAAACACCCCCTTCCAGACAGAAAAAAAGGCAGCACAGAGTGTCCTTCCTCACTTTTGTATTTTCCTCTCGTTGGAGACAGTAGAACTCATTGGCTATTGTTAATTTGAGGGAGAGAGGGCAATGCTCTTCCAATCATATTCATTTACCAGAAAGTTTGTAATACAAAAGAATATTACAGGAAAGAAGCTGGCTGAATGTAATTTGACCCTCTGCAATCAGCAAAAGAAATTGATAAGTAATAATTCCATTTATTTATTCTGTAATAATTTTTATTTGAGGCTGGCTAACAGTCAAATGGCAATGGCTGTATTGTGCAGCATCTTTTTGTTTACCAACACCAGAATCACAAGGTTGCCATATTTTGTGAGTGTGCTGCAAGGACATTTAATAACACCGGTTACGGGACAAAAATAAGAAGTTGACAAGACAAAACCCATTTCCTGTTTTTAATTCAATACCATTTCCAAAATAATAAATACACTCCCCTCTGATGTTCCTGTTCATAATGTGTGCATACTGTTAGGCCCATGATAATAATCATGTCCTAGAAAATTGCTTTTTTGATTGTTTTTTACTTGTTATTCACATTCTTAAAAACGTGTCCAGTGGCGTTTTCACCTAGTATAACAAATGTATGTATTTATAGTAAGTCTGTATAAAGCTACAAAGTTCCACAACCAGAAATCTTTACAAACAGAGAGCAGACAGAGTGAGATTTCTACAGGTTCTACAGTGCAGCTGTTGTTGCTTTCTTTCAAATACCAGACAATGTCTTTTACACATTTTGTCCTACAACTGAGCTGTAAACCAATAAAGAACCAAGCTTCCTTGACATTTTTGCAGCTTTACCTGTGTCAATTCTACCGTACATTGTTTCTGAAGAAGATAATCCGTGACAGAGAGCTTTGATCAGGTACTTGTTTATGGTGCTGCAATCTAAGGCCTTAATCTGCTAGGGAGATAGCAGATAGTGTCATCCCTGGGTGGTGTTGAGTGGATGGAAGACTGTCTGGTCGTGACTTTGTGTGCATTGGAGGGGATTAAGTGAGAACAAAACAGAGTAGAGGAGAAAAGTAGAGAAAAAGAGAAAGACTGTATAGAGGTAGGATGAAGACTCGGCTACATATTTGAATGAATAAACACATTCATGATCACATTTATGAGATGACATACACAGACCAGGACCAGAACTCTGGATAGTTGATCTGTCACGCTGCACTGACACACAACATTTAAAGAGGTACTATAATGCTGGTGCTTACTTGCATCAAGGATTATGCAAATGAAGGCAAACAAGTATACATATCTGAGTGTACTCAAACGAAAAGCTGTATAAAGCTTGGGCAAAATAGCCAATGTGTTTTGTTTTGTTTTTTTTGAAGTTTAAAAGAAAATCAAGATTGAAGAAAATGACATAATGATTCACTGAATGTTTTTGTACAAACAGAATACTTATTCATCCCAATATGAAAGTTCTTATTATTGGCCCTGTGTCCCAAATTATACAGAGTTTATCTTTTCGAAGGCTGTGTATTTACTGTTCCTTATTGGAAAGTGCAGATCTGTGCCCTCGGAAGCTTTTATTTTGTTGCTGTTTTATAAACGTCTCACACAAATATACAGTACTTCGACCCATCGATTCCGATTCAGACATCGGTTCAAGTTATGGCTTTGCACTGTGCACCATTCTTCCCATTTTTTTCTACAGCAACCAGCGACGACTTCCTGTTGTGTAGGGCTATAATGTGGTTTTCAACATGACACCACTGCCAACCTGACGTTATGGACTTCTGTGCTGACAGTCAAAAGAACCTCAGGGGATTTTCAAGTGTGTAATTTAAGAATATTTTCACAGTCCATCAAATGCTTAGTTATATAAATCAGGGAAAGTGCAACTGTAAATAAAGTTTCCTGTGCCTTTTAAGAAATGTTGACTGTATCTGATGGGATGTGACCCCAGGTGTCCAGTGAAGGAGTCAAAAACTTTGTACCAGGGTAATAAAAGTGATTACTATTGTAAAGGCGGCGTATGTTAATATATGATTATTTACAATGCAGAAATCTGTACACATACTAACTGGAAATTAGAAATTTCCCCATAGTAGCACAAAGTGGGAAACATAAGGTCACATCAACATGACACAAACTGCACATGTTCACGCACTGAGTGAGGGAACAGCAGCACATACACACTCACATGTATGCCCTGCGTCCTCTGCCTACACATTCTGTCGCTGCAGTGCATTAGTAGCTGCTATTGTATTGCAGCAGCAGGTTCACATCCCTCATTATGCAGGACCATGCCACTAGTGGAAGAGAGATTAGAGTGCAGATTAGCAAGACTCCATTATTTTATGTCCCAAATGGTTTTGAAATCAATGGTCCAACCAAAGAGCGTGATTTTCATTTCAATGCTGGCACAATCCACTATAATTATTGTTTTCACTAACAGAGCAGATGTGTTCTTAATGGTATACTATTAAGGTGCATAATACGCCACATGTATGTAACCCTTTAGCACTTTTCCTTTAATATTGGAAAGGAGGACTAGGAGGAAAAATTAGTTCTACAAAATTATAAGCAGGGGCAGGTCCCCCTGTCTTCCCTTTACAGTCAGTCTTTTACAGAAGTCAAAAATGTGGTTTTACTCTTGTTCCTGTAGTCAGGTTTGAGCTTCACTGTGCAGAATGATGCATGTGCAGAGTTTATCATTAAAGGCTGTTTTCACATTCATTTTAAAAAAAATTCAAAAGTGTTCTCTGTGCTCGCTGTAATTCTGATTTTAAAAAGCCGATCAAGTTACAGGATTTGTGACATCACAAACAATATAGAGCTCAGCTTACACAAGTTTGACATGGAAAACTTAAGCCTCCGAGTGCACATACACTGAGAATGGACTTCACAGTGAAGGAGGAGACATGTTGTATCCAACAACCACTATATAATTTTTAATGAGGTTAATATATTTTTTTTCAGCAAAAACCATGTCAGACACACACACGCAAATTTTTATATGTGCTTTAAAATATGTTCGACGGGGATCATTAAATTACACCTTTAGGCCAAGCACATCTCATACACAACAGCACTGTTGATATTAAAAGGGACAAGTGAGATATGGAGGGAAGGTGTCTGGAAAAGCAGACAGAAAAAAAAGCTGATCATTTTTCAAACTGATGCTTTCCTCAGGACAACGCTGGGAGGAGGACAGAGACACAGCAAAAAGAGGAAAAAAAATCACAATAAGAAATGCTAATATACGCTGAAATTAATTAAATGATGTCGAGTCTGATTTTATCTGACAGGAAGGTAATTTGTCTCTCTTTGGTTGCCTGCGGACTATTGCTTTGTGTGTGTGTGTGTGTGTTGGTTTTGTAATTGCTTTGCGCCAATGGGGCACCTTCTCTGCGTTGCATGTGACTGTAATGTGAGCATTTCTGATTTTGAATGTGCTTTCCACTGACTTTCAAAGTAGGTTGTGTTTGCTAAATCACACAGGTGAAGGACAAACAGTGCAGTCACAGCTGCAGTACCCAGCAGACTATAAAGCAATACCTTGTGTCTCTTCAAAGTATAATATCGCTTGACTAAATGAATTTGTACCAATATTTCTTTTCAAATCTTCCATTAAAGTAAGTATTCTTTATTTGTATGGTGCAGTGTGATTTTATAGCACTGCATAATCTCTTAATCTCAATTTTAAGTCAATATACTGTTTGTACCATCTTGAATTTGACCTGAGTGACGCTAACTGCTAGCTAATTACATGGATGTCATCTTGTAATATCAGAATAGTC
Organism: Scatophagus argus; assembly: GCF_020382885.2. NCBI lineage: Eukaryota > Metazoa > Chordata > Actinopteri > Scatophagidae > Scatophagus > Scatophagus argus. The sequence goes on along the minus strand of NC_058503.1, from coordinate 15,223,370 downwards.
AGTACATTGACTGTGTCATTCGCAAGCATAACAAATCTTCATTTCATGTTCATTTCAACCTGTCTCTAATTACATGAGAAACATGAAACAACTGCTGTAGTTCCTTGCTGAACAAAGAGATAAACAAACAATAAGCTCTGATTTCTTAACAAAAAGTAATTGCCTTCCAAAATGTATTAACGATATTCATATGAACGCCTGAAAACAAACCAATGTGACTGATGGTACTCAGCCACCCAACCCAATGTCTTCCCTAAGGACTAAAATTTCTTGAGTTCTTCTTTTCTTTTGAGAGAAGTCATTATGTCAGAGGAGCAGTCAGAAAAAAATGAGGCAAGTGAAGAAATAACCAACGCATTGTTGTTTTTTTCTGGTGAGAAAAGCCTTAGACAACTCTATAAAACACACCAGAAAGCTATTACCTCTATTGAAGTTTTCAACTATGATAATTTTGGAGACTGAAGATTTTTGTTGCAGTGAAACTTTCTTTGTTCTGATTTGATCTCCTGTGTCGAAGGTGCTATAATGAACTATTGCTGTGCCTGGTTAGGATAAAAGCCTGCTTATACATTTGACCCGCTCAAGTAAATTTAACCATGCAGACACCTTTGAGAGAGACTATTAACAGTCTCTACGATGTGTCTCCAGCTCCTAACACTGTACAAATGGGAAGCCAAAATATCCTGGATCTGAGTGCTGCCATCTTGCACTGGCACTGTCATTTGGAGCCCCCTTTATAGCATCATATAACTAATTAAAACAAAACTTATCAGAAAAATGAACACTTCAATGTGTGATAAGAACTACCTAAAATGACAGAAACTTTGAGAAAAAATGTATTTAATGTGTACTTTCAGTTTTTAGTTTGGCCTGTGTCCCTTCCCCTCCTTCCCCTATCACAGAGAGGGACGGATTTATGACCTATACCGGAGCCTGACACCAGGGGGCAATCCTCTTATATACAGTCAAACAGCAGGACACACCGCAAGAACTAGGGACACAGAAGCTCACTGAAGCTCAACCGTCAACCTGACACAGGGTCAGGGTCATTACATCTTAGCGGAAGCCATTCAGCAGAGAGTGGTTGTAGATCGAGAGCAACAGAAGATTACGGTCTGAACTGTTTAGGTGATCTGGCCTTCCTCTCAGCCCTCCCATCAGACTCTCATGCTCTGCCTCTACTCTACAACCATCTACTACGCATCTTCAGCCTCCAGTCAGCCTCCAGTGGCCCTTGTGGTTTGAGTATGTGAAGGGCTAAATGAGAGTGGGATGAATGTGGGAGGATTTCAAAGCTTTTCAAAAACAACTGATCTAATAAGAAGCAAAAATGGCACAAAGACGAGGTCAGGAAGGGACTTGCCATATGTTTTCTGGTTCACAGATCCAAGCAGCTGCTAAAAAATAAAGGGAAATACAGTCAGCTTGTTATGCTGAAAAGAAAAAAAATCAAATTGCATCATGAACGAAGATGGTTAAAAGGGTAATGACACACTCTGCATGACATAATGTGTTTCTTCTAGCAACAGCAAGCTCAGTTGTTTGTTAAGAACATGGAGTGATCAATCATCAGCTCCTTTTCTGGCACGGAGATGAAACATGTAGAAAGCCTACATGACCAATCAGTACAGACTGTCTTAGCGAACGCAATAACTATACACTCATTGATGGAGCTCTAGTTTCTGCCAATGGCCGTGCACTGATTGTCATACTGTCATTTGAACGTAGATTCAAAGAAGATTCCTACCCACCCACACAAACACACACACACACACACAGTCAAACATGTTGGATGCATAATAGCTGTAATCAGCCCTACTTTGATCATGTCCTGTGTATTCTTGTCAGACAACAATCTCTTGTTGTTTTCGTGTCCTCGCATTATTGCATGAATGTAACATGAGTTGAACCAAGATGAAAAATCCAGTTTGAAGCACATGTGGAAAAGGGAAAAGACAGACACACACACACACACCCATACACACACACCCAAAGTCTATTCCCATTAACCACCTATTTCTCCCACAAATACACAGTCTTCACTCACTGCTCTGAGGGGTGGAGGTCTGTGAGTTCTTTATTTGGGCTTAATGTTAAGTGGACTGAGTAGAGATCTTCATTAAGGCCAAATAAACTCCCTTGTTACATGATACTTTCACAGTCAACATTTTGCAACGCAAATGTCAGAATAGGACATAATGTACTGCGATAGTATAGCTAAGAGAACCATTATATGGTCTCCAAGATGAATAGGGCTCTTCCTGTTCTTCCTGTGAGATCCTTGAATTCCCCTGGGGATCAATAAAGTATCTATCTATCTATGAAAGCGAAAGACAAAAACAGCGTGGAAGTTTCAGGTTTTTGGATATTGTGATTTAAAAGTTTAAAAGTTAAAAATATTTGAGCCAAAAGAAAGGTCATAACCAAAATTAGTATTTAACTTGAGAATGTAAATATGAATCTGAAATTGTATTTCAACATCCCAGTGAATTTGTTTTTAGACACACAGCTGCTGTTCCATTAGCATGGTTAGGGATGGCAATGTCAGTCTGCTGGTCAGTCCACTTTTTAACACACACTAAAATATCTCAACGACTATTGAATGCCCAGATCCTTAATGACCGAAGAGCATGAGTAGGTCAAATTTCACGTTATCCAATACTTTGGTTTATGACTGCAAAACGAATGACATTTCAGTAAGCCTCTGTGTACTTTGTGCTAATTAACAAATGTTAGCATGGTAAAGTGCTAAACTACAACAGTAAGAGCGCAAATCATCAGCATGTTTGCATTTTGCCTAAGGGTGCTCCAACTGATCAGCCACAGATTATTATCGTCTGATATTCCCTCCAGATAGTTTGATCGGTTGTCTCCATAAAGGTCAATCAGAAGAGGTGATCTGATAAAAAAAAAGATTTTCTCAACATGTTCCTAATATGCCACAGCGTACTGCAGGCCTCGAACAGCGTCAAGTCCTCCATCAGAGGCAATCACATAAACAACTGTGGGCTGGTTTTACAAGGACAAGATTCATATCCAGAGTTAAGCCAGTCTTAATTTAGCTCTTAGCGTGACTTCATTTAAAGCCTTTAGCTATAACCACTGTGATGTGTCAAAAGCACTCACCATCATCACGTCAAACCTCGCCCATATCTGTAGGTATGACTTCAACTATTAATGACCCTGTAAACCACTGATCTATGTTAGGTATTTAACATTAGCAATTTGTGCAAGATGTGTGTGAGGCTTGCTGTGTTACATGTTATAAAAGAGATATAGATAGGATAGATATAGATTAGACTCTATTTTTACTTTTGAAAACTTTCAAAACATTAGTTTTATTCTCCTGAGGGTTGTTAGAACAACAAAGTCAATCCTTCAGTTCTGTCAAACAATCAACATCCTCAAGGAGGTCAGTGACATTAATAAAATTTGACAAGCAACATACAGTCTATGTCGATTTGAAGTTCACTGGCAATGTTACTTAGAGTCAGAAAAGAAAATTGAGATGTGCCATTTTTATGTGTGAAAGAACACAATTATGCTTCCACTGTAAGCCAACAAAGAACTGTCATCAAGCCATTATGTTACACATGAATAGAGCAGCATAATTGCAATGGAGAGTTGACTTTAACAATGATGCCTGCTCGCTTAAGACTGCTGCTTAATTAAAATGCAGCATTGCCCACAATTGGCCTCATTTATCACTCTGTTCACATGTTATTAGTATATGCTAGGAGAGAAAGTCGTTTTAAAATATTACTTTGTTGCCATTAACTTTGCAGACAAGAGGAAATGCTCGTTTGCCTGCTGTGTCCTTGATTAATCTTTAATGTAAGAGGATGCTCTTACATACAACTTAATTAGCGACTCTTATTATCACAATATGGCCACTTTTCTACATATTTGGAGAAACTGTATACTTGACTGTGTTTAACAATAATGTAATGGATCTAATCATACTGGGCTTGGAAACTAGCAAAGTCAAACAAAATAAACAAACACGAGTTAACATTAAGCCGTGCAGATAATATGTAAAATAAAGGCCACCATCTACAGCCCGAGGCAGCAATGCATTTGTATAAGGAGCAATCATCAGCCACAAGTGACAACAATTGGAAAGCAGAGCAATATGAATATGAAATGAATAGAATATTAAATCCACAAGGGGAAAAAAAAGGAAAAAATGAGATAATAATCCTGATTTTTAGAAAATACCCATAATAAACTGGACATCATTGGACCCCTAAATGTAAAGTCAACATGAACAAAAAAAAGTCATCGAGGTGGCATCAGCACCAGAGTCTCAGTAGGCTGGAAGTGGGTCTGTCCGGCAGGAAGCCACATAGAGACAACACAAACCCAGTCATTAAAGCAAGAAACACTGCGAGTCTGAAAGGTGTCCAGAACCAAACGAATACATTCAATTCAGAGAACTTCAAGTCAAAACAAATCAACGTGCACACCGGACACAACGGTAACAGGTCACATCCACCGAGAGCGTAACGTTAGCCTAACAGCCAGACTGCGTTACGTTACAACCGAACACACGCAGTTCGCGGGAACCATAAAACCTGCGCTCGTTTGCGCAACAAACAGCCAACACAAAGAAGACAAAGAATGTAAAAGACTTACCTGTTATGGCAGTCCACTTTAGTCAGTTCCTTTTCATAGATAAAACATAAGTTCAGTCTCTTCCCCCACTGATGCCACTGATGATCAACGTTGAGAAAAGGGATGTCACTTTTAGGCCGACACTTGGCTGCACAGGGTGACAAAGGCCTGGAGGACACCATGCAGAATTGGAAATTTGTCCCATGTAAAACACACTTCATTCGGAGGTCTTTACCATGGCTGAGAAAATAGCTAACGTTACCTTGGCAGGTTAATTTGTTAGCATACAAGTCGGTCTACTCAAGCTGGTGGGAGTATCAGCACAAATCACGGCGCAGCTTTGAGAGCGACGGTTGTCTTTGTCATTTTTTTTCTGTTGACAGACTGAGTCAAAATACTTTGTTTTGCTGTTATTTAAAGTTACGGATGACTACATGTAGCTAGCTTGATCGGCTGCCATTGCTCCGCTCAGGACAGTGCTGATAGTGCAGGCTGATTGACAAGAGGACTGTGGGCCGTTGAGGTCCTGAGAGTTTTCGATATTGTTGTTGTTATTGTTGTTGCTGCCACTCAGAACATATTCACCAGTGGTTTTCACTGGTCGCATAATTTATAATAATAATAATAATAATATGTATTTACTGGTAATGACTCATTTCAGATATGTAGCTTAATCTCAGTTTGGAGCCCTGTGATTGGTTGGCTTGAACTCGAAGTAGGTGGGCTCCATATTAATAGCATAGGATCGTTTTTTAATGTTGCAGCGGTGAACGGAATAAGCCATTTTGGATCTTACACACTACACTGTGAAAATAACCAAATTGACGTCCTGTGTTTAAAACCTTGAGAGTAAAAAGTCATAATAATACGAATGGAGCGTTGAGTGCATTTTGCAAAATTCAATTTCTCTGAAATTAAATTTCAAAGATGGCATTGACCTCAGTTAGTAACAATTGGCAATGCCACACACAGAGAACAGCAATGTGTCCACGAAGGTGCTTGAACTGCGTTGACTGTGCCACAATGATCCTATTTTGCCTTTTGGGTCCTTAGTGAAAAATTTAAACTGAAAATCTACTAGATTCCACTCTCTTCTGTCTAAAAACAGAATTTCATTTGCAACAAATAGTACAACTAGTGCCATCTCATCATTAACATTGGTTTATTTGCATAATTCTCCAACTGGATTTTATTTATTTATTTGCTCCTTTTCTCTCTGAAGGTTGGGTTTAGGAGAAACAGGTCAGAATTAAGTAATTAGATAGGAAGATGATTTATTTCTGATGAGAAAAGGTTGTTGTGAACAACATTTTCCACTGGGTAAACACAAAATTTCTTTTTCCTGAACCCACTGAATTTAATGGTGGGTGTCCCTTCTGCCTTCTGTCTAAAACCTGTGACTTCAATTGTACATCTTACGTCTAATTTGGCACATTCACAGCACAAATCCCTCTCTGACTTGGACCTCTCCCTTTAACTGAGGCCTAATTACAGTGCAAAATATATTTTGAAGGCTGAACAACATCAGGTGACTTACACTGCCTTTTTCTGATGAAGCTTACAAAGGAGAGAAGCTTTTTTGTTTTTTGTGTGTTGCTGCTTAGAAACAATGACATCAACTGATGATATTAGGTTCTCAACAACCTGTTCATAGTCCTCAGTAAAGTTAACATGCTGTGGATTTGTCGCTGAAAAAGATAACATAATTCATGGCAGCGATTGTCTTTGTCACTTGCTAGCTACACATGAGCTAAAATGAAGGGGAAAGCTGATCAACTGGAAGCAAAGCACTCATCCATCTTGGGTGACTACAAATGACGTATATCTGCAATGTAATTTTAGAAATAACATTTAGAAAAATTACATAATTTATAAAAGCACGAGGAGAAATAGGGCGGTGGTTAGCACTGTCGCCTCATAGCAAGAGGGTTCCAGGTTCGAATCCTGGTCTGGGCCCTTCTATGTGGAGTTTGCATGTTCTCCCTGTGCCTGCGTGGGTTTTCTGCGGGTACTCCAGCTTCCTCCTACAGTACCAAAAACATGCACGTTAGGTTAATTGAGTGTGAGAGTGTGTGGTGGCCCTGCGATTGACTGGCGACCAGTCCAGGGTGAACCCCGCCTCTCGCCCGTAGTCAGCTGGGATAGGCTCCAGCTCCCCCGCGACCCTGACGGATAAGCGGTATAGAAAATGGATGGATGGATGAGGAGAAATTATCAAGGTGTCTCTATGAAGGCTAATTTTAAGAAATCTTGCTAACTTGGATAGTTGAGCTGTCAAAGAGGCAGCGGTAAACCCTTGAAATTTAGGATTTTGTGAGTAAAAAACATTTCACAGCTGTGATTTGAACCATCATTGAAAAAAATTTCAGTAAATTCAGTAAAAATGAATGGGGCTTCTATGAATGAGCCTGGAGCTCAAAAAAACTGCCAGTAATTTCTCTCCAAAAAGGGATAGCAATTAATCTTGTACCTTTTATGAGATGCACTGAGACGATCAGACACAATGCTTTTTTGGTCACTGGGTTTTTCTTTTGCAATTTACCATTGGGACAGCTGGAAAAAGTTCTGACCTGTCACACAGTATATTCATCCATAGGTAGGATTGATTGCTATTGGTTGGTAAAACAAATTCACCTATCTAAGTTAATTAAAATTCATTGTTGCTTGTTGTTGTTGTTGTTTTCACCAGGATCTAATGCTTTATGTAAAACCAACTAGAAGAACCTTGAAGCTTAAAATGCAGCTCTTGTAATTGCATCCCACCATAGATCTACAGGTGTGTGTGTGTTTAAGAAAACATGCAAATAACTGAGCACCTGCATACGTTTCAAGGCCGATTCACTAGTGGGTCGCTTACTGTAGAGGGCATGTGAAATACTGGCAGTAACAGAATCAGGGTGCATTTATTGTGTCTGCTCTGTGAGAAAACAGATTCATGAAGAATCAGGCAGGATTTATCTGCTGCTTGTCTACATGTTGTTTAATATGATGCTCTGTGTATGTGTGTGCATTCCTGGAGACACTGTAGCCTCCAGAGACAGACAGCCTGTAAAGAGAATCCAATATGCTGTTCTATAATGAAAGCTCTCAAGGGGGATCGCAACGCTGCTTAGTAGGCTTTGTACAGTCCATTCAATCAGAGGCTGCCAAAATGCCAGGATTTAGAGGCAGCCGCCCTCACCACTGCCTCTCTGAGAAAAAGAGATAGCAATGCCAAAACTGTGGGAGCAAGACAAAATAAGTTTTAGAGCTTTGGCGTCACACTCTTCTGTCATTTAAAATGCAAACAGTTGCATCAGGTGATCGTCCGAATCTGCTGTGTGACAAGAAACCATATGCTCTGATGAAGCATCCACATTATGTCCCAGCTACACTAAAGGCTGTACAGTTCAGTTGCTGTGACAATTGGTTCAGTAATCCAGGTTAAGGCAGTGAAAACAGTGTTTACATGACACAAAATGGTATACTGTGAAAAATGACTTCTTGTTGGAGCAAGCACAACTGCAGTTATGGCTTGCAGCCAATTCTTAGAGTTCTGTCTTTGGTAGTGTTTATATCAATGCATTTTAATAAAAAAAAGCTGCACATGGAAACATGCAGACAGCAAAATGTTTTTGTTGTGCTGTAGAGGTGTTATGGTAAAGACTGATGCACTGTCAAATACTGCATTCACTTTTATTCGCTGAGAAGTGTTGGTCAATCGATTCACCTAAAGACATTTAAGATCATTTACATTCAACCGCGCCGATCATCCCTCATATCAGGTAAAAATCCATACACTTTGTCAGGGGGGGTTGGCATGTGAGAGTGAGGGGGAGACAGAGACAGATTGATTCCCTCACACTCTATTACCATCTTAAGGCAAGTGATTTGACTTTGCATGGGGCAAAGGCTCCAAGATGCTGATCTCGTTATTGGATTTCCTATGATAATGCCATAAAATGTCATCAGCTGGAAAAGAGACACATCTATCATGCATGAGCAAGTGTCAGAAGTAATGACACTTTATTATGGTGCTCCTGTGTGATTTTTCTGCAAGTGTACAAGTTTGTGTGTATGTGAGAGCAGCTTTAAATGTGAAAAAAAAAAAATGCAATGAAGAATAGAGGTTGGGCTGATGGGAGTGGAGCTACTGTACTGTCTGACTCCTCGCTCTTTCTAACCCAAAGACATAATCTGCTGAATGACAAGAGACGTTTATAGCCTGGCCTCATCTGGGCAGATGTCATGCAATTGCTACAGGCTACACAACACTCCCATGTGTCTGGCTGAACTACTCGAAAGCAGGCTGGCATTTAAAATAAGTAGGTGTAAAGGGCCCTCAAAACTATAAGGGCTGAATTAGAAGTAGCACTGACTTCCATCCAGAGGGGGATAAAGACAGATGGCCACACTGAAGCCAATCAATTTGAAAGAAACATTGAATGATTTATAACCACTCTGATTTTTCCATTCTTCTATTTCTGCAAAAAAACTACCAACAAATTTGAATGAATAAGAGTGACACATGATCATCATTGCTGACATTATGATCACTGTGAAATGGTGACCCACTGGATTTCCATTGTGGTCAAATTTGGGTAGGCCTGCTGTGTATACTCCAGTAGGATCCTGTAGGATTAAGGATCAAATCCAGCAAGGTTTTAATTTCCATTGGGGTCCATTTGGGATATTGAGGTTGTGTCCTGGGGTCTTCCTGTTGGCATCCCACTTTTACCACTTCATAATAACACAACACTTACAACAATGTTAAGGCCTGGAAAATGAGAACAATCCATTTTTAAATATTGACTGATCTTTATTCATATTGACTTAAAAATATAGTTTTGACAGATTCATGTAACAAAACAGAGGGCATACGTATTTAAATGTTCTAGCTTGGGAAATGTGTAAATTCAGTGAAGAGAGTACTCTTGAAACTGCTAATACGCGACAAGATATGGTCTATAAAACTTAGTTCTCAATCATTCTGATGAGACGATACAAAGCAATGATAGTTTCTGATCATTTTTACAATAAAATATACTTTCTTCCAAACTTCAGCGTAGTTTTAAACAGATGTGGACTTTTGAGAAGCTTGCCAAACTGACCTCTTCACCGAATATAAATGTAAATGCTCTATATTGTAAAGGACAAGATTGCCACCAAAACCATCTGTTCAAATGCCAGTACAGTGCATGTGTACTGTACACTAGAGTCTACAGCATTATCAGAAAACAGCACAAAAACCTGTAATCGTCTGACTGACTTCCTGCATAAACAACACAAGTTGTGCTTGAGAATTCTACTATTGAAGTATCTAATACAACTGAAAGTATTTTCCAATTGTGAAATTGTGCGTCAATAAACTTTTCCTACAATTCCCTTTTCCCTGATAGGTTTAGATAGTACATTTAACATTCAATCATTCAGCTTTAGTAAGCATCAGCAGCACTTGATATCAGAATTGAGACGCACTGCTTGATCACTGCTGACACATTTACAACAATGTCACAAAGAAGACAGAAGATGTGATGATTTTGGTGCCAGTTCTCATATCAAATATTAGGTAAGGTGACAAATGGGCCAAACTTTTGAAGGTCCTGTGAAATGGAACTATTATCTCCCTTTTAAACTGTGACTTTAGGAAAAGAGCAAACATCGAAGTCCTGATGAAGCTAGAAAAGCTTACCTAATAAACTCTATACAAGCAAATATCAGTTATTTAAATGGTCAGGCCAGCCCATGCAAACTGTCTTCCTTTTTGTCTATCAAACACCATGAAATCACTCTGGGAGCTGTAACATGATATTGCTACAGGTGTATGAATTGGTATTGCCCCCTACATTTGGTATTGCCCCAAATGTATGAAGAGCTGGATATTATCTGAAAGTAAACAATGACTGAATTCAGTGCAAATGGAAATTAAATGACTCAAGGAAATATAGTATAGGTCCTTAAAACTCAGAGTGTAAAGTGACACTGGTGGATTAATAACATTGGTTAGGAAAACACTGAGAGAAAAGGGCGATAAAATATTGAATATTCATTAGTATTGCAACAGCATTTTAAGAGTGTACAAAATCTTTAAAAAAAGAAGTGGATAATACTGAGAGAAGTGTGAAGAGTAGTGGAGGTATACTACATCCAGTTAAAAAGAAAATAAATTCACTCCTACAAAGTGAGCAAGAGCAGAGGTCAAAACACAAAGTCCACCAAGTTGTGCTAAAAACACAATCTCACGACCACAGGGGAAATGATGGGGTGGGGGTGACAACAGACCCTGCAAGCGTTTTCAAAATCAGAGTTCACTTTTCAAATTACATTTACAGAATATATATACATATATATATATATATGTATACTGTATATATATTTATATACATACAGAAAAGATATTCCCCAAAGAAAAAAAATAAAGGTACAGTAGACCACTAAAAATGCAATGATGCTAGGAGAAATAAAAACAAACAAAAATCTTCAGCTTTAAAAAGAGGCATCATTGTCCTATTTACAGATGCACCTGGCCATCTTTTATCTACCTATAAAAATACTATCCACTTTTTATTAATTTTACTTTTTCAAAATGGTAAAACTGTTGAGTGACCCATTAGCTAAATGTCTTTGTCATCTGGTTAAAAGACAGTTATTAATTCCATTTTACAGTTTTACCATCAGTTCAATACATTGTAAACTGTGCTTACTCAACCAGTGTCATCTACCCCTGTTATCATGGCATGGTAGAATGTACACATGAATGGGTGTAAAATTAGAGTATGACAGTCATTCACAGTTGGATTCTATTGCAATGGTAGGGTATGAGTTTGTCAGCTGCTTTATGGTTTCCCTTTTAAAAAAACTGTGATTTGTTTGAGATGCGCTGTCCAAAACTATCTCAATTTGAGTAATGATAGTGAAGTTCTCATAAATATAACATATGTTTATCCAGTGCAGTAAGACTACAGGTGGACTGATATTACCGATGCTGTGAAATATATCCCCATGATATGAATGGTCAGAGCATAAAAAAGTGAAATAGAGCACACTCTATAAATAAAGTCACTGTGTCCCAGTTCAGGGGCTGGACCCTCCAAAAGTCCTAATTTTCTAGGCTGTGTGTGTTTCAACTGTCCAACAAGGGCTGTCCAAAATGTGTCTGGCTTTCATTTGGAGGACACAATTGTCTTATCATTTTCAGCCTATAATATCTGTCAAGCACTTGTGCAACAGTCAGCATTTAAGTTGTAAACTGTAACTTCTGACACCTTGTGAGACATATGTTAATCATATACATTAACTGATGAACTCTGCTGTTTGTTCTTGTTTGTGGCCTGCACATGTTAATTACAGGAGAAATTACATGGATATTTTTACTATTAATGTGGTCTAACCTTGTCAGGTACCAGTTAACCACCAGCATTTCAATGTCAGAGGCACTCTGAGGGCAACTGCATGATAGGAAATTCACGATAGGAAGCTTTAGAACACCTGAATGCAACACTAGTTTAGTCTTTGTTAATCTTGTCTCATTTGCCAATGACATGCAGGTTCAGCCTGGACCTCAGCTGCTCCAAAGCCCCTGAGCTGGGACATAGCTAGTAATCACTTTAGAGTTGATTAGAGAACATCACAGTCATAAGATGATGAAGCATTCAAACTGCACATAAAAAAACCCTCTCTGCTGCCACAATGACACCCTGAAGAGCAAAAATGAGAGTAAAAATAAAACTTTACATGCCATTTACAAACCTTGTGATAACATTTGTTTAAAACGAAAGTAGATGCACAAAATAAATAGAACTGCACAGTAAGGCCAATTTACTGGATGAGCAGTCAATATTGAGAGGGAGTTATTGTGCTCCTTTAAGTAAGAACTGTTGTACCTTAGAGTCTGTACCTCTGTTATATCTTTTAACAAGAAACTAAGATTCATGTTAACATTTGACCACAATCACAACCCCCCTTCAAATTATTTTAGTCTTTGTTTGTATTCCCTCCACACATAGCTGCTCTTTCGGTTTTCACTGCTTCAGCTGCAGAACAGTGTTTGCTACATACTACAATTCTATAGTCACCTCTGAGGAGAAAGTAAGGTAATCAACTTTGGTCTCCTCTGCCAGTTACAGTGTGCTTGCACCTTCTCCCCTGCTAGCTTTTGTAACATTGATGCATTGGTCGGGTAACATTTCTGGAATGCTAATACCGTATTTTTAACCCCTCTGCAGGATTACAACCTATTGCCTGTCGTGCGGAGTTTCTCAGCTGGTGCGCTTGGTGAGATGTTGGGTAACATGATTTCCCCGCAGAACAACAAGGGAAAGTGGTTGAATTAGCATTCAAAAAGCTAAAAGCCCCTTGTGACGCTTGCTGGCTGAGAGCGCCAGCAGGTTTTCTCCTCAAGAAGATTGGCTTTATTTTTCCACAGAGATCCATTACAAACCCTCTGGGTGACTCTCCACTGTTGTCATTGCACTTTGCTGTACAGTAGTCTACAAGCAATACAACTAATATCTTGTGGGTGATGGTAAAGAGGAGCTTTATGTAACTGACTTTCAAGTCTAAAAACAGGAAGAGGACACTTTCATTGCACCCGTTCACACACAAGAAAGTGTAAGCTTAAACTAGTAAATATGAAATCAACAGAACAACGAAGATCTCAGTATATGTAAGAGAACAGGTCTAGAACAGTTAAATCATGTTAGAAACAGACCTAAGTAAATGACACTTGACCAGTGACAATTCAAACCCCCTGTAATAATCACATTTCTACTGAGTCTGACATTTCAGCAGGACATCTACTGTTGTATCATGGCACTAATCTGTCCTCCATTATACTTTTATGCCAGTAGGCTTGATGTCCCTTTATGATGTGGTAACTTGTGCCTCAGCTGGAGCTCAACTGGATGATTATTATCCCCTGTAAAACCTGAGAAGGGAAGAAAACACTGCACCAGGGCAACATCTGTGTTTTGGACAATAAATCATCAGCACTGCTTGTGTGACACTTCCCACCGCCTGGTATTTTCAATGTAGAGGCACAATGTTGTGTAACAGTGTTTGTGTATTGGTAGGTCAGAAGTGAGGCACGCGCAGGCATAAGTCGGTCTCCAAATTTCATGACATTATCACCTATGGGTGGGTGATATAAAATAGAATTTTATATCAATCTATACCACTAGATTTATATTGTGATGTCACTTCACGATGTACAAAATTTTTTGGAAATTCAACTTAGAAAGTTTTTATAGCTGCAAATGTCTGGTTAAAGGAGCATGCCATCACTTTTACTCCTAATGAGCTGTGCTACTCGGCCTGTGAATGAAAACAGCTGTGTAATGTCCTGTGTAGTTCTGGAGGGAGCTTTCCAAAGTCTTAGAAAATTACTCTAGTGATGACACTGATGGCACTATCAGGATGATCCCTGGCTAAGGCTTGAGATATAATTTTTTAACAGAAAGCCTGCATCACAAACCAAAAGTCTTGATTTTAGCGGTTAAATAGAGTCAGAACTGGTTAAATTTCTATCAGCTGATATTGTACATTGTTTGAAATCATCCAACATCACAATTTAATATTATGATATTCTTAAGAGTGGGGATGTGCCTTTGTTAGTAAAATGTCTGATGAAACACATAACATGAAGCCTCAGTGCAGTGGAAACTAACTATTTTCTCTCTGTAAATTATATCTGCAACATGATGAGAAAAAATAAATTGCCGCTTAGAGCGAGAATAACAGCAAAATCATTTGGCTGTGGCAGAACCTTGAGTGCTATTGAATTATCAACCCCAGCCGAAATTAGGCTTCAGAGTCATTTGACGACAGATGCTAGTGGTCTCCATCAGAGATTACTGTGGCATCTGGCTGTATTATATCAGTACAGAAAGCTAACCTTCAGTGGATTCAGTGATAACTTGTGATGTCTTACCATTAATGTCAAACACTTCTACAAAAGACGATGTCCCATTTTCCCACGGTTGTTCAGTGGTTAAAATGTGGAGGAGGCCTTCTTAGACAGTTCTGGCAGACACTTTTTCTGAACCACCTTAACCTCTAGGGGACAGAGCAAGGCCCTGTAGTGGTGAATATGTGGTCAAGGGTTTGTTTTTTATCACATAAAACTGAAGACTGAGAGCTGCAAAGATCTTTTGCAGATCCATTATCCTCGTCTTTTGATGTACTTTAACATTGCTCCAGACATCCACTGAGCTTTTTTTGTTTTTCCAGATTTGTGCCTGTCTTCAAATGACATGTAATTGGTTTATTTACAGCTCAGCAGTGTTAGCCATCTGCACAGTGCTCTTTTGTGGCTGTTTGTGTAAGAGTAAATGTAAGAGAAGGTGACAAGGTAAACAGATCCCTGATGTCTAAAAACAAAAACAAACAAACAAATAAAAAAACAATGCTGATTGAGATTCTAAAATCATATATTGCCCCCTCATGTTCAGTTTTCCCCATTAAAAGGTTTGTCCATTCCCAAGCATCACTTCCTTTGAAACGTTATTCCTTGTTCTGCAGTTGCCGTTGGTTATGTCGGTCACGATGCTGCTTACGATGATCTTATGAAGGTAAAATTGAAGTGGATGGATTGCTGGCTCTTCAGACTGGATTTCTTTGGATGAAAGACGAACAAGAAGGATACTGATGTGGGAAGTTAAGGGTCGTCCTCTGAGTAGTCGACCTTTTAAATCCCATTCTAGCCATGTCAATAATCTGCTGGATGCTTTCCACCAGCTACTGGGTGATATCACAGCTTTCCATAAAACTGTGGTGACATTTACTTTTCCGTTGACCCTTTCTCTGCGCTGCACCACTGGCTGCCATTATCGGCACACTCTGTCTTTCAGCACAAAGTCTCCTCTGGAATATATTTTAAGTGGCAGCAGGTTTATCTGTTAGTGCATGTGTGTATTTACTTATGAATCAGTGTATGGTTATTATTGGTATGTCTATGCTGCAGGCATGTTAACATGTTTTAGGTATGATATGAGCTGTGTGTGTGATAAATTTTTGAAATCCATTACTGGTGCAGCAACATTTAAAAGTCAAAGAAGCGTGTAGGCAGGCATGCAAGTCACATCTGGTCTCTTTAGTCTGACTGCATGTTTGCTGGTAAGTCATAACACAACTCCATGTGCATTAGTCATTTGACAGACTGCACAAAAGTAAAAAAAAAAATGTGTGTGCATACTTTAATGTGTGCGTGTGTGTGTTTAATGTGTTCTAGCTGGGTGGAAAATGTGCCAAAAGGACATGGTGAATTGTAATTCATGTGTGGATGAAGAAAAGCATGTAAAGGCATGGCGATCCTCTCTTTGGGCTAACCTCAGTTCATTTCTCCTTTTTCTCTTACAAAACATCCAATTTCATCCTTTCATTGTGTTGTTTTTGTACCTTTCTGGTACTAAAGATGGCAGGACAGTGAGCTCCAGAAAAGGACCAACCTTGAAGAGCTGTGTCTACTTACTTTACACATCAGGGCCAGGGATGGAGCTAAAAAAGATGGTTTGAATGTCAAGTGAGGCTGCCAGTAGTCCTGTCAAGAAAAGGCAGAACCTTAGGGTGAGCATAAAAGACTCGCAATCAGACATAACAGAGAGATGTGTTCAGAGCGGATGAAGGAGATCGCAGGTTGAGAAGTACTGTACGTAAGGACTGTCCAATGTCCATTCATCTCCTTCTTCATCCCTCTTGTCATCCCTCCATTGTGCTACAGGTGGATCACTACACTACAGTGTTCCTCTGTCTGTATGGAGGGGGTGGCAACACATTGCCAGCTTTCATAGCAGCCTCAGACAAGTACTCCTGGTTTTCGGCCACAGCAGGGCGAATGCGTCCATTCTGCCGGTAGAAGAAGCGTGTGCTGCAGTCCTGCAGGTACTCAGGATTGTGCAGTGAGGACTTCGGGGGTAGACTGTGCTGCCAGTATTCAGGATTGTCAAAAGTGGCCTTCTTGCCTTTCTTATCAAACATGATGGTGCTGCTGGTGACGCCTGAGTGCAGAGGATGCCCCGAGTGCCCTGGATGCAGAGTGTGTGATGGATATGAAGGGTGGGGGATATGGCCAGGGGGCACCACATATCCAGTGGAGGAGGAGACTGTGTGGCTTGATGTTGATGGGTTGACTGTCTGCGATACAGATTGAGCTGCAGAGGACACAGGGCCAGGGACAGACACTGCACCAGCTAATCCATTTTTGTCCCCAGGGTTAAGGAAGGTATTCAGGTACAGTGGCTCATTGATATACTCATCGTCCCCATGAACGGACTGGTTCTTCGGTGCAGCAGCAGCTCCAGCCATGTGCAGAGTGTGGCAACCTGCTCCATCGATCATTGCATGGGCATCACCATTCCTGCGACGTGTGACGAACGGGTTTTCCTCTACTGGGTTGAGATAGTCTGGAAAATAAAAGGTGATGGTAAGATTATGTAAAATCTCTTCATCTCTGTTGACTCTCTATTGTAGCCATTGAAAAGTAATTAACTCCTACTCTAATGCTTAAAGTGTGAAGTCCATTTATAAAGATGCAATATATAAATAACCTAATTATAACTTTTAGTATTAGCCAAAGGTCTGCTATCTTTATGGAAAAGGTAGCAGTTCTCAAAACTGTTGAAGTCACCTGAGTTGTTCTTGTCTCTCATGGCAGTCATGTAGCCATCTTGGTCTTTGTCTGATTTTGCTCCTCGTTCCGCTAAAAGACCTGTTGGATCTGCGCTGTAACGTTGTCCACTACTATCCTCCCCTATACCTTGGGAAGCAAAAAGACAGCAAGAAATTATGAAAGAAATTTTAAAAACAGTACCTAACAACACTTTTCCTCATACATGACAGACTCCTGGATACAGATCTATTTTTTGGGTTGACTTTAGGTCTTCGTGACTTGAGATGATTTTTATTTACATTTTTCATCTGTTGTCAAACTACTATGCCACATTCATAGCTTACCACCACTCTCCAGTGACTAGACATTAGATAGATACACATTTATTTATTAAGCCTACTTATGACTTGATTTCTTCTTTTCCTACAAAAAAAAAAAAAATCTGCACAGGGGGCATAAATGGACCCACACCACCACTGCTGCTGTTTCTCTTCAGTTGCACAAGAAATGTAATATGTGGCTCAGTTTTGCCAGACAACTGCTAGATTTGAGCTTATCCTTTTGTTCTCAAATCCAAAATCCTCTACTGAGTCATCCACTGTCGCAGTACAATACCAATGAGGAACCAGCACATAAGGTCAGACAAAGAAATCTGCTCACTGGGAGGTGGTTTCCATTAATGAGATATTGCACAAATTATGTTCAGGTTATTATTCAGGATTAGGATTTTTAAAAGCTATTACCAACTTTTATCATTCTGTATTTTTCTACTAGAATTGTGGAAAAGGGCTGATGAGTATGGAAAAAAACAAGACCATACAACAGCTTTTAAGTAACTTTATAAGTAAGACAATTTACAAAAACTATTATCAAACTTTGTATATCTCATAAAATGATAATAATTCAAAATCTAAAGGAGAAAGAGAGGGACTTGTTATGAAAATGCCAATGGCTTAATCAGACTATTACATTCCTTGTAGCGACTGCAGTTTTCACAGCAGATGCAAACACAGCTGACAACACTACATGCATATTAAGACAGTCATTAGAAATTCCAGCATATAAACTTTAGTCATAAAAATGCACAATGATTTCAAACAATTAACTGTCCACTGAATGTGTGAAAAACATTTATAACAGCTGAACTAGGTTTGATAGACTTTTCTCACTCTTGCAATGTACAATTTTCAGATAACACTTTTCTTTACCTTGTCCTGCAGTCAGCGCTGAGCCGGCCCCAAGGGTGCTTGACCTTGGGGAAGCCTGCTTCCTCAGAGTGCCGTTGCAGCGAGGGTCATCCTGGTTGCCACGGCCAAATCCACCAACAATCTGCCCCGCCGAGGCTAGGTCCTGTGGAGGGAGGCAGCCTCCCGACACGGGTGGAACAGAGACCACTCTGGGCAGGGTAGCCAGCATGTCCTCCATGCTGAAACTTGGGTCCTGGTAGCCAAACTGGTTCTAGGTAGAAGGAAAGGAGGGAGAGGGTTTAAGTGAAGACAGAGAGGCAGGGATGTTAGACACAATCCAAAGCCACGCCAAACCCTCTGAGATAAGTGGGGAGTCATGCTAAAGTTTCTTTTCTTCTCTTCTATGGATGATTTAAGTTCAGCTTATTCTCCAAGTGAGGTTAGAATTGTGTGTTGTTCAATCTAATGGCTATAGACTAGTTCTGAAAGCAGGTGACCTGATTCAACAGTGAGGTACAAGAAAAAAAAATTATAATAATCACAAATGAAAAAATAAACGACAAAAAGAAGGTAATTCACGTTCTTTGTACTATTGTTCATCTGTAATATTTAAATGTGACAGGCAGGGGAGACAAACAACAGTGCCAAACAATGATATGACGGCATGCCAAGGACAATTTAATTAAAATGATTTTAATTAAAACGCTCTATGCAGCTAAGTCTTAAAGTAGCCATATCAGCCCTGCCCTGCTGTGTGCATTTGTGTCTACGTTCATAAGTAAAAGGGCTTTTTAGAACCTCACTGGGTGCTTTATTCTGATTTATCTTTTTTCTGCTTTACATTCTCTCACTCCCTCTTTGCTAAGCACCTGAGAAGTCTCTACATATGCTAATGGGATGGAAAATTATTTTTTTCCTCTTGTACTCACTTTTCCTTAAAAGTTCCTGGATTTTCGTTTTATGAATTAAGGTGCAGGTTCAAATTCCACTTCTGATCAGCAGCTTTTATACTCATTTATTTATCAGGTTCCCAAATTATTCATGACTTTTGGCATCCTGTATACCACAAGAAAGTAGTTCCTCACGCCTGCACTATGAATCAGACCAAAGTCTTTTATTAGAAGTTAGAGATGGGTCAGTCTCCAATGAGAGAAATACTTAATTAGCAGCAGTAAAATTGTCAAATCAAACCAAAGTTTTACTACTGGCATGTCCTGGACAGACACTAATTGGATCTAAATATAAAGTAGGGAATCTCTGTCTGTCTGCACTACCTTTTGTAGACAGAAAGTTGGGTTAATCAACGTCACTGGTTAAACCTATTGAGTTGTCAGCTAATTTGAGTTTTAATGTTTATGTTTTGATAACTCTACACATTCAACTTTACATGTGAAGTAGTTTGGATGAACATTTTTTCAGAAAGTTGCAAGCAGCAAAACCAGAGGCTAATTGGCCAATTATGACCAGGTGCAGCAGTGTCTGTTCAAAATACTGGTCATTTTGAACAGGCACTACTGAGGCGGAAAAGGCCCAGAGTCTATTAGGAACTGTGTGTAACTGCATTTTTTTTTTTATTGTCAGTTTATCACTGTTGGATTCTACATCGCTTTCTCATCCAGTGGTCTGTACTTTAAGCTTGACGGATTTAGTTAAAGCTCCAGAGCTCAGTCTGTGTTTTCATTCCCTTGTAACTTTATCTATTAAATCACCCTCTGAGTCCTCACTCACTTTTCCTCCCTGCTCTCTTGTCTGAGTATTCTAAAAAGAAAATACCATTACTAACCTGGATATAAAAGGTAAAATGTCTTTGAATAATGTCTGAATTCAGTGAAGCAAACTGAAAACGTCACAGTCACATTACTTTTTCAAGATCTTGGCCATAAAGCTCATCATAGACCTCATTAATCCACTGTAGAAACAGGGTGGACTGTGGGTAAGTAAAATATAACACTTGAATATCAGGAGAGTCGAGTAAAGTGTCTCATTTAAATGTCTCTCTGTTAAAAAAACAGAGGGAGTGTGTTTTGGTCACTATTAAACTTTCAGTTCTTGCAAATTCAGTCACTGCTATGCATGAGGATGCATATTAATCATGACAGTTTAGTAATAACAATGTGAATATGAGATTGCTCAACTATGCCAACTGTGAAGATTATATTTATGTATAAATGCTGCATTTTGTTGGCTACAGTAATTGAGTTCATTACTATCATCTACATGATGAATTAATTCAGTATGCACCCTAATAAGAAAGCCCATAAACAATGATACAAATACAAATATTACGCAAACAAATAATGTGTCTTCCTCTGAAATGCACCACACAGAGTTTGAAAAGGAGTCATGTCTCTCATTGGCATTCAGCAGGCATTTCTATCCTGACTCAGACACTGGAAGATGTTGGAATACAAAATGATGGCGTTGGCTGGCTGTGTGACTGATTTTGTGGTAGATTAAAGTCCAAAGATAGACGATGAACATTTGTAGAACTGAAGGAATCTGGCTGCAAAACCCCAATTTTGAAGAAGGTAATTACCATAGTTTCACGATGGAGAAAGACCAAGGGAAACCAACAGAGAAAGAGAGAGCAACAGGGGGATGAAAGCAAAAGTAAGAAAGCTGTGTGAGCTCTGTATTAAGATCTCAATCTTTTGTGTTTGAACAAGAGAGTCCTGCAGTACACGCTGAGAAAACTCATTCCCATATCACTTTAGAGATCCACTGAAATGATCTGAATTTGTACTTTCACTTAATACTGCCTCCTTCTCCGTCATGGCTCAATCACCCTGCTGCTACTCTCATAAAGATATGGTAATATGAAAGAGCCCATGTAAAATTAAAAGACATGCAACTAAATTCTAATTGACTCTACAAATGAACAAAAACAAACAAGCAAACAAACAAACAAACAAATAAGCATAACAACCAAAGTACCACGCTGAATTCAAATTAATTTTTCTCAGGTATGACTTGATTATGTTTGATTGTCCTTTTTATATCATATAGAAATGTACATTTATGACAGTGTGGCTGATAGCATATGATAAAGTATCATATAAATTCATTTTTTCAAAATACTACGGTGACATTGGAAATTAGATGAAAGACCTTAAAGTCTGTCCTGTACCAGACCTTACAATGAATTTCCTTTTGGGAGCTGAATTACAGCTTCAACTTTGCTTAAATAAGCTACTTTAGAGACAAAATTGAAGCCAATTTCAGTGAAGGAAACATGCTGGTTTTTAACACACTATTGGAGTCTCTATTTCCCCTTAAGGTTTTGTGTGAAAATGTCTACAATGAACTAAAAACCTGAACTGGTCAGAACACTGGGTTAAATGGCTGGTATACAGACAAGCCATGAGACAGAGTTACTGATAGCTTTAGGGATACCTCTCATAGATAAAGTGAGAGCAACACATCCTGAGCAAAAACAAATCAGCACTGCCATCTTTTCGCATCATAGTAACTATCAGAAAAAAACGCCAAACTAAACAGACGTCTCAGTGATAACATTCATTTCGCTCCCATCATCTTGGAAAGCTATTCAAAAGCCATTAGTTAAAACAACCCACTGCTAATAGGACAGAGAAATATTACTGTGTCCTCTCAATACGACTTTTTAAATGTACCTGTTTTATTACTCCCATGTCCAACTTGTAAAACTGCTCGGAAGTGTAAAGGATATGATATAAGGACACAATTATTCAAGTCTGTCTTCAACAGTAGTCAGTTGCCCATATAAACATTGAACATGAGTTGTTTAACTTCTCCTTTAAGGTATTTGGAGATTCTTAAAAGACCTTGTTGGAGTCCATGCGTGTGCGGGGGGTGTATGCCAGTGGTGGGATGTTGAAAGAGTGGGGCACCAGGTATTCTTCAGCATCCATCAGGTCCTCCAGCTCCTCCTCATCCAAGAGGCTTTGGAAGAACTTGCTGTCATTGGGGCTGGGCAGCTTCATGCGGTCATCACCCTGAGAAAACATGTGAACAGCATGTGTGAATTCAGTAAATTGTATTTGTAATTAATGATAAAGAAATACTGTAACTAATCAGCAGAAGTACTCCATGGAAGATTTCTCACTAATTTAAGCCTAATACAGTAATTTAGTGTAACATAGGTAATACAATTAGTAGTTAAATGTCTTACCAAGGAATAAAGCATGTAAAGTATGATTTGCAATGGAATTTGCACTCCCTGTATAAACTGGTAAAATATTAGAAAATGACACAAAAACAAGCACAAAGAAGTTTTCACTTTGAAGGTAGCTGTCTGTTTTTTGTTTTTTTTTGTTTTTTTTTTTAGACAAAATCTGAGGTATGTCGTCAACATTTACCTACCTGAATGACCAGGTATCTCTGGGGATCACGAGCCATCCGAGTGAACTCTGCTGCCAGCTCCTTGAACTTGGGCCGACTGTCTGCATCAATCATCCAGCCTGAAAAATGTGTTTGTGTTAGTGTCGGGCCAACTAATGTTCAAGCCTGTAGCATACTTGATATTTTTAATTTGGTGTCAAGGGTTCTAGAGAAACTCATATATGTATGCAATGCTCTTTTGTGTGCTATTTGCATAAATACATTCATAATAATTTGACTTTGATATAAATCTTTTGAGCCCTAAATAACATATTATTTTTCACTCAAGTACATGCACTCATGGCTGCAGTGTTACTGACTCTCATTAAATATGAAAGGTCTGTATGAGGAAGAAGAGCAACGCTTACTGCAAAACAAAACAAAAACAAAAAAAAGATAGCCCAGCTTAATAATAATAACAATATACATCTCTCATATGTCTCAGATCACAAGTAAAGAACGAGTAACTTGCATTCTCTAATAAAAATTCTCATTTCAAGAGTCTCAAAACATTTTCCACCTTGAATATTCCATTACATACAACATTCCTGATTGTCTTATAATGACCATTTACAGACTTTTTGACAAAGTTATTTTTTTTTAACACAATGACTTTGTCCAGTCTAAAGATGAATACTGTTTCATCACTAGAATGGCCATATGGAGAAAAGTGCTCTGCTGCCAATTTCTCGGTGAACACAAGGGTATGATGCCAAAGCAATCATGTGATCTGGCCCTGGGTAGAACCCATCTAGGTATCCAGGGAAATAACAGAGAGAGATCGACAGACAGAAATATGTGGCTTTACAAGCAAGTACACACATACAGATACAAGAGATTTCACATGTAAAAATGATCATCTTTTATCTTGGTATCTACTTTCATGCCAACGAAGCCTGGAGGAGTAAAGTGAAGAGAATATAAGGAAGTGCATTTCCACCACATGTGAGCAGTGCACTGTGTGTCTTTGTATTTGGGTGTATTACTTCTGCATGTGTATTGGTGCAAACAAAAAAAAAGGGCAGATAACAGTCAGGTGACAGTGACCTCTTCCTGCTGTGTCAGTGTGTGTGTGGTTGCCAGGTTGGCGCAGGTTCAGGGTATCAGTAAGAGCCAAGGTGACAGCAAGGCCCAGAGGCTGCAGCCCGGAGACTAGAGGACAAGGCCGAGGTGGAGCTGGCAGCAAGTCTTTGTCGTGGCAGCAGTGGCCAGAGGTTACATCACCACCTGTGGCCCCGGTGCCTGATGGCGTGACAGCAGTGACCGACCAGTAAGGCACATGTGTGTGTGTGGTTGGGCTCACAGAAGGCCTTAAAAATGACTTCCTCTTTCAAAGACTTGCTCACCGTTATTGCCGTCAGGCAGGTGTTAATTGTAACATTATCAGCCGAAAGTACACACTGAAAAGTAACAGCTGGATTGAGTTTTACACTGGTAATATTTCTGCTTTAGAAGTTGATTCCTTGACACCACAGAGACCCTCTTGTTCAGAACAGCTGCTGTGGCATTTTGAAAATCACTCAGTGAAAGCGTAATTATTTTTGCCTGCTTCAGTTTGCCCCCTCTTCACCTTTAAAATCCACTGGCTTTTCTATTGTTCGAAATCTAGTGTTTGGAGAAAAAGAAATGGAAATCATGTACCACACTGTCAAATCTTATTCAGAAGCTTCACAGCAAATGTCTTTTTGTAGCTTAAATATTTGCTGAGACTGTTAGAAAAGATATTGATATAACCATAGTAATTTTTGAGAATGTGCTTTGTGGTGATGTCACATATGATTATATTACCGTAATTTCCGGAGTATAAGCCGCTACTTTTTTCAAACACCCAACGGCTTAAACTATGATACGGCTAATGATGCTTCTTTTTAAATTTAGTGGGTGCGGCTTATATTCAGGTGCACTCAATAGTCCAGAAATTATGGTATATTTTATGGAGTTTCTTGTATTTTGCAGAGGCTGGACATACATTTGACCATGACCATGTAGACGTCGATGGTGCAGATGGGCGGCTGAGGAAGACGCTCTCCTTTCTCTAGCAGGTCTGGGATATCTCTGGTGGAAATCCCGTCATATGGCTTTCCTCCAAAGGTCATTACTTCCCAAATGGTCACCCCTAAAAAAACAGAAGAGGCAAGATGGAAGACAGACAAAAAAAAAAAAAAACGAGAGGCATAAATATAAGAGCACAAGAGAGGAGAGATCAGAAAAGTAGAGCAGGAAGAGAAACAATGTCACAGAGAACAGTAGAAGAAACATTAGAAAAATTGAGATGAGAAGAAGAAAAACAAGAAGATTTAAGAGTAGAGAAGATTAAAGAGTTGACAGGGGCGGGTTATACAGCAAGAGTAGAGAAGAGATATAAAAGACAGAAACGGGAAGAAAAGGAAGTGACATTGTTTAAAACGAGAAAAAATGAGAGACAAAAACAAGTAAAAATGGAGAAAAGTAAAGAGAGAGAGAGAGAGAGAGAGATCAATACAAGAAAGAGGGAAAACGAAGATGTGAGAGAGCAGAAGAGATCAGAGGGGACGGGATGAAGGGACAGGAGAGAATACAATTAAAGAGCAGAGGACGCAACAAAACAAAGAAGGAAGGACAAGATAAGAGGACACAAGTCAACGGAGGACAGAAGAACTAATCACAGTCTTGAAAGTCATCAGTCAATCTGAACTTTCAACAGTCTTCAGCTTTAATCATGTTAGTGTTAATGAGCTAATGAGTGGTAAGCAGAGTAAATGCACATGATAAGATGGAGATATAATAGCTTGCGGTCATAGAGGCCCACTGGGGACATGGACGCACTAAACTGCACTGATAATTTTAATCAAACACACATTATTCACTCTGATATGACCCGTCTTGCATACTTGTTTTTTGGAAATCTTTTTAATGACTTCTTCTAGAGTCACTGTTAGACTTAGACAGGAAATTGCTATTAACAGCATAGCAATAAAAATCCCATAAAAGATTGGATTCTAGATCTAAATCTCCCTGTCACGCTGATAACTGTGATGACTGACTTTAATATAACAAGATTCAACGGACCAGATCACCCAGTTTGCATTTTAGAGTGACCGTACTTGCCCGATAGTTAAGCAGTTAAACGAGTAGTGGAAATCAGCAGCCACCTATAAGGAACACGCTTTCACCAGATCAACTTGCATTCACAGTCTTTAAGTTTTTTTTCATACTTCTGCATGTTTTCGTTCTGCATATTACTACTGTGACTTGTGTTTGTCTCTGCCTGGACAACTGGCGACCCTGTCGCTCAGTGGACCCTGTGGTTGCTAATCTCATTGAAGGCTTTCCTCTGTTCTGACCCCACAATGGTGGAATGAACTGAAGTCAGGACAGCAGAGTCACTGGCCAGAGTCACTACTGCAGGCTGAAAACCCACTTTTAAGATTTCAGTCCACATACATTTTTAGTAACTACTCACATTTTCGTGCATAGAATTGTAAAGTCTTACTGAGAAAATCAAACTACATTTATAATACTTTATAGTATTATAAGGGGGACTTGAAGCAGTGGTAAAAATGACAAGATTAGTGGAGGTAGACAATGAAGACATTACAGTGAGTGTGAAACTCTACCATAGTGTGGGAGCTGCAATGGAAAATGCTCAGCTTTAGCTGGTGGGAGAGTACTACTGAGGAAGTAAGCCCATTAATCAGTGATTAACCAGTAAAATGAGACTGATATAAGGGTGATATGGTTGCACTTCCTAGTACCAATGAGGAGTCTCCCTACTGCATTTCGAATAAGCTGCAGTTGAGAAAATAATCTGTCTGATATATGAACATATATCCCTAAAGTTCTCTAATAGGAAACCTTGAAACTTACCGTAACTCCAAACGTCACTCTGATGAGTAAACTTCCTATAATGGATACACTCCAGGGCCATCCATTTGATGGGCATCTGCCATGTAGAAGAATAGCATATCATTATTATCTACAGGACAATAATCTCTTTCTTTTACATTTCTTTAAATGAAATTCATAAGAAAACTGCCAAAAGGTTTTGGGTTCAGAGTACAATTGGTTCCTCTGTTGGTGAAATGCTGGTTTACAAAGACCATGTAACCCATCCATTTTAAAGAAGAAAAGGTATGACAGACACAACGAAAACAAGATTTGATGAAAGGGAAGACAAATACATAAACACAGCCACACACACAAGCTGTATTGGATAGGGTGGGGGAAATGCTGGGACAGTCTGGGAAGCAGCTTAACACTGTGATTAGATTTGAGGGCCAATTCTATTGATTACAGTGATGGTGGTTCAGGGGAAGGTGATGTCAAAAGTTAGAGTGTGTCTGTCCTTTCCTCAGTGGCGGGGATAATACAAGAACGTTCAGCATTGACACAAACCATAATGGACACACTGGGGAGGGGGGTGAGAGGGGATGAAATAGGCTTTGCTGAAACAAGAGGGCTGGAAAACAAAATACAAAGTATGAAAAGAATGAACAAAGATTTGAAGAAGCCAGAAGCCCATGCGCCAAGAGCTCCAAGGACGTATTTGTTTACTACATTTATAGGGTTTAGAGATCCCCATTCCCCAAAAGTAAATAAAACGGTCCAATAGAGCAGAATAGTATCTCACTGACTCCGCTAAAACTGTCCATTGTTATGGGCTAAGTTCCTCCCTCAGGATATAAAGCCCTAATTAATGTTAATGTCTATTGTTGGCTTTGATAGCTTGTCAATGGTATCGTCCAAAATAGTATTTCATTAATACTGTATCTCAATGAGCCTTGGAAAAAAAACACATCAAACAGCAGATAATAAAATAAGGTCACTCACTGCAGGCACAAATGGTAATACAGTAGTCTGCATGTTAGCCAAAAAAAAAAAAAAAATCTTAATTACATATTTTTTTGGTTTGTTTTTCTTTTTCACATTCCAGCTGAGAGATGATATCCAGTTCACATGTGACATTCCTTCTTTTTTCCACGTTAAAATTTTCACTGCACATATGAAAATAGTCATGTGATGTTTTCCGGAGGTAAAGACAGGAAACGGGTGGAAAGAGCAAACTCTGTCTAAAGGTAAAAAAACCTGACAACCAGAACCTCTAAAGCTCATTAGTTACCAGGGTATGTATTTAATCCATGCAGGAAACAAAGTCTTTATTCTGTGTTAAAATGACAGTTGTGGGTTTACGGGGTTTCTTGGCGTGAAGCAGTGACCTCTTGCAGTCTTGTTGTGATTGTGAGCTTGTAAGGCTCTAGAGGCGTGTTCATACAGATGGCAAAAATGTTAGCTAGCCAGTCACAGGTGTACCAATCATGTGCCTGTTGTTTTTTTTTTTGGTAAGCTCAGCCTCTGACTCAACTCAGAAGTCTTTCTGCTTTTTCCTCTCTCGTCTGTCATGTCTAAAACTCAGCTCGTGTTCTGTCTGAACACATACTAAAGAAATCACTGTCACAAGAAAATGGATATAGCGATGCAGCTGCTAGCTGTAGCTTCAAAACTGTCATACAGATTTGACACTTGTATTGATCCACTGGTTTAACTCTCTGCAAGAGAGTGAAAGTATATTTCCCAAAATGTTGCACTTTTTTTTCTAAATATATCCACAAATTCACACACTACAATGGGCCACTGAAAACATTTATAATTGAGCAAATTATATTTTAAGCTCAGAAACTGGAAATGTAAATGGATATAGAAGGTGTTTCTTTATTTGTGGATTAATTTGTCTTATTGTGTAAGTTACATGTGTCCCAAAGTGATGACTGGATTTACCTTTCCTCCATCAGCATTATATTCCTTCTCATTAACGTCCAGTAGGCGAGCCAGACCAAAATCTGTGATCTTGATGTGGTTGGGAGATTTGACCAGGACATTCCGGGCTGCCAGATCCCTGTGAACCAGCCTGCGCTCCTCCAGATACATCATCCCCTGCAACATACACACACACACACACACACACACACACACACGCACAGAGCAATTATTTTCTTTTTGAGTTCATTTATATGCAGTACACCTGTCTGCAGACATGCACGTGCACTGGTATACCAGCATAAACAAAGTGTGACTCCCGTTGGACATCACCATCTGTCTTCATCATCATCATCATGACAATCATCACAACCACCATCAAGACCCCATTAGAATTTCTATAATTATTCGTGTCATCATCATTACCACCACATTGTTATTTTTATGGTTATAATTCACATCAATCAACAACTAGAGTGTGGAAAAGCCCTCTTTATTGCCAAATGCTTGGCAAGGCAATAAGAGCGGCATCCATAAGGATCGACCCAGAAGCAAGTTTTCAATTAAAAACAGGACCCACAGGAGTGAGGAATGTTGGAGTAAAACATTTAATTCAAAACATTTACTGAACAATTAAGAAACCACTTCTCAGCTCTTTCTCCCTGTCCACACTTTAATTAATACTTATTACTTGCCTTGAACAAAGACAAATGATTTTTGTCACTTTGATGGCATGTGATGCCAAATTAATTTCTTTTTTTACAGTAAAAACTACAGATAGCCTTTAAACACATCTTTAAACACATATAGCAATTTAAAAATTGTATGCACACATGCATGAATTAGATGGACATATTTGTTTCTCCACGAGAAGGCCTGTTACTAATCTTTTCTTGTGAAATTACTAGTACATAAAGCATTTTCTAACTGCAGTCTAAAGGTATGTGCGTCCAATATCACCCTGCTGCACATGAACACAGAATCACACTCACACACATACTGATGCACATAAAGTTGATATTAGAGTTTGCATAAAAGCAGATATAATAGTCAGACATGAAATGCCAACAATGTCATCAAGCTCCAGAAGAACATCCTGCTAGCCGTAAAATCTTTTCAGTTGTGTGTTCTGTGCTACACATCTACAACCTACACTGCTTATAGTGCCTCACTGCAAGTGTTGACCTGAAGAAAAACAAAAGATCCTATCTGATAGGAAAGAAAAAGAGTGTGTGTGTGTGTGTGGGGGGGGGGGGGGGGGCTACTTCAAACTGGACGAGCAATAACAGAAGCTACTTTGTTTGAAGTGGCGAGAGCACAGAGAAACAAGGCCTTATTTGAAACCAAAACAAATTGGATTTAGCTGGAATGGGCCGGAAAGAAAAAAAGGAGTGGATGGAAGGGAGAGAGAGGAAGAGGAGGGGGAGGGGTGGAGATAGGTGGGGTTGAGTGGCGGCAGTATAAGAGGTGAGATTACATTGGTAAAGCTATAATCACACTGCCTCATTTGGCTCGCTCCCAGGAGAGAACACAGAGTTCCAGCACACACCTGCACAAACACACACATACCAACTCACATGGAGAT
Organism: Scatophagus argus; assembly: GCF_020382885.2. NCBI lineage: Eukaryota > Metazoa > Chordata > Actinopteri > Scatophagidae > Scatophagus > Scatophagus argus. The sequence goes on along the minus strand of NC_058503.1, from coordinate 15,193,309 downwards.
GCACCTGCATGAGTGTGTGATTGGGAAAATAATTTATGTTGTTATGATTTTTAAAAAGACAAAGACAAAGCTAGCGCAGACTTTAGACATTACATGAATAAATGAAATAAAGTGACACACACACACACACAGTAAATATCTACATCTCATAAAGACACCTGTTGTATTTGGGTTTTTTCTCCAATATACACACACACACAAACACACCATGAGAATGATATCCACACTCATATATTCAGATTATGTGGTAAATCTTGTGGACTGAATTTAAGATTTGGTCAGGACACCCGCAAAATGATAAATGTTGAGCCTGATAATTCATTTAATTAATTTCACATCTTCATTAAGTCTGACAGAGCACTTGAGATGCCTGCTTGGTTGGAGGGATGGATGGATGTACAGATCTTGTTGCAATATGCAGTGGCAGAGATGTGTTATGATTTCACTGACAGGAAACCAAATCTGACAGTTTCATCAGCTCTTCAGTTCATGACACTGATAGATCAGGGAATGTGTAGCAGCAAAAAGGCTTCACTGAAAGAAAGGATTCCTTTGTGCTTGTTTGTTTTACTTTCTGTCATTTGGTTGACACTAAACCAACATTTACGTATAGAGCACTGATGTTTTTAAAACCTTTCAGAGAGATGAGAGGCCAATCCCCATGATGCTCTAAATTTAAAAGTACTTCCTGTGACTCGTGGCATCAGGAAATCTCTCTCACTGACAGCTTACTGCAGGGGTTATCAACTTACATTTTTACAGAGTGCGAGGCTTAGATTTGAAATAAAAAATAAATACATATCAAAAAGATTGAGGCCTAATTAGCCCATTGTTTAATATTTTCACTTTCTTACAAATTAATGTTATTTTTAATTGCCCATATCTGTATGAACAGACTCCTTAAAAACATGGGAAATACGTAATGATAACTCAATACTTCAATGGAAAAAAACACCAAGGAGGCAGTCAGAGCTTAACACAAAACTAGCAGTTGACCTAAAGAATGATTCCTCATCTCAACAAAACAAAAAAATAAAAGCAAATAAAAACAATAGTTTGAGACCAGGCCAGATGGGAAGCTTTGGCGACCTGGACACGGCCTGTGGACCACTAGCTGATGATCACTAGCATACAGAATGATGTTGAAGTAGCCAGTGAATGACTTTTTTTAAAACTGAATTTTATCAACATGTTTGCTTGTAGGAATTATATCGCTGGCCCCGCTCTCAATAAGCTCTTGTGAGCCAAATGTTAGCTCAGCTGCTAACCATTGCTGCCAACTTGGCAATATGTTACTGCCTTAAAAATGCTTGGCAGCTTTATTTTGGTGACTACTAAAAAATACAGTACGCTTCTTTAAAAACTATAACACAGTTTGTTGATAAATGTGCCGTGATGCCCATATTTACTACTTACATGTCCAACACAAAGAAGTCTGACCCCACTATTTGCCATACATCACATGAATGCATAGCAAATATTCATATGTAGCCTACAGTAAATAAGCTCATGACTTTTGGAGCGGCCAATACCTAATCTCTCTAGAAAAATGCCAGATAACAATGTTGTTGGCATTTACATTAACTGCAATGTTGATGTAGCTGCAGTGTGACCTGATGTTCAAAGTCAAAGGACGTGTTAGGAAACGTGACAGTAATGTAGACAAAGAGGACGCTGATCAACACCAAAACACACCGAGTGATGATGTGCCATTTTCATTCTTCTTTCTGTGAGGTTTTCCCTCTCTCTAGTGTTTTGTTCAGCCCTTGAAAGCACATATTTTCCTTGCTCAGCGTGACATACAGAAAGGGTAGAACTGAAAAGACTAAAGGTTGGGATTTGAGATATCCTATTGTGGGATGTTGATCACAGCTCCTAAGACATCAAGCCTATGTGTGTGTGCATGTCATGGTATACACTGCCAGGTTTCTGACAGATTCTTATTTGTACATAAATCGTGCCCGGTAATCTCCTCAATTTTCAAGACAATTAAGCAGTGGAGGGAGAATGGATGGTTTGGCAACCCGTGAATTTTAATTTGCCAGCACAATGAGATTGAGAGTGGGAGGTGATGGAAGTGTGCAGAGTGGGAAGTGGCTGCAGACGTGCGTGAGGAACAAACTTTTTTTCCTTTTTCTACTTGGTTGCTCTCATTTACTGCCCTCCCATGTGGACATGATGAGAACAACTCACAGCCAGACGTTTGTAATTGCAGCAAATCTGGATGCGACAGCCAGGGAGATGCCAGTTGCTGAAGCTATATTTCAGGTAAGCCTGCCACCTGAGAAAAATCCATGGGCTTGAGACAGACCGTGTTATGATCACACCTCCAGACATGTGCTGCTTTCCAATCAGTAGGGATCAGACCTGTGCCCCAAACCTTTCACATGAAGATTTTACATGGAAAAGCAAGCCAAGGAAAAAATAAAATCTCATTGCTGGGAGCAGAAATGTTGAAGCTTCACATCACACAGAATTCTAGGGAAACACAATTATTATCAGTTTATTACAAAAACATATGTGCAAGATTCCTTTTTGCAAGACGGAAAAGATTAACCTTCACAACATGATGGTATTTTTATGCATTTACTGAACTGCATGAGGCAAATATTACCACATTACACTACTACTACGTGCAGTTTTGAATATAACTATTAAAAAAAAAAAAAAAAGCTTCCATGCAAGCTTCAACAACTCACGAGCTGCTTTCAGTGCGATGGGTGCAGGTATTCCAAATTCCTGCTTGACTCACTACAGATTTGTTAGAAATAAAGGTAACACGCAGAGTTATTTAGAAGAAATAGCGGTGAAGGAAATTTCATTTATAGAATAAGAAGGGAAGGTGAAAAGGGCATAAGCAGGATGCTGAACCACCATCTCACCAGCCAAGAGAATTACTGCTCTCGCAGAAAATATTCTGCCCTCCTGTCATGGTTATTTATGCTTATTTCACAGAGTCATGCGAACAAAACCTGAGTGGACAGGATTGTCCTCAGATGTGTTTGGTGAAGACAGATTTTTTTTCTGAAGTGGAGGGACTGTGAAGATTAAATCAATAGGAGATGAGTAAGGAGAGGAGGTGCCCATTTTTCACCAACTGGCACTTCCCACTGTTGTTTATTCTGGAAAGACAGACACACACAGTGACACGCAGAGGAAGCTGTTTCCACCCCCCAAACACACACACACAAATCTATAATCAAGTGATTCATCCTTATTCAATGTTATTCATGGGGAAACACTTCTAATGAGATTGAACATCCTCCAGAGGCTATATAAACCTCTTGTGAGTCCTCTTCCTTTACTGACTGTGTGTGTTAGGTGATTCACATTTCTCTTCATTATTTCATTATTTTCATTGTTTAAAAATAGAAGGTTTAGATTTGAATATTTAGAATAAAGAATGGTTTGAGGATTTGTTTCTGGGACACATCAGATTTTGTTATGTTTGCCATAAATTTGGCACCTGCCTGGTGACAAAAGAGGCACATTCTGGACTGGTAAGCTCATTCCCACAATCATGGCAATGTGAATGGATTTTGAAAAAGCCACAGCATGTCTTTCCTTCTTGGCTGCTCGTTTGCATATACCTTCTAAGATTCACTATTTATCCACCAAAAAGGCTTGTCTGTGTTATTCGATATGAGGCTTGCTTCTCTGATGTATCAGCAGTGATGCTTTTACTTGTCATGGTGTGTTTCAAGCTGTTCTTAGAGGAATAGTTTGACATTTAAGTAAAAACATTTTTTTGCTTTCTTGCAGAGAGTTAGATGTGAAGATCAATACCACTCTCATGTGTGTGCATTGGAGGAAATTAGGTTAACTTTCCATTAAGACTGAAAGCAGAGGGAAACAAAAAATTTGTCTCTGTCCAAAGTTTGGATTTATGGTTAACAACTCCTCTATAAGCCTCTCATATTACCATATTGCATCTCGTTTGTTTAATCTTTATAGTCAGCTTAGCTGCCCACGAATTGGTAGCCCCTGTACCTCAGGCTGACCACAAGACAGACAAAGAAATCCCTGTGTTTGGCTGCTGTTTACCAACAAATAGTTACACAACATAACTGTAAAATCACAGCTTATTGGTTATCAGCTTAGGAACTGATTAAACTAATGTATTTCAGCATGTTAATTATACTCAAATTTCAATTTTGAAAAAAAAAAAAAAAATTCCAAGTTAGCCGTGTCCCCTGTGGCTAATCTTTAGGATGCTAAGCTAAGTTATTAAACTTCTGTTTTAAGCTCTGTACTTACAACCAGGGCACGAATTTGAAGAAGAAGAAGAAGAAGAAGAAGAATCAACTATTGACAGTATATATATTTTTACATACACACACTGAATTCGTCTTTTGCATTTGACCCATCCTTAGTTAAACACACACATGCAACATCCGGCAAATTACATGCAGTGAAACACACACAGGAGCAGTGAGCAGCATCAAGCACCCGGGGAGCATAATGGGGGTTAAGTGCCTTGCTCAAGGGCACATCAGCCGGCTAATGGAGAGGGGGAGCATTTATCGCATTAATCACTCCGCCACACCCAAATTTTTCCTGCCCGTCCGGTGGGGGAATCGAACCGGTGACCCTCCGATCACAAGCTGCTTCTCCAACCTCTACGCCACGGGTGATGTAGTTTTTATTGATCAAAGCGACAACAACAACAACAGCCATAAACTTTGGTATTTGGGAACAAGATCCAACAATCAACAGTCTTTCTCCAGAATTGCTTACCCCTCCTTTGATAGTTTATATCACCAAAAGCTAAACCAAATACAATGTACTTTGATAGTTTTTTACTTAAAGGATATCAGATCTTTAGGGATACTGTACGTCTTCTTTCAAGTGCATGACAGCAGAGCCATTAAAAAAATGTAATCCCTGTGAATGAGAGTAATTTTATTCCGAACAGTGAATGAGCATGACTCATCTGTGCTGTTTTTGTCTTTTATTATACAGTCTGTTTCGTCCATTTTAACTGGGACGGCAGCATTTCTTCAAGAATTTTTGGTGACTATGTATTTTGGGTTATCATATTGTGAACAACGGTGCAGTTTTATTGGAGGTTGGTGATACCAGTGTAGCATCTGCTTGATGTTGTACATATTTAATGTGTGCTTTGGATATAAAAAGATCTCAGTTGGCACAGGAGAAGGTGAATCACTATTAAGGAATGAGGTGAAACGAATCAAACCAATGTGGAGGAGAAACTGGGGATGGGGGGGGTGATAACACAATAATGATGAAAGCAGTAGGCTTTCATTTCATTTTGAGCTCCCGTGTCAGAATGAATTTACAAAATGACATTAGGGGGCAGCTTGAATATGAACAATTTGAGTTCAGACTGCGTTAGCAGAGTGTGAGGGGAAACCTTGTCTGGATACATTTATTCTTTCTGATAAACGCTTAATATAGATTCCACTGCTTTGCCTACAGCGTGGAGGAGGGTTAGTACCTCACACACACACAAATGTTCTCATTGCTTGAGATTAATAACCAGATGACAAAACACTTGCAGTGATTAAAGAAAAGGATAGAGGAATATACAGTACATCTCATATTAAAAAGTATCAACAAAATGCAAATTTGTTCTCAGCCATAAAATTCAGGGATTCATTTCGCATCACATTGTGTGTTGGGATGAATGCATACTACCAATATATTGTGTCTTCGTGTGATTATTACAAGGAATGCATAGTTTATGCATAATCTAATTGGAGTTATTCTGGCAGTTGAAGTATTATAATACGCAGGTAAACAGAGAAAATAAACTGACCTAAAGCTACACTGTAAGAACAAAGGCTACAATTAGCTTTTTACACTTGACTTACTGCCCTGCTATCCACACCAGTACCAGCTTAAGGCCTAAGATATGACTGACAGCACATACGATTAATAGATTCAACCCCTTCCCAGTCAAATGCATAGTAACTCACATTTGTGAATAACTACTAGGATAAGGGCAGGTTGGCTTTTGATCCCAAACTATTAGGCCATCTATCTATCTATCTATCTATCTATCTATCTATCTATCTATCTATCTATCTATCTATCTATCTATCTATCTATCTATTTAAAAAATATAAATATAAAATCTATTTAAAATATATCTATTTTCTTCTCCAACTAATTGAATTGTATTTGAAAGAACAGTGTTGGAAAAATATGGTGTGTGTGATAATTTTCTGCTCTTTTGGTAGGAATTTTTATTTCTTACATCCCTGCAGTGAGGTCAAGCGTCAAGCTCACCAACAGATCCTGATCCACGTTTGCCAGCAAAGAGGCTTGAAACAAGAATATAGGGCTAGAACAAAAGATATGTTGTATCTCATTACTGTTCCATGCCCGTTTAGCCATATTTTCTGTAATAAATTCAAGTCAGAGCAAGGTTCAGTTTCAACTACCACCACAGATTATAGAGAAAATAGAAATTGCACAGCCTGTAATGATTATGGATAACGTCATAATCTGTAACAACAACATCAAATGACATGAGGTGCGTGAAAAGGTCGTGTTCTACTTCATGACAGTGGTATTCTATGTGGGAGATGAGGCTATGATCCTGAGGGAGGGTGGTTGTGTTTTTGCCGAAGAGCTGTCAAGCAGCCATCACTCTAAATGGGATTCAACCTCTTTCCTGTAACTGTCACTGTGGCAGCTGAGCAGGGAACGACCTCACTTGACCGCGGCTGTTGAAGTTAACAATCCTGCTGTCACAGAATTCATATCTGCTGCTTCCAATTGAATAATCGAGTCAGGATTTAATTCAGCCTGTGAATGTGATTAGATGGCTTGGGATCTGGCAGAAATTTAATGTTTATGTCCAGTAAGAACTTTTAAAATAAAATTACGTCTTTTTGTATGCGAGACAAAGGAAGAAATGGGGGACTCCAAATCAGGTTGTGTAATACTGCGTACTTACAAAACAGGATGGGAATAAAACGTGAAAAGTTATGAGGGATTGTGAAAGTAACAAAGAACAAATCTCATCAACAATCCACAAAGAATCCCCAAAACTACCATTTGGGTTCGGAAAACTATTTTATGCGTAGCTCTAACAATTATTTTGTTAGTAAAATACATATTATCTTGAGTCTATTAAGCAGTTTAAGCACATTTTTCATAGGCTGCTGCATTTTAGCCACAAGTACAGAACATGTACTCTCTTTTGTGTACATTAAAATGGGGCTAATTTTGTTTTGAATAAGTAGAATTATTTTTCATATAAATAGCAGTTTTAATTAAGTGAAAAAAAAAAAGTCTGAGACAATACACGAGAGGAAAACATCCAGAGCCCTCTGCTTGAGAGAAAGCTAAAAGTTAAGCTAATATTTTTGAAGCCCTTCAACCAGCTGGCTCTTATGAATGAATGTATAAAGGGTATCCTTTGACCTCACCACCCACAGAAGGAGCGACAAAGAGGAATACTCAGGCAGCAGGAGAAACAGAAAACAATGGGACAGCAATGCAAATACACAGATGCTGCTTTAGGTGAAAATTTTATGTTAAATGTAGAATATTTTTATTTGCACAGTTGTTGAAACAAAGAAATTAATCCAAAGAATTCAGGGTCATGCCCCTAATTCTAATCTATATGGATGTGAGTTGTAGTCTCTAGTACATAGGAAATGGAAACTGGGAATTTAAGGACACTCTCATGTACAGTATGAATACATTAAACCCAAGTCAGCAAGCATTTCCCCAGATGTTCGATGTTGTAAAACATAAATGGCTTCAAGGGAATATAGATTGCAGCTAAAATTACTTTATGGTTCCTTTTCACCCAAAAAAACATGAGAAAATGTTTTAGAGTCAGAGGAGGAAGCAGCACTGTGTGCTTTGTAGATATGAAGATTCAAAGTAGTTTCATCTAACATTAAGATGAACACAATATTAGCAATTATCATTTTCTAGAGATAGTTTTACACCATGGAGGTGTGCAGTTGTGTCTGTGTGTATATGATGTATAAGGGAGGACACATGCAGTTGAGGTTGGTAGAAGTACAACAGCTTATCATCAGCATCTACAGTCTGACGGGGTCTAAGGGGTTCAGACGAGGCTGGGAGACGGGGAGGATGTGCAGAGTAACACAAACAATAAAAGGACACATAGTAAAAAAGAGCAGGCATATATGTGGTGAGGGCAAATAAATATAAACGCTCAGCATGAACACACTAGTCTTTCCTCTTGTTAATCGAATCATCTCACACCGATGGGTCAAAACAGATGAGACGGTAGTTCGGAAAGGGCATGTTTGAGCAACTCACTCTTCTCTGTCATTTTTTTTTTGTCTCTGCAGGGGTATCAGTCCACTAAATTCTAAGTGAAGTCTCCACATCGATAATCCTCAAGGGTCATTTTCACTTTGATATCATAAAAAGGACGCAGCATCTAGAGCAGCAGATTCAAAGGTCATGCAGGGCAACAGACGGAGGAACAGTGTGCCATCCAGCAGCCATTTCTGGCTAAATAAAAGCCCCTCAGCCTCAGTGATCTGTTGGCTTCAAAAAACAAAACAAAAAAAAACCAAACCCTTGAATATCACACGGGTATCAGTTACCTAAACTGAATCTTTGCTTTAGCTTTTAGCACCAAAATGAAACTTTCATACCCAGTTCCCAGGTTGAGAAAATGCTATTATTTGGTCTCTGTGATGAATTAAGAGATACAGGTTACAACTCATCTGCTTAAAGGTAACACTTGCCCTGTATTTTCTACTGATGTGATTTTAATTTTAGATAATGCCTGATTTTTGCTCTCTATTACAAAGATTATGCACTACGCAGCTTGGATTTACTTAAGCTATACAGATTTGGAAGTTTAACTAAATGGTATCAGTTGCTGTTTTTTTCTCTATCTTTCTGTTTTGGTTTATCTCTTTTTCTTGCTTTTACACGTGTATTAATACTGAGTACAGGCTATTTGTCATGCCATCTGTCTGTTTGCTTGTCTCTCCCTGTCTCATAAGGTATGGGCCACCCTGCACAGTGTTGCACACTTGGTCATCACTTACCCACATTCAACCTGGCTATGAAACCGCAGCGACTGCCAATTCATGCACCAGACACACACACAGACAGGTTGAATGCAGGTTAACAATACAAACTATGGCTGGGTGGTAATTGGGCAAAATTTAAATATCACAGTGTTTTGGACAAATATCTCAGTATCAACAATACCGTTGGGATGAAAATATTATAGAAAATAATATTATAGAAAATAATAATATAGAAAATATTAACAAAACTCTATTTTTATAAGTAATCATCAGTAATATGGATATAATGACTATGTGGGGAAAAGAGAAAATTACACATTTTTAGTGTAATGCAGCCTTTAAAATAATAATAATATCTATGTGATATTGATACATTCTGAATACAGCCACATCAAATTATCGCTGCTATAACTTATAACTATGATCACTTTGTATGAGCTCATCAGTGTGTGAGTCACAATGTGCAATGCAGCCTCGCATCCTGTCAGAGGACCACTACAGTCTCTTCTGCCAGCATGCTGGTGTGCCAGGCCCCCACAGGCACCTTTGGGATCAGGTGGCAGCTTCATAACACATGCCAACAACATGACCTTGGCCTGGAAGGGCCCGCTCAAGCCCAGTGATGAGGGCAACAGGGGCCAATAGGGTGAGCGGGAGAGGAAGAAGTATGAGACACCAGATGGATATGTTAATGTACTTGGCATGGTGTAATCTACTGCGATCCATCTCTGTCTTGCTCTTTCTCTTTGTCAGTGTGACTCTGTTGCTCTTTCTCTCTCTTTGCCAATGAGTACGCACAGCAGAAAATGTCATTCTTAAAGTGCCATGATTGAATTTATGACTGGTCAGCCCTGTACTAGCAGCCAAAGAGCGGCCGCCATGTGACCAGGTCTCTGGCATGGACCCGCTTAATTTGTGTCATCTTCAATTACAGTAGCCTGTAATTTACACAGTAAATCACAACAGATGGAACAAAGCTTGCTAATTAAAGTAGAGATTCAACCAGATATCTGCTGAAGTGGTTACACAATAACATGCTAAAGACTGCAATGATAATTACAGGAGGTGCATTTAAAATAAATCCGCTCTAAAAAAAGCTTTATTTTTTTGTAAAATATTTGTTCACAGTGTGTGCATGTGAATTTAAGGCCCCAAAACTGACACAGTTTGTTTCAATTAAGTGCAGACATGATGCTTGTTTGCTTTCGTGATTTTCGGCGTGATACATCACAGTACGTAAGCAATTAAACAAAATGATTTGCACATAACAGTTTTTTCCTGATCTGCATTTTATAATTACAGGCATCAAATAAAAAGTGTGAAACACAGTTTTGAGTTTTGTTTTATTTTTTTCACTGTGCTAAAATCTCTTTCTGAAAGGGTTTTGTTAATTAATTTGTTGACATGCTGTTATAAAATGTTTGCGCACTGATGGAAATGCATAACTATGATTTGTTTGCATGGAACAGGAAATAATGAAAATAAGTGAGCAAAGTGTGTCTTATTTGCATTCAACAAGCCATGCGTTTATTTGACTGATGGAGAACAGTTTAGTCATTGCTTGTGTTGGAGTGTGTATTTTTGTATAGAGCCTTCTAATGCCATGAGACCAGAAGTACTCATGGATACAGACACAACTGGCTGAGTTATAAGAGATTTTTTTGAAAGCACTAAAAAAGCACTAAGAAGCAACTATGCTTTAAATAATGTTGGTTTAATTTTAATTAGCCAAGTAAAAATATTACATAAGACCAAAAACAGGCAGAGATGTTAGACTTGTACTTTGCCTGGCGCCCATTAAGTCATAGCTGCCATCTTTCCATTATCTTGCTCTTCTCGTTCAATCAACTTCAGTGAAGTTCTGGAACCTGTACTGAGCAATCATCTCCACCGCACTGCAACTAATTCACTATGCATTTTCAGTGAATGTCTCATCCTATTGATATATTTGCTGATTTTGCAGATACTGAGTTGACTTAATTATATACATACCCATAAGACTGTGTGTTGACATCTATTGGGAAGCAGCACACAGTATACATGACATTTTGGACAATGCTATACTTCCAACTTTGTGGCAACAATTTGGGGAAAATCCTTCTCTATTCCAGCAAGATTGTCCCTCAGTGCACAAAACAAGGTCCATAAAGACATGGTTGGATGGAGTTTGGTGTGGAAGAACTTGACTGGCCCACACAGAGTCCTGACCTCAACCCCATTCTTTGGGATGACCTGGAACAGAGATTGTGAGCCAGGAGTTTTCATCCAACACCAGTGCCTGCTCTCACAAATGCTCTACAGCATAAATGGGCAAAAATTCCCACAGAAACACTCCGAAATCTTGTGGAAAGCCTTCCCATAAGAGTGGAAGCTGGTATAGCTACAAAGCCCCAAACAGCCAAAAGCTGAAAATTAATTTATGATGGAGATAATAGCGCGGTATCACAAATGCTACACTGTATGGACAAAAGTATTGGGCCACCTTGCCATTACACCAACTTGACATCACATTCTAAATACATAGACAGCTATTTAGTCAATTGTTAAAGCTTTGCAGTTTTCAGTGCTTTTGTCACACTGTTCTCACATTGAAACAAAGCAGTGAGTCAAGTCTGTACGTGTTATCTAATGGTTATCTAATGAGTCTGATGCTTGGTGCTGTTCTTCATTCAGCTCACTCTTTACTCTGCTATGATGGATAAGTTTTCACATCGTAGGAGGATGGAGAAACAGAGAAAGAGGAGGAAGTTTTCACAAGAAGAACACCGGATTCAAATTTGAGGTAAGATTTGTTGGCTGGCTGAAGTTCCACCATAACAACACATTCTGGTAAATTCCTGCCTGTATGGACACATATAATGAGTGATATACATGCTGCATGGGTAGCAATTGGAATTTAAACATATGTTTTCCATTATAAGCACAGGGAAACATAAATATTGGTATTCTATGCAAATAGCATTCATTAATTTAATTCAGGCCAACTCTAGAATTATCATCTTCTCTCACGAGTGGACTATTGTCTACAGCAACTAATCAGAGATCTGACTTTATAATTGGGTCCTGTGAGTAATGCTGATTCTTGGTAACATTTTAAATTATGAAAGCAGTTTAGTTGAACTGAATGTGGACATGTTCCTCTGTGGGCAAGGAACAGTTTCTGACCCTTTAGCTTATGAAACTATTTCAAAGCTCACTGCATTATCTATTAAAATGCATGGTTGTCAATCTAACCTTAAGTGTATTTGCCTGGATTCACAAAAACTTGACATTTCTGGAGAGAAATGATGTTCTGCCAGCAGCATCATGATGTGACATTCTTTCTGTCCTTAATCACATTGGTACAGCTTGTGCGTCTGGCATATGACAAACATGGCTATGAGTCAGCCGCTGACTAATGTCGATGCTTGTGAGAGAAAGCAGCTATTTAGAGGATAAGTTTGTTCTGATTTCTTCACCTTTCAGAGATGGGACAGTACCCCTATCTAGTGAGCCATCCGTCTGCTTGTGTTTGAGTGTAGGCAGTCCAGTCTGTTTGCTTTCCAGCAGGAAGTGTGTGGAGATTGCCTCAGGTTGTTTGCATAGGGGTGGGTGTGTTGAAACACACTGCTGAGACACCTCTCGAGTAAACATCAACTGTGCTTGATTTGATCGGCAATATTGCCTACAGCATGGGCCTTAAAACGTGTACACTTTTTTATTTTGAAGCAGATGCTGCCTGGGAGTCGTAAAAATCTCTTTCAAATGAGACTTATAAGCTGGTAGCTCAGATGTAAATGTTTAATATAAGCAATGATCTGCCAAGACGCTGGCGAAACACAACAGTTAAACAGGCTGACACCTTTTTAGGCCAACATAAAATGCAGCTGAAGAAAATCCTCCTGTGTAAATCTGCACTGTACAGCACTGTGACCTGTATCAAGCTTTGAATAGAAATTTCTGATTTTCTCAAAATAACAGATTTGGTAGCAGATTGCTGTTTAGATTAGAGTGCAGAGTACCAGAATGTGTGTTGGCTCTTTGGCTTGAATAATAACATGAATCTGTCTGTACGTTTGTTTGAAAAGAAAAATGAATCATTGGACTGAGGAATAAATAAGGCTTCATATAAAAGTACTTTATACTACTACTTTTCTGCAGACCTTTTCTTTTAAAATGTAAGTGCAAAAGCGTGTTTCAGGTTTTTTCTCGTTCTTCTTCTTCTATTCAATAGATTGGCAGCAGTTGGACCAATGATCGCCACAGACTTAACCCTAATTTTGTTAGACGGTAAGGATTGTCTTTACATTTCAGTCAGTCCCATTTGTGATTTCCTGCTTTCTGTCCATGCTTAATGTCCTGTTTGCCAATTTACAGCTGGTAACTGGTTGATCGGCCTGTGTACCTTCTCAGCTGCACTAAGAGGAGAAAACAGCATGCAACAAGGCTTGCAACTTCCCAGTGATCAATAAATGGAATAACTGCCACTTTGACCATTATGCCATCCTCTTTCGGGCGTGGAGTAATGAACTGTAATGGAGAAAAGATAATAATGATGATAGTCATAATTAGTGGGATAATAACAGGGCAATCACTGGGTGCCGTAACAGGAGACATTAACTGTGATCTATGATTGATCTGTTTTGAGGTTGGCAGCTTTGAAAGTGAGCAAGAGTTTCAGGAAGATGCAGAGAACATGTGTTCAAGTGTTTGTCGTTGTTATTTTGGGACAAATTCACCAATTTACAGTAATAACTGCACATACACTTACTTATAGTATTCATGCTGATACCTCTGTTTTTATTTTGTTTTGAGGCGCTGCTTCTAACATTTCGGCCCTCGTCTCATTATAATGGACATGAATGGATTTTTGTGTGTGTTGGTCAAAACATTTAAGAAACTATGATAGATAAGAAAATATGAGATGCATTTAAATGTATCTTTCAGTGTGTTTGTTCAGCCACCAGATCTTATGAAAAGAAATCTTACAAGGGCTGCATGGTGAAAAGGAAGGTTAAATAAATAAGGACAGAACTACTCTGTCCATTCCTTAAGTTCTTTGCTATATTTCCATTTCCATTCCACCTCTTTCTCTCATACCAGACATTGCATACTCATTCTGGTACGTTGGCCTCTGTGGTTCCAGGGAATAATCCATATAGTGTCTCTCATATATCCCACAGGTATGCAGGTACCTCTGTAAATTATGATCCGTATTTGAACCATCTTGCAAATGTGAGTACACATAGGTGCTTTAAATTGTGACTGTGTGTGTGTTTGTGTGGTAAGCCTTGGAGACCCTGAGGACTGGAAGCTGCCATCAACATTGGAGGAGGAGTGTCTGTGTGTGAGGCCTTTACAGCCCGCCTTGGTTTGCCTGGATCCTGACGATGTGATTCAACAAAAGCCACATTGTAAAGGGAGGGTTCTGTCTGGGCCATGATAACAGCTTCAACAATGCCAAACCCTGGACCCCAGTCAGGACAAATGAGTGGGACAGGTTTTCGAATTTTAACTTCATTTGCTTCCTTTCCTCAGATGATACTGATGACACTCCAAAACAACCTTGAGCTATGGCAATTCCTCAGGGCGTCTCACACTTTGAAAAGAGCCGTGAGCTTTCAAAATATGCTGTTTTGGCTTTTCAGATGTGTTTGGATATGAATCTGCACGAGCAGGGTCCACAGGCACAGAGGTGCAGAACTGGGTAAGGACAAGGAAAGTGAAAATCAAAACAATTTGGTTTCATAGTAGGACGCTATTCAAATTTGACTCAAATTCACATTAGTATGCTGATAAAGTCCCTTCGAGATAAGCAGACTTGTATTAGTATCAGAAGCAAAGTCAGGTTATATTCTTCATCATGGTGCTACAGCAGTTTTAGCTATTTTAATGTAAATCAAACAGCTGTATACTCTTTATCAACAAATGACAGTAACTTATCATTGTGAAATGGCAGGGATGCATCAATGTCCAACACTGTATCTCTGTGCTACAAAAACACATGGCTCAACTCCATTCAAAGCTACGTTCACTCAACCACACCCAGCATATTTAAGTCTGGAAACAACCATTTTAATTAATCAACTAGCAGATCAAGAAGTGATTATTCAGATATTTTCACTTGCTACCTTTCCAAACGGCCCAAACTTTTCAGTACCAATGAGATTACACCACACTGGGATTTGTGCATCTGACTCGCAAACTTGAATTAGTGACGCCGAGGACGCAAAGAGAGAGAGGGGGGGAAATTAGTGCAGCATTACTGTGCCCTCTGTGTGAGTAAGACACCACTGAAAATAACAGATGGTGCAGATCCGTATGCATGACCGTATAACCTGACCTGCGCTCACACAGCTACATCAAGAGTCTACACCCGTTAAGAATTTATTGCTAATTGCAGTGAACCGGAGTACGGCGAGGTTGAGATCATTAAAAGGTTTAATGGCATGTTGGTTGTACTTGACTTTGATTGCTTTTTTTTTTTTTTTAACTTCCTCTTCTTGCAGCTACCCTCTATCATCTTAGTAAGTGCATTATTACAACTCCAAAAAAGATTTCTTGTAATTAAATTGATGGTTTGGGAAATGTGCTTAACACACTCTGGGTTCCATCTCGCACTTGCCAATATGTGTTCAGTCAGAAAAATAGGTTCTCGCCAATAAGAAATATGTCAAGTTGTGGTTACAGGAACAAGAATGTTTCAATTACAAAAACAAGAAGCTCTAAAATGTCCTGCCACAATAACCGTGACATGGTAAACAAACATTTATGCAAATGAAGTCAGGGTAATTAATGAAGTAATTATCGCATATTTCTTTTTACAATGTTCTTGTCTTCACATAGAATTAGAACTATGTACACAGAACTTCATATTTCAAAGCATTAGAGAGTTAAAATTGCCGTGCACATGTCCACAGAAACATGGTTGAAAAGCTTATTATGCAACTTACTTAACAGCAAAAATCTGGTTGGGTTGTGATTGGTCAAACCTAATGAAAATTACACACTTTATAGTCAGGTAATAGACAACATTGCACTTCAGAAGTTGTTACTTTGACACATTAAACTTGTAATGGACAGTAGTGCAGCAGGTTTCTCAGTTTGGGTCAGAATCCACAGGAAATGTTTGGGGCCTTTGATCTATTCTGTGCTTTATAATAAACAATCTTACATTCTTACTGTATTATCGCCTTTGTGAGAAATTCAAAATGAACTGCCCAAGCAGCTAAATGTGTAAAATTAGTGTTAAATTTATCTGATAATTAACAAATGTCCCTTAAAACCAATGGCAGATGTACAACAAGTAGGCTAAAAATCACCAATCATCATTTGAGGGGAAACTTCAAGTGTTTTAATCCAAGATGTGTAATTAATACTATAAAAGAGATGGTATAGATTTGCTTCAGGAAGGCGGCGTATGTATGATGGGTCAGTTTCAGTCTCAAGTCCTGCATTCAAAGGTCTGGCAGCTGACTGGCAACTCAGAGGGGCGAGATGTCACAAAGCCTGGCACTTTGTCTCAAGCACAGGGGTGGGCATGTCAACACGGCGTCACCACACACACACACACACACACACACACACACACATATTCATTCATCAGGCTGGTGAGGATGCATCTACAGTGGCGGGCGACTAATTGAAAGTGAAGTGGGTCCAAGCTGTCGCAGCGTTGGCCTTCATCCTACATGGTTAAGAGATGACAAGCTATCCACCAGCTATGGCACCAGCAGCCTCAGCACACACACACACACACATGCATGCACGCAAACACACACATGCACGAGCGCACACGCACACACACACGTTTTGTCGTAGGCTTCATTTGCATGTAGCTTGAAATACTTTAGAGCAAACAAAGATGCGGCATATACTGAAGACTGAATCATCCATAGAAGTTTTACAGATCTCAAATAGTGACCAATATAAGTGGGTGAAAATGACCAAACTCTATTCATTGGGGCTTGTCTTTCACCATAAACCTGCAGGGAAAATGGATCTAAATTTCTATAAAAAGGGCACACTAGAGCATTTACATTGTAATACTAACCACAAAACATTTTTAGTCATTGCTGACATGAAGAGATGCACCTTTTATCTCGTTGAGGCACTTTTACTGCCAAACACTCTAAAGCATAAAATTATGTTGGACAGCTATGAAAGGTCCAGAAAGATGAAAATAATGTTTCTACAAAACTCAGTCTAGTAGCTGAACACAGTTGCAGTTGAGGAGTCTGTAATCAGTTGGGCAGACAAACTAATTTGTGCTGATGTGTAGTCAAAGAGTTACAGGCCAAGATGTCCAAATGCTTCTATGGCCTGCTATAGCAGAAAAAGAAAGGCTCAACAAAAGTTGAAACAAGCTTGAAATCATTGCTGAGCCTTGTTCTTATCCTCAACATTACATTGATACCCAGAATAATCAATAACAATTACAACAGTGCAAAGTGGTTAATTGTTTTTTATCGTGAAGAAATCTCTCGTACATGCCTCGACAGTTTCGTGACTGGATCCCATACTTTTTCAAATGTTGGGTCAGTTGACTTGCTCAGAGAGGCCCGGTACTACAGCCTCCAACACACACACACACACACACACAGAGTACATACACAGTACGTGTACACAGAGAAACAGATCTCTGTTTGCCAGGCCGTGAGTGTTTTCCTCTGGGAAATAAATATAAAATAAGAAGGTGAACCTGTCCTGTAATGAGTAGTGAGAGGAGGAACTATAGGGCAATGTCTTGACATAAACCACAAGATAAAGATATATATCTTGAACACAGCGTTTGAGTGTGTGTGCATGTGTTTTTGTTGGAGGAAAGGTTATGAAGTAGCGAGAACACTTGTTGTTGTTGTGAGTGAGAGTGAGGTAAGCAATAAATGAAAGAAAAACATGTTACACACTTTATATGTTGAGCAATGTCTGCATGGGTGTGTGTGTGCGCTTGTGTGAGGGCATCAAGTATGTATGTGAGTGGAAATCATCCAATCAAATTTTCAGTTTGTTATTGTTTATGTGTACAGGTTTGTATATCTGCGATCCCTAATTTACCCGTTGGAGTGTGTGCGTGTCTGGCAGTCACTCATTAGTGTATACCTGTCTCCCTGAGCTGCCAGTCTCATCCATTGTGTGGGCTGCCTGCAGTCATCCATTTCCCCCCTCTGCCCTACCTGGCCACATCCATCTCCGCTCAGCCAGATGCTGCTGAAAGTGCGTCACCGCCATACGTGTGTGTGAGAGGGAGAGGGAGAATGTACTCCTCTTGGCTTGTTTGTTTGTGCTTTTGATTGACAACATGGCAACCATGAGTCAGAGCAAGCCTAATAGTCTTTGTATATCCTTCTGTCCTTTGTGGCCACTATCTATCTGTTTGCTGCCTCGAGGTTTGTCCTTAAAATGCATTCAGAGGCCATTCCAAGTGACCAGAAATTGTTTTCTGCAGCCACCCTTGTTTTCTGCATTTTCTTAAAAAAATTGACCATTTGCAGGTAAAAAAAGAAAATTGAAAAAAAAAAAAAACCCTGCTACTATTGTTGTAAAACCACAAAGACATCTATCCACCTGTTTCACTTTCTGGGCCACTATAACCCAGGTCATGGTGGCTGCAGACTGAACAAGGTAGTCCAGATGTTCCCACCCTCCTTCCAAGCCCACTCCTCCGGGGAATGCCAAGTTAATGACAAGTTTAGATTTTGACCCTGCAGGAGGGTCTTAAGCACATTCAGGCTTATACAGATGCTGTATAGGCAGGAGCCTGAAAAAACAAGGCTTTAAAAACAAGCAACATAAGCTTTAAATGCTGTTCTCACAGGTAACCACTAAAGGACAGCAGGAACCAAAGTAATGTGCATTGCAATGATGAAGTCTGGAGGTGATAAAAGGATGGATCACTTTTTTCTGGATTTTGCAAATGAAAGGACTGACCTGATCTTGGTTAACCATAGCATAGAAGGACGAAGGTATATTAATTTTAAGTGTTACAGCAGCCAAAAAGAATTTGTCTGCGATTTCGTTTTCTGTGCAAAATTGTGAAGAAACAATTTTAATAAATGTAAAAAATGGCCAAAACACATTTATTAACACACAGATGAAATGCAGTGAGAGGACATTTGATGTGTGTTGAGCCTACAGTGCATCAACATGCCGATATGTGATGGCAGTTCAATCCAATTCCCTGAATCAATTATCATTTCCTTTTATCAGAGGTTTCTTTACCACTCGGCAATACTGATAATGCGGTATATCGCACTTCAACTTGCACTTGCACCATTTACATGAAAACTGAAAAAAACGAAGAAGAATACTACCTTACCAGTCCTTCACTTTGATGAGAATTGCAAGTGATGAAAACATGCATAAAGCTGCTCTCTCAAATCAAACAGGCCTTTCAGGCTGATATTTACCCAGGGGAAGAGGAGAGGTATTCTGGCTGCTAACATTGAATCATGCACTTATTTATGCAGTCATGAAAGACTACCACAAAAAGCTTCAGAATTAATTAGTTTGGAAATGAAAAAGAGGGAGGCAGCTAGAGCGAGAGATAGAGCGAAGGGAAGGGAGACAGGCGGACACTTGTTGACATTTCTAAGGGTTGGTAGTATCAAAGGATTGACGCCTGTGATCTGCTTCTGGCTCTGTGTGTTAACATGCAGTCTTGGAGCAGGCATGCAATCTGCCAATGCTGCTTGGAGTCAAACCTCTGAATGCAATTTGAGTGTTTTCTGCAGGAGATGTGTGGGAGGTGTGAGGGGAAGGAGAATTTCTTAAGTTAGTCACCTGAATTGGGAGGCCAGCATGAACAAAGAAGTGAGATACATATTGATGCATTCAATAGACATGGGGTGGTAACTGCTGGAGAACTCGCTGTCATTTCGTACAGCAAACAACATAAAGCTGCCCATTCATGTGAAAAAAAGGTAATTGTTTTGTTTTGAGAGGGAATATAGCATTTCTTGTTCTTGTGCCAGAGGGAATATGTCCAACCGGTTACCATTTTTTTTTTAAAATATTGAAAAAAAAAACAACCTTGCAGAAATCTGAATTTATTAAGGTAATCTCATCGATTCAAGGTCAGTCCTTAGTTTCCCTGAGTGAGCTGGTATCCTTGAAAAAAAACACAAAACGCTATTCTGGAACATTTTGCATGTTGAATATTTTACTCCTAGCGTGACAGCAAAAAAGTAAAAATGTTCTTTTTATGTAGCAAACATAGTGAATATATTCCTTGAATATATCCAAACAAAAATCAACAAATGAGCACAGTCGGTGTGGCCTACAGCGCAACAGAAGTCATTGACAACTTTTTTTCAGCATAAACAAGTAGCGTCGATAACACGGAATAAGGATTATATCAATATAATCAATCAAATTGTACTGAACATGAAACACAAATAAGTATTTTACAGAGAATAAAACTCATTGAAGCAATAAAAAAGAAGAACAAAAAAGTCATCTAAAGTAAAAATGCAACCAGTTCAGTGCTGTTCAGTAACCAGTAGCTAACTTTTCTGAATTACTAGAAGATTAGTAATTTTTAACTATTGGTCATATGGTATATGCTGCCTGTCTTGTGCAGCAGACAAAAGAGCTGGCAGCATTACCATGAAGCTGACAGTGAGAGCAAAAGTCTGATGAGTGTTTTACTCTTGAGATGACATTTGTGCTTCACTGAATTTTATTCTCTGTGAAATTCTTATTTTTGTTTGATCAAAATGATTTGATTCAAAATGCTTTATTTAATTAGACTGGCGTAAATCTCATCCGTTATGATGGAGGTTGCTCATATAAACATGGGTTTAGAAAATGGAAACACTGCAAGAAATTCAATAGATAGTGGGTGGCTTATCACAATGCTCTGCATACGGTGAGTCAACCCTGCATTATTACCGACATGGGAATAGTTGGACAATATTTGTACCAACAAAAGATAAAGAACTAAAATGAGCATCTGGAGGAGACTGCAGTGTGTTCTTCATACACGAGTGTTCAGAGAGACAAAAAGAAACAAAAATGAGAGAATCACATATTGAAATACAAACAAGAGGAGAGACAGTAGTGGGAGAAAAGGCGGAGTAGAATGGGAATCAGAATGAAGTGAGTTTTCATTGGAACCCTGGGGATGTATGTAATGAGTTGGAGAGAGAGGCATGTTTACCTAGTCTGGTTTACACAGAGAAATGACCCTGTGATACACACTGTGGGGCCCTCTTACACACACACACACACACACACACACACACACACACACACACTTTGGAAGCAATCCAACGCAGTAATGTTGGAGGACAGGAAATTTGCTAGCGAATCTGACAAAAACGATTTTCCCTGTAAAGCTGACTTACATGAAGGATTCCTTCCATATCGGTGTTTTCAAACAGTAGTATTATATCGGCATTGCATTAATGTGGTTATGATGTGTCATCCTGACACAAGTCTCACAGGTAGCGGTACACAAAGTCTTCCTTCAAAGACAGGAAACATGGAGTTGCAACAAAGTTTACAAACACACTCAAATCCAAGTGTGTTAAACACTAAGTGCTGGACAGAAGCTCAACCAAATATACAAAAAAAAATATTCTTATTAACTAACATTCTGGCTAAAATGAAACTGATCATCTGCTTTCAATGCAGTTGAAGGCAGAAAACAATGCATGCATTGCGTGTTTGAATAGTCCCAGTCTGTCTGTTCACAGCTGGCTGCATCAGCCTGAATTAAATAAGTGGATACAGACAGATTTGATTTGATAAAAGTCAAGTGATTGTAAGAGTATAGTGGCTCGTCTGAGACTTTGAAGGCAAACTCAAAAATTTGCATGGTAGGGCTCTATAATTCACCTCATGGGGCTTATGAATGTCTGGGTGAAAGGTAATGGCAATCCATTCCAATGTTTGTTGAGACATGTCACTCAAAGCGACAAAAGTTCACTGCATCGTCTTTAGTCATGATCATGAATGTACAAAATCATGGCAATCCATCCAATGGCTGCTGAGATGTCAGTATGGACCAGTTTGGCTATGAGAAAAAATAATAGTTGATAGAAATTACTGACAAGCACAGTGGGAGTGAAAACAGCTGCAGGAAAATGCAAAATGTGTGGTATTTTGTAGCTTAAATATGTTGAGCTTTAACCTTTTGTCTCTGAAACAGCTGTCCAACACCTGTCAGTTGTGGGTTTTAAAAGCCAGTATATGAATCATTCCTGACTCTAACCACACACTGCATTGACTGAAGCTTCACAATGCAAAAAAGCCCCGGGGCAAACAGTTTTATAGCTCACAAATGAGGGAATCCACTGTAGCAGTGATGCATTGCAAGCTTAAATTGAATAAAGTTAAGTGCATATCATTTCACAAGATGCTGCCAGGAACATGCCAACTGCAAATCACGGGCTTGTTGACAGCTTAGTACATTAAATATCTATTGTTATCAGAGTGTTATAGGATCACTATTTGCCTGTACCAGCAGACATTGTCGTATTTTGTCACTGGCTTTGGTATAACGAGAGATATCAAGCCATTTCTACAGCTAAAAAAATGCTACACTTCCCCTAAACTATTTGACAAATTAGTGTCAGTGCTGTATCATTTAATATAAATAAAAAAATATATATAACATAATTAAATTTAATTTCAAATTGTAATTTGAGCATAAATCCCTTGAGAGGCACCATCTCATCTTCATGGGGCCCCTCAGGCACCAAAACATGACAATTAACAGACATTTTAAACAAAAGTAGTAGCATCAATGAGAACATACACATTAGGGCTCCTCTGCAATGCTACAACACACACACTACATCTGTGTTCTCTGCACAAACGTAGCACACAATAAAATAAATTAACACTGCCAGGCAAAATAACACTCTGCCAAAACAGAGTCTATGTGGAAACTGAAACTGAAAGTAAATACAATCCAAGACAAGGACAAGTACATCTGAGGTGAACAAGCAAAGAAGTCTTGAAGTCACGAAAACTAATAATCAGTCTGAGGGAGTAAAATTACTCCAGTCTGATGGTGCTTTGTAAACTTAAAAGCATATTTCTGAATTCCTTTAGAGATCTCAGGGATTATAAAAAAAGGTGCTGAATATGTCAGCAACATTACAGTGCACTATAATGGGGGCAATAACGCATTCATAAGTGCTTATGATTACACTCATAAACACACATAATGCTTTCTGATGCATCATGTCAACAATCACAAAACATGATAGATGTACTTATAATGAACTGTAAGGGTCAAGGGTCTTATGGATGCTCTCTACACATTTTTTGTAGATGCAAAAATAAGTACTTCACTTTAATTACACGTATGGTGATGATGTATGACACTGCATGAACAATGACAGCATCTGAGTCTTTACTACAAGTGACTGTTAAGGTGTGTATAGGCTCAGTTGGGTATAGTTGAGTACAGAGATTCATAATGTATGACTTTATAACAATCTCTGGTTATATAACAATGCAAGATCATCCATAAGAATGTTGAACAATAATTCATAATAAGTCACATCCATACATCTTCATAGAAAGTGTTACCATTGAGTCGAAGTGAATATGAAGATATCAATTGGAACAAAGAGTTGTATTTAGTATAAAGGACAAAAAAGCAAATATTGTGAAGGAACTGTTTCATGTTTTCTGTTACTACCATAGCACTGCAGTGAAATCACAGTAGAATATATCGTTTTTATTATTGCAGCAAAGGTTCCAAAGTCACACATCTGACACTGTGCCAGTACTACACTTTATACAGATAAACAAGAGGACTAAAGAGTGGGGTGACTAGAAGGAGATTTAAAAAAGCAAGCAGACATAATGAGGAGAAAGTGATATAGTAGGGGCATATGGAAAGATAAAACAGGATAAGAAAAATCAGTCCCAAGGTAAAAAAAAAAAAAAAAAAATCATTCTGTTGTATATCGGAGCCCTGCATGCGTAGCAGCTCTAATGAATCTGCTCATTAGTATGACTCTTGTAGCGGATCTCACACATTAATAATCTATGAATGCGATGGCGGCCATGACAGCGAGGGAGGGTCACAGGGATGTTGTCTCAAAGAACGGAGCCCTGTCACTTGCAAGAGTCTTGAGAGCCCCCGTAAGTCCCTTCGTGACTTGATTTACACATTAGTGATAAAGATAATAAAATAATATGCAGGAAAGACGCTCGACTCAAGTCTGGGGTTAAGTTATCATAAGCGCTACACGTGGGAATGTTGATGATGTTGATAGCCCAAATCACCTTGTTGGCATTATTAAGGTAAGTCCATTGCGTAGGACACTTTGTGTTTCTGTGAGCGTAACTCCATGTGTGGACCTTATGAACCGTGGCCCCTACTGGCTATTCCCAAGAGCTGTAGCCAATCACTGAAAACACTACAATACATGCTTGAGACACACAATAACAGTGGTAAATAATACATCATCATACCCTTTATGAATTATACATCTCTCCTTGTTGACAACAGATCACAGCAGGCATACATTTATTCATGTGTATATAGCCAATCTACATCCTTTTTCCACTAAGTAATTTGTGTGATTAATTCCATACCGTGAAAATATTTGTGTTACACACTATGGGATGTTTGTCAGCGTGGCACGACTTACTGCATGCTCTGATTGGCTTTGGTATAAAAAAAGCACTTTATGTGATATTATTGTAACTGTGTCCCAGCGTTTAATTGATGGTTTAATACTTCCCCATGGCAGCTCACTGGAGTACTGCCTTCCTCTGATTTAGCTAAAAATGGAAACAGAAATATTTGTCCAAGATATTAAAACTGGGAACTGCAACGATTGCTGAATCACTTCCATTCTGCTGTTCTCTTTGCTTTTTAACCAATATTTTGCTCTCCGTGTATGACAATCTCATCAGACTTCTTACAAATGCAGCACGTCTGGAGAAATAATTACATCATATGATCATCATATCATATTCTGCAATCCAAGGCAATGACCCTGCAATAAATACCTTTTACTGATCAATAAAGAGATAGAAGAGAAGAAATATGTTGCAGTGATCTGAGCGCCTGTTGTTTTTTATCCACACGCTACAGACACGTAGATACAGGGACATCATTACTGGGTGTATCTGTCACCTATTAATATTGACAGCTAGATTAAGACCAATTACGATGCACCCATACATCCATGATCCCGTGACACTGAGCTCCCTGCAACCCCCACTCCCTGACCAAAGTCAATTAAGGCTTTGAATAATTTACTTCAGTTCTTCAGAGAGGCTGGCAAGGGGCACATCTGTCTGCTCCACACACTCCAGCACACTCTCTTTACCAAACACTTTACCAAATAACTTGTCCGTAGCTGTGGCTTCCAGCCCATAGACAAACACAGATATCTTATTTTCACTACGGAAGCAATGCATTCATTTACTTGGCCTCTATTAGCCGAGACATGTTCTAAAAAGGCATAAGGGTGGTTCACTGCTTGTGTGCCCATGTAATCCAAAGCAAATTCAAATATTTGTATGGTAAGATTTCAAAAGGGGCATGAGTGCATGACAGCCAGCTACAACACAACACAAATATGTCAGAGAACGGACGTTGAAAGAGAGAGAGAGAAACAAATTTCTCCTTACTAAGTAAGGAAAGAGTAACATTAATGAGAGAAACAAGTAAGTAAGCAAAGATACAAAAAACATATTTGTGGATCAAAAAATGACAAAGCTGACTTATATAAGTTTAAATCTTGCAAAAATTGCTTGTACTATTGCATTATTGGCTAATCTTGAAAACTAATAAATATAAAATCCACAGTCTGAAGCAGAAAAGTTCAGCGGCTGTCAGGTTTGTTCCAGTCAAAGCAGCAAAAAAGGCAGCAGTCAGTGTAGTCAGTCTATCGTTAATAAATCTATTAATTCTAAAAACAACCTTTAACTAATCTGTCCAACCACCAAACCCGCCAACCACACAGCAACTAAAAGAACTAACCAAAGACCTTTTTCATCCTTACCTTGGCAATCTGGACACACCAATTCAGCAACAGTTGGGATCCAATGTTGTCCTTGTGCTCGTGCACATAGTCGAGCAGGCACCCATGAGGCATCAGTTGTGTGACCAGCTGGATGGTGGGACTGAGGCAGACGCCCAGCAGGCGAACCAAGTGGGGGTGCTCCATGCTAGCCATGATCAGGGCCTCCTGAATGAGACAGAAACACACTCAGGCATGTGGTTGAAAGGGGTTGAGGATGGATGATGACATTCAGAATAGCATAGCAACAGATTCTACAGTGCGGTTTACCTTGGGCATCAGCCGACTGCGTTATAAATCGCAGTCATGTTCCCTCTGTGGTCTTGGATAGCTTTGTGTTTTATGTTTGTACTTGAAATTCTTTTCTGAAACAAATTTTTTGGAGCTGTACATGAATCGTGCTGTTACATATAGAAATATTTCTTTGATTGGGGTTGTGATTGTGGCGTATGTATGCAAATACAGTCAAAGGCAAAAATAGACCCTCATCTATTCTATGGAATTATGCAACCACCCAAGACACCTTAGTACATGCGTGCACACACACACACACAGTGCATGGTGAGTGCAGGGGTTATATGATGATTCATCATTAGATGGATAGCTGTGCTATAAGAATACACAACAGAAGTGGAGGAGGTTGTGTGTGCACTGGGGGGGGAGACTGATAAACAGCATGAACCCTGACAGAGAGATACGACCATATACAGTTGAGGATTTACATTATATGGCTCACGTATCACAACACTTGCAAAATCAGATCCCTGCACATGTGCTGGAGATGTCCAGTGACTACAGCCCATATGGTGCATTAAAGGATGATGGCAAATCAGACAAAAGTCCCTGAGAGGCTCAGTTGTTCTGTCTGCCTGCTGTTTGACTGTTAGGACAGGATTCCTTTCATGTAAATCTCTTCTCGCTGTCATGTGAGACATCCTTAGACATCTTAACTCTTGTATGCATGGGCATCTAAATAAGTAAGGGTGAAGGGATCAAAATATGGATTTCACTCTATGAGTATAGTTCCTGACTGAAATAAACCAATACTACAGCATCCTGTGGTACATTTTTATACAGTCTTTTATATCTAAATAACAAAGCAGAGCCTGTTGGTTTTGCACAGTAAAATCTACAGTAAAGGCTCCAATTGAGCAAAGACTAAAAAACATTTGCCTTTTAGGGTTTGTTAAGATTTAATCAGTTTTGTTTAACTTGATTTACCTCAAACAAACAAAACCGAACAAAACCGTATATGTCTGTATTTAGGTACTATATCTATTGACACATCCAGTACAAATACACAGCTAAAAATCTTATGTGAAAAAGTGGATTTTCATCAAATCACAAAAGGTCTGTGCTCATTGTTTGTTCACTCTCTCGAGAAAGCATTCATTGGTAATTTAAAATAAGTATCTCAAAATGAAATGAAGTGATCCTTGTCTTCGTCTTTAAAAAAAAAAAACCTGAAAAGTGCCATAACCAAACCTAAATCAGTAATTGAGTAATTGCAGTAAATATGTTACCAAGTAAGCAACGAGTAAATTAACATCTGGTCCAGATTTGTAATCTTAATATACACATCCAATGCCACTGAATTTCTGATTTTCTAATATTTTTGTTGATGCTTGAAATATTTTATTGTAAGTAACAAGAACGAATTATGAACAACAGTAGGTTTTCTTTTTCTTTGAATGAGCAGTAAGACACAGCAAAGCACTTAGTTTCATTGTCGCACTTTATAGTACGCGTGTATTGTACTGTTGGAATACTCTAATCTGTTTCATATTTCAGATAAAAACGTTACTGAAAAGAACAGAACATAATCTTCTTCATACATGGGGGAAAACAGCATTACAGCATTCCAAGGACAGACCACAAGGGTTTATCCTGCTTCAGTGAAAACAAGCCTTGAGCACAAGTTTGGCTTTGAAAAGGAGTAACGGACTGTATCAAGCCCTGTCTGCCTGTGGCCAGTATTATGATTAGATATATACACACACACACACACACACACACACACAAACACACACATGCCTCCATATAGATGTATGACAGTCTTGGCTCGGTATTGACTCCCTGTGCTCACATTTGGGCCAATTTGAATGCCCTGTAGAAGGAGAAGTTTCCCTTTCTTTGAGTGGCTCACAGGTAAGGATTGAGAAACACACACACACACACACACACACACACTAAAAGACAATCAATCCTTGGTGACATTCTTCAAACAGTCAGTGGCCACTGAGTGTGGCCTGCAGCTAGAAGGTCACCAGTCAGAATCCTCAGTCTGGCTGTGAAAATATGGATGGTTAAAGTAGATGAATGGCACTCTTCTTTCCCTCCGTAACTACCTGATGTTCCCTGGAGCAGAAGCTGAGCCCCCCAGCTGCTCAGCAGTCAATAGCTGGAAAAATACTGTGTGAAACACTTTGCAACTGGGTGAATGTGAAGTAAGGTATCGCTGGAAAATAAGGTGGAAAAACAAATAAACCAAGCAAATTTGCTGTGTTTTGTGCCTAACTCTGTCGCTTTATCAGTTTTACTCTAGTTTATCTTTGTGCTTTCCTACTCACCCAATCACATTCTCAGGTACATTATAAATTTGTAAACAATATGATTTGTAAACACTTTTACTGGCATATCCAGCTGTCTACTAGTCCTCCACTGCCTGGGTAAGTCCTCAGTCAGAAATATGCTATATAGACAAAAGTATTGGGATGGGGCTGTTTTTCAGGTGTTTTCCAGTGAAGGGAAATCTTAATGCTTCAGCATACCAAGACATTTTGGACAATGCTATGCTTCCTGCTTTGTGGCAGCAGTTTAGTGAAGGCCCTTCTCTATTCCAGCATGACTGTGCCCCAGTGCACAAAGCAAAGCTCCATAAAGACATGACTGGATGAGTTTGGTGTAGAAGAATTTGACTGGCCCACACAGAGTCCTGACCTCAACCCCATCCGACACCTATGGAATGAACTGAAAGGGAGATTGTGAGCCAGGCCTTTTGGTCCAACATCTTTTCCTCCCTTATGAGGACTTGTATATAGCTGTATATTGTACTATGTTTACTGTACTTTGTAAATTGTTAATTTATTTTAACTCTATACACTTTTTGCACTCTTTTTCTGTTCTTGTGAGCTGTCACGACAAGTGAATTTCCCCACTGCGGGATCAATAAAGTTCATCTTATCTTATCTTATCAGTGCCTGACCTCACAAATGGCTTTTTGTGTCATGGCAGACACACATCGGGAGAGATGTATACATCAGGCGATGTACAGTGCATGTGATGTGGTACATGAATATGCACTGCGTATCAGTTTGCATCTCCACCCCTCTCTATAGGGCACATGTAAAGTATATGCATAACACCTTTTTGTCCCCCGATATGTTGTCCCTTCTGATTGTCAGACAAGCTATCAATGCACAAGGAGCATTACATTAAACACACATAGGACATTCATCAAAGATGTCCTGATAAAAATAGAAATGCTAACACTCCAAAACTCTTCCTCTTACGCTGTCAAACTAAGTGCAAAACATGAGTGCAATTGGGTCGCTTTCAGTGTGTGAGTGCTCGCCGTGTCTGTGCGTGTACGTGCGTTGATGGGGGTTATTTCATCTGCATTGCATCATCACAGGGTAATAATTTTGATTTTTTTTTTTTTTTTACTTTTCCTTTTGAAATGAGCCAAGCTGTGAATGTTTTATAAATGGGGCCTTGTGCACAGTGTGTGTGTGTGCGCGTGTGTGCATGTGGGTGTGTGTAAGGGTCCTAGGGGCCCCTGATGGCTTCTCTTCTGGTGCCTATAGGGTCCAAACTTAGATTTCAATAGCATCATTTCACAAACAGAGTTGGTGTGTAATACTTGTTTTAAAAATGGCTGAGAAATGGTTTTAATGTTCTGATGACTGGTCACATCCCAGCACTTCACTGTGTGTCTCCACGCAATGTCTTGATAGGGTATATGCTGTATCTGCTGAACTGATCTGACCGCAGCATGAAATTCTATATTAAAAAAAATATGACCTGAGAAAATCTGTGGAGAACTACTGTCACATTTCTGCCGATGGAAAATTAACAAGAGGAAAAAGTTTAAATGCAGTTTTTTAGGGATACTCACGTCCATGAACTCCACATTAGCCTTGGGTCCAGTGGCTTCATTTAGGATTTTAATGGCTACAGGAATCTTCACCTTTTCACCCTCTGGGATCCAAATACCCTAAAGAAATGCACATGCACACAAACAGATGATGTGTCATTACACTGAATGGAAGGTGAAAAAAACTCCCATTCAGTCAGCATTTTTGTAAAAGAAAGATGTGAAATATTTGAATGTAAGGGATCTCAGTTAATAAATTTAGGATATTTCATCCTGAATCATACTTTGTCAGTTTTCCTAACCATCAAGCATGTTGTATGATAAATGGTTATTTTTCCCTTCTTAAAGACTTGGCTCTAAGACTATTTAATCATTTTGAAGGTGGGATTACAGTGATACAGCAGCTACCCAAGCAGTCGTTTAGCAGGCTTTTAAAACAGCAGAGAAATGAAACTCCTGAAAGTTTTGTCCAACTGTGTCTCACCTTTTGTTCTGCCATGATGTCATTACATACCCTTAGTGACAGGAGGCTCAACACATCTGTAATGTCAAAGGAATGCCTTCCGAATGTATAGGACTAAAAGTGCACTGCGTAAATCAGACTGTACTCAACACCTCCCGTTTTAAGCACATTGTTCTCTTCCAGGTTAGTCTTACAAATGGTGGTAAAAATGGACTGATTACCAGTTCAAGCAGCCCTCTGCAGTAATCTAACATAATGTTCATTCTGTGTTCCTTGCCATTTTAGAGTATCTCTAAAGCCTGTTAAATGTGTTTAATGTATTAAAACTGACTTGCATGCTTGTGTTCCTACACAGGCGTGTATCATTATGTGTGGCAGCTTGTGTAATGAGAGAGTTATATTGAAGTATTTTGGTGAAAACAGAGGTGAGCAGCAAAGCAAAGCACTCAATTTACAAGTCAGTCTGAATGCTGACGCTCTGAGTTGTGCCTGAAATAATAAGATAATACAATCAAGCAGTTGTTCCTCAGCCCTGGAAGGATCCAGTGGAGGGGGGATTTAGGTAGCTCTCTGGTGTCTCCTGGCCACCCAATGAAAACTGTCTGGCTGACTGAAGAGACTCTGAATGGACTGTATATTCTTACATGAGGAGAGATGCTTTCAGAGTCTCCTGGGAAATGTGCGAGGCATTGCTTTGAAAAAGGACATCTGGGCTCCTGCCATACCTCTGACCCAGAAATGTGCCATAATGTGAATGGATGGATCTTCAAAATGACAAATGATGATTTCAGTGAGAGAGAGTCTGTTCTTTGTAATTCCAACTGTGTCTTTTTCTCCCTCTCTTCAGCCAATCATCACACTGGTGGTGACCTCAGCAACCTCTTATTTCACTGTAACCCCGGGGGTCCTAGTGTCTACTATTACTTATTCTTTTCATCCTCAGCCTCCAGCCTTCTGTCTCATTTCCTGTCATTAATGATCCTGCAACATGTCTCTTTTTTGCCTTCCTTTTATCTGATATCACATCATGGTCTTAGGTTTAGGAGTATAATGATTTATTTGGTCACGTACAAACTGAAACACATGGAAACAGATAATGTGATCTTATTTATTTATTTATTTATTTATTTTTTACCTTATAGACAGTCCCAAAGGCCCCAGAGCCAAGGATCTTGACCCTTTTGAGTTCTGTCTCCTTCAGGATGCGAAGCTGGGCCTGGTTAGGTGCTGTTCCACTCGGTGTTAAAGGTTCCACCAGCTAAAAATACATCCAGTTAGACAGAAGTCATTAAGTCAAGCCAAGCTCCGTACAATGACATGCAGTCTTTGTGCACACAGTTCCTCTCCTGTATACAACAAAACAGTTCCATGTTGAACAGTATGTGTCTGACTTTTTTCACCTGCCTCACTTCTTGTCCTTCGCACTAATTGGCTCTTGTTTTCACTGCTCAATTACCTGAACAAGTTCACCTGATCACTCCTTATTTAAAGACTGCACTCCCTCTCACTCCCCTTTTCCCCTTTGCATGTGTAGTCCAGTTCTGGTAAGTGGAATCTTATTGTTTACTGGTTGTGCCATACCCAAGCTAGTTTAACTGAAACTTTATTTATCCTCATTTCTGTAAGATGGTCATAAGACTAATTTGACAAGTTCATTTGAGATTCAACAACATGTATTTCGTGCTCGCTTTATCTTCATAAATGCAGCTCCTCTGAGCTTTAAAGAAAAAAACCTTTGTTCAGAGAACTGAAATCTTGGGAGTCTCCAGGCTTTCATAAACATTCTGATCCAATACCCATGATAGCCAACCTTTCATTCTAAACCTCCTAATTAACAACAGAGTGGGTTTTTATCATAGATGCACAGTCGCTAGATAAGGCCCTTCAAAGTTCTGGCTGTATCTCAACCTCATGCTCATCCAGAATATTATAAAGTCCAATATTGTGGAGCTAGAAGTGCTGCACGTCAAACAGAAGCCACACATTGTCCAACATCCACACACTGGCCGCATGTTGATCGCCCGGAGAGACAAAAGACAAGAGAGACACAAGCTGAAATTGAAATCATGAAGGAACTTTTAGAGACAACGAGTGCTATTCAGTCCCTCATGGATAGCTTGTCTATTCATTCGTCCTCCTAACATTCAATCCAGCTCCAAGTCAGTTCTGGTCCTCTACAGGGAACAGACCTAAAACTAATGAAACCCTGACCCACATAACATTCTTCACATAAGGACATTTCTACTAACATACTACTTACAAGACTGTTCCTCCGATCAATGGCAGAAAAGACGTTTTTTAAAAACTGTGACCTAATTTCACGGAAGTCATGCTGTGAAACTTAGCTTTTATCATAATTGATCAACAACTGCTGTGGAGCTACCAGAAATTCATTTTTCTTAGAAAAAAAAAAATCATTGCTTAAAATTGTAAACTTTGAATTTGCTGTATCTAATTAAAGTTGCAATTGCTGTTAATCTTATCATCACAACATACATAGTATTAATTAGTAACTGCCCAGTGACAGTGGGCTTACAATGACATTTTTCCAACAAGACAAATCCACACCCTGGATTGCCATTACCATTTCACAGTCACAAATGAGAAATGTAATGGGTGAGGAGAAGAGGGAGATGGAGATAGATGGATAATTGTGGATCCTGAAAAGGAGTTGACACTTTTGTTGTCTCATTACTGCTCAAGTGGAGGAAGGGAACAATTTAATGGCAAGAGAGGGAGAAACATATGAGCGGAGGGACCGGAGGAAGATGTGGAGTGGATGAAAAACTGTGGCAGAAACAAAAACAAGACAGCGATGGAGAAGTGAGCGGCTGAATTAGTCAGAGGATGCAAAAGTATAAAAGGGGGAGCAATATAAGGAGAATTAAGAAAAGAGGGGAGGATTAGAGTGGTGGAGTCGGGGCAGAGAGGAGAAAACAGAGCGAATGTGTAAATCAGGGAGGCTGTGGTCGGCAGCTTCTGTCCCTCTGGCTCCTGGTTACCGTTTGATTAAAAAAAAAATAGCCATTCTTCATTTAAATGGAATAACAAATCAGCGTCTGCAGGGTGGAAACAAGAAAGGAGGGAGCGACACACACACACACACACACATACAGATACGCACAAGCAAACATACACACACACACACACACACAAACAATACAGATGTCTCCATACAGTCCACACCACTGGATGCTATTCCACCATGCAGGGAGCTGTCCAGCATCAGTGGAGCTGAGACTGTGTTACAGCTACAGTGCAGCACATTGGAGCTGTCCACTGACTCACTGTGCAAGCCGGTGCTGAAACCCAATCATAAGGGGATGTATTCACTCAAACTACATGTACTTATATGTTAGAATTACTGTTATGTTAGTTTTACTACAGCTGACACATATCTCGTGCCAACTGACAACAGAATGATGAGGAAATTTCACGGCGTTAGTTGCGTTAGTAATCATATCTTACTATAATTATCATAATGTAATGGGGAAAGTTAAAATGGCTTAGATTGCTTAAACATAATATCAGTTGGTTAAGAGTTAAATCCTATTTTGTAAAGCATAACTGCATGTATTTACAAGTGAGAGTGAGCATCGTTGTAAAAGGCCTGTTGCTTTACATCCATATCCTTTGAACTGCTTTGCAAAGAAGAGGTTTCTTATAAATTATGCTTATATTTAAAATAAAACTAAACTAAACCTGTTTTGGCAGTTCAGATGACAGCACGTTCTATCTTTGCAATAAGAATGGCGGCAGACATCTTCCTCATGCAGGACTGCTTTCCTTTTCTTGTAAAGCATTCCTCATTAGCTATATAATGTTGTTGAACATTTGTGCATGCAACACAAACAGAGTCATCTAGGTAATCATGTGGCGGTATAAGTGTCGGTCATATAGAGCTGCAAGTGTAATGATAAGCCATATCTAAGCTATTTTGTCATTATCCAAGCTATGAGCAAGACACTCAACTCATACTTCAGTGACGCTCTGACGAGAGAGCAAGCAGTGAAACAAGGCCTGATTCTCACTGTGGACGCACAAGTGCATTAGATTATGTACTCTTCCTGTTTTAACACAAAGGAAGAGTGCTTTCTCCCCTTCTAATAGCGTGGTCCCTTACCTCTTCCGAGCATAAGAGTCCTCTCCCATCTACTATGGCAAAGTCAACACCTGAGCCTCTGAGTTTCTGACACTTTGCACCTCCGCAGTCACCATCTGGAGATATGAAGTCTCATTGTCTTTTCATTATTTCAGTTTCTGCTTTCTGTACATTATGTGCCCAGTGTATGTGCAATGAATGCACACACACACACACACACACATCCTGCTATATTGCAAAGACCTAAAGACTTGCAAGCACACACACATACATACACAAAATGTGATCACATAACTCAAATGAACACCTTTGGGTTTTTGCTCATATTTTCATCTTGTTTTCTTCTCAAATTAATAGAACATTTCTCCCAAAGACTGTCAGTTATGTGCAGAATGTGTCAAAGACAATTCTGTCATCTTACTCTTCACCACTCTACTCTTTTCTCCAATTTAAGGAAGGGAACTGCCATGCAAACGTTGCCGGTTGCCTCTGACTCTCAGTCACGCAGACTCTTTAGAATACATTAACACCCAGTGCTTTTCGCAGCAACTTCTCTCTTCTTGCGATGTGTTTGGCAGCTACCGCTCGGCTCACCTCTGTCTCCAGGAAGCGACGGAGGGCTCTCTTCTTCTTGATGTTCTTTCGCCGCACAGACACTGCTATGCTCAGCACCATGATCACCACCATGAAGAGGCCGCCGATCACCCCGGCCGCGATCAGGGGGGTTCTGAAGACAAGAAGGTGAAGGGAGGAAGAAGGAATAAAATAAGCAGATGACTGAAGAGAATGCAAGTGTTAAGAAAGCATGGGTTGAACAGTTTAAGTATGACAAAAAAATAACTGGCATCATGTTTATAGAGCCACGTGCATAAAAATGAGTAAGAAAATAAACAAACACACTAAAAACATGTTTCTCAAGTATATGCTTATGGGGGTGAGTTCTGGTAACAAATATCCATCCAAACTGTCTCATTAAAATCGAGACTGAGATCAAAAATATGGAAATAACCATCAAAGTGAAATCTCAGCAATACACCGACGCTGTCATTTGAAATCAAGCCTCTCAATAATTTCCCTAATATGCTAACCAGACCGTCTGCAGAGTTTGCTGCAGAAATGAGCAAGAAAAGTTGGCTTTCCAATATACAAGCACCTCTCCACCTCTCCCTTTTTCATTTGTCCAAAATCAGTGAAGTCTTTTTATTCAGGACAGTCTCAGTTTAATCACAATTTGCAAGGACACGGCTTATTAAATGTTATCACCATCAGTCAGCTCAAAAAGGAGAAGCTCAAAATAATAATAATAATAATGATAAACATGAAAAAATCACATTCATATTTATTCATTGAAATGAAAGATCTTGTTGTTTTATAATCACGTGATAACCGAAGTATCATTGCTTTTTAGAAAGCATATATCACACAAATTAAGCTCCTTTGTTTGTGCTCTTCAATAATATCTTAGTTTTAAAGACCACAGATGGACAATGTTTGCAAAAAAAAACCCAGAAAAGCCACAAATAGGAAGACCAATGACGATTTGACGCATGACCAGATGTCACTGTAGCATCAAGATCCACTATAGATGTCTAATTCAATCTGCACGCTTCACTTACATGCTCTTTCCAACTGACATTAGCAGGTCCCCTGAGTAATCATATGAATTCCAGCAATACTATAAATGTACTCCTAAAGATCACCACGCAAGCCATTTGTGCTTGGTTGGTGATGCATCTGACCACATTAAATGCAATGTTTCCCCACCATTACCATTATCAGAATCTAAAAATGTCTGTTCAAGGACCCAGTCTGGGGATGCTGAGACACGAGACATCAGGCAGCTGAACAAAATGGAAAAGAAACTGAATTTAAACATGTTAGATGAGGTATAGCTCGTCAGTTTCATCAGACTAAATATTACTTAAGTGACAGGGAGTGATTAATCCAGTTTAATCATATATGCACACAATCACTATACAGGATGCATGTTAATACCAGGTGGAACGTTGGCCTTTGAAGGCTTAGTGTAATCATGTATTTCCGATAAGCCACTCTCAGTCGTGCACAAAAGCCGATACCTTCAACAGGTAACAGATTTACGAGATGTGTGACACTTCAGAGGAGGCAGCTAAGCCCCGGGGTTAGCTGGGAATCTGCTGCTGTATCCTAGTCACGGCTATCGGAGATCTGATAAGAGCCGATCTGTTCCAGGGGTCAGCTGATAGCTACAGTAAAGTCCCCATCGGCTGAACTTCCTCTTCATCCTGCTGGCTTTGTCTCAAAGACTGTTTCAGGAGGAAATTTTTGTATGTGTTTTTTTTTCTCTGAAATTATTAAGGTATCTCCTTCAACATTGATTGGCTTTAGTAAAAGTAAATATTTATCAGTGAACGGTTATCATTTTGTCTCTTTGTGCTTAATTTTGCATGGCTCTTTCTGAACAGCCACCATGTCAGCCTCTCGCCATGCTGCCATTCAGTCTGAATGTGTTTCAGTTTATTTAATCTGTTTAAAGCCAGACATTATCTTCTAACATTTAACTGTACCGTCCTGCACGGATCTGATCTTTATTTGGCTGCACCATTGTGCTGCACATCTCCAGATCCACAAATAAGTTCTGTTGTTTTGGCGGCTCAGACTGTTTCTTATTTTATTTCTTCAGAACATCCCCCCAAAACACAACCCAACAATTTTCAGCACTGCTTGATGCCAAACTGTTTCTTGTATGAAATCCATTTGCTGTAAACTGTTAGCGGCATTTTGTCCCAGCCCCCCCAGGCTCAGAATGAAATCTAAAGCACTATCAATTTATCAAGAACCAGGCAAATTGCTTGTACACAGACACACACACACAAACACACACAAGCATGCTTGCACAGAGAGGCATTAAGGACACTCACAGGGATTTTGGGCCTTAGAGCAAAGCCATTAATCAGAGAGTTTGCTTACTCTGTTTGTGTGTGTACATGGTGTGTGCTACTGCGTGGTGTGTTTGTATGCTCTAATACGGGAGCAATCCGAAGAAAAGAATTTGGTACCTGTCCATCCATCCAATGCAGTCTTGTAGTCTTGGTCCAATGCACCTAAATAAACAAATACAGGCAAAAGCAAAAACGACCAAAAAAGTTAAGTTAGTAACAACAACATTTATAGCCAAGTATCTGAGAGCCTGTAGTGAGTTTAACAAAGCAATAAACCAACTGATGGCGAGAGTGAAAACTCTTTCACATCCTGTGTTCATCCAACCTGTGTTGGACGTTCTTAAGCAAAACCTGATGACCTGCCTTATAAGCTTTCGACATCCCATTTACACAACATTTGGGTTTGGGCTGAGTGTGTGGCTCCTCTCTGCATTACACCCATTCATATGATATAGGCTAAACGTCCCAGCTTTTCATATGGCATGATGGAGACTAAAATAGTGCTCCATGTTGTTAATAAAACAAAAACAAACCCCTAACAATTACATTACTAAGAGTATTTTCCCTTGGTAGCCTTTGTCTACTTAGCTCTACTGAAAATGCAGCACACGTAATACAAGACTCCGAAGGTCACTCATACTGACTAAAATTAGATTTTTTTATGCAGGAATAAGAGTACACATCTTAGTCTGCAGTCTGCACACATGAATTAGATACTGATATATAATAATAATAATAATAATAATCATATATAATAATTTATAATATATAATAATTTCATTGCCCTTCATTATGAATTAGCAAAACCCTTTGGTAGA
This sequence comes from Scatophagus argus, assembly GCF_020382885.2. Taxonomy (NCBI): domain Eukaryota; kingdom Metazoa; phylum Chordata; class Actinopteri; family Scatophagidae; genus Scatophagus; species Scatophagus argus. Next base: position 15,154,928 of record NC_058503.1, on the reverse strand, counting down.
AATGTTATAAATTTGCCATTTCAGTGTTACAATATTATTAATATATTCAGTCATTACCGCGAGCTGCTTTAAGTAAAGCCAATTGCTCAACAGTGCATCAGAATACATTTTTTGCAGTACTTTTTATCCGTCAGTTTAATAATCTGTCAAAGTAACTTGTTTGATGCAAATCCCTGAGTCTGCATGTGAATATAAACCAGACTCAATTGATTATTTGTCCATCGTGCCCGTCACTGCTGTCTGTCACAACATAACAAGTATTATATCAAACTATCACCTGATGTTTTTCGCAAGTCATAGACTTTGAAGTAGCACAAACGACTGAAATGTCATTACTGTCTTTCTTTCTCTCCTTCCTCTTTCTATCGCTTCCTTTTCAGTTCAATTCAGCTCAGTTCAACTGAGTTTAATTCAATTCAGTTCAAATTCAGAGTCAGTCTTCTTCAGAGCTGTTTTGTTTGCCGAGTGCGAAGATCACGATGCATCAAGTTCTTTCTCCATTCAGCTCTAGCTTTAAGCTCTGCAGCTGTTTCAAAGCCATGTGCAGGTAAAGCAGCAAACAATGGCATCAACAAAACTTGAACACGGGAAGCGGAGTTCTGATCTAAAGCCTGTGTAACAGATTACAAAGCGACATTGTCATCTGATGAAAAGAAAAGATCTCCGCTTGGAATTTTGCCAGTCCTCTTGTATTGGTGCTTTAAATCTCCCATGTGCACTTAACACTGGTGTTATCAAATGCCACATCTTAGAAACTAAATGCTAAGTCCAAAATGTAGTGGCTCATTTGAATGTTTAGAAGTAAGAGACAGCAGATTCATCCCCGTTTCTGTTCCTTTCCTTCCTTGTCTTTCTCTCTCCCTCCCTCGGCTTGTTTTTTGCGAGGCGGATCTGCTTATGAAGCCATACCTGTGACAAAGTGTCAGCCTGGTGTTTTCCATTTACTACTACATTGTTATGCTTGAGCGAGCTGGAGGCTGTCACTCACAAAAGGAGAAATAACACACAAGGAAGTGACATAAACTCCCTGTGGAGTTAAATATAAAATGATGTCTATCCAACCCTTGTTGAATATTACATTGAGCGATCAGTGGCTAGTGAGCGACGGTGAGTAGCAAGGTACTTCACTGACTCCTCTCGCTTTCATTCTTCCTCTCTTCTCTCTCATTTTTTGCTTCCCTTCTCTGTTTATTGCTATCTTTTCTTGCAATGAAGATTTCGTAACAATATTCCAGTAGCTCCAGAAAATGGCACAGCTTGTTCATTGACTCCTTGCAGGGCTAGTTTGGTAAGCTACAACAGCCAACCAACCAACCAAGCAATAAATTAGCACAGTTTTTCCTTCAAACAGATTTGTGCCATCAACTTCTCTCTCATGACTGTCTGCAAACCTCTTTCTGTTTTACTATTGTGCTTTTTGTTTTCTGTACTTGTTGGCTCCTGACGGTGTGAAAACAGTTTACAGAGGAATTTGCATGTTAAAGCTAATGTCACGAAATTGATGTCACCTTCCAACTGAAGGAGTTGGACCTTACCAATAATTACAGTGAAGTAAGTACCTCTGATTTATGAAGAAATGACTGAGATGTCTTACTTTGTCTTACTGAGAAGTACCTGCTCTGACTGTACTTACCCTTGGGTGCAGTTGGCATGGCAGGGATGGCATTCATTGTTGGCCTCTGCGTACTTGAAAATAAAGCTGTTGGCACCTTGCAGGCCATCAGGACACTTTTCCACACAATTAGGACCATCCTTGAAATGGAGGCATTTCACACAGTGTTCTGGGCCCTGTGGAGTGAAGACAAAAAAGTACTGTTATTTTCATATGCACATAGTTATTTTTTGAAAAATGAAGTAGCTCTGAAGAAAATGCATATAGCACGCTTACACATAACCATCCGGGAGGTTGCCATTTAGAAAGGCACTTAACAGACGATTAGTATTGCGACTATTATGCAGATGATGGGTCACATCAGGCCTGTTCTTTATCAGTCTGAACATTGCATTAGAGCCCAATTCCAGCATTAATGATGACAAAAGACAAAGGTTGTTACTAGGCAGTCAACTCCTCCTGCAAAGTTTATTGGGAGAGAGAAAATGCTCTTTGCAACATGCACACTTATCATAGTGTGTCCAGCTTTCTCTCACGTGTTTTGGAGGCGTTTTGATTCCAAACTTGTCTCCTGTGTGTAGAGAGGACATATTGCAGCTATACATGACATGATAAAATCAGGCATAAAGGACAAATCTATGGTGTCACAAATTTAGGGAAAGAGATATCTGCTTCAGTTTGTAATGTGGTCTGATTGATGGGTGTTTTTCTACATCAATAACTTGCCAAGCGCAGGTTTCGTAGCGGCTTTTGAGATTAAATTGTTGTGCTTGAGTCTGCGCCACAGTGAAAACTTGAGAGCTAAAGACAGAAGGTTAAGAGAGTGAATGAAGAGACAAGGAAACAGAATTATTGTAGGGTAAAAAGGGAAAGCGCGGATGAGACAGAAAGATTGGACATGGATGCAGAGTAACAGCAAAGCGAGATTATGTGTGAATGACAGAGAGAGAGAGAGAGAGAGAGAGAAAGCGCGATGGTAGGGGAGAGAGCAGACAAGACGCATAAAGCAGTGTGAGCAGAGCAGACAGATAATAACCATTGCTCACAGCACACACAATGACCATAACAATCCGCCTAGAACAGGATTTATGGAGCTAATATAGGCAAGGGAAGGAGGTACGGCAGGAGAGGAAGAGAGGTGAAGGGCTCAGCAGGCCTAATGACAAACAGCACATACATACATAAACATATTGACTCACATATGCACATGGATGCACGCATACATTTATTAAAACATTAGCACAAACAATATACGTGACAAATACAGATATGACAGAAACGTGTTCCTGCTCAAAAAGGGGCCATCAAGGCAGATAACCACTATATCCTATGGCAAGTGGAGGAATGTGTGTGCGATGCTTGTTCATACATAAACTGAAGTAGTGTCTTGCATGCACACGTCTGTATGTGTGAGTGTGCATATTCCTTTGAAGCTTACGAGCGTTTGCGAACATACATTCTCTGCAGTGTAATTATGCAGAGTATAACTCTCGCTGCTCTCACCGGCTTTAGTGTTTAGCCTGGCACTTTGAATGTCTTCCCACCTGTGGCTGTTGGCGTGTGTGTGTGTGTGTGTGTATCCAATAATCCAATCACATCAGCAAGCTTAATTATGTGACAAAGCAAACAAACAGTGTTTGGTCCGGCAGGGTTTGTGGAACATCCAAAAAGATGACAGGAACGCACTGTGTTGTGACCAAAGAGCCCTGCTGGAAATTTAAATTGGTCTGTTAATGTGTTTAAGGTCGAGGTTTGTGTGTGATGCCTTTGAATATGTGTGTGGGTAAATGAATATTTATCTGTTCTATCTGTCTTTCTTCCCTTTTATGCACAAACCACACTACTACCTCAGGAGGACTGGCAATTAATCTTGACTTTTCAAGACATGATCGTGTACATCAGGAAGGAGTTACAATTTATTTTACCATGACGTAATGAATAAAAGGGGTCATCTTGTATTGTGTCTGCTGGGCAGACATCTGCTGTGCCTTCAAAACGCTGTTGTCTTGGAAAATCATCCATCCATCCATCCATTTTCTATACCGCTTATTAGGGTCGCGGGGGAGCTGGAGCCTATCCCAGCTGACTATGGGCGAGAGGCGGGGTACACCCTGGACTGGTCGCCAGTCAATACAGACAACCACACACTCTCACACTCACACCTAGGGGCAATGTAGAGTAGCCAGTTAACCTAATGTGCATGTTTTTGGGATTGTGGGAGGAAGCCAGAGTACCCGGAGAAAACCCACGCAGGCACAGGGAGAACATGCAAACTCCACATAGAAGGGCCCAGACCGGGATTCGAACCTGGAACCCTCTTGCTATGAGGCGACAGTGCTAACCACTGCACCACCGTGCCGCCCGTCTTGGAAAATCATCATATCACAAAATAATTTTATCCACTTATATTGAGGTGGAGGGATAAAAAGCATGGAGAAACAATAATATCAGAAAGAGGTGGATGTTGTGGCTCATTACAGTGGTCATAAGCAATAGATAGCCATTCCAGCTAGTTCAAATGTATTTTATCATATGTTGTATTATCAAAATATAAAGTTTGTCCCTCAGAGTCAGCTAATGTTGGACGTAAAGGCCTGGCTCGCAATTTCTGTTCAAGTTCATCCCAAAGATTCTGGATGGGGTTGAAGTCAGGTCTCTGTGCAGGGTTGTCCAGTTCTTCCACACCAAACTCAGCCAACCATGAAACCATAGAAAATGGCCCCAAACCGTTTCTACAAAGTCAAAGTCAAAATCTCGTTATGCGTCGCATAATGACAATAAAGACTGTTGATTCTTGAAATGTCCCCCTGAAAAACAACCCCTAAGGTGTCTGGATACTTTTGTCCATATAGTGTATGTAAACATGCTAGCAAATTTAAAGAAATTTGAGAAGTTTTACTTTGTAATGTTCATTTTACAGAACATTTAACCCAACAGAATCACTGCTCGTGAACATCACATTTTGCAGTGATGCATTGCAAATCACACAAATCTGCTCTTTTTCAGAAAAAATAAGGCAAGCTATTTCATAGAGCTGAGCTGGGTTGAGCTGCACTGAAGTGAAGCCTTTAGCACCTGTTGTGAAATGTTCACTTGCTTCAGCCTTTCAGTAAGACACAGTAATAGACAGGCTTGCTGGTGAAAAAAATGAGCAAATATGTTTGTATTGGTGATTAGCAGCAACTGCTCTAGATGTACAATCATCACCTATTTGGTCCCCGATATAGCCTGTATTCATGCCTACAGTCATGTCTCCAATCTCTCTTCGCAGAGGGCATTAAACTTTGTGACCATAAGGTGATTGCTGTGATCCATTTCTATTCTGCACACCTTGGTGACTCACACACGCACATGCACAAATGCACTTTTCCCGCATGAAAATTTATAGTAACCGTTTATGGCAATTACAGGGTGCAGAAATAAGGACAGTTTGAAAGAGCTGCTCAGAGCTTGCTTCCATCCATCCATCCATTTTCTATACCGCTTATCCGTCAGGGTCGTGGAGGAGTTGGTACCTATCCCAGCTGACTACGGGCGAGAGGCGGGGTACACGCTGGACTGGTCGCCAGTCAATCGCAGGGCCAACACACAAAGACAGACACACACTCCCACCTAGGGGCAATGTAGAGTAGCCAATTAACCTAATGTGCATGTTTTTGGTATTGTGGGTGGAAGCTGGAGTACCCGGAGAAAACATGCAAACTCCACTTAGAAGGGCCCAGAACGGGATTCGAACATGGAACCCTCTTGCTATGAGGCGACAGTGCTAACCACTGCACCACCGTGCCGCCCCTCAGAGCTAGACAAAATAGAACTATTTGGACAAACCTGACAAACTTTTCAAGTTATGAAGAAATGTCTTCATGGCCCAAATACAATGTGAATGTGAACATATAGCTACAGGTGTATCATTCTCTTTATAGCAGCCATTTTCCCATCGCTTGTCTAAGAAAGTCAAGTGCAGGGCTGTGAAGGATCAAGTGGACAGCCAAGATGATCAAACCCACGAAATCTCCTCCAACAACAACAACAAACACACTCAAGTCAACAACCACAGATGTGCTGACTTTGGCCTTCGCCTCCGATGCTTGCACACTCTCACCCAAACACTCCAGTGGTTCCACAAGTTCCAGCCTTCTTCTAAACTATTTTGGGCAAACTATCTGACAAGGTGTGATGGGACACAAAAAGACAGCACACGGCCGCTCTGGCTTCCATCTGTCGTAAATCATCCATCTCTATCAAACAGCGAGATAAGATTTTAAGAGAAAGCACAGGGTCAGGGGCCTCATGTGTCTGTGGGTGTAGAGTGCAGGAGAGGCAGATGGAAATGAAGGTCAGGGATTTTCTTTTCTCTCTCTGGCAGTTTTCTAATGTACAGCTGCTACCAAACAACACTTTCAAAAAGCCTCTCCAAGAAGTCGTGCAATTGATAAGTTTATTAAGAGAACAAATGTCTCTTGGAAAAACAAAACATAGCTAAGAAACAGTCCCTGAATAAATGTTTGATAGTTGACATAAAGTAAAAAACAGTAACCGATACAAACTTACATGTATATTACATGAATACAAATGAAAGCAAAATAATGCTAATCCCAGCAATAAGAAAAGAAGAGTTTTACCTTTGAGTCGGAACATGAGACATAATCAATAGAACAGGCGAGAGGCACACTTTGACTGCTAACACAACAATTTATCATCGTCTAAGATGACCACAGGGAATGTCTGCAGCCCCAAGTCATTAGGTTTGACTGAAGCAATGCTCTGGCCTTGACTACTTCTCTTCGGTGGAGCCCAATGCAGAAAACATCATTTTAACCCTTTCGGATGATTCTGCTTTTAGAAGGTTTTATTCATTATTCAGTCACTTTATGGAATTTGTTGAGATAAACACAGCATATCAGGAGCCTCATCCTCCAAGTATACTTTATTACTAGAGGTGTGTTTCCTTAATATGATGCCTGTCTGTACTCATTAGTACTGTAGACATCAGTGCACAAATGTGTTGAAATGTTTATCTGAAACTAATATGAGGGCTCAACCATCCAAGTGAGACAAATCAGGTTAATATCTTTAAAAGTCACAGTCAGAGGCACAACGATGTATGACCGCAGGAAGCAAAACTTGTCTCATAAGTCAGCTGACTACTAATCTTATTGCTACTACTGATTTACAAAGCCAGTCTCTTCAAGTTAGGTTGCCTTTCGCTGTCGCAGATGAAAGTGCAGTTCACCTCTCAGTGAGAGTGAGTGGAAAAATGCCACCATTCTTTTCATGTTGAATACTATTCCTCTTTGACAACCACATAAAGGCGAGCGTCACAAACAAGCCGCAGCCTTCTTCCCTGTCTTTATAAAGAAGACTTATGTGTGCGAAACGTATGCTTCTACGCTTCTGTGGGAGAAAGCTTACCGGTCCGTGGCACGTCAAAGAGTCATCGTCAGCTCGTTCACACTGGCCATCACACTCCACACACACCGAGCCGTTGGCATACTCTCGAATGTCCCTGAGAGAGAAGGATGGAGGGATGGATTAGGAAATGATAAAGGAAGTGAGAGACGAGAGGGGCAGCAAAATATTGTGCGTGAATTAACATGACTCTTTGTTCTCCGCTAATACGGATGCTAAATACTGTAGAACAGACACACATTTACACAATCAGACTCTAATTTACATTCATCCTGTGAAAGTTCTTTTAATCGGATGTGCCTCTTTGGTTAACTTGTGGAAATGAAAGGAGTTATAAATCTTAACAACAAGTCTTCAGTCATCCCTATACCATTTGAACAAATCATCAGTTGTGGTAAGCTAGACATTAACAGGATAAAAAGCATGTCTATTAAATCAAAACGGCAAAAAACAGAGTGTTTCAAACTGTTATTCTTCTTTAATTTGATTTCAAGTTTAGTCAGTAGCTACAAATTTAAGAACAAAGTTGTCTGAGGACAAACAGATGAAAAACAACATCTGTGTGTCATGTCAGATCCCACCAGATACTAAAAAATTCATTTAGATAACTCATGTCTGTAGTGCTTCATGAGGTTAGTGATTATACATTTTATTTTATTTAGAGGTTTTCGCTGTTGGAAACTTCTAATTATTCAGATGTATCAGCTGATTGACAAGAAACAGTGTAATGCATCACTGACATAAAAACAACAAAAACGTAGCACAATATCACGAAAAAGCAATTGCTACATTTTGTTTAAATCACACTGCGTTTTCTATTATGAATTTCGAAATCAGTGAAAGTTCATTTTCAGCAAACTGTTGTGCCAAACTTACGCAAAGGAAAGAAATGGCCATGATCTGTTAAATTCCTGCAAAAGATCTCAATGTCAGTCACATTTTTTCATAGTGTCAAACACGCACGCACACTCCTGTTACACCCACAAGCATTGTGATACTGATACCATCACGCAGGAGGTCGACACAGGCAACCAGCGGCAGCGTTTTTCAGAAATCAATTAAATTAAGTGCCTTGTTATTCAATTTTTACAATCCCCTTATAATAGCAGAACACCAGATTGGCTTCAAAAAGTCATTAAATTTGACCACAGTGCAGCTGAGTTGGCACTTTGCCTTCTTGTCACTGCAGGACAAGAGGAATGACTTTCGGGTACTTCTCTTTTGGTCAGTGAGGGAAAACACAATGTTCAGTCTCAGCAGTAGGAAAAAAAATATCTTTGGCCCAGTGGGATCTAAATCAAATTAGTATTAATTATACTTCATCTGGCCTTCATAAAACCTTCCAGGAGGAAGGGGAGGTAAGACCTTATCTGGGTGTGTGCTGGTTGAAATAATAAAGAATTAAAAACGTTGCAGCTAAATGCTCTGCGGTGTTCTGCTCTTGTATGTTTTCTGTCTATTGTGGGACAGAGATACAGTAACATTTTAGGTGAAAAATAAAGCTTTATATGGATTTGAAGAGAAATGAACATTCATTTTAAATGGCTTTTAGACATAATCCATGCTGCCAAACCTTTATGTTCACACAAACAATAAAATCGCATGTTGAACAGTAATGTCAGAATTGTTTTGACTTTGTATTTCAAACATCCACAGACAAATCCATTGAGACGTAAGGCAGTTTAAGCTCCTCGTCATTCTGCTGTTCTCTCACACATGCTTTAAACACATTTTTCAATAGGTTTTTTTGTGAACTACTCACTAAAAATATGTTTGTATGTTGTTGTATGTTAGAGCAAGCAGTGTACATTAATGTCAGTCTTTGTCCTCCATGTTTTTGTCAAGCACACCTGATATGAAGTGAGCTCTGCAAACTGTCATGTGATCTTTGTTAAGGTAAATTAGCTGTTCTTCTGTTGAATCCACAAGGTCCTGTTACAAAAACGTGAACGATGACCACAAAGTTATGACTGGTGCATTTCATCCAACTGATACATGCTAAATACACTGCACTAATCCACTGAATCCACTGAATACTGAGAAGAAAAAAAATAAAAGCAGACACAATAACGAAATATGAAACACGACTCATGAAACACACAGTGTGCAAAGGCTCAGACTGTGCAGGGTTGGGGGTGCATTCACTGTTTGGTGTGCTGGTGGTGTCAGTAGTGCCGCAGTTGTGGGCGGTGCTCATGTGCAGGTGGACAGGTAGGCAGGGCGTGGCCCCGTGCGCAAGCAGTGACTGTGACACGCAGTGACACGCCTAGCCCCCCTGCCCTTACAGCACCCTCTGCTCCTCCTCAAACCTCCACAATGCAGCCACCAAAGATTTTTTGATCAAGTTGAGACTCTGTACTTAAAAATCATCTTTCAAGTAGTTCTGTAAGGCAACCCCCTCTCCTCCCCCCCCCCCCCCCCCCCCCAAAAAATATTATTAATAAAACTCACAGGGGGGGAATGGGACTTTTCACCTTTAATTGTGAGGTGCATAGCATCAAGCTATACATCCTTTTAAAGTCAAGGGACCCCTGTTGTTTTGAAACCCAGCAGGGGTGCCTCTTAAAATCGAGAGGTACCAGTAAATCTTAAATTGTTCTTTTCAGCCTCCGGCTCTTCAATATTATCCATAGTAAACAGAAAAATGACTGCTGAGCTTGAAAGCTGTAACAAAGAGCCTTGGGCTATTTAAGTTTTGATGAGCAGGTTCTGCAGCAGATCTTCCAACAACAGAGGATCACGTGAAGATTCAACCACTCCTGTTCACAGCTGAAGAGGATGAGTTGATACATGTTTATGTATTTGTCCTTGATTTGATCACATTATACTGCTGCTTCACTTTCCTGAAACCTATCTTGGATATTCCTGCAGGGGTTCTGTCAAGCACTTAATAAAGGAATCAGTTTGATCTTTGCTGCACCAGTAACCTTCAAGTTGTTGGGTGAAAGTACACTGATGCCGTTGACTTGTAAAGCAGAGTCACATTAGCGGATTTACAATGCAGACTCGGAGGACTTCAGGCAGATGTTTCCTGCTTGCTTGAGATGAGGTATTTACACTTTGCGCTAACCATGTCAACCACTTCTAAAGGCGCTCATTACACACTTGACAAACACTTTCTGATGCTATAACAGTACATCTCCAAGGTGAGTCCATGCATTTTGTTGCTGAGGGTGGAGAGCACGACGATTTTGAAATGACGTCTCTGTAAATCAAGTTGAAATAGCAGAATTGTTTCTGAACATATGAAGAGCTTGAAGTAACCTACAAAGTAACCTTGTTGTTGTTCAAATTCTCTTTGAGGTGATTTACTTGGCTGAGAGAAAAAAGTGGTATCAATCACATCCGTGTTTTTCCCTGGTTTACCCACAATGGGCTTTTCAAACTTAATGCAAATGTACCTCTGAAATGGTCCTGACATAAACAGGGCAAGACTGCAGTTTAGCTATGAAATGCGGTCATTATTTCATAGCTATGGCTACCATTTTGTTCCCCTTGAAAAGAGACATTTTTGCTTTATCTATTTTGCTTTCTAAATTAGCCACAATTTTGGTCAGCCTGAAATAGCGAGTGCACTCAGCAGATGGAGAGGAAAAATGTGGCATCTCGTCAAGTACAGAAGCTACACTTTGCCTATAAGAGGGCAAGGACATGATAGCTTACCTGTTTTTATTTTATTTCTTTATTTTATTTTGAGTCAATAAACAAGTCAACTGAGAGATGGATCTGCTGGCTTGAATTGACTCATCTGAAATAAACCAGAAAAATGACTGGTAAAACTTGCAGTTTTTGTCACCACTTACTTTTTTTTTCCCCCCACAAAAGAAACGTTTGAAAAAGTTCATATTTCTAAACAACAGCTTGGCCAAAGCACAACAAAAGGGAGTAGGAGCTGTGTCATTTGGTTTTGTTTCATTTTGTGAGCATCAAGGATAATTAAAGAGGGTGTGCGCAGATTCAACGATTAGATGAAGAGGTGCACAATGGTTTTACGCTTTGGGAAAACCTACAACTTCTCATGTGATTAGGACCTGAGGACATTTAGAGGACAACATGTCTCGCAGCTGCCCACAGTAGCTCGGTTTATGCATCTGCACGCTGTACCAGCCAAAGTGGTGAGCCACCCAAATCCTGACACATCTCATGCCATGATTACTGCTGTTAAGAGATGACAGCCTGAACAACAGCTAAACTTATTCACTTATGGTCTCTTCTGTTTTATGTTGTTAGTGGAGGTGGTTTTTGTTTCAGGTGAGGTGGCACATTTCCGCTAAACACTGCAGGAAAACTTGAATTCTTCCTCCCCCAAAAAGGCACTTGTATCAGACAGGACTTTGTTCACGCAAAAAAATATATTTTCTCTTTTTTTCATCTATTATTTAATACAGAGTGAATACCAGATTTATGTTTTCAATCACTGCCCCATCTGCTGTCTCTCAATCAGCCTACCTGCAGGCGTACATCCATTTGTCTAACTAGCACAATGTAATCCACCAGTCAGGATGACATGAGTGACTGTGTTGATGTATCTGAGTGTACGTGCACAGGCTCACATAACTCACCCTTCATAAAGATTACATTTATCCACACAGGTTCGTCCACGGCTGAAGTATTTGCAGGAGAGGCACTGGTCTGGGCCAGGACCCCAACACCCTGCGTCCGAACACAGCGGGTCACACACCATGTGATTCTTGGCTGCTCAAAACACACATACACAAAAAGAAAAACAGTGAAAAGACACGGAATTACACTCATGTAACATGTAGTTTTGCTTTGATGACTCAGTGCAGATGCAGAGAATAAATTCTAAATCACCCAAAATTAGATGGATATAAAATTAGCTAAAATAGGTGCATTATTTATGAAAAGAAACAGGATTAGATGTACTAAAGCAGACACTATTCACCTCTGCAGAGTACCTGTTAATTTGCGGTGGTCTATAAAAGGTGTGTTTTTGTGGAGTCGACTTTCCTAAACAAAGGTAGGGGTAATTGCAGCTACACAGAGGAATAGGTGTAAGCCTCAAAGACATGCTGAAGGATTACACAATTTCCTTTCAGTGAGGAAGAAATTGGCTAACCACATGCATTCAGCAGTCACAAAATAATTACTCTCCTGCATGAAGTGAAAGATGACCAAGTACCTCCCACAACACGCTCTTATGAGTTGTTTTTAATTTTAAAACATTAATTACCGCACTTCAGACTGCAATGGCCATCAACTGAGCATTTACACGCTGTATATTCTGTACTTAAATGAGCAGTCTCTGTTTATACATAGTGTGTGTGCGGCACTGTGTGGTACGGTTTGCCGTGGAGCAAAGGAAGGAGCTGTGCTGCTTCATTACAAAAACGCTGAGCCAACAGTGACAAAGCACTGGTGGGACCCAGAAAGCACCAGCAGATGCCATGCAGACTTGTTGATTTAGACTTAGAGAAAAGAAGGCGAAAAACCAACCCAGGAACTTTATTGTCTGTATTTATTTTATAGGTTTATTCTGAAATACAGCCTTTCAGAATTCCTCAGGATCAAATATGATGATATTGAGTATTAAAACTAAATATTTTCTACTGGCTTCAATCCAAAAATATCAGCATCAACTTTCAACACACAAATCCATAGCAACAGATGAACTGTACAAAAAAAGTATTGCTGGCTGTTTGCATAGTGATGTAAAGTCATATTATAGCCACCTTTGATTTAAACAAGTCTGATTCCTTTGGATTGCTTTCAAAGAAACCCCCACTCTCACAGCCCATTCACTCACTGAGCAGTCTGTATGATGTTCTTTCTGTTTTTGCCTTGCTGTCTCTCATATGGTACCAAAAGACTCAGACCATTACATCTACTCTATTCTCTTCTTATGTCTGCATCTCTTATCTCTCCCTCTCTCTTGTCCTTCTTCAGCACTCAGTTCTACAAAGGTTGCAACATCTGAGAGCATTACAGTGACAAAATGAGACATGGTGACAGCAATGCAGATACAGGGGACTTTTATAACCCAATCTGCATCTTATGTGCTTCCCCCCCTCTTTATAAGCTTCTCTCTTCTCTTCTCTTCTCTTCTCTTCTCCATAGTTATGGGCAACGTTATGAATAGGCCCCTGCTGCTTTCGAGGTCCTGGCCAATGTCAACCACAGGCATGCTCAAAATGCTTAAAATTCACACAGAAGCATACAGATACATGAAGAGAACAGAAATCCAAAGTGTGTTTCTTTTGAGGGAAGAGGATGAAAGCATTTCCTTTCACGAGAGACAAAACCACCTCTGCTGGGCTTCCTGTGCCTCAGGTAAACTGACCGGTCAGAAGGAAAGATGAGGAGAATGAGGAATCATGGGTGCTGAGAAAAGGGAAATAAAGTCGAGGAGGAGGAAAGGATGGATGGCTTTTTAACTACACAGCACTTGCACGATCAAAAAGACACCAACTTCAGATGTCTCTGTTGTGGTTAGAAAACGAAAGCCCCTGGGGTTCAAACTGACAGGTGCCTTTCTGAGTCCTGCAGGAGGAGAACAGCCTATGGTGATGATTATGATAAAGATAAGGAAATATGGAGAAAGAAAAAAAAAGAAAGAGGAGACAACTGAAAAAAAAAATCAACAGAAGAAAACACAAGCAGACATAAAATTAAACAGAAATAAAGCGTGAACAAACAAACACCTGTCAGAGGACTGTGCCCTGCTGGTTATCAGATTAAAGGGGTGTCGTTGGAACTCAACTCAACTGCCTTCAGCTTCCTGCATCCCTTTCTTCTGTACCAAAGACATAAAAAGGCTAAAGGGTGTAGCCAGGGCAGCTGGGGAAATTGTTTTCATCCCTGTGCAAAATGGGGCAAAAAAAGGGTTGGATAACTTTTATTTATTTATTCAATTTGACTTTGCTGTAACGTTAGGACTGGGAGTAATTAGTTTGAAGAACAAATCATTTAGGATTTGTTTAGTCAAACTTAGTCAAACATCTACAGCAATAAAACGCGTTCCACACGTTAACGCAGCAGTAATAATCCAAACGGATCACAAACTTTTTACTGCGCCGGTTGCTTTGTATTTCCTCCCACCATCAAACCATATACTTTAGGCTTTTTTCTCCCTGATGGAGGCACTAGTTAGAACTCAGTTTGGTCCCACAGGGCTGTATGGTGCCTGACCACTGCTCCTCAGGGATTAGTTTAATGCAGACAAATTTCTGCACCAGATTATTTTTTTTCTGGTTACCTGAAAGCTCGTCATGTTCCCATTGCACTACTCTGTCAGTCATTTGCACTACTGTTTATACTGTTTACACTGATGTTTATAGCTTCTACTGTTTTTTATATTACATAGCGTTGTTTATATTTATATTTATTTTGTTAGGTAATTGGCCTTATACCGGGACCGGGGAAACTAATTTCGTTCCACTCATGTCCTACGTGTGTGAAATGACAATAAAGCTCCTTTAATCCTTGAATCCTTGAATCCTTGTCTTTATCACTTTGCTTTGGACCAGAGTGAGCAGATCCTTCTCTTGAGAACAGCAAAGAATTGTAAGCACGTCTGACTCCCATGTTCGCAAAACAACTAAAACCTGACACTGACTCAGATCAGTTGTGCTGTTGTCTCTACTGATGATGCTTTAACTCTGACACCACTCACAGGATGCATTATTTCACTCAAAAATGGCTCTGTTTAAGACTAGTCATCAACCAAGTTCTGACTGTCAAATTATAGCACAATTGAAAGAAAGTGAGGAACTTAATTCACAGTGAACACGTGGTTAGGAAAATGAGTAAATGTCATCCAAAGCAAAACCAGGCAGACTTGAACACATACTTTCAAGCTCAACACCAAACATTTACAGTCAGCTCCAAAGCAAACCGGCCAGCAACACTTAAGCAGTTTAAAAATGTACAGCCAAAAAAAAAAACAAAAAAAAAAACGTGGCTTAAAACACTGAGCAGAAAATTGACTTCTTTGAAGATTCTTGGAAGAATGAAGAAACGTGCTGAAGACTACGGTGAAGGTATACACTGAATTTCTCTCTCTGACTCTGTGCTACCAGAAGGAATGGGGAATCAAGAACTCTGAGCCTATAGAAAGTGATGCTCTGAAAACTGGTTGCCTTGGTTTCAGGTTTCTCTAACCATCTAATGATATTTCCACATCACCACAAGTACACACACACACACACACACAAAATCACACACACTCTCAACTGAATAAATGGGCACATGCAGAGTCTCTTCTTTCTCTTCTGCCTTTGCTGCCCTATAAGGCTGCACGACTTGCCCTTTTTCAGTCCCTGCTAGGCTCATTCAAGTGTAGACACACACACACACACACACACACACACACACACACACACACACACACACATAGCCATGTCAAGGAGAGCTGTGTGTGACTCTTGAGTCTCAACCAAAGTCTTCACAGTCACTGAAGAGAGAGAGAGAGATGGAGTGTGTGTGTGTGTGTGTGTGTGTGTGTGAGTGTGTGTGTGTGTATGACCCAACCCTAAGAAACTGCCCAAGGGAAAGGAGCACATGAAGAGTGAAAAGGGGCCAACTCAATAATGCAAATACTGGCTTATTAATGAACATTATACATAAATGAATAAGTGATTTAATAGAAGTTCTTTTTTTTTTAGAGACGTAATTTTTGTCTCATCATTTCATAGTTTTGCCTAATTTCATTGAGCTAAACCTTGCCTTGTCTGAGTGCCTCTGTTGGTTAATTGGTCTAATTATGGGATTATTGTTTTTGCATGACTTTAGAAATTAGAGTGATATTATCAGTTATTAAGTGCCTTAACAGGTAGGGCAAATATGCCTTTAATGTAAAAAGAAAATAATAATCTGGTTCAAACTTGAGCATTGATCTAATAGTTTTGTTTCAAGTTGAGTCGGTGTCAGATCAGAACCATTGGCGAACCTTTTGCTCCACAGTAAATATCAAACAGATTTCTTCATACTTTACCGGTCTGTAACCTATTTATGAACGTAAGCAAGTTCGTCAAAGCAAGAAACGAGAAAGAAAACTCTAGATGGTGCCTGGAGCAGATGTTAAGACTATAGATTACAAAAAGTACATCACAGTTCATATCAGTGAGCAGTACAACTAAGTTACACTCATTCCGCACACCTCAATATTAAATGACTGCAAAAAGAACTTCTTCTTGAACCTTTGAACCCTGGCTTAAACGGCGTAGCTGTTGGCAGTAAGAGGTGACTATTCAGTGGGGCTAAAGGTGGACACACCCATTACGACTGCTTGAGTTGGGGCAGAGTTTGTTTGTTCGCAGGTTAATATTTTTATAGTTTATGCAGATTTTAGCTTTTGATGTTGGTGATGATTTTGTTGCGAACTCACCGCACTGTTGTGGGCTTTGGTTGTTGCGAATCAGAGCCTTCTGGTTTGCAGTGCGGAACAGTCTTGTCCAGTTGATGGTGTTGTAGTAGCAAAGCTGACTGTTCTCTGCGATGTGGACGTTCCCGGCACTGATCTCTCTCAGGGACTGGAGCTGCAATGATGAGATGCCCTGCTGCTTTAACACCAGCAGGGAGATCCCACTGAGAGGGAAGAATGAGTGGAGATGAGAGGAAGAGAGGGCCAGACAGGAAGGGAAGGAAGATGACAGGAACAGGAGGAGAGGGGGCGAATTGTAGCAGACAGAGCAAAGGGAAGAACCGGGAAAGGAGAGAAGCACAGAAGTTGGATTTGTTTCACAGGTTTTGATGTCTGAGTCAGGTTTTTTTTGTAAGAGTTATCTATTTTTTTCTGTCATGTCATCATGTGACCTGTTGGTTGTATGACCTCCGACAAATAATGTCCATATGCAAACTACGTATTTGAGTGATATAAAATTTTCTGAATTCACTATGCTATTCTTGTGATTCATAAAAGCAATAAAACAAACAAACAATACAATGTGCTAAGGTAAGGGACAGACTGCATTCATAGTTAAATAATATCAATATGAACAGCCAGTACCAAATAAGCTACATGCCAGTGTCAAACACACGTGCATCCAACAACCAAGGCTGACAAGTGTCGATTAGCACTCAACATTCCCATTAAATTTAAAGGATTAATGCAACAGGTGAATGTGCTGTTATTCATATGGGACGGGATTAGTGCAATACGGTCACTCAGCAACGGACATATTGCACAAGGGGGCTCTTTGTCTTTGTTAAATAGTTTTCATTTAAAAAAGTAAAGCTTGCATGTGACTGCAGTAGGGTCACATGGCACACATGGATTCTGAAATACACTACTATGGCATGTGACTGAAATATAAAACATAAACATGTTAAACAAAGATATGGAGAGAATGTCATTGTTCTGTCTGCTTACATCTCATACAGCTATTCACAGTAGAAATACTACAGCTACTCTTATACTGCATCCTTCAACTTAGTTCATCTGAAACCCGACACACTGAGTCAGATCCAAATCCTTTGGCATATTTTAATGTACATGTTGTTTTTCACTGTTATGTCAGTGTGCTCTGCTGCTGGTCTTGTAACTGAGACCTGGGAGCCTCTGTGTAACACCACACACTATCAAACCACTGAGTCGGATTTGAGCCGAAATGAGATTGATTCAAGTACAATATCCAATAAGAATGTTCAGAGGGGCACGGCTGTTCAGTGGAAATCTCATTTTCAGCATGTTAGAGTAAGCATACACAGAAAACAAATACTTAGAAATCAAATTGAAGACGCATGGTCTGATTTGAATATAGTAATTTCAGTGCAGCATCATTATTTCAAACTAACTAATGTATTAATGATTTAATATGTTCCATCCAGAATGTTTAATATTTTAGAGTTGTCATACTTTAGTTAATAAACCACATCTGCTTAATTTTTCTGTTTTTCTTTTCAGTGTTTGCTGCAACAACATAACTTCAACAGATTTTTCAACCAAGCAGTCACTCACTCTGTTTCCATCAAAATGTCACAGCAACAGCAACAACCATCAGAGAACCTTTGGAAAATCACTAAATATTCAACAAATAATGATTATGTTCTAACAGACGAGTTTAAACATCTAAGTTGGCTTCTTAAATGTCAAACCAAAATATCAGAAAAAGGTGTTTTGTGCGTCAACCAATTGTTTGGTTAAATAATGTTCTACCTTATGGTAGCACGTTGTTACTGTACATGTTAAAGCAAATAAAAACTTGATGGTTGTGCTAAGAAGTAAAAAAAAAAAAAAAATATATATATATATATAAATATAAATATATAAAATAAAAAATAATATAAAATAAATATCTTGAAATGCTTTGCTTGTTCATACCTTACGTGTTGGAAATATTGCAATTTTCAGTTAGTTACAGTTGTCCATGCATGCAGAACATCTTGGGTGAAGTTCAAATATTAACAATAGTTCTTTGTGTGTGACTTTTTCAGTTTTACTGGACAGTTTGACAGCTAAGAGTCAGACAGGAAACCTGGTTGAAAGTGAACCAGAGATGTTAGAGTAATGTGGAGTGTGTGGAAACCATCCGGCTATGATGACATTTTTTCCACAAGTGGGTCCCTGTTTTGTTTTGTCTCATGCACACATGTGGAGTGGCAAACAACAGTTTCAAGCTATTCCAATGTCCAACACGAGGCAGACATGCTCCAATATGTCAACAAAGGCAAAGAAGAAGAGAAATATGAGTCTTGCTACATTTCTTTCCTGCAAATACATGAGAATAAACCCCTCCTTTCCCGAGAACTGAGCACTTGATCAGACAGTGTTGACTAGCTGTGGTATAAATTACACTCATAGTCTAAAAAAATTCTAATCACAGCCAAGTCATTATGTTCACAAGTGTGTACCTGTACAGCGCTCTTCCCCCAATAGTAGCCAAGTTGGAGAAAACACTCAAGTCTGTCATGTTGTCAGGCCAAGACTGGATGTTCAGAAAGCCTAAATGAGGACACACACACACACACACACAGGTTATAATGAGTCACCAGTACCAACTGACTAGAGCTGTCTATCATACCATCTGTTTCACACAATGACAAGAATAAAATGAGTAGGACGGGTTGGAACTTCTCTGGAATGAGCAACTACGCCAGACCACAGCAACAACACCACCTGAGTCTCATCCGAAAGCACTTCCAAGCTAGAAAAATGCTATAGCAGCAGCCCATTCACAGAGAGCGTTTGGTGCCAGCTGTGACGAATGTTAAGTCTGATAAATCAGTATTTTTGCATTTCTTTTATTTGTCTCCCTACTGTTAAATCATTTAGAAGATTAAATGAATAGCTCAGAGGATATCTGTGACTCATTTAATAATGGATTCAGAAATATTAAACATTTAGTAGAGAAATGACAGGGGATACAATCCCCAAACCAACACCAGAGGACAAACAAAACAGCTGGATTAGGCCATGAGACCGAGGAAATGTCCACAGACGACAAAGGAGCAGAGCTCAGAGATGAGGAAGAAGAAGATGGAAGTAGGGGATGTTCAGGTGTGTGTGATCAAAAAGAAAAAGCAAATTGCTTTTGTAAAAGAAAACACAGAGGTCGCAAGCTGCTGTTGTGTTGTGTTCCTGTCAAAAGAAGAAGAGAGGCGGGTGGGGTTGGATGGTGAAGAAAAACCTTGAGGGTTTGGTGGGTAGTGTGGTACATCCTCCAATCAATGAACAGTGCTTTCCTCCATCATATTAAACTGTGGGTTTTCTTCCCGCAGGATGCATAACTTTGTGTATTCAGAAAGGTGGAGAAGAAAGAGAAGAAGGCAGCTCAGTGCTTTCCGACAAGAAAGCAATAACCTTCAACAGCACCTTTATCAGTTCATGGACATCATTTAGTTTGTTATGTCGATCCCAGTTGGGCAGCAGCAGGGTCTGGGCAAATGCTTATTAACAGTGTTTGATGAGGAAATGAGAAATAAAAAAAATAAAAATGTCAGATAATGGTGAGAAATCACACACCAGGGCTTCTGCAAATGGACATGAGTTGAATTTGATAGGCATCTTCACACTCCAACTGCTCTAATGCAAGTGCACAATACATATGGCCAAACAGCTGGAAGAAAAAATATTTGGTTTTCATTTTTTCCCCAAAAAAGAAAACAATGCTTCTCTAATCTAATTTTTTGGTCCTTTTCCTAGAAAAGATAAAACATGGATGTAATAATGGCTGCCATTATGATAGAATGACAATGGGAATTCATTCTGTTATCAATTAATTTAGTATATTTATACAGATTCCTAAAATGTATTGCTGGACTGTGGTAGTTTGTAAAAGCTACAATCAGTTTAGGTATTAGGTGTAATCTTGCTTATTGCATCCCTGTCCTTGACCTCGTGGAGTGCGGTTCAGGATGCTGAGGGCCTCTTAGCCCTGAGGCAGCAGTGTTATAGAATCGTTAGTGTTGTATGTGTCGGAACTAATTGTCTTAATGACAAAACCTGCAGTGTTAAAGCACGTCGCAGCCCCACCATAGTGCTCTTTCGGGCGATGGGGATGCTTCCTAATCAAGGTAACAAGCTACCGCCTGCTGCACACTTGCTGTGCAACTGAGATAATGGCACACATATGCCATACGTACACCAGGTAGGAACATTTTCACTGTGTTCATTTGGAGAATGTTTTAGTGTTTATATTTACAGTTAGAGATAGATTTTCATAAAAGATTTGCAAGTTATTTTTCCCTCAGCTGAATACCGCTTTTAAAAATGAGGCAATGAATGAATGAAGGTTGGCGACCATCCTGGGCGCATATACACTTAACAACATACTTATCAAGAAGATACACCTTTGTGAGATACTTCAAGGTGTGAATACAGTGTGTGTGACCCAGAACCAAAGAGTTGGTAGAACATAGTGGCACCAATCACCATATAACTACAGCTACTGAAGAGAAAATAATGTGTGGAAAATAATTTTCTGCTTTAATGTATTTTGATTTTTGCAAATTTGGCGCGTTCTCTTAGAGATCCCATTTTTATTTTTAATTAGCGAAAGCAACGGCCGGTTAAATATTGCTCCTATTGTAAGACTTATTATTGTGTTTGGTATAGCTATAGGTGTTTATAGGTGCTAATGATGAAGTGTCCAGGATCTTTGTTTGTGTCCAGCAGTAAAGCTATTGTTTGGAGTTGAAAATCTAACGATAATTATTATTGACTATTACAAACAAATCCCATACAATTTCATGCTCTCGGTTCTGCTGTTGGAGCATCCTTTCATAAACATTGTTAGTTATTAAAAACAAGAAAACATAGAACGAAAACCTACCTAATCATTAAAAAAAATAATTAAAAAAGTAAACTTCAGTTCCATCCATTCGTGTATTCCAAATCTATCCACAGTGTCAAATAGTTTGGGGAAAGCCCTTTTCTACTCCAGCATGACTGTCCCCCAGACATAGTTGGATGAATTTGGTGTGGAATAACCTGACTGGCCCACCCAGACCTCAACCCCATCCAACACCTTTGGGATGAACTGGAACAGAGATTGCAAGCCAGGCCTATTGGTCCAACATGCTGACCTCACAGATGCTCTACTGCATGAATCAACTCCTTATTAATGTCTATGTATTTAGAGTGCATATCATTAAAGTAGTTGTTGGTGTAATGGTCAGGTGTCCCAATAACTTTGTCTATATAGTGTAGTATGTGCATGTAATACCATCACTGCTATGATCTAAGGGGAATTTATCAGTCAATACTGGTGTATGAGCTGGAAAAAAAGTTTGTCATTTTTTCCCTTCTTCTCACCTCTGTGTGGTCTTTCTGCAAAAAAAAAAAAGCAAAGTGAAAAGATCACCTAGCAGCAATCCATGTTCTGCCAAGAGCAGCATCAGTGACACACCAATGCAGAGAGCAAATTACAGTGTGGAGCCATTTAGAGAAGAAGGACTTGAGCTCACAAGCAAAGGTTAAGAATGCTTAAGTTGCGCTGATTACATTCTGGGTCACAACACTGTAAAGGCCATTTGTGCTAAATCGTGTGAGTCGCCCACGTCTTGGGTGGAACCTGGTCTGGTGATATGTCTTTGAGGATGGTGAAAAACAGAACGATGTGTCGCTGGAAGAAAGAAAGAGATAAGGAAAGAAAGAAAGCTCGTGTGCAGGATGAGAGCTGTCCTCCAACTCAGCTCATTTAAAGGCTAGAGCAATGCCAGTTATGACCTGGGGGTCACAGAGGCTGGTTGGGTTCCCCTGTTCAAAGTCACGTTCTTTTGACAGCTTGGAGAGGTGACAAGCTGAGCTGACACACATCTCTGACTACAATATTTTTGGCTAAAGGTTTATCCATATCACCTGGTCTCAAACTGCCATCACAAAACAAAACCGAACAAATTAATAAACGAGGCTGCTCGCTAACATATTTTAAGTCTAAAACCATTTTATTTTCTTGCACTTTTTACGCAAAGTATTCAATTCTCATCCCTTACAAGATCATATAGATTTGTTAGTTTGTTTTGTCTTCTGGTTGTTTGATTTTGACATCTCGTCCCTCTCTCTCTCTGCTTTCACTCTTTTCTCTTTTAAGTCCTTTAAATTGCACTTCTGTTGAAAGGATCCATATATTGTTAAACAATAGATCACAATAT
This sequence comes from Scatophagus argus, assembly GCF_020382885.2. Lineage (NCBI taxonomy): Eukaryota > Metazoa > Chordata > Actinopteri > Scatophagidae > Scatophagus > Scatophagus argus. The sequence goes on along the minus strand of NC_058503.1, from coordinate 15,132,355 downwards.
GTTGAGAAGACAACCCAAATGGAGGCAATTTGTGGCCTATAATTGGCTTCTGTGGTGACTCACACTGTTTTTCTGTGGTTAAACACATTATCAAAATCAGGCCATTGTTGAAACACAAGTTATTATTAGTTAGCTTGATCGCAGATTAGTTTTCTGCTGAATTTGTACTTGATACCAGAGATGTTTTTCACTAACAAAATAAATGTAATCCTGCTATATCAGACGAAAAAAGTCCTAGCAAATGTATTTTTAAGGGTAAATGGAAGTTCATAGAGTCGCTGCTTTTGTGAACCTCCTCCATAAGTCAAAAATGTCACCAGCTATATTTAAACAGCAATATTTCAGGAGGGAGTGTCACCGTGGAGATACAAGGTTTCTTTGTGATGGCACTGTCAAATGTCTGACAGTGTACATGCGGCTCAGAAGTGGTGGTGGCATAGGGGAGCTGGAGGATTAACGATGCGCACCACATGTTCTGGATCTTTTCTTCATGGTGCGTGAAGGGAGAGCTGGGACTGTGGGACTCAAGGCTGGGGACTCCCCGAGGGAGAAGCAGCAGAGAGACAGAGGAGATTGAAAGACTCATCTGATATTCATCTTATGCTGCAATGTCTGTCCTTGGTGGGGACAGTCTCAGGGGGAGGGGGTTGATGTAGACTTGAGAAAATACACACACAGATAAAAACAAAGGCATCACACATATGAACACTGAGTAAAGCGCAAAGTGCGAGAAAAGGAAAGGTTAGAGTAAATCTTAATAATTTTTTTGCTTATTAATTTCTTTGCACAGAGACGTATGCTGTACAAGTGACTTACTCACCTGTGATCTCCTTAACGGTGCGGAATACATTAAGCTTTTCTGGGTCCAAAGCTTCAATGTTGTGATAGACATCCCTGTGAATGATAATGGGGGGTCAGAATGATACAAACAAAAATAGAAATATCAGTGGATCTGTATTGCATATACATTATTTGGATAAAAGTAATGAGGGGCTGTTTTGCAGTGAAGGGAAATCTTAATGCTTCAGTATTAGTACATAGTAGTACATTTTGGACAATGCTATGCTTCCAACTTTGTGGCAACCTTTTTCTATTCCAGAACTTGACTGGCCCGCATAGAGTCCTGACCTCAACCCCACCGAACAGCTTTGGGAAGAACTGGAACAGAGATTGCAAGTCTGGCCTTTTGGGCCAAGATCAGTGTCTGACCTCACAAATGCTCTACTGCATAAATGGGCAAAAATTCCCACAGAAACAAAATCTTGTGGAAAGCCTTTGCAGAAGAGTGGAAGCTGTTACAGCTGCAAAGCTGTCTGTGTATTTAGAATGTAATGTCATTAAAGTCCCTGTTGGTGTAATGGGCAGGTGCCCCAGTACTTTTGTCTATACAGTGTATAAACAATGCACTAATAGCATTTGAGCATTGGCTGCACTCAACCAGACATAGAGGATAACAGTTTAGATTATGTGATCATATAAATAAAGCTTGCAATCTTTATGTATTTTTTTCTTACTTGTTGCTTGTGAATGATGCATGCCCATCCATACATGATAAATAAGATATTACAAGTTTGCTTTGTCTTCATCTACATTTTTATATGCCACACAGTCCCCACTGAAAAATTCCTTTTACGCTCTTAAATTATGAGCATATACATTTACCAGCTGTCCAATTAACCTCAAGCCTTTTTTCCCTACACACTCATTTCCCACTTGCCATCATGGACACTATGGATACCATTTATATTCATCAAACATGCTTACACTTTTTTATTGAGGCTTGTAGGTGGCACCCTTATCGCCGGAAATTTACATTAAAAGTGGAATATGTGGAAATAAAAGCCCACATTTGACTATCAATATTTGCAATGTATTTGGACCCAAAGGTATTCATGCTGAATACGCCAAGAGAGAAAGAATAAAACATTATTATACATTAAACATTATTATATGTATATATATTTTTTCAGTAATTATATATATATAATATTCTCATTCCAGGAGTTCCTTCATTAAAAGCTATACTCTTTAGAAAAGACATAAAATAATCAAACGTGATCATAGTGCGTTCCACTATTTCACCCCCTCTTTAATCATTCTGATACATAGGCGCTTAATGTCCTCAGCTCTCACCCTTTGATCCCAGTGATGAGGAACACCAGGTTGCCATTGATTTTAGTGCAGTTGATAAACTTGTCGATGTTGCTGGAGTCCACTGTCTGAGCTGCCTGTAGGCTGGCCGTACCAATGCCATCACATGCTGGAACACACAGTGAAACAGCAAAAAGCATTAGTTTGATCAAATGTACTCATAAATGTCTTTACAACACACCCTTGTTAAAACAACAGAGGTATATACTGTGCAGTACTTTAAACTATCAGCCTGTAAGTACAATAATGTTTTTGTATTAATGTGACCATAGATGACAGTCATGTCATTGGCAATTTAGTTTTATTTTAGTTTGGCAATTTTAGTATTTCTCAAAAATAGAGGTAAATTTCCTGTGAAGCCTGGTCTACAGATTTTGCACTCAGTCTGCTACTGCCAAAACCTTAAGAATTCTTAACAAAATTGTAGCTTTGTTTTAGCTCTTCTGTGCTTGGCATAAGGCAAAGCCAGTGACCATCCTGTTTGCTTATTTTAGTTGTAAACATGGCTCAGAATAAACATGGTAATGATTTATTGTTGTTCAAATGCCATACATAACATCCTCTTGGCATGCCCATTATTAACAGTGACACATTACCGTTAAATATCTACCTGAACAACATTGTGAATTTGATTAATTACAACTAAAAGTTAGTGCATTTTAAAACATCTGTTTGTGGTTTACCTTTGGGGCAGATGTCAGTACAAGGAATGCACATCTTAATGCGGTTCTCCTCCACCTCCATCTTGTTACTGGGGCACGCTCTTACACAGGAACTATGGTCCACCACAAAGTTATCTGAAAGAACAATTCACTGTAAATGTCAAGTACAAATGGCTGCTGTTAGTCATACAGGAACATATAGCACAACAAATGACACATCTGGTGTAGGCAATCACATAAAAAAATGTTGAAAGTCACTTTCATTCACTTTGTTCCCTGGACTACACAATAATGGCATTAAAGGATAAAACCTACTTGTTTGGAGCTTGTAGAATGTCAGTTTCCTTGTATTATATAATATTAAATGAAACTTTTACTTAATTATAAGCTTAGTATTAAACATGCTCTCTTATTTGAACCTTTTCATTTTATCATTTTAAACTCTCGACTCATTTAACAACCCACTCGATAGGAAGCAGTGGTTAAAAAATCAGTTCACTCTATCATGACAACACAATTACAGAGATATATAAACTTAATTAAGACCCAATAAAAACAAAACACTGACCTAATAATAATGATGATTATTATTATTATATCATTATTAGTATTTGTAGGCCAAATACAAACCACAACAAAACAGACAAAAAAAGAAAAGACAAGCTTCAAATATGCACACAACCATGACTTTTGACATGACAGTTCCATAACAGTTCCATAACACTTTATAGTGTATCTTATGTGTGTGAAAGTAGTGAAAGTAACACTGCCTTCAAGCAAAAGTCCCACTTCCATCCCTGCTGGTTGGCCTTTTCAGGGAGGTTGGAAACAGCATGGGGCATCCACAATTAGCTGTTAGTGGTTAACTGGGAAGTCAAAGGAGATATGATGGTGATGCAGACCAAACCCTTGCATTACTCTAACCCCAGAGCAGAGGCTATTTCAAGGTAGACAGGTCATCAAGATGAAATTGTGTTGGGAGTGAGACCTTGGCCAAAAATACAACCGTGAGATGTGTAAAAGAATGCATGGAGATTTGGCATAGCATCTGATTTTATGGTATTTCTGTAAGTGGAAATGCTGCAAAATACAGATTAGTATGAGTATTGATTCTAGCTTATCTAGTTATTCTGCAGAGACCCCTAGCCTAATGCAAGATACATTTTGAACTCAATCGACTAAAGCCTCAGATTAAAAATTCACAGCAAAATGAAATCATTTTAGAATGCTTCAGCAAAAGGTTGCCATAATGTGAACTGACCTGCCCCAGCTTAACTTAAGACCGCTGATGTTAAGGCGTTACTGTTTCAGCATCTCATCAGCATGACTCGAAATTTGCTGCTCAAGTCAGCCAGACAAACTGCCAGCTGGTAGGAATGGTGGAGTTTGAATGGAAGAATGGCAGGATCACTTCATGTATGAGGAAAATCAATGTATGCATGACACGACTTTAAAATTTAAATTAACTGCTAAACCGACAACTTCACCGCTAACCTTTTCCTCTTCTCTCTGCTCATGCACTGTAACTCTGTGCTGCTTGCTCACGCCATGCTCAACCCCAAGCCCGGTATGAGCATACCTTTTATGTTTTTGCTGTTTCATCAAGGGTAGAAATAAAACTGTAGCAAGTACCTCATTATTATGCTCATTCATATTTTAAGATGTTACAAGTTATATCCAAATACAAAAAAAAAAAAAAAAAAAAAAGGAAGCCAGATAAAAAGGAAGTACAGAGATTCGTTGCTATGGAAACTATTCACCGTCTTGTCTAGTTGCAATGGTGAAATCTGGCAGATTTTTTTAGAACGTTGAGGACCAGCACATTGGGAGAAGTACTTGCAAGTTTCAACTCACCTTGTCACTCAACTTCAGTCTAAACAGGGCTTTAAAGGACCAGCCCGTACTGTAAAATCTGATCATTCCACACCAAGTGGAATGATCAGATTTGATCAAGTGGACCCTTCAGTGATCGGGGCCTTGACTTAATAATGTACTCATAACATCATCAACACCAAAATGGGTCTGTGATTCTTGTTGCTTATACTTACCAGCCTGATTCTTTTTAAATCCAATGTATAGGTGCAGTTTAGCTCATGATGAATTACCAAACTACCAAATCAGCACATAAGAGATTAAAACCTGTGTTTACTCAATTGTCACATGAAGCAAAGGCCCAAAGTCCTTAATCTTGTGGTCATTGTCATCAAGAACAGAGCTGTGAGTGTTGTTGAGCTTTCCATTCCATTCCCTTGCGTCCACTCAAATACCTTTAGATCCGTGGTTTTGTCGTTCTTCATAGAAGAGGAGTTTGAAGAAAGAGCTTATTGTCTATACCATGTTTTCTTAGTATCTAAAGTGTGGAATCGGACACTGTATATAGAGACTGAGAATGCTTTCCTCCCTTCGCAAAATAAATAAATAAAAACAAAAAAATTCCTTTGCTCTCCCTTCTGCCCATTGATCTCAAGACCTTGGCTTTTGGGTCCAGTGAACACCTATTGGCTCAGAAATTCTGAATACTCACGTGCAATACAGAGTGACAGTAATGAGGGAGAAATGCTGAATTCAATAGGCAGAAACACACACTTGTACACTTGTGACTGTATTATCAACACAATGCAATGCCTAGCCCTTATCCTTAATCATTATACTGCTTGAACAATGCACTTATCCTTAACATAGCCCAAATCTACATACTCTACTCTATAAAAAGTTATCTCTATAAGTTTAAGACTGCATGTTTGTGTGTGTCAGTGTGTCCAGGTGGTAAGACTTACGTGGACACTTCTTGACACAGAAGGCTCCATAGGTGTACTTGGCCCTGGGGTTGTGTTCCAGTTGGAAGGAGGTGGGATTGTAGACAAATGGTTGGGGGCACTGGGTCACACATGCCCCACTGTCATTGAAGTTAGTGCAAGCCTGCAAACACATACATACACACACACACAGCAAGAGCACACAATGGCAGAAGAAAAAATTAGATTTTTTTAGTTTACTTAAAGGATTATTTTACCTAAATGAAAAAGGTACTGTAGCATGCATACAGTACAGGGGGTTTGGAGACATTTAGATGGATGTGTGTAGACTAAGAATAATTTGCATCTGCCCAAAGGAATCGCCACTGGGACTGAGACAAATTATGATTTGTCGTTTCGAGCAGGAACAATATGGACCAAAAATGGTGGGTCAGACTAAGACCTTGTATCGCTGAACCAAAGTGCTTCTGGAAACACACAGAATAAAACATACGTAACCATTTGTGATGGCATGCAGATTTGAATCTACTGTGAAAATGATGAATAACTGACATATTTGTTTATTTTGTTTAATTGTGTTTATTTTTTGTTATTGACAATATCTCAACATTTGAACATAGCATTTTTTGCAATAAAAATTATGCCTAATAAGCCATAAGAGCAACATCATCTAAAATATGGTCATATGTCTTAAGACAGTTAATATATTTGATACAGTCGAGACTTTGCTCTCTCATTTGGAGGGTAGTTCCAAATTACTTCCTGATTGATCCATTCCATAGTATGATAAAAGATGTGTGAGAAGAAGTGTGAGGAATCACTAAAAATAATGAGCAGGAGCTTGCCTGTCCAAAGTCTGGCAGAGGAGCTCCATAAGAGATGGGCTCTGAATTACAAACACAGAAACATGTTTAACATGCAAAAGGATGAAAATAAAACTGATAACACACATGGCAAAGAGTCAGGATGGAGGAGGAGCAGGAGAAGTCTGTATTTAACAACGACATGCATGTTAGGGAAGAAATGTGAATTAAATGTCATTTAATGATATTTACAATGCAAGACATGGCATTTTAATACATACACACACACACACACAAAATGAGTCTGTGAGGGAGAAATCCTTCTGTAGAAGTACTCCAAATCAAAGGAAGTCAAGAATCGTGTGAGCTAGGATTTGTAAAAAAAGCAGGAAGTGTAATGTAGCCTACAATCTGAAAAGTTTTCTGGGTATTACCATGTCAGCAACTGGTTTAAACCTTAAAGACTGCTATAAAGTAAATGTCTGTGTGTGTGTGTGTGTGTGTGTGTGTGTGTGTGTGTTCACTTACAAAGCAGTCTGTGTCCTTTGGTCCATAGCAGCCACCTGCACACTCACGATGGCAGCAGTCACTAACATAGGGACCAAAGCAACGGCCATCGCACTGCTCAGCACACACTGTCTTAGTTACTGTGGAGTGACAGATGCAGGAAAGAGACAAAGAAAGAGAGAATACATATATCAAATAACAAGTATACTATTGTACCCCCCAAAATCAGAAAGTATCACCATGAAACTATAGCAAGAATTCTGAATCCTTAGAAAATAAAGCTCCTGTTAATCTAAAATGTTTTTCATTTTAGTCTTCTTCTTTTTGTTCCACTACTACTTGTGGATTCCACCAAATACGTGATAGACTGTCACAGCCACAAGTCTGATTGTCCAACATCTGCGCTACAAATGCCTGGTAAAATGTATGTGTGTGTATGTGCATGTGTGTGTGTGTGTGTGCGAGAGCATATGCATCTATGTGTGGTGAGCTCAGCTGAAGCTAAAGCATCTCTGAAACATACTAGCTGTCTTTAGTCATGTTTTTGTCTCCTTGAGGATTCCTAACTGGGTATGACAGAGGCACAGTGATTCCTATCTGAGTCTGAGCATACTGCCACCCCTTCATTGTGAACGTCTGTCCACCCTTCCCTCGCATGCCTGTCGTAGTCATTCAGGCTGCCGTATGCCTCTGTGCCTTGCTTCTTGACAGCCGTATGTAAATGCACACAGGACTTTGACATTTCACAGATAAAGATAGCTGGCAAAAGAAGAGTCAACAGCAGGATTTACATGAGAGAGACAAAAAAAACCTTACAAATTTACTTCTACTGAGGATGAATGAAACACAAGAAAAGGTTGGACGCAGTTTCTGCTGCGATGTGTAAAAGAATGTTTCAAAGAACTTGAGGGGAATCAGTGGTTGTACAACTTAGTCATTGCAGAGTACAGTGACTTGATGGGTTCTGCATTATGGCCATCTCCATATTAGGTTTTTGGAGTGATAAGTGACCATATTTGAATGAGATGGTGGACACACACTGCTACGATGTGATCCTGATTGGATCTGACTGATAATGACACACCATGGTAGTGACTTGTCATTCACAGGATGACCATGCCCCAAAGCATACCCTGCTTTATCGTCTACTCTACTCAAATAAACAGGATCAAAATTGACTAAATAAACGTCATGTTGTACTGAAGAAGACTAGCGACTCCGATCATAAACTCATTCGCAAAATGTTTACTCAGGTAATAAATTAAGTGAATAAGTAGGGCAATTTTCCCATAAGCTTACGTACAATAAGACTTCTTTTTGAAACCAGTGAAGATGCTCCCTGGCCGTTAGAAACTAACTTCAATATTTTGACCCAGTAGCTCCTTCTACTATTGTACAGTTTATGGTCCACACCAGTGCTGGACCTCACTCATTTTAAGAAATGCTTTGTTGCTATTTATTTGTTACTTCGCACTGTCACTACATCCCAAATATCCCATCCTTTCAGACAAATCAGGATCTCTTTCCTAAGAAAGCCAACATACAGTGATATCTTATTCTCTTGCTCGCCTAAATGTGTAAAATCAGGTTGTAAGAAAAAATTCCGATCTCAATATGGTAACTTTACAGCATTTCTAATGAGAGCCGATTCATGAGGAAACCAAGCAATGATGAAGGAAAACAAACAGAAAATAGTTAGTGGATCATTCAGCTTCTTTCTGTTTCTCAGATTTGTGAATAAAGAAGTGCATTAGTTGCCGCTATCATTACTTAGATTTAAATAGAGAGCTACCACAGTAATCATTTCTGAAAAGTACACAGCAAATGTGCCAGCGTTAATTTTCCAGTGTTCTTTATATTTAACAACGTCTAGAGTTATTATAACACGTAACTCTGCAAAACTAACACCCACAGAGTTAGTGTTGTTGTAAATTTTGGTCGTTTCTCGCGGAGTAACGCTGTTGAGTGTTCAACTTGACCACGCCTTTCAGTTCCTGTGAAGAAGCGCCTTAAAGTGTGCGGTCGCCATTTTTCCATGTCGCATGGGTAAGTTTTACTCGGTCAAATTTTCTAGTTTTAGGTTGATATTAACATAAATGTTGGCAGAAAGTGTTAAGTGACTTGCATTTGCTGCAGGTGTTTTGCAATTAAGTCTACTGAATAAATTCATTTCGGAAAGTATTTTTGTAGAAGTGACCGGTTGCTAGCAAGAACTTAAGTATCTAGCTAATTTAATGCTTTACTGCTAAATAAAAACCGCGACTCGTTTTAAAGACGTTCTTTTATTCTTTTCAATTGCAACTGTTATAACCCATATAACAACTGCAGGGTGAACTGGCCTGCAACAGGGAGCATACGAGCGGTAACAGCAGATGAGAGAGGGAGAGAAAGGTAAGTTGTTTTCTATGACTGCTTTTTAATGGCTGACTGTCACTTTATGAGCCGTTAGCGACATAACTATTCACAAAATATTTGTTGACGCGTAGCTTTACTCTAACAGCAGCAATTAGCAGCAGTAATTAGCTCTCCATTGACCCTGCATAGCGACGTAAGCTAACCGCGGTGCATCCCGCCTGTGAGGACGGTCGGCTTCGTTTACTCTTCGAACCTCCGGTAGCATAAGTTGGTTTTGCATTTTCCTCATTAAATACTCTAAAAATGCTGGTGTGTAAACCGTGTTATGTGGCGTATTTTAGTGCAGCATATTTTCACGTAGCTACTCGGATGACGTTTCAAATATGGATCGCAGCTAATGTTTACAGATAAAATTACTACAGTGCAAAGGGCTACGGTTGTGAAAACTGCACAGACCGGACTCTGCTTTCTTCACAGTCACCGCATACGTTGAGAACTGTGTGCGTCCCTCGCGTTAATTCTTATAATACACGATTTACACACAGTTTATGCTTCAAAATTGCAAGGCTACCAATGCTGTCTGCTGCATTATATGCTTATAAGTGTATAATATAAAGCCATAAAATGCCGCACATTTAACGTGGCAACTGGTCTGACATGGTGGAAGTAAGCAAAATCTGATTTTATTTTTTATTCACCTCTGATAGGTAGTGGTGCTGAGCAGTAGCAAGTTTTGTCACATTACTGTTATTTTCTGCTCCCGTATTTAGCAGGAAAATAACATCAATAACAATGAATATGCTTATAACTTCATTATTTACTTTGTTTAGTGGTATATAATTTTTATTCTTGTCATTGAAGGCTGTGATATGCTGGTTCCTGTAGAGTATAAGGGAGTGAGTAAATGGGTCAGGGTGCCAAAGACAGAAGATGTCTACAGTTACCAAGAATTTGTAGAAGGAGGTAATGTGACAGCAGTGGTAAAAAATAATTAAGCATTTTAGCATGGTTGTAATTTGTGGTTTCTATTCTAAGTATAATTTGATACTAATACAGGTATTTATATATTAAGTTATTGGTATTTGTAAGAACAATATAACTTGGTTTTTTTTGTATGCTTACTAACATTTGAGCATACAAGAAGGATATCTGTGTGTATTTTGACTTGATTTCATGTCATAACCTTTCATGATGTAATGTATATTTTCTTTGTTAGTGCTGGTGAAATTCAATTTGCCAGATTTTACATCTTTGATGCTGAAGGATTCTGCAGGAGTGGAAGTGGATGAGGACATATTTGATGAACTTTTGAAGTCATCGGGGGTGTCTTTTAAAGCCTTCACTGAAGGATGTCATGGTAAGAAATTAATTGGATGATGTAATTATGTATTGACCCTTAGTTCTTTAAACTTATTTTTACAACACATGGCTGTTTTTGTGTTCTTAGATGACAGTGTTGAGGATTCTTCTTCAGAGGCCTCATTCTCAGAGTGGTCCCCATCACGTGCATCTGGGGCGTCATCATCATCGGGTTCAGATGTAACAATAATATTGGAATCCACCAAAGCACGCAAAAGACAGCTGATTGAAGGGCCCCCTGACAGCATTATAGCAAAAGATGTAAGCTGTATTTTTCTGTTCTTGTGTTAACTAAGCCAGTCTGTTTTATACAACTATTATTTAATGAACAGAGCAAATATTTACTGTTATGTATCTCTGAATGTGCCTTATATGGAAATCATGCAATTGTTATTTCAGACTGTTATGGTAGCCCTGCATTCAAAGCCAGGTGGTAATCAAATATTCAAAGAATATGAGAAAACAAACCGTCTTTCTGATGGTACAAGAAGAAAGATGGTGAACATACTCGTGGCTGACATGGTAGAGACTCATGGGTAAGTGAATATGCACTTGCAAATATTGCAACATTTTTAATTTTATATGTTTACAGTTCAGTACAATTCTAATATTCAGTTTAAATGGTTTGACTAAAACCACTAAAACAGTTTTAGTCAACATACATAAGTAATTGATGTAAATGTTGTTTTGGGCTAAAATATCTTCTCAGTGATGCATCTGTCTTTTATTAGGAGGATCCCCCCAGTAAATGTCCGCGTAACATATGCACTTGGCATTACAACGTTGTTCCCCAACTTGAAGGACCCAGATTCAAAGAATGGTTATGTAAGTATTCACCTATGCTCTTATTTCTTTCTTAACATGGTATTTCTCTCCACAGTATTAATTATGTAATGTCTGTTTGTTAGAGGACTTGTAGTATTATACAGTACTTGTGTATTTGTATTAAAATGCATTAAAACATGTAGTTTTCCAGACACGCACAAAAGTTCTCTGTGTAATGTAAAAATGTACTGTAAACTCTCATATTTTATTGTGACAGAATTTTCAAATTACTACATTTTTTACTGTAGCATACCCCAATGGTCGATAATCTTTTTATTTTGTGCTATAAGATACAGTTGAGCTGACAGTGTTGAATTGATCATATGTCTGATCTGTACAGGATTAACCTTTTTTTAATTGACAGGAACATTTTTATGACCACCAGAGTGGGTCTGGCTACCTAGCATGGAGGTTGAAAACCGTCCAGCGCAACTCTACTGGAGAGATAAAGAAATCCAAGTCATGTTTTCAACAAGGTCCCAAGACTTCTCGCAACATGTGTTCAGTTGTGAAGCAGTTGTCTGGTGATGAATGCAAGGAGGCTATGTCAGTGATGAGGCACTCAGCTGACAAAAAGCTTGTTAAAGAAAAAATGATGGCAACATTTCAGCACAGACAAAAGGTGGTTCAAGATCCAGCTACAACCTCCACTGTCCTGGACCATTTCCCAAGATTTCTAGATACCCCTGGCTTGGTATGATAAAGAATGGTTGTTTTTATCAGTTTAGGCTGTAATATATTTCTTCCAATGCTGATTTTGTTTTTTTTGTTTTTTTTAGATTGATCAAGATTTCACAATGCTCTTTGGTGAAGAAGTGTCGGGTAAATTCCTGGCAAGATGGCCAACATTCTTCAAACCGAGGATCATCTCAGATTGCAAAAATCTTCCTGAAAGTGCTCATGTCAGTGAGCTCCTTTTGTCTGCACAACAAGAGTCTGAAGATTGTGGTAAGTGTAAAACAGATGTCTTACGGGAGCAATTACAACTGTACTCCCTGTAACTATTTTGTCATAACTACAACATCAACATCAACTCTGGTGGTCTAACAAAAGTAATCACTCTTTTGCCAATTGTCTAGTCTGGGACTCTGAGGTGGCTGCCATCCTTTTGCTTCTTCATCTGTTACCTCCAACATCCAAGGGTAGGAAAGCTTCAAAGATTAGCACATCTGATGCTGCTGACCGGCTGGTGAAGTTCATTAAGGTATGTTACCAGTCAAGTTATTTGTTGTTTTTGTTTTTTTTCAAGGGCCTGTGTTGATGTTTCAATGTGCATTTAAGGTGGGAAATCAGGTATTTTCTCTTAATTCTTGGGTGCTTACTCTACAGCGAATTCCAAATTTCTTTTTGATTGATTTGGTATCTTTATTGCTCAGGTGGGGCGAAGCATGGATGCCTTCCTCAAAGAAACTGGGCCTGTTCAACCACTTCTTCTGTGTGTCGGAGAAAGAAAGAACAGCATTCAAAATTTCTACATTGTCCTGGACCAAAAAGTCATTCCCTGTTCAACGCAGACCGGAGTTGCTGCCTTTGATGAGCTGTTCAAGGCCCATTTTGCTTTTGCTGTGTCCTATGACGAGGCATTGAACAACTTCTACACATTCATCCAGACCACTGTGTACGGCATCGATGTTGGTGTTATGAAGGAGAGTCCTCGAGTCAAAGAAATCAGAGCAAGACTTCTTCATACTGCAGTTTGAAGAACACATCTTTGCCTGGAAATATGTTCATGTGTTACATTTGCAAGGTACACCACACAAGTTGTTCATTGTTATTTAGACATTTGAAGTTTCAGCATGGTCTGTACCCAGGAAAGTCTTTGCGTTTGAATTGTGGAGAGCCTGGATGTTCCTTTGTGTTTTTGACATATTCTGGTTACAAGCGGCATTTATCTCGAGCACATGGAAATGGTGTTGATTCAGATGTTGTCAACAGTTTTGAGCCTGTTGCTAATGTTGGAGCCTCAGTATCCCAGCCAGTAAATGCTGATACTTCTGTGACTGTCACAACTCACATTCCAATTGAAAAAAGGCAAATACAAGACATGTGCAGCTCTATTGTTGCTCAAGTACAAGCCTCAGGAGTTCCAGAGAGTACTGTCCAATCTTTAGTTGGCTCAATGGAGGAACTGGTCAATGACATCCATGCACATGCAAAAGAAGCTGTTGTTGAATGTTTGTCATCTGATGCATCCAGAGAAACATTAGAAAAAGTCCAAGATTGTTTTGATCAACTTCAAAATCCATTCTCATGTCTTAACACAGAGTGTAAAAGGTTGAGACATTTTGAGAAAAAATGGAAAATAGTTGAGCCTGTAGAGCATATTCTTGGTGTCCGCTTTGACATACGTAGAGACAAAACGACAGGCACATACAGGCAAATTCCTGTCAATGACAAGTTCATGTATGTACCCATTATGGGGTCTCTTTCATCCATGTTTAGGAACAGTGAACTGTGCAACAGTTTTAAAAAGGCAAAACCACACCAGGATGGGGTCTACAGGGATGTTAATGATGGTTCTTACTTCAGCAATCACATTTTATTTTCACAGCAAGAATATGCTCTTCAGATCCAGCTCTACTATGATGATTTTGAAACTGCCAACCCCTTAGGCTCAAAAAGAGGTGTACACAAACTTGGTTGTATTTATTTTGTTTTGAGAAATTTGCCACCAAAGCTGAATTCTGTGTTGATGAACATTCATCTTGTTGCCCTCTTTCACTCAGATGACCTAAAAAAATATGGATTTGATCCTATTCTGAAGCCACTTGTTGATGATCTAAAGATGTTAGAGACAGAAGGGATGCAGCTGCCGTTTTCAGCTTCAACTGTGAAAGGCTCAATTTTTCAGGTTACTGGTGACAACTTAGCTTTACATGGCCTCTTTGGGTTTGTTGAATCATTTAATGCTAATTATTCTTGTCGCTTTTGTTTAACTGATAGAATAGAGTTGCAGTCAGTTTTTAGTGAGGATCATCCAGGTTTAACTCTACGTTCAAAAGACCTCCATTCACAACATTGCAGTGCCATTCAACAAAATCCTTCTCTGACCTCAGTATTTGGTGTCAAAAGAACCTGTTTGCTCAATTCTCTTCAGCTGTATCATACTTCAGACAATTTTGCTGTTGATATTATGCATGATCTGTTGGAAGGAGTGGTGCAGTACGAGTTAAAGCTTGTGTTTCAGTATTTGATTAAGAACTCCATATCCTTGAATTCATTGTTGGAGAGAATAATGAGTTTTAATTATGGGTTCACCCAGAGAAAAAACAGACCAGGTCTGTTAAAATTAGATGACAATAGCAAGGATCTTGGGCTTAATGCTATTCAATCTTGGTGCCTTTTACGAAACACCCCATTAATGTTTGGAGATTTAGTTAGCAGGGATGGTAGCTGCTGGAACTTGCTACTTCTCTTAATACAAATTGTAAACATTGTCTTTGCACCTATTGTTACCCATGGTATGACTTGCTATTTGAAGCATCTGATTTTGGATCATCACACACTTTTTAAATCTGTCTTTCCAGAGCGAAATTTGATTCCAAAGCATCACCTAATGATCCATTACCCAAGTTGTATTCGGAAAATTGGGCCACTTATTCACATGTGGTGCATGAGGTTTGAAGGAAAACACAATTTTTTCAAAAAGTGTGTGAAGAACTTCAAAAACATCACAAAAACTCTTGTTAAGAAACACCAGAATCAGTTGGCTTTTCATTTTGAAAACTTCTACTTCAAAAGATTACAGTTTGGCTCTATTAGTGAAGTCTTGGCTAGCAGTTTAGAGGGCAGTGAGGCACTGAATGAAAGGTTTGGTGTGTCTTGTTTTGTTTCTACAACTTCCTGGGTCAAAAGCTATGGTACAGAGTACCAAGTTGGGATGTACGTATGCACTGGTGTTGACAATGAGATGCCTTTGTTCAACAGGATCATCAGTATAATTGTTAGAGATGACAATGTTTATCTTCTAACTTGCAAAGTCTCTACATTGTATTTTGATGACCACCTAAATGCATTTACTATCGGGGAAAGAACAGATGGTTTCACCCTTGTTTGTATAGATGATCTTGTGTATTACAGATCTTATGATCAGCAGTTTGCATATGACTCTGAACAAATCTATATTGTGCCATACAGTGTTTTTATTCCATGCTAAAATGTTCAGATTTTGTTGGTGTACCTGTATTTTTTAATAAAAAAAATATTTTTGTACAACTTACATTGTTTATAGGTTTGTGAAGTAGATGGTGGGTATAGTGGTAAGAGGGGGATTAGTTGTCCTCAACATTCTACACTATCAGAGTTAATTGCATTACACCAGTTAAGTGTAATATTTTGCACTGGAGTATAATTGGGAGTGTTGTTCTTGTAACACTGACACTAGTGTATAGTTATATCAACACTATTGGGTGTTAGCCAGTGTTAATTTTTAACACCTATCAGAGTTAATATTACTCTAGAAGGGTGTTAAAAAATGTACACTTTTGAAAGTGTTGATTTAACACTAGAAAGTGTGGACACATATAGACACTTTTGTAGTGTTAAAATTAACACTCTCAGAGTTAATTTGACACTGGCGATTTTGCTGTGTAACAATGTCAGTGGACAACATTACAAAGCCACTGCTGGTGTGTGAATCTGTACTGTATTGAGTTTATGTGTCAGTGCACATCATGTTATCATGTCTGCTTTGTTTCCCTTTGGGCACTGCAGTGACGTGATACTGTCACTGTGATGGATACAAGCCACAGACAACCCGACAAACACACACACACACGCGTTTCATTCCACGCCTAACATACCGTCAGTGGCATTCCATTAACAGTGCCTGGGCTAAAATGAAACAGCCTACTCAAAAGATACTTTTTCAAACAAATGACCTTGCCAAGAGAGTGATGCAATGCTGTTGATCAATTTGGCTTTAAACTTCCTCTTTAAGAAAAAAATAAAATAAAAACAGGCCGGTAACGACAAATACAAAGGAATCCATCTCATAAAATATGCCTGGAAGCTTCAGTCTGAACATGCTGTGGACAGCGGCATCAGTCATGGGAAGCACTGGCTCTCAGTTCCCATTTACGTGAGATAAAATCTGTTTTTTCAAATCTGGTTTCCAAAAGAACTTCATGAATAAAGATGGGATTTTTTTCTGTGCTGGGGAAAGACTTTCTATACCCACTGAAACCATGCAAACATCACTAAGGTTTAGATGGTGATCACCAAACCAGAGTTTGTCTGTTCATTTCATAAGCCCTTGCTCTTTATTTGAGACATGAGACAGTTAAAAGTCCTTCATTTGTTGAGTTTTAGTATAAGATATGACAAAATGTTTACACCGTATCGACCAAATGTACTGATTAAAGTTACACTATTGAATTACTTGCCAGCAGTAAACAACAGTTAAAAGTCACCAATTTTACACATCTACATTGCCAGCTTGGTTTCATTTGCTTTTGTTTGCTTTTGCTTTTGCTTCATTTGTTTTAAACTAGAATCAAATACTTAATTTAAACTTATTGAACCAGTTTTGCAGCGCAATCCTTATATTTAATAAACATCCAAACATTAATTTGCATTTGAACACACTGCTGCAGAAGTGCTGTAAAATACAAATAGCTCAATAAACCTGCCTGCAAAACATAGTAACTAGCAGTACTTTTCGGTGTGATTCAGATACGTGTTGACTGTATCTGGGCTAAAGATTTTAGCTTTAAATTAAATGCGATTTACAACCCTAATTGCAGCTGTTATGTTTTACATTGCATCCTAACTTTTTTGGAATTGAGGTTATACACACATTTGGGAGAGTTAAAAGTAACACTTTCAGCAATTGTTTTAGGCAAAATCAAAGGAGCAGTTTGGATACTAGATATCTTGAGGTATGATATTGACCATGAGACAGTAGTTTAGGCTGCTAGTTTTGGTTTAATATCTTCTATTCAGCTAACTGCTTCCTGGATGAAATTAAAAGCAATAAATATGGCTATGCTAATATAAAATTAACATAATAACAGCTGTGAAAAACAAGTTTATGTTGCTCAGCAGGCCCAGTCAGAAAACCTGTTGGAACAATTAGCAGCAGAAGCATTGGCTTTCAGCCCGTAAATTAATTTGATTGTGATATGCAAATAAGTGCCACTGCACCCTTTTAGTCACTCTGGATTGAGGTCTGAGGAGAAAGTCACATTAACTATTTAGACTCTTTTCAGTGTTGAGCTTATGTTCAGTATTCTGACCCTCGGAAAGTGGGAGAAAAAGCCAAAGTACTGTATCTCTGAACTCTCTCTTTAACCAAATCATGCACATTCTGATTTTGAACTCATGTAATGACTAATGCAGTAATTTCTTTCACTTCCATTCACTTAAAAGGTTTGGAGCCCCCTTGGGTGGCGTGCCTCCTGCCTCTGATAATTTCTATGTTCATATTTGGATAGGCAATACGATGAACTGCACATGTGCAACTAATGAGTTTAATGATGGCTGTTCCAGTAGGTGTGCCAGTGACACAGCTTGTACAATCAGCTCTGGCTCTGGCTGTGGCAAACAGAATGCCACAGTTAGTGTTATTATGTCCCCCCTGTGTACAGGACTGCTATGACAAAGGTTGCTTATATAATCCAAAACAGCCCTGAGGATGAACTTTAGATTTTTTTTCATTTACCCCTTGGAAGTTCTCTGCATCTACTTCTAAGGACACGCTCCTCTGCAGTTGTATAGCTGTGCAATGCAATGCCAGTGTAGAGTTGTAATTTATTTCTTGAGTGTTTTCACTTCCCCCCGAGGTGCTGACACCAAAAGTTCCTGTTTATTGTTGATCTTGAGATGTTTCAATAATTATTAATGAAAATGTCACAAAAAGAACCTTTGAAGTCATTTTTCCTTTGACATTTTTGCACTTAATCATTCCATGTGTTTCAGCACAATAAAATTAAAGACTGTGAGGAAGAAAAGGTGGAGGAGGGATGAATCATGACAAGCACGTATGGATGAAGATGGCGAGATAGCGCTATAACGGCTAAAAGGATGCAGGCAGACAGGACCAAGGCTTATCAGGGGCTGGTCCATGATGTGTTGTTAACAGGTCCTGGTCAAACAGTTCATCCCTCATTATCTTAATGAGATCGCGACTGCAGAACAAATACGAAGAGACATGCCAGGGTTGGAAGGCACAGATGAAGTGGTCTGTGCACAGAGTGATGGAAAGACAGGGGGAAATTGATGGCAAGGGTAGTGCAATCAAACTGGAAACAAAGAAAGATATTTAATGGTAGCAGGAAAATTGCAAGTGCTTTTTTTTGTCTACGTGAATACGTATGTGTCATATTTATAGTTAGCAATGTAAAGTTTTCACGCATGGTAAATGCTGTGTATGTCCATTACAGAAAAGTCAAATACATTGTTAAATTAAAGATAAAGTCTTCCTGAGTGTGTGCGCGTTTGTAGGGACTGTGAAATCTTCTGTCAGCCACAG
The DNA here is from genome assembly GCF_020382885.2 of Scatophagus argus. Taxonomy (NCBI): domain Eukaryota; kingdom Metazoa; phylum Chordata; class Actinopteri; family Scatophagidae; genus Scatophagus; species Scatophagus argus. The sequence goes on along the minus strand of NC_058503.1, from coordinate 15,113,466 downwards.
ATGGAGGGACGATGAAAAATGGATGGCTAGACATCTGTAGAGACAGAGTGTCAGTATCTGAGACAGCAGATTGATAAATTGCAGGCAAAAGAATGATGACTAAACACTTTAGCTGGTTAAAGAAACGCAACATGTTTTTGGTCAGCTGTACTGTTGATCACTTCACTTATTTAAGGCTACATTACTGCCAGTGTGTCATGAGTCCTCCATATAGTCCGTGTTCTTGATGTCAGTATTATCTGAAGCATTATCTTTCACAACATGCAAGATGATAATAAGGTAAATGCCAACCATGAGACGGAGTCAGAACTGTGTAATAGTAGCAGTGTATGCGTGTGTGCCATTTATCCCTGACAGGAATTATTCCTTGATTTAATACTTTTGATGTATACGGTGCCGTGCATGGATAAAAAAAAAAAAGTAGTCCATGCTAGCCGAAAGCACATGACCACATGACAATTTTATATCAGTTAAGTTCAGCTGATAGTTACCCCATGGGGTGTATATTAATGGTTGTTGTTTTAGCTTAAAGCTCATGTGGAGAGTGTCCCTAAACAGCATCAGTAATTTGTTCAATTGCCTAAACTGACCTACGTTTGTACAGCCAGTAGGGGAAGCGTTCAGATCTTAAACAAGTACTAATACAATATTGTAGAAATTTGTACATAAATCTGTGACAATTAAAAGCCATGCATTCCAAATTGACTTAAATTGAGATACACAGGAATTTGCCATACGCAAGAATATTTACTATATTACCGATACTTGTCTGAATCTGCAAAGTAACTAGTATAAAAACCAAGGGCACAAGTAATGTTAAGTTGCTTGCGATGCAGAACTTCTCAGAGAAGTCTGGATAGTGTGTCTATGAACATGAGTCTTTCAATAACTCTTATCAAGTTGTTCTTTTCGTAATCATGGCCACTCTCTTAAAACCCTCAAAAATAGATTTTGTCTGAACCTAACCCATCCTTAAACATAGCTGTGTCAGATCAAAAAACAAAAAAAAAAACAACCAAAATAAAAAACACACCATTTTTCTAATGGTAATGTGTTTTGAAAGCCACTGATATTGGCCGACTTGAAAAGCAACCTTTTCTGTGGTTTAGTTTAGACAACCTGTGGGGACCTTGAGGCGAGAAAGTGAAATTATTATTTTTTTATTCCTTTTATTCCACAGTTTAAGCCACCTGGTGGTCTGTGGTCCATGGCCCGCAGCTCTTACCTCACTGATCTGGCTTTGGCTGGGTGTGTGTGTGTATGTGTAGGTGTGTGTTTCTGTGTCTGTCTGTTTACATGAATGTGTTGTAGACTGTCCTTCACCCAAACAGGCCAGAGAGAGAGAGTGAGAGAAAGAAAGGACAGAGAGCAAGATAAGTAGAACCCAAGAGAGAGACACTGACTGAGAATTTGAGTGCTTAGGAAAAATGACTGAAGAAGAGGGAATAACATGGAGCTCTCCCCTGCTGATGGACTCAGTAGTATATCATTCTCACACTCTCTCCCACCTGCCATTAGCTAGTATGAAGAGTGGGAGGTCTCAGCAGGAGGGTTTGTGGGGTGTATGTTGGGGGTCTGGTGATGTTGTCAGGTGTTGATGTGAGTGTGTGTGTGTGTGTGTGTGTGTGTGTGTGCGCTGGAGCTGATGGTCTCTCCAGAGCCATTATAGGCTTGTACAAAACTAGTCTATTTACAAGGCTAAAAGCTGCATAAAACCTTGAGAACTGCCACTTCTCATGCTATAAATTTTATATAAGTAAAGTAACATAAACAGGGACTATATAAATGAAACCAGCCAATATCGCATTACAAATCTGTCAGTCTGCAATAGTTGTTCACAAAATGCTATGAGTTTGGTCTTTTCCGAGCTCATTTATCCAAGAAAACACAAAGGCTGGTGGTTACATTTCAGTCGGAGACACAAGTCAAAATACAAATCATTTATAGCAAAGGATTATACAGTTAGACCTGTCTGAAAAGAATCTGCAGTTTCAGGGAACATTCAAAAAATCCAAGCAGTGACAAGAGGTCTGCTGAGAGAGCTAATCTTGTGCATTCATAGACCAAAGAAGCATCACATAAGGAAGAACTTGGTGCAGAGGAAGGAGTTGTGGCAGCAAACGGCGATGAGCCCGATCATCAGAGTAACTGAGACAAACGTAAGGTTATCGTGCCTGCGCTGCAGATCTGAATCTGATTGCATGTTAGCCACACGGCACTGAATGAGCCAATCATGCTGAGCCATATCACAAACATGGCAATCAACCAAAATAAGCACAACTTATGCTTCTTTCTGAATAAAACTCAATGAGATATGTTGATTTCATACTTGTAAATTGGAGGCATGTAGACTACATATCATGCTGGATTGTAAAATCATGAACATATGAAACCCTTTCTCACTTAGATCTTTCAGTTACAGTTAGAATTTTAATGAAAATCCCTATTAATGAAAACTACATACATGAATGACCTCCACATTCATAGCTGAACAGATAAATGTAATATTAGCATGTCAACTTTCTTGTGTCTTTACGTGGTTTAAGCTGGTCTTGATTTTTTCTTTTTAATTGAGGTTATTGTAGTTTAATTTGATTATCTGAAAAATGATCATCTGAATGTTAAACGATGGCCACTATTTGATCTTATCTCTGAGTGGGAGAGTGCAGCTTTAGATATGATAAAATTAACTTTATATCCAGGAAATGAGCTACATTTCTGGTCGGGATTGTCAGAACGGATCAAAGTAGTATCCGTTAAAACCCAACACATGCTTTTTTTGAGATCATATTAGTTTTTTGACACATTTAATTTTCAAAACCACATTAATTCTACACAGTGTAGCTGTTATATGACAGCAAGCCAGGTTTCTCACAATCATTTTATAAAATCATGTCTCTGATTTCACAAGTGTGAACTTTAACCTCTACGACAAAATCAATCTGTGTGTCTGATATGTGCATAGAACCACAAGCAAAAAGGTCTCTAAAACTTCATGTGATGTATCTTCAGCTAATAATCGTAACATACTTACAGTTTTGACACTGGTCCTTCTCTGGCCCCCAGCAACGACCATTACAGTAACGGTGGCACTTTGGACCTGCGCACAAGTTAACAAAGGAAAGGTTGATTTGATGACATTTGTGAAAGTTATTCAATTACAAAATTGATCAGTATCAGCTTTAAAAATCCATTTTAGTTCCATCAAACACTCCAATGAAGCCCCAACTGATCCAAATAGTGAGCAATTTGTGTGTGCCATTTTCTCTACAGCATAATAAAATGTAACTGAGGATTTGCATTTCAAGCTTGCATTTCAAGCTTTTTTTGAATGCTTCATCTTTATTAAGGTTAGAATCTGACATAATGTAAGGACTTGACTACTTCGCAGGAATGGTGTGTGTTAATTATATGATCCTATCATGGTGATAATAAAAATGATATGCCTATTAATTTATTAAACTTAATTGACTTTTTCTACCCTCATAACTACAGGTTCTTCAGCATTCATTTGAAAAAAAAAACAAAAAACATAACCACGTGTTTTCCATGTATTTTTATTAATGTACAAGATGATGAAACTTGCAACAACACAGCATCTCCCATGACTGGGACATGCAGCTCCAGGTATAAAATAAATAAATAACCTTGGCACAAGCGTTTTTTCTGTAAAATAAGACAACTCTTTATGTCACTCCTCTCAAAAATCAGCCCAGCACCAAAGTAGCAAAGCAGCAGAAAGCTCATCATACCCTTAGAGCTTTAGCCACTGCCTTTCTGGGTTTTTTGGAGGACTTAATTGACTGTCTAGTAATTGACTGCGGGGGAAGTGAGCCTGGATAAGTGCAGAAGTGCTGTCCTCTGTCCATCAGCCTCTCCAGATGAGAGCTATTAGCATCGAGACTGACTCTATTCCCCAACACGAGCCTCTCCATCCTCTGCCCTCCTCTTCTTCCTCATCTGTGCCCCTCTCCATCATACATTTCATCTCTTTCATCCTCAATCCACCCCTCGCTGATTCATCACTCCTACATGGTTCTCTTTCATTTAATGCATAACTTTGTCTCCCTTTGTCTTTTTCCAGACTGGCCCTCCGTAGTTCACTGCTTCCCCATCCTGCTTCCCTCAAACTAGCACTTCGACAATGCTTTCAGAAGAGAGGTCGGCAATCTTGAATTTATGAAAAGCAGCATGCAAACAGGATAACAATACAAATGTCAGCCAGACATAAGTGGGTGTCTAACGGTGCCAGCGCAGAACCTATGCTGCACTAAAGTATATTTCTGTTCTCCTCTGAGCCTTGTGCCCTGTGAAGTCAAGCCAAGGAGTTTTCATTTAGTGTCCAAGGTCTTCACTATCTCAACTCATAAATTTTCAGTGACCTAGAATAAACCTGTCCCACCCCTCTTCCTGCACCATAATCTTTTACAGCTTTCTTAAAATGGCCCCCGAAGGTTAAAATGTCAAGAATGCTCCCATACCACGACTGGTGGTGTGGGGCAAAAGACAACTGAATCAACGGGGCGTGGATTTTTAAAATGACTGTCCTGTTTTTGAAAAGAGACCAATAAGCACAATAATCCTGGCACAAACAAGTCACAAGTAATAACAATGTAAAGCGTCTGTCTCCCCGAAGATTGAAATGGAGATTACGGTCTCAATTCTGGATTACAGGTTTGGAGATCTCTGCTCTTTCAGCAGAGTAGAGGAGCTGCGCAGGAGTGAGGGTCGATCCAGGGTTAAAGGGGCTGCAGAAAAGAGGGTGATTGAGCAGAATATTAATGCTTGGAACTCTTAATCTGCATGTGAAGTCTTCAGCGAGTGCTGTGAGAAGAAATCCAAGGACATATGCATCTGTTTTTTTGTTTGTTTGTTTTCTTTTCTTTTTTAGCTCCATGATATTCTCTTTTTTTCTAATCTAATTTGTCATGTTATTTGTACCAAGGTGAGGCAGCTTAAAGAAAAACAGATTTAAATGTCAGCCAGATTAAGCATCAACTTAATAACAAAAGAGATGTGTGTAAGAGGTCAAGTCAGTGAATGAACAGAAAAGGGTCTGACGAGGTGATTTAATGCATCTTTATTTCACTGACAGTCAGCCCAACTATCATCCCCTCTACTCCCTGACAGATTAAGTATGTTTATTTCATCTTATTACATCCCTTCATAATTCTAAAAAATTATTAACATGTCCTCCAGCTGGCTACAGTGGGGCATTACTGTGACATGAGCGAGCAGTCATTGTGGGTAGTTGTGGTAAACAAAGTGACAGAATGAGGTTAAAGGGTGATTTTGCGATGGGAGCGTTTCGCTGCTCACACTCAGTCAACATATTGTGAATGGAACAGGTTAAGATGTGAGATCTCCTTTGGACCATTTTGCTTGTCACAACTTAGCAACCTTTGCTACTTTATGAAAGGCTTGCAAAATGTATTAATGGATTGGATGTGGACATGCCTTTTAAATTTTAAGTCTGCTCAGAGTTCTGTAAATTTGAAGACCAGGAACCTTCAGTTGATCATGCTTTCAATCAAGTTTGTTTGAGCAAACGGGTCTTCACATCTGTAGTACTGACCTGTCTTCATTAGCAGGTACGCTGCCAAAATGGTGCTTTTTAAAGTCAAGAAATATTACAAATGGCACATGGGAGATTTAGAAGTTTTACATGTACAGTAATAGATTCTAAACAAATCTCAAGCTTTTTCAAACTAAAAATGCCTTTTGGTACAACTAATGAAAACCTGGAAGTTGATGCCATTTTTTTGCCAAGATTTCAAAGGAAAGAAGAAACTGATTTCTCTGGTTCTGCTGCATCAATTCTAATACTTTTTAAACTGGCCGTTATAGAAGTGCAATTCTAAATCTAAATTTGGTACTCTTGCTGCGTCAGGTCAGACTGTAATTTCACTGTGCAGTTTCTTTGAATTTCCCTCGGGATCAATAAAGCATCCATCCATCCATCCATCCATCCACCCACCCACCCATCCATCCATCCATGAATGAGTATAAATGTGTAAGTGTGGAGCAACAGCAATGCTCTCAATAAAACTTTCCTGTGAATAAAAAGTCAAATCAAATCAAATGTTCTTTTCTGTTCTTGCGCTTGTATGGGTGACTTACATGTGACACTGCTATTGGTGGGCACTACCACAGGATGGATCCGTGGGTTTTTGACAATGTCCTGCCAATGGATTGTGTCTGCATGGCACAGAAACTTGTTCTGGTCAACATACACACCACCATTCAGGATCTCTGTGGGGAAGAGAGAGAGAGAGAACACAGTCATTACAGATACACATATGGCTTCTTGGTACTTAATTGTTTCTGCCTGGATGATGCACTTAATTCAGCACCTGATGTGCGCTTTAACTGCCAGCTTTTTTTTCTTCCTTTTTTTAAAAAAACATTTTTATCATTATGTGATGAATTGACATGGCCAGGAACTGCAAATTGAAGTCAAAATCAATAACATACTTAACTGTATAAGCACTTTATCCCTGTTTCTATATGAGGGCAAGAGCACAGTGGGGGTTTGAGCTGAGCAGCTGATCTTGAACACCTGATGACAGTTGTTGTTGTGAGGGCAGCCAAGAGAAAGCCATGTCATATAGCTGTTATTACCACCTCTGATCTTTTATTATTTGTTGTTTTTCTCATCCTTCTGTTCTCAGGCTGTGAGCAGACAGAATCTATTATGCCTCACTACAGTCACAACACAAAATCCATGTGGGATTTAAACCCAAGCAGGGGACAGCAATCCTAACAAGTTTGTAATTTTATATCTCATCAAGGTGGTGAGAGAAAAGTCTCATTTCTCATCATCGTAATATGCACTGAACCAATGATTGTCTACGGACTGCTTCCTTTTGCCACGCACCCATTGACAGACACACACACACAATCTGCTGAATAATTGGATACAGAGGATGGGTCCAGTTATTGTTCTGCAGGAGGTCAGAGAATGGTCTAATCTTGAGTTTTATGTGAGAAAAAGAGCAGGAAAGTTAAGGAAAGACAGATAAATAAAGATGGGAGAAAGCCACAGAGAGACGGAGGGCAGGAAAGAATGAAGGAGTGAAGCCCAGTAGCAGATTTGCATTGTTTACTGAGCTTGTGTGTTCTCTATCTCCTTACAAACAGATTACTGACACAGGGCTGAAACCAATGAGACACACAATCATACACGAGGTGCCCTGCCAGCACCACACAGAAACAGCCAAATAAAATATCGTCCCACAAAGACTCGATTAAATGATACTCCCTGGATGACTGGAGGTAGTGGTATTACCTACATGAGCCCCCATCCCCCAATCTCAGCTCCCCTTCTCCATCTTTCTGCATTTGTGGTGGGAGTTAGGGAGAGAAATTAATCCTGCCTCTCACCACAGGAGGGATATCGCTCGGCAAGGAGCAGGTCTTGTCTCAAATTCAAATTGTTTGCACAAAGGGATGCTGCTGGCAAAGTAGGGCAATGGATAAACCAACAGACAAAGCAATGCAGTTATTATAACAAAAACAGGACACCCCAACCCTGGTAAATAAAGATACGTCCTCTGGGCATTCACTTTCATATTGACTGGTCAGATTGTAATTGGAGGCAAAATATATCAGATAAAGATGTAAACATATCTAAGATATATTTAACGAGAGTTCACAGCTGCAGTGCGCTTTGAAAGTCCTCAAAGTCTGTAATTTTTCGATAATGTTGAATGAATTAATGAATGTCTCAGGTAAAGTATAATTTATATGTAAATGAAGTGCATAAATTCAAAACTAGCTGTCTTGTCAATGAGGAAAAATGTAAGATGGAGACATAAAAAGACAGTTTTAAATTGATCCAAATATGATCTATTGACCTTCATATCCTGACTTGATGATTATTAAAAATGCAGCCACCATGTCAATATTTTTTAAACAATTTATTGTCGGATACTTCAGTGAGGTTTTGAGGCAATGAATCTCACTGAACAAACCTTGAAAATCAGCGCAGATTTAATCATTGAGTAGCCTGTGCACCAGAGGCAAGGCTTGGGACATAAGCAAACAAGTGACAAGAAGATGGTGATGTCAACCATTCATCATTCAAGGAAATGTGGTCCCATGCCTGCAAATATGACAAGCCTATTATCACATACTCCTCTTAGACTGCTACAACCACAGCTTTTCATGGATCTAATCTGGGAATGTCAACAAAAAGGTTGACCGTAATAAGTAACAAATAAACCAAAAAGAATTTCCAGGGTTTGTATGTGCTGAAAACAAGCGAAGAAGGTGTTTCCATTAATCCCAGCTGGGTGTGAGCAGCATCCACACTCTCGAACACACTGGACAGAATAATAAAAACACTCTCTGTTCAGTGCTGTCACAACACCCACCACAAGGCTCAATCTTCCAATGCTTCTCACACCCATGTTATATTCAAATATATACTGTACAAACAACATGCTAATTTGCACTGTGTGACAAAGTTCAAGATGCTGGATAACAGTTTAATTGGCTCCTGCTGGTGCTTTGCCCGGGAAAGTTACCGTATTTCCTGTCACCAAGATATGAATAATTAACAAAAAGATATTACATAAGACTTACAATAACATGAGAAACTCATGCAGGCCTTTCTTTTATTACAAGTAAATGCTTGTCTTGCACATTTGGTGGGTGTACAGTCGGTGGCCTGGGGGAGATCAATGGTTAAATCCTGTTCTTGATTGTTTAGTGGGTAGAGAAATGTCTTAATTAGTTTGTTCACATAGCTATTGCTCTTGTTTCCAAACTACCCCCTCCCCTCCAGATTTATCTTGAGAGCAACTCTAAGCTTTCTTCGAATGAGCGTGTGGCTTCTAAAGGCACAGCAATCTTCAGTATCATGCATGACCGTTGGAGGAAAAACAATATGAAATTCAGGGAAGCAGAACAAATGTATGCAGGCAATTATTTTGATGGTAAGTGCTTGCTGTGATTTTGTCTTTATTGTAGTGTGGGGATGAGTTTGATTAAGACTGGGAGGCAAATAGCAAACCAATGATCAGAAAAAAAAGACTTATTAATGAGTTTGTGAGAGAGAATTAATAAGTGTTTTGTGGATTGTTTAATGAAGAAATATGTTGGACAACAGATGCTCTGTAATAATTGGCTGACCTGATCCACTGTTGGAGGGCTGCATCGTTCAATATCCCCAAATATGTTTGTTCTTCTGTATACTAGGGAACATCTAAACTAAACTGCTAAACTAGTAATATCAGTACATCCAAGAAAACATCTTAATAAACATCACAAGAAATACACACGTCCTTGATAAATAAGAGACAACGCAGTCAGCTGGACAGTAGTTTGAAAGATAGAAAGGTAGCAGGAGAGTCAGAAATACTTTCAAAACAACAAGACAGTAGATAGACAGGTATTCCATCAGGAAGACTGAGGAGTTCCTTCTCTCCTCAAACAGTGGGATGGGGATTTGCCATAGGTCTCTATGGTCTGTATGAGTCTGTATGGTCTTATTCACTACAAGAGCCTCAACTTGGTTTCGGCTCAGTGCTACTATGTGCTCATTGGAATACAGGGGAGAAACTCTGTGGGAAGATTAGGATGCATTCTGGGTCAAAAAGGCTAAGTGCTGGGCGCAGATCCTGCTGTAGACCACTGCAGAGGGGGAAGGATAACGTTGTTGCTAGGCTGCACTCAACACACAGACTGGCAGAAAAAAAAGAGATGCACATGTACAGCTCAACCAAAGAGGAAAAAGAACATTCTTACAGAAGCATTCACACACATACACTTACACACATGGCTCAGGGCTGGCAGTAATGAGGAACCCATTACTCTACATGCCTTGAGCATCAATTAAATTACCAGTTTGCTTTATCTTGTAACCAGAAGGTCAATAATTTGAATCTATATAAGTGCCAGGAAAATGTGCTGGGAATGTCAGTGCTATGTCTGCAAGTGCTAGTATGAATAGCTTGAGAAAGATGATTTGCTATGGGACATGGGAAACATTTTAGTAAATGGTAAAACTGTACAACAAGAATTACTGTAAAACATCACAAAGCTACGGTAAGTAAACTTTGCTGGTACTGCGTATCCTCTCTTACACCAAATAAGCTTGTTAAGAATTACAGTAGTCTCTGGTTTATCCTGGCACTCTTCCCAATAACAAATCCAACATAAGAAGAAGAAGATAATCAGTAAGTACTTCTATAGGGAAGCTAAAAAAAGGCTACACAGGAGGAGGGTACACATAGAAAAACAAGGCTGCTGAGTAAACTAGTCCACTTCCTGTACAACAAAAGTGGAATCATTTTTTTAAAAAATGACTGACTAAATGATTTGGTAAATTGAAGAACGGACATGCTGTTTAGATAAATGATGAATGAATGACTTGGAGTGATGGATGTTAGATGATGGGAGAATGAATGACATCTATTTTATCAGTGTCATGATAGATGATAGCTCCAGAGAGCGAAAGAAAGAAAGAAAGAAAATTAAAGTGTGTCTAAAATATGGTTGTTATGGTCAAATAGATAATCATAAAATTAGTGAATCCAATCGCTTGGTAAAACAGACCCATTCCAGAGCCTACAGATGCTTTATGCATCATCAGCACTCCGAATGAAAAAAGAAACCTTTCCACAAACACTAATTAATCACAACTTTAATAAACAGCTGATAATAAGCCTTGAGGAAGGACATTTCCTGAGTTTTCAGACGCTGCTCATATTGCCACACAGCGCTGTGTCAATCACTGTGCGCTGAGTTGCTCGGTTTCCGACAGGAGGTGTCAGGACAGCAAATCTCTGCCTTTGCTCTACAAATAGGTGATCTCCCCTCCCATCCATCATCTGCTGCTGATGCACAGTTCCATCCTTGCCCTCCTGTCCTCACTGTTGCCAAGGAAATGTTTGCAGATCCCAGATATGAAGTCTACGTGTCTGTCTGTGTGTTTTCATGAGTGTGTATGTCTGCATGTATGTGAAACACAAGAAAAAAAAGGAAATATTGTATGAAAGAGGAGAGGAGAAACAGCGTCAATGTGTGAAGTTGAGGGACTCACAAAGGACAGGTCCAGGTCCAAATATACTGACTTTTTGGTAATCTCTTTTTGGCTCCTTTCAGTGCTACAAGACTTTATTCAAACGGTTTCGTAGCCCAAGTAGCACTCTGGAAAGTGTACTGATGTAAAGGTTAATAAGTCGTGCCCCTTTAATGTATTTATGGTAGTCTTTGGTGGTGTCATCAAGATACATTTCTTTCCAAAGCTATGCTGATGACACACTTTATGTGGCTGTTTCCTGTGTTTTAGGTAATATTGCCAGGATGTGACAAAACGGTTTACAGACCAACCAACCAGGAACTATGTATTATATCACTCAAAATGTTCCAAGGCTCAGAGAGAGAGAGAAACTTCCACCAAATTCAAAATTCTCCAGAGCCAAAAGTCTAGGTACTTCATTTTTATGCCACCTTTTACACTTATGTGGGCTATGTCACAAAAATCAGACCATTTGTCTTTCTGAGCAGCACAACTATAATGCTCTCCTATAGTCTACTTTTCCATGAATGGGGAACGTAATAATTTGTCAAATAACCAATTAATTCATTAATACGAGTTGCTTGTGAAATGTATTGCAGAATGCATTACAAACTTCATATCTCCTTTAATGTCAACCAATGGAGCACCTCCCTAAGGGACGGCATGCAATTTTAACACTGTTAACGCAGTCCCCAAGCGAAGTGGTGGTACCCATTCAAATGTAATTGCACTTTTATGTGTTTAACTATTGACCTGAAAAGAACAACTGCATTAATTCGACTACATAAAAGCGCTCCACGAGAGGTTCACCAGAGAGATGGCAGCGCTGGGATTTAACTGTCTCTGAACACTCTGCGGTCAAGAGCAGCAGCGTGGGCAGCATGTGTGTATGCGCGTGTGTCTTGTATTGTTAGGTTGGAAGAAGATGCAAAGATTTATGGAGAAAAAAAGACTTTATCAACTGGATGGTGCTCTGTCAGGAGATTGAAATAAAATTGAATGTAAGATAAAGGCACATATTTAAGATGAAAAGTGAGAAACACATGAATGTTTTCTTCACGAGTATGTAATGTAATGTAATATCCAATATGCTTTTGCCCTCGTGGCTGAATAAACTTATGACTCTCGCACAATAAATGCACGTTTTATTTAAAAAGGTAGCTGACAGCAACACCACATGTGCTGCATACTGTGTCATTTCTGCTTCTTTCATCATAATTCAAAAGCTTCTTAATTTGAAACTGTTACCAAGGCCTGTTATTTCATTCAAACCTAAAACTCCATTTCTTCCTGCCTGAAAGTTGAGTGTATGGCTGGAAAACGAGTTGCGAATCCTCCTATAAAGGCAGTTTAAAATGAGTGGCATTGAGAATCAAAAAAATAGAGCAGTTGAGAAACCTATCGTCTTTAGAAGGACAAGGGCTGTCGGGTTGCTACAAAAGGTCTTTGTAACCAGAAGGTTGTGTCTTTCTGAAGGAGAAATGTTGTTGAGATCTTTGCAGAGGTATACTAGATGGCATGGGGGCGTCGGCCATGGCCCCCATCCCCCAAACATACCTCTTTTCTCCACCAACATAATTGCATTCACAGGCTGCTGATTAAATTTGGCCCATCCCTTACGCAATTGTTTCCTATGAGTCTTTATGAAAAATGGCTGAGATTTAAGGATTATGGAATTACATCCGAGCATGGCAAAGCATCTGCTTAAAAATGAGAAGAGGAAAAAATAAAATCATGACAGAATGGTCATGGGGGAGGGGGTGCCTCCTTATTTTCAACTTAAACTGTGATAAAACTCTGGTAATCTGAGCTTAATGGATGGGGCGGAGGAGGAGAAAATCATATTACAATACCTTGAGATAAGACAAATCTAAGAGCAAGAAAGAAAAACAAAACCAAGAAAATAAATGAGGAAGAAGACAAAAAAATAAGACAGAAAGGATTATCAGGGGCAAAACAAGTGAGTGATTAAAAAAGAGTATAAGGACCTTCAATTGCTGTTGCTGAGGACCACTTAGCTTATCAAGGCTGATGTGTGATCAGCCTGCCAGTTGAATTAAAATGAGCCACGCTCTCTGGAACGGGCAAAACAAAACAGGGTCTGAGAGAGGCAGACAGAAAGAGAAGGTGGAAAGACTGAGAGGAGAGAGAGAGAGAGAGAGCATATCTTACCACAAGCATACCAAGTGTGTTGGTTTTACCACAGAGGAAGCTGACCTCAGTCGGTGCATGATTTGCTAAGGCAACGGCACGTCACTGAGGCTTTGTTTTTCCAGGCCTACTGAGAGACATTCAGCTACACAATGAAGGCCATGGCTCTCACTTTGTGCATACAGCACTTGGGGATTGGGGGGGGATGACTCATGTCACCAACCTGGGAGATGCCAAGAGACACGAGGATGGACACGAGAAAGATGTTAAGTGGTGCCACTTTGAGACAGATATGCAAAAGCAGTGACGTATTTGACTGCTTGTTTTGGACTGTATAGCCATTTGGGAACTACTACTGCCACCCACATATTTTACAGTTGAAGTAAAACTTTCACTGATAAGGGGGGGCTGTCTGAAACGCTTACTAAAGAGTGCATACAAAAAGGGGAGCAGAAGGAATATGAATTCATAAAAAAATAAGGTGATATTCAACTGAATTTTAGTAGTTTAGACCTGAAAATATATTAGCCAATGCCTGCAATGGATAAAAAGTTACATTCTGCACCAGTTTTGCCCAACATAAAAATGTGACGACCAATGAACAAAGCTATGCAATGTTTGCGAATCGTTTTCTCTCACTCAAGATAAAAGACTACTTAGAAGTCAAGGGATGAAGCAGCTACTGATAACAACATTGTGGATGATGGTGAGTGATTGTTGCGAATGTGTCTTCACTATTGTGGAGGTCAGCTTCACTGAATGCCACTGCACTGTCTTTCATAAGTTAATCTCTGTCTCTCTTTGTCCTCACTGTAAGACTGTCCACCCACTGTGTGATGTCTATCAATATTAGATTGCTTGAAAACTGTCGAGCCAGAGCATTCAGAATACATCCATAACCAAGCTGTCCACTGTGAATGGACATTAAAGTGGCCCCCCTGGCCTGGTTGTTGCCATAACAAACTCTAATAAAATAAAATAAAATTCAGTATGATGTTATCAAAAGTGTCCACCTGGTGTGTGAAGACATAAAGCTTTGAAAACATGCCATTAATGAAATCACAATCTTTTTAGCATCGCAATAAATGAATGTACCATGGAAGTCTGAGAACGCTTTATTAAAATCTTTATTTGCTCATGCCTGGTGTTGCGTATAGTAACACCCACCGAATCTCTGTGGAGACCCGAGATGAGCAGAAAGTCCTTTTCATGTCCCATTACCCACCATTGCCCCCATCAATAGCTGCTCTACTTACCCAAGGCTTTGGCCTAAGAGGTAAAATATAAGCATATTAATTATTAAGCTGCCAAGGGAGAAGGGGGAGGAGTCAGAGGGTCGGAGGGTAATGTGTGTGTTTATGTGTGTGTTGGCAGGCAAGGTTATTAAATTGGTTTTAGGAGCACCGCTTCTTTTGAACTCACGGAAAGCAAGCCTAAATGATAACAGTAATTGGCCGGAAATCTCGGGCCTTTTATACAACTGTTTAATTATGTACCGTAAATCTCGTCAGCGGTTAAGATATGCTGAAACACCCACAGATGAACCACTATCCCAGACCAAGAGCTGTTTTTGAAAAGCATGGCATTCTGCAACGTGTCATGAAGATGGATGGTAAAAAATTGATTGCATCAACAACACCGGCACAAAAGCAAACAAACCACTGGAAGAACAAAGGTTACAAACCACCCGAGAAAACACACTGGTGTCAGCGTGATTTCAGAACGTGTTTGTATTAATGTTAAACGCATCACATCTTCAACAGTAAAAATCTTTTATCACTCAAAGTCCACAGGTGTCCATTTATACCTCATAACTAAGTTGATAGAAAGTGGCAGTTTCCTCGGTGGCTTTTGAGACCCACCAAGCTGCCAGTCAGATCCTATTTTATTTTCATTCCTACTCATTTTGCTCCTCCTCCGAGATGAGCGCTGAGCGCCTCTGACATCAAAGACCTGTCTGAAGCACTGTCTGGCCTTCAGAATCAGAGTCAGAACTGCATGTCAGGGCTGTTCAGCCACACGCTGATGTGGTGAAGCTGCAGTGACAGACAGTCAATGAAAACTGAACACGACAGACACAATGTGAGTCTGAGTTTGTTTTGAATCTTTTATCATGTCTATGGCAGTGAGAAAGCAGTAGGTAGCAGTACAAACAATACAATTCTAACGCCAAATAATTATAAAAGGGTGAAGAACCTCATTTGTTAGCTTCTCTGTGTGGGAGTGTCTGTGTCCACTCCATGTTGTTCAAATGTTCAGTGTTCATAGTCTACATTATCAGCATTCGATATGTTTTGGAGTATCGATACTGTGCAAACTTTGCAAAACATATGAAATAATAACACTGAGGGACATTTGGGCATACAAAGTGTGAAAGGACACCGGTGTTCCTGTTACATAGGCTGCAGCCAAAACCAGCAGTGACTTTGTTGAGTTGGCAAAGCTACTTTTACAGCTTAAAGCTTTGCCATCGACCCTTTACATCACATTGGAAGAAGGGGAAGAACAGCAAAGCCAACCTACAAAGAAATCTAGCTGGGTTACTTCTAACTGGGTTAGTTCAGAATAGATTTTGTAATAAAAAAGTGCCCACTTGCTCACCTGTGACACATAAACCAAATCACACAATGCTAATACCATTCACAGGAAAGTGCAAGCCTTGGTTTTGTATACAGTGTCCATTGGTTAGATTCCTGCTCGAGAACGTGTGCCGATAGAGCATGCAACAACTTCTCTGAACATTTGTCAATAAATAACAATAATCAATGTTTATGATGAGTTGATACCATTAAGGTTTTTGTTTTAAGGCCCCAAACACTCAGTAGCAGTTTCAGTAGTCAATGGGAAAAAATGGCAACACATAAAATTTAACTTCTTGATCACTCTGCATATATGAATGTTGTTGAACTTCCAACAAGCTAATGAACACTGTAAATTCACTGCTAGTTTAATTACACGTAGTTCATGACTCTCCAACACTGCTGACTCTATTGGCTGTGAAGCCACAGCCTGGTATATATAATTCCTCTCATAAACCTCCACTGTTGTGGAAAAACTATTAACAACCCATAGATCATGTAAGAT
The DNA here is from genome assembly GCF_020382885.2 of Scatophagus argus. Classification (NCBI taxonomy): domain Eukaryota; kingdom Metazoa; phylum Chordata; class Actinopteri; family Scatophagidae; genus Scatophagus; species Scatophagus argus. The sequence continues at coordinate 15,097,205 of NC_058503.1, read as the reverse complement.
TCATGTAAAAATACATCAGACATATGTACGACACATGTAAATCAATCAACTGAAATTAGACTGAGACTAATATTTAATCAAAAACAAGACTAAATCCACATCAAAATCAGCTACCAAATTTGACTTTACAGTTAACAGTGTTCGGTTTCAAACATTGTGCAGTTCAAGTAGCTGAGAAACACATTCTCATTCTGTCCCTGAGCAACAGGGCAGAACTCAGACAAAATTTCAACTAAGCAAACTGTGTCCTGTTGGTCTCAGAGCCAGTTTACATCTACATCATGACAGATCTTAGCCTGATCCAAGTCATAGCCCAGGGGGAGAAAGAAATGTTGGAGAAAGAAGAGGGCTGTGTTTTGATTATTAATTTGCATTAAAATTCCTTCCACGCCTTCTTTAACTTTTAATGAGCTGAAAGTCTACTTTCGCATCAAGCGGGCCGTGAGGTTTAGTTTGGAAGGCAAATATGTAATAATGACTAAGTTGTGGTGTTAAGGTAAGTCTGCCTATTTTTTCACTTGATTAAAGCTGACGCAGAAGTTTGGGTTGGACATTATTTTCTAATCAGTGAGGCTGGACCTCAGAGCCATCACAGGCTTAGACAATGTAAATTATTTAATAGAAACAGACACAAACACATGTGAGCTCTACTACGCTGGTGTATCCATGTAACTGCACTGAGCCTATCCCACCTGAGTACGGTGAGAGGTGGGGTACACCCTGGACTGGTCGCAGGGCTGACACAAAGACATACAATCACTCACACACACACACACTCACACCTAGGGGCACCACAGAGTTGCCAGTAAACCTAATGTGCATGTATTTTTTGGGATTAGGAAGCCGGAGTATCTGAAGAAAACCACACAGGCACAGGGAGAACATGCAAACTCCGCACAAAAGGGCCGAGACTTGAGACTTGGATTTGAACATGGAACTCTCTTGCTGTGAGGCGAGAAACAAAACTTGCCATAACCTTAACCAAAGTGATTTTGTTGTTAATCTTAACTACATTCTGCAGTGTGGACTTGAACCTGATATCAGAGTCCTGCACTTTGCTTACCTGCCATCCACTCTTGCTGCCTCCTTGTGAGTCTGTTGCACATAAATGTAATGTGTCAGTGAGCGACTATAAACCTAATCCTGGCATTGATTACGCTTATAAATGTATTTAGTGTTGCTTATTAGTTGTATATAACCCTGATTTCCAGGAGACAGCATTGTTGTTGACTAAAAGACAGTTATTAATCTGCATTTCCAGCTAGACTAAGGAAATTAAAAAAGGATTGTAACTTTAAGAGCTAGGTGGTGATTGGAGCTGAGGGGTTATTTTATTCCTTTGTCGATCATGACAGTAATAATTACCAGAAAAGAGGACCTAAGCAACAGACATCCATTTAATGGTAATGTTATGATTACCAAGCTGCCTTACACTTTTCCAAATGCTGTAAACATTGTTAAACCTGTTAAATTCTTTTCTGAAGGCCTTTTACTTTTATCCAAACTGTCCTTAAAGTCTCCTGTGTGTTGCATCAGGGTAAGAGAAAGGGTTTATCTAACAGTGTTTATTTGACAAGATTGTAAAAAGTTTGTAAAAACTGTAATTAAAAACTGCAAAAGATGTAAGACAGTCAAGTAATGGCTACTTTATTGGTTATTTAAAATTTGTCAAGTCTTGCAGTAGATGTATGGCGAAAGGAAACCTGGTGTGACACAAGGGGATTTTGAGGCAAAACATTAATGGGCCACAGATGGAGTCCAACAATTTAATATTCATAGCACATTCAAACCAAGACACACACACACACACACACACACAATTGCAATTAGTAAAGACTATTTTGCCCTTTCCGGTATCAAGTTGTAGTGTTCTTTCCGATTCATACTGTATTTCATGAAGTCCAGTTATTTTCTACTTATGATAAATAACAGAGTATTAAAAAAGCATCACTGAACCTTTAGGGCCTCACTGTGAACCAAAATAAATAAATCAAATGAATCGTCTTGTTTTGCAATCTTAGAAAACTGGGACCATCATTGGTTCTGCTGGTGTAGAACCATGCAATAAAACAAAAACGTGCCACAAAAAACACGTTGGCTTTGTTCCATTATGGTTGTACAAAAATAAACAAAACTATTAATAGAAACTTTTTTCCCCTGGCACAAAAACTAAACCAATTGCTCTATAAGTCTTACTATCTCTGTCACGCAGTTGTATTACACAGCAATCAATTAACAGCAACCACCACTGATGGCCTGTTCCGGACTTCAATTTAACATGTGCCTCCTCACGATCCACATTAGGGGCTTGCAAATGTGACAGTATGAATGTCGTCCTTCAAAAAGAAAGTCCCTCTTGCACCCTTCCTGGAGCGGTGAAATATTGAGTGTGACACGGGAGTAATTGCATGGGAAGTAATCAATTAGACACACAATTGAAGGAGACCTGAGGTCTGTAGGCTGCCAGGCAAGAGGCTCGACTGAATTCTGGTGATGTGCACTGAACCAATCTTGCCTGCCTCCTGTGACAGAATTGCTCTTTCTTCTCCCCATAGTTAGACAGTGAATGGAAGTCTCAGGGACCAGGAAAAAGGCCTCAATTTTATGCCCCCCTCTCAACAGTCCCTTGTCTGGGGGAAACACACTGACTGAAATTGTCTTTTTCACCTTGCCCTATCCTGTCCTATCCTTTCCCCTGCCTTCCTTGTACACTGCTGTCACAAGTCGCAGGACATGCTCAGCGGAGGACAGAGTATGTTCAATGCGATGCATCCGTCAAAGAACTGCAGTAGGTTTTTGGAGAACATAGTAGGACTCAAGTGCTCAAAAAGGCTGTTGCATACAGAACAAAATGTGTTTGTGTGGAAGGCATCACTGTGACAAATCAAGACAGCCAACTGAAATATGATGAGGGATACACTGCCAAGGAAAGAGGGATAAAGACATGGAAGAAAGACAGAAAATAGGATAGATAAAGAGAGAGCAGATGGGCCATGAAGGAGTGGATAACGCCTTGGCGTAAAACACAGGCTTGTGTACATGCATGAGACGAGAGAGGATCATTCAGCAGATGGGGCCTCAGATTGGATGCTTCATTTTGGACAGACGCAGTGCAGGCGTAGGGTGGTTGGAAAAATGAATCAACAACACTAAACAAATCTGAAAAAAAAAAAAAAAAGATCCTGGATGGAATGTGGGAAAGGGAGTAGAGGGGTAGGCAACAAAATGAGTTAAATCGGAAAGCTCATCTGTGTTGCGCCCCTTATTGAGGCTGTTATTATTTTGCCAGGGAAGCAGGCTGTAATTACCATGTGAAAAAACAGAGGCTACCCGGGGTTCATGTGAATCCAGACGGAAGCGCTGAAAATGTTTGCCTAAGCAGGAAAGAAGACACTGCAGGTCACTGTGCATCAAAATACAGATTGGGTACTTTGAAAATGTCAGGAGGCGACTTTGTTTAGCCTTTATGTTGGCTACGAGGACAAAAGCTGGAAAGAAGTACTTATTTGAAGCTTCTCTTTTGCAGCAATCTGGAGGTTCATTTGAACACACGTAAAGTCTAGAAAGTGTTTAACCTTTTAGGGACCAGCTTTCTATCCTCACATGGGAGGTCAGTCAGAACAGATTTTTGTCCCCGCAAAGTAATATCAAACAAACAACACAACTAAACTTTCCACACTTCAGGAAAGAATGTATTTTTCATTTCTGATTCACTTCTATACACCCCTGTGCACACACAACATCCCACAACTTCTCCCAGCCTGACTGTGCCTTATATTTCATATTCATGAGGATAACTTAGCTAAGCTTGATTGAAAGGTGCATCGGAGGGAGTCCTATCCCTGCTCAGCCAGAGACCTCCTCCACCCCATCCTCCAGTCCCCTCAAATCCAGAGAGTCCATTCACAGCTCGCAGAGAGTGCACCAGAGAAATCAATAAGTGCAATGCTACAATATACTAGCGACAAATTGATTTCATCCAAAGGCAATTTCAGCCCAAGTAGATATGCGGGTGGGTTTCAGCACTGAAGGGTATTTTTTTTCTCACTGTGCCCTCTCTCGATTAGCCCCTTATATTGTTAATAAGTTTTATCCTCTTATACGTGTCGCTTATGGATTATATTGATCTTTTTACACTTCTTCTGGGAGCTGCTGGCAGAGTAATGGTGAACCAATATGTCAGCAACATCAAAGGCCTTATAATGAATGAGTCAGCAAGCCACAGGACTCAGTAAAACACGTGAAGAAAGCAAGAATTTTGATCTATGCTGGTTGATGCACAGGAGCGGATCTATCCTGACGGTTCAGGCTTATATCCTTCCTCAGCGGCACTCTGTAGAATGATGACAGCTGCAACAGAACAAACGGGGACCCAAGTGACTTGTTTCTTCCCCCCCAGCAAGAGCTTGTTTAACTGTCAGGACCATCTGTGCAAAAAGTACTGATATGATACACCCTCCAAGACAAGCTTCTTGTCATAAAGAAGTAAGTTTGTATTAAAGATCTTTATGGGTCCAAAAGTTTGGACAGTCCTGTCTACCCAAATGTGAATGACCTCATCCAAAATGTGGTTGACTACAATATACAAAAAAAAAAAAAAAAAAAAAAAAAAGAGAGAAGACCGATACTGGGCAGCGGCATGATGCCCTACCAATTAATGAGCGGCCACAACCAAAAAGAACAGCTCATGTCACTTGACATTTCATAGTCTTCACTTCATACATTTTTTTTTTTTTTCCTACAACGATGAAGCAACGCATGACCACATGTCCACACAGGTATACGATATGACATACTGTACAGACCTTTTTAGATAAAACTTTAAAAAATATTTCAGAATGTTCTACGTTGTCTAAAGTTCGTGGCATATTTTCTAGCCCAGGGTGCAAAAATCTTGATCCTCATTCACTTTCAGTGATTGGCAACAGTTTATTGCTTAAAATTGCGACAACAAAACCTCCTCACACCTTTCTGTAGCAAGACAGTTATTTCCTTAACATTTTTTTCTATTCTATTCTACTTTTTGGCAAGAACAAAAAAATACTTGGGTGAAACTTAAACAGACAGAGTTATGAAGTAGAGCACATCCAGGCCATGGCTGTTGTGCATAACTTCCCCTCCACTTCATGGCTCGAGGCCACGGATAGCACATCAAACAGCAGCTTCTCGCAGAGTCCAGCTCAGGCTCCCTGAGCACTGGCTTCAACTTGGCACCACAAAGAAGAGGACCAACTTGGCAAAAAAAAAAAAAAAAAAAAAAGCTGCGGGTGGTGGGACAAATGCAATTCCCTAAGTATGGCGCAACATGCGAGAAAGACTGCAAGATGGGACACAACACACAAGCGCATACTGTCACTGCACATACACTCGTGGATGGATGTGTTGTTTCCTTTGACTCTGGGGGATCACAGGAAAGGAACAGTTGAAGAGAACAATGAGAGACGACTGAATTATTTAGAATTTGGAAGCAGCAGAGAGACGAGCTCAGTGCAATGCTTCTTCCTTAGAAATCTAAATAAATTCTAGTCTTGGAATAAACTGTATTCTTTCAATACAGAAAGCATTTTAAAATCGTTGTGCAAACCGACAACATTGTTTTTCTCATATTTCCTGTTTCATTACTTGTACTCATGCCTGTGTATTACATATATTCATGCGTTTGTGTAATATCGCTCAGAAAATATCACTAGGTTGAGACAAGCTTCAGCGTACAGAATGCCACCAGTCCAGTCTGATTGCACTGGAAGTTTATCCCCTTGGAGAAATAAGCAGGAAAAGTCATTTTAAAGCACATTTTGCTGACATTCGCCGTCAATGATGACATGCAAGGCACTTTGTGGTGCTACCTAATAAATCATTCAGATCTCATTCCTCTTGCTTCCCTATGTGTAAAAGATAAGGGAAATAATTTATGTTATGATTGCACTGGAAAGCAAAAATAGAAAACATAGCAGAGTTTGCACCACAAGACAAAAACGCAACTGACCAGGACTTACTGATAACACTTTTACTTAATGTTATTCAGCCAAAACACACATTTATCCACTCTCCATTTCCACTCACTCAAAAGATTTGTGAGGTTGGATTTAGCTTCAAAATGAGCAAATAACACCTCTGACCTTGTGTTGCGCACATCATGAGCTGGCCCTGGCCCTGGCATGCCCCACTTAGCCCTGTATTGGAAACGCTCTACATCTTTTTTGCAAGTCAAGAGCTTCATTTCACACTGACCTCAGGGTCACAGCGCTTGAAGGAAACCTAGTAGCACAAGGATTCATTGTTCATAAGGAGGCAGAGCCACCCACACAATGTTTTCCTACTTAGCACACTATTTATCAGCAATCACATTTACTGTCTTCTCCAACTTCTGAAGAAATAATCTTGGGTCAACTGCCGGGTGAGTTGTAAATCAGACAGGGTTTTATTGTGTGAGCAGGAGCAACGGGTGGAAATAACAGAATAGATAAAACCTTTTTCACAACATTGTTAGATGCCATCATATTACTTACTGTTAGAGAGTTAATGGTAATAATAGCACCAGTTGGGCACTCGGTAGAAGAAAAAGAGTCTGCTCATTCCTATCTTGCGTGAAGGTGATCAAAGCCAGGAAACAACTGCCAGCACACTGGCCATTTTGTCATTTTATCAGTTCAACGGTGCAATGTACTCTTCAACCAGTGTTTGATTGTATTTTCATGAAAGATTTTCTGGAAGCAACAAGTAAATCACATTTTGTGCCCTTGATATATTTTCTCAATGATATCAGTAATACCTTTAACATTTATCATTCCTATTGGATCAATGTGACACAATACTACTACATGTTGCTTGCTGAGGGTGAACAACCTTGAGCTGCGCAAAACCACTATTGTTCAACAATGGTAACTCCACAAATGGATCTGATCACAGTTGAATTCGGCTGTAGGACCTTTTTTCAAATCATTACCTTCAAGCATAACAATTTGAAACAAGCTAATGAAGGAAGTAAAGTGAATAATGTTTCACAAGTTTCAGTTAAGAGTCTGTCAAGCACTCACTTAAACCACCTCTTAGCTGTTCCCTACATAATTTGGGGTTTTTTTTTAAAGAAAGACTTTTAAAATAACAGGCTGTTTTCATTTGACCATCACCTTCTGTTCCCATTTCACTAAGCTCACATTGGTATATGGATTGCCACTATTTGCTTCTGTCTCAAATCTAAATTATTAAAAGTAAATACAAATTGTGGGGCAAATTACTTTACTCATTCAGGGCACTATACCTTACTGTTAAAACCAAACCTTACGCCCGTAGACTTTAAATATATGACCATCATTAGCCCTTACTAGCTTAAGTTTCTGAATGACATTAATTTGGTCAAAATTTTAGGCTTCAGGGTTAAAGGATCTCATCGACTTTTCAAATACTTTATCAGATTTCTTAACCTAAAAAATATCTCCTATTTTTTGGCAGAATGTAAGAGAGCTGTTGAGCTGTCCTGAGTTGTTTGGACTTCCTGGAAGTTGGTAAATGAAACACACACACACACCCCAGGAGGCATGGAAATATGTTACACATTTGATCTCAGGTAAAAACAAACTTTTTCAAAGATTGGACTCAGACCGATCACATACTAAGGTTGCACCATCTGCACTGAAATTTGCTCCAAATGCACTCCTGATACTCCCACATATTGAGACAGACAAACACGAGCAATGAGAAAATAATTCAGTCACTCACCGGTGAGGCTTTTCAGACCCAGCCGGCGCAAGCCGAAGTTCCCACCACGTCTGTAGTTGAGGAAGATTGCGAGGGAGTAGCGGTCCTCATACAGCTTGGTTCCTCTGATAATCCTCAAGTTCTCCAAAGGCAGGTAGTCAAACTGGTTCAACGCCACCAACACGTAGCCTGTTACTTCTCGGATAGACTGCGGACAGAATTATGGAGGAAGGTGTTACTGAGTGTTTTAAGTATGCATAAGACTTTTGCCAAAATAAATTCACTTAAGAAGGCATATCAGTTTTTATTTGAAAGACGTAAACTGAAAAAAAAAAAAAAAAAAAAAAAATTGGGCGAGTAAGCCAGTCCAAGTGTCTGACAGGTAGTTTTTATTAAACTGTGGTGCCCACCAGCAGTGCATTATTCTGAGGAGCTCAGGGTATGGCCAACAATCTTTTCAGTATCACTGCACAAAGCATGCAAATGAAAAAAACGAAGGCAGTTCTACAAAAGGCCTATAATTGAGAATAATAATAATGACAGGTAGTTTTTGTGTTATGTTTCTTCTCCTACCCTTCTGTGCTTCTGGATTTGTTTCATAATGAAGGTCAATCATTGTATCATCACTGGCTTTGAAAATATATGCAATAGATACATGTCGTGTGTCTCAGTTGTCTCTGAAATCAACTAATTAGAGAAATGGGAGATGGGGGACAAAGAGAGTGCAGGAGAGAATACATAGAAAGAAACAAACAAACAAAACAGAAGGTAATAAAAACTAAAGTTAGGCAGATCATCGACAACAGCTATCCTCAAGGTGACTTTCTGCATATCCAATCTTGCCAGTGAGCTGAGTATGACCATCTGAGCAAGGAGAACTTGCTCTAGGGTTTGTGACCTCAATGCAAAACTTGGCACAGGGTTCAGCGCTCATGTCCAGGGTCCGGCCTGGGGTGACTGAGCCACAAGGACAGCCATTGCTTCACACTTTAAATGTCATTTAGGAAGGGATATAACGACTGTTGAGACTTTGGCGAGGAGCCACCCAGTTGGAGCTGCTGTTGCATGAATCAAAGTGACAGGCTGTGTCCTCTTTCTCCCATCCACCATCATGGTGGCTGTCATTAGCAGACAGGCGGTCAGAGAAGTCTTTCCACGTCGGCCCGCTGATGCAGATAATCAACAAGTCTGTGTGTGAAGTGCTGCTGCTGCAGCTGATGTGGTGAGCTGAAATAAGTCCTAAGGAGGGCCCTGGCAGTGTAGTCATGGCGGCTGACAGCTGTCAGAGAGCATGGCCATCAGCCACCAGTAAGTAAGCTGCAGTCACAGCTCCGTCATCATTACCCTGCTGATTACCATTAATAGAAACAGACGGGCCAGAGTCTGGTGAGTCTGTGTGTATTTATGTGAATGAGTGATGGGGAATTTATATTCAGTGTATCTGTGTGAGTTTGTTTATCAGTTTGGAAAATAGTTGAAAAAGAAGATCAAGTCAGCCACTTTTGTGGATTAACATATTCTAACAGTGGGAGAAGCATTGAGGATAATGGTGCTTTTGATACATCCTTGTTGTGTGCATGTTCCTTTCTTTCTGTAAATCAGGCGCACAATGCACTGAGTTTCTTTCATATCTGTTTATGTTGTACTCAGATGAGACATCAGTGTACACAGAGTTAGACTTCCACACATTTTGACCAGCCAAAAGCTGAGGTCTGTTGAATGACTCAAATTCACCCTGCTGGGGCGTTTGAAGGGCTTTCCTACTCTGCCACACAACAAAATATCTTCAAGTCTGTGTAGCCCAGTGACATTGCCCTAATCGCTGTGCCATAGACAATCTAACAGTAATCCTCCCTATGTACATTTCAGGTACTTTTTTGCTACCACAAGGTGGAGGGTGGTACACAGCAGCAAGAGCAATCAACTCTGAGTATGAGCACATACAGTAATTGATAATTATTCCAGGGCTCATGCTTCACAGGCGCTTTTTACCCCCTACCCCCGAGCCTGTTTATTACCCCACTTGCACGGTGCTGGTTTGTTATTTTCAAGCCACCAAATCAATACTTTCCAAAGTGCAGCACTGCAGAGAGAAATAAAACAAGGGAGAAAGAAGATGGCAGGTACACATGCTTTTCTCCCCACAGACTGTTTCTTCAATAATGAACTGCATGAAAAAAGGGAAACAACTTTCAATGATTACAGGTCCTTGCTGAGCAAATGGCCAAACTCTGCGTGCTCACCTTCATTAAACACAGATCAACCAAACAAGCACCCCCCTTCTAACACCGCTGGCGTAGGCCCAGTGCATCTTCAGGGAAGCAGCCACCTGGACTGCAGCAAGCTTTAACATATACAAGTCTCTAAACAAGTACAGCTAAAATATGATGTTCAAAAATGCGTTAATACACAGATGGTGTGATGAAGCAGTAATGCTGAGTTTGGTACATGTACCAAAATAGTTGCATATTTAATTTTTAGTGTATGTGTGCTAAATTTATTCCTAGATCATTTAAATGATCTCCTCTATATAGCTACAGTGCAATTAGAGCAGTAAATTAACTGCTAAAGATAACAACATGACACACTGTTGTCCTAAATTTCTCCCGGTAAAAATAGCTCTTCAGCTGTCTTGATACAGGTGTATAGGGCGCATGTAACAGAGAACACAAGTTCCAATGCTGTCTTTGTCTTTATCTCTTCTAGTGCAGTGCCTATTCAAAGGTAACTATTCGAAATGGGCCACTTACTGTACTTGGCCTCTGGTATTGCTGCTTGTAGCTGTTTCAAGAACCACTCATCCAAAATATATCATAACACCTTTGGTCTGTGTAGAGCTATCAAAACATTAAAATTAAAACTCAAGTTTGTTGACCCCTCATTGGGCCAGTGCCTGCATGGCTCTGGGCATGATGTAAGCTAGTGCAGATCTGCACCTAATGATTTCTTTTTCAACAATGTATCTAATAACTTTTAATGTTGATTAGTCTGTTGGCTCTCACAGTTTTTCATGCAAAAGATCTCTAAACTGACACAAATTATGGACCCCCATTTGATAAGATTTTGTCCCAGGGTCATCCATCTGACAAGAATTTTGCTTTTAGATGTTTTATAATAGGACGTGAATGAAACCCATGACCAAAATATTCTGTGACTATTTATAGACGGAATTAGTGAAAATCAATTATTCCCCTTTTTTCTGGGCACCTCTCAGAAACCCTGGTGAGATTCAAAGGTGCAAGCTGTGGATCATCTGTCGTCCTTTTATTGAATAGTGATAGCATTTTTTTTTTTAAAAAAAAAACTGAGATGGCATAGAGAGTCGGATGTGAAACTCTTTCACTGCATGTAGGCTGAACTCTGTAGCAACCCCCCAACTCACCCAAACCTGCACCCCACGCACACACCCCACATGCCTCCCAAGAGATCAATGCGTCAGAGTCCCAGTAACAGTGAACAAAAGAGACAGAGAGAGCCAGATTCACTAGATTAACAAGGATTTCTCCCTCCTCCCTCCTCCCCACGCCGGAGCATTTGTGAACGGAAGTGTGGCAGCGGAACAAACCCCTCACTTGAGTCACAGAGACGTGCACGGTTTTGAAATCGAGTCCTTCAATCCCCAAACTTCTCAAAGAAGAGGAGAGGGAGGGAAGGAAGGAGGGAGGGAGGGAGGTTTTAGGGTAGAGTTAAGGAAGGAAGGAGAAAGGACAGAGAGGCAAAAAGAGAGACGGAGAGGGTTGGATACACACTGCAGGAGGAGGAGCTCAGCGGATCAGACTGAGTTTACGTATATCTTACTGCATAATTAAAACCACACCTGTTCCAGGTCAGGAAAGAGACAGAGAGTGTGAGCATGGGGTCTGAGGAAGGGTGAAATGCTAGAAGGGGTGATGCAGGGCTGAAAGTGCAATGACATCATTAGCATGTTTGGTGAGACTGAACACACGTTAGCATGATTGCCTCTCATTTCCATACATATTGAGGCGTACTGATGTGCTCTGTGGGGCTGCGGTCATTGAAGTCTGATACACAGGAGTGCACTGGGAGGGCTTAAGGTTTGCCTTGCATCACTAAGCCCTCATCCTCTATTTCCATATTGCTTCTCTAAACCCTCTGCCTGAGCTCACATCCACATCTGTAAACAGACACAGAATCCGGGTGGAGTGTCTACAAGTTTAAGTGAGAAAATCCTCTTGAGTTTCCCTAGGAGCTCATCTTCAATGTAAGAGACAACATACTGGAAATATTGCTGGTAATTGCCCCAATTCGAAAAAGTGAAGGTTTCATGATTGTTTTGACATCGATTTCTGACATCAATCTTTGTAAGTGCGTGTTAATCCTCCATTGCAAATAACTCATGCATATCACTCACAAAGTCAGTTATAATCAGGTTTTATAATATCATCATGCTGACACTGAGTGAGTCAGTATTTCCAAGTAGTTTCTTTGAAGTGTTGTTCTTTGGTTAAAGTCATCAAAATGCCCACCTCCAGCCCTGCAAACCACCAGCTTACCAGTAACGCTTCAGTCCCTCTGAAATTGCTTAAACCCAATATGAACCACTTCAAACACCTGCAGTTGATGCTGCCTTTGATGTGTGTGTGTGTGTGTGTGTGTGTGAGAGAGAGAGAGAGAACGAGTGTGTATGTATGTGCATCACTTAAGTGTCTCTTATTGTCTGAACAAGATGATTATGATGACTCATCTTTGAAGATGAACAGAAACTATCCCTTCTGTTTCTTACATCACACCTCTCATGCTCCCATGAAACAAATCTGTGTGTGTGTGTGTGTGTGTGTGCTTGTACAAAGGAATTCTCATGTGAGATTAGACTGTTTTTTTGTTGACTGTGGTAACAAAGACGTCCAGGCAACATGAAAGATTTGAAACCTCTCTGTTGCCTTTCCACGTCCTTCCCCTGGCTTCTACCGAGAGTCAATGCCAGCTGCTTTCTAGGAACGCTGTTTTGCTCAAGGATGTCACTGAGGATTTCAATGAGGCAAATAAAATGAAAATTCCTTTTATAGCAAGGCACGAAAGGCAATGTGCATACAACAACAGGTAACATGCACAGAAATATCACAATGACTAAAATGCAAGAAAATTTAGATCAAAAAATTATGTGACTTAAATTAAAGAGCGTTTGTGGCTTTTGAATGACATTTGGAGTGGCTGTCGCTTACTAATGAGACTGGCAACAATGGATGACTTTGAGAAGTCCCTGTTCAGAGTGTGCATGTCATGTATACCAAGGCAGTGGTGTTCAGTTGATGCTTGAGTGTCATTGGTTGCGACAGTATGACAGCCTACTTGTCAAGCATGATGACAAGTAAGCCCTGTAAGGTGCATTCATCATCGACAGGAACATCATGATGGTCAAATAGAGAGAAAATAAGCTGAACGGGGAGAGGATCATAATAACAGACAAATGTGGACATACGGAAACACCCAATGAACGTCATGGTGTTCAAAAGGGAGATGGGTCACCCACTGTAATTCAGACAGAGAAGGAACGATTACACAATGCCATTTGTGCAACGCCCTACGGGAGGTGATTCACAGAACTGAACAGAATCTTTATTTGTCTGACACCAAAAGGTAACAGAAATTTGTCTTCGGCAGGGCTCAGCATCATCACTACACACACATACAAGACATTAAAAGACCTAAGATCACATAAACCTGAACTAAAATCACACACATTGCTACTTAAAAGGACCATTAGTAAAATCATTATCGGGTTATGGAAATTCCTTTTCTGTTGAGGGCTGTGATTGCAGTTGGAATGAATGATTTCTTATAGATTGCTTTTGAGGCCAGTGGGACTTTGTATCTCCTGCCTGATGGGAGAAGACTGAAAGAATGATGGAGGGGATGAGAGGGTTCCTCTGTGATCAGGGTGGCTTTCCTGATCACAGAGCGCTCATACAGATGGGACAGTGGAGTTTGTGGTGAACCAGTTAGTTTTCCAGCTTGATCTGTGATCCGTGAGAGTTTTGTTTTCTGTTTACTGGTGAGGAAGTTGTACCAGGATGTGATGTTAAAGGTGAGAATGGATTCTATAAGTGACCGGTAGACCATGATTAAGATATTTTTCCTGACATTGAAATTCTTTAGCTTCCCGAGAAGATGGAGGCGCTGGAGTGCTTTATTGTAGATTGAGTCTGAGTGCATTTGGAAGGACAGGCGGGTGTCCATCTGTGTCCCCAGATACTTAAACACTCCACCTGTTCAACCTGCTCTCCCTGAATAGATAAGGGTTTAAAAAGCAGACATTCATATGACCACGTCAACACTGGTATTTTATATTCAAGGTGCCCTGACAGTTTTATTAAACAGAAATTTGTAAGTTTGAAATAAATCAGATATTTTATTCAACTGAATTCAGCAAAATTGTGATGGTTTGGTGTTTAGAGGGGAAAAAAACATCCTAGAGCTTGCTAATTCCTTACCACAGCAACAGACATCTGCTCCACAAACTAATGTGGTTTTTGGATTTCATTCGGTTGGGATGCTCCCCTTTTCTGCAGCATATTTCCTAAGCATCTGGCTCCACTGGAATGTTACAGAAAAGACTACTTTCTGCTAAGCTTTGCCACCTGTGGCTCCATTAACTACACTGGGCTCCATGTAATGTAGTGTGTAGACCAATGCAAAGTTTCTCCACAGTCATGCACACATAAATGCAACAAATGTGCGCAATGGGTGACATAATGTCTATATACATTAACTGTATTAAGTACATTATTATTAGACATGAATATGGTTCAAATCTAATATTGTGTGTCTTTGTTGAAAAGTTTTTTTTGTCAGTGCTTTTGTCAGATAATTTTTTTTCTGATGAGAAGTTATTCCTGCAGTTGTAAAATTTAACTGAAAAAGAGAGAGATGAGATCTTCTGAGAAGCATCTGCCTCCATCTCTAAAGCTAAGGCAAGAGGTGTGATTATATCGATATGGAGAATGGGTGGTGGTAGGCGAGCTGTGGGTGTTGGGTGGTCACAGGTTGAATAAGACTGATTTTTTGCCAATATTTGCTGCCCAGTGCCTTTCAGCTGACTAACTCCTCTCTCTTACTCACAGTCTGGACAACGAAGCAAGGCACAACTCCTATTGATTTACTAACACTGTAATTAAGAAAATGCATGTATCTTGTCTTTTTCTCTTCCTTGTTCTCACTTCATTTTCTTTCTTTCTGTTCAACACAGTGAATACCTTTACCTCCCTCTCTGCCTTCCATCCCAGATTGTTAACACTGCTACATCAATATAAACCAAATACACCATTCATTAATGTAGAGCATTCAAGCGTGCACTTATATACTGTTCAAAAACAAGTAAGAAAAAAGGACTGTTGTAGTGCTGTAGCAACTAAAAAATAAGCAAGGGTACATACATCAGATACTGGTAAAATCATACTGCAGTATTAAAATATTCTGAGATCAGTAATTTTGACAGGATATCCTCATGTTTGAAAGGCATAGTAACTAGTTTGTGCTAAACTGTCTCCACGTGAGCAATACTTGTTGGAATTGTCAAAGACTGTTCGTGAACAGCAGTGGTCAGGTAAGAGTTCCAATACTGTTACTGCCTTTGGGTCATCTCTAGACATTTTCTCTGACCAGAGTTTGCTGCAGAGTTGGTTGTTGCTGCATTTAGCGTTAGCATTAGCAAACTCATATTCTTTGTTGTCTTGGTTCTTTGTTTTATAAGATACGATAAGATAGGCCTTTATTAGTCCTGTAGTGGGGAAATTCACAAATATACCATACTACTCCTGTCGATAACTTGACAGATCAGGGATTACAGTCAGCTTTGACTTCCCCAAAGTGTGTTTACCATTATATTGCTGTAAAGTGGCATCACAGTGTTATATTTTTTTTTACATGGAGGTTTTTTATGATTACAAGTACATGCACCTGATGATTGTATCATTGCATCCTTGCCTTCCACAAAATGTAAAATTTGCTAGAGTGGAATCTTGGATTCAGCCCTTGAGACCACAAATGGTCAGGGTGCGGGTAATTTAGGATAATTCCCCAGGAAGCATCAATCAATCATCAGAAAGAGTCAAAGGGAAAATTACCTTTTGAATGAAATGCAAGCGGGAGCAGAATGTACCGAATGAGTTCAGCAACATTTTGACACAGGTAAACGTCCCCTTTAGTCATTTTCTGAAACTGATTTAATCGCTGGACTGTAAATTGCACTCCACAGCACAAGTCATTCTGTCTGGACTGAAATCACTTTAGTTTTTTTTGTATAGCCAAACTGTGACTCCCACCTACAGTAAGGGTTGATGGAATTCACTCTAATTTCAGGCAAAACTTCAGTTCTGCTTTTCCTCTGCCAGAACCCATCAGTCATCGACACTGAGGCTTGAGAGTTGCTCTGGCACATTAGTCTGGCACTGTCATTATTGCTCTTAATCAGATTTTTCCCTTGGAATTTCAGAATGAGTTTTCTATCCTTGTGGAGTGTAAGAAATGTCTAAACACCTTCAGACAGTGTAAAAACTATTACTTAAAACAAAACATACACTTAATGTTCTTTACGTGCAGTACTGGACATGAATCGTGTTTTTCTTTTGTTCAGTTTATTCTGTTTATCCCCTTGGCTTGTGGGCAGGCATGCGTGCACGCACGCACACACACACACACACACACACACACACACACACTCCCCTTCATATTTTCTCTCACTGTCACTCATAATGGCAGCTCATTCCCCTTTCAACTCCCTGACAATTCCTGAATTGAGCTAGAAAGTGCTCTGTCATCAAGACTGACTTTCACCTTTGGCAGGAAAATGAATAGTTTGCTGTTCAACTTATTCTATGAGAACGATTATTGTTATACAAACTGAAGAGAGTGGGTCATATTCCTCATATCACCACCCTCCCTTAATACTATACTTAATTTGTCCATTGCAATTGAACTACTTATGTATGCTGGACAAGTGAAGTACATCACCCAACGATCATCTTCAATTCTGCAGTCAATAATGGCAAAAATATTCTTAATCATTCTTAATTATTCTCCTTATTATTAGTATTGTTATTCGAGAAAAATACGACATTAGATTGTTGCCTGTGAAAATACAAAAAATAAAAAGGTCAGTAAGGGTCAAGAGCTATATTAGGACTGGTAAACTACTTTGAATGTCATATTTGAAGTTTATCTACACAGTGCAATCTACCTAGCATGGTTGTAGCAGCAGCTAGTGGTACTCATTAGCTACTGCCTGAGGGTACCTTCATTAGCGTCAATTTGCCTCACACTCTTCTCTAGTTGGACAATACCAAGAATCTGATGTGAAGCTGACATTTTAATTTGCAATGTAATGCCAAATAGCAGGCAGCATCAATTTCATCCTCCATTTGTCTTCCGCATCATACCTTGAGAAAAGAGATAAAGACAGATAGAAAAGGAGAACAGTGGAGTGACACCCCTTCCCATGAGGAGAACTTGCAACTCCATCAGAGAACTGGTAATGAGTGGACTCCTGTGGGGAATTCTCCAAATGGACTAATTTGTAATTGATTCAGTGCATTAATTACCGGACTGGTTACGCCTGTGTCATGGTTAATATTGTGCCGATCTGACTAGACTGGGAGGCTTGTCTGCGTTGGGACTGTTCGGGTGAGGCAGCCATTATTCAATTATGCCGCACATATCGGCGACGAGGCAAGTCTTAATCCGAGAGTAATCACTTCCCCACACTCCCGACTATGAGCTAATGTGTGGGAGGAGGGTGTTGGAGTGGGAGGAAGTCCTAGATCTATCTAGCCCATGGTTAGCTCCCTAATCAGGCCTGGGAACCAAATCCCCTCGGTGTTATCTGGCAGTAGAAGAGAATTATGCACTGCACTGAAAGTTTACAGTGGTTCTGCATGGTGCAACTTTCCTCTGTGTTGATGATATGTGTCTTGATTCTCTTGATTCCAGTTTTCATTTGACTCCCCAACTTTTTCACGACTATCTGTCTTGTCCATGTTTTGACAAAGAAGGTAAGACAGGTGAATTTTGGGCCTATACTAATATAAACACATTGTCATTATTGCACAGCAGCTGTTTTGCACAGTAGACACAACTGTCTTCACACATTTCATTGAAAACACGGAACATTTTAAAACAGCATGTCACAAATTAGCCGCACAAATTAAGGTTACAAATATAAATATCTTCTTTGCACCTAATTAAGATGGTAAAGGCCCGGCAAATATCCCCTAACCTTGGATATTGTATCCTATCGTCTACTGCTTGCCCTTTTATGTTAATTAGTGTACTGACAGAGGTGGAGTGTAGCAGTGTACGGTGACATTTTTTGTGACACTGGCCCTGTTTTCCCCTGCAGGTTCATAAGAACTGAATATTATCTGTAACAACAAATTAACTCCTATTTTAAAGTTAGTAATTAACCTCATTCTTTGATTGACAAAACTACAATTTCACTGACTGTATACAGACTGCACAGTGTATATCTGTTTCCTTCTTTTGACATGTTTGTCATCTTGCATGCGTTACTTTCTCTTGTTTGTCTACATGTGTTTCCATAATGTTGACCTTTACTGCTGTTGTGGTAATGCTGCCACCCTAATGCCCTCTAGCTTTGAGTGCTGTTCTAAGATTACAGGATATGAGAGGTGAAGGCACAAAGCCTCGTGGGTAAATTTCTCTTCAGTGCTCAGGTACAAATACCTTAATTGCAGAAGCACTTAAGTGTAATTGGTTCAGAATGGATCCCCCCTTTGGAGATATCATGAAAAATATAACTCACCAACCAACTGGGGCATGTGATATGATAACAATGAGACCGCTATAACTGATCTGATACATAGTGAATAAAATTGATATTATTTAGAAAAGATTTACTTCCTCCTATATGACAATTTGATGCAAAAAGATTGACAGGACTACAAACTTGATTAGTAAATGGCAGTTTGGCTTCCTTATTTCAAGGGACTGAATGCTGATGTTCATGTGACTCATCAAAACCAGACTGTGTGTTCCTGTATGTTTTTACTTATAAAACAAATGGAGATACTGCTTTTCCCTTTATCCTTTTTAGTTCAACAACAGTACGTTTTCAGCCTTGAGCAAGGAGACAAGATAAAATAGAGAGCTCTCTCCCCCTTACACTTGATTATATTTCTGCTTTGATCTACAGCGGCCATCCTCTAACCATTCTCGAAGAGTTTGGTCTGAGCAAAACACAACAAAAACAACACCCACAGCCCTGAGAGTAACCAGCTTCCATTGTGCCCTTCATTGCATATTTCAGCGTGGCAATATGAAGAGTGGCTGCAGGAGCTTTAAATCATCTACTGGATAGTCTCCTGTCTATGGGGCACATTTACTATTTAGACAGTGAAATTTTAACACAGAATCATAGAAAACAGTAATTTTCAAGCCAGGCATCTTCTGGAAACCCCAAGGACATGCTTGTTAATGATGCCCGAATGTCAGATTGACACTTTCAATCACATTTCTGTCAAAAACCATAAAACAGCTAAGAATCCCTAAGTGGGTCAAAGTCTTTCCTCTTAGTTTACAACACAAAAATGGAACAAAACTGCTCCAAGTCTGAAACAAATCCTATCGTTAATGTGAGACCTGTAAAATCTCTTAAAAGAAGAACCACAAAAAAGCCAGACTCACCGTATAATTACTCAATTATTCTAGCAAATTACAATGTTTTGGCTGCATTTAAGTGACATAGCAATCACCCTCTGGGGATGCTATGCTGGTCTTAGCGCTGTCAAATTAAAAGTCTAGTCGGTCACTTCAGTGCAGGGGTGGAGGTTGTCACACAGCACTTCTGTTACTTCAGTCCTCTACTAGTACCCCCGTGAGACTGTTAAGTATTGCTGTGGGGGAGCCTTGGCCACGCTTAATGGCCCTAACAGCATTATTAGCTAATAAAGGTTGATGGGCCTCGGGACTCGATAAATTCAGGAGGACAGGAGAAGAAGATGCAGTCGCTGTGTTAAGGTGAGGTTTCAGTCTTGGAATTTATGCATCTCCTTTTTTAGACTGTGGCGCAAGCTGCATAAGGATCATGGTAGGAATTGCTAGTAAAAATGTTGGCATTTTGTCTCTTTATGTCTAAGAATATGTAATAATGTTATTCTGATGTTTTATAATCCTAACTCATTTCCAATCATGAAAAAATTCTCTACAAAATTGCTGGTTTAAAAAAAAAAGTACATTTAAGTTGGTAGAGCAAAAGAATATATATATATATATATATATATATGCAGTAAGTGGAATTACTTGTAGCAGTGCAGACCTTGTACTTCTACTCACATACGTAACGTCTCTCTAAGTGAATGTACCTGGAGAAAACACGGAGAGAACATGCAAACTCCACACACAAGGGTTTGGATCTGGAACCCTATTGCAGTGAAGCGACAGTACAAACCAACTATTGATGATATATCTTTACAGATTATGCTACCAGCAGTATACAAAGTGATTAAAATTAGCCTCATGTTTACCTTCATCTATCTGGATAGATGTCGATGAAGTTGGAGGAAGTAAATATACAAATAATGGGACAGGCAATGCATCTACTAAAAACTGCTTGAAAAAATGTCCTCATTACATCTTGTCTCATCTGAGTAAAGTGATGCCCCAATAAAACCAGTGTAAGTGTGGAAGAGAAATAGGTGATGTGGCCTCTTATTCTGACCACAGAGGAAATCTCTGAAATTGAAGATAAAGGTCTTGCTCTCTCCACAGGGAACCAAGGAATCAGTTTTCTGACCCACTTGGCTTTCCTCTCTCTCTCTCTCTCTCTCTCTCTCTCTCTCTCTCTCTCTCTCTCTCTCTCTCTCTCTCTCTCCACTATACAGACAAAAGTATTGGGACAGTCTGGGGAAGGGCCTTTTCTATTCCAGCATGACTGTGCCCCAGTGCACTAAAGCAAGGTCAAGTGTAGCAAGTATAAAGAACATGACTGACCCACACAAAGCCCTGACCTCAACCCCACTGAACACCTTTCGGATGAACTGAAACCGAGACTGTGAGCCAGGACGTTTCGTTCAATATCAGTGCCTGACCTCACAAATGTTCTACTGCATGAGTGGACAAAAATTCCCAGAGAAACACAAAACTATGTGGAAAGCCTACCCAGAAAAATGGAAGCTGTTACAGCTGCAAAGTGGGGACCAAATCCACATTAATGTCTACATATTTAGAATGTGATGGTCAGATGTCCCAGTACTTTTGTCTATATAATGTACATCTCACTTTTGGGGCATTACATAGATTTGCATTCACTTCCTGGAGGCTTAACCACCAGCTAACCATAACAATAAACATTAATTGCTTTATCCTAACCCTTACCTTGACCTAACCTTATCCCTAACCTTATCCTCAACCTTAAATCAACCTTAAAGCAAGTCTACCATCATGTCTAATTAAGAAGGTGAAGTGTTATGGTGTTATGGCAGCATTAGATCAGAACACTTTGAACTGATGTGACTCTCTGACTGTTAATTGCAGATCCTGTTCTGCAACTAAAGGAAAGTGACATCTTGTGTCTGTGCAAATAAAACTCAAAAAACATGATGGGACTTTTAATATTGCAGAGTGAAGGCAGATGTGAAAATGTGTTAAAAAAACCCAAAAACTATTGCAAGTATGTATCATAAAAAAAACAAGTTTGATCTCAAGTTTGATCTCATTTGTCTTCACAAATGTAATCAATAGTGTCTTCCTTGTACTGCAAGCCTCATGTGAATACAACTCAGGTCATGCACCTTATCCCACAACTAACACACCTCAATATAATGCAGTCCCCATAAGTGTTCCTGCTTTGACATCTTCCTGCGTTGACATGTCAAAATATCTGCTCTG
Organism: Scatophagus argus; assembly: GCF_020382885.2. NCBI lineage: Eukaryota > Metazoa > Chordata > Actinopteri > Scatophagidae > Scatophagus > Scatophagus argus. The sequence continues at coordinate 15,075,647 of NC_058503.1, read as the reverse complement.
AAAAGGGTCCATTATGGTCTACCTGCATTCTACTGCATTTGTAGAACTTTTCCCTTTCTACCGATTCAGAAGAAAGCAATGTTTCAAAAAGTCAAGTTAGCCTTTTCAAAGGTAATAAAGAAAAGAAATTCTGTACTTTTTGCAGAATGTTTTCCAGCCCTAAAGAGGCAGAGGCTGCTATGACATACTACACAACTGTGTGTACATGCATCGGTGTCTTTGTGAGAGTATGTGAGTGTTTGGAAGTTTATTTTTGAGTAGATGGGACATGGGGCAGTTGGGAGCTGTTACCCAAGTAGAAAATGATGAATATTTTAATTCTTTTAATGGACATCTCCTGTATGAGAACCTTGGGTACTTCATAACGAAGAAGTTAACTAGTTCACAAAAGAAAGAAAATAGAGCTGTGACTGGGAGCCTTTGTGGTTGCAGGAGTGCCCATGCAATGTGAGGTCTTCACATTAATCTAGTGAAGCTCAGTGAGTTTTGTTTTCCATCTCCACACCTGAATCTAGCTGGGATTCAGTGTCATGAAGGGCCATGGCTTTTGCCAACTTTGGAGCCAGTGTAACCACTCATGTTGCCCTAAAGTGAATGTGTCGATCAAGAACATGGCTCAACCTGCAACCCCTCACAACAATTTTGTTTGCTGACAGCTGGCCTTGGAAGTAATCGTTACTACTGTGTTTTTTACATATAGACTATGCAGGGTAAATTACTTAGACATATTAATAAAATATTATAAGAATAATCCTTAGAATAATCAATATATTTATTTATTTATACTTGTTAGATTAATCCACTAATCAAAAAAACTAAACTAAACTAATTTAAACTAAGCAAAACTAAACAAAAAACAATCATTAGATTTGCTGTGAAAAACTAATCTTTAGCTGCAGCACTACAATACATACTTATTATCTCTCTTTTGCATGCTCCTTTTTTTTGGCCATTTTTGGAATTGGACACACACGGAAGATGTCAATGAAAGAGCTGTAAAAGTCAGAGCAATTTTCGTTTCCAAGATAGTTGTGCATGCAGCTAGACAAAAGCCTATGTAATTACAGCAGCAGTCACTGGTACATTAGTGATAAAGACATGATGGCTCACATGGGTGGAGCTGGCACTGTTGGCTAGCCACAATGCATTCATTTCATGGTAAAAGCTGTAATTATACCAACAGAGACCCTCTTTCTAATTCTCTGCCTCTTGTTCTGTTTCTTTATGTTTCTCTTTTTACATACACTCTTTCTTTTCTCTTTCCCATATCATTTGCCATCCATTTATATGTACTGTGTAAACGTAGGCAATGGGATTATCTGTATAAAACAGTATTATCAACTCAATGGGCAATTAAGTTATTCTCTCATCTGCTTGGAGGAAGAATCAGAACCGTTCTGAATAGAACAAAAGGACTTTTCCTCCTCCACTACCTTTTGTGTCTTGTGCTCTAATAGGAGGCTTCTTTTTGTGGTTCCTCCTAACACGACGTAGCAGAAGAAGACAGACAGTAACAATGGATTATCCAGTTGCAGTTGTCTTAGAGACACTAGACTCGGCTATGGTAGGCCTCGTCTGTATTTCAGTCATAATAATGATGATCTTATTTGTAGGGCTGACCCTAATTCTTCAAAATGGTCATGGTAATAGAAGTCCGAATTGGTATTTGAATTCTTCACGTTTGAGAGGAAGGAGATTCTGTGTTGGGAAAAGATTGAAAATTAGGTCTTTTGTGTGACCTTTGGCAAAACGAGGCAAAACACTGATAAAGAGCCAGAAATTGAACTCATTTATAGTGTTTAATTAGTCCCCAAACCTGCACACACAAAGCCAAGCATGTGCACAAGAAACAGCAGCACTAGAACATCTGCCAGCACTTCTGCTCCTCGTACACAAATGCCGTCCATCGAGCACTGGAGTGAGGTGGGAAAAGTTTCCGCCATCTCCGGGCCTGTCCTCCTCTCTCATTCAACTCATAATTACAATAACAGCAAAGAATGTTAATAAATAATGAGTGCAAATTTGAAGAAAGTGTGATAGCTTGCAATGACATGCTAATTAAGTTAATCTGAATCTGCATGTACGTATAAATCATACACCCCCCTGCCCACCTGAATGAATTACTTCCTCTGATGCAGAGATGAATTCTATATTCTGTGTTGTAACCTAATGTCACTGCAGCTAATATGAAGTTTTTGTGTGTTCTTTGGGATGTATAGAAGAACAGAGCGGCTACTTGCTGGGTGCAAATGGGGTGAAGCTTCATCCCATGTCACCCACCTGCATAAATGAAACCGTGGTGCCTATCGTCTGGAATATGAGAAGCTGTTGCATTAGTGTACAGCCTCAGTTCAAAAACAAATCTGCTTTTGCATAAAAGTTAATATACAGTTTAGTTAATATAAACCTGGAGTAAATTAATTAAGTTTATAAATTCTTGCTAGATTGACAAATTTACCAAATGACTCCCATTTAGGCTTTATGTTTGTAATAACAAGTCAGTGATTGTTTTTTTTTTTTTTTTTTTTTTTGATGGTCACAATATCTACCATTGTGCATTTTTCGGATTTAATGTGTAATTAGTGTTGCAATATAGGTGGATAGTGAGCTATGATTGTAGCAACAGACTTGGTGTGGGAAGATGATGAAGTAAGCTAGCGATTTGTGACACTAGTGTGAAATTAAGGGTCTCGTAAACAGCAATGAGCCAGTGCTCTGCTGAGAGTAAGCTGACTCATCGACTTTGCTCATCTTGTGTCCTTTGGCATGAAATATCCTATCCATACTTCATTCATTTCTGGTACATTTATGCTTTCATTTTAAGTCAAGAGTAACAAATCATATATATATATATATATATATATATATATTTTTTTTTTTTTTTTTTTACCGAATTACCATGATACCCCCCTGAAAAGAGAATTTCAAGTGTCGGTAAAAATATCACATATCAATTTGTATCCAAAAATCATTCTGTACTGTCCAGACAAAGAAACAGAAACAGGCCAATAGAAAGGGGCAGAAAATTATGCATTACTTGTCATTGACACTATTTTCAAGTTAATTTGGCTCGCAAGGGTCACCAACCCCAACCACAACGCCCTCCGATAGGCAACTGACCACCAATCACCCCACCTCCTCTGGCTATTTATTCCCAAAACCCACTGGTGAAAATGGCTACGAGCTAATCAACATTTAGCTCCTCCAAGTGTGTTATTGCACAGCAATTGATGGATGGTACAATTACACCCTGTGTCACTTAGCTAAATGGCTATGTAATCCTAATGAGTTTTTTATTCAAACACTGACTAGTTAGCGCAGGGAAAGCTGGGGGTGGGCGCCGAAAAGAAGGGAGGATGGAAACACAAAAGGAAGCTACGATGGCATATTAAGGAAAAAAAAAAGAAAAAGAAAGAAGGAAAGGCAGGAGGACTGCGGGTGATCAGGATTACCAGGTAACATGAGGAATGTATGTTTCTCTTACTCTCAGCCTGGGTGGTTAAGATGCTGAGCACTTTTCAGCCTGATTCTGAATGTAAATGCAGGGGAGAGTTCACCTCCCATTACAGACCTGCAATTAACATTTGCCTTTTATTAACTGTGACCGTGAGCTTTCCCTAACCTTAAAACATTGTCACTGAACGTAATCTGAAGGCTTGCAAATATTGACGTTCTTGTCTGGCAGCAGGGGTGAATCAAATGAAGTCTTAACCTGCCTTGGAATCAAGTCAGAAATGGCTCAATTAAAATGAAATATAAACAAGCAAACAGTGTAGTGATCGCTTGTTGAGGATGTAGAATGCAAAGATAATGTCTCAGTGTCCCATGGTGCAATTCATTACACTACATCACATTAACATTTCATTACTTGTGGGAATACATCTGAAGGAAGATCCATATTGGCAGTGCATACTAATCAATGAACATAGATCTGCCAAAAACGTAATACCATTAGCTACTTTTCATTTTTGAAACCTCAGTTTGTGAGGAGAGACGTCCTGAAGAATTGCTCTAAAATCTTCCCCTTATTTTACATTTTAAGATGTCGCTTCTGAAAAAAAAAGAAAAAAAAATCCTCTTGATTTTGTTTGTTACTTTAAGATGCTGAATTCTACACCCTGTGTCTCTTTTTTCTCTCATCACCTCATGAATTCAACAAAAGCCGCTACTGCTCGTGACTCCACATGTGGAGCTTGGATTTAATATCACCAGGAATCAAAGAAATTTCTGAAACAAAGTCATATTAGGCAACAAACATAACAAACAATTGAAAGTAAAAACCTCTTGTCTTACAGATACAACTACAGAACAACTTAATTAAGAACATTGTTCAGTTCTTATTATGTTCATTTCAGGTGCCAAAAACTTGCTAAACTTACAGGAGACTTTGCTTTCTTTATCCTGCAGGAAGTGCGGCGTTGGGCTGGTCGGTGAGCGAACCAGAACAGAGCTGTTTTCCTGACCAAACAAACCAAAGCACAAGGCTTTGCACAAACAAGAGGTGGTCGTAACAGACTTACAGTATGTTGCTACATTATGACAAAACTATGACTGCATCATACCAAGCCTTTGTGTGCTGCAGGAGTGTTTTGAGAGGTTTCTTCAGATGGTTCACCACAGCTCATAATGCTGAGATGTCCTTAAGCAAGAATCCAAATAATTGCTTTTCCTGTGTAGCCAGCAGAAGACTAACAAAAATCAGAAAAGAATGATACAAAGAATAATAAAAATGACAACCAGGTACAGATGACTCTCACTTCTGAGACCCACAAGGTCCCTTATCATGAACAGGCTCACCAGCACAAGTTGGATGCAGAAAACTCTTAGGGGTGGGAGCCTAAATAAAGAAGGATTAGATGTGCTGGTGGCTGTTTCCATAAGTGCTGTTATCAATAGGGTGTTGTTAATGAGGAGGACAGAGTCTGGTTCCAGCAGAACCATTGTACTCAGGCCACCTAAGGCTTAACACCAGCAATTCTTGAAAAGGACTCCCTCATCTAAGTCACAGTGGGTGGAAATTGATTTCGATCCTCCTGAGAAGTTGGTCTATATCATTCACCTTTTTCTGGCCAAGCTGCAGAGGGAGACAGATACGAAGTTTGAAAGGCATCAGAGAAGCAGGGTGGGCTATTGTCATGCACCGGTTCGGCTTCTCCTCTCCACTGCCTCTCTATTCAGTCTGGCACTGCTCTGTTACGATAAGTACTATCACCTCTGGTTTGTGTGTGTGTGTGTGTGTATGCGCACGGGTGCAGTATGGTGAGAAAGTCTCATGCACCAACGGCACCGTCTACAACAACACAGTGGGAGTTTTTTAAACTTGCCCCAATGCAGTTGCGTCTTCTCAGCATGACTAAGTTTTCACACTCCCACTGACCACAAAACGATCAGAAGCTACCGTCACTCCTCAAGGACAGTGAGGTACGACTCTCTTCCAGGTCTGTGATTGCCACTCTTTGTTTCCGACTCCCAATGTAAGTCTTTTTCTGAAATCTGCCAAACATGCTCACAGGCATCCCATACGTTCAATAAAGAAAAATGCATGTGCATAGACATAATGATTGAAGAAGCCACAGAAAAAAGACATATAAAAATGTATTACAAGAAGTGAGGCCTTTTTGTAACAAACAATGGGACTCCAAGATGTGAAATGCTGTTTGATTCCCTTATTCAAGATCTAGCAAGCTGAATATTATTGACAGGCTTTTCAGACAATATGAAATTTCAGCAATGCTCAGTGCCACAAACTCAAACAATTCAACATTTCAACAATATGAGATATTTGTATTTGCTAAAAACAGATATTGATAATGAATATCACATTTCTGTTATGATATACAGAAGATCATTTCATTTACCAAAGGGAAAAAAACTTTTTTGTTAGACATTTTGTTGTGACTTTCACACCTCATAACTTCAGTGTAACTTGAATTTCTGCTTTGTCTTTAGTGGTCTGTCTTTACTTTCATCATGGCAAAGTCAAAAAAGTTTCAATACATTGGGTTTAGTGCAGCAGCAGTTTTCTGCCCTCTGTGTTCCAGTACAGATTTCCTTTTTACAGTGAGTATCATTACAAACCAGGTCAGCACCACTGCAGGGTTAGATATGTGTCTATTTTGTTGATTTTCTTTTATTGCCTTCAACAGTGCTACAGGTCAGTACAAATGGTAAGTATTGGCTCATTTGAGGGATGGTAAATAGAGGAAAGTTTTCTCGTTTTTTGGCCAAGCACACAGACATTTAACCTCTGTTTCTGTTATTCTCATTCCAATGCTATCAGTCCAGATCATTTCCAAAAGACAGGGAGAAAAAATTATATTGGCTGACCAACAGTGGGGAGGGTAGCAAGAAAATGTATCTGTCAGTCAAACAAGGACCCTGCATGTGATTACACACACACACACACACACACACACACACACACACAAAGACATATATAACCAGTCAATTTGTGGAAGGGTAGGTTTAAAATGAATGTCAAAATGCCAACGAGAAAGTCTTCTGATGTCACATTTCCTATCAGTTACTGCTAACACATACACAGTCATGGGTATGGCATGCACACCCATAAATATATATAGAAATACACACAAACATGACACATCATCAACCTCTGACTATCATCCAGTGCTTCTTCTTCCTCCAAAAAATGGGAAGAATCATTCATTTTCAGGCCCTGCTGTCCCCGTATCTCACACACTCAGTTTCTTTCTCAAAGACGTACTGACAAGCAATCCATTTGATGACTGTTGCAGGTGAGAGGAAAAACCATTGGACACTGACATACTGCTATTATGCACACTGAAAAATAGACAGAGCTTAATAGGCGATGGTAGGGAACACACAGTGGAGATAAAAACTGAGATATGGTTTAAAGCTACGATCAGGACTGGAGACGAATGGCCAATCACCTGCCGAGACGACTGTTGTGCTGAATGTGGGCCACGCAAGATGTGACGCACACGGAAATCACTTTGCTGGTCTGTAGACCATTAGTATGGTTCTCTGTTGGTTGTTGTATTCAGTGCTCTCTAAACTCACTGCAAGCCAGAAAGCATCTCACTTGTAGGGCAGCTGGGAGCTTTCACAGACAGACAGAGTCTTCCCCCTATCGGCTCAGTTGTTTCCTACTGGTTGACGCTGCAACGCAAAATGAACATGTGAATTTACTTTGCCACTAGAGGCAAATGTTATATTAGCCCATCTCTTCAGATAGAAGGAAAGTGAATAGATGCTGAAGATTTGCCAATATTAATTTATCACATGTGACCATGCCCTTAAAGACATGACATGTAGTATATATTGGCTGTTTCTTGAAAACTCACGTCAAAGTCTGCTGCTCCTTCATGGTTTAAGGAGATAGAGAGAGCGGTGGTTAGCACAAACAGAGCAGCAAATCAGGGAAATAAAGCGTTAAAACACTAGTAGAGACTCCCAAACCTTTGCACAATCCTCTGTATTTTGTGTGAATACAGTCAAAGTGCAGGCTTCATGCTGCCTCTCTGATCCTGCCCGTCTCTGTGCAGCTCACAGAGACACAGACCTGCAGCTCTTTGTTAGAGAGACAAAGACAGCGAACTAAGGCAGCTATGTCTGTCTTGAGTCCTGACCTTGTGCTGTTGTTGACTTGGGGCTACACACAGGACAAAGTGTGATGGCCAGAAACATCCAGACACAACAAAATCACACAAATTTAAGTTAAAAAAAATGATATAACTGATGACTGAGAGAAATTACTTTTGCATGAGTCTCGACATTGTTTTTTTTTTTTTTTTTTTTTTTTTTTTTTTACAGAAATTGCTGCACATTATGCTCTTAAGCTGGATTGAGCTGGAGTACAGACTTCTCTCTGGCTGCCATTGTACAAGACCAAAAGTAAGAGGAGAGAAATGTGAAAAGTAAACTGCAGAAAATCAATTCAGGTATCTGTGAGGAAAAGACTTTTCCTTTGTGTCCGCCAAAGTGTGCTCCTCCTCTCTGCTTTCAAACTCCTGGTCAAACTCTTTCACCCCATTTTCCCTCTCTAACCTTTCTCCTCAGGATTTCTTTCTCTCAATGGTGTCACTTCCCACCCCACACTGTCCTTCTTCATGTCAAATTAAAGTGATGGAAATGAACTTGAGGGGACGCTAATTGCAATTGTCAATCCAATCTAGGTCGGGCCTGAAAGACAGGGGTTCCCCAGCACTTCATCAGTCTTCATTAATATTGAAGGAGTTTGCTGAGGAGCAGGGGGCCAACGTAATCTGCACTCATCTAACAGTGCATCAACAATTAGGAAGCTGGGGAGGGCACCGATGGTGCCTGAGGGACAAATATGCCAGTCAAGAAGAAGTATGAAGGAAGATGTCAGAAGACGGGGACGGAAGACGGGGAGTGCAGGAAGAGATGCTGCTTTCAAATGCTGTGGGAAATAGTATGTGGAGACAACTTCATATGAAACTTTGACATACAGTCAGCAGCATATGAATGACTCATCAGTTGGTATTAATACATGGCTGCAGTAATAGTAATGGCTGATGTACTATTCAAACATTCAGTTTTATTAATTTTATTTGCTTACATTTTCATGCATGTACATCAATAAAACTTTATATAATCAAACAGTTAACCCCTCAATAAATAAATAAGCAATATATAATGAGGTACTTCCTCATGTATTATATTTGTATTATCACAACTTAACTCTTCTTCTTCACTGCTGCACACATAAATTGTAACTGACCATCACCTGAAAGCAACATAATGTTAATTTCTCCAGTCAACTCAGTCGCAGTTTATGAACCAACAATCAGTCTGTCATTGGGAGCTTGGTTACAGTTTGAAAGGCAGAGTACATGAAACTATAACTGGAGAGTGAAGAAAGATGGACTGATGAAAACACACACACACACACACACAGCCCAATACAAGTGCTGGCATGTCATGCCACAACAGGGTTTTCGGCCTGTTGTTGTCCCACAGACCTTAAAGCAGGTAAAGCAGGGCAAGGCAAACCTTCACTTTACCAGCTGAGCAATTTTTAAAAAATTACTTTTTAATTTTTTTCCTTAAAAAAAACCCTTCAATTTACTATCACTGATGGACATTTGACTGTGACCTTTAAAGTTAAAATTAACATTACAGCATAGAGAAACAGCCCAGGTCAGACCTACTGCACTCTACGGCTTACTCTTAAATGCTTATTTCTAAACATTTATATCGACTGTGTTGTTTGAGAAGGTAGTTGATCTTAGTAAAATGCCCCCCTCCCATCCCTATTGACCCATAATTGGCCCCTTTACTCTAAAGCAAAGCTGGGTAAAGACAGAAAAGAGCAAGAAGGAAAGAAGAAGAAAAGAGACAGAAAGAAAGCGTAAAGAGGATGGACACTATAAATAACTGTAAGCTCCTGTAAGCTCCTCTCTTGCCAAATAAAAATACTGAATCATAAGAACACAACACCTGCACTGACCAGGTCAAGCTTAGGTTTGGGGCAAGTGGACAAATACGGGAAAGAAGGCACGATCAAAGCTAAGTCTGACTTGCTCCTTAGACCCAGGCCCTCTCCTTCTGGGGTTGGGGTTGTTCTAGAGTGGATCTAACCTGCAGGCCTGCAACCTCTTACAGGTCCTGGGCATCCTAAAGCAGGGGAGCTCAAAGACAGCAAGGACAAACAAGGAAGAAGAAGAAGAAAAACAAAAGCAAAATAGACAAATACGTCATTAAAATAAAGTACAAATAGCTTTGTGGACAAATGAATGAAACCTTGGCCTGAACTTTATCTACTCTGAAACCTTTATGTGCTTGTGGACATGTAAAAACGCTGTTTTATTTTGCTAATTTAAGGAACCACACGTCTTTAATCACCGCGGTTTCCGTATGGCATGCATCACTATGACAGCTGAGAGCACAGGGTCAAATGAACACTTCACACAAGTGTCTTTGAGGGTCACATTAACAGAACACCACCCTCATTTCAGACAAGCCCCCCTTAGTATAAAGGTGTTAGGGTGTGAGAGAAAGAAGAAGGAAAAGATAAATGTAATCATACAGCCCATCTACCTTAATTACACACTTATAAACCACATTAAATGAGTGACTGGATACAAATATAAATGTCTGAAGAGTGCAAAGCAACTATTACCTTCATCAGCAACAACACGCCTTGAGAAACGATGCTTGAGCTTTATTTTCAGCTCCATTTGAAGTGTAGGGTCAATGACTGAGCTGCAGTATTTGACACACTGGGAGTGAGGAAAGGTGCAGTGGTTAGCACTGTCGCCTCATAGCAAGAGGGTTCCAGGTTCGAATCCCGGTCTGGGCCCTTCTATGTGGAGTTTGCATGTTCTCCCTGTGCCTGCGTGGGTTTTCTCCGGGTACTCCGGCTTCCTCCCACAATACCAAAAACATGCACATTAGGTTAACTGGCTACTCTACATTGCCCCTGTGTGAGAGTGTGTGGTTGTCTGTCTTTGTGTGTTGGCCCTGCGATTGACTGGCGACCAGTCCAGGGTGTACCCCGCCTCTCGCCCGTAGTCAGCTGGGATAGGCTCCAGCTCCCCTGCGACCCTGACGGATAAGCGGTATAGAAAATGAATGGATGGATGGAGTGAGGAAGGGCTGCTAGTGACACAAAGTCTATTGGAAATACTAAATGTTATTTGCAAATGATAATTCCATAATTTATTTGCAACTACAGGGACAGGTGAGAAGGGGAGTCAGTGAATTGATGCTGGGCTAATAATCAATCTGATCACAGCATTAATATTGAAAATGACATGTTTACTAATGGTTGCACTGGCAAGATAAACAATCCAACTCGACTGTGTGGCTGTTTCCTACTGAGACTGGGAAAAGGGGAGGAGGGGGAAAATTGAATATTTCATAATCACAGATTCCGTTTATGAGAGCACACGAGAAAGTGACATGAGGGAAAACAGAGATGCCAAAGTGTGTTTGCTTTACTCAGTGTCCCATTCAGAAACTACAAAAAAAAAACAAAACAAAAAAAAAACCCCATCATACTACAGTATACTGAGATGAGTACAACTCATTTCACTTTCTTAATGTCCATGCATTCAGTACACAAATGCGTGTTCTGCTTATAATATGAGAGAAAGATTCAAAGGATATGTGGAGTGATTTAAACACTAAGAATGTCAACACTGCATGTGGGCAAAGCTCTCTGCTGGGCTGTTGGTTTGAATGTACATATATGAGAGCGGGGAGAAAGCCTCAGCGCTCAAATGCAGTTATTAATCACAGTGCAAACGTTGATTCATCTGTCGTGGAGGTAGTTTGGAAGATGGACTCTATTTACTGCTAAAGCTGTTTGAGGGACTTTGGGAGGCAGCCATCAATCTCTTGGCTATCTTGAGAAGAAGGAGCCAGTGCACAGGCATCAGTTTCAATCACCTCCCGGAGACAGGTGGTATGGTAAGCTGCTGCACAATAGTTTTTTTTCTTCTTCACTCCTTCTCTTCTTTTATTCTTCAAGGTGAAGTTTTTCCCTCTCTTGGGAATCATGTTATTAATGTGTTTTATCATAATAATAATAATATTCCCTTAAAATACACATTGCACCATGCCCTCTTGCTCCCTTGCTGTTTGGCACCCCGTGTTCCTAATTAGCATCTTCAATTAGCCCATGTTAATTGCCATCCACGGAGAGGTGGAAGAACCTGAAAAGTTGTCGCCACAGGGAGCCCTTTTGTAAATGAGTGGTTGTGTAATGAAGAAGCAGGCAGGTAAAGGGAGGGATTGTCGTCAAAAGCAACTTTCACCTCAACCTTCAAAAAGAAAAAAAAAAGCCTTTGTGAAATATTAGCTTGTGCAGATAAGATATTGTTAAAGGCAAACCAAAAAACTTAATGTGAGTGTGCTGTTTTTAAAGTACAAACTGGTTCTGTGTAGTTAAACAACAATCACACTTGGTTTTTGAACAGCGTCTCTCCAGTCCTTCCACCTTTTTTCATCAGTCAGTGGGACCTATTACCTCTGCAGGGGTCTAATGGTGGCACATTACCATCCATCGCTCCCTCTTTCTTAACATCATCTTGGTTTTGTTTTGTGTCACAGGGGGTATTGTCAGTACTGCTCTGCACAATGTAGAACACTTAATAGCTCTGTTTTATTTTGCTGCTTTGATCTGTTGGTCTGTACACAAGAAAAAACCAAGCTGTCCCGTTACTTTTGTGAACAAATCATGTTGTCACATTAACTTTAAATCATCACTGTAAGGAGCAAAATGTGAAAAACACATTTTGCCTTGTTGGTGGGCTGTCTTCTCTACAAAGCCTCTGTAGCCCAGTTTATTTGCACAGCAATACTGGCCCATTAATGCAGTCAGCACTTCAGTGTATCACCAGGGGAGCTCCCAAGCCCCCCAGATAGACTGGAATCAATTGGAGTTGGATGGCGTTAGCAGTGCAAAATGCAGTCTGAATGGTCTAGGGTGATGTTCTTGAGAAGTGAAGGGCCAACGAAGGTCAACAGTAAGAGCTGATCTCACAAAAAAGCAACCTTTTTTCTTTTCAAATTTCACAACAGTAACTTCTCTTGCCTCCCTCTGACCTCTCATTACTGCATTATTATTGCTCTGCCCCTGCGAAAGGCTGGGAGCTGTCATCATCTGACATTGTGTTTGGGTGTACATGCACGTGTCCACCAAACTAAAATACAAGCAGTTTCTTTACATGATCAGCATCTGAGCACAAAGTTTACTTCAGCCTCCTCTCATTCATTTGCTGCATCCAGCTGTTGCTACAGATAGGGCTAGAAACACCAGTACCATGTGAGTTATCTGCATGTCTCTCAGACATGCCTCAATCAGGTGACTCATTTGCTCAGTTTGAGATGATGATGCTCATCAGTATCTGAATCTTTTCTGAAAGGTGGGAATTTATGCCCTGAGCCATGGCACTTTTCCTTCTCTGGCTGTGAATAATGTTTCATCAAAAGGGAGATTAACCAGATCAAGTTATTTGGATTTCGATGATTCTATGCCTCAGACCACAATGGTACGATCACACAATCAGTTAGACACTCGGAGATGAGAGGAAGCTTGATTACCTCTGATTGGAACAACTTTTCTTGCTACTTATTTTTGGCTATATAGATACTAATCTCAGTGCTGATTGGTTGAAAAGGACCTGAGCACAGGGCATTCTTGGGGCAACAAGGTCAAATGAGGAGACAGCAATGACAAAGTTCACAGTCTGAACTTTTTGCTCAGATTCAGAGAGCAACAGCAGAAACAACGCAATATGTGGATGTTTAGATGGTTTTCTTGTATGTTCTGAAATCTAGAGTGATTAAAAAAATGTAATTTGTAAAATAAAAATAAAAAGACTAACATACAGTAAAACATTTCTGTTTTCATCCATCACAAGGAAGTCGATTGTCAATTTGTGTCAATATAGCAGAGATGAACTGATTATTGAATACTAATAATTTAAGAATTTGAACAATAAAAATATTAGATTATATATTCTGTCTGCTTGATGCACACAAAACCAGAAGGAGTAACAGCAGTGTAATCAGACACCACCAACTGGCTTTAGCCTCATTGTTGTTTAATATACCCAGATAAAATCACAACCAGTTTAGTGTCTCGTCATGCTTAGGCCTTACTTTGAGGAAGGTGAGGTTCTGACTGGGGCCGATGCTTGTGATCTCAAGGTTGCCCATGACGACTTCACAGTTTTCGTAGTACTTCCTCAGTGTGCGGTACTGCTGCTCCAGGTCGGACAGCGTGCTCAGCTTGTTCTCTGTACCAGCGCATACTGGGAAAATAAGGGACAGAGTGACAAGACAGTGTTAAAACAGCCATATGAGATGTATAGATTGGTTTAGTTTAGAAAGCAGTTACACAGACACAGTCCCATTGTGCACAAACCGTTTTTGTTGGCTGTCTTTGAAGACTACATGCAAATATTATTAAGCTGAGTCCTGTCACCTTGAACACTACCAGTAAAAAGAGTTTGTGCAATCTAAACTTTACTCTTTAAATGAAAATAATGTCTGCCTTATGTGATCAGGAATTTCTTATATTTGCATGGCAGACCCAAAAGTCATAAAGAGGGAATGTAGTGTAAACATGAGCCCATGAACATTGAGCTCCAGCATCTGCTCAGCTGGCCTGGTCATGTAACACTACGAAGTCACTGGACCCCAACCCTGCCTCACATCACCCCTTGGGGCACTCAGATCACAGGAAAGCTCTTTAGCAGCTAGCTGGGCTGCTCACTTGACAAGTAATTAAACAGACCCAATTCCACCCATCACACACCTTGCCCCCCGTGACGACACAAGCCATCTGCCCTATAAGCTGTTGCTGCCCAGTCTAGCATGAAAACACATGCACACATAGACAGTTTGTGCAGCTATCCTTGTTAGGACATTACACTGACCTCCATTCATTGTGAGCAGCCGAACCCAAACCGTAAACCTAACCATAACAATAATCAATGCACACACACACACACACACATATTGAAAAGATGAGAAAAACAGCACATAGTGTAAATCCATATGTAATCACAAACTAAGCCCAAACAACAAGCAGCCAACAATCCTCTGCATCTTTTGCATGTAATTCATATGCAAATTTTGCTTAAGCCTTGATCTCAACTGTCCACTTCTGCACTTTATACATAAGCCACATCCGTAGCACTACACTCTCTTGCTGTATATTTTATTTAAGAATGTTTGGTAAAGCTGCTGAAATGCAGTGCTCTTTTGAAACACTGTAATTTAGTTTCATTTGTATTGCTGCGGTGGTGTGGTTCTCCCACCTGCACCCTCTTGATGACAGAGGCGCCATCAGTGTGACAGAGGGGTGGCAGATCCTTCCCTGAGTCTTGTCACACTGTCACCCATGAGCTGTTACAGAACACCTCCACCATGAAAGATCTTTACTGGTGCTTTGAATTTTAATCCAAGATCCCTTACACACCATACTATACATACACAGAGTGATACCATATGCCCCCCCCCTCAACTCAACCTGCATGTTTACTCTCTACCCTCTTGGCTAGCAATAATCTAAGCCCAACACATTTACCCCTTTTCCTCACGCAGGCAGTTGGAGGCAAAATCTTTCAATTCTATTTTCTATTTACTCCCCATCATTACACCACCAATACATATGGGAGAAGGAGGATTCAGCCGGAGGGCAACACAGGCTGTAAAGACAAATGAGATTGTCTTTAAACACTTCCACATCGTAGCAGATATTAGATAAGTGCAACTATTCCAATGTGGCTTGGACAACACCCCCACGAGCTGGTGGTGATTAGCTAGGTTACACATAGCATAACGTGCTGCTCAGGAATGATATATGGCAGACCTGGGTGTTTTCAATAACAGTTAGCCTGAGCTTGAGGGGGACAGGGTGGAGGGTGGGGGTGGGGTGGGGTGGGGGGGTCATAAAGTAAGGATAGGTGTAATAAACTGTTATTGCACCCTTGGGGCAGGGCGCAGAGATCAGAGGAAAGGGGCATTGTGGCGTGTGATGTGCGGTGGAATTTACTTTTATATATCCATTTTCCAAGCATGCCTTCAGTAAGCTCTTGAAAATTCTCTGGACCTATGTGAAATCTTTTTTCTTTTTCTTTTGTGTTTAAATTTTATTTTGTTGTTATTGTTTTTTCTTTTTTGTTTTTGACTTTTAATGAAACACTATGAAATCTTATATCTCTGCATGAGCCTGAGATGGTGCTGACTGCCAAGTGAACCACAACAAAACCATCTGTGCTGTGTGGAGCGTATATAGAGGAGGTGTGAACTGTCGCAGGTTTACTGCAAAGCTTGGTGATCCTACTGGTGATACGGCTGCATGTGTGTGCATGTGTAGGCAAGCTGTAAATAATAGGTATTAGGATGTATTTTCCACCCCTGTTCACTGCATGATCAAATCCCTTTGTCTCCATGCTCAATATGTTATATCTCAGCCCCAATATCACAGTATACGTTAAATAACAGCACAGTCTGGTTGTGGCATGCCCATACCCAGGACAACATGCTATAAGAGACAGTTGTTGTCTGTTTAACATACTGCCTGTGATGCAGGAAGAGACTGCAAGAACAGATGAGTCTTCATATTGTTTAAAACTTACGGCTGTTCTATAAAAGAGAATCTATCTTATCTCTTTGATGGATTTCACTTGCCGGCACACTTTGAGCAGAGAATGCCAATGAGATTCAATGTCTCCATCGGCTCCATATATATATCGTGTATTTGCCAAGTGAGTAAATTGATTTAATTTGTTTGCGAGAATTTCTCCTCAGAAGAGATGGATTAGGGCAATGAATCATAATATTTCAGAATTTTCCAATATATGTAATTAATGAGAAGATTATGAGTCGATGGAGCGAAATGCATATCTGGCTCAATTTATACAGTCTAGAAGGGAATTTAAGAGTTCTTTTTTTTTTTTGCAATGTTTTTGACATGGATAGCAAGCTTGAGAGTAGCCTTGTTTATCATCGGACGGACAGACAGATCAATAGACAGACTGAAGAGGCGTAATTATAAGTTTAAATCACCTGCATGTGAATGTAAGGCCAGATTACTCTCCATTTCCTAAGAGAATGAAAGGAGACTCTTTCTCTCTGTCTCTATTCTCCACTCATCCATCTTTCTCTTACAAATCAGTCGCAAACTTTCTGAGGGACAGATGGGTTGGAAGCTGGTTTTAAATGGCTTTCATGCAGCCCCCATGTGTCTCCGACAGTCAATCACCAGACAAGACTGGAATGCATCCATCACTGTCTCTGACACAATCCCAGTGTCTCAGTCAGCTATTAGAGGGAATGCAAACAGTGAGTTCTTTACATAAAAACAAATAGTTATTTATGTGTTTGCAAAAAGAACAACATACCGCTGAGCCACATTTTCATCAATTTTAATTTCATAAATATCCTCATCAGGAATACATAGGCACTGCATTGCTGTGGCTTCTGCTCCTTGGTCAATTCATTTCATAGGTAGTGCACACAACAACTTCATCAATAATGCCTTGTGCGATTATTGAATGCCTATAAAGCTGGGCAGTCTCTGAGGTTTATAGACTTCTGCCAGGGAAGCCAGCAAAAGGTCATCCCGATAGCCACTAACTGACTGAATTAAATAAAGTTGCAAATGTCACTTCTATAAGTAAACACTGTCAATAGCTGAGCTTGCCTAACGTGCCTCGAATACAGGGGGACCTTGTAAAATTTGCACTCAAACACGGCCTCGTATAGGATAAAAATACTGCAGTTTCTGTGACACACACCAAATAAAAAGTGCCACAATTGAGGTCAGAGCTGTCCTATGTCCCCTAATGTCCCCCAGATGAGCTTTGCTGGCTACATATGAGTTACAAGCCACTGCTTCTGATGGTAATCATTGCCCAGATTATTGTCCATCTGCTGAGCGGCTTAATAAGCATTGGAAACAATAACTAGATGAGTGTTCGTGATGACGGCACAGTCCAGTGACGCTAACCTCTCGTTGCCATAAATTAGCAGTCATGCTGGTGCCCACAGCCTCAACACTCTGTGGGGGTTTTGCACAGCAGACAGCCTGCAGCAGTATCCGACTACACTGCACATATCTAAAAGCTACAACTTTGACTCATAAGTTGTCCAGTCGTATGAGCAGCACACTTACTGTGTCGTTCAGTCTCATTTTCATGAACCCACCTCTGGTCCCTTCTGTGCGGAGTTTACATGTTCACCCTGTGCCTGTGTGGGTTTTCACCAGGTACTCTGGCTTCCTCCCACAATCCCGAAAACATGCACATTAGGTTAATTGGTTACTCAACATTGTCTCTAGGTATCCCTATGTCTGTCTTTGTGTGTCAGCCCTGCAACTGACTGGTGACTAGTCCAGGATGTATCCCACCTATCACTCAGCGCCCCCCCCCCAAGACCCTGATGGATTTCTTAAGAGTTGGTGGATACCAAAATAGAGCTAAAAATGGAGCGAGAGTGAAGACTGAAACATTTGTCAGGCCAAGAGCAACACAACCCTAAATGAATGCTAATGATGTGCCAGACTTGCTGGACAACTGAACAATTGTCTGCTAACATGTTATCCAACTTTATGAGGTGATAATATGTCAGTGCTGTGTTTGTATGTGTGTTTAAGGTCCTCTGCCACAAAAGAAAAAAGAATGTTTAAAAAAAAAAGTGATTTAAAGTTAGTTAACAGATTCATAATATGATGTTGGTCTTCTGCTATCCTTAAAATTTGCTGTGAAGATAATCCAGCAGCAAATAACAGCAAAATGAAAAAAATGAACATCAGATTTTTCCAATACAATAGTGAGAGCTAATTACTAGCCCATGTAAAATATAGGCATGATACATCCTTGTATTGAATTGAACTACATCTCTCTCTCTCTCTCTCTCTCTCTCTCACACACACACACACACACGGCTATTAAACTCATTAAACATTCACTTTCTCCCTAACATATCAGTGTGACAGAGTGCTCAGTGATACTGTAGCTGTAAATGGTAAAGTTTTGTGTTGCAGTAAGCAAAACAGAAGGAGGGAGTGGAAGTTTTCAGTGGAAGCAAACAAACAATAATCAAGCTGCCAGTGATATCATACTACTGTCACCTGTATATAGCATGCAAATATGTGACAGTAAGAGCCTGGTGCTTTTCACAAAATCATTTAATTCTTTTTTTTTTTTAATTCAGTGGTCCACTGAGTCACCAGAGACATTTTTATAGATAACAAGGACAGTCCAATACCTAAAAACTATGAAGTCTGCACCTCTTCCATTTTTTCTCACTTACCAACTTACTTGCTATATCTCTGTAGGATTTAGACTCCAGGCAAGGAAAATCCATCCAAGTCACAGGGGAGTGATTGGCTGACACTGACACAACCTCATTATACCCGAAATCCTCAAGCTGCTTCTTCTTCACTGAATGTGCTGTTGACCAAAGGTCTAGTGAAAAGTCTTTCAGGCCCATACTGACCAGTAGAAATGGGTGGAAACAAGTGTGTCCCTTAGTTTTGTCTTACCCCCATAACACAAAAGTGCATTAATCAAAATGAATTACGCTACAGAAAAAAATTCAGCATGCACAGTTTACAAAGTTGATTGCATAGCATTGTGCAAAATGTCTTGGTATCCTGGAGCATCAAGATTCTCTTCACTGGATGTAAGGGTCCCGACTTGATCTTGTTTTTACTTTGCACTTAACATGTAAAGAGAATTTCCACATGAGAAACTTACATGATGTCATGAGAAGCTGTGATTGCATCTGTGAAGTGGTCTTTGTTGACATGTTTTACCAGTCGACCAGTCTGTTTCATGCTTTTTCTATTTATTATTTCAGACGGTTTTGTTCCACTGCAGCCACTTGTTAGGTACAATTACAGAAAAAAAGAACAGTTTGGCAACAAAGAATGATGTGTTGTTTTGTAAGTATTGATTTTGTGTCATTTATTCAGGAGGAGATTGTAGAGAAGTGAGAAGCTTTGAATGAGCACTAGGATTATGATGGATAAGAGATTCTCTGGTTGCTGTTCTTATACAGGAAACAATTTGATGTCCAGTGAACTAATGACATGATGCAACAGGGCACTGTCTCACTGTTTTGTGTTTTGTTGTTGTTGTTTTTTGGAGGGGGGGTGTGGGAGTCGGGGGGGGGGGCACAATGACTAGTGTTTGCACACGAACGAAAGGCAATGAGTAATTCACAAGCACAAAATGGAATGAAATTATTTCTTCCCTGACTGGATCAAGTGCAAATTAGATCCCGTGTTAAGCGGCAGAGGACCAACGTACTCACTGTGACACTGGTGGGAGTGTGGCACGCATTATTTGTGATACCAATGGCTTTATTTACAACTGTTATTATTTACTGCTACTAAAATTAAGATACATCTGGAATTAACCCAGAGACGACTTCTGTTGCAATTTTTTTTTATGTCCTCAATCATGAACAGTATTTAAGCCAAAGGCTATAGAAATAACAAAGTATCTAATCTTTCTACGAGTATGCAGGAGAGTAAACAGTGAGTAGTGAAGTACAAAATATCTACAAAATGTGATCGGCAGCACAAGAATGTCATTAATCGTTAAAATAGAGCCTATGACAAGAGCCAACAATATGAACATGTGGAACGTCAGACAGAAGTCAGTTCACCTTTACTTCTCTGCCACTGTGTGATTTAGAAAAAAAAATGATGAGAGTGGCAGTGAAGAGAGCACAAGAAGAAGCGTGAAGGGGAAGAAGGGCTCAGTTAATGAGAAACAGTAAGAGAATGAGTAAGAATAGTTGAATCTCAAATATATGTGTATACAGCACATTTCTTTCAACTTAACATTTAACTTGGGACAACTGTCCCTGTGCGTGAGTGCATGACCAGCAGCTGTTGATACTCCACCATAATGCCAATTATGTTTCAACCACTGGAGGGCAAAATGAACTGGATTAAGTTGGATGCTGACAAAAAGATACACATAATTTATGGTGCATTTCAAAACTTAAAAAGCACCGTCCTTATGTTCTCTTGAGCCCTCATTACCAACGAAGTGGTGATTCTCTTAGATGAAAGAAGTGGATGCACCCAACAAACTCTATGCAGTTTCAGAGCCTTGTTTTAGTGTGAGGGATGTGTTTCACCTCCTCTATGATGGGCCAGATGTTGCCTCTCAAAAATCAGGCGAATGACTTCAGCTTCAGCTTGTTGATCAGAGAGAAAATGTTGACCATCTTATCAGGCCCCTGAAATTTTCCTGCAACAATGTTTGATAAACTCACGCCAGGAAGGGTCCCCTGATTAAGTCTGAGATGCCAGCTTGTTCTCTCACTTAGACTTCTCGAGCTGGAGAGCTCTTACAACTCGGCCAACTACAGCGAGAACCTCACAGCTGACTTTGATGGTGTTGCTGACAGTGTGAACAAATGATAAAACAGGGTTACTAGTACATTATGCTTTGGATCCTCTTCTTTAAACACATTTGGACTTCTGGATTTTGCTTAATAATTAAGTTTCTGTTATATACTAGTTTTTAGTTACAGAGCATTAATCAATCTGGATTTTTCCAGTGATGTTTCTTTACGCTTACATTAATCAGCACTATAATTTTTATAGAATCTGTGAGGTGACAGTCAGCTTTTGCTCCCACAAGTCCCTGCGCTTATGTTTCAAAAACCACTCCCAACATGTGAAGAGTGACTTGCTGTTGGATTCCTCCATGTTACCAAACCTGTTTTAGACTTGGGCTGAACTGTGTGTGTGCAGGCACAGTATTCATAAAGTGAATGTGTGTGTGTGTGTGTGTGTGTGTGTGTGTGTGTGCATATTCAAGGCTATATATGTGATTACTGTATTTCATGACAAAACCACATGACGTTCCTGGAGCTTCAGGCAAAGGCTCTCCAAACACAGATATTTTTTTTTAAGTTTTCCCAGGGAACCTTTGCCTTTGCTCCTGCAGTTTCAGAAGCTTCCTGCAAACACACGATGAGGTGAAATTTATGCTCTTTATATGCTAATAGTGGAAACAGTAAAGCCCTGAGGTGGTTCATATCCCAACAGTCTGCTAAAGAGAGACAGCCTGAGCAGTGGGGTCAAAAGAACAGCTCACATCATAAATTGATGTGCATGTGCGTATCAGCATGTGTGCGACAGTACTGGATGTGTGTGTTTGAAAGGGAGTGTGTGTCTGTATCGGTGGCGTTGAGCTATTTTGTTTCTATCAATATTTTGATATAGAGATAAAATTTTGTTTATTGCAATTTAGAGTCATACAGGCACCCACATCATGCTGTCCAAAACAAAGGGTCAGTCTGCCTTGCGTCCACAGAGGGATAAGAATGTTTAAGGAAAGAAAGTTACCTTCAGCTAGCAGTAAGACTACACCACAAACACACACACACACACACGTTAACCACAAAAAGCTGTGAATATTTTTCATTTTAAGAGCAGCATATTTTCAATAAATAAATAAATAAATAAAGCAATGAACTGATGGGTGACACAAAATGTAAAATGCAGTGTTCAACCCAGAGGCCAGCACTTCACAAATTGTGTAATATCTTTACATGGAAATTGATACTGTACAGACTCACTGATGCTAAAATATTACATCCACAACCTTTAACACCTGACTCTACCTTTGTCTTCTCTCATTTCCTGTCAGGTTTGACCTCTATTTTTCCATCTCCCCTCAATTTTGATCTTTTTCATTTTACATTTTACGTACAACTTCCCTTTATATTCTCAACCACTGCAATCAATTCAGTGGCTCAGCTACTTAAAAAGAGTGAACCTGCAAATTGCTGCTAGACAGACTCCTCATAAGGTATTATGTATTCTACATCTGTCTTCGTTGGGACCTAGCTGGCTTCATAAAGCATCACAGAACGACTGAAGGAGGGGTTGGTGGTTATTCTCTGTGTGAAAACAATGATATGTTGACACATACTGTAAGTTGCTGTAACCAGGAAAAGTCAGCTCGTCCCTTTGCATTTTCCGTAATGCCTTACTTAACATTCATCCACGTACTTACATTCACAGCAGGAGCAATATCTTCTTTTGTTAGCCACTGAGCTGCTGCACGAGGGCTGCTGTGTGTTAAGCACACTGCTGCAGTTGTTGAAGAGTGGGAGAGTATAACTCGCACACTGTCTTCACAAGTTTTTCTCCAGTAGGTCTGGGGATAGTAACAACTAAGCTTCCACATGCAAACGTGCCTCTCTTGCCTCTGGGCTTCCACCATGTTCTTTTCCCGCTTTTCCACCCCTCTCTCTCTCTCTCTCTCTCGATTCAGGCCCAGGTGTTGGAATCCACTCTACCCTTCATTTTTTTTTCTACGCTGCATCTGGGACGAAACTCTATCCAGCAGACCAGTCAAAGTCTTGCCTCATATCTTTCATGCCTTCAGTGCATACCGGTTTCCCCAAGTCCCCATGTGTGGCCCTACCAATGAATCTTAATCTTGTACCCAAACAGTTGCCATCAATTATCCTGGCTGCTACTGCTAACTCTTCCCCTGCCTCCCATTTTTCCCCATTAAAAAAAAAGGCTTTTTTCCTCCTTGCTGCGATGGAATTGCCTCGCTCGCCTGCCTGGGAAATGATTTCTCAGCAGGCTTGAGGACCTGGTGCTTTCCACAGGTGAAAGGTAGGATTGCATACATGTGTGCGTATGTGCATTCCTGGGTTTATCTCGCATGTGTGTGCAAGCATATGTATTTTTGTGTGCGAATTCAGTGCATAGAGGGTGTGCTCTTAATGGTTTATCCCAGTCAATTTCCTTGCAAGAAAATGTTTTTTGGGTGCGTAGATCTCTGTCACAAATTTCAAAGGAGGGCCCATTGCAATTAGGAGAATGAACAAAGAGCTTCCAAAGAAAATCTACTGTGAAGATAAATTCATTATTCTAATCAGTTTGCATCTAAAATGGCTGTCTTATTCCACAAGTAAGCTGGATATCTTTTCTCAGCCTGTCGGACAGTGATGTGATTTGTCATTCAAAAGACAGCATGTTACATACAACAGACATGTCTGAAGCTGTCAGCGCGGGAAGATAATTTATTCCATTAAATCGCTGGAACACAGTGACAAGCAGACAGGCTGAATGTTTATATGTGAGACATCAAGATGACAAGAAGGCACTGCTGGAGGCATTTCATTGTCTGAGTGCATTCCTGTTTCTCATTGGTCCTGTTCGAGGTACAAACCTGTTGTCTTCATGAGACTTACAATGGAGTTTATGAGATCGTAATTGATTGTATTTATATATATACCCAGTATAGTATGCCAGACTAATTCATATTTCTCAGTAAAGGTTTTAGTGTGTTTTAGTGGTTTTATTGTTAGTTTGAGCTTCTCTGTAAAATTCATTTCAAGCAAATCCAGCAACCTGGAGGCATCGCTTGTGGGCAAAGTCTATGAAAACACAAAAATAGAACTTGTTAAAGGCCCAGTAACCCTAAGCACAAAAATTTAAAGAGTGGGCCGACTAGGTTGGAACTCTGTTTGAATGAACATGCTTTTTTAAGGATGGTTTTTAAATGTCATTTCTTAAATATTAATTGTATTTCTTTTATTAAGTATTTTTGGGGGTCGTCCTTGTTTAGCTTAAAGTGCAATAATGACTCATGCTTTCAAGTACAGATAGCAAAATGGGTCATGATTCAGTTTTGGTATTAAAAAATAGATAAAAAAAGAGCCCCTCTATTTGCAATTACAGTAAGGAAAAAAAAATATTCCCACATAATTACATCATTCTGAGGGACAGTAAATTTTAAAAATTAGAGTACGAATAAGTACTTGATTTTCTCTTGCACTCCTTGATGCTGACCAAAATTCAATTATGTCAATTATGCACATTTGCTAAATGATCTTCATTATTGCAATTTCTGTATTTTCTGCAAAGGATAATTATGGTTGATCTTATACTCCCATAATAGTTGTTATACTTAATAATTCCAATAACGACTACTTTCATTTCACCCTGGTAACAAACTTGACTTTATTGTTTGTGACATTTTTTCACTATTGACAGCTGACAGTGGACAGTGACAGAAAACCAGGACACAAAGAGAGGGGGAAACAAAGATCTCTGGCCAGATTTCAAAAGAAAACTGTGGTCTCTTTATGCATCTTAGACATATGGGTTATTGTGCTTTGTTATTGCTCCACACTCTGGTGGAAGCGGACTGTGAGTCTGCTGTCCTTGTCACCTTGCATTCCCTTTAATTTGCAGCAGGACCACCCTTTTCATCACGGCCCAGATCGATTATAATTTGTTTTAAGGCTTAGCGGATGAATGTAAATAGCCAGGCGCTGACGCTTAAAAAGATATAAGCTAACACATGGGCAAGCCAAGCAATCAGCTGGGATGTAGACAGTGAATTCAGTGTTGCTTGTAATCTATGTTCTTATTAGAGGAGAGAGCAAATACATCTTGTACTACAATATCAGACTCAGCAATAAATTACCATGTGGCAGAGAGCTGCAGTGGTCAGGCAAAATGGAGGGCTGTCGTTGGGTTGGGACACCAGAGTTAAATGTTAGAACCACATGTTTCTTCCAACCACAGACTTCTGTGCTGTTATTTGACTGTTTTTGATGCACACATTTTAATGTATTCTTTGTCTTTGTCATCCTTTATAATGTAAAAATTAGGTTTAACCAACCTGTATCCACTTCTCAAGTGGCGCAGTTGTCTTTTATTTAAATTCTATGTCATTTCCTGTTTTGACAACAGACAGTCACTGCCTACTTGTCTTTGTGTGTACTTGTTCAATTTCCTTGCATTATTACCTCTTGCTGTATTATATCCTGTTGTTATCACTACATGTAATGCTTTCTTGGAGGCACTTTGTGATTAACTGTTTTGAGAAAGTGTCACAGCCTGTTAAAGCTGGCAAGATCACTATTTCCAACTTCAAGTCCTCCTTATAGGGGTTAGTGAGGATGCCAGCTGTGAATAAACTATCCTGATCATTTTTTCCCCTGTCAATACAGATAGAAAACACATTTATATACTTTTTTTATATAACATTAACATAACATAACAACTCTAAGCCTATCCACACACACATTCATACCCTGGCAGCAGAGGCTCCCAACCTGCACAGCAGGTGGAAATACTGATTTTGATGTTTATAAGTTTAAAATAAAATGAATGTCAGAAATCCTATGAATAAATTGTATAAATGAATATTAATTTCATAATTAAAGAATCTAATGGGTTTTTATGCCTGGTCTGTTTTGTGGCATATTTTAATTAGCTATTGTATAGATACAGGCCATGATGTAAACAGAGGACACAGCAGAGTGGAGGGGTGAAAGTGATGAATCTTTAGAGTCCTGAAACAACAGGGTCCCTCTGCATAAACGTCATCGTCCAGTGAACTTGAACAAACAGCCCACTTCTATTTCTTCTGTGCAATTTTTAATTGTTTGTACTAGCTCGTAGATACATCTTTGTTGTAATGTGTACATCTGGGCAGCTCCTTAGTTATTCATTAATTGTGCTCTGGTGGGCCGTTGTGTAATTGTTTCTACCACCACACTGGAAGTGGCTGGCCAAAGGATCTTAATATTAATTTTCCCCGGCCACAGCCAAGGGATTAGATGTGCTTTCCCCTGGCAAGGCTGTTTGGCAGCCACACTTATCTGCAGCGACTTACAGGGCTTATTGAACATTAGCATGCAATTATCTTTGATGGTCTAACTTTCCTGCTGGCTGACAAGACCCAATTATTCCCTGTTAGGGCTTTTCTGAGGACATGACATGAATATCAAGGTGCAAGGAAAGCAGAGAAAATAAAAATGTCATCTGGTTGAAATGGACTCTTAATAAAGCTGGAGGTACATTAGAACATGTTCAAAACCCTGATTGATTTTGAAATGCTTTGCGTCATTCATCATAACCAGCTATGGATTTCACAGATGGTTTTGCCTCTCAGTTGTCAATATCCTCCAACTAAATGACTGTTGTGTGATAAAAGGATATTCTAGAAGACCGTCATCTCCATATCAGCATTTTAAAAGTTATACCAAATACACTTAAAGTTTAAATAGCTCAACCATCCTTATTCCTCAGTTCCATTATTATTGCATTTTAACATGAAACACAATGAGGGAAGGTTTCATCTATTTTTACTCTAAAAAACACAAAAGCACAAGTGGGTGTTGAAAATAAATACAATTTGATGTACCAAATCTATGCTCAGTCATTTTTCAAAATCATCTAAATTCACAAAACAATTCAAACGAAAAAAGCAAAAAAGCAAAAATAGAAACTTCCACCACTCATTCAAAGGAACATCATACAAGGTGTTCCAACAATGTTGGAAATAAAAAAAGACAAACATCTCAAGAACAACAAGTGACTTCAACAGTTACATAGAAAATCTGTACTGTATTTTGAGTATAGTTTAAAATACAATATAGATTTTTTCAGTACCCCCCTGAAGGTAGCATAATATCCATTATTCAAGGTGGAATCTATCGACAAACAGCCGGGGATCAGATGTACATCTTCATGTGTTCTGTTTCATTATTCTTTTTATGGACATCAGAGACATAATTTTCCTTCCATTTCATCCTTCAGTTGTGGACAACTTCAACAATTTCTGTTTTGATGTCAGCAAATCAATTCACTTTGGATTTTTGATGATGATCATTGCAATGTAACTGCCAATCTATAACACAAATGCTGTAAATAGCCACAGCTGAATGTAACTAATAAATAAGGACAGCTACCTTGTTGATTCTCACCAATGTGACACAATCTGTGAAATTCTGCTACTTTTCTGCTGGTCTTTCCATTGACACGTCTAAAGGTATTGATGTGCAAATGGTATTCAGTGTGAATGTGCATACCGCTGTGCAGCAAGTTACCAAATTAGTTCACTTCCAGTTTCTGCATCCCCTGAGCTCAACTCAGACTGGTTTTGGAAGCTGCTAATAGTTTCATCAGAGTTTTTTTCCTTGATTACCTCAGAGCCCTCACATGCCTCCAATTAGAGACGACTCTACTACCCTTTGGATCACTTAATTCCCTTGCATCTCTCGCTCTCTTTGTTTCCCATCCTGTCTTTCACCGTCACATTTCCTCTGACTGCCTTTTGCTAACTGCCCACGTTAAGTCACCTTTCAGTGAGTGTGAGTGAGAAAAGAGATCAATACCCTCCCTCATCAGCAGTCAATATTTGGTCAATGGCAAGAAACAGAGAGGAGGCAATTCTATTGATGACTGAGGAGATCTTGTCACACCTGATTTTCTCTTTGTATTTTGCTCACCTGGGGCTCTGTGATAACATTAGCATTGATTCTAACCAGTCAGACCTTGCTAATTCAATGATGTCAGACGTGTAGCTGGAATCAAAGGCGATAACTTTTATGAGCTGTTTTTAATGTAGCTGCAAATAGTTGATGTCACAACACCTTAACATAAGTGACTGATTAGAGAAAGCAAGTGTGTGTGTGTGTGTGTGTGTGTGTGAGAGAGAGAGAGAGAGAGAGAGAGAGAGAGAGAGTATGTGGTTGTGCAGTTGTATGTGCCAAAGAAATGACTCTCACACAGGTCATCTGGAAGGGTTTGTGATTATTGACTCTGTCAATGCAAATTGACTGGATTATTAACTACAGTCTGGGTGGCCGCATCGAAAGAAAACTGATGTATTGTTGCTACTTGTTCAATACAATTAGTTTTTCTGTACTTTGTGACTGTGTTCCCCGTTATATTTTTGGTTGTCGGCAGTGTTTGCTTTTTCAGGTATTGATATAGTCGATCTGTTTCAATGTATCGTTTAAATGTTAAAAATTAAATGAAGATAATGAAAATGAAGAGAAAAAAAAATACAGGCAAACAAATGCAAAAGGGACTAAATATGTACAAGTCCTGCATCAGCTGGTTAATTCAAAAGGCTCCTAAAACTAACCAAGATTCATGAATCCCCGTCTTCATTAACCTTGATCTGTTTAGTCCTTTGCTACGCTTGCTGCTAACAATTGTACTCTATTGCCTGCACACTTAACTGTGCGAACTCGGACTTGCATGACCCAAGAGGACTTTGGAGTTGGGTTTCACTGGTAGGTTCTTGGTGATGCTGACTCAAGTTACTGATGCTGACTCAAGCCCTTAAATAACTTGGCTCAGTATATTCAGTGATCCAGAAGGACTCACATCAGTACGCAGAACCTGATTTGCCATGACTAAATGGGACAAACGGGAAACCAGAAAGGCAGGGAGGGACACAAACAGGTAGTTAGGATCTTGGTCTTAGGTGAGTGTAATAAAGATCTTATGGGGAGAATAAATGGACATGGCTGATAAGAGGACCAGTAGGGTTAATCCTCAGTCTCCTCAATATTTTGAATGTGGTGATATTGTGGTGCTAACAGGAAAATGCTGTGGTGTTTTTATGCTTGACGCAGATCGCCTGCCAATCAAAGAGGCCAAGATCCAATTTATTGCTGTCCTCCAAATCACTTTAATAGGTAAACAGAAGAAAGTCAGGGTTTGAACCTGTTTTTTTTAAATTACTCTCTGAGGTAATTTACTTGAATTGGGTTTAGGATTCAATCTACTGGTGAAAATCTGTTGATGACAACTGAAACACAATCACACAAACCAAAACGGCAGTCAAAGAAACACTTGTTCTGCAGAGAGCAAGAATCAATGTCTTTGTAGAAACTTTGTCACAAATGTAGCCGTCAGGTGCACAGAATGAACAGAATGAAGAGAATTGGCCTGGCAGACTGTGTAAGACAAACACAGACACGCACTGATGCAAGACAAAGAGCTTGTTGAGCAATAACTGCACAACAGCACGAACAAGTTATGCTTCCTGACACTTAATTTGATTTTAATGAACAACAAGTCACAAAGAATGAAGCTCAGAAAGCCTGTTTCCATCGGCATCCATCTGCAGAGCTAGGCTAATGAAGTGCCAGGCGCAGAGCACCTGGGCAAGGGGAGGAGAAGGTGTGCATTTAGTCTGATACGAGCACACGGCCTTCTCTCCAAACAGCGTGAATATACACACATGTGCATCAGAACAGCATCATGTCGGTCTCCAGATCAATTGCCACAGAATTTGGGGTCTAAAGAGAATGAACCCTAAAGCCTTTAACAGTCTCCTAATTCTTTGTCTTGTGCCATAATCAAGTCAAACCATCAGTTTGACCCCCCATCCCTGGGCTGGTGAGTCTGTATTCTCCTCAAGCTTGGATGCTCTACCAGAGGCCTTGGAGTTTGAGGCTTCTGCACAGTTTCTTAGCCATTCCTTAGACTGCATTCTTCTGAACAGAGATCACTGATGTTGTACCTGGAATCTACTGGAGCCACTCTTCCAGTCTGGGGGTGACAGCCCCTCATGCTCCAGCTACCACTGGCATCACTGTTGCTTTTACTCACCGCATCTTTTTTAACTCTTTTTTCAGCCTTTGGTAATTTTTGAGCTTTTCATGTTCCTTCTTCTTGATGTTTCTGTCGCTGTCTGTATTTGTACCTCATCGATCTCCAGTTGTGACGGCAGTTGCCGTTTGCAGATGTTGGAATACTGAGCTAGAAGTTGCTTCTTTGTGAGGGTAGATGTCGAATTTCGAAGCATCCATCCATCTCAGAATCTTTACATATCTCTCCTCTCACTTTTTTTACTTAATTGCTTTAACACTTAAATTGTTGTTATAGCTAACTCTGTGTGGATTGTTGATTTATTCCTTTATTTATTTTGAGTAAAATAGTGAATTTATTTTTTTTTTACTTATTTCTAATTTTCAATTTTTTTCTAATTTAACTATTCTAAAAGTCTCTTACTGCCCCCCTCCGAGGTATAAGTACACCTGCCTGGGACTATTTTACACAGTATTATCATATTTTACTATTAGCATAATATCAACATTTCATTATCAAATATCATAATTACTGTCAATACCAGTACATGGTGACAATCCTATTCCTAATCAGAAAATATTAACACTCCAATATGCTGAACTGGGAGACCTACCTACTCATCATTGCAATGTTAACAATGTTATTGTGAGCATGCTGAGAACAGCATTTAGCTTAAAAGGCTGCCTAAGAAAAGCCTCACAGTGTTGCTCACATGGCTGTAGAATCTTTTTCTTCTTCCATTTACACCAGCAGAGTTTAAAAAAAAAATACACGTTGCCCATTTTGAGTGACAGGAAGAGACAAGTAACATCACTTTGAGTCTCATAAGACTGCAGTAACACTTGATATAAAACCAAAATGATAAACCATGGCTCATTTAAGTTTTGGTGGGACTTGGTCTTTACTTTATGGAAAAGGGGACCAGGTGGGAAGAAGCCTTCTCAGGTTGAAATGACTGATTAAATGAGATTGATGAAGGAAAAGGAGAGAAGAAACAAGAGGGAGAAGCGAAGCCAAACTGCTCAGTCGAATCAGCCAAGCCAGCCCAGCCAAGCTGTCAGAGGCTGGGTAGTGCTTTGCATGCAGTGTAACAGATCTGACACTCAACAGTCTTGCATCACATTGTGTGTGCCTGAGTGTGTGCTTTTCTGAGTGTGTGTGAGAGTGTGACATGGGATTACCAGCTCTGACTGGCAGTTAATACTATCAGCCCTTACTCCTCACATATCTGAGTCGATGTACACATATTCACACATGCACAAACAAAGACACACACAGCCCCCTCTCATAAAAAACACCCATCCACCTGTCACACAGTCTCTGGCTCTCTCTTTCTTGCTCTGACAAACACATATGCACGTTTGTCTGTTTTGTGTCTGCTTCACACACCCAACGCCCACACGCATATTATATGCACAAAACTCAACAAGATGCTCAAGTGCTGCTTGCGCTCACCCGAAGTGACAGCTTTTGTGAACACAGAGAATCCCTGTATTATAGATAGTAGACTTGCAGATTTATGATAGATCTCATCTCTTGCACAGATGATGAAGCAAGACACACATTACCAGTTAAGAAATAATTTTTGAGCTTTTGCAAGCCAAAGTGGACCAGATTGTGCCTCTGTGACCGTTTAGCCCACTTTACTAAACATTTTAATTGGCTATAACTGCACATTCTAATTATCTGTAAACTAATGGGTGTGCTCAATGAAATATCCATAGGCATCACTAATCTATTACTGAACAAGAAGAGTTTTCATTCAAAGCAAAAAACAAAAAATAAACAAACAAACAAAAAAAACACCCAGAATGCCTCTGTGCATAGCTTTGACATGTAAAGGCACATGTTGTACACATATGCATAAAAGCCCTTGAATTAATATTTACAAATAACAGCACATTTATATTTACACAGAAAATAAGGATCCAAAGTTGTTAGCCTCTTCTGATGTCCGTATTTGTGGAATTAAAGAGAAAAGTTTATAAAATCTCAAATATATCTCAATTTCTGCTCAGACATGTAGCACAGACAGATGCACATGCTGGCACAACACCAGACCTAGCATGATTCCAAAAAAAAAAGAAAAAAGAAATAAAAGCCCAGTAAAGCTGCTGTGGACAGAGCATCAGAGCAGTCAGCAGATCAGCAGAAGACTCAGGAATGTGTTTCAGATTATGTGAAATGCCAGACTTACAAGCTTTACCCAAACCTCAAAATGACTCAAAATGTGTGCTTAATCTATGATCTTTCTTTATAAATTCAGTGACATACTAAAAATGAATAACTTAAAAGAGAGAATTTGAAAAACCAAAACTAAAAATAAAAGCAAAAACAAAACTTCGAATCATCTTTGCTGAGGACAAAAGGACATTCTGCCACAGAGTCAGGATTTTCAGAGCTGGAGACAGCAGGAGATTGCACTGTACATTTTACATGCATGAAGCGGGGAGTGGAAAGCCTCCTGAACAGAAGTAGCGTTGTGTAACTGTGGGTGTGGTGTTTGATTATGTGACCGTACAGAGCAAAGCTGTCATGTTGCTTTCCCATTTAGATCGCATCTCCTTAGGGGGAAACGCTTGTTCGTGCGTCTGCCGCGTACAGTCACGGCATGGCAACCTTGATTTCATCAAAGAGAAAAGAGAAAGGGAATTGGGTGTTTGGAGCGGGTGTCCGAGTTGTGTTTGTGGTGTGTTCATGCTCTTTTTTCCCTGTCCTTGTGTGTGCTGATGCATACCATTTTTGTGTGTTCTCTTAGAATATGCCCGAGAGCGTGTGAACTATTAAAATTTAACGAAACCAACTGGTGGTGTATGATTGCAATACATCATGTTTCCATCCTTTCAGCATCGCCTTGATGAAGCCAGCTCCTTCATTTTTGAGTCACTGTTGTAAAGTTCAGGTGCACTCCACAAAAAAGTACTGACCTTTCTGCCCGAATGCCATCAGAATTGACAATCAAGGAATTAAGTGAATTAGTGGCAGGCAAGGGCATTTAGAGAGAGTGAGGGATGGAAATGTGAGAGGGACTGTAATGAAGTCAATGGCGCGAGAGTAATGCCCCATCACCAGCAGCACCCCCGCCACACACACACCTCCCCACTCCTCCCACCCTGCTGCAATACCTCTGGGCATCGGGGCAGAAGATATTAAAAAACAGTGGCACATCCTTTTCAAGGACGATTAGACATTTCTCCCCTTTGGTCTCCTTATTTACAGATTGCCACAGATGCCGCTGAGATGGCTCAGGAGCAATATTTTGCAAGCTAACATTCATATCAATACCTTGTTTGCTAGGTGATGCCTGTCATTTTTTACTGTTTATATTCAATGAAAAACCTCAGAAACCTGCTCCGGCTGCTCTGCAACACGCTGAGCTGCCTGCACTGTAGACCTTACCGTTATTGCCTATTTAAGTGAAGCATTCCTACTGCTGTAAAACCTGCACTTTTGCTTAGAACATTACATATTACAGCCTTCTGAAGAACCCACACAGTCTCAGAGGTGTGTATTGGTGACAAGTAAGAGAAATACAGAACCTAATGCATCGCAAACATTTCTGTTATGATTCAACTCCAAAGATTGTTCATCAAGCAGCCTGAAACTTCTCAGGGCTTCTCAAAACTGTGTCTAGCTGGTCTACAACAAATTAATTATTATTGTTATTATGAATTATATTAACTTGTTGCTTGGAAAACATAAATGCTAATACTGAAGTGGAGTGAGCCTACTTTCAAACTCAGGGGAGCATAAGATGTTTTTCAGTATCATGATGAGATGACATGAAAAGATGAAAGAACAGAAAAATATATATTAAAAAAAAGTGTAAAAAAGAAAAGGCATCCATACTGTTTTAATCAATTGTTACTTTTTGGATAATGGAGTTAAATTTTAAACTTGATAAAGTGATGAAGGCCACACACACAAAAAAAAATGGTCCACATTTGTTTGTATTCTGTTTCAGGTGCCATTACACACTCTGCAGAGGACCTGATCTCCAAGCTGAAACTCCAGATCGGGATGCTGCAATGCACAAAATGCCCTGCAGCAACCAGTGCTCTGCACTTGCCTTCTCAACAAAGTAGTGATATGCTTAAAACCAGGATGGGTAGAGAACGTGGGCAACAAGAAGATATCTGACTCCCGCCTACTGGTATTGCCTGCGTAGTCCAGGATATGATGCGTTGCCTTTTTTACAGGTGTTAAAACCCTTGAGATTGTGTGCTAAATTGTGACACAAAGTCTCGGGAGATCTTGTTGAAGCTGTCATTGTAACTGAAGATGGTAAAAGAGAAACGTTAAAAGAAACGCAGTCATGAAAACCTCTTCTTCCTGTTCCTGTTCTTCTTCTGTTGTGCTCAAATGTAACATCTGTATCAGATTTCTAAGCCTTGTAGAAATGCTCCACCACAGATATGATTTGTGTATCAGACGTTATCAGTTGTGGCTCTGAAAAGTTCTCTTTATTGTTGAAAAGCAGCTGTGAGCCTGCAGGGGTTGTTGGACACTCAAACATAGGTTTTGGGTATGGCCTTAAAGAGATGATCTTTAAAAATTAACTTTTGATGAGTTGTTGTTTGATGGGTGTTGCAACAACCCAAACTTATAAAGTTGTGTGGTCAAAACGACCTGGGTCGGATTGTTACAGCAGCACACCAGACGGCCCTGTTGAGTTCACTTTAATCAAATAAAAAGGAAGATGAGAGGGCTTTTGTCCTTGCACTTTGGTCGAAAATCAAAGTTTTACTGTCATCTTTGGGAGATACTTGTCTCATAATCACTTGAAAGTTCGCTTTGGTTCTTTGGTGTTAGAGGGTGGGAGCACCGCCTGTTAAGTCACCTTCTGCCTTAAATTTCTCCAATTTATTTTTGGCTATCTACACTTAACAAATTTGGAACTTGTTTATAAAAATCGAAAAATGTCCCAAGGAGTTAAAAGAAAAAAATAAAGAAAGTGGTGATGAATGAGTCATCTCCCCCTCAGGCGTTGTCTCTCTCTATTTCTTTCTCTCTGACTTTCTCTCTCTCTCTCTTCTATCACCGGCCTTCTCTCCATCTAATTAGATTTGTCTGTAACCTCACTGTTCCTGGCCCGCTTTCAGTTTTCTTTGTCTAGCAGCAACGCTTGATCCCATGCACCACAGCTCACTTTGCAATTGGGATTTCAGCCCACCACAGGGAGTTTTTTCCAACTTATTTTTAAAAGAGCCTACTTTAATATAATGGAAACTAACATGGGGTATGAAGAAGGTGGTTTGAGGAGTGCAGAGAGCCTTGTAATAGCATTGGTGTTAAAAAAACATATAAATAAAAAATCATGCTACGCTTGCATTATGACTGGACACTTTAGAAGATTTGTGTAAGAGCTGGGAGTAAAGGGCAAATCTGTAAATGAATCCCCGTTTGGTTCGTCTTTTCTGGTGCCTCTGAAGACCTTCTCCTTCATCTCTCTGACTGATGTATTTTTAAGCAAAATCTGAAGCCAACATGAAAATGAGTGCGGGGCTGTTTGCAGTGTTTGAACAGTGAGGTACTGTTTTTCTTGAGATGAGTGTTTGTGTAAATCCCTTGAACTCTCATAAACTGACCATGTCCTTCTCCTCCCAATTAAATATCTTTGTCCCTACACGAGTTCCCTTTGTCCTTACCCATTTCCTGTTGGAAGAAAAGCATCCACACATAATAGTAGAGTTTCATTTGGATATTCGGGCTGAAATCTGTTTTCCTCTTAATTTGGGATGATGAGAAATAGTCCTCTATTCTTACAAGTCTTAAAACACATGACTAAAGTCTCCCATGCCCGCCAGATTTTACAGATCCCGCAGACGGAGCTGGAAAATGTTGCTGGGGAGAGGGATGTCTGGACTACCTTGTAAGTGGCAGAAAAGGGATGGACACACACACAGACAAACACACACACACATATATATATATGGACTACGGGTAAGCCTATCAATTTAAGGAATAAAATATGAATGAGCTTTTGATGCCGCATAGAATTCTTATTAGTGTGACAGCTTGCTCCCTGTCTTTATGTTTATTTTTAAGAGCTGCTTTTTGGCTCTGATTCATGGAGCACCTTGGGTAAAACCCCAGCTGACTAGCAGCCCCAAGTTCATGCATTTCCTCCTCCACTGCTGTCTCTCCTCTCAGTCCATCTCTTATCCACTTACTGTAAACAGGGGTGATGAGATTGCGGGTGAAAGGGCTACTAGTAGCCATTACCAAACCTGTTTACCCAGTGCTCAGGTCAACTGGCTGTAGCAAGCAATGTTTTTTGTGCATCCATGTGTGTATTTGAGGACACACACAGGCTGATGTAAGTGTGTGCACACAGCTGGGTTGTTTGTGTGTTCCAAAGATTAACAGGCTGTTGAGGTCCACCTTTTGTCAAGGCTAACATTAGAGACATGACCACATATTATTATTAAAGCACTCTCGGCCAAAATACTAACCCCTTTGTGTCGAGACAGTGCTTTCTCATTCTGGTGATAGACTCTACTAGCCCTCATTTGATGGTGGGCAGAGAGGGAGTGAGAGAGGGCAATGATGGAAACACAGGGATACAAAGAGAGAAATATTGACCAGTGGGCACAAAGACAAAGAGTAAAGAGCAAGAAACTGAGAGTGAGTGAGAATGAAAGAGGAATAGAAATAGAGCAAAACAGAACAACAAAGAGAAATGTCCACCCCAAACTTATCATTTGTCAGCTAAATGCATCCAATGAATTAAAAATCTATCACAGGAAAGGCAATGCTGAAAGCAGCAAGATGCCACTGACACATAATGAACTGCCTATGCTAATGGAGACAGAAGCACAAACAATGAGCTGTACAAGAGTCACATTCACCCCCCACAACCCAAACCCCGACTTGGTTTTGGTACAAAACATTTCCCCAGGTGACATCTGGGGCTTGAGGTGACAAAGCTGTCCTCATTGTTCTGGCATTCAGTAGTCTTTACTCAACACTCGCTTTGGGAAATGTTGTGGTTGAATGTGCTTTTATGATGCTGTATGTCAACAGGGAGAAGTCAGACATGTAGATTTACGGAGAGTTTGAGGTGGCCATAAAAGTGGTATTTGTACAAGTATTGCAGAGAGGTGGTGATTTCATTTAAGAGTAGTGCATTTAAGTTGTCTCAAACACACATCTGTCTTTGGTTGCTCGATTTCTCGCTGATGGACAGTGCACACACCTTCAGGCTCACACACATCCTTGTTCACACTCCAATCTACTGCTCTTTTAGCCAGAAGGCGAGGATATGTTGCCACACATATAATCCTCCTCTCCTTTCCTCTCCTCTCCTACATATCTATGTGGAATGCTTTTTGCTTTTTTTGATTCGCCCTCCACAAGGCTTCTGCTATCTGACAGTTTTCTCTGGTCCAGTCAGACCAGCCATAAGTGCACACATGTTGAGATGTGCAGTCTGACCTGAGCCAAGGCTCTGGCTTCAGGCGCTGTCGTTGGCTCTCCAACCGGCAACCAGGCTGTCAGGCTTGACCCTGCCTGAGCCCCAGTCACTGTGTCTTTACTTCATCTGCTATCACCGTGAGGCGGAAAAAAAGGCTAAGGATGGTGATCAGGGAAAAAAAAATCAAGGCTCAAGGATGTAATTCACATGAAAACCTTGCGTGTTATAATTTTTATCAGTCATTAGTAGCAGCAGCAGTAGTAGACGTAATCAGATTCTACATATTCTGTAAACATATGGACTGGAAAATGCACATTTATAAAACAAGCAAAAGCTTTTGCAGCATTGTTGACAGCTTTTGTTTACTGCAAAACAATTTCACACACTATGTATATTGATTCCCAACTTCACTAGAATTTTAGCTTCAGGCAAGAACAACAATTAGATTTTGCCTGAAGAAAGAGTCTGATCCGACAGACAGGACATGCAATTATGTTGTTGCATTTTGTCTTTAAATGTGTCGGTAAATGAGCTTGTGTGTGTGTGTGTGTGTGTAAGCAAATGTGCTGTCCTAAAAAATAGAAAAAAATATATAGAACAGAAAAGGAGAGAGAAGTGAGTATGCAGACAGTGTGTCTGTGTGTACTTCTACACTAAATTACCAGCTTGTCAACACACCAGCACTCTTAATGGCAATCCAGTAGGTTGGGTTTTTGTTGATAATGTGTGAGAGAGAATGTAATGTTGTCGTGGAAACAAAAGCATTAAGTGGTATTAAGTGCAGAGGAAAAGACTGGCTTATGTGGCCAGTAACTAACTAACTCTACAGAGGGACTGTACTGACAAAAGGAAGGCAGGCAGGCACAACCGGTGCAACAAGAAGCACAGTGATGTTTCACTGTAGTCTGATGATTGTTCAGATAAACTTCAATTTCAATTGTGGTGACGTCACTGATCTTCATTTCTGTGCAAGGTACAGTTGACTCCTGTAGCTACAATGTACTGTTTTGGTGAAATGGGAATTCCTGAGTAAGTGATTTAGAAAAGCTTTTTATTATCAAGTAGTGTGAACGGTTAACAATGCTCACAGAGCTCTTACATGCGGCCTTTGTTTAATCACAGCCTATTCAAAAACATACTGCATATAAAGACTGTGCAGGACAAACAAATCATGTGTTTTTCTCTATTTTCTACACTCAACTTTTCACCACAAACATTTCAAGAAATTTCAAGAAATAGATTTCAAGAAATGCAGAAAAAAGTGTGCATTTCCACGCAGCCTTTCACCCATGCTGTGGCTAATTCTGTGGTCAAACTGTAAAGGTTGTTCATCCTGACCTCCACCACTAAAACCCACACCCTGCACCAATGTGCAGCAAATGCATTTTTTTGGCTTTGATCTTTGATATCTATTATTTATCTATCTATTTTTTTTTTCATTTCATAATTCTGCATATGTCTGTGGACTGTGTGGAGCCAATACCGCTCACTGCCTGTTTTCCGAGGTTATTGTGACTTG
Source organism: Scatophagus argus (assembly GCF_020382885.2). Taxonomy (NCBI): domain Eukaryota; kingdom Metazoa; phylum Chordata; class Actinopteri; family Scatophagidae; genus Scatophagus; species Scatophagus argus. The sequence goes on along the minus strand of NC_058503.1, from coordinate 15,036,851 downwards.
ACAAATGCTGGCTGTGCAGGTGATGTACAAAAGCACTCTGATTTTCAAGACTGATGTGATGGTAACATGTCCTAATCCACTCAGGCTGACGAGCAGCAAAATTTGAATGCACAGTGTCATACACATGTGTGTTAATATGATAATATAAACACAGTCAAAGGTGCAGCAGAATGAAGCATAAACGTGTATGAAGTATGGAAAACAGTTAATGTGTTGCTTGGGATGCGGGGCCACAGAGCATTGGATCTATACTGTCTAAACCCACTTCACACCCCTGAAGATTTCCAAGTGCAGTTTTGCCAAGTTGTCAGTGGAGATTCACATCAAATGTGCAGCAATACAGGACGCTCAAAACTACACTTAATTTTTTTGTTTTGTTTTGTTTTTTGAGTTCCTGACATACCAGGTCTTTAGGACTACAAAAATGTTCAAGTACAAGTATAAAAACCAAAATCTTCAACAGGATTTAGTAAATAAGAGGAGATTCAAGAAATCTTCTTTATTTCCATCTCAGCCACTTCCCCTACTTTCTGACCTTCATTATGTGCAACCTTCCCTCTCCTTACATCTTCTCTGCTGCTTGTATCTTCCATCATCCATGACTTAGGTAATTACGGTCACATTTAAAAAGGAGTTAAAGATACAGCAGACTGAGTTGACGGGACAAATTCCCCTCCAGTAGTCAGACAGACAGTAAGATTGGCAATCCCTGTTATTGCCATCTGAGGCAAAGTGGGATGCCAGGTTGAGATGAGGTCACACATGGTCTATAGCCCAGCGACGGGGCCCTGGCTCTGCCTCATGGCACTAACAGTGGGACACACACATACGCACACACATACTTGCAGGAACTGGCAGCTTAGAGGAATGCTCTCATTCAGCACAGGGGCAACGGAAGTCTGTCAGAATGAAGCTGCACTACTGAGCCATGTGTTGATGTAACTACCACAGAGCTGGCAGTATTTGGGGTTGCCAGTTAATTCTCAGACACACACACACAAGAGCGAGAAGAGAGGAATCACAGCTATTCAGATTTGCTTGTCTGATAAAATGACAATTTCCAGCTATTCAGCTCAATTCAATGCATGCAGAAATGACATATCATACAGGTTTGCATTTATTTATACATTCTCCTTTGTTGGGTCCCTTATTCACTTCACTCTTCTACCCACAAATGTTTATTGGAATGCGCACAGGAATCAAAATAGAGATGTACTGATTGACAAAACCACATCTTGGACCTAAAATGTGAGTTTATGTTTGCATGGCAGGCATGTTTATAACTGTTAACAAATAGCTTTTTTTGGGGGGGGGGGGGGGGGCGCACAATAGAGACAGAGTCAGCTGAGTGGGAAGGAGTAGAGAAATAAACTTTATGGAAATGGTGGACCAGCAGCGGAGACCCCCTGACTACAAGCTGCATAATGCAACAAAAGAAGGGGATGATGTTTGTGTCAGACTACTTTCTAATATTCATACGTTACATTTTCCAACTTAATTGGAATCTGTCAGGGCGCATTGGCCGTGAGTGGCATCACAGCAGCAGCTGGGCTGTTTCCCCACGGCTGATGAGATGCAATAAAAGGAGAGAGAGAGAAAGAGAGAGGGAAGTGGATTGCAGGGTGCCGAATGAAATGCAATTCAGAGTCAATGGGAGTCAAAAACACATTACTGCATGCATGGCTTGAGTAAACCTGTAAAGGGAAGATTGTTTAAGACAAATACTTCCGCCTATTCAAACCCAACTGTTCCCTCTGGGGTCTGTCTCTCTCTGCCATCAGCTCTATCAGTCTGTCCATTTATCTGGATCTCTCTCTCTCTCTCTCACACACACACACACACGCACACACACATGCACATACAGTCACTAGAGCAGGTCCAATACTGGATTTTTTAAGGCTAATGCAGGTGTTCAATATTATGACACGATTTCTAAATAACCTCAAACATGTCAGTCATTGTACTGGAATCTGCAATATGCGTCTTGCAGCCCAGAAAATACATAGTTTAGGCAGTAGTTTGAACTTAAGCTGATAGAAGGCCACGTTTTCATGCCCTTGAAGGTACTGATGATTTTGTGAGCTTGCACACACATATACAGGAAAGGGCACACACATATTTAACAATATTAGATGAAAATTATAAAAACATGGCATATTTCCTCTTTTACTCTACTGACACATTCTGGTATTTATATAAATAAATACCCACATACATACTCAATAAAAAGCTGTAGTTCAGTGTTGGAACTGGCATGAAATGGCGCCAGTGCTTTAAGCAGCTTACACAATATGCACAAACAAAACCACCTGCCAATATAAATTCTTTTACACATCATGATCTTACCCAAGCTCACATTTCAAAATACAAGATATTCACTGAAAACATCCTGGCATGCTATTTCAACAGCTATTCATTGACTTGATGACAGTTTGGTACATTTGATCATATGGTTTAAGTTCTGTTTCAAAAGTGTCTGTCAGGAAGAAATAAAATGGGGTGAATCTTTTAGATCATGGGAGAAACAGCATGAGTCTTAATATAACATGCAATGCAGTATTTATAGGATAACTACAAAGCAAAGACAACGTTTTTCTTCCATTTCCATGTAAAAAGAGGCCATGAAGCAAGTTGGTCAGTCCTCACACATCTGCTCACTCTGCTCACTCAACATTAACACTGCACTTTAAAGGCAGACAATTAGATGACAGAAAGCTTTGGATGCAAGAGCAAGAGCCCATACTCTAGCTCCGCACCTCAGTTGTGCCATAAATGGTGATATGTAAAATATAACCCTCTTGTGCTGCTGTCTGACTATGGTTGGGCAAGCAGAGGAGAAAACTAGCCTGAAAATAATAACTTGCACTGTACCTAAATGTAGTGACATTACTCAGTAAATGGACAGTAAATTTATCGAGCATTCAACTGAGAACAGAACAAAATGCTTCATGATGCCTCACACTCACTCATATGCACACAAAAAGGCATAAAATGGACGTGCCAGTCTGAGTGTATACAGTTTGTTGTCTAGGCTCTGACGTTGTTGCTCTCAACAAAGAGGCATCCAGCTATATAATACATAAATTCCCCTCTTGCGGGTATCGAGACTCAGGGCCATGTGGTGGATGCTAGAGTGGAGGTGGGTGGGTCTTTTGAAGCGCTACAGAACATACCCTTCATGTGAGTAGCGAGGCAACAGATGCAGAAAGAGTGAGGTAAGCATTACCATATTATCATCTCAACCAATTTCCCACTCTAAAACAAAAATCCAAAACATCGGTGCCATGCCCGGCTTGTCCATTTTAATCCACTTTTATTTCTGGACACAGTCTATGGATAACTGAACTGTAACTGAACAGTAACCATTATTAGTAATAATACAGGGTTAAGATTAATATTGATACGGCTTTTTCTGTAAATTCTATTTCATGTAAGGCAGTGCTTTGATATCACATTTTATGTTTTTTGTTTCATATAACATAACATCAAATGAGAAGAAGAGGCCAATTAAAATCAATGATTTATTTACGGAGATTCCCCGTACTTCAGAGAAATTTTACACATTTAAATTACACATTTTCGATATAAAGAATGCAACATGCAAAAACAAAACGTTTAACAGAAACAGTGCAGTTGCTATGACGGGCAAAGAGTAGTATAAACTGAGCAGTAATTAATAATTTATTTTCCTTTTCTAGCAGATGTGGCAGTTCACTCTAAGTAGCAGTTTTCATATGAACATGTGCTGATTTGATGTTTGCAAAAAGAGGATTTAATCCAGTTTTAATTTGCTTTCATTGATTTTTGTCATGTAAGAGATTTTTAAGTGGGAAATGCTTTAAGAAAATATTTAGAGTTATCATTATGTAGTATCATAATGCATTGTAGCATTAAAGCGACAGATATCAGTGTATCAGTGTTATCATATTATATTATTTGGCTGTTTAGTTGTTCATATTATTTTCCTGTTTTCAATATTTTACATTACAGATTCAAGATTCAAAGTTTGGAACATATTTTGAAGCTGTCATTAGTTTGTCTTAGAAAGAAAAGTTGACTCAAACTTCCCAAATTGTCTTTCTAAGTTCAAGAACTAAATTATAAGTTATAACAGCTATTACATCTGCTATCCCTAAGACACCAGATGAGGAGTGGATAAGCAAACACATATCAGCTTGTGATGTTTAATATTCCAAGGAGTTGGTTTTCTTCATAAATTTAACTCTTGACTGGGCTATCTTTCCCTCATCCTGCTTTGTCTATTTCTATTTTACTTGGTGACCTTGTACGTTTCCACAATACCATTTAAATCCCCCGAGAACAGCTGTGAACTAGTGGCATTCAGCTGGGAGTTGTGCATATGTGTAGATGGAAAATGCACCTGCGATATTGATTCTAAAAAAATGTAATTTTCATCTTGGTTGAAAAAAGAGAACGTTGTGCTATTTACTGCATTATATTTCGGTTTGCTGAGACAGTTATTGATATCTCAGTCTCTACTACGAAAAATTTTTCCATGCAAAATCTTTAAATACCAATGCAAATTGATTCTTTTTTATTAAGAGGGACTGCTCGTTAAGGTTTTGAGACATTCTTTGCAATGAAACACCTCTATGTTATCTGACATATCTTTTGACCACTCAGAAAACATCAATGCAAGGTGAAAATGAGACAACAGCTAGATGAAAGAACGCTTACAGCGCACCACTACACATATGCGTATGGTCGCATCTGCACATCCATATCCAAATTGGGGTTACACACATACACACAAACACAACAGGCGTATAGTTGGGAACATCTGGAGCTGAAGTCGATTGGAAGTCAAACTACAACGCTGGCGGTGAACCAAAGCAGAAGGCAACAGATCTAGGCAATCACAGCTATCGCCATCATTGGCCTGCACTGCCTCCCTAAACCCTCCACCTCCCAAATTCACCACAATGACTTTGAGAAAGAATCACAGGCTCTTTCCACCAGCGCTGCAGGGTGCAGGAAGTTCAGGACCAAAGTCAAACCAATGGCACTGATAAGTGAAGTGAAACTTATTCAGCAGTTCATAGTGAAACAGCACATCAAGTTTTCTTTGATTTCATAATTTGCAGTAGCAGTTTCGTAACCAACAGACTGGTAAAATTCATTTGAGGACAGGTTACATCCCTTTTTCTATAGCTGCCTCAACAACAAGTTTGACAAAGATATTACAGGATGATTATATTTCGCTGCACATCATTGCAATACATGATGTGGTGGTTACCATTTCTGTGGTCACTCAGCATGTAAGAAAATTATTTGCAAGAGTCTTTTTCTGAGCACAATGCATTAGCAACACCAGGCTATCATTGTAGTAAATGTCACACTGCAGAGGGCAAAAAAGTGGCTCGTGATGGCCTCAGCTACATGGTTATTATTCTTCTTTCCCTCCAACTCTTCACCTCCCTTTTCCTTCCTCTTCTGTCACTCACAGAGTGATAATGTGTGATGCGGCAGAAATGATTCGCCTCCCACAAGAATTAAAGCCACACATGAGGGAAAATTGCAGAGGAGGGGTAAACACAAGCACAACAAACTAATATATTGTTTATATTGTTAAAAAAAATCTGAAATATAAGTATAAAATAATTATCAATCAATCATTGTGAGAATATGGAATATAGTAACTACATAACTATGGTACGTTGAATATACAGAAGAAAAAATAAGTGCATGCTTTAACATTAATTTGTCAATCAGCATGATTTTGAAATTATTGGATTTATCTTTATATTCAACTGTTACTTGTTTCAGCCACATATTTAAGGTTATTTTATAGCAGTAGTTGTTAGTTTTCTGAAGAAATATCTGTGATTGCCTTAATTTAGTTGGAATATGTCCCACTTAAAGTTTTAGTTTTTTGGGGAAGATTCTTTCCATTTGCTTCAGTAGCTTTTCCAGCCAGTGCAGATATATTAGAATTTGCAACTTTATTTTCCTACCATTCTACCAGTATTTTCATTAAATATTAGATGTATTGCCTTGACATAGATGAATTGCTACCTTTGCAGTAGCTGAGAGGTTAGACGGGAGGGGGCACAGCATGCATCTCTTGCCATGGCAAAAGGCTGTGCTAACATATTCACTCATAAGATCATTGTGGGGTGATAGGAAGAATCATAGAGAGCTGTGCATTATCTGCTTCCAGAAAGATGTTCTGCTCATTTAACAGTCCCTTTGCTATAGTAGGAAAAAGTCAGATGAGGGGAGGGATAAAGTCTGGAAATGGCATTCAGGTCTTTCAGAGGCTGTTGCTTCATGTCATTATCATGAGAACATGGTTGTACAGCATGAGTAATGAACAAACATGTTTTGATACGAATCTGGTCTTTTCACGGAGGCGACCTCTGATGTCAAGTTGTCCCTGAATTTAAAGGTGGCTCGTGGGCCTCAGAAGAAGTGCAGGCAACTCAGTGTTCCAATACTGAGCGAAAGTGATGGGAGCATGTTGTTGCCCGCGGTAATAGAGAGATGACAAATTACAATCCAGGAGTAGCAGTTTGAGCAATAGACCTGTGAGTTCAAAGGCATATGAACCACTAAAACACTACACACTAATAATACGACGAAAGATGCTCTGGAAAGTCATCATGATGGCAATTAGTTTATCTTTTGTTCAAGATGATAAAGTAAATAGTAAAAAAATGGCCAATTACTTTACAAGGCGCCAGCCTACCCTTAATTTGTGGTGGCATGCATTTGATTGGCAAACGCAGCACCTTGCCAGATGACACTGTACTGAGTTCCAGCAACATTAAACTAGCTTTTACACTTTTGGCGAGACAACACCACATTATTTGTAGGAGTACTCTGTGTCAAGGCCTCCACTGTGTCATCACAGTGGCATCATTCAAATGAGTAGGAGGACTATGTTTTTTCATGCAGTGCTACTGTTATTGCTGTAGTTTAAACAAAATGCACTGATGTTGCTATAACAGCCTTGATTCTTCGTGGGTCTCTTAGCACAAGATTTTTGAACCTAGCAGCTACATGCTTCTGTTCAGCCACAAGAGCAGCAGTGAGGTCAGGCACTAATGTGTGGCAACAAGGCCGGGTGTAGTAAAAATCATTGGTGGGTTTGAGCAGTGTGACAGTGCAAGTTCCTCCACAACAAACTGGGAGAACCATTTTTTCTCTGCATTGTGTCCACGAGGGCATTGTTACACTGAAACAAAAATGAGCCTTCATGTTCACAAGCTCTCGAGGTCTCACTGTTAGGAGTGATCCCATGTGTTACCAGATGTGTTTCAGATGCCCCATACCATGTGTTAATGGCATCACATTAGATATTAAATTTCCTGGGGTGCGTCTTTGACCTTTTTTCCCCCTTTTGCTTATTGCTCTCACCACATATTGTCACATTAAAAACCAAAGTTGGTCTATTTTATCTGGTTTTGTTTTTTATTGTAGATATCACACTCTTGCCTACATGCCTGGATAACTACACAACATGTTGTCTAGCAAAGCACCAAACCAAGAGTAATACTGAGTTTACAAGCAATGAGATGAGCTCTAAATTTGCGAACATATCAAACCAACAAGAACTATGTTAGCAGGGAAATTGGCACCAGCCAAACGTGGATGGTTTTGTGTAGTGGCTGGTGAATTTGCTCAACCTACCAGCAAATGTGATGGGTAGATACATCTATGAGAGAGAGAATGTAAGTAATTTCCTTGAGTTTAAATATGTCCCTCATGAAGTAAATAGACTAATGTTTAAACATATTAGAGTTACACAATGCTATTGGTCAAAAGAAGAAAGTGCCTGGTAAAAAACAAACAAACAAAGAAACCTGAATGGCTGGCAGATATTGGGAGCTTTCATACATACTCAAGTGCTGTCTCGCTCCTGTCCGTCTCAAGCCCATACCTAACAGCTTTCCCTTATTCATTATCTGTGTGATTGACCTGAAGCCTCAGACATTTCAACCACATTTTTACTCGCCTGTACTCTTGAGCTGTTGTTGACTTAGTCCACATTATCAAAATTTAAAAAAAAAAAAAAAAAAGTCAATCTTGTTGTGGCACCATGGTCACTTGTGAGGTCTTTGATCAGATAAGGTAATCCTGAGTTAGAGGTTGGAAAACAGGTAGGCACCTGGTATGTATAGGAGACACTTGATGGCCTCATTGCATTAGAAAAGAGAGAAGACCATCACTTGTAAACAGAAGGCTAATGTCAACACAAAAACTCAGAAAAAACATATGAGAAACAGTGATAAATTTTACTTTTAAAAGTCAAAAGCACAAAAGAAAAACAACGGTGCCCCCAAAGGTAGAGTTTGCCTACACAGGATGATGAAGCCAACTTTGGGCTGGCTGACAAAAATATGTTTATATCTCCCACGACAGTTCTCTCACGCAGCTATTTTTCTCCTGTGTCAGGGGCCAAGGCTCTCAAGGTGTGTTTTCATTTAGTGCGGTGAAGTTTTCTGCTGGTGAATTGATTCTGTGGGTTGAAGGCTACCCGTCTCCTCAGCATCCTCCAGCCAAACCAGCCAGACCGAACCCGATGCATTTGTGCCCACATATTCTCTGTGTTCTTGTCCAAAAACCGAAAGGGGTGAGCACGAAAAGCCTCCTTCGAGGGAGGAGTGTGAAACCCTCCTTGAAGGAAAAATAGGGCCTTCCATCTCTCTTTTTCCCTCTCCCCAGCTTGTGTGTTGCTCACAAAGGCAGCAGACAGGCGGGTAGAAATCAATTCCATGGAGCCAACAGATGAAAGTAAAGAAGAAAGAGAGCACAGAAATACAGAGAAGCTGTATGAAGATTTCACCAGGCGAAAAGCAAAAATAACCCATGGTTACTGGCTGGTCTTCCACCTGTGTCAACATACACTAAAAATACAGTATGGAAATGTGGTAACCCTAGTAGGTGGTTGGACACAAACTCCTGAGAAGTTCTTATTGTGACTGTTACTATCTCCAGTGATCATTTGACCAACACTAGAAGTGCTCAGGTGGGTCACAGTAATTTTGTGTGCAACAAATAGATTTATGAAGGGAAAAGATAAAAGTATTTGTAACTACTTGCCTGATGGTGTATTGCCTCCAGACTCCATGAGTCTCACTACTTTTTCTGACTGCTGACTTTTCAGGTTTTTTGCAGCATGGACATAATTTAGGATCTAATGCGACTGTGAATTAGCGGTTACAGTTGCATTTCTAACTCTGATAACACAGCAAAAACAAAAGCCACTGGCAACTTGACAAGCTGAGTCGCATGCGATGCCATCAGCTGGCTTGAGTCAACCTGAGACTTTATTAAAACGTCCACCTGCAATGTTCTAAAATTGTTTCGCTGCCATGAATCTTTGGTCTGAGCTGGGCTTTAGCTGCTGCTGCTCGCAGGCACAGCAGCTGCAAACCTGGGTCACCTAAATATGATGTGCACCTCCAAGAACACAATGTGCAAATATTTTTTAGTTATGCCTTAAGGTTTGTGAGAATAAGATTTCAACTTTCATGAATTCTTCCCATAGACTTACATTATAAATATTATTACATTATCAGACATTTTAATATAAAAATATATAAAATCGGTGAAACATGTTGAGTAAAAAAAGATAAAGTATAAAGAATAGTAATGGGACAAATATCCAGAACCATACAGTTTCTAAGATAAACATAAGACACAAGAGGAGTCAGGTATGGAGGAAGAAAATTCCCAGGAAAGATAAACGAACAGCACATTTAAATGATTCATCTCCACGATCTGCCTATAAACTAGTCGATTGACTGAACAACTTGTTACCACTCAGACAGACACAGCCTATGGCAAAGCTCTTGAACAAGTAAATGTATTAAAATCTTGCACAGTTTGGTGTCACAACATTTTTTCATGCATGTCTTTGACAATTTTCTCATTAATGCCATTTAGGAGTACATGAAGGACAAGGTCATCCATGGCAGGACAGGAAGAGAATTCATTTAACAAGAGCCTTGGATGCATTTACAGAGAATGAAAAGTGAATGCGTTGCATTTGCAGACAGTGTGTGTGTGTGTGTGTGTGTGTGTGTGTGTGAAGGAGAGAGAGAGAGAGGGAGAGAGAGATACCAAAATAAAGCCATGACAGGAAGTAGCTCATATCCAAAACTCGACGAAAGAATTAGACTACAGACTACACACAAGCACACACATGCTCACACGCAAGCACACACACACACAAATGCACACACACTGAGCGTAAGCAGCTGACTAGGATCCCAAATGGCCCACTTACAGACAGGCTTTTGGCGCTATCTTCAATCTGCATCACTGCTCTTGTGTATGTGTTTGAGTGCATGTGTGTGCTCTCAAATCACAGAGTGCCAGCAGCTCTCAACCAGTATTAGGATTAATCTGCTGATCGATCCTGGCAACACAAATACAAACAGAAGTGACAGAGAAAATAAAAACACAGAGGTAGGAAAGAAGGAATGAGGGAATGAAGGAGTGCAAGACGAGTCTGGGAAGAGTGAGTCGTGTGTGGGTGTGAATGGGTGGGAGGATTAGTAAGGAGAGGAATGGAGGAAGATGAGACACACACACACAATCACAACCCACTCATACACCTATGACGGCAGATGGACCATAGTACCTTCCAGACCATACAATTGTGTGTGTGTGTGTGTGTGGTCTGTGTGAGACCATTTTAGACCCACTTGTGCTCTGTTCATTCGCAGTAACAACCTAAGTGTGTATGAACACTTTCTGGACATACAAACACAGAGAAAAAAAAGACTATGTGGGACAAGTCTCACTATGTTTGTGTGTGAGCACGTTTGTGTGTGTGGAGCTGTGTATGTGGTATGCTATACTGTATCAGTGTGTCCTTATGAGTGAAACTCCACATTGAATCGATTTGCATGAGTGCTGAAGTGAATAAAAGTCATATGTTTGCTTTGTTTCCTGCTTGTGTTAAACTGTCTGACTTTTCATAAGTTTCATGTGTTTGTGTGTGGGTGTATATGCCTGTGTGTCCAACATTCATTCCCATATCCAGATGTATTACACGTTCTTATCAACCCTGTGAATTGCAGAAGCTACCTAGTATTTATGTGACTGTTCACCTGGTATTTTAGCCCCAAAAAAACTGCACTCCATGTCCTGAGCAGCAGATTTGAGCTGACAAGATATCATTGGATTACAAACCTCATTTCACTGTAAGTTTAACACTTGACACACCAGCGCCTGGGTTGGTCAGGCATGCAGATGGAAATGGAGATGGAACTGTGGTTCTCTCCCACCCATCATTGTCTGTGGCATTTGCAAAGGGCACTTGCAGGAAGCCTTAGACACGACAAGCTCCGGCTCCATCTGCATGCCACGATTGCTCTGTGGACTGAATATAACAGACGCTTTCCAAACCACTGGAGCGACGGGACACTTTAGCGGCGAGGCGGCAAAACTTACGCACGCAGGTAAAAGCCATTAGTGCAATAGCTCTAATACTGTTCCTCCGCTGCCCACGTCCTCTCATACAAGGGAGGAGGCCACTTGCTGGCTATGGCACTGGCCTTTATAGAAAAAAAAAAAAAAAAAACTCAGTGAAGTGAGATAAAACAAAGACATGCTTGAGGGTAATTGGACAAGCAGGCAGGGCATTGCTTGGCTGAAGATGGGAGGAAAAAAATGAACAAACTGCATGGCCCTACAAGGCGAGGAAACGCATCAAAGCTTGATTAGCTGTGCATCAGAAAGCAGTCCTACTTTCTTTATGCAAGTGCTTAGCCCTCGCTGAGACCCCAGAGCCTTTCGCCCCCGAAGCCTCCACCATTGCGAAGAGAGAAAACTTGTGTTCTCTTTCATGGTACATGTGTACTTCTGATGTGTAGCGAGGATTGTAATGGTCCTGATGGCAGGCCCCAATGATTTGTCAAAAATGATGGTACATCTGCGGGAGACAGTATTAATGATGCGCTGGCCGTGGTTACAAGCTCCCTCTGTGCTGAACAAACACACGCTCATCCATGCAGACACAATGCAACATGGGCAACCTTTGAAAAAATACCTTCTCTCCAAGTTTTCTTGACACTACACATGCTGCCAGATGAGATGAGGCACAGTTCCTTAAGAGTTGGGGTGCCCAAACTTTTTCCTATGGAAGTGTCACTCTACCATGCTCATGCTTTTTATGTTTTTTTTTCCTTTGACTGATTCTACTAGAAACATCTAATAGGCGAGCTTTGCCCCAAGGTGACAACACCGCTGTGACCTGGGATGTATGAATGTATGCATGAAGATTTTATGTACTGTCCTGTGTGCTGGGTGTATATGTTTCTGTGCTGAACGAATCTCCTTCAGGGACAATAAAATATAAATGAACAAATCAATAAAATAATCACAAATTAATCAGGAATGAAGATAATCCTTAGTTGCAGCCCTTTCATATAACCAGGTGGGTGGTGAGACGGTCTGGTAGCACATAACAAAGCGTGTCCCTACTTGGTGCACCAATATCACCCCAAATCAGATCCATAACAGTAACTGCTGTACTAGAGCGCAGGGTGTAGTTTGGTGAGCATGCTTATGGAGAATAGAGATACTTTAAATATTGTATTAATGTGATAAAATGAATTGAGTGACTTTGAAAAATCAAAGAAAGTCAAATCTTCAGATAGCATGACTCACATGAAAAGCATGCATGCTGAATGGAAGCCAGCACAGATAGGACAGAAGGAGCAGGGAAGAGAGCGACGCAGCCTCGGACATGGAGAGGTTAGTGGGGTGTACTGCAGCGGGTAAGAGGGTGGGATGGGTGTCCGGGGCATCTGTCTGCTGTTCAATTTGCCATCTGTGAGGTACACTGCTGCCAGGGTCTTTAATCAGGCAATCCATCACACCCTCATAGAAACACTGTCAATTATAAGCCGTCACAAGGCTGACAGTGGCCCTCATGCCATTCAGAAAAGTTCCCTCATGGTGTATACGGTTGGAGCTGTTGATATGAAGTACGTCTACTGTACCACACTCAGAATTACTTCGGCTACAAGTTGTTCCTCACTGCTGTTTCTTGTCCAGTTACATTTTTAAATACAGTTGTTAAAACACCACTCCAGCTGCTGGTGCTGCGACAAATAATGTTAGAAGCAGGGCATTAATATTAATATTTACATTAACTGCTATTACATGTGCATGAGTGTATCAACATTTTATGGGTTCCACGTCTACTCAGCCAGTTACAACTGGGACTAACAGCTTCATAATTAAATTGTTCATTACAGACAGTCAGTCTCTTTCAAAATTCTTTCTTCCAAATTTTCCTTGTTCCATATCATGTCACACACCCCTCCAGCAAGACCAGCATCTTTCAAAAGGATGAAAACTTAATGCTCAAACAGCTAAATATCCACCATGGGCAGAACATGATGCACTCAGAAGTTTTTTTTCCTTATCTATTTTGTATCCAGAAATTTTTAGCTGTATGTCTATACCCATTTTTGTCTATACTCAGTTTGCAGTGTTTGTTTATCATTGTGCTCTTGTTCATCTGAGATGTTCTTACTGTCAAAACAAACTCTCAGGCTACATCATCAAGAGCATCAAAGGAGACCCGGCTGTTGCAATCTTTCTCTCTAAGTCATAACAAAATACTTCACCATCCAAATCCATCGGTCCACCTGCCACATCAAATCTGAATCACATTAACCTGTACCTGCAAGTCACAGAGTGCTGAAAATGTATGAATATCTCTTAATCGCTTACTGATGAGAGAAGCATTAATCAAAGAACCTAAACTGAATTACTAAACCAGCAGTAAACATTAACAAGGAATAACAGAGTGAATTGCCTTGCTGTACGTGTTTGCTTTTTCCAGTTCTCAGAGCAGAAACAGTCACCATTATACCATCTTCACAACAATTTCTCTCCAAAGCTGGACAGTTAGCAAGTCCTCCAATGGACTTACTTACAAGTAAAGAGTGTGAGACAATGAATTGCAGTGGGAGAGGCAGCTGTGCTCAAGCTCCTGCTGCAGAGTGACCAAGAGGGGCAGTGCAGTACACAAAACACTACCAGATATTTAAGCCCAAATTTAAATCCACTAGAGGCGAGAACAACCACCTTGCAAATGTCATATGATGCAAAAAAAACCACTTTGTATTATTTCTTCTTTTTTTTTCTTTCTTTTTTTTTTTTTGCAGATGTGATTTGCACCCAGGTGTGCATGGCCAACAATGCTATTTGCACCCGGGTTGAAACAGCCAATGTGGCTATTTGCACCACTGCAGAGACGCCCAGGTGTCCGCAGCTAACAATGCTTTTTGCACGCAGGGGTGCAAATTGGATTGTCACAACAGGCAAAACACAGGTGGACTTCATAATAATAACAATAATGATTATAATGACAGCTAGTTCCAAGTGTCCCAGTAACAGTGACAGTGAACCTGCATGCACAATAACAGCACCTCCTTTAAGTGGAATGCCGAACTCATTAATACGCCTACCATGACAGGTCAAATTTCTGATGTGCAAGCAGTCCATATCTACACTCACAGAACGACATGCAAGACTTGCAGCAATCGTGGGTTGAGACATCACACACTAGCCAATTACAACACAGCAAGGCAGGGCTAGGTGAAAAATAAAAGCAACATCTATCCACACGGAACAGCCACAACAATAAAACCACTGACAGGTGAAGTGAATAACATTAATCATCTGTTTACAATACAACGTTCTGTAGGCAAACCTTGGGCTCTGGCAATCATGTAGATGTTCTCTGACACACACCACCCAACCCCATTGGCATTGGTTCTGCCTGCAACCGCCTCAAACTCCTCAGATCCCAACCGGATCGAGAATCTGCAGGACGCACTGGAATAAGCCGAATCCACCGTCCCGCTCACCTGGAAGCCCCACCCTCAAAGCACAGCACCCAGAGGATCCAATATTCTGATGCTGGTGGCCACAAAACACCCAGAGAGGTCCTGTGTCCCCTGACAGGTCAAAGCTGTTTTGGCAGCTCAAGCGGGGGACCTACAAAATATCAAGCAGGTGGTTTTAAAGTTGCGGCTGATCTATCTATCTATCTGTCCGTCTGATCTGACTACTCACTCCCTCTGTCTTTGTAGAAGCAAACCAGTTCTAATCAGCTTGCTAAATGCACTCTAACTCTCTCTGACCCTGAGGTCACATAACCCGCTGAGCATACTCATAAACAAATTAATAGGCTTGCCAGCACTATTCATGTGCTCGGCGCACACAACACCAAACAGACTTTGTCCATCCTTGCTAATGTGATTCAGGCACCTTTTAGTCTGGAGAGCAGTGAATAGATGTTGCACTCTCTACAAATTAATAACATTCCAAACATGAATTCTGATATTGAAGTTTTAAAAATATTGCAACTTATAATTACAGTTTTACAAGGTAAGCGTAATCTTTTTGGAATTACTTTTTTCTGAATTTCAGGGACCTGTCAAGACATAAAGAGGTAAATGTAAGCAGTTCAATCTGGATAATTTAATCTATTCTTTATTTATTTTTACAGAATGTAAAATCTGCAACCTGTAAAGTTTTAATATTTTAACTTACTTAAATGATGAAGCTGCATTGTCTATGCGAGATGTCTCTGCACACAAAGTAGCAAATGAAAAATTTCAAGGTAAGCACAAAACTGAGAATCAGGGAGAGTGAGAGCGTTGACATCACCAATGATAGCTGAACCTTTTCAGCCTTTTCAGCCTCATCTCAGGTCCATGCAGCATGTGGGCTGGCATCATATTATATGTCTTTTGGGGGTCATTATTCAGTCAATTCCCTGTATTGCTATTTTGGGTTGCTAACATGGAAAATTGGCTCTTTCAGCTTTATGCTTGTCACATAAATCAAAGCACAAGGTGATTTATTGATTAGGTCCTCTGCTTGTTCAGTGTGGTTCCATCTGGTTTAAAAACACGGTTTCAAACAACAGGAGAAACCCTTTGTCAGACCTTTGTTCCCATTTGCAGCAGGTTCACATGTTCCAACAATCAAGCACTCGGGAGAAAACATCATTAACATCATTCTTATCTACATGAAGTAGTATAGAGAATGAGGTGTTTACAAAGCAAACCAGTAGATGGTAACAAATGTTCATATAAAAATATTACCTAGGCCTGTCTAGAAAAAAATATTGATGGTAGCCTGTCTGCTATTTTTATCCTTAATAGCTTAATAGTTATTCTTTTCTTTTAAGAACATTCTATATGACTTAGCTTTCACAAATCAAAGCCTCTAATAAGCATTGATAAAGGTCAAGGATCAGAGTACATTATTAAATTAACAGAGGTCATTCTTACCCCTAGGCAAAATAGCTGTGAAAATAATATACCAGTAAAAATTTGTGCTGAGTTTTAGATTTACCAGTGACCTTGATACCTAATGAGACAGAAAGGCTGTCTGCAGGTGAATCATCTTTAGATGTGCCAATTTCTTCAAGTCTTTACTTGAAAAGCTTTACTTGACAAGTCTTATGTAGCAAAAGCAGGAAATAAGAGAGGAAGCACATCAGGTTCATTCAGTATACTGCAACTAAGTAAACAAAATAAAGCTAAATAAGAAAAAGTATAATTTGATTTATTATGCTTCCTATTATACTATTATACTTCTATTATATGGAAGAGTAAAGGCTTTAGATTTGACAGGTTGCCAGACACACAAATAAAAGCTAAAGTTGTTCCTTGTCTGCTGAATAAGAGAAGAATTTTATTAGCGAAGATAACTCTATAAGGTAATAATAGGATTAGGTTTTTTATGGAGTTCATCAACCCATCAGGCAAAGCAGTTTTAATCTTTTGCTTTTCCTTTTTTAAAAATATTCATCAGAAAAAAAAAAATGTAGTAATGAAAGTATTTTCTGAAATGTCCTTGTTGAGGACCTTGTGGTGTTCAGTTTCCTTGCAGCAGGAAACACAAAATATTTTGGATGCACCTTTCAGCCACAACATTAAAATCACCAGCCTAATGTTGTGTAAGTCCCTATGGGGAGCCAAATCCTTCGGGTCTTGTGGCTTGTGGGAACCAAGCTTGTTCCAGTGCATCCTGCAGATGCTCATTGTATTGAGATCCTGGGCCGTTTTGTGAGCAGTTTTTTGCTGGGCGTCAGGGCACACTTTCCTGCTGAGGGAGACCGCTGCCTTTGGGGAGGGCTGCTGCCATGAGTGGGGTGTGCTTGGTGTGCAGCAGTGATTAGGTGGGTGTTATGCTTTACAGTAACATCCAGATGAATGCCAGGACCCAAAGTTTCCCTGCACAACATTGCAATGTAGCAAGGCGATCAATGTTTTCCCCCCTCCCTTCTCAGTGGAATCAATGTTATGGTTGATCAATGTAATATTTACATGAAAAACCTTTCAAACCAATAAGTGCCTTATTAAACATCCAAGTATTTCATAGTGTAAATCGTTAAAACTACATATCGAATATGTACCAGGCAAACATGATTTGTTTTCTCTTTTGTTTCACTTCCTAGCTCATTCACACACGAATGGAAGCCCTTACACACAAATGCACAGTGAACATAAATTAACATCTGCACACACACACAAACACACAGCCTCATAAAAAAGATAAACTTTCAGTTCAGACAGGTCCTGAAAGGAGGGTCTGAGAACAGACTTAAGTAGTGGGCCAGGCTCCAAGTATCATTTATAACACACACACACACACAAACCAACTCTTTGTCAGCTTGGGGCAAAAACGGTTTGTAAAACCTCAAATCTCAGTTGGCACACACATCCTTGATTGTAGCATGCCTGGTCTTGCTGAAGTAGAAAAACTGCTTGAACAGGAAAAGAGTCCTCACACACACACACACACACACACACACACACACACACACACACACACACACACACACACACACACACACACACACACACACACACACACACATCACAGCACTCAGCAATAATGGTTGCCCAATTGTCTGGGTCAAGTAAAATACCATGTCAGGTTAGTAAATCTAGCAACTCAGGAAGAAGAATGGTAAAAGAGAATGTTGGAAGTAACCAAGAAGTGATGCTTTCACTACTGTATTATCTGTGCTTAGAGTTACACATATACTGATCCAGCATGACAAAATATCTGCAGGCAAAGCTTAAGAGCTGAAGCACAAGTGAATCACAAGCACAAGTGATCCTGGACACATTTACGTAAAGATTAAACATGATATTTAACTTAAGTCCTTGATTTTACTCAGTGGCTGCTAATAAATAAAACAATTTGTTTAGTAAAAAAAAAAAAAAAACAACAACAACAAAACACTGCGAAGTCAGGATGTCAGTTCAGGCTTAAAGTTTAGGTTAAGTGGTATTGGTTATACACATTTCCGATCTGTTCACACAGTCCTTGTGACTTGCAATGTTTAATTTATGAACAAATTTATATATATATAAAAAAACTTATTAATATGTATATCCATTTTTGGATTGGAGATTTTATTGCTGATTTAAGTTATTTAATTATCACTAATCATCACTGATTAGTTTTCTTCTGGACTAAAACTCCCTTCCTCAGATTTTAAAAACTAAATATCAAACGTGCACTCATAAGATTCTGCTTTCTGCAGTTTCACTTATTTCATCTGTACTTTAACTTCAGCTTTTCCTCCTGACAACGGGACTATATTTTCACTGATATATCTTTTTTTTTTTTTTTTTAGATAAAATCTCCCTTTTATAATTTGATCTTTCTGTTCTGATTTCTTTTTGCTCATGTTTTGATAAGGTGTCGGTCCTCTGAAACTGAACCTACTGATGTCCGAACAGTTAATTAAGGCTTTTGATGCATCATTTGCATGTGACTCCGTAGCTTAATTACATATTACATATGCCTTCAGAGTGCCAGAGAGCAGTATCTCAGAGTTCCTGAGCTGTTGCATTCACTTGTGATGAGCTCTGCATTGCTGCAATGCAACTGACACGTTGCAACTCACTACATGTTTATTGACATGTACAGTTAAATGCTTTAATATAATACAAATACAGCTATGACTGATAAAAAGGCCAGTATAACTGATTTTATGCCGATGTGTAAAGAAATAATGAAATAATGAGAAAATAGGCGATACCAACGCCAAGATACCAACAGAGAGGTCAAGTTCAGTGACGAATTAGCTGAGGTCAAGCTTAGCATGCAGCTTGCGGCTACAGGGGCTATCAAGGACCCTAAAACCAAGTCATGAGCAAGTCTTAATACTCAGAGACATTTGAAGAGGTGAGAATTGACCAACATGTCCTTACTTTCCAAAAATATCCTAACCTCAAGGTCCAAAACTCAAAAACAGCAGTGAAAGAACACACACAAGCGCACACAGTGAGCAGCTCCATATACACTCTGTAGCTGAAGACACACACGCACTCTCCCTCACACCCACATGTAGAGATTAGACCATCTGGCAACGTCTCAATTGGACTTGAGCCGAGCATCGCTCATCCTACACCCGGTGCCTGCACCAGGGAACCTGGGAAATACATGAAGGCTTGAACTTAAAATGTACTGAATGCATGCAACGTAAGGAACGAAGCACGCATAGACACGCCTGAATAAACACGCACAAACCCTTAAGCAAACACACAGTGTATGCATAAATGCATTCATAAGCTCCAAGATGCATTTGTGCTCCACTTATATTTGCACATAAATAGGCCATGAGAACTGACCGTACCGCTCAATATGATCCATCCTCACAAGGGAGGAGACAAGAGAGTTTTCGTCACTCAGTAATAAATCAATCTGGAGATGAAAAAGAAGGGAACAGACCACAGGGCGCAATCAATCGCTTTACCTCAAGTCAAATCAAGTCAAAAAGTACTGCTGTTGTCGGAGCACTCATTTGACCTAAATGATGAAACTTTGGTAATGTATTCAACAAACCCGTATGAAGCTGGATTTTGCAATCGGTCTGGTGAGAATTATGCACACTATCTTGTTATGGAATAAAAGAGAAAACCATGAATTCTGAGTTGTTCTGAAGTTTGCTAAGCTTTGTTTGCTCTTTGTGATAAGAAGAGAGATAAGGATGACAGAGAGATTATGAAGTAGTTTTTAATGCATTTCGTAAGGGGTTCAGAAGAATACCAATGTGTTCAACTTAATTCCTCTGTTCACAGATTAAGCACGGCACCTCTCTCTTGGTCTGGCCTTTTGCAACCTTTTAACCTTCAACACTAATGCACATATGAATCATCATCGCCATCAATGCTGTGACACAGTCCCAACTCTTTGCATTTATCAGGTTTAATAGCCATCACAAAATTATATTTATTTATCCTTTGTATGAGGCAGTGAAGTGTAGCATTTACATTAGCACTTAGTTGTAGTCTGTGGATTGCTCAAAGTAATGTGAAAATGTACATGCCCAGAATGTTGATAAGAAAACTAGAGATACCTCCTTATTAACAACAATCACCAGAAGCTCAGTATCAGTAAAACAAGTGAGCTTGTGACAGACAACACTTCAAATATGGATGTTGCTACAAAAAAAATCAACTAATTCTAAAATGTGGATGCTTGTCACATATTTACAACATAGCAGCACATAAGATTTAAACAGTCACTACGGTTTCAAGGTGGCAACACAAAAAAAGAGCCACCAATTCAGTATCTGAACAAATGTAAAATACGATGTCCGCTTCTGTTCTATGTTGAATAGTGACAAATTCAATTTAATTTTATTCATTTATACAGCATCAAAGCACAACGCAAGTTATCTCATGACACTTTCTAAACTCTTCATTAAAGACTACCTTTAATATACAGAGGCCCAACATTTCCCCCATGAGCAAGCAACAGTGGTGAGAAAAAACTGCCAGAAAAGTGTTTTCACAGACCATTATCATGTTGCAGTAAAGTTGCCCATTTGAATATAAAATGTCACCACTTCATTATTTTATCGTATTCGACATTCATGTGAAATGGTGTCATAATTAGCATACGAATTTTTGCATCACAGCTAAAAAACGGGTAAAAGTGACCTTTGATCTCTAAAATTGAATGAGTTCATCCTTGAGTACAATTTGACATTTGTGCCAAATTTTGGTGTAGAAAAAAAGAAATATTTTGAGGTTCAGCAGGACACAACTCAGCCACCAGAACTGGAATACAGAATAATACAGAAAACCTAAATCAAAAAGGACCTCTACCCTTAGTGATTTGGTAACATACTCACACCAACACTTTTATTGCAGCTCTACCAATATAAAGATACTGATACTTCATATATATATCAAGGGACATATATGCACCCCAAAACAAGCCTGCCAGACAACAGTAGTAACTTGCATTTAAATTTGAGGACTGTAATATGGGAGACAGTTTTTTTTAATACAGGCTATGAGTTCATCAGAGTGACAGACAGAAAGAGAGAGGAGAAAGAGAGGGGCTTTTAGCTTCCTGTCCTCTTTCAGACAACCCTCAGGAGCGTCCAGACGAGAAGGTATTCATGAGCTAAATCTCTTTAATCTCACACATCAAAAAGCAACTCACTTCCAGCACTTAGCTGTCTGTAGCTACTGAAATAATCCACGTTCTGCTGCTTTTTCTCTTCTCCTCAAGAAAACACCAGAATTTCCAGGCAACAAACCAGATATCACTTTGTTAGTAATGTCTTCTGTTTGATTTTTTTTGTCTCCCTTTTACACAACACACATTTTTTCTTGATGCCGATAGAATATTCTCCAACTTGTTTACATCTCTTCAGTCCTATACACTACTTTGAAGTCAAAATATGCTCTCATTGTTTACCCCTCTTCCTGCTGTAGGACGCAGCTTTTTGTCAATGCCTTATCACAGTTCTCACCATCTAATTCCATTCTCCATGTACTCATTCCCTTGCAGAAAAGAAGCAGTGTATGGTAATGCATGGCAGACAATACCAACACACCCCCAAGCTTTTGTAATACAGAGAAGTCAGTCAAATGGATAAATTAGTGTCAGTGCACTTGTCCACCTCCCTGTTGGGGGTTATCTCCCCTCCGCATCACACCAACATGCATCATATTTGATGGCTGCAGGCGACTATTCATGTCAACGCAAAACCCGCCGCTTAACAACCCTGGCCTCTGCACGATCAATCACTGAGTCCTTGTACACACTCACACATGCAGTGCGCAGTCCATATATCAGCCGATTCACACGCACCAGCATTTTTTGTTACATGCAAACACACATTAAAAATGCAATCCTACTGGCGTATAATAGTGCACAGACGCCAAACAAAGGTCTGCAATTTATGATGAATTCTGAGGACTGATGGTAAATCATCAGCAAGCCGTGTGTGTGTGTGTGTGCGTGTGTTATATCTCAACATTCAATGAAAAGTCAGTCAGGCCGCCTTCAAATTAAAAGGGTGGAGGGAAGCCAGAACAAATTAAGCTTCACTCAGATGAAGGAATGAACAATGACAAACTTGTCAGCCAACACTGCCGGCTCGGCAGCACACGCCTCTGTGATAGCACAGCTTCAGAATGATGGTAACATTTTGTAGGATGGGATGTGAGACACTTCACGTGTAATTACAACAACAAAAACGGGTTAGCACAGAATTAACGCTATTGGAGTGATTTGGACACGGAACAGCAAAGAAATGACAGGATCATCACAGGCCCAATTTGCTATTCAAACAAATCCCAACCCACTTCACTGAGTGCATAAAATGAGAGAAAACTTTCTTCTTTCTCTCATTTTGATTTCTGGTTGAGAGCTGTGTACTGAAATTGCGACGTTCATTTTAAAAAGAAAAAGGAAAATTGAATTCATCAACATACATCGTGAGTATGTAATGTTTTCAAACACGAAGCTAAAAAGGCTAAAAAGGGCTTACAGTATTGAAAATGATTGATCAGTATTTAGTCTTAGCATTTGTTAATTCATGCAGGCTTCAGTATTTGTCCCTGATCTCTTCAGTATTCGGCACATAACCCAAAACATTAAAAATAATAAAATTTAATGCAGTGATAAAATCAAAGCAATGAAACACACATCACACTGCTGAAAAGACAGTTTTTACCTTCAGGCAACCAGAATCATGAGCAGCAGTTGTGCAATCTGACACACCACTCTGTTACTGTTTGTTGTTGTTATTATGCTTTGAATTTCCTTTATTGTCTTTTCATGTAGTGCAGTTGTATTACCCCAAGCACCATATTTTTCACATGCATTTGACTATGTAACAATGATTTCAATCACGCATCATGATGATGCAGACACATATATTATTATGTTGTAGGTATCTTTAGGTATGCAAACCTATGTGCCCTTTTCCCAGTCCTTGAATATAGACCTCTTAATTGTTTTACAGGAATAGTGCTGGATGGTCAGGAGTTGTTTCCCCCACCCACATAAAAGACTGGATAGGATTTTAGAATAGTCTGACCAATTACGACACCTCCCATAATTATTTTTAGGATACTTTTGTCTACTCAAAATGAGCATGTAGTCAAAATGCTTAAATTCCCATGACAGCAACGTATAAATCTAACCAGCAGGGAGATGTCAGCATCTTAGCATGCTTTTAATATTTCTCTGACCTTAAAAATATATGTTTAATAATTTATGAAAGGGACCTTTTGTTCATTTATGAAGAAACACAACATGTCCTGCTGCATCTGATCGCATTTTGCAGAATGCGAGCCAGAATGCTTTTCTGGCTATTCTGAGACACAATTCTCTGTGCTGCGAAACACAGCATGTCACATGTACTGGGCCACAGTAAGTCACTAGGACTGTATGAGCAAAAAGGGCCTGGTCTAAAGCTCCTGAATTCAACTTTTGATTCATAAGAGCAAGAGGGTGTTGTTCTGTGTTAACAGGTTGTATTTTTGATTAACTGTTATTGTCTTTTTGTATTTTTATATAGTATAAATATCAGCATCATCATACTGCAGGTTGTAATTTGTGCGCACATCATCAATTGATGCGTCTGCAAATCAACCTTTGGCAGATTGCAAACCCTTTAATGATAATGCATAAAGCTAATAAATATATTTTACCATATTGGCAGATCCATCATGAGACCACAGATGATGATGCAAATGATATTTGATATCATTAATTGTCTGCAAGTCAGATTTCCAGTTTAAAATTTATGTATCAAAAGTGATAGATCATTTAGGAAGCTGTTCTGCTGGCGGCGGGCTTGTGTCACAGGAATACAAACGTATGATTAGTCAGTTGTCATACACTGTCTCACACTCTATGCATTTCTTTCCCTGTGGACCTCCCTTGTGTCCATGTCCCCAGGCTACCTGTCACATGGAGTCACCCCTCCAACTTAATATAGCTCAATGGAGATCATCAATCATCACAGTAAACCAAAAGGTTCTGTTGAAGTTCGCTCCTTTCATGAAGAATTTACTATTGTTTTATTGAATTTATTTATTATAGATTTTTATGATATTACTGAAACCCTGTGCTATTGCTCACTTTTACACATGTAAATATCCAAGGTTGGATCTGCTCCATAGAAATTAGTTGCGAGTCTCCTTTTATTTCACAGCATGCTCTTATAATATTACCCCTGACGCTGAGTGGAGAACTGCACTGCTGGAGCTTTCACTCCTCTTTACAAAGAAATGGCCCCCAGGAAAGATTCACTCCACAATAACTACTGAAAGCATGAAAGGCCATTGGTAAATGATTACATTTGAAATGTACCTTTATTAAGACCAGACAGGAATACAGATGAACTGAGTTGCTGAACAAGGACTGAAGAGACACACAAGCCCAGGCCAAGGACAAAGTGGCACCATTTGTAAAAAGGTGGTGATCACTGGGAAAAAAAAACAAACAGCAGTGCACAAGTGTCTATGTATAAAGAACATTTTATGCTGGGCACAGTATAACTTGGTACGATTGGGCATTAAGGAGGGACTGAAAGGAAGCAAAGACCTTGTAAGCAGCAGGAGAAAGAGAGCTTGTGCAACACAAGACAGTGGAGACAAGGAGATGACAACTGTTTGAGAGACAACTTGCATCACCAGTGGGTGGCGGTGCTGGGTGACAGGCAACAAACTGATGAGAAGATGAGTGATGTGTTTTCAATGGAGGTATTGCCCTCAGCACCTCTTCTCAAGTTTCACCTGTGCCTCGTCTTGGGTCAGTTGAGCATGACTTGCTGTCTTCCATCAGGCAAGACAGCACATTGTTTTAGTTCATTAGGGGTACGTGTGTGGTATGAGCAAGGCCTTGATGGGCTGGAGTGTCTGCTGTCTAATGTAATGTATCTAAATGTGTCTGTCCTTGTAAAGGCAAGTAGAGCTGAAACAAAAGATGCTGCCTCTATTTGGGCCACTGAATTTTATTGATTGTGCAATGTGAGCAGTAATGTGTGTTTGTGTGTGTATGTTTGTTGTGTGTGTTGCTCTTGTGTGAGTACGTATGTATTCGCAATGACAGCTTCCACTATTATGGTCTATGAAAGGTGACACATGTCAAAGTAATTGGTCCAAGCAATTAAAGATATGAATACAACAGATTTACTAATTTAATTTAAATGTAAACATTCTATCTCTTCCATTTCCAAGCTGCATGAGTGAAGAAATGTGCGCATTGAAAAGCACTGCAAACAGTCTCTGGAATGCATTTTAATGTGAAGGATTTGTGTCTACACACATCTGTATCCATAGTAATTCATTACTACACAACAAGGTAAAAAAAATTAAAAGCAAAAGCAGAGAAGACGAGTCCCCAGGGAGACTTAGAATATGCACAAGTTAGGTGTTCTGTTTACTCATATGCTAATTTATCCCCATGCTGAAGCCCACACGTAAAATGGATTTTCTGCACTCGGCTATTAAATAATGAGCTCTCACTATCCAGCTGTTTCTTGCTTTATTTCCCATCCACTCTGGTATGTACACATTTATTTCTAGTTTATGCAATATTTACTTGATTCTTCTGTTAGCTTTTCATACTCCTGAAACAGGCCATCACCGTCGGTGAAGATTTGCTCAGTGCTTGATATTTTGTTTGCTTGCATTTTACTATGTTGTTACCCAAATTTGTATTTTTTCATGTCTTTAAAAGCTCATACTGTCTTTTATGATCTGACAGAAATTTTACAAGCTCAAGGTGACATAGTTTTTTTAAAAAATGCAAGATACCCACAATAGATTTTAAGCGCAAATTTGTTGAAATGTGAAATATTCTACCTGAGAGGTGTGGCATATCAAGATGTTGATCAGTTATTATTGCGCAATTGTGCCTTACTGTGGTCACAACAAAAGGCCAGTTTCACAGTTTTATCACAACATAAGGCCACAGATGTTTCGATATCTGTATGCCTTATCTGTATCTGTATCTGTTTTCCTGCATTTTTTTTTTTTTTTTGCCTCATATTTAAATTTTTATAAAGCATTCCTGTGGACATTCGGCCCCAAAAACACACAGCGAGAACACACATCAAAGTTTTTCATACTTTTGACTTACTTCTGACACTGTGTCTAAAATAATGACAGCATAATTATCAACATGAGCACCGTGAGTCATTTCAGAGGAGCACTGTTTAAAGCCCTGTGGGCAACGTCAGGTGCTATCAGAATCAAATGGCAGAATCTGATTTGTGAATGTCTGAAGACTGTCAGAACTTCAACACCCATGAATCAGTTCATGTGACAGAGAAAAAAAAACTAGTTTGTTCTTGGTTGCTGGTGGGGTTTAAGATGGCTGAGGTGGTGAAGAGGCTCAGTTTACAGTACAAAGCCACTTTCTTCACAAGTCACTCACTGTTGAAGCGGGACTTAATCATGTAACTCTGACAGAAACATTTTTCCGCTGGTGATATATCACTGATAATAATTTTGTGACTTACATGTTGGTAAAATTTTTTCTTTACCAAATCCAGAGTGTCTATAATTAATCCACACACAAACAGAAATTCAAATGTTTTCAAATGTAAGTTGCCTTGGCGGATGCACAGGCACAGTGTTGCCAATCCTGGTAACCTCACTGTGATGACAGCAGTTCAGAAGAGAAAGCAAATACTGGTAAGCTTGATTCCCAACATGTTGAACTAGTCCTTTAACATTTCAGAGAAGGTCTCGCACATTTCTGTACTCTCTCTGCAATAGCAAGCATGACAGAATCCACAGACAAACAGGCCATGCTGAAAACTGTTGCTGTCTGTATTACAGTCACCTGGTTTCTATGAGCAGTAGTCTTTCTGGCTCTGTCTTTATCGTCTGGGTGAGCACCACTGCTGTTGTCCGCCAAGCTGAGGATTTTCTGAGGATTCAGAAGTCTGAACTTTGTTCTTTTGGGCTATGTTGTTATTATGAACAGTAATATGTGAGTTGTGGACTGAAGCCACAACATAAAGCAATCTATAACGCTCAGTACATACAGTACAGTACAGCTGTTCAGCTGTCCAAACTGTGGTTCTCAGCTTTAACAGCTGATCATGAAGAAAACCAAACCGAGCTCTCTCTCTTTTTCTCTCTGCTCATAATGTCATGATTAAAGCAAACTGGGCTTCTACAGATGACTACAGCGATAAAGATAATATTGGCAAATGTTGTGGATAACATAGACATGCAGTCTCTATGACTAGTAGTGCCAGGTAAATAAATTGTATTTTGTCACAGAGTGTGAGTGAATCTGCATTGCAGTTGTAATGTAATGCTTCCATTTTGATCACTAACAGGTTGCTAATAAAAGCTGAGTAGGCAGGTGGAAGCGAGAGCCTGTGTCAGACTCAGAGTGTGAGCATATGCCTATTTCCTGGAGGCGGGACCAGCGTAGACCGAGTACAAATATCACTTGAAAAATAATGAGTACAGAAGGTTTGTTCATTCATTTTCTGTGAATGATATTATTTCTTGCCAATAATTGTATTTTCAGCAACAATTTCACAAAGTGCAATGCTAAAACCAGATCGTCAGTCTTTGTGGAGTAGGACTAGCTAAGAGCTACTCACAATCTGCTGCAGTTGCAGATACATTAATGGTCATTGAGGTAGTTAGGAAGTATTAACTTAAAACTAAAGTCGGTGAGGGCAGATTTTGTCATGATTCACGCAAATCTCCACTAATTTGCCGCTGAAGAAATATGACACACTTAAAACTATTGAATGTATGGCTTAAAAAAATGTTATCTTGGGGTCTTAGCATAACTAACAATTTATTTAAATTACAATCAGTGTAATCGTGTAATTGAAGGTTTTCATAAAGTTCATCATTATAGGTGGTGTTGCACATGCCTGTTTTTGAAATGGGGAAGTGGGTCTTATGGAATCTTGCCATGTTATTATCGCACTCCCATGTAGACTTAACACTACACAACAAACACACACACTTAATCACAACAACATACATTTGCATACAAAAGCAGGCACTTGTGGATAAACGTCAGTACATGTCAGCACATGTATAATCATGTGGACTTGCACATGCGCTCCCAGAACACTAGCCTGGATCGCAACAGGGATAAGTGGGTTTCCCGTTAGGCTTTGGGTTTAACTCAGGCCTTCTGATATCATAAAGCCGGCCCCCTTCCAACCTGTTCAGATCACCTCAAAAACCTACGAGATCTGTCTGAACTGCTATGAAGCAGGTTGTGTTTTTAAGGAATGAATCAAAATGTGTCAACAGTTAGCCAGTTAATCAGTCAACTTCCTGGAAAACGGAGTCATCACTCCAACATGATCCTGACATAACAACTATTGTCTATGCACTGCAGTGACAAGTGAGCGCAGACTGATGTGTATCAGGAGAATAACTTGGCTTTCTACAATAACTCACGCTGCATGGTTGTCTCCTCTGCTACGCAACAACAGGAAGGTATATGACCCCTTTGTTGTCAAGAATGAATGACATGAAAATGAACTACAGTGCAACAGTAGTCTTTGCACTCAACACAAGGAAACAAAAGAGGGCCACGTCTATAAAAAACATTTTATGGACTCACTGAGATGATGGTAGTTGTAAATAACGTCTGCCAGCTTTAACTTTCTTAATAGAAAGACATCTGAACATTGCAATTAGCTGAAACTAAATTATATACTGTCAGGTAGAGTTTAAAAAGTGGTAATCATGCATTGTTGTCTTCAAGCTGGTCTATTTCCAGTTAGATTACCACACGTGGGAATTTCTTCTCAAATTTCAGCAGCAGAAATGTTGTTTCAACTTTCACGTTCTGTATTGTTCACAGTCTTTTTAACTGTCTGTTCATCTTCAGACATATAGATAAACCTTCCCAGGCTAATTTATAGCCAATTATTTACTCTCATTGTGTTTTTGAACCTTGTTTGCATGTAATGTTATTGCAGTTGTGTGATTATATTTTATGCATTTTATCTCAGGGAATATCGCTTGCAGCTCAAGTACTGATTTCTCCACAGGGATAGACACTTTTATGTCATCTCATATTAAACACACTGCTCTTAAACTGTTGATGGATATTGCAGGTGATTGTAATTACAAACTACGCGTATAAACATGATCATAGCTGGATGGGTTAGGGTTAACAGACACAACTAATAACCATCTTTTAGAAACCAGTTATCCAGGATTGGAGATGCTTGTTAAATCCAGGCAGCCAGCCTGAATACGTGGATACAAATCCCTGCTGCAAAGAGACTCACACAAACACGTGATAGTGCTTATGTCAAAAATATGAGTAAGCTAGTAGAGATCAGAGGAAAATGGTTGCAGGATAGAGCCTAATATCATAGCTGCAGAGGTACATCTATTCCCCCCTGCTATGCTGTCCTTTTGGTTGACTCCTCCTTAATGAACTGTCAAAGGAGAAGACTTTCAAAAGTTTTACTGTAACTGCCATCAATTCCATAAACAGAGATATTTTTTGTGCTGGAATTAAGCAAATATTCAGGTAAAGATCTAGCCAATTCAATATGTTAAACCAAACTTTAGACAAGACCAAAGCTATTATGAAACAAGAGAGAGACATCACATCTGAATGTGTTGCTGAACATGCATATGCAGAATAAAGTAAATAAAACATGGATGCATGTGTCAATCAAGTGCACATGCTGTGTTGTATGTGTAGCTCCATGCACCATAAATATAAACTTGTGCTATTGGGTGTATGTTTATGCATGTGTGCGAGCGTGTTTTCATAAGGACTTTTTGGAAGCTGTGTTACTGCTTTCTCACCTGCCCCTGTCCCCTTAAATGGTAACTGAGTCCAGGCAGTCATGCAACTGGCAGTCACTCAGGTCATGACCTTTACCTTCACTTCCTCGCCAGCCAACAGGGGGTCAGCACTAATGAGTGGCAGGTTGGTTGAAAAAGGCCAATCAGAGTTCCTAGTCCCAGACCCAGACTCTTCCTAACACAGACGTGCGCGCACACACACACACACACACACACACACACACACACACACACAGAACAACAACAACAACAACAACAACTGCTGCTGCTGCTGCTACTGCTGCTGCTGGAGGTAATGGGTGTAATGTGAGTGATATTGTAGGTCAAGTCACAGCAGGTTCAGGGGGGACAGGGAGAAAGAGAGAGACAGAAAGACATTTTTAATGCATGTGACAGCTCTGTCTCTCCACCATGACTGCTTGATTCATGGATCCTGGTTCTGTTCTCTGTCACTAAGTCTGATGCTTGTATAATGTATTTGATAAATAGTGTGTGTGTGCGATGTGTCATGAAATACACCAGTGTGGACAACAGGGGTTGGAAATCGTGTGGGTGTGACTGTTAGTACACACACACACACACACACACACACCATGTTTTGCTATAATAACCCAAACTGGTTCATCTATGTTCCTCCCATTTCATAGCTACTCTACAAGTTCTCACTCTGTCACTCTCTTTTATGCAAACATATAGTTACTCAACTTTCTGCTGAGCTCAGCATAATAAGCAACTGTTTTATTCAGCACACACTCCAGGTAAAAGGTACAAATGTGCAATGTGATTACATTGTTCCCAATGTGCTACAGCACACATAACTGTGCAGTGATTTTAAAAATCACCTTAAACAACAGTATGTTTTAGATTCCGTATAAGAATGAAGATCAAATCAAAGCAAACTGACTTGCTATGATTGAGTTTGCCTTATGGTCTCTCTCTCCTTCTGCCTCTTTATATGTACTTTTTCTCACAGGATGTAAAACACTGTTTCTCTCTTTCTGCTTCACTGCATATGCTGCTGCTTTGGGGTTTTGCACACTCACTGTTTACTTTTTAGCACACACACACACACACAAATGCAAAGTCTACTGGCTAAGTGCCAGGTAACCATGCCATCAGGCAAGAGTGGCAGGGTGTATGCATGTGTGTTGACATCTTTATGAGCTACAGCAACTGGAATAACCACTTCAGCAACATACACAAACACTTTGCACATTGCTTTTGAGAAAAATGGCATTTACCTGATGCTGATTTTTCTTCAGCAACATATATTTATACAAATATACATATATATTAGCATTTCAAAGTTTTCACCCAACAGATTGTGACTACAAGAATGATGTGAAATACAGTATACACACAGTGTTGTGAGGCAAATTCACACCAATATACAGAAGATTTATTGTTTTAAATGTCATAAAATTGTATAATTGAATATTCATTTGAATATTCCAAGCACAATGCCACAGTGTAGAAGACTAGTGAGGATTGACCTACAATAAGCAAGTTGCATAAGTAATGCAGAGAAGAATGTGCAGCATGAAATATATGCAAATGTACATTTGCTGTTCTACAGAATTAATTTGTCTGTGTGGTATACTTGGGTGTGACGTGGCAAGTCATAAACTCGTCAGCAGCTTGGATCTGAGTCTGATACATTTTATCTTTTGCTTCATACATTATAGTCACAATTTCTCTTGTTTCTGTCCAAATCTCAAAAATACCATCACCTAGAATTTGTGACGGTTACTAACTCCTGCTTCCATTCTTTACGCTATGCTATAACTATGCCGGCTTTTTGCTCCATACTTTGAAAAAAAGCACAATAAGCGAATTGAGCCATTTGGCTGACAATCACTCCTCTATTCTAAGGCATGTTTTAGCAGAATAAAGTTTTGATTAATACTGTTATTAATACTGCATCAACAATTGAGTCAGGCTGGCTAACAAAAAATGTTCTTCCTGATGGTGTGTGCCAACTTTGAATTTTACATCTTCTAAAATTTCTTTGTAATCCTTTCTTTTTTTCTTATTTCCCTTTGTCCCATATTTTCTTTCATCTATTCCCCATTAGACACAGGCAACCTCCAACACTGCTCGACCTCAGATCAGCTCAACCTAATCACCCTGCCTGTCTGGATCTCCCTACAGTCAGTCTCTGTAGATACACCTACTCATATTCATATAGATAGAAACTAGGTAACAAATCTCTTCTGTACTCCTACTGAATTTCTTCTTTTTATTGCACATTGTCATTGCAACTCAGAAGAAAGCACACCTGCTCCGTCTGTATCCGATCTCACATGGCCAGGTGAACAATTACAAAAACAACCGTAAAAAGAAGAGAAAAAAAGAGCAAAGGAACACATGACCCAGAAATCTGCAGGTCAAGCTTGCGCAAGTCAAGTCAACCAGACTCTATGTTCAACCAGTTACACGGCATTGCAGCTCTGACAGTTAACTCTCAAAATGTGTGCGGCACTCCCACGATGGTCTCTGACACTGACAGTATAAGTGTGTTATGTATGTATGTGTCTCTTCAATTATTGCGCAAGTGCAAGCACTGTAAGGTGAAAACACACACACACTCATTTGTATTTGATTACATTATTTACCTAAGTGAAGGCAGTTGTCCAACCCAAGCATTTCTCCAACCACCCACATGAACAGAAAGGCTTTACACACAGATTGCCCACGTCTGCCTTCACCAGATCAGGCAAACCGAACCATTTGTGCCAATGTAAATAAAGATGTGTGTACATTCTGTTGAGTTGTTGTTTGAGTATGTGTGTGTGTATGGCTCTTCTGCACTTTGTACATATTCTATTGTGGCTCATGAATTAAGGCTGTGTTACTCATCACATCTGCTGCGATCACTGAGGCTGCACCCATGGGGATGAATAAAGGACATTACCTGCAAGACAAAGAAAAGACAATGTCAGATGACAGGATTACACACCTGGATTGTAATACCAATATGATAACACACAGGTGAAGTTATTTTGTCTTTGGAGTAAAACATGTGAAAACAGGACAGGTAATAGGCATTTGCTGTTAATAGCAAACAAGGCTTGGCAGATTTAATGTCTGCTTCAGTAATCTGATGCAAAAAAAAAAAAAAGTGTCACAAGGAAAACAGGCAAAGCCATCTGGACAATTTATCAGCCAGGATTTATTTTTGTAATGGGCAAGGAAAGAGTTAGTAGGAGGAAGGAGGGTTATGACTGGCAGGCAACAGTCAAATGTCTGTTTATACCCATTCTTTACACCCTAACTTGTTTTCTTTCTTTATGCCTCCCGTCCTTCATTCTCTCATTCTTCCTTTACCAGACAGACTGGTTGCCTATTTGGTTTGGCAGCAGCAGCTAAATGCAATCTCTCTGTAGCATAGGTTCTGGTGATGTTTAACCCATTCGAGGCACTGAAATGGGGGAATCAATCACAGGATGAAAAAAAAAAAAGAAAAAGGCCTGTCCTGCCAGCTGCCACTTTAACACCTATTTCTGTGGCTGGCTGACATGGAAAGAAAACCCACGGGAGTGAGAACGAGGTCAAACCCATTTAGGCAACCATGGGAAAATGTCACACAAAAACAATGTGTATAAATGGTTGACCCCTTAAAATGCTTGTTTTTTGGTCTTTGGAAATGTAGCAAACATTATCCTACCAGACAGAGAAATATGTGTATTGAAATGTCATTTTAAAACATTGTTGCAGGTTCAAAAAAGGTGAAACTTCACTCGAGAATTGAGGTGAGTCAAGGTCTCTTCATATTAGGTATTTTTAATACATCAATTTATGCATAATATGTACTCACTGTGCCACCCAGCCATTTACAGAAACAGCATGTACATTGTGTATGTTCTGGCAAGACAGATGAAACAAAAGATGACCCTCCTCCAGACATCCATTAAGGCATACACAAAAACCTCCAGTGTATATGATTTTTTGCCGGGAAAGAAAGTATAATAACGACATTAAAATCTTTAAAATGGTATCTAGTCCTTCTTCCACATTAAATATTCATATAATACAAATGTATTATATGCTTTAATTTAACTGCCACAAAACACAGATGTCACAGTGAAATGCATTCTCAGTGTGTGTGGACTGGAAACATTTCCACATAACACAAATCATAATCTTAGATTCTCAATAAGCACAAAGAAACATAACACTTTCAGCAATTAATGTGAAAACAGCCTTACAGTGTCCGACTCTGCACGTACATCATTCTACACAGAGGCTCAAACATTTAAACGTAGGACAAAGAAGAAAAACACTTTTTTGACCAGAGGGAGACTTAATATTACAATATGTATGATTAGACTGGATGGTCAATATCTTCCAACAAAAACAAGGTGAAGGAAGCAGCATACCTCCTCCTCTGTACATAGACAGCAAAACTAATAGAGTTTAGGATATTATTATAATATATTATATATGTCCTGTGATCTAAATGCTTGAGAAGGTTTTCCTCCCACTATGTGTGTCTGAGCACCTCCTGTCTTAATGATACACATGTGCATGCAAGCATCTACAAATATGTGTTTTATTCATGTGGTGTCTGGGTGAGTTTGAATAGCTTCACCATTTGCTCCAGCAGACCTTAAAGCTAGAGGCGACTGATTCTGATTAGTGGAAAAATGAAGAAAAGGAGGTGAGGAAAAAGCAAACCCCAGTGCCAACAAGTGACCCCTCCTTTATTTGCATTAATGATATGTATGCAGTTGAATATTTCAAGAGGCTTTCACAAATGCAGTTGAATGTTTCCAGGGCTTTTAGATGATATACATAACTACAAGATGACAGCATGTAGGTGTATCAGAAATGTAGACACTCTCAAACACCCTGGAGCTTTTGAAAGTGTAAAGGAGTATGTTTGAATGTGTTTTCAAAAGTCAGTTGAGGTCAAATGCTTGATTTTTGTCTGAAAAAGCTTGAAAAAGAAAAAGAAAGCACATCACTAGAAAGATAACCCACAAGTTACTTGCACGTCCTCCAAAATTTCTGGTCTTGACAATTTTTTGAGATGAAGCATGCTGTCACTTCAGAAGCTACCTTTGGGAACAAGCTTGTATTAAATTTCTGACATCTAAAAAGAGCAAATTGTGCAAATAAAGGGAAATGTCAGATAACAATAAAGCCATGATCCTCAGCCCCGCCATCGATGATATGCATCTTTGAGCAATTTCAGAATTTTATTTATGAGTCTGGTTTCCTCAGTTGCTATTTTCTCTTTTGTCTCTTTCTCTTTTCTTTTCCTTTTTCCACACACAAATACTGTAGATGCAGAGCAGTATTGATGCTCCTTTGGTGCTAATTAATTGCGACTCAGGGCCAAAAAACAAGGCCTTTATTTGAACATTGAGCAACCCACTGTCCAGTACTCATTGTACTTGGTTTTAATGAGTCTCTCTGAAGTCCCTCCACCTCTACAGTTTCTTAATCTGTTCCATTTTTTCCTAAACCTCCTGCTTGTCCTCCATTTGCCATCTGTCAATTGATGTTCTTTATCAATGCCTTCCAAAATGACCCATGTGAGTATTTCTGATCTAATGCCCTTATCAGCAAGGCGACATGGCCCACAAAAGTGTGGAGAACAACTGCTTTTTGGCTTATGGCAA
The DNA here is from genome assembly GCF_020382885.2 of Scatophagus argus. Taxonomy (NCBI): domain Eukaryota; kingdom Metazoa; phylum Chordata; class Actinopteri; family Scatophagidae; genus Scatophagus; species Scatophagus argus. The sequence continues at coordinate 15,001,117 of NC_058503.1, read as the reverse complement.
ACAGGGCTTTACGAGCAGAGGACCTTTAATAATGTGTCTTTAACAATGTGAACCAAAACATCACCAATGGAAAGCATCAAAAGACATACACCTCTCTACCCGTCACCAGCAGAGTAATTGTGGCAGAACTGTTCGAGGTTCCATATGCAGGGAAACTACCTGAGAAATAATGATCAGGTCCAATTACTTTCCCTTATAGCATTGCCAGGCATTCTATGAGGACTTTTTAGAGTGTTGTTTGCCCATTGTTTGCATGTAATATGCATTTCATATTGTATAATATAACCCTATTAAGTCTGCCTGGTGGCCTTAGCCTCTGTGCATGACATCTAAGATTTAATGTATACACGTTTTACTACAAAAGTAACTGATGCTTACATGAAATAAGTGTAAATGAACAGTAAACATTAATTTCCTGAGGGGGCTTTTTTTTGGAGGGGGGGGGGGGGGGGGGGGGGGGTGTAACTTTAAAAGGAGAAACTGAGGCCACCATGATAAAGTGGGGTAATAATGCCCCCACTGCCATGGCCACACAGGGCTAGCCTTGCCCCCCCCCATTCCTCCTCTCCTCTTTCCCTTTACACAAGGAAGACAGCCAATATGTGCCAGAGCGACATATCCTTCCCCCAGATAATGGAATTGCCTGGCTGTAATAATAATTTGAATTTCACGCCTTGGTGCCTTGGTGCGGAGGGATCGCCGGAGCAGTAGCATAAATTAGCCTCCATGCACTGAGTTGATCGATGACTGCCCCATCCGCCACCTATTGATCTGAGACAACTCCTGGGGAAGCAACTATGCCATGCCCACACATGCACACCACTGTTTCCTTTACCAAGATGAAGCAGGAGATGCTGAAAAATGTTTATGTTGTTGCCATGTGATGACGGACTTTTGAAAGTACAGCAAAATGCATAATAAAACTGGATATGTTGAAAACGCATTCAGAGCAGGAAGGACAAGTAAACATTATGCAAGACCAAAATATTTATTTTAATAACATACTGACAGGACATACTGACAGGACAGAGACAAAAGACAATTATCCTCCACACAGATGCCTTTATGGCACAGTAAACACTTTTTTTTAGGTCAAAAATGTTGTTCGGCTGGCTTAGTAACTCTCTCAAAAAGACAACGTTAAAGTATTGTTAAATTTTTAATCTCAATATTTAAATTTAACACTTTACAGGGTGCTATCTTGGGGTTACTGAAAAGTATGCTGGCATCAGTAAATCAATTTACAGGAACATAAAAGAAGAAAGAACATAAATAATGACTGTTTATAGGCACACATATGATTCATTATTGAGGAAGCACAGGGTACTAGCAAAGACTAAGTAGGCTGACTGTTAAACAATGAATAAATGTCCTTTGATGCTTCATGGTATACAACCATCAATCTGCCATAGGGATAAATTCAATCAGAAAGCAGGGGAAGCAGGGAAACACACGCACACACACTGGCCATACATTTACACATTCAGTGATATGCGTATAAACTCACAAAGGATAATAAAACACAAAGGATTCCCACTCAAATACAGACACACTAATTAACCAAGTTTCTCAAATGAACCTCTACTCTGAAATAAGCACATCTGGGAGCATGTTCAAAGCATCAACTGCACAGTGGGTGCCCTAGCCAAACAGGAATGCAAATGGGCCCAATGGGTGCTGCTGCCAAAAAAAGGGGAGGGGGACACATACAGAGCAAAAAGACCAGGTTGAAAGACCGAAAAATTCATCAAATTCACATCAATCAATGGAGGCACAAGGAGCCAAATCTGTATGACAGAGAGGAGGCAGAGGTACTTTCTCTGACCTTTCTACAGGTCTGTGACTGTGGGACCAGCAGAGGGATTGGGACTAATAATGATGAGAATCAATTCTCAGTTCAGGTTCTTTTTCCCTAGTGTGAGGGTGAGGGGTGTTGGGGAATCAATGAGTTCATAAAAACTTCCTGCATGATGGAGCAAGCCCAAAGCTCATGAGTGTCCACAAATCACGGAGGTGGGGGGGGTGATGGTAATGGCTCCAGGATTGGGCTTGAGGCAAGGCTGCACAGACTGCAGCAGCATTACAAAAGAACACCTTAGACACATTCTTCCATTTGTTGAAAACCTTCTCATTTTAAAAGTACCACTTATTTCATCGTTGCAGTTATGTGGCATGAGCTGTGACAAATGATTCTTATACAGACATTATATAAAGTTACAGCCAGCTCACGTTTCCAGCTGAGAGGACCATATTTTACCATGGGGATCATTAAAAGTTTAACCTATTCAAATCTAAATTAATTGTGCAGCGCAGTGAGACACTTTGTGAGCTTAGGAGGTTAGAAAGATTGCTAGACAGGCCTCTGTGCAACATCCCTGAAAGCTGTTAAAGCCAGAGGCATTGATTTACTTCAGCAAACTATATGTATAATTCAGTACAAAACAATATTGTAGCCTATGGTAACTCTGTTTAAATGCTTATGGCACTTGTGCTGATATGAATGACATCACGCTGACAATAAAACTGACGGTTAAACTCAGTCGACAAAACAGAAGACTGTACTGAACTGTGATGCTATTATTGAGTGAGATAAACAACCTTAACAGATAAGAAACTTGACAAGGCTAGTTAGCTGCTTTCCCACACTTACTTAAGCTTTATCTTCCAAAATATCACTATGTGTTAGAGAGATGCAGGTAGACATAGAGAAAGTCAGTAAGAGATTGCAGTTGGCTTTCCTGTCTCTGCCCACCTGAGCCAGTTGGAATGTCTGGCATTTGAGGAGTCCAATGGGCGGTCATGCTTTTTTGCTCTGTTGGCACCAACCGTGCTTTCTTTTCATACTTTTCATGAACGTGAAATTCTGGGAAAAACACTTCTTCAGTGAGATACACTCTTCTCTCTTCTCACACAGAATATTCATGGTAATATGTTGTAAGTGTCATGTTGTGAAATCCTCTTTTATGTACACTTAACTCACTGTATATGTATGAATATATTTTATTGTTGTTGTGCTGCAAAATTCAAGGTAATTCTAGTTTGGTTTCTTGATGCACCTGAACAATTAGCCTGTGCTAAAACATGAAATTTGTCAACATTTGCAGTACAGTGAACATCTACAATGAAGTCTAGTTGCCATTTTTATAAATCCATTATAAAAAAAAATGGCATAAAAGCGAGATCTCATTAAAATACATACAGTGTTTTACCAGTCTATTTTAAATTTTATGCCATACCATGACTGCTCATATGAATAGGGCCAAAAAGAAAAAAAGGAGATTATTTTCTGAAGCTGTGCAGAAAAGAGCAATTGGGCTGCCACTTCCCTCCGAAGCCATTTGATAAGCTTTTGATCTCCGCATGTATGAATGTTACTTTCTCAGTTACAAAACGAAACACAAAGACTTCCCCAAAAGCCATCATGTCTGAGTGATGCAGTCTGCTGCAACACCGGTCAGCTAAGATGGATGTTACGTCCTATGCGATCACACTGAAAGAGATTGGCTTTTTTTCCTTTGCACATTTTTATTTCATAGTCTCATTATCTATCAGAAGTGGGCTGAGTTGTTGCACAGCTGACAGCCACTGGCTCGGACTATGAAAAGATATGTAGACATAATGTCAGCCATATTATTATTTTTCTCCCATCTCCGTCCGACAAGAAAAACAGCTGAAGGGCATGAATTGTGTTAAAAATTCCCTTTCAACCTCTCAACCATAGTGGGCCATGTTCCCTCTCTGGATCACACGGACGCAGAATCACAGACTCTTGCTTACAATTGCATATGACATGTCAGAAGCCAAGAAATAAATACAGTATAGTGGACTTTCCCGAGTAAAGTACTGCTCCATAGCAAATAAACGCTCATTACATTTATCTTCACTTCTTCAGATAGAATAATTTGATGTTTTTCATATTATGTTAGGATGTTAGGTTAGAGAAGGTTGCTCAGGTTCTTCACATCACACATGACCACACCTGTGATTTTTTTTCATTGACCTGCTATCAAAAGGTAATCTTACTGCTGCCACACACTGGTGTTAACCTCATATCTGTCTCTGTGATAAATTCAAAGATGCTGAATTGCCAAAGTATTGGGACACGTGACCATTACATCAACAGGGACTTTAATGACAGTGCATTCAAAATACATGGACAGCCTTGCAGCTATAACAGCTTCCACTCTTCTGTGAAGACTTTCTACAAGATTTTGGAGTGTTTCTGTGGGAATTTTAGCCCATTCATGCAGTAAAGCATTTGTTAGGTCTGTTCCAGTTCATCCCAAAGGTGTTCAGTGAGGTTGAGGTCAGGGCTCTGTGTGGGCCAGTCAAGTTCTTCCATACCAAACTCATCCAACCATGTATTTATGGAGTTTGCTCTGTACACTGGGGCACAGTCATGCTGTAACAGGAAAGGGTCTTCCCCAAACTGTTGCCACAAAGTTGGGAGCATAGCATTGTCCAAAATGTCTTGGTATGCTGAAGCATTAAGATTTCCCTTCACTGGAAGTAAGGGGCCGAGCCCAACCCCTGATAAACAGCCACATACCACACCTGAATTCAATAATAAAGGGGTGTATCCCAATACATTTGTCTATATAATGTATATAGAGACAGCACCCTCATTCAAAATTATTGATGATGATGGATGAATGGAATATAGAACCAAAACCCTAAACTGAGCAATGATCCTGATTGTAAGTGTTGTCCTGACTGAAATGTCCTAAGACCCTTGAACCATAGCATATCTAAAAATCCCTCTCTCCAAAAGGACAAAACAAGGACCTGCTCAAGGATGTGGATCATCTTTGTGAAACAAAGAAGTAATCTCCCCATCCAACCATGTCTAATTGAAATGACCAACAAAGCAAAAACTTCAATGGAGAAACCTCACCATTGTGGTCCCAAAGTTAACAAAATGCACACTCAATAGCAGGCTTCAGCCCACTGGCTTACAGGCATCTGTGTGGCAATACCATATGGTGTTTCCTAATGAGAGGGTTCTGGGTGCTGGTATCAGTATTCTACTCTCACTTCCTCTCCCCACAGGAAGACCCCCCTCCCTCCTCCTAGCTCATAAGGAATTCGTTGCACATTGCTGGCCCACTTTGTAAAAGAAAGTCTCCTTGAATCATTGAAACTGTGAGTTTCTGTTTCAGTCGATTCTCTGTGCACTGTGGGAAGCTTATTAGCCAAGCTGTGGCATTACAAAAGGATTTGAGTAAGAGAGAAGCGATTGTCCAAAGCCCCGTTCTTGTTTTTTCTTTTTCTTTTCTTAACCCCTAACTTGAGTCAGGTGTATATCGAGGTTAGAAAAAGATTGAAATAAATTGTAAACCCTGCAACATTTCATGTGTGGATTCTTTGAAACACAATTTACTGGCTGTTTAACGCATTTGCAAATTTACCCAATAATGCTGTAATGGTTTGAAAAGATTAATTGCAAAAGGTGGTTTATTCAAGGCCATTTAGGCCACATTTTTGCAGGCATAATATGCTCCCATTTGAAAATAGTGTTGTATTCAAAATTGAAATTCGAATACCTGTTTTTCATGCGCTACACGTATGCTGGAGTACTTCTATTATGGATGGGGTCACTCTTTGTACAGTGGGAACTGAAAAATTAACACACACATGCACCCACACAGACTTGGTATCCCTGGACCAGGTCAAAGGGTATTTTGCATCAGTATAACAAGAAAACTGTATAGTGTCTGGCTATCTTGAACGATATGGCTACCTATTTAGCAAGCCTCATAATTCCCACCTTGTCAATTACCGCCATTTTGGTACATCCTTTGACATATCATTCAGACTCAGCCACCCACCCTTGTGTGTCTGGATGAGATGCACCAGGCTTTAATGTACCTCCATTGTAAATGCACCCACATCAATATCAGACAATCAAAGTGACTGCACAACGTGATGCAGTTTACAAAGCAAGAAAGTTTGGAGATGGATGGCAGGCGACAGACGACGAATGTAACCTTGAGAATCTGGTTGAAACGCACAAGGGGGTGACAAAGTATCAGTATGTGACAAGCCAGTATGAGAATGTGTTGATTTAACACACCAAAAGTAATAATTATATTTAAGAAAAATAAAATAAATATAGGAAATGTTTTTTATTTCAAATTAAGCTAAAAGAGTAATAGAAATTCCTCAACATGACAGCACAACTCAGCACAATTAAGAAAGAGCTTTGTTATCTCAATAGAGATGTTATTTATATCAAGAATGAGCTGAATAATTGACAGCTGTCATGTCATGTTAAAGTGAGATGACTCTGCTTAAATATAGTTCCTCCAGTCCCCTGGTTGTTTTTATTAACAAGGTGAACGTAATGCAGTTTGCCTCACCTTTCCAAAAGGGCAGGTGAGAAACATTTCTATCGTCCCCCCACTCCCCCATCTCTCATAAATAACCCAAGTGAATAAATTACCCTGTTCATTTGACGTTTAACCACACAATTACGTGGTGCGTTGCAGAGTTGAGGGCTCGGTGGCAGTGCGGCTCTCTTCTTGGCTTGCCAATGGGCTGCTAACCCAGCCATGACATTGGGTGCTCCTCATCCGTCTTAATGAGGCCAACAACACCACTGGACTTAACAATGAGACTCACTTACACACACGCAGAGACCTGCAGAGGTTCACACTCATATCCACATGTATTGTTGACTGAGTAGCAGTCTATAAACAAACTGAAAACACAGATGTGCTGGTTTTATGTCTGCTGTTGTGATTACATAAACAGAAATGTGAATGTGACTGACATAAATGTAATGTAAATTCACATGTGTGCAAATATTCAGTAGGACCCAGAGAGAGTCCCAGCCAGTGTTTTCCAAAGGATGATTTTAGTCATATAAGCAGTCTGTGAAGGGATGTTGCACTGTTAAAACTTCTGTGGACCTGACATAAGACACTTTGTGGATCTTTTTTTAAGCTGTATTTGTGTTCAATTTTACTTCATTTCGCACAAAATCACAGAAATTTCTCTTCAGTACCAATTTCTTTGACCTGTCAACAATGCATCCACCTCCCTTGGTTCCACACTCAGTGCACTTATTTAATTTGAGTCTTGTCAAAGTCTTGCCATGCTACTTTTCTGTTTCATTCAACAAGAGCAGCTGTTCATGAAAATGTGCTCTGTTCAGTGGAATGGGATTTGGATCACATTAAACTGTCTTTATGAACCTCTATCATAATTGAAAAGAGTCAAATTGCATTTGAGCAGCTATTAATATACTTTGGCAAACTACCTTTATAGCTGTAAATATATAACTAAGCACTCACATTAGCATATAATAATATGGAATGTGAACAGTGTGCAGTTTGAACCTCATCCAAAAACTATGCCAGGGATATGTGAAAGAGTTGGGTCTTTTCCCACTCACTATCAACCCAACTAAACTCCAATGAAACATAATTACTATGTTTATGGGCAGCACCGACGGTTGTTTTCTCAAGCAGATTTACGTTTGCTGTAACCGTCTCACATCATCTTTTAATGGTCAGTGTGATAAGTAAGAATGACCAGACGTACCAGACTATTGTTATAAGACCAGCCTTAAAAGAATAATATTGAACCTATGATTTAACCTTAAGAATTTGTTAGAACAACGTGACCATATTATAATTACTGGCATAAACTTCCTCAGGAAGAACACAAACTATTAAACCATGAACATACGCAGATAATGTTACATATAGCACAGTTTTGTTAAATTAATTAAAAAAGTTTATATAAAACATTTTTTGAGTTACATTTTGAATTATATACTGTACAAATAAAAGGTACTTACTCATATCTGATTATTTTTCAGCTTTTTCGAGAATGTTCGTGCAAATTTTAAGTTAAAATGGAACAAAATAAAATATGAATGCATAAATATTCATTACTTTAGTGGTGCTTATCCATAGATTCTGTACTGTTCGCCACGTTGTGGGGACTGGTCAACGGCTTAGGCTAAATTTTAAAGTATGGTTTTCTGATTCTTGTTAGACTTTTCATACCCAAACCACTTCCATGCAAAGCCAGTATTGCCTTTTTCACATAGAAGCTACTTGTGTTGTTTTGGCTGACCAGTCTCTTTTCCCTGTTTGGAATTATCCTACTTTGTGTCATGTTTATTCTCCTCTATTTTGATTGTGTTGCCTTCATGCACTTTCCTGTCTGCATCCATACTATGTGGAAGAACACATTACACCTGTTCAAATGATTTAAATAAATGAGCATAATATGAAACAATAAATGTTTTGCTCACCATCACGAATGTATACTATATTGACTATACATACTATATATATATTAAAGCATTCAGAATAAAACAAACGAAAGAAAAAAATGAACAGGTAAGTCTTTCAAAGTGATTGTCAGAGTATCACTGGGCCGTTCCAGACACATGACAAGAAACATGTTTACACCCGCACGAACACACACACACAGAAGGCTTTTGGTCGTGTATGTTACATGTCCTTGGAGCAAATTGCTTTCAACTGCAGCAGGTTGACATTGTTCAGCACCAAATGTGAACAAATTAAATGAGGCAATTAAAGAGTGAATAAGCCAGCGTTGATAATTGCGACCTGATATGCCAGCAGCAATCATAATGAAGCTGCCATTCTGCTCTGCTGGCTTAGTAATGCTCGACAAGCAACCACAAGATTGTGTGACTGTGTGTGTGTGTGTTAACATGCATCGCTTAACACAAAGTCTGAATCCATCCTCTACAAGCACTTATCCTAACCTTCAGGGTGGAGTTTCAACATGCACCTGTCAGGATCAGTGTCATGTGCTGTGTGCGTGTATTGAGAATGAGTGTGAAAAATGGAGAAAGTATGTTGGAGACAAAGAAACTGACGACATGAACTGAAAAAAAAATCTGATTTAAAGAACAGGATGAGATAATCTGAATAAGAGATACACACACATACACACAAAGGCAGAAAAAAAAAGAGAGAAGGCGGGAAGCAGTCTGGCAGAAAATTGAGACGGTCGGCCATTTTCGACTCTCACTCATCCCTCTGGGTTTATGGCCCGTGAAGCCTCTTGTCATTGGGACTCGCCAGAGAGCCAAGTTAACAGGGCCTGTCCTCACCCAACCAACACAAGAGATATTCCTCTTTATCATTAACCCACCTTAGAGACATGACAATGCACCACTAAGGGACAAAATCATTCCAGGACGAACCATGTTTAAAGAAATAAACACAAAAACTAACCTGCCCAACCTGTTTGTTATAGATGCTTACATTTGAAAAAGGAAAACAAGAAATACACATGATGCAGATCATGCAGAGATTTGTCAGGGTTGAACACCACAGCAATCATTCAACACGTGACTTACACTGACTAATATGTTAAGGTTTCATTATTGAAATTTGCCTAAAAAAGGCAACCTATGCAATCTTTGGTTTTGACTAACTGTACAATGAGTCACTCCAGTAATTCGGTATATACACAAGTGAGATAGTCAACAAAATGTGCTAATGCCTGGATAATTTCTTTAGGGAAGTCTAATTCTTAAATGGATGGTTAGGGTTAGGGCCATAGCTGCAGCGTTTGAAGCATCAATGTCTTTGCTTCAAAGCAAGGGGACTCACTCTTCATGTCCCATCACTGGTACAGCACTAAGTCGCCCTCTCCCCCGGAGCTCTTGAGCTCCATCTTTTCCCAGCACCTCCAGAACATGTTGCTGGATCCAGAATCTCCTACCCCGCCCTCCTGAGGCCTGGTACCGCTGCTGGATCCTGAGCCCTCAATGGCCCTGCCTATTGCACTGATAGTGCTGCTGGATCCAGAACCATCTCCATGGCCCTGCCCGGATCGTGCTGCTCCTGCTCTGGACTGTTCTCTCTATCCTCCCTGTCTCTCCTCTCCCCCCTCTCCCTCGCAGCCGGTCGCAGCAGAAGGCCATCTACACTGAATCTGGTTCTGCTCAAGGTTTCTTCCTGTTAATAGGAAGTTTTTCCTCACCACTGTCGCCAAATGCTTACTCAGTGTGGGGTTTTGCCCTGAGACCTGTTTCTCTCTGATTCTCTTTTTTTTTTTTTTTTTTTTTTGAATGTGTTGTTTACAGGCCTGTAAAGTGTCTTGAGATAACTCTGTTATGAATTGGCACTTTAAATAAAATTGAATTGAATTGAATTTAATTCAAATCCACCTTAGATGAAAGATGCAATTACATTGAAATGAGTGCTGTAATTTCTTTAATTATTTTTCCTTGGGGGGAAAAAAAATATCAATAAGCTCTTAAGCACACTGCTGTTGGACAGCACTTGTAATGACAACATGAAAAAAAGAGAAAAGAAATTATAACAAACAAGGTCAAGGTGAGGATACTGCAGTGGTGTTCAGACTGCAACAAGGTAATGACAGAAAAAGTGTGAAAGCATTCGGTAGATTCGCAACAATCTTTGAAACTTGGAATTAATATGCACTCCACAAAGTGAGGTTTGTCGAGACACTGGTTTTTAAATTATGCAGAAATGTTGGGTCAAATGTTGTATAAAATGTGTTTCTGTTGTGAGCAGAATGGCAAAATGTTTTGAACGTCTTGATTTAGTGCCCCACCCCAAATATTGGAACATTCAGACTAAACTACATTCAATTCGGTGCTATCAAACTAACCTTACAGATTTCGACCTCTCAGGTTTTTGTTAAAGTGGTCAAGACAATCTAGAATTTCAAACAAACTTTAAACTCTGGACACTGCCAGTCACATCACGCTTGCTGCTACCTCCATCATCCTTGTCGTACCACCGCAGTAAACAACGTGGCCTTGAAACTCCCTGTTTTCAAGCCTACCACTTTCACACACTCTCAATCTCCTGTCCTGTCACAGGGGATTCAGGCAGCTAGTGCTGGCCAACTGCCATGCAGTCTCACTCTGTTTATCTGTTTGTAATCGCTGCCTTTCCTCTGCAGGGACAAATGGAATCCAATCAGTCTGGCTAAGGAATGACAGGGTCACAGGCCTGACTCACTGGTCGGCCATCTATTTGTCAGTGGTGTCAAATGAAGGGGTGGTCGAACGTGTTGCTGGGCCAACAGATCAGTCTGGTATATCAGTGACGGTAGACAGAGAAAGTGGGAGGGAGGGAGAGCAAGATAAAAGTGAGTGAGGAAGGAGAGGAAAGGAAATATACAACACTGGGCAATTGATTATCAAGATAAGCTAAACTTGTTTGTACACATGGATGCTTTTGAAGCCATACACACTCTCCTTTAATATTGTTGACCCAGTCAGATACAGTAAAGAATACAGTCAAACATAAAAAAGAAAAATCAAGGAAAAACATCACATTCTGCTGTCTCTCATACATGTGGCTGCAGTGTAGAAATGCATATGTATAGGTATGTATGTATGAGTGTGACAGGCAGAGGGTGTGTGTGTGTGTGTGTGTGTGAGTGGGGGGGTCTCATCATCATAAAGGGGAACTGTGGGTAAAAGGAGGGGGTAAAAGCCCCACTGGAGTCCCATCTCAATGTGACCTCCATTAACAACACCCGGGGTATCTGAGTGTGAAATGAGCAGTCAGCGTATGTGTGTGTGTGTGTGTGTGTGAGCACTGTGCAGTTAAAGAATGACTTGAAAAGAAGTGGAAACATGGCTCTGTATATGCCCCCTCTCTCTCTATTCAAATTTAAACTGTTAATAAATAAAAACACAGTCAAGGTGATTAGTGGCCTCAGTGTCACAGAGTTCTGCTCGTGCTGTTGTTTCCAAAAATCAAGGTAGGTCCTGTACATTGTCTTCAAGCTTGCAGCTCACTTCCAAATTTAAGATTTTTGAACTGGTTTTTAGCACTGCAGCAATGGTGACACCTCTTAAAGAGCATCACAGCCTTTTTTGCATCTGTGTGTGAGGCTTTCAGGAGTTTGCCAACCACTGTGACCAGGTCTCATGTCTCCCAGTGTGTATGACCATAACTACATATGTATTGGATGTTGATACATGAGCGTTCACTGTTTGACAGCGACAAGGTTGCAGAGGTTGAGAGGTTTATCTGTGTAGCGCCAGTAATCCTTTATGCATTGGCAGCATTACAGGCAGTTAGCATCAATAATTAGCTCACTATAGACAGTCAATACATTCCCCAGAGATTTAGGAGGCCATAATCAAATGCCTTGTGAATGCTTGCCCTGCTGACAGATCTCAAACAGGCAAATAAATCATTCTGAGTGCTGGATAAGAATATGATTTGACCATGCACACACACACACACACACACACATGGTTTGTGAGTTTGTTTTTCAGCTGCAGGGCCTGGTTTATAGTACTAGAATTCTGGTAGTCTTCATGGAAAAGATATTTCAAGCTTCAGAATACAAATGTGTCACACTGGTGACCTTGATTATTAAGACAATGCTGAGTTATTAGCATTAGGTACACCTTTATAGCCGAATGGAATACAGTGCAATGCAATCACCCTGCATTAATCAAATAATGTTTAGATTTTGTTGATAACATACCAGACAATAAAGTTGAATCTAATCTAATCTAATCTAATCTAGAAGTTTTGATGAAGCCACAAACAAATTAAGGAAAATCCTGAAATAAGACGTGGAGATGCTTCCATTGCATGATGCTCTGACATGCATAACATGGCAGGGCAGGAACAGCTGACCTTAACGTTGGCCAAAAATGGCAAGAAGACTTTGAAGTGACTGGCAACTGCCTGGTTCCAAAGGGACTAGTGACTAAAGAGGCATGTGCATTTAATTCTATGTTAATACTACACACATAAGGTAAGAGGGTCCAATAGTTCTGTTATACTGTTGAGGGCATTTCCCTGACATTGTTGATATCACTGGTCTCCTGTGAGGGAAGGGTCACTGCAAATCAATGCAGACTTATTCAGAGTGATCACCTTTGACCTTACATCTCTATGCTTATCAGAGTGGCCTCTTCTAGGATGACAGCATGTGCATTCACAGAGCACAAGGGGTTCACTGAATGGTTTGATAAAAAATATGTGATCGTATGTAAGAGCCATCACCAGACATCGCCAGTTGTCAACCAAATTTAACACCAAAGAGGAAATGTCTTTTGGTAGAATGGACTTGGAGAAGTCATTCTGTGGGCCTTACTAAGAGACCTTACTAAGGGGACCTTACTAAGAGATTTCATGTTGTTGATGCCTCTCATCTATATGTTATAGTATGTTGAACTGCATTACATTCAGAGGTCGTGGGGGAGCTGGTGCCTATCCCAGCTGACTACGGGCGAGAGACCCTGGACTGGTTGCCAGTCAATCGCAGGGCCGACACACAAAGACAGACAACCACACACTTTCACACTCACACCTAGGGGCAATGTAGAGTAGTCAATTAACCTAATGTGCATGTTTTTGTGGAAGGAAGCTGGAGTACCGCTATTCAGACCAGACCAGGACTCGAACCTGGAACCCTCTTGCTATGAGGCGACAGAGCTAACCACTGCACCACTGTGCCGCCCTTACATCTAGATGCAAATCAGAAATGGATTAATGAGGTAAGGATGGGTGTGATAAAAGAAAGATCTATGTTTTCCACAAAATTATTGTTTAAATTTCTCATTTATTTTTTTTGAAGAATATCTATATGCCACTGGTCGGGAAATAAAAACATATAAATCTTTGCTCCGTGTGTTCATGCTTTGTCTGGGTTGAGTGTATTTCTAGTTGGCTGTGCAAACTCCATGGAAAAATTCTCCAATAAGTACTGGATGTACCAGGCAGAGCTATATTGGGAACAGCAACTTACTTTGAAGATTAATCAACTCATCTCTCGGTATCTGTCAGCTTGTCGAAAGCAACAGCTGAGGGTGAGCATACATTAAAAAAAAAGTTATACTTATGAATTCACCCTTGACATACTGTTGGTTGAGAGAAATATCAATGCTATAAGCTGTGCCTCAATTGGCTCTCACAGTCTGAAAGCAAATTTCACTGAGCACTGGATCGTAAACAATTATTCCTTCTGGAATGCACGGCCATTCAAGATGATATGGAGGTTCTTGTGTGAGAATATGAGTTGGCGTCTCTTTACAGTGATAAGAGGAGAACAAGATAACCCTTACTGACTGAACAGCGACGAGTGGCATTAGGTGTTATCACTTTCTCTGAGAGGGACAGGGAGGGTGAGGCAGGCAGGGAAACAGAGAGAAGGAAGAAGGTGGAGAAAAGGTGTGAAAGAGCTGAAGAAGGGGGAAGCTAAAGGAGACTACGGAGGTATTACAAAAGAGAGAGAGGAAAGGAAGAGAAAGATGAAAGTGGGAGTAGAGAGAGAGGAGGAAGAGAAGGTTGGACAGTTTAAATCAAGGAGGAATGAAAAAATAGGTAACAAATAAAGGAAAGGGGAAATTAAATGAACAGGAAAGAGGGCTGAAGTAGAAGAATGGAACAGGCTGACAAAGGCATAGAGAAGAAGAAAGCACTGGAAGAGGAAAGTGAGGGAGATAAATGAAATAAGAAAGATTAGAGAGCAAGAAGAATTAAAAAAGGATGGAAGAAGAGAGAACAGGAGTGACATGAGAGGAGAATGTACGGGTATGAAAGGAGAGAGGAGGGACAGAGTGATAAAGGAGGGATGAAGGAACCTGAATGAAGTCTGTAATGGTATGAATGAGATGGGAAAGGTGGCCTACAAGCTTATAATACAAAGGTCGACAAAGGATGATGGTATCCATGGCTAAAGCAGGATGATCCTTGCAGTAGAAACATGACTGCATGACTGTACTGTACCCAGAGTGTGGAAAAGTTCAATCTGCTTCGTACTATCAAGCCTGAGATGGTTTAGTAAAGCCACATATCATGTCTTTACATTTTGCAGTCAGGGATAGAGGAAGAAAACTTCATGCCATGCCTTCCTAGTAATCCATACAATCATAGTTTTCATTTCTTTTGTGTTTGTCACTATCACTATAAAATACGTTGATCATAGCCAATACATAACCGACTGAGTCGTACTGGCTACATTGCCCAGTGTCATGTGAACATTCTGCTAAAACATGAGAAGAACATTACGAGTACAGCAACCTTTAAGGTCCAATTAATATTTCACTTCTGTCTTTTTTTCAGGCTCTGGCTGACACACAATGGCTCATTAAGATTGACAAACATTACTGTTTGGTTTAAATGGTGCCCAGCATTCCCTTGAATTATGTCAATAGTGGACAACTCAACATCTCATTATTTACGTTTATTATCTGTTCAGTGCAGGAAGTCGTGTGCACTTTATGTAGTCAGATGGGAAGTGAGTCTGACTTTCTTGCAAAGGACTGCATTTCACATCAGAAACCTGCAATTAAAATTTGATTTCAATTAATCATTAACAGCAATCAAAACAGGTACTGGACTCAGCAGGGGATATGAAAAATGAACCAAGTGTTTCAGTTGCCAACCCCGAACTACATAATGTATTTGCCAAAACCACAATCTTTCCCATCTTTCTCAATCTGCAATAGTGGAGAAGGTGAGATTTTTGAAATTTTGGCATTGGATGGAAAAGCCATTTACTTCAGTTTTTCAGAATTTTGTTGAAACATCCAATACTGACATTCTTATGTGATAAAAGCATTGCTACATGAGGTAGTAGAGAGCAAGGGTATGCAGTTGATGTTCTAAATCAGTGTCTTTAATTTACGTACAATTAACAAAAAGGTAAATAAATAATAAAAAAAAGACTTGAATGAGTCATGTATTATCAGTGCATTTTGTTATTATATCTCTGTGCGTACTCCTATTCATAATAAATGCAGCACTGATCATGTCAAGCGTCTCAACAAGCATTTAACTTCTGTTTTCTGTCCTCTCGAGGCTTTTTCATCCATTTCTGATCTTAACCTAAAAAAAAGAATGAGAAGATGCTGAAGGGAAGAGCCTTGAAATTTTCTTGAATCATCTGGAGAAGAGTACACACCAGAGGTCATATCTCCCATTAGAAGCTCTCGATATCTTCCAGCCTCACTATATTGCTGCTTTGATCACATTAGTGTGATGCTTTGTGTCTAAAAATAAATGCATCCCAGTGGAAAGAATATAGGCACACAAGCGCTTTGATCAAGACGTACAAGTACAAATGAATATCGATATGCCAATGAATCAAGTGGAGATGGAGACCTTTTAACTTCAAAGCGAGAGAAGACAAGCGAGAAACCTTATCATTTGTGTTAAATATGATTACAAAAATGTTCAGTTAGTAATGACAGCAAATCTCAGGTCTAATATCTACATTATATTTCAAAGTCTTTTTTCAAACACAGAGATACAGTAAGTATGCATACAGAATCAAAATGAGGTCACTTGTGCTAATTCATTCATTATTCAAGGGGATTTAGCTTTGAATTAAAACTGAGAACTGTGCATCTTCATTAGTGATCTACGAGGCTTCAGTAAGTCCACAGATACTTTACAGCGGGGTTTCCTGAAAACAAAACCGGCAAGAAACATCAAGGGGAAAAGAGAGCCTTTTTCCAAATTCACGAACATCAGAAGCAGTCTCTTTCCAAACAGCTGATATGGCAAAATGTGACAGGCCCAAAGAGGTGACATGAATAGCAATAAGGCTTTCACAAAGCAAAAAACAAAGACCTGACAAAAGGTACTTTGGAAATCTCTCAGGAGTTGTTTTCTCAGTGTGTTCCCTCCAGTAAATAAATAAAAGATACCTTTGAGGAGTGAGACTTCAAAGTTGCCAAAGTAAAGTGAGGGATTTGTTGTCTTTAACATGTCTTATCCTGCCCAGTGAAGTCACATCCATCCACATATATATTGTTTTTTAGGCCCAAGGGTATATGATCTGAAGGTGTAGTATTAATGCAAGTCCAGCTCTGTCAGCCTATCTATCAACATAGAGAGCTTCTTCAGCACCATTGCTTACTGGTTTCAGTGTGAAAAATACAACATGTGGGACCTTTTCCATACAAAATCATCAACATTTAAAACATTAATGACATCTGCAAGATTTTGATAATCTTCCAAAGGCTAATCTTCCAACAATAATGTCATCTTTTACTTTACATTCAGTTTCCAGCTCTTCCATTAAGTGACTCGGTAGTTAAGTAGATTAATACGTATAAAAATTGCTTGTGTGCAGTGTCTTTACTTCCTGTTAACATCTTCTCAACTCCAAAACTACTGAATGATAACCTGATAATGCAATAATCAACGACCTTGTAATGAAGAATTAACTGCTTATAATGTGATGTCCACATTACCTCCTCTATTGTGTTGTCATTTGGTGCATGTTATTTTAAATCAATCTGCAATCAGCATCTGTAAGTTCCTTGCAGTACATCTGACAAACTCAATAAGTCGACTTTCATATGGGAAGAAAGTCACAGTGGTCGTATTGATGAATCAATAGGGAAGCTGTCATGTCTTCAGAAGGAAATTGACTAGTCCGGTTTCTTCAATATGACCACACTACGGCAAACTGATGATATGATTAACTTTCCTCAAAACATATTTGATTCCTTGAGTAAAGACATTGATCCTTGGGCATCCGTGCCATTGACAGCTTTCATCTGACTGCTGGATTGGAGATGTTCTTTCTTTGTCAAAACCAAAACACATTAAGTCATGCTTTAACTTTGGCAAATCTGATATTTGCACATTGTAAAACGGTCCCAAAACAACAAAATGTTTAGTTAAAAGTCTATAAGAATCTATCCTAACTTATATCTACATGTATAGATGGATGAATCCCAACTCGTAAATTGGTGACATGCTCACAGGATCTTACAAAAAAACAGAATTTTATGCAGCAACCAGACTCTCATAAGAACCATGTTCAATCAATCAAAGAAATGGAAATTCTCTGACGGTAAGTTGATCTGAGAGAAAATACCCCAGTAAATTTCAATTATGCAAAACAGTTTTAAGCCTTTACAAAATGAAAGAAATAATGTCAGTCATTAACTGAAATTGCACCTACAATTAATTTATTATGATATGACTTGATGGCATTTCAGTGGTTTGGGGTGTTTTGTCAGTTACACTCATGGTGTCCATTTGATTGAGTGTCACAGTGCCTTAATTCACTGTGCACCACATTCACAATTGTGGGATTAATTCACACATTTCAGCTCTTTCTTTCTCACCTCTGCAAAGCCAAACTCTCCAAAATGTGTTGACATATTGTCCGTGTACACATCTGACCTCATGATACTAAACTGAGGGCTGTGCTACATATTTATACAGTAGTACACGCACACCTAGCTGCTCAATGCAACAACAGTGTTCTAATTGTGACCTGAGGGAGCTGTCTGGTGCAACCATATTTACACCAGCGGTCACTTCGTACTCCCACTAGTGCAGACAGAGGTTTGTTTCCACACTCAAGGACATCACAACAGAAGTTGCTGTGGGAAGCGACTTCAGAATTTAGATAAGAGATTAGATGTGGGAGTTGATAGAATACAGATATATATTTTCAAATCAAACATACACAAGGAGTTTCTAAACCTGCATTAAAAGTTTCATTTTACCCCGGTCATGGCAAGTTTCATTCCACTATGTTCTGCTGAGTATTTGTTTTTTGGCTCTAGAAATTTATAGTATGTAAAAACTCCAATATCAAGCCCATGGGTGTGTTTGGGCAAGGTTGACCTACCGCTCACAGAGCAGCACAGGTGGAAGTGAAATCCCCAGCTGTACATTTCAGACAGCCAGCAAGCAGGCAACAAGCAAGCCATACTCTTGGGAGAATGGATGGGATGCAGGCCAAGGGTTGTGGTGGATTAGGGTTTGTCACCTACTGTGGCCCCTCAGTCCCCACAGGACTCCATCATTACAAAGGATTACACCACACTGTCCCTCTGAGGTTTGCCAAACAACCCTAAGATATGGATGCAGTGACCTTGATTGCCCATGTCGCTGTTGTATTTTGAAACACTTTCACACAAATACATGCGCACAAATACAAGGGGCCACAAGATTACACTTATTTCCACAGGTACAAATGGGAAAATGAATGTACATATATACTGAACATGTTTGCGAGTGTATATGAAAGTATGTATGTATGAAAATTTGTCCAAGAGAGATACTTATAGTAATAACCAGGCTGCAAGTGTGTGTTTGTGTGACAAATTTCAAGAGGTCACATCTGTTACAGAGAGGTACATTAACTCAATGCTGTACTTATGCCTAATTCATAATTAGGCATAAGCACTTATGCCTAATTATTTTTTTTAATTTAAGTATTTGCACAAGTACAGTATAATGGAACATTAAATTCAAAATATACAGTTAGCTTGTGAAATTTAGTCTCTTCGCTACAAACCCAATGCAAAGATGTTATCACCACTGTCAAAAAAAAAGTTGTGGCCAATCAGCACAATTCGTCTCACTGGATTTTATTGCATGTTTTAGTTTCAGGGAAATTCAAATGCAGGACTTTTAATTTTATTACTGCACTGTTCCATGGTGGTATTTGAAGAACAGGACACTTCCTGCATCTTTATAAAACAGGCAACTTACAACCAAGTTGTAAAAAAGCAAACAGGATAAAGTGGCAGAGATATTAATCAAGGCTTTATTGAATTTGTAGCAGCTCAGTGGTAAAGGATTAAGAGAAGGTTGGGGATTTAGATCGTGCTTTAAACACTGCCCACAACTTGCAGGGGTCCTCCTCTCCAACATGAAGAAAGTAGACGCAGTTACTCATTAGCAGGTCTCCCTAATGAGTGTCAATAATCCACAATCATTATAAAGAGTAACTCCGGCAGAAAGGTTAGCTATTTGTTGTCTCTGGGGGAAGGTGTGACATTTAGAAGTGAAACCCTAAAGCTGCATCAATCACAAAGCAGCAGCAGTTAAGTCACGACTCTAAGGAGAACAGCAAAGGTTAAAAATTCCGGTTTCATCAGTGACAAGCGTAACTACGAGGCCTTTTGAAAATTAGCACATTTTTTTCTAGAAGTCTTAGAATGGCTGCTTAAATCCCCATGAGACAGACAGACAATACAATCAGTCCTCATTTATCTAACTCTCTTATTATTGTTATTATAGATCATGTCAGCAAGCATATGTTCTGAAAACACAAGTGGAAATAAAGATGAGCAGACAACATTCCCCAGAGCTTCTGCAGCAGATTACATCTTCTTTATGGTCCACCAGTCATCATAAACCATCATCTCATATGTAAGAGGCTTGCTGTAGGAAATAGGTAGGCACAAAGACTAAAATCCGAAACAGGTATTGCAGTGGAAGGAAAATTTAAAATAAGTACATGTACAAACACAAATAGTGACTTTACAACTCATCAGTAATATTATATTTGGTGTCAAATAAACAACAACAAATGTGCATGATCCAGTTAGACTTTCAAAATAAAGCTTGCCAGCAAACATTTTTCCCCCTCAACTTCAACCTCTTGGTTAGGTTTAGGGAAGAAAATCATGCTTTTTGATTAAAATAAGATTAAATTACATGTCATGCATTATATGAATGACATTATGTATGAATATAATTTACATATTGTAACATAAGTTCAAACAAAGACAAACATAAAGGACTTAAACCTTGGTCTCCTGCAGAAAAATCCTACCACCACCAGCCACCTCCTGACTTGGACTTGTCTTGCTCCTACACTCCTGTGCAAGACAGACACCTCCAGAAAAGATGCTAGAGGACTACCTAAATTGTTATACTTTGAAGTGAAGGGCCACCGTCCAGGTTGCTGTATTTAACAGGCTGGGAATGAGATAAGGGCCACCATGACAGAGAAAAATACTAATTATTTACTGCCTTCCACGTCTTCAGCTGGTGAGTAGTTTATATTTAAAAGGCACATTGTGCATTTGACTTTCAGATACTAAACTCAGTAGCAGTATATTCTCAAAATTAAAATCCATTCACTACCAAAGTATATGTGCATCGCCTTCATAACAGCTTAGACAATAAAATGTGTTGAAAAGATGTAAAGGTGGAGCTGAGCACAGGAATTGTTGAACAAAAACAATAGCACAGACATGGCCCTGGATTGATTTATCTATGAGAACATTTCCACAGAGGTGTGAGCACCACAAACAAAGTGCTGTGTTAATTCGCTTAACCTCTATTGTTCTGCGCTGTCATGCAGAGACAGTTATTGATTCCTTTGCAGCTGGGTATCAAACTGCCCTGCATGCACACACACGTACACACACACTCACAAATGCACATATGTACAATCACACATCACTGAGCCCCAGCAGAGAATAGATGTGAGAGATGAATAAAGAGAGAGAGAGGCATCAGATCATTTCAGATCATATCTGTGGTGGCTTGGAGTCCTCCGCATTACACAGAGTCAGTCAATAACCAGAAACAGCTGGACAGGGAAGCAGGGATTCAGGTTTGGTGGGATATAAAGTCTTACTCACCAATAAGCATAATTACAGTTTACTTGTAGTTTTGGACCTTTAAGACAATGTTGTGGAGGATTTTTAGAAATGTATCGTGAGCCTAAACTAAGATGTCCTTTTGCTGGGACTTTCAAACATTTCTTTTGCCTTTCAGATAATTCTGGAATATTTTTTTCACACATCACAACTATCAAAAAAACAGCAGGCATTTCATGTGTTCATTGTCACTGTCATACAAAAACCTCCCACAATTTATTAGATATTTCATGTAGTTTAAGACATAACAGCAATACCCCACAATTGCCTGGGCGTAAGTTTAATAGAACTAAATTATGTTCACTATCATGACCATATGATGGCTTTCAAAACTGTGTCATTAAAAATAAATGAGGCATTACATTAATTAAGCATTAGAGGTGTCATTAACAAAAAGATGCATTCTGCACAAATTCATTCCAGAAACTAAAATTCAAAATGATATTATGCATTATCTTTACAGGTAAAAACAAAATAAAAACCACTGTGTTCCATGTTTTTAGAACTGGGGTTGTATAACAAAAAAAAAGTTTGATTTAATATGATTTTAGTGAAACTACATTTTTGCATGCACATTTTGCTTTTGTTCATGTTTTCATAATGTTGAGAAAACAGACATAACACAGTCAACTAATTCCAAAAGCATGAGGAGGCACTAGTTGATATCCAGCACTGGCACTCAGTCTTTACAGTGTGCACAGCTCGCCAAGTTTCCTCCAGGGTGTACAGTATCTGCTGCTTTCATAAACTGAAAGAGTGGCTGCAAAAATAGAGGCGGCTCCAGCTGTACGAGCGCTCCCACAGAAGAACACACTGTCTAGACAGCCCATCCATAGAGGAAAAAGAATTTCTGTGTCCACACAAATCGTGACAAATCGCTTTGCCCTAGACAATGGAGCAGAAGCAATATAGGTTTTGATAACTGTGAAGGTTGAGGAGAAAAAGGGGATGAAAAATAAAAACAAAAAGTCACAAATGGGGCTATGAGTGTGTGTGTTTTTGTGTGTCTGTGTGGCTCTTTGGACATATGAGTTACTTGTGTCGAGGTGTCTGGGGAAGAGGCTATTGTGTGTGTGTGTGTGTGTGAGAGAGAGAGAGAGAGAGTCAAATCACTTACACAGACTATTGTGCTATTAATATTATTCCCTTAACACACTTATTCACACACACATATTCGTGTACACAAAGCTCCCTCACTAACTGGGAGCTCAGGAACAACTCGCAACACAGAGCCCATGATGGCATTAGTCTCTCCATAGTTGTCTCTGGGGATCTCGGTCACAGGCAGCATGGCTGTCGCGGCCAGAGCCTGGTGGGCCTTGGAATAAACCAGTCTGTTACCGGTTTTCCAAAACTGACCCAAAACCCCCACCAACCTTATCCCTTACTCAGCCATCTGCAGCATCATCTGCTCCAGTATTTCAACACAAAGTCCAGTACGTGGGAAAAAAAAGATTTCTCCCCTTATTGGGAGATTCTGTATTCCCACAATTTATACATTATGCACAAACGCAGTCAGTGGTGAAGGTAAGACAATGAGTTTTCACTGTAATAAAACTGCTTAACTGTTACGCGTTTTATAGCACCAAATCATTGTGTTTGCTACACTGTCTCCCTTGAGTTGGTGAAGCCATACAAACAGAAGCTCTCTGAGTTTTGCTGGTTGGTTGCAAACTGTGTGTATGAATGGAATTAAAGAACCAAGTGCACATGCTGAACTACGAAAAACTTACTGACACTATTGAGTTCATTTTTACATATTTGCATTAAAACAAAATGATCCTGCAAAACTGAATGACCTATACCGAAGGTTGATGGCAAAATTTGAAATGAATTTATGTATGATTTAGTTGTCCAATATTTCGCAACAGGTCAAAAAATAGATGCAACTTGAGAACTTTGCACTAAACCTCCAAATTTTAGCTGGTTTGGACTGGTGTCATGATGTGTATGCATGGGAAGGGCTGAGAAAATTCTTCGAGTTCAGCATTTTTGAAGCACTTTCAAAGCCACCTGTTGGGAAAGGTTGTAATTAAGTAAAACTAAGGATTTAGCAGTCAATACCAGCTATGGGACAGCAAAGTCAATGTGATGGTGAAGGTGATTTCTCTCCATGAATGAGAATGATAATAGTGCAGTGCCCATGGTGAGGTCCCATGACTGTCTATGTTGATGTCTTTCCATCAAAGCCAACAATATGATGGAAATCAGAGGGAGATTGCCACACGAAGGCAGAGGAAAGTAAACAAGTGTATAAACTGAAAAAATAAAAGTGTTGTTGAATACTGATTTGCTTGAAGATTCTGCAAGTAAGGACAGGTCATTTAACTCAGTACAAATGAATGAGTTTTAGGAATTTCCTTCATTCAAGCACATTCTTTATCATTCCCCTCATTCACATGAGGGGAATGATAAACCTTGTTGTTCTCTATTTAATTTTTCTGATATTTGAATGGAATTAGTCAATTTATAGAGGAACAACTGAGAATTCAACTGATGGAAATACCACACCAAAACTGATGAGGGATTCATTATAACAAACTTATGAAGTACATCCATTGTTTGTACCATTTGTCAAGCTGGATGTGGTATGAGAAAATGAGCGCAAAATCCTCATCACCTTTACAATAATTACACAGACACATACATACTCACAAATATATGTGCTCTAACTCACCCTACGCTTTCCTTCTGTTCTTTCCACTGCTTAGTTCAATAAGCAAGAGACACCAGAGAATCTCATCCATCAGGTTTACTTGCTGGCTAAACAGATGGGGTTTGAGCAAACTCCTGTGGTTTCCCCCGAGACGGATTAGAAACCACATCCATTGAGTGCTCAGTGAGTGAGAGCGAGAGAGAGAGAGAGAGCAGAGAGAGGAAGAAAAGTTTGAATTTGATGGGAAAGATTGTATCCGGATTCACATCAGCATCAATAAGTGATGCTGGTTATTCTTTTATTCCCTATAGGCTTCACACACACACACACACACACAATTTCATTATGAACACAACAACACACGCATTTGGATTCCTCTTCAATCAGAGAACTGATTACCTATGGCTTTTTCAAATTTGTACAACCCTCTCAAAGTCTGGAACACTGTGGTATTCATGTCACTCCTTGTCGATGATTGATGACTAGTTAACACGTGTTAACTAGTCAACATATTTTTTAACACTAGAAGAGCAATGAAGAAAGGAGCAGAAAACAACAAAAAGTGGCTACAACGACAACACTGAGCTGTTGTGAAGCTTTTATCTGCTTTTTTCGCCTTCTGGAGTGGTCTCCACTGTGGTTGTTTGAGTCTCCACAGTGAAAAGAAACTCTTGCAGAATCGCGCTTGTCTGAGAATGTGCAAAGTAACTGTCACAGACAGTACACACTCAGTCTCAGAGATGGTGTGCTGTTGGACCCATTCCGATCCCTTTATGCTATTTCTAATTCCACCCTTATCAAAACTAACTCTGTTGACTGGAGAAAAGCAATGTGAAAATGTCATGCTGGACTCCAAATTTCTGACAATGGAAGACGTGTCACATCTTTCTCTCCTGAAGAAAATAATTTCCTCTCAACTGCATAAATACAAGGATTCAAACTTGCACACAGGCTTATTGCTAGTGAGCAGTGACAGATATAGTAAGTAATAACCAAAATGGAAACCACTGAGGTTTAAAGATGTCGTCTAAATGTAGACATCAACCATCACTGACTGGAGTCACAAAGTGGTGAACAGCAAGGGAAGTCCAGCCACTCTTGGCCTTGATTCTTTGGCTAAAAACATTCATCTAAGCTTTGCACATCTTTCACATATTGTGACTGATGCACTGAGCAAATTTTCCCTGTAGAGTTTACCAAGCAAACAATAAAGTGAGAATGAAGCACTATTGATTCCCTCTAGCTGTTGGTAAAGCAAAAGGCCCTGGAACAGCATCAAGTAATGACAGTGTGACTCCGCGATGGGTATTGTGATACAGCATTTACAGTGTTGTGCCTGAGAAATGCCATCGACTTGCAGTTGGCAACACAGTAGAGCAGCTTGCCATTGTAACAGACACCGAGATCCATGTCAGCTTTAGCCTCTTCAGTTGGAGTATTTGGGCAGAAAATGCACTCTTCTCCTTCCCGAGGGAGCTGGACACAAAAGGCAGAGAGAAAAAGAGTGCCAGACTCTGTCCAAAACTATACACCTACTCCACTCTCTGCTCAGCTGGGATCTGTTAAAATCATTATAACATCTTCCCCACTTTTGCAGAGAGCAATGATCTCACCGGTCTGCCTCCAATGCCCTCTGAGGAGAAGATGGGGCACAGGTCCATACTGGCAGGAGTTATTGTTTGACAGGAGTTGGTATGCTTGTACCAAAGTGGGGGATTATTTTTGGATCCGTCTTTATAGTTATACAGTGTGTCTTGCTCAGTAGACATACTTTTAGAGATCCTGCATATGGGAGAAAAATACACTTTCAGAGATCCCTGTGTGCTGCTGGTGGTGTAGATTTCTTAAATACCGACTTTAAGTCTTTAAGTTTTTAATAGGATCCCCACTGTTGGGGGAGTATTAAGTTACACAAGCTCAGCTCGTTGTACTTGACTGCCCAATTAAAAACATTTGTTCGAAAGGCAATCACGTGTAATAAATTACGTTACTTAGAATAGTTACATTACATTTTACCAGGGTAACTATAGCAATCAGTGTCCTGTTTCATTTCAAACTGATGACCACAAAGTAAGCACAGCTCTGTGTTTGGTGTCTGTAATCTGTAAGATATTGTTAACAGGGTAATGGTTGAGGGTTAATGAGTGTACTATGAGTTTTTCTCTTTCTCCACAAGTACCATCATATATTTATTATGTCTTTATTGCAACATTAATTTGTGTGGCCACTCATACTTAAACAGTCTGCAGGAGCTCATGGAAGTGAGGCCAGAGTGTGCTAATGAATGTCGTGTATCTAATGGACATACTGCCAGGACGAGCCACGTAAGACATCAGTTTGGCTCTTCTTTGCCCTCACAACCCAAATACAGTTGGTCCATATTTTTGCCTGCTTTCATGTGTTGCTGTCAACACATTCCAATAAATATAATTGTGGCATCATCGTTTTAATAAATCAAAGCAGCCATTCAGGTGCTCACACAGTGCATTTTTTATCTACCGTTGACTGGGTCATTACTTTCCCACCACCAGCGTGTGACTTGGTTTCATGTGACTGGCTCCATACATATGTTTTATGTACCCTGTGGGCATGCCGCAGGAAGCCCTATCAGCTCTCAGCTTAGGATGAGACATAAGGGCGGCTTTTTTTTTAGTTGAGTAAGCAACAAGGCACTAGCTTGGTACTGGAACGGTAAATGAGACACTGACAAGAGGAGTTACATCCGAGAAGAATTTAGTCACCTTGGTGGGGCAGTGAAGTATAAAACGACCCGGTGAAGCACCCAGACTACATTCCTGAGGAGAAAGAGCTTCTAACGCCACCAAATGAGGTCCCATCTGCTGGGTAAAAGGGTAAAACAGACTGTGCTATGCAGACAAAATGGGATAACATATCTGTTACTCTTCTTAGATTCCGGCCTTTTGTACCAAGTAAGGATCCTGTAGAAAAGACGATGAGGTAATTTCGTTCCACATTCTGCAATGTGAAATGCTGAGGGCCATCATATTTTTTAATATCCCCACTGATGAATATTTACATTTTATGAAAGAACTCCACATCGAATGAAAGCTCTTCCTGACTTCATACGAAAGGAACAAAAAGATCCTCTTTTCTCCACTGGACCCTGCAGGTGACGATCACTGCCACTCAAGTTTAAGAAGCTGATGTAAGAACTGTAAATTATGAAACCAAAAAGACAGATGGAAATAATTTCTTTATGTTGTTTCTTTTAAGGGATTGAAATGATTTAGAGTAAAGAGAAGGGGAACTATGAAATACTTCATAATTACAGAGTAAGGTAAATGCTAGCAGAGGCTCAAACGCAGTGTGTATAGACTGCACATACAACTCATTTAAACAGTTAGCACTTCTATTGACTACAAGCATAAATGAAACCAACAATAAAGAAGAAAAAAAGGACCCATTAAAAAGAACCCTCAACGTTCAAGATGGAGTGCCAGGCTTGTCTGCAGCAGAATTCATGCAAAGCATTAAGTTAGTGCAAGAAAACCACAAAACTCCTACAAGACTATTCATCCTGCTAAGCCATGTCTCTGTTTGCGCTTATTGGCTGTCTCATTCCCCTCCTAAATCTCTATGCACTGCACAATTCAATTCACAAATAAAAACCTCATCTTGTTTAATTACATATTTCCTAGTATTGACTTGAATTTCAAAAGTGCTGGTTCGCAGTTCATTAAGAGTCAGCTCAGTCTGAAGCTGGTCAATATTATTAAACAAACGGCTGCTGTAAAAAATAAAAAAAAAGGGGGTGGGGGGGTGGGGGGTGGAGGTTACTACTTGCAATCTCAGCAACTTCATTTTTAAAGGCTGATGCATTTTTGTATGCATGTAGGACACAGGTTAATTTCAAGGAGCAACCCCATTACCAAGTCCCTTGTCCTTTTCCAACTAATCCAGTATCAGCTCTGTTAAGAGGTATCAAATTTAACATGTTGGAAGGACATTGCAAATTGGCTGCAGAGGGGAATGAAGGGCTTGTGTATGAGAAGTGTGAGAAATGTGATTAATGAATAAATCAGGCCTTTGTGCCTTGTTGGGCCCAATAAGCAGACAGTGTGGCAAACTTACATGAATTCTAGATCCACAAAGAATCAGTTGATAGAGGACCTATTGGGTTTTGAATTATAATTAAAATGGTAAAGCAGTTAGTTAGCTAACCACAGCAATATGGTTAGTAAGTTGGAAGAAATAAGACTGGTGGGCATCAGAGGGAAAATGCCAGGATGTATTGAAAACACACACACATAAACACACTTCATTTTCAGAACATCTCACACTGCTAGCAACCTCGCCAAAACTTCCAAACAACACATTTACTTTAACTCCTGTCTTTTCACTTCCCATTCACCAGCACATTTGACTGTGGCAGCGCTTTAGGATGTCACTCATGTAAGCCAGGACGTTAGCAGGTCTACACAAGCCACCATTAATTTTACTGCTTTGTTTAATTTAAAATATCCAATTATGACTTTCCTGGACTTACTTTTGTGCAAACCAATTACATTGCATTAACATAAAAGGGTTGTAACTGTGCAGTATACACTCCTTTCAGTTGACAGCTTATTGGCCTTTTCTTCTAGAAAAATGTTTTGTTTTTATAAGCACTACACTGCTCAGGGTGGCAGATGTGTCTTGCAGAATATATAAGCCTGACCTGTCTTTAGAAATCAACTCACCGCAGAGGAATACCAAACAATGCATCTGAAAGTATCTATTGGAGAACAATTGCCAAGAGAGGTGAGCAGTGAAGAAAAGACATGGCTATAACACTGCCACTCACATCTGAGCTAGAAATTCCCAGATGGAAAGTATGAACCCATGAGATGGAAGAAAAGGATACAGCGCTAAGAATACACACACACATACGGACACACACAGAGCGATAGAGAGAGAGAGAGAGAGAGAGAGAGAGAGAGAGAGAGAGAGAGAGGACTTAATAGATCCTTTATTGGAAAAAAAATCACAGTGATCATTGTAAGGTGCACACAACCAACAGCTTGTGATTAAAGGCCCAGTGGTGAGCAGCAAAGTTAGACGCTAAGAGACAGACCTTCTTCCAAGAAGATGGTGCAGACCAAAACAGAGGTCAAAGATGTGGTTTGCTGCTAGTGCAAACAGGCAACGCTTTACTAACACATTCACCATATCATCTTCATAAGCTAACAATATGTCCATGCTGTGTAAAATCTAGCAGTTGTTTAAAAGCTAGAAGACTTTTTTTTTCTGTGAAGTATGTAAAACCTACTATTTATGTTTAGATTCGCAGATGACAGATTGATATTTGCACTCAGACAGCAGACAGAAAAAAGACTTTCTGCGATGTAAAAACTGTGAATTTTCAAAAGGGATTTGTAGAAAATGTCTATCGTTGCATATGGGAAATAGTCATTCCAGTACTGAGACCATAATCACATGCATCCATCTATCATTTACTTTATGTGCACAAAAACTAATATAATATCATCAGTGTGGATGTCTGCAGTGTTTGTTTCCCAGTATAGCCACTGGGGGATCTTGGGTGCTTCTGTAAAGCCTCTATAGAGGCTTCAGTACTCTGCAGGCCAAATGTCCACGCATAGTGGCCACCGAAAATCTAGGTGAGTAATAAAACCTGTGACTTTCATTTACATGTCTAAGCTTGGCCTCCATCCAGCCTGGTATATGATCATGGTCCTGTGGGAAAGAATAAAAGAACTGCAATGCTCATCCTTTTGGCTGGTTAAGAGCCTAGTCAAATGGTTTGGTTTAGAGCCAACTTACCATCACTCATTAAGCTTAATGCAACAATTTGCAAAAACATCACACATCATTAATGTGGATTTTACTGAATATCAATGGATTTTAATCATTACAATACTGTATGCTGCTTGAGGAGGATAGCTACACATAAAGAGTGTCTGCAAAACATCAGAACAGCAGGGATATTTTTTTTAATGAAGAAAAGAATAAATAACAGTATTCTGACAGTGCTGCATTTAATTTTAGAGCAGTTTGTAGAGAGGATATGGTCACAGTAGGAGAGCAGATAATCCTTTCTCTCATACCAGTAGGACAAACATACTAGCACACACATATGCCAGGTGACACAGCAAACAGAGCCAACGGAGACACATTACATCACTTCCCGATTTCATAGGGTAAGCTTTATAATCTGCAAATAACCAGCCAATCAGAGGTAAAAACAACATTTGACGAATGAACAGGATTCCCCCACTGCAGATATTGGTGTGATATCATATAGCAGCACGTCAATTCAATCTCTCGCTGTAAAAAAGAAATGCAAATTATGAACTGTGCATATTAAACTAAAATATTTAATTCACTGTCAAATTCTAAAATATCATTCAGTTTAAGAGAAGCTTCGGGCGTATGTTGATGAAAGTCAAATCATCCTGTATGTGACTGTGCATAGGTACGTGTGCTTATGTTTCAGAACCTGTGGGAAAAGAGGTGATCGAGCTTATTATTATGCTACGAGCATCATCTGCCATCCTTCCCCAACCAAGTGTCTACCCAGTCAGTCTCTACCTCCACACATATACACACACACAGTCAGGTTACTGTGGTAACAGTACATGTCTTCCATCGGTCTAAGTCCTGACTGAACCCCACTCTAGAGTAAAAGCAAAGTGTATCTTCACTTATCTGGCTGTGTTGCAGAGGACGGTGATGGCACAGAAAATAAGAAGGGCCGTCTCTGTCCAATTAATTTAATTGAGATTAGTTGATGTATTGCTAAAACTATTCATTGTTTTGCAAGTGATGCAGAAACATATACTTCTTTTACAGATGATGGAGAGGAAATAATTGAAGGATTAATTAAATTAAAATCCTCTGCCAAATTTACAGCAGTAAATAGTGTTTAAATCAATTGGACTTAAATAGCTATTTACTGTTGTCTTCCAAATTGTTTTCAAAGTTGAGAATTGCCATCATGTCGAGAAAAGCTTTTGGGGGGGGCAAGCAACTTTGTTTTCCAGCTGGGTAGCTTCAGGTTTAAATTATTGTGGGAACTGGTACTGAAGGAAGTAAAAAGGAAACAAAATGCATGTTGTTCAGTGGTTTCTGGAATGCACATCAACATACTTTTTATATATTTAAGGATACCACAGTAGGGCACTTCATTACATGCAGAATTCCAGTCCTGTCACTATCCTGAATGAATCCTCTGTTGTTAGTATGATCTGTTAAGATCTATAAACCACATTTTCTTCCCCCCTTTTCCATCTTTTGCCACATTGTCTTGACGTCTATACAGCTCAAGTATACAACTGCCCTCTGTCTGACCCTCCACTGCCACTTTGTATGGCTCATAAACCTCCATGCCTCTCCAGCCCATGCTAGTACCACCATCCACCGAGCACCGCCATGGATACGACACCGGCCTCAGCCACTCCAACACAACTGAGTGACCAAACTCAATTACATGTCCCATTTATCTCTGCTGGGGCCGCCTGGCCCCGTGGCTCCAGTGTAAATCTCTGGTCCCAGTCAATAATCTATTCTCCAACTCGTCCAAGGGCCCTCCATTGTCATCAGACATCCGTTTGGCAGAGGAACGATGAATGGGGGGTGGGGGTGGCTGGGAAATAGAATAGAACAGGGAGAAAGTGAAGTGGTGGGAGGTGATAGGAGGCTGAGAAACCAGAAGCCATCCATCTACCAAACGACTTGTGGTCACAGTTCATTATGGATCGTAATGCAACCCAGCATCACACAAAATCAGTGTTAAGCCCGAGCAATACTGTGGCGAAGGTCATGTTGGAGCCCTCCGTCTAGCCTCATGTGTTTGCTGGTCTTCGACTTAGCTAGGTGATGCAGATAAAGCATGGTGGTGGTGGGTTAACATCAAGAATAACTGTGACAGTGATCAGCTCTTGCTTTTTTTTCTCCTGAGCTGAGATGTCTAAGTTATACTATCTACAAAAGTTGTCTGCTGGATGATGACGTGTACACTACCCTTTACAATACTTCTTGACTTCCATTAAGGTCTCATGCACATCCACGCAGTGTCCAGCAGGTACAAAGATTAATAGAGTGAGACAGGGACAAGAAGGACAAGGACTGAGCCAAAATCACCCAGCTCTCTAACTGCCAGACAGACTTGCAATGTTGCTGTCATCAGGTATGAGTGCGCACACCCCAAAAAGAGAGCTGATAATAACCAACAGTAGTATCAGATGTCAAACTAAAGATGTCATATTAGATAGATAATTACAGCTGATATAGCAGCGTGGGCTGCTGTTTTGCTCTCTCAGAAACTCTCGGCAAAGCTATCTAATTAAACGATGAGAGGGCATATTCATCCTGTTGTCTGAGAGTCCACTGGTGATGGATGGGATAATGAGTTTCCTGAAGAGCAGCAGACTGGGATAATGAGTTTTATCCAGGAGGGGCTCACATGGTGCTCAAGGAGGACTGCTGCATCCCAAGCTAGGTGACAAACAACTCAAGACACTCTGTTGAGTATGCCTGCAATTGAGGAAATGGCATCATAACTGTTGCCAACGTGGCCTATTATTTTGTGTGCTTGGCTGTTAGGAATGAAACTGCCAGGTGTGTTGGCATAGCAATCTGTAAAGGCGATCATTCTGCATGATGGTGAGGCTGGCCTCTGGTATCATTCGCAGACAGATTAAATGATGGTTCATTCTGTGTGTGTCCTTAGAAGTCACTTGCACATTGCTGCTGTCCCTCATCATATCTCATCACAGACAGAATGAAGGTGCTATTTTTATTTTTTTATGATATTGCGCTGAATGTGTTCAAGGTTTTTATCATCTGTCCAGGTGACTTTATTTCTTATATAGTGTATCTTCACTTCTGTTTTGGTGCTTTATGGTTGAGTATTTTCCATCTTTATTCAGTTCTTATGTGTGTTGTTTTTTAGCACCTCAGCTGGCAGAAAACTTTTGGGTGCCAGCTGTGTGGACTGTGTGTCAGTCACAGGCACAGCCCGCATTCTCAACACTGCCGCAGGCGGTTGAGTAAGATCGGATGAGACAAAGCCGAGCATCTCTTTACAGTGGTCGTAAAGGCACAATGAAGAGACTTCTTACTGCAGCTTTATGTCAGCTGGCAGCTGCTGCTAGTTCCAACAAGTGCAAGTTACGGACAGGCACAATAAACAAGGGTATGAGAAACAAAGTATGTACTTGTATATTTGTGTATGTGTGTATGTGCATGTGTTAAATTGATTACACACATGTGCTTTATATGCTTGTATTATAATTTAACATTTTAATAAAATTCTATAAAAATAGTTTAGGAAAATGTTATTTAAGTTCTTGCACTGTATGAGCAGAATTCAGTCAAAACAAAGGTGGAATGAAATGGCAGGTTAAAAGTGGTACAGATGCAGAATAGTTCCCCACTGAATTAATTATAAGGTATGTCACTCAAACTGTAGGGGTAAATGGCATGAAAAAATGTTTCCAATTTAGCACATTTGTTAAACATTCCCACGGTTTATGAGCTTAGGTTAACCACATGGAATAGCTGCTTTCTGCAGAAGTCAGTGGTCAGGAAAAATTGTTTTTGCATTCATTGTGTTCATGTTCTGCTGCTTGCAGGTAATGAGGTGGATTTTAAATCTCAATGGTGCAGGTGACTTGATCCTATGCCAAGG
This sequence comes from Scatophagus argus, assembly GCF_020382885.2. NCBI lineage: Eukaryota > Metazoa > Chordata > Actinopteri > Scatophagidae > Scatophagus > Scatophagus argus. The sequence continues at coordinate 14,967,436 of NC_058503.1, read as the reverse complement.
CAACAAACACACTGGCATCTTTTGCAGCCCACCTGACAAATACACACATGAACACTTAATAAAACTCATTTGTTTCCATTCCATGTTGCCATAAGCTAAAATTAATCATTCAAACCAGGTACAGAGGCCTCATTTGCAATGCCTTGACAGCTCTCAAAGGGTAACAGACGCAACAAAAGAGTATGTTTGCATCGTTTGCATTATTTAACAAGTTATGTGACCAGTGTCCATCTCTGTCTTTCAGCCTGAATAGTTATTTCAACCTACGTGCCCCTCCTTATGTCCAAACAATACATCATCATATGTCCATTACTTGAACATTTGTTATGTTAGCTTGTAGACCAAAAATAGTGACGACCAGCAATTTTGTACCTCCACTTTATAAGTATGGAAACTCACAAGGTCCAGAAAAGTATTAGTGAACCTGTGTTGGACAGTAACTCCTTTGTTGACGGAAATCAATAAATGATATGACAGATTATGATAATAATTTTGACAAAGAGCACAGCTCAAAGACAGATTTCAGAGAAAAATTTTAAAAATACCTTTAAAATTAATTATAAATTATGTAAACTGGACTGTCTTTAGGCAATGCTGTTTTGACAACTTTGATTTTATCTAAAAACAATAACAACAGCAGCAGCCCTGTACATTAACACTAGTCATTTATTGTTGCTTCTTTCACCAGCAGAATTAATTAATAGTATAACCGCTGAAACAGCTAAATTTTGTTCTTTAAGTAATAACAAACTAGAACTGCTTTTGAGCCAAACAATGTACACACAACTATCCTCACCAGCCAACATGATGATAAAAACGTGCACATGCAGAGACCTCACAAGATGAGAAATGAAACTAAATATAGAGAAAAAGGGTTGAAGGCAGAGTTTTTCCAGTCAGAAAATAGTCACAGAAACCGCAGTAATCCTTCACTTTCAAGCAGCAGACAGGGACATGCCAACTTTCCGCTCACCAATTTTAAGACCTGTGTGTAGCAGCTATTGAACTGTAGCAATCAGTGTCTTAAGTAAAAACTAAGTAAGCTACACTGCTGGTGTTTATACAACCCTGACCTCCCTGGTAAGCAAGAGATAGAGAGAAGAAAAAAGGCAGACAAGCAGTAGAGACCAAGTGGTGGCTGAAATAATCAATAACTCATACCATACTGATCTGGCAGTGCGAAAAGGAAAGGAAAGTAGAAGTATAAAAAGGTAAAGAAAGAAGAAGGAAGGAGTGTGTTAGTGTCCTGAACTTCTCATATTATAGCACTAACCGCACAGCCTGACATCATTGATTAGTTTTTGGAGCATGAAGTCTCAAGAACATTTATGTTGAACCTGGCCTGATCTGAGATCACAGGTGTGCCTCTGAGATGTCTGGACTCATTTAGCAAGAGGTTGTCTACAAAGCGTTCGGTATCACAGGAAGCAACCCCCACTAAGTTTACTCACAGCTTGAAATTCTCCTGCAGAAATAATGTCTATGCTTCTCAGTGGCCTTTACCGGCAGGCTGAAACCATTCACCTGTTTCACAGGCACTGAAGAACATGAACATTGATTTGTCAACTAAAGTGTTGGCAGTGCTATATATTATTTCCCTGCCATTTCATTCCATTGCCTCATGTCCATCTGTCTTGTACTTAAACTGCATCCTGGGATGGTGTTTTTGTATAGGGGCTAATAACATTACACTGTGTTGTGTTACTTTGTACTTTATTATACATATGTAGAATCTACTGGGTTTTTAATTAGACAACCCAGAACTAAGTTAGCAACTTTACTTGCAACGTTATCGATTAATATTATTATTATTATTATTATTATTATTATTATCTATTCCAGTGTCATTATGTCTCTCTATTTTGAGCTTTTGAATCTTTTTACACAGTTCAAAAATGTTGCTTTTTTTCCTGATTTTTTCTAAAATTCTGCTGATGAACGAAATGAAAAGTTGGCTGTGAGTGATTTTCTTTGTTGTACTTCTTTGTGCACCCAAAGCTTCATACTTCAGGAACATTCATGCCACAAGCTTTTCAAGTTACTGTACTCTTCTGTTTAAAGAGCTGCAACTTGTTACCTGCTGTGACAAATCACACAAAAAGCATCATTCAGCGCTCTGAGACTTCACATGGTAACATTCACAGCCTCACACTAAGCACAAAGTTCAAACTCCTTTTACTTATTTTCAAGACAAAACAGTATAAGGGCTTTAAGCTGTCCGCTGCCAAAAAAAAAAAAAAAGAATAAAAAAAGAAAAAATAAAGAAACTGAATCCATCAGCCTTGTCATCTCATCTTTAAAAACCTGCAGTGGAGCTCAAGATTCGCAAGACATCAGAAAGACAAAACGTTGGGGTAGCGTCTATCTGACAGACTGCCCTCAGGCCTGCAGGCTGTCTGAAAGTGCAGAGAGAGATATATAGCTGGGAGAGGATAGAGGCACTCTTTAGCTGAAAAAGTCAAGTCACTTGGAAAAGACAGACAGCGGTATAAAACAAAATCTCTTGCCCTTTAACTAAAGATGTACTAGAAGCCTACACTGTTCCTGACATGGCTGGTGGATTTTTACAGTTTTAAGAGTGCACATGCTTTACACATTACTTCATACAAACTGTGACTTGGAACGCAAAGTTTCAGGCCACATCAAGGGTCTGCAATTCGTATCAGATCCAGACTGATGGTCTGCAGGGTAACAGCGCAATGTATACCAAGTGCAGATTATTGCTTTGCTGTGCTGTTTAGTTTAAACAGTTTACATATGCGAACTTTTGACAGAGATTCAAGCTGTTTCTCTGAATAAAACAATTAACTGTGATGTTCTCTCGGTAGATATAACACAGCAAGTTGCGACATATTAAAACAATTTGCGAGCTAACCAGAATTAGCAATGTTGCTTTGATTGCACCGCGACTGAACCGAAACAGTAAAGTTGCAGACCTGTAAAGCAAAACAATGACCTGAAAGATGCCACAAAGCTTTGTAAAACTGCAGTTGGATGATCATCCTATGTTGGGTCTTGCCAGTAACTAACTTCTTTCACAAACAAGTCCTCAGGAGAATCATTGTTAATGTAAGAGTCTTGGTTATAGCTGGTCTAAACAAGTGAATTAACAACAGAAATGTTTCTCTCTGCATATAAACATGGCTACTGGCTATAACCTATCTTAAGTATGGCATGCTCACCTCCTGATGCTGATCCCTGAAGAGGAACATGTACGACTGCAGAGCTGACAGATAGGGAATAATAGGGAATAGGCATGGGGAATTAAAACACTGAAACCCAGCAACACATTTCTGCTGCAGGGAACTTCTCACATCACACTATATACACTGTGTTTCACTAACGTTAATAACCATCTTGCAGCCCATCCAATAACACCAGAGATTTGTTACTTTAATTGTTACCATGTGTCAGTGAAGGTTTAGCAGGGCAACACAGATGGGCCACATTTATTGGAGCAAAGTGCGATGATAAGGAACCTGCAGCGTACAGATGATTTTAGTAGCTCACACCTCTCTGTTCTGTTTTTATTGGTCACAGAATGTAATTAAATGGGTTGGCATATATTCAGAGTCTGAAAGTAGAGGTTAGAGCTGCTTAATTGGGGTATTGTTGAAATGAAAGCCCAATTTACTTTACCAGCAACAACAAAAAAAAACCACAACTTGACTATTTGACAAGAGAGTCGACTATATAAGGATAACGGCCAATCAGATTTCAGGGATGGCCCATGTAACCCAACGTTACTTCCTGGACATGACCTTGTGTATAAATTTGCAATATCATTTTGTGGGTGAAAGTGGAAATGAATTTACAAAGTTCAGAGTGTGTGAATTAAAGAGCATGACCCATTAATTTGGAAGGCTTTGCATTATCAATTGATGATTTTTAGATTTGATTATGTGTTGAAGGAAGGGGTGCTTCCCAACTTCTTGATTATGTTTTTGAAGGATATGAGCTGAAAGAGGTGACTAAGGTGGATAAATTATTTTTCTCTTAAATAGTAGATGTGGGTGATTTTTAACTTGAAGGACTGTGCCAAATAAGCCACAACAAGATATGTTAATGCTGACCTGATAAAATTGCCTGTCAATTGTGGACATTATTGGGTTTTTAATATTAATAAATGCTAATGCTTTAATGAGCAAAGAGAGAGAGAAAGGGAAGGCATGCTTGTCTGGTTTCCCAGTGAAGTGTAATATTCTGAGGTCATCAAATAATAGCACCTATTTCACCTGTAAATGGAGCAACTCATTTGTAATGGAACTGCACACTATATGGGTCCTTGCTTGACACTTAATGCAGTGGCTTTCTTTCTCAGTAATCTTAAATTCATTATATATCTTGATATAACACTAAACTTATGAGATTTTGAACACAACCTATTCCCTTGGCTAAGTATATAACATGTCTAATTAACTTCAAACCCTATTTTCCTAAGACTATCCTATAATGAGGGCCAAAGATTTTTTTTCTTTTTTGTTTTTTAATCCTCGTTCCATTAAGTTTTAATTAACACAACTAGGATTCAGTGTCCTTTAATGACACTGCTTGGAGGAGACATTCATACTCATTAACGATCAATAACTCTTAGATGAAAAGTGAGCAGAACGGTCTTCAGCATTGGCATATAGTAAAAACCTGTACATGAACCTTATTTCTCTCATAAATTCCTTATTTAAATGTGACTGGGGAAAGGAACCACAAGGAGACTCCATTGACACCAATTTTAACATTTGCATTTTCTCGAGTAAGCACCAAACAACTTCTCCAGTACAAATCTGTTTTGCTGTAGTTTCCGCTGAAATATGCTGGAACTGTTCATGTAACAACAACATTGCGCGTCACAGTGTCAAGTCAAAAACAACTCGCTTCAAGCAAGACGTGACTCATGAAACACAAACCGGTTTGCTAACATCAAAGCTGTTACCGTTTTCTTTTAAAATGACTGACAGTGATAATGACAGTATTGAAATGTGATCTAATTCAACCTTAATGACTGTGATGATCTATATAAGATGTTATTAGCCCAGTAACACTATTCATGGTTGTGACAAACACACTTTCCAAGACTTGCTGTGTTTGTCTTTTATGAAAATGTCTACATGTTCACTAGAGCTACAACCCATATTTTCAGAAGCATTTACACTCCTTTGCTCTCTTAAGCAAATTGACACACAACAGTCGCTGTAGCAGATAGGTTTAAAGCGATTTTCACATGTATCCAAACATTGGCGTGTTGTCTGACGCAAGAATTAAATGTGCTCTGCTTGCAACAGGCAACGCTAAGAAAACCAGTTAGAGAGACAGGGAGAGAAAAGGCCAAATTACTTGCAGATACTGCATGAAGTTCAGTCGACAACTACAAAAGAGAAATGTTTAAAATACAGCACAGCTGATTTCCAGTCATTTTTTCTTCCACATTATGGAAAAATCAAACAGAATGCTAATTCCTGTACACTGTACAATTCCATATACATGTTGTCATTAACGTGCACCACTTTCCTGCTGTGGCATTGCAGCAACAGTATTTTGATAAGAAGACCAAGTATCTCTGTATAGTCCGGGTGATTTAAACTCACGACTCTGGCCCACTTTAGGGCTAAGAGTGACAATCAGGAGGCCATGTATTCTAATAGCTGTCCATGCGCTGACAGAATCAGGCCACCCATTCTCTTCACCACAGTGGACCCTTGATCCTGACAAGCTTTAATATTCACAGGGCAAGAATATCTGATGTAATCACTTTTCTCACACGCGCACACTTTAGTGAAATTAGTTGATTCATTGCCACAGGACTTTCCCATTCAAAAGAAAAACCTTGATTTGACTTCATGCCTTTGCAGTTGACAACATTGTTCAGCTTTGTGTGCTTCAGTGCAGGATTTAACAGTAGGACACTTGTGGCACTCGAAGGACTTTCTCTATTTCATATTTTTCATTCAAACCTTTCAGGGTCAGAGGTTGAAGTTGGTGAATGTGAGTCTTGGTAATATTTTTCCATTGATAATATATGTCAGTGTATATTAATAGAAAAATATAATGTAAATCTGTGGAGTCTTTCTGATTAAATACATATTTAATGGTTTCATGTAATTTACAACTATCTTGCACGTTTCTGATACATACTTAATGTGTTCTTGTTTCTGTGCTCCCATTCTTTGAGACTGATGTCCTCTTTTTTTTTTAGTTATTCTTCTGCCTATTTGTACATAATGTATATACAGTATGTATATACACTTTGACCTGCTGAAGATCCAGTTGTACTCTAGAGTCAAAACAGAAACGTTATTATTCCCATCTCTGCTGATTCCCAGGAGCTTTGCATTTACGTGTGATGTATTAGGGCACACTGTCCATGTGTCAAGGCTATAGTCACTCAATCAAACATATAATCAACACAGATACAACATATCAGAGTGACACTGTTATTATAGATCACTAATGAAATAGTGATCACATAATGTTATTAGAAAAAAACCTTTTCATTGCTGCCATAAACATAAATCAAATAAGAATAAAATGAAACATGAACACAGGAGACCCAGTACAGTTGTACTACACAGTAATATTTTTGCTGTGCAGTTGAGGCCTTTTTGGTCCACACTGTGCCATCCAGGCTTCCCTGTGATCTAATTGTCCTGATTGTTGCATGTTCTTGAATATATTTTCCCTCTTCCTTTACTGTATGTCTGTCCATCTGTCTACGTGTTGCCCTCCTTCTCTCTTAGGAGATGGTAATGGGATCTTAGCAGAAGTCTGATTAAAAGGACACTTCCTCCTTAGAGACCACCCGACAGTTTCCCTTTTTTCCTTCTCCGGTCTTCCTCAGAGCGTCAGAAACCTCGGGTATGGGAACAGAAGGGCCTGATAGCAGGCTCACGCAGTGCAAGCTAATTAAATTAGGCTTCCTTTAATAAAAGAGGAAGTGAACTTAATGCTTTTATCCCAACTCCGCCATCAAAGGAAGAGGAAAAATAAGGCAGCAAAGGGGAAAACACACAACCTGAAGATATGAATTTCTTCCTGTTACGTTACATTCACGCTACCCCTGAGCTACATCCAACCTCGTGCGGGGAAAAATAAAATGAAAAAGAAGTAAATCATTTTTAAAGAGTGAAAGAGTTCATGAAGACCAGAAACCACTGCAAACATTTTTTCAGCATGCGGCTCCGGGTTGTCTTTGTAGTTATGGCTATTTTTTGTGTGTGTTGTGGAAACTTTGTGTGTGTGTTTGCTCCAGAATGACACTTGCTGAGGAAAAAGAAAACTGTTTCGGATGTACTTCTCCACCCTTATGTCACTAGAGCACAATAAATCCTGGTAGTTTAAATTACAGCTCAGTGGTGTCTGTATACTTGAGACTTTCTGCCAGTTTCTACTAAGGAAACCATGTTTTCAGATTGATGTGTAAGGAGTTTGAATTTTTTGCATTTCATAACAAAGAACTGCAGACTAAATATGTAATGAAGTTAGAGACCTAGTAAAAATCCTTTAATCCTAACAACCAAGGAGAAAATACAATTTGGGGCGGTGGAGGCCTGAAGGGTAGATAAAAGAATTTGTGGTTGGAAGAATTCAGTGCATTACAGGGGGGAATGCTCCTTTAACCTCTGGCTATGAGAACTAGAAGTATGCCCTTCAACATTTGGCAGTGTGCTTTCATATTCTGAATCTTTTCAGTGAAGCAAAAGGCTTCTGGACTTAAGTCTGAGTCCATCACTTTCCATATCTGGGAAAGAGGAAATGAAAGGTATTGAAGTGGGCCAAAGGCCAGAAGGAGGAAGTCAAAGGGATTATCATAAATTTACATGATCAAACTCTCTACTTTATATGGAGCAAGTTTTGAAATCTGCGAGGAGAAGAAAACAAGTCCATTACAGAAGCATGTCTAATATACATGGCTGAGTGCCAGAGGATAATCAATCTACAGGGTTGGATGTCCATTTAACAAACAATATAAAGTTAAAATCCCATATCCAGTCTTTTCAGAGAGTCAAATCCTGAATCCACTGAATACATGTTGTGGCATACCAGGTCAGTGGGAGATGTTTGACATTGGCCATAAGGACAAGAAGGAAGTGCTGTTCTGCTTTGGTTCAGCAGGCCAAAGACGGAGAACGAGAGAGAAGCGAGGAGAAAGAAAAAGAGGAGGAAAAAGAGCCTCTCCTCTCATCCTCATTATGTAAACGAGGTGCATGACTGTTCAGTGGGTCCCTCGAGAGTTAATTACCAGTGGCTTCTCAGCCTAATTGGCTGAAACTAAAGAATTTGCCATTTCTTATTCCCGTGCTCACTCTTCCCTACCCCCCCACTCTCTCTCTTATTTTGTCTTGCTCTTTGTTTCTCTCTCTCTCTCACACACACAAGCACATTTTCCCTCTCCCGCTTTTCAACCTGTTTTCTTGTTTTCCTCTCTCTCCCTCCTCAGAGCCGGCCTTCCAGCTTAGCTTCATGCCAGTGGAAAATCTGGCACTGATGCTTAATTTGAGCATCTGCTCCAGCTGGCAGTGGATAAGCAGATTTTTACATTGCTAATTCCAGCTATTTGGCTAGACTAATCACTACTGGTTAAAGAAGAGAAACGGGGGGCTGAGAGTTGCCCATCACTTAGAAACAAAAAAGAAATAGTGAGAGCTGGCATCTCATCTATTTCTAAATTGATGCAAATTAAATTCAAAAAGACAGGGATAACAAGTTTGAAGTATATGAAAGTGGGCAATACTGTGAGGAAATATTAATAAAACAGGGCAGGCAAGGAGAGGAACTGAGGGATCCAGAAGGCTTTGATTTCCATGCGACAAAGTAACAAAGTAACCAAAAGCTATTCTGGACATATCATGCACAGATAAACACATCTTCTCTCTTCCCTCTCTCACTTTCTTTACTCTGGATTTATTTGATGTGTCGTTGAAAGCCATAAAAGTTAATACATTCATCCTGCTATGGCAGCTATATGGCAACTATCATATTTGAGGCTGACAGGCCTTGTGGATTACTGATGCGAGAGCCACCCTTCAGTCTGTCAGAGGTGGAAATAACGGAGTCCGTTTTCTCACGTTACTATAATTAAGCTGTTTTTTGCCTGTACTTTTTTGAGCATTTTTTAAAGTTAGTAATTTTACTTTTACTCCAGTACTTTTTATTACAAATATTATACTTTGCCACATCTGTTACAGAGTAAAGGGACTAATGCATTAAAATTGTGCATGATGTCATTTCCTGTGGATAGTTAAAACCAGAATTGCCACCTCACAGTGCTTTTGTTCACCAGCTGCAGTTTACACCCATCACCGTCCAGATTTGCATATGTAGTGACTGATAAAGAGCTTTGTCATGCGGTGCAAAGACACTCATCTGAAGCTCAGTATCAACAAAAACTATAAAGTTTGAGGTGGACAGTGATTCAGCTACGGATGTTGCTGCAAAGACGATACAAAGCGTAAAACATGGAAGCTTAACACACATGTTCAACCATGCAGCATAGAAGATCTATACATTCAGCATGGTATTCAAGCATATGCACTGATGATGATCAGAGAGACATGTTGAACCAAGAACAAACTGAGAAAATCGCTACTGATTTTACGCAGACTCACTTAGTTTTAGTACATTCAGAAGTCAAGTAGTTTTGTTGCGCTTGAGGTAAACCCCTAAAAATAACAGTACTTTGACTTGAGTATAATATTTCAGATTTCTTTACATCTCTGCAGCTTGGTCTGTTCGAATGAAGTCAAGAGCCTTAGCCAGATGTTTCCAGCCTGACTGTTGTTTTAGAGAAAAAAGCAACATTTTTTTTTTTTTTTTTTTTTGACTGGGTCCTGCACCTATCATTCTTAAGATAAAAAAGGCAAAGGCCTAAACATTACAAATATTGATCTGGAAAAACTCAAGCAGCAGATGCCAAAATATCCTGACTTTTGATCCCAACTATGAGCAACAAAAATGAAGAATTCTACACTTCCCATAAGGTTACATTTTTAAAAAAGGATTAACTTTTACTGTTTAAGCTGTTGCAGAACCTTATTTGTCTTCTGTTATTATTCACAGATGATCAAACATAATTTTGGAAGATTATTTTCATGGTAGATGATGGTAAAAAAAAAAAAAAAAAACTGACAACAACCACATGGGTGGAGTACGAAAGAATTTCAATAGAAGTCACAAGCTGAAATCTACATTTGCCCTGACCAAAAACATCTTCAGGTGAAATTATCAGGTTCTTACATGACAGCAGGTGCTGAACAGCCTGCTTCACAGGTGTAACTGGTTAGTCAAGACATTTCAAGTAAGACTGATGGTTAGAGATGCTTTAGACAAACAACTCAGTCAGCTGACAGCTTTTACAAAAGCAGCATCTCCTCTGTTTTAGATTTAATTTGCCCTCATGTTTCCCTCACTTTGAATTTTATTTTATAGATACAATAAAAGGTTATGTTATTTATTTACCTGTCTGCACTCATCCAAGGGATAATGTCATCATAATATGGTATGTTTGATTTATGACCAATGTCCATGTACAGTGACAATAGAGGCAGTACTTTGGTGTTTATGTAGTGAGGTACAAAATAAAAGTTAACAGGTAATGTTTTCGTTAGGGGCAGGTCCTGGTGCTGGAGTGGGCATCAGGAGCTACATAGCAAAACACAAATGTGATTCAAAATGCAATTCTCTAATACAAACAACACCCAGAATGAAAGTAAACCAGAGACTGGCTGATAAATATTGAGTGAAACACAGAATTAATTTGAAAGTCAGTCAAATTGATGTCCCTCCGTTTCCTGGCGAAAGCAGAGACAGCCGTAAAAACACTGAGGGACTTAACAGCACTTTTGTATTGTATAAACACTGATCAGGCCCTGGCAGCGGTGCGGACAAAATATGATTAGCTGTGCTTGTAGTTCAAAGGCCCAGCACAAATTGTAGCTGCTCTGTACAGGCATATCTGCACCTTCACAGCTGTGTTTTTAAAGATAACCACCATATTCAACGTGTGCACAGAAATACTATTTATTCAGTGTAATGAGCAGATATTAAAAGAGAAAATGAGAAACCATGAAAACACAGGCACACAGAAGAAAAGAATAACAGAAAAATAATGATAAAGGTAGAATAAAGAGAAAAATGAAGACATTAAGCATGAAAGGAGGAATTTTATTTATTTTTTTATTTTTAACAAATGTCATTAGCAACTTTCTTTGTGTCCTGAAAGTGTCAGACACTCATCAGACTGTGCAGTGTTTAATTCTGTTTTACTCTTCCAGTGCATACTTACTAGAATATACTGCATTAAGCAGGCTGAAAATATTCACTGAAATGCATGCACCTGAAAAGGATGCTGTCCAAAGAAGTGAAGGGCACATTTTAGAAACTGTTGACTACCACAGAAACTTTTACAACCTTTAGCCTCCTTCAGCTACATTTCTAGGAGGAATATATTTTTGTTTTTCTTTGTGAATAAACAATGGATTATTGTGGATTTAGATTAGGTGGAACTTTTTTATGTTTTTTATGCTTAATGCTCATTTTAATTGTTTTGGTATTACTGGTCTGATGCTGTGTATTTGCATGTTGTTTTAAAACTATTTTTTTTATTTTAACTCATCCTAACTGTATTGTGGTTTATTTTATTTTATTGTTTTTTTTTTTGTTTTTTTTGTTTGTTTTTTTTTTTTGGTATTGTGTATTCATTTGCAATAGATTTTAACTTCATGTGTTTTATTCTACTTGTACAAGAAATGTGCTATATAAAAAAGGTTAACTTCAGACTTACGAGTTCCTTCAGAGCAGATATTTGACAGTCATACTTGAGGAAGATAAATGAGATTTATCATCTCTGGCTACATGTCTTGCCAGCCCTCAGTGAGCATTCCCTCCTGTTATCTTTCCTCTCTCCTTCCTATGGTTTTCACTTCCTCAGTCCTTCCTGTCCCTCACTCACTGTGAACAGTATCACCTGAGTGGAGGATGCTCGTGGTGGCATTTAGGAAACAGCTGCTTACCTCCCACTTTCCCCACCCTGCGCCCATTACAGTGATTATCAGTACTGTCAGTCAGAGCACCCGCCGCACTCCTCAATCCCGCTGTCCCACCCTTATGTGGCCTGGAGGGCTGTGGTGATAGATGGATCCAGCGTTCCCCTGAGATATGGGGAAATGGGGGGGAGATGGCGGCAGGAAGAGGAAGCTTTTCAACACCTCAACAGGAAAGAAAGGCAGCAATGAAGCAGGAGAGAGAGAAGCACTGTTACTGCTGCTTTGCTGGAGTTCCTCTGGGAAATACAGGTGATATGAATAAGGGTCCACTGAGCTCTGGAGGGAAAACGTGGTGGTCTGTGTTGTGAGGTAAACAGCTAAAAGAGACTGAATAGTGTGTGCAACCAACCAGACAATGAGAGCAAATAGTTTACATTACAGTTTTAACTCATCTCAGAATGTTTATGTCTATGTTTTAGATCAAACCAACTTCTTGATTACATCTACACATGTGCAATCTTGCATAAATGCAGATTTAACCACCTCTCAGTCTTAAATACGCATATCACACATTTCTCACATTGTGAATTTAGTATAAGACCCAAAAGGATTCACCAAGCTGTTCACAAGGATATGAACGGATCAGTAAGCTGAGCACACTACATGAAACACAGTTTTCTTGCAACATTAGGAGAGAAAATAAAAATAAAAGTAAGCGTACACAGTGAGTGCAAGAGAGAGCGAGCAGCAAATTTCTCTGAACAAACAAGTTGAAAATTGCTTACTGAGTGTTGTGTGATCACTTTTACTTTGGCCTTTTTCAAAATACAAGCCCTTCCTGACAGGTGTATGTATGATGTTTTTATGTAATTTAAATGTGTCCTTTTAAAAAGCAATACAAGAGATTCCTTCCTTTCTGATGATCATATATTTTAATTGTATAAGATATAAGGTCCATCTGTGCTCCCTACAGATGAAATCCTTACATTGCAGTAAGCATTAAATTTCAGGTAAAACATACTCAAAAACGTCTTTTAAAGCTTGTGCTTCGGTGCATCATTAACCCACTGTCACTGGACTAAGGACTAAGAACCAGTGACTGGGACCGCTAAAATAAAGGGCCATCGGAAAACCTTTGATCTTTTGTTCTGCTTATGCCATTAGTGTGGAGAGCCACACACAGTGGCTCGCTGCCAGGAGTTTGTAAGATCTAGCTAACAAGGACAGCTCAGGTAGTCCTAATAGAATCTTTCCTGCTCTTATCTGTATTGACTTCAAACGGAGTCGAATGAATGGAAAACAATCTGGATCTGACTTTGAGGGTGAGGTTGAGGAATACTTATGGGTTTGGGCTTTTCTACAGGCTGCGCAACCAAGCTCCTACTACACTGCGGCAGATCAAAGTTAATTCCCCTCTTAATTAAGCTGAAATTGGATGAGAGCAGGCAGGGACTAGCTTTTGTTTGCCTTTGTGCCAGCAAACATTACAAGCGGTACGTCTGAATATGTGCGTGCGTGTGTATGTGTATGTGTGTGCGCATGTGTGTGTATGAGGGAATGATTTCTTGTATCTGTACCCATAACCATAGGTGTCAGTGTGTCCATGCCTACTTGCCTGTGTGCGTGCAAATCCTTGTGTGCGTGCATGTGTGTGTGCGTGTGTGTGTGTATTAGAACTGGTTGTTCACTCTCTCTCCTGATGGCCAATCTGTCTGCATGTGGCCCGGCATAAGCGCTGCGGTGCTCCGTAATGAGACTCCTTCTGCCGCTCTCTTTTTCATGGTCATGTCCATGTGTTGTGATGCTAATGAGCCCTCGCTACCAAAAACACCCCCCCCCCCCCACCCCAACACCCCCACCCCTTAATTGTCCTCTTTGATCTACCACTAATTCTGCTAATTAGGAGCCCAACTTTCAAAGTTAAACGTTTTGGTTCCACCTCCAAGAGTGCCGCTGCATGTTTGTGTGGCTGTGTGTGTGTGCAGAACGGAAAACAATATAAAATGGCATACAGAGAAGGGAATTGTCATCCTTTTCCCCATTTGTCCTTCTGTGAACTGTAGGCCCAGGTTATGCTGGGTGAGTGTGGTTGTCGTGCATGCAAAGTGAACGCATTCACCTGCCATGCGGAATTCATTACATTAGTGATCAGCCAACACCCAAACACACACACAGGATGATGCATCTGCAAACATATCTTGTGTCAGGCTTCAAACAGATGTAAGAGCATGAAGTCTTCTTCAGCACAGATTACCACAGATGCCTCAGTTTGGTCTGCAGAAACACATCTGTACATGCACAAACAAATTAATTTACTGTATGATCAGAAGAACACATCCGGCAAAGCATATTCTTTGCCCAACAATCTGTTGGCTCGCCTCACGTTTTGCACAGATATCCAATAACCTCCGCCAAGCATCCAAAATAAGCACTATTACGCCATGAGAAATTAGATAACCCGGAGAACCCGGAGAAAACCCACGCAGGCACAGGGAGAACATGCAAACTCCACATAGAAGGGCCCAGACCGGGATTCGAACCTGGAACCCTCTTGCTATGAGGCGACAGTGCTAACCACTGCACCACCGTGCCGCCCATTAGATAAAGGTATTTATTTATTTTAATTTTTTTGACACCCTTAAGGATGCAGGTCAACCCTGTCTCCTATAAATGATGTTTAAATAATCCACAATGGAGAATATGTTAGTAAGGAACACCTAATCACTGTCTGGATTATGTTCACAGACAACGTATATTTGGGATATACGGATGTAATACGACATTTATGTGCTGCAGTGAAGTTGCAGGGAGGTGGCTGGGGTGGATGATGGGTGTACAAAGCGTCTGGTCCAGTTGCTTTCACACTTTTTTCTAAAGCCCTTTGGTTTCTCTCGCACACTAACAGGGATCCGGCTACCCTCACTTCTCTGTGAACTCTGACCACTATCACACATATCCCTTAATATTCAGACACTAAAAATATGCTTAAGCACTCTGAAACACACATACAGTAGATCAAATATACCCACACTGTGAAACTGCCCTCTGTGGCCTGTGCCAGTTCTGACCGGCGGTGTTGTCCCTGCTCCATATGTATGAGGGAAGAGAGAGAAGCGAGCACAATCAGCGGGCATGTCACCGCAGCAGCCTGCCCCAAAAACAACTGACACATCTCTATCTCACGGATGAGAGTCAACACGCTTAAAAAGAGGGCAGCCTGATGTTGTCTAAAGCCATTTTCAACATTTTGGTGACCTTTTGCTGAAACATGGTGCACAATATCCGTGTTGCATGTGTGACAACTTTCATTTACATAAAGACTTAATTGAGGAACTACAGTGACACTTAAACTACATTTAGTGCTGGAACAAATGAAGTGGTTCACACTTAATTAAAAGGAAGTGGATTCCTGAGAAATACAAGTGGCCCTAACCTGCATTCAGAGACACAAAGGGACTCAGCTTTATTGGTTTCTACAAGTAATCAATATTAATCACTGGGAGGGGGAGGGGGAGAAAAACAAGAGACGGGCTTATAAACAGCCGACGGTCACTTCTCATTCCCATCAAACTGAATTGTGATTAGCTAAAGGCTCTAGATAAAGCACGATGAGAAATTAATAGTGTTGTCAGCCCTCTGAAAGAATTCTGGCTGCACTTCGTCAGCTCATCGATTGTTAGTTGCACTACAGAGGACGCTTTTTTTCTTTTTTTTTTTGCCTTTAGAACAACAAGCATCAATCCGTTTCGAAAATAAATAAATGCATAAAACAGACTACGCTTCTTTTGCAGAGGTTGCATTTTATGGTGTCCATACCGAAAAGGTGAATTTATGTGCTTTGACTCTCAACAGCACATGTTCAGTTGAAAGAAAGAAAGAAAGAAAAAAAAACATCTCCAAATAAACTCCTTTGAGAGGTTGAGGCAATGCTCAGGCTAAAGGATAGCGGAAGAAAAGGAAAGAGAATGGAGAATAAATGTTGTTGGGACTGTTGGAGGGAGTCCATATCTTTCCAGATTTGAGAATGCTAATAACGTGGAGAAGAGAGGGGAGAAGGCAGGACTCTGACACAGCACAGCCGGGGGATTCCATGCCAATCGGAGCATGGCCTTTTAGCCGAGTGCTCTGTCAGACATGCCAGTTTGACGGACGATGCCGGTCCAAGTGACATTTCTCCAGGGTGGGAAAGAAGGGACCAAAGTGTGAGACATCACAGGTTGTTAAAGAGAAAGAGGCTAAAAAGCATAGAAAAGCATCCATAAGCATAAAGGGGTGAGGGTAAGACAGCTATTTCTGAGTCAATTTTGTGTTATTTCCCCAGGTGTGAAGTGTACCAAAATGTCCTATTCTTGAGGAAGTAGTGCAATTTGGCTGAACATTTTCTTGAGCCGTAGATTTGTGAAAACCTTGAGTGCCTGCAAAATGCACTCAAATACACGTACACAGTTTTCTTAAATGTCACACTCATTTTAACATTTTCATGTCAGATCGGAAGGCATAAAAATTAAACTGCTTCACGAAAGGTGCAAATCCAAAGTCAATGGCCTATTCTATAATGGATGGATTTAAAATAAAGTGAGGGGTAATGCAGACCTTCAGTCAAAATACACTATTTAGACAAAAGTATTGGGACACCAAGTTGGAAACATTGCATTGTCCAAAATGCCATGGCATGCTGAAGCATTAAAATTTCCCTTCACTGGAAGTAAGTGGCCCAGCCCAACCATTGAAAAATAGACCCATGTCGTTACTTTTCTCTATATAGAACAGCAAAGTCACAAGCAAAAACAGAATAGCTGGTTGAGAATTTAATCAAGCTTCATCCGCTGCTGTCCGAGCCTGTTTTTACAGTTTCTAGCAAAATGGCGTAATTTACCTCATCTTACCTGCGAGGGTGTTAAACAAACAAGAGAGGAGACCAGAGGTGAGGGGAGGGGAAGGGAGAGCTTGTTTATTGGCTCTGAGCTCATTAGCATCACACCCATTAGCGTCCTGCCAGCTTTGCTGCCCCTCTCCGTCACTCAGTCCTCTGAGACAGACTGGCTGTCAGTGCATCAGTGCAGAGAGGCGGCCAACATGCCCCACAGAACAAACACACCCACTGCCAATTTTTGCTCAGTCTTTATTTATCCATTTGTAGTCTGTCTGTGTCTCAAGTCTAAAGGACAGGTAAACAGGTGGACGAATGTACTGCAGCATGACCAACTATGCGAGTAGAAGAATTTCAAACATAGATGTTGATCGGAAAGTTCTTAACATAAAGGCTGCTTGTATTAATTGGGCAGACTCACTGACCTATTCATTATACACAAATAGGTTTGAGATTCAGTAGTCTGAAACTTCATTTACTCCTCTCTCACCTCTTCTAAGGGCATCCCCGTTTTGCCAAGCCACCAGAAGCTTCATATCACTTCATATAAAGCCAGAAGTCTCAACTACAGCTAATCTTGATTTTGTGGCTTCCCCTCCTGACAGCCACATGACATGTAATCTGTATGTAATGTGTGTACTGTGCATGTTTAGTTGCCGACTACATTATGTATTTTTATTGTATCTACATTATGTATTTTATGTATTTAAGGCTAGTGACAGTGGTCACTAGCCTTAAAGTGTAAAAGGCAACCTGCAGTACACTTACACACACACACACACACACACACTTCTTCTGATTCCCTACTTCACTTTTTCAGTGTTAACAGTACAGTTGTGATTTCCACAGCAGAAAGAGATGGCAGGGGAATAAAGGTAAGAAACAGTCACTGGCACGGAAGAGTGAGATCTGGGATCTGGTTGGCCACAGCCGGCTGTTTTCATCCGAGAGCTGTTTTTCTTTCTTTTTTTTTTTTTTCACAGGGTGGACAGTCTACCAGATGGCTATGAGGAACCAGTAGACCAATTTGTTTTACGAATTTGCTGAGTAAGGAGTGATGTATGTTGCATCAAGTCAGGTTTGAGGACAACCATAGACCATTAAGGAGTATTGAGAATTTTAGATCAGTTTTATGGCGCTAGTTAAGTGGCTGTTGACTGGACTATTGTTGTTTCTTGTGGTGATGATGGAAAAGGTGCTAATAGTCAGCAAAACTAGCAATCTTTCTCTGCAAAAATAACCTGTAACAGTACTAACATTTCAATTATTTTGCACAACGTTGGATGGTTCATATGGTTCATTGGATGCACTACACGGTATAAAATCGGATCATATGTTTTGTTTGCAAAATATTATTCTGTAAAGTGGCAGGGAATTCCAGAACTCAGTTAGTCAAATAATAATTATTGTTTAACCCCATTACTTCATGCTAACGCTAACTCTGATTTTGGCGCCAGCAACATCAAATTCTGGTACAGTGAAAGGGGCAACAAAAGATTGAGAAAGTTGTAGGAAGTTCAAAAAACGTCCCAGGTGAAAAGGTAACTGGTAACTGGTGGTAGTTTCATGATTGGGTATCAAAGGGACTTTCATCAAAGATATTACCACATGGGCTTGGTAAACCTTTGTAAACCCTTCACCGGTCAACCCAGTTTGTTTGTAAATGATTGCATTCTGTTTTTATTTATGTTTTCTGAAGTGTCCCAGCCTTTTGGAAAGGGGGTTGTAGTATAAAGCTGAAATACTCAAGTAAGGTAAAAGTACCTCAAAACAGCTCCTCACACAGCATATGAGTAAATGTACTTAGTCACTTGCCACTGTAATTGCAGTAAACAGAGAATTCCAGGAGTTAACAATTACACATTAAAGCGTTACATAAATGAGGTGATTAAAAAGTCTAACTTCTAACTGCTACACACACAAACACACACATTTATGCACAATCTGCCTCACTCCAACTTCATCATGTCTTTATTATCTGGCTGGTGTATGAATAGCAGTGCATGTGTATGTGTACGTGGGCAGATAGTCAGGCTGGCCTGTTGGGCCCCCGAGGGCCCTCCATGTTTGAGTCTCCATTAGGCTGATGAGTTTTGGCAGCTGAAGTTGCTGGAGTTAGTGTTGAGCTTCAAACCTCCTCATGGCTAGGCCTAATTAAACCTAGACCTCAGCCCTAATTTAAAGATAATTAGCTGCAAGGGTTAGCTACTGCCACCAAAAGCTGAAATGAGTGTTGTATAATATGTGCAGTAATGTGTGTTAAATAGTGGTTATTCGGTGACAGAACAGATAGAAGAAGCACACACACACCATATGCAATTTAGAGGATGGTTTGATGAGAGAGAATGGCTTGCAGTAACTTAGCCTACCAAGCTACAACACTAAATAATGTCATTATGCCACTGTGGAGCAAAATTCTTAGGCAAATATGATTATAAAATGAAAAATCTTCCAATTCTTCTTATCGAGTATTCATAAATTGTATGGTTGTATGAAGCCACCATTTTCAGTATGGCCATTTTGTGTATTTGTAAAATACAAAGAAAGCAGTTGGCCTGGCTGCATTTTTATAGGTGCTATGCAATAAACTGTCTGACCCTGAGACCGGCCCCATGTTTTCCCATTAAGCTATACTGACAGCTTGACATTTCCCAGGGTAGAAGGTTCTGATTCAGGTATGTTTTATTCATCTTATTGACTTCACATTGCTGCCAAGCCAGACAAAGAGCAAAAGCCCGAAGTGTGGTAGGCAGCAGTGAGAGGGAGAGCAGAAGTTACCTGTTGTTGTTGTGTTTACTACTCAGATAGCCAGACTCAGCTATGAGACAGCCGGCTGACACATACACAATATACTCATCACCACGCAGACAGTGAGATTTGGAGATTTTGCCAGCACTGAGAGTATGAAACTGTCCATTTACTGGGAAGACTCGAGGCAGACAGGTGTGTCGTTCAGAGGAGGGACTACATTTTGTACTTTGCTGCATTCAGAAACCGTGAGCACGTCCACGCTAAGGCTGCTAAATTTGAAAAGGCATCTTCTTTGCTCCATTCTGGCCTTCTGTCTACATAAAGCTGAAATGTCTCTCTCCTGAAAACTGAGGTGTTCTCAAGTGGTCCCCAGAGTGTATAAAGCTGAAAATGCCTGCTTCACTTCATGCAGCATTTAGGTGATGTAAGTATGGCGTTTCTCCATACTTGGACAAGCTATGCTTGCCAAATTGTCTGCTATAAAAAGTCACAAAAATTGTTGATGCAACCCCACAAAATCTGACACTGAAAAGGTGGGCTGAGACACTTTGAGACGCTGTCAGATGGTCAAACACCGTCTCAAAGTGTCTCAGTCCACAAAATCTGACACTGAAAAGGTGGGCTGAGACACTTTGAGACGCTGTTTGACCATCTGACAGTCACTGTGGTTGCAGCATGCTGATGTCTTACTGGATATTGACTATAAATTTTCTTGTCAGTTTTGTTGTTGACAGCAGGATATATGTCACTAGGAATTTAACTATTTTTTTGTTAATTAGAAATTTTAGCTTGGAAGAATTTTTTTTTGTGCAAACATGTTTTTTATCATATGAAATTCCACTTCTGACAATGTGATATAAAAATCTTGTAAGTTATAATGAAAAACTTTCTTGAAATATGAACTAGCTATCTTATCTTAAAATAAAATAATTATAATTACTTTGAGAAGGTTTCTCATTATTTTGAGAGAAGTCATTATTTTGAAAGTTTCTCATTATTTGAGATACCAACTCATTACTTGAGATTCTAATTTATTATTTCGAAAAAAATTCTTATTAAAATAATGATTAAAAAGGCCTATGAAAATATTTGAGTTGTCAAATCAGAATGAGGCAGCCGGCCAAGTTGTAAAGCCAATTATTAATGATTGCCTTGTGCAGAAACACTTGTGACAAAAGCTGCAAAATATTCAAATTCCAATTGGGTAAAGGATATAGTTAAAAACCCCTGGGAGTGAAGGTCATATGAATTCTTAGGTTAGGAGACACTGTGGTTGTCTTGACAGGCTTAATGAAAAAGATGCACTTGTACAATAAGAACTCCATAATATTCTTCATATCTCCATCATTTTTTCGAAATGCTGATCCTTGTTTTGATGTTTTCCATCACTTTATTTGGTTATGATTTGATTTTGATTTGTACATTTCTGCAGTAGTGGGTGAGAAGTTTATTCTTGTACCGTTTGTGCTCACCCAAGATCAGCTTTTTCTCTATAATCACAATAAAACAAGATGCTGTGTAGATTTGGAACCTTGAAAAACAAAAAAAATCTGAGATTTGTTTCATTTTATTTTTTTCAGATTTCATTTTTGTTTGTTTTTCATTGTTTATCTTCACATCAGCCAACACATCCAAAATGATATTAAGATCTATTTTACCCAGGTCTGACTCACGGAATCCCGGAAAGGGCCCATTCCTGTGCAGACAATGTTCGTGAGACAAGAGGTTCCCTCATCTCCAGGCGTGTCACGTGGGGTTAGGAGCCAGGGAGCCACGGCGGGAGCCTCCTCCAGGACAAAGCACTTGGAGCAGGGAGACACTACAGGCCTTGTTCCCCTTTGCTTGGCTCCATGTCAAGTGGGTGTTTGCTTACTGGGAGGACCAGGACCCCCCTGGAGGGGAGTGCAGCACACAGTCTCAACTCAATTCAACTCAAAGACAGGCATACACTGGATTTACTGTAGGTACATCTATGGTCGGACATTACCTACGTCAGCATCAATAACCAACACAAGAGCTATAGCTCAGCCACTGTTTAAAAGAGGTAGAGGTCAAAGACGGGGAACATCAACAGATTTATTGTATATACTTCCATCATCACTGTCATCAGCAACCAGTGCAACATAATATGAATGGTACACTCTACTACCTGCTGCATGTTTTGAATGTGAGGTGCACCAATACTTTTGTCTATTTAGCATAGGGTATACAGGTACCACTGGTGCATTAAACATGGCTGGTCTTTCTGATTCTGTGCTCAGCTGGTTCAAAACGCACTTCAAAGGGGGGAAGTTTTATGTCAGTCTGAGAAACATGACATCTGTTACGCGGTTGCACAAGGGAGCTGCCTTGGTCCATTATTAGTCTCACTTTACATGCTGCCACTCGGTGACAGCACAATGTGACACACAGATGTACAATTCTGCTGAAGTTAAAAGAGGACAAAACTGACTGACTGACCTACTCATAAGCCCTAAAACAAGAAGAGAAAGGCTGTTTAACAATCTGGGGAAATTAATTTACAGGATGAAATCTGAGGTTACAAGTCTTGACTTTCCGGCCACAGGCTCGAAACTCGTTAGCGCCTTGCCTTGCACTTCTGCACTGCTGCGCCATTTTTATTATTCTGTGCCTTAACTTGATTTTATACGTTCTATTTATGTCATTTCTAACTTTGATGTAAATTTATTGTTATTATATAGTTTTACTTTCCATCTATGTTTCTCTATTCTATTTTAACTTGATTTTAGCTTATTTTTTTATATTAATATCAAGTAGGTTTTATTCTCCATCTTACATTATTTATGGCATTACATCCCGGCTTTTATGTATCTTTATCTTATTCTTACCACCGTTATCAATTTTATAATAATGTTCTATCCCTGTGAAGCACTCGGTGCATGTAATTTCTTTGTTGTAAAGCACACATTTTTGCATGAAGGGTGCCATATAAATAAACTTTATTTGTATTATTTTTATTATCTCATTACATCCCAGACACGGTGGAAACTCCACATAGTGATGCAATGGAAAACTGAGAACAGGTGCACAGTTTGAGTAAAGGCTTACTCACCCTGGCAACCCTGGCAAGGCATGCTGGTCGACAGTGTTGCGTTCACCCTCTTGCCTTGCTTTGTCTTTCACTTTCCCTGCCTGTCTCACCCCAGCATCTGGCTAAATCTCACCAGTGTCCTTGCTGGTGCCCTCGGGTGAACCGGGCCATGTCAAACCTGAGTCCATCAATCACTCAGCGCCAGCCGTGGGGGGAGAGAGAGGAGGTGGAAAGGCAGAAATGGAGGGATGAGCTCAGAGAAGAAGGGAGGGCAGTTAAGGTGAAGTATAGCCGCCAGTCCACCCTCTCTCACCTTATTGTTCCTCCTCCTTGTCTCCAACTCCAGAGTTAGCTGTCAGGTCACAAGAGGACTCTCAACTGATTCTAATCAAGAGGTTCACAAACCTGAACACTTTTGAGGAGAGGAGAGGAGGGCAAGGAGAAAAGAGATGAGATGAGATGAGAGAGGAAAAGAAGCATCAACATGAAAGTTAATGGGAGCAGGAAAGAGGAAAAAATGAACTGAAAAAGAAAAAAGAAGAAGAAGAAGGGGAGCATAAGATATGAGAGAAGAAAGAGGACAAGGAGGAGGAAAGAGGACAAGTCACGAGGACAGAAGCAAAAAGAAAGAGGTGAGAAGAAGCTATGGGTGAGCCTGTAAGCAGTTGTTTGTGTGTGTGTGTGTGTGTGTGTGTGTGTGTCCTGTGCAGAATGAAGTGTCTCTGTCAGAGCCCCAGCTCCTCCTCTGGGCTACTGCTGATTAATTGACCGTCCAGCTCCTGTGATAGCGACCACTTTAACCAAGACTCCCGAGACACTCAGCCACTGTCCCATCCCTGCCGAAAGACACCTCTCCTCCCATGTGCACGGCTGCTTGCCTGCCCTTCTCTGGCTAAAATTAGGAAAATTTCTCACTCGTCCCCCATGCAGTCTTTTTTTTTTTTTTTTTTTTCTACCTGTCTCTGGCTGCTACAAATAATCTTACATCAGCACCCTGTTCACCTTGCCATCGGGGGATAATGTCTCTCTGTGGGAGAGAGGTTTTGGAACAAAGGTAGGGGGTGCTGGAAACAGCATGATATCCAGTGTGCCCCCCAAACCCAACGCCCTGTGTGTTTACACTGTGCACTGGTGACTGGCTGAGATAAAGCACCCCTGTCTCAGGTAAACAGTCGGGCACAGCAGGTAAAAATGGCAGCGTTGACTTTGGACCTGGGTTGCACTTAGTCAGCTCATTTCACATTTGATATATACTCGCATTCTGCCTACCCATCCCATCGTACGTACCCTTCACACACACACACACACACACACACATAATGTAAAGCTAGCTGCATTCCCCAATGCTGTAGTTCTGAAGCTGCCACAAAGAAACAAATGTTAAAGGCAATCCATTGTCATAGTAGCAAGATAAACAAAATGAAGATTTTCTAGATTAGAAATATCCACAATGATTAAAATTTAACAATTCTGCATGAATTCTACACTGTGAACAGCTTACTGTCATACTCAGCAATGTCCCTGTCGTCCCCTCCCTTCCTGCCAAGCTGCAGAACCCTAGCATCCATCCGCAGGGCTACATAGCCAGCCCCCAAAAGCATCCAAGGTCAATTGCCTTTCTTGCTCCTCTCATCCTGTGCTTTATGTACCTTCACATCCAGGGAAAGAGAGCTGTGCTATATATGCTCTGCTGCAAGGTGACTGCTGCTTTACCAGCAAAAGCCACCCTAATACAGACTAGAAAGAGTGAAGAAAATTTCCTTTCATGTTCAAGTAAAACGTATACAAAATCTTCCATAAAAGTGAAAGGTAGCTCATTGTTTTACACAGGAAGAAAAGCTTTTGACTGTGATGTGCTGGTACATATTAATCTTGTTCAAAAGCCTAAAAACCTAAATAAGCAAACGGATTCATTGTTTAGCTACAGACGAGTGTACCTCTGACTGATGTTCAAAGGTACATAAATGGCCATAATGGGCTTTGAAAAAGCTGCTCATCAATACTAACAATTCAATTTACACTGAGATTCCTGTTTTTTGTGTCTTGGACACTTTGCTTCTCGAACTCTTTGAACAAAATCAATATTCCTATAAAAACTCCTGAAGCAGTTTTGTGACATCAACTGATCTTTTGGTATTAACACAGTGAGCCTAGTAGTCATATTGTACAGGGTAGTAAAGCAAAGAGATTAGATTTTAAAGCACAAATAATACCTTGATAAATACTCAAACGTTACAAGCACACAAAGAGATGATTTTAATTATTAGAATAATGTAATGTTTGACATGGTTGTTGGACTCTGTGGTTCCTTCTCCTCATCTACGTCCCTGACCAAAAAACTATTCATTTCTGTAATATTCAGAAATGCTTGTGCTTCTAAGCTGCAGTCTACACTGTGGTTAGAGTACTCAGTGGTATTCAGTGGTGAGATCTTAGTGATTTCATACTAATCCTCATAGTATAACCTTTTGGCTTTTGCATTCTCTGTGACACTAGTAAACTGCTAACATTTTACAACAGGATTACTGTTATTTATTTATTAATTTTTTTATGAAATCACATTGGTGCAGCCATTTTTCATCCTTGCATAGATAAACTGTTTCCCAGTCAAGTCTGAATTACCTCCCGCCCCTCTCCCTTGCTCCCAGATGTCTCCTTACAGCTGCCATGACTGACTGCAAACTCATTTATTACAGGTCACAAACGCCAAGTGCTTCATTTAAAAGGACGCCACCCTCCCTCTTCTATAACACAAGTGAAAAATCGACCTGCAAGAATAGCATACAGGACACACCGTTCCATTAGCGCTAAGCGGAGGCCAGCAGGGCCCAAAAAGATGGAAACGGGGTTTGTGGGGTCAAAACAGACAGACAGAAGTGATATTTCTGTGGCAAGCTTCATTCTGCAGGAGCCATCACAAATGCGTGCACAGCAACAGCATAGACAGTGATCCATTTGCAGTAACTTCTCTCAGAAGAAAGGCCTCTAAGTCAAATAAATAATGCAAATTAACGTTACATTGTGGGTTCTTGGAATGAGCAAATTTGGCAACTCTTGCTACAGCTGTACTGACTTACTGACTGACTGGGAAAAAAAGAGTTTGTTTTAACTTAACAAACAGTTGCTTTAAACCTTAACCCACATGACACATCGCGAGCCTCTTTTGTATTTATTCAGGCACACAAATCACCAAATCAGGATTTTGCGTGAAGTGTGTGTTCCGCCGGCCATATCCGATATCACTCAAAGCCTGTCTGTAATTACATTGTAAATGCAGATTAGCTATGAATATTTTATAAGGGGATTACTAAAAGAGGAAAGAGACAGAGGGGGGGAGAGAGTTGAGAGAAATCAGCCCGTTAACACACACCCACATGCAGAACTGCATGAAAAGCTCGTTTGAAGGTGGAGTTAGTCTTTCATGCCCAAGTTGTCAGCCTATTATCATCCTTTCATATGTTCACCACCATTATTAACTTTGAGCAGGAATAGAAAAATAACACAAAAAAGTGGGAATAAAACACATCACTCCAATATGTCAATATGCCTCAGAGAGCGAGAGAAAAACATGGCAGACCAACTCTTATCATCGGACTCTCATTCTGAAACGTAGCAGTAATGAGTGTGTCTTAACAAAGATTAGCCATAATTTCCATTGTCATTTTAATGCTCCCACATTATGCGGAGGCTTACAAAGCCACAGATGAAGGCAGAGGGTGGGCGGAGGAAGAGGGGCAGGCAGACAGTGGAGCAGAGAGAGAGCGTCTCTGGAGCTCGGTATTCTGTCAGTCACCCGCTATCCCTTCAACCATGCAGCCATACAAACAAACACTGACAGACACTGACAGACACAGTCAACACACACACACACACATATATATGCAGTATATGTGCATGTTTCCCAGTCCCTTTGTCACCACATTTTGAAACCCTCAAAATGCGGTTGTCAAAAGGGTCACTGCCTGACAGCCTACTGCAGCCCCCCAGCAGGATGCGGAGGACAGACGGGCTTGTAGTGAGAGGAGTAGCAGCAACAACAAAGGAGATCAGAAGTCTCACAAAGTGACACGCACCGTTCGTTCGGGGTACCGACATTACATCTACACTGTTTAGTGAACACAGGAGTGAGACTTTCAAGGGCCTCTGCAGATTCTCGTACTTGAGAGTGATGGGACAGGGTGAAGGCAGTATGAGTGTGTGGGCGTGTGCGAATGTGTGTGGGAGTGAATCTTGGAGTGTGTGCGGTGATGTGTGAGGCACACTTGCACCAGCCCACACTGACAACTTTATTTGAATTTTCTTAAAAGACAAACAAACAATTCAGTTCAAAACAATATTATGCTAATATCACAACAAAACTCTGTTTGGAATATCAAATGTTTGTTTGATGTGCTGCAAAAAAACACATTTTCATATCATAAGAAAATGACAGCCTTATTTTCTGTAACATTTTTGTGATTTAGTATGTTTTGTTGATGGACCTGTGAACTATTTCTTGTTTTGAGAGTACACACACACACACACATTGGAACTTGACCTGTCGGATGAAGACATAATATCTAAAAATGTTATGTTGTGGCAATTAAAGCACGACGTGTGGAAAAGTGTTGTGCAACTTGAAAAGGATCTCAGTGTTTTTTGTGAAACGCTGGTGAAACTACGATCAGGATACTGTTTTTGTGAACGTTTCTCTTGCTTTCTGCATGCTTTAGTCGATACAGTCTGCTATTTTTACCATTTATGTAAATAAATTTTCCTTTTTGTACTCTTATTTACTCCGATAGCAGACTTGAATCTGGCAGAAACGATGGTACAGAGAGAATAGGTTCAAGCGGGGATTTTTTTTGACTGACAGCTGTTCGCATTGTGCATGACACGGCATTATTTTGCTTCTTTTCTTGGAGTGTTGTTTGTGTCGATCCCACTGAAGAAGGCTGAACTGTAGCAGAAGCCTTGAGAATTTTATTGTTTTCATGCCACAAGTTCTTGTTGGTGGCCCTAAATGCACATTTGCCAGCATAATTAAAATGCTGCAGATTGATTTCCCCGCTGCTGAAACTTAGTCCCCAATCTGTCTAAACTAGCTGTGGTATATTGTCAAAGATATCAAGCAGGGCCTCGCTCGTGTTGTTGTTGCTGAGTGTTTGTTGCACTACCTTGTTAATGAAGGACTTTGGCTGCTGTGTATTCAGGTCCCTGGGCTTGAGTTTGCATGGAGGCTATCAGTATCTCTATTTGTGTGTGCCTCTCTCTGGCAGCCTTCTTTTTCATTCTCTAACAGACACATGAAAACTCAAAGCTCACTCAATTACAGAAAGCAAAAAGAAAAACCAGAAAAGCACAGAAAAATAGAGGGAGTGAAAAATGGGTAAAAACAGCCCACTTTCAACTAACCTTATCAAATCTGCAGTGGTCTAATTGCTTGTAAACCACAACCTGAACTAAGAATTTGCATTTTAAATCCACATGTGATAAACAGCTGTCAAAATTAAGCATGTACGGACATGGGTGACGGTCCAATCCAATTATGACAGCCTTCACAAAAAGGACATTTAATAGGTGTGCTGACAATGATGCATGGCAAAACACATGCACACGTGTGGTGCATTTATAACTGCAGGTGATAAATGAGGATGCGGCGCTTGTAAAGGTCACGCAGGATATGATCCAATCATTTCTGCTGGCTGCAGACAGTCTGACTGGTTATGAGCCCATCAACAAGTCAAAACTGGCAAACAACGTCTGCAGTTGTGTCCTCAGAAATAGATAATACTCCCCGCTTGTCATCCTTAACAAAGAAATCCGTGCACTAATACCGTTTGGAGCAATATGATAGGAATATAAAAGTTAGAAGTCCCTGTGGTAGTGATTAAAGGATATTAGAGTAACATCACAGCAGATTAAAAAACAAAAACAAAAAAAAAACACCATTAGGGACAATAAGGTCATAGACTCGCTATTGAATACGCCACTGCACACATACTCCCTGTCCCCGTTGGAATATTAGAGTGATTTTTCATTAGGGATTCTTGGGCCGCATTGTGGGTGCTACACATTTATTATTGATGCCAGCGGTTCAAAAGCAGTTTGTTTGTTGGGAAGTGGGGAGATTTATAGGAAACTTAATGGTTTCCACTACTCTCACAGAGAAACCAGAGTCTAGATTACACAAACAGAAGCTTTTTTATTCTTTATCTGGCTGCAAGGTGAAATCCCCAGGAGAGGAAAACAAAATAAAAAATCGTTAGGCTTTCTTTTCGCCAGCAAATGTCTTTTGGTTATTTTTTTTTTTCTGTCAGTAAGTTACGGCAGCGTATGAACAATAGGAACACCTTTAGTATGTCTTTTAGTTTTGTCACGGGAAGAAAAGAACAGCAAAAACTGTGATAATCGACATATAACCAAATAATTCACCTTTTCTGTCTTTAGCCATTGATCAACATGCAAAGAGCATAGTGGCTATCTGTAAAGCACGACAGAGGGATTTAGTGTATTAGTTCAGATGCTTCCACATAGACGGCTACCAGTTACCCGTCATCTCTCACCCAGACACAGACAGAGGAGATGAAAGCGCAAAGGTTCACATTTCTTTTGCCAACAAATGGAAGTGGATCACCACTAATCAAAGACGGCCATTCTTCTAATAAAAAGCCTGGTGGCAGTGGAGGGTCAAAGCTCCTTTATCAGGCAACAGCAGGCAAAGATATTACTGTAGAGAGGCCTTGCTGATGAAGCGGAGCTGTGTGGGCCACTTAATGTAACACCATTCTCTCCCAATGCTTCAGACTGTGAGAAAAAAAATGCACAGTAAATAACAGTGTAGAAGAAGTGTCGGCCTTCAGTGTGGCACATAAGGGAGAATAAAGAAAAGAAGAAAAGGTCTAACAAGTCTTCATGTCGCCTTTTTTGTCGACGAGTCCCTCTCTCTGTGACTTACACAATCCCTTGTAAACATTTTGATATATTACAAACTCCCATTATCAGCTACACACTGGAGCTGCACTGTCAGTTTCAGTCCAGTGGTTGCCTCTGTAAAATAAAGGATGCAGCAGGGGATAACATTCATTCAACTTCCATTTCACTTTTAGACTACACCCCAACCACCTCTTCAGCAGAATTATTGAAAAAACAAAACTGAAATCTAAGTTTACATTGAATTAGGAAAAAAGAAACTGCTGCCAGCTGTGGGACAGTGTCATTTAAGGATGTGGTTTATCTACATGCTAATTGAAAAAGCATCCACTCCACACACACACACACACAGAGTTGCATTTGGAACAGATGACTTGACTGTACTCCTGCGCACAAAGTATATGAATATTCATAAACAGAGATAGAGTTCTGGAATGTGGCCATATGGTTCAGAATCGGCAGCTGTACGCATTTCTGTCTTCAGGGTCCGGAGAAAAGCTGCAGCCAAGTGAAGAGCACAGTGCAGGCGCTCTGTGACACACACTCACACACACGCGTCTTTCAGACATGTGCCCTGCTGTCACGTGAAAACCTATTCACTACACTTTGCGTGATTGTTTGTGTTCAACTTTCATGGTTCCCTACGAGTCTGGGAAAGTTACAGAAACTTTACGTTCCTCAGCAGCAAACAGAAAAAAATTCACTGGAGCCAAAACAGAAAAGGTGACATTATGGAGAGATGAAAACTGGGGGAAAAAAAATAGAATTTTGCATTAATTTAACAAAAAAAGGGTTTACAATGACTCATAAAAGGAGACGCAGTTGGAATCACAAATAAAAAAAAAGCAGTTGTGCCAATGCGCGTGAGAGTGTGCACGTGTCCCTGTTTTCCATCTCGTAGGCCACGTCATACAAACCCCAGGGTACAGCGAGTCCGACACACTCGGACTATTCGTTCGCGCGCGCACACACTCAGACACACACACACACGCTGGCGCACGCATATCTCATCACTTTGCCTTTCTCTGCCGTTCGCTCCCACGGACAGAGCTCACTCTGTGTCCCTACGACTGTCTGCGTGGCTCTCTGCCACTCATTTAACTTCCAGATACATCGCATAAAACCTTGAGCTGTGCCAGGTGATGGTTATCAGTCCGTTTATGAGAAAGGCAAACGCCACTGCCACCTTCACGCATGGATTATCCCGTTGGCGACATTTACACCGAGCAGGTTGTTAGCGCACAGGTGCGAGAGGCAGTCGAAAAGGAAATTGTTGTTTTACTTTTTGGTTGTTCTGATAGAATGATAGAATGCGTATTATTTCATTTCCTGTCGTGCAACTTGTTTGGACACGCGCTGGGAAACAACAAATAAGATGGAGTTATTGAAATTTACTAAAAAATATGAGAATGACATTTTTTTTCTGAATTGAGTCCAAATTACCCACAAATCCGAAATCAATTTGTTTCTTGAATAAACCGCCATTTCCTAGAAGGGAGGGTAACCTCGAGACATGGACCCAGCTTTTTATTTTCTTTAGAGAGGGGAAACTGTAAGAGTTTGGGGTAATTCATTTAATTCTGTTTTCATTATTATAAAACAGGACAATGTTCCGTACAGAACATGTCAGGAGGACATCCTTTTCCAGTCTCTCTCCTTCTAAACCGCATCCAACCTTTTAAATCAGGACGCGGATCTTATTAACCACAGGGTATACAGCGGTGGGCCTGAGCCTTAAACTCGTTAAACTCGCCGCTTATAAGAGCACATCTGAAAGTATACATCTTGAAACACAAGCATCTCAACTCAGACTGTCTGAAAAGATGTTTCACTTTTAAGGCTTTTAAGCAGCAAGACCAATAAGGCACAACGAGACAGAGCTCAGCACTCAGAAAAACAACAAAATGACCGCAGGGGGGGGGGAAGAATAATAATCTGACACAAAATGGAGATAGCTTGAAGTAACACATTTTGAATACTGGCTTGAACAATAAATTGCATTTTAAGACTCAACATTACACTATGTTGGGATCGTTTTTAGTCCCACTACCCCCCTGCAGTTACATCACTCTGCATAGGCGGTCGAAAGAGTTTTGCACAAGGGGCTTAGACTGTTAGACTGACCATAACTAAAAGCTGAGGAAAGGAAATAGATACGGTAAGCGAACGTGTGTGAATTATGGGCACGTCCTGCCTTCTCTGGTCTCATTTAAATCGTGGTCCCGCCTGAAGGTGATCATGCGTGAAGAGGATGATGATGAGGAGTTTTTTTTTTTGGCTTTTTCCTGCTCGATGAATACTTGTTATTTACAAGCCCGCTGAAGGATAGGTGCGCCAGTGAGCGTCTCTCTCTCTCTCTCTCCCACACACACACACACACACACACACACACACACACACACACACACACAGTCACTCGGGCACCTATCCTTCCCTGTGCGTAAAGAGCGCCTCTGCACTGTACAAACGGTACTACCGCTGCCTGTGCGCTGCAACGCTGACTGTCAAACTGTGGTCCACAGGATCCCTGAGGGGACTTGCTATAAAGTGAGGAATAATGTAATTTCACGGTAATCCGCTTTGCTTTTATCCCGATTACAGCGTGCATATGGATGAACGTTCATCACTGTTATCGCCCTTTGTACAGGTGAGAGAGTTACACAGATCAGTAATAAAACACAACAACGATATGACTGTTTCCAAACGGGTCCCTGCAGGACTTAAAACTTCAAGCAGTTTGATTAAATTGATGCCCTTGGAATGATAACTTAATACAAACCCGCTTTGCTAGAAAGCGATATCAGGTAAATTAAAATCGATGCAGAGGTTACAGTTTATCACCCCTACTTTAACTGTTATTTAGAGGACAATTTATCCGGAGGGTAAGCCAGAACAAGAAAGAACTTGTGAAGCAGAGTCGAGCATTAGACTGCCTGTCTGTCCACAGGAGTGAAGACAAGAGCGCAGGGGCTTGTCGTAAAGCGAATCTGTCACTCCTCTTTGTTTGTCCGCTCTGTTTCTACAGGACACGTGTGATAGACATTAAAATGCTCTCAGCCCCCCCCCCCTCCAAATTCAACAGTGCCGCTCTGTGCACGACGGAGACAGAGCAAATCCACTCGCTTGGAGGCAGCTCATCACAACAGATATGTCCTGCTACCACCTGCCATCTGCTCAAAGCAGCACCTGTGTTTCAGTATCACAGCGCTCCGTGCGCCAGCTTCTTCTCAGGTGAATGACAAAGCTGTGATTTTTACTTTTCTTCAACATTAGAATGCTGCCATGATAGTGAGAATCTCAGCAGCGTGTGGAGATAAATCTGCCAAGCCCTTATACCCATCATTCACAAGGGGAAAAAAAGAACAACAACAGCAGCATTGGGAAAGTATGTTGAATGTATAATTGTGCCATTGCGCTCAGTGCGCGCCCACCGATTCCACGGATACGCAAAACTGCGCACCGGGAAGCACACGGTTGGCGTCCACTCACCTGATTGTGAGGAGCTCGACCCGAACAACAGGCAAGTCAGGAGAAAGCCGAAGTAGCACAGGGCAGTCGTTGGTTTCATTGTTGTTCTTGGCAAGTATCTCCTTTAAATTCACATGTCCAGCAGCGTATCCTTCCTTGAAGCAGGCAGAAAGGATGAATCGTTTGCGTTTGAAGCCTTTTAGGTGGACTTAAGTCGATTTTGACTAAGTTTACAGTTTGTCCGACAGTCCTCCGCCTCGTCCCTTAGCGCATACAGGTCTAATTTATTGTCTGGTGTCAAAACAGAAATAAGTCGAGTATTAGTTTCCAACGGGCGCACCGTGAAGCTTGTCTAAACAGTATAAGGCAGTACTCATGCCATTACTCCCTGACTTGGCTACACTATGCAGCTGTAGACTCGTATTCTTCTGACACGCCTCTGAGCCCTTGAACTCCTCCTATCCACTCTGTGATTGGCGTAGGTGCCTGACGGTCACCCTAAACCCCGCCAGTCACAACTTCTTACGCGCTGCCATTGGTTGACACAAGTTGCCAAAACCCCATGAATTTGTGCGTCGGCTCCGTTGCACCTGTCACCCTGAGCACAGTTAAGATAAATGCTGCGAGAAGGATTTACAGGTGCAATGAGTGAAATAGAGCTGAATATCACTTATAGGTGGCTGTCAAATGCGCTTTTGGAGGTTTGATCCGGATTTGCTGATATATAGTCTCACATTGGAAGTGTTTTGTGTGAGAGTAGTGCGAGTTGCGTCTAGTGCGAGAATAGATTTCATTATATAATCAGGTTTCTTGTGAATTAGATAGGAATTTTCTGTTGATCCAGTCACAAGTATGCATCTGTAGTTGCATTTTTTTATAAGATTTTGATCAAACATGACCAAGCAATGAAGAGACGGCAATTTGACAGCAAAATTCTGTCTCAAAACACTTTTTTTTCCACGCTGCATCTTAAGCAAAGATTTCCATTTTTCCCTCAGCTATCAGAGTACATTACTGCTGAAGGCAATATCTCTCCATATGCAGGGTAATCATTTCCCCGTGGGTGGCTCAGTGTAAATGGCACAAATAAAAGTCAAATAGAACATTTAGATAGTGATATTATTGTGCTCAGTGAGATATTTGTTATACTTTGAAAGCAGTGACATTGCAGTGGCAGAAAAAAAAATAACTAAGATAATGGGAGCACAGGAAACAATGTGACAAAAGGTTATTACTTTCTGAACCAGCTGCTGCCTATACTTTCACACTTTAGGAGGAGGGCGAGGGCCTCCTGGAGTGACAATATGTCTGCACATCTGGACACAACTTCTGCACTCTGACTGTCCCCTTCACCCCGAGTTCTCTCCACAAATACACAAGTTTGAAAAGACATAAAATACTTTTCCCCCACAAGTATTTGTGTTAGGCTTCATCTAAAGCAAGAAATAAAGTGCAATAGATACTTTCTTATCATCACATTCATTCACTTTAACATTTTCAGTTCAGCTGTATTTACATGGATAAAAGGGTAAAATAATTGAAACACCGTGGACTCTTATTATATTACGTATGTAAGCACCATAACAGGTTCCATCAACTGCAAGCATGTTTTATCATAGTGGGGTCTTTCAAGGGACAAAAGTATGATATTTATGGTGTTCTGAGAGTGGTTGTTGGCTTTATTATGACTGGAGGAGACATTTTACCTTCCTTTTAATTTTCCATTACATCAAAGTGCCTGAGTAATAATCTGCTCCAGTCCATAAACATCCTTCTTTTTAACTATAAGCAGGTCACTCCTCCCCAGAAATCATTCAAAGCTTTTGTTTGCTTCTAATAAGGAGGCATACTGCTCGCCCACACACACACCCATTGCATGGCCTGGTGTTTTGTTTTTTTTTTGTTGTTTTTCTTTTTTTTTCTTGTTGTGATCCTGGAACAGGGAGCTGAACTTCCCCGAGCCAAGTGTACCCAACACTTAAAGAAAATGTGATGCAGACAGTTTTTCACTTTGAAGAAAGTCAAAAGGCTCTGTTGTTTTCAGCTTGGTTGCAAAATGAATAGTGCACTGAACTGTGAGGGGCACTTCTTGAACTTCCACTGCAGTATTGACCCTTCACCAGTGGGGGGCAGTCCATTTCTCACCTCACAGGTCATAGGACCAGTCGAGTGACACAGTGGGGGGTGGGCGATCCAAGCTGCCGCCAACTAGTTTCCTGACTCTCTGTGTGACATTGGCTTCCTATCACACAGACGCTTTATTAAATATTCCTCAGCAGAAATGAGCTTTTAATATCACTGACACCACAAATTTATTAAGAAATATGGAAAAATGAGATCTGGCAGCATGTTACTAAGAGAGGCTTCGCTCTAAATATGCCCCAAATGGCTGCCGTTTATCATTTTTAATACCAAAAATGCAATTTAGCAACGTTGTGTATTTTCATTATACATTACGCTTTAAGAGGCACCTTCTGACAGCATCACCCTAATGCTGTCAATTAGGTAATTTATTCCAGGGGATTATGAGAGGGAATGAGACGAGGTTTCATGTGTTCTTCTAGGCGTTCCCCGGTGTCTGCTGTACAGCTAATCTAATACATAACACCCTGATTTGTTTAATGGATGAGATTTTGCTGCTGCAAGAGGCACGCCAATAAAAGTCGAGGCCCTCCAGAGGCTATTGTGCCTCATAATGATGCCAGACACACAATGTGAGAGTTATGAAGCAATTTTTTATCATGCGGCACATTGTTTTGCTCTGTTGGTGCCGTGTGAGTAAAGGCAATCTCTCCCTGCAGCACAGCACTTCTCCCCCACACTTAGATAAACCTTCAATATGATAAACTGTCCCAGCCACATGTTGCAGAGATGAAGTAAATTCACCACTGAGATACGTGTTCTGTGCGGACGATTTTGCTCATTAGTCATAGCCAATTTTCACTTTCTGTTAATATATTTTTAAAAGATTTTAATCTACTTTTATGTTGAATGAGATCATTCCTGGGAAACGATTGAACCATGTCGGAATGTTACAGCAGCAACTCAAACACCAGTAGGCATTTCATGCAGTCAGACAGCAGAAAAGTAGCATGATTAATTGATAAAAGCTGAAAAGGCATTTTTACAAAAGAGATGCTGGTCCTGAGCCATGTTACATGGCTTTGGAGAAAATAAAAAAATATGTAGTTTGGAGCCATTACAGGCCTCGCCTTCTTCTGGATGAACGTTTGTCAACAGTGTTCTTAAAGTGGTACATTAAATGTGCAATTAAAAACATCACAAAATTAAACACACAAACAAAAACATTCGGTACTTAACTGCCTCTTTCTGAAAAGGATAAAATCAACACATATGTCATAAGCATCTAGACAAAAGATCCTCTGAAGGCAGATAGCACCACAAGTCCTCTTTCATATTCCTGAGTTCCCCTATCTTTCCAAAACTATAGGGGACAAAGAAGATGAATTCTTCTTTCAAAAATATTTTGATTTCTAAGATGCCAGGGCTGTAAAAAGTTGAGGCATTTGTCATTGTCAAAACAAAATGTTTTGTTGAATATATAATGCAGACGTAATCCGAGGAAGGTGACCAAAGAGCTAAATGACTGTCTCAACACCTGAGAATATTTCAGTCTTTGTACACAATGTTTTAAACCAATATCAGTATGCCTGCAGATACAAAATAGAAATGTATCTGACAAATGAGTTTATTAAACTAGATGAATTCACCAATATCTGAATAACTTACCAACAAATCCTCTGGACCACCGCTTTGGAAGTTGCCTTTGGTATGAATCCAAGGCACAAACAGTGTCGCAGTTACTGAGTATTTGCATCAGCTTTGTATGCATAACTAATATGATATATGCAGGATCAGTAATCATCATGCAAACCAGGAAATGTTGTGTAACGGTGCCTAAAACAGAATATTTGTACAAGAAACCAGTCTGAGTTCTCATGGGTGGATAAGAAAGCCGGAAGCTGCGTGATTCACATCAGAAGATAAGTTTATTGTAGTAAAATTCAAAATGCGTATGAGTGGAGATGGTAGCACAACAGTTGGTAGTGTTTTTATACACATGAGATTGAGTTATTTTAAAATTGCTCCTGCTGATGATAGATAACATTGTTATCGGCAGCCACAATGAGGTGACTAATTGCTCCCAGGATTACTTAGCATTAGACTTGTTGCATAAGTTCAGGTATGAAATCCTCTTGCTCTGACATCCCATTGCACACGTCATTACCAGTTTTTGATGTTTACAAAGATCATCACTGACAGACGTTTTGCTTGGCTCATAGCAATCCCTCCACTGTCACCATCATCGTATGCACATTTTCTCAATAAACAGCTTTTTGTAAGAAAATGATGCTTTTTGTAGCAGTTTGAAAGAGCTTATGCACTAGAAAATGTATTCAATATACTGTAAAAATAGTTGAAAAGGAATTTTAAATCAAGAGATTTGACTTTGGCCTGATGGAAATGATATACTTAAATATAAACACCTCAAAATCTTCATTTATTCAAATTAATGATGGATTACTGAAGGGTTGACTCAAATTTAAGAGGCAGTTTTTGTTTAAAATGGCAGAATCTATCACTAAAGCTAAAAACTGCCTCCATGGACGAGAAATTTTGTTATGTTTACGTCAGTGCAGTAGTCCAGCTGGGATGATGAATCATAAAAAGTTCTTATTTCCCAGTGTACTCTATTCACATAGTCACTCTCCTGAGAAAGAGGAAGCGACGGGAATTATTTAGCGTTGTGGGAGACTTGTTTGTGTGGGCACATTTAAAGCGACAAGTCCACGACAATAGAGCTGTTTCTCTGAGTGAGCGTGTTGTACACTCAAAGCTATTTCCCCTCACATTTCTCATCTCGGCAAACTCATATGTTGGCTAAAGAGTCAACTGAAACTCTGACTTGCTCTGCATGAGCCTGACTCAGTGAGCAATAAGCAGCATTAGCACATTACACACACATGATTACGTGGCCATTTCCTCAGCGAATGAGTCTCATCAGAAGTCGCTGAAGAAGCCACTGAGTGTGTAATTGTTTCCCATTAGGGGAAAACGTTGACTGCCATTGAGTCGCATCTCACTGCAGAGTTTGCTGACGAATGCTCACTGTCCACTGAGTGAAGCAAGATAATTCTGCTCTGGGTTGTGATGGAATTGCTCAAAACCCCCCAAACCACTTCTAGGGTGAGGGTGATGCATCATGCTTTTTTTTTTTTTTTTTTTAATTTATTTTTATTTTAGTGTGAAAGGAACTGCAGGGCAAGAGTTCATATGTTTGTTGATACACTGAACTGACACCAGACTTTAAATATTAGTATCAGTCATATGAATGCCTACAGCACAAATGCCTCTTCAGCTCAGATGGAGTCACTCTTGACGCAGCAGTGTGTGACTGTATGGGTGATGTTTTTCTGTTTTTTTTTTCATTTATTTATTTATTTTTCATCTATGTGGGGCTTTTGCTTTTGAAACTTTATCTCAAGAAAAAAGCTAGGACACATTTTTAGGTATTGCTTTACCGGTATGTGTTATGTCCACAATTTGTGGACAAACACACATATACACACACACAATGAATAGTTGTTAGAGCGCACCGTCGTGAATTGGATAGCTTACATTGGCTTTTATTGCAAATTATGGACTCAAAAGCTCAAATGACGCTAAGCATGTCAAGCAAGACCTGAGGATGAGGCAAAGAGAGGACTTTTCTCAAGTTATTAATGACTGCTTGAAATGGACTTTGCTACTGCACTGGAGGCTGATGTGGACTGGAGAAATAATCAAGTTCCCTTTACTCTGCTGACATCTACAGGACAGATATGGAAATGGCATCTTCAGTGCTTGGGAGAAAGGAGGGGCGACTCTATGGCTGCTGTGTTATTCCAGAGACGGACAGACTGACTGACAGAAAGACTTGATAGAACAAAAAAGAACAGAATAGAATTGGACAATTTAGTAAAGCTAGTGTCTGTAATTTTCTAAGAATTTTTGCAAAATGCTCCTGAAATTATAAGAATCAGAATTAAAAATATTACATATAGCCATCACAGTATATGCCAATTGAAATGATGAAGGAAATATTTTTAAACTGAATTTTATTTGTGTTCAAGAACGAGAAAGATTGGATGATGCTTGGCCCTTCGTTTTTGTTTGCGACAAGTCACCACTGGATGGCAGTAAGAGAACGTGTCTGAAATTGAATGCAAGTGAATAGTTAATGGCACAGAAAATACAAAAAGAAAAAAAAAAGTTTGTTTGTGTGTGTGTGTGTGTGTTTCTTATTTCAATGGGTGGACAGAGAGAGAGAGAGAGAGAGGGAGAGAGAGAGAGAGAGAGAGAGAGAGACAAATGGAGTGTAAGAGATGCAATGCTCAGATAAGAAATCCTGATCACTAATTAAGTCTTCGCAGCTCTTGAAAAGAAAGACTGTATTTAAAAAAAATCAATAATCATTCACAAAGACAAATGTCAAAGTTTGCTGACTCTGGTAAACAACTTTATAAAGAATTTGTAGGCCACAAATATCTTGATCATTATTATTATATTTTATTCTAAAAGTGTGATTTTTAGCAGGGACAAAATAAAAATGTGAGTTCTTCAGTGTTTTTGGCGTTTGGCTGTTTTGTATAAAACTGATACAAGACTTAGTGAAGACTTACTGCTTGAGCAAATAGGCCTTTCTTTTCCTGTTTCTCGGTAAATAATAAGGAGATAATGTACAGTTTACTGCTTGAACTCATTGGATGAATACATGGCTGCTCATGTGAAATGGTTCTATAAATAAAGTGGCTTTACAGTATCATATGTTACTTGTGAAATCATTCACCATGAAATGTAACAGCCAAAGCTGTCCTACTAAACACTGAGAGCAGAAAAGCTAAGGCTGGTCACAGTACGCAAAAGCGAACTTGATTCACATTTGGGCCAACGTGCATTTTGGAACAGTTGAGTGCCAGATATAAGTCACAACCTTGCTCAGAGTTTGAATTTATGTAAACAAGCCACACAAATCTGTAACTGAAAACAAATGAAGTGAGAAGCATTGACCTGATTTTAAACCAGTTCAACAAGCAAAATAATGATACATTACATCATCATCTTGTATTGGTTTCAGGTAGATTTCCCAGCATATTTTCACAATCCTACTGCTTTCAGTATGAAATCCGTCACTGTAGCCATAAAAGTGTTATTTTTCACAAAGCCAGTGTAGACCTGTATACCATAATTCATGTTGGTGAAATTTGTTACATGTTATGTCATAGGGATTACTATGATTAAAGAGAAATTTTAAATTGAGAACAGAGAACAAGACATATACATTTAATATAAATGACCTCTCTGTTGCAGTTCAGTTTCTCCCAGCTCTTTTAGTCAATTCAGCTGTGAGAAAACAATTATTTCAGACTCAGAAAACGGTGATAAACCACAGATTAATGTTGAGGTGACTTTGGCTGACCTCACTGTAATGACAGTAAAATGCAGATTTGAAGAAACAATTTGAAATTTATACCCAGAATTTGAACGTAGCTCCAAGTATATATAGGGCCATATCACCAGAGTGACCACCAACGTTCTTTGCTGTTAGCTCAATCAGGCTCTGCAGCCTAAACACAGTTGTACACAGAGTGGGACTGGACGGAGGCCAGTTCAGTGACAGGGGTTACAGTACAGTGGTGATATACAGCAGCTCCAACGAGGGCTATGACTAGGCACAAAATGGTGTGTTGAGTTGGAATATTTTCACATCTTACCCAGTGAACTGAGGATTTGTTTTGATCAGACCAGAGGTGATCGCGGAAAGACAAAACAAGACAGTTTTGATGAGTGTTCTTTCAGTTATATCTCATTTGAACAAAGTGTTTTTATCAGTGAGTTAACAGGGTAATTAAGCTCAAAAGGAGAACTTGAATTCAGATGGTGCGCAGTTGTATTTTTCTGTTTAGTAAGGAAAATAGGCGTTGAGACTGCTGTCTCTAGAGGTATAAAGTGGTATTAGGAGACAGGCTGGGCTGAGGCTAGCTGGTTAGCATGCTAACTTCAAAAGATACCTCAGCAATACGATACAAAGACGGTTTTAACGTAACATCAGGACTGTTGTTCTTCACATTTGTTGATAGTCTTGTTTCATTTTTTCTATGTTTAATCTAAAATTATGGCCAAATCGTAGAAATTGCGTGTTTAACACAATAAACAATGAAAAGGATTAATAAAAGTATTTCATTTACAGCCACAATTTCATCTACAAAAGCATAAAGACTTTTAAAATAAACAATGCTATACAGTAAATATAGCATTGTTTATTTAAGACAATAAATTCTGAGATTAGAGTTTTGGAAAGCAGAAAGTAGCCCCTGTACATAGCACTAGTTTCGAAACAATTATATTTTAAAGAGGGTCTCCCGTGGGTCTCATAATCAATTATACATTATGGATAGTTAATGGTATTTAAGTTGATTCCTTATTCTGTAAATCTTGACATACAATATTTCTCTTTTTAAAGTGTACTTTTTGTTCTGGCCTAGCCAGGTAGGCCTCTGCACTGGTAGAAATGTGTCAGTCTTTCCACTGTTATATTGACCCAAGAGCCTGCAACCACAAGAAAATGTGCTGACAAGTGAAAAACAAAAAGGTGAGAAGTGTGCTAAAAGTTCTTGCAACAACTGTTTTATTCGTGACTTTCTTTCTCTGTTTTCTCTGAGTTGCAAGACAAGTTCAATGTTTGATACTGAGTCTAGAAAGCACTCTCCACGAAACAAATGGCAATTCATCAACATAGAGCCACACTAATTACTGTCATTTTTTATTTACTGTTGTTATTTTTTTTATTTTTTGCAAACTTCTACAACTCAACCATATCCAAACAGCT
The DNA here is from genome assembly GCF_020382885.2 of Scatophagus argus. Classification (NCBI taxonomy): domain Eukaryota; kingdom Metazoa; phylum Chordata; class Actinopteri; family Scatophagidae; genus Scatophagus; species Scatophagus argus. The sequence continues at coordinate 14,925,518 of NC_058503.1, read as the reverse complement.
TTAAAAACCAAAAGAAGAACACCACACACAGACTCTTCTAGCACAAACTTCTTTTTTACAGTGCTGTCTTACATTTGAGAAACCCATTACATCATGATTGCAGGGTTACCAGCAATGACAACACTTCAGTTTGAGTAACAGTTTTGTCCCAGCCTCTTCTGAGAAGTACAGTAATGCCAGACCTTCAGACTCACACTCACATCATTCTGCAGAAACAAGTGTGAATCTGACCTACTGTGTTCATACCTTAAAACACACACTGATGACAAAGTGGAACACAAAGTTACCATAATTCAGAATTGAATTTCAGTTTGAATGTTATCATTCAGTCAAAATCCTGTCATCACTAAAGGACAAATTGTAATGTAGTATAGAGGCAAGTGCTATGATGGGACAGTGAAAGTAGTTTGATGTGACGATAAAGTGCTGAGAATACAGATGCAGGGAAGGGCTAACACACTGTGCATCCCCAGCCCACATTCAGTCATGAATGTGATGCAAATGGAATAACATAAAGGCTTGACATTTACTTTTGCACTTTAGTTTACAGTATGTGTGGTTGCCCTTTAAATCACTTGTTATCATTTTGAGCATGACTCCTTCTGTTGACCCCTTTTAGGTCCCACCCCCCCAAAAAGTGATAATATGCTCTGACTAGGAATTAGCAACTTTGTCACAATCACACTGAAAAGTATGAAAAAATATTTACAAGCCAAGCAAATCTGTTTTTGGAAATGTCGGTTATTAGATGTGTTTTTCAGACATTCAGATTAGGCTTACTATGGTGCTGAACTGACGAAACTCCCTTCTCTTTGTTTGTCAGTGTAAAAAAAGGTTTTGTGTTCACATTTGTTTCCTGTTTTCAGTTCGGCTAATTGCAGCTGTGTATCCATTTATGTCAAACCACTAGTGCATGTATCCCCACATCCCAACACCAGGTTCCTATGGTAAACCTGTAGCTGCTACATGACAGCCCTTGAACAATGTCTCGCTTCCCAGTATATTTTCACCGCTCAAGCTAATCAGCAGGTGCGCACTGCTCTACAAAACCCCACTTTCTCTCTTTCTGTCACGTTCTCTATCTTCCTGTGAGAGATGCGTTAATTCCTTTTACTCTCAGTCTCTCTCTCTGTTTCGCTGTCATTGCTTCTCTCTTTCCCTTCCCAACTCTCTGTCTGACTTACAAACAAGAATCCGATGTGAGTGCTGATGTCCCTTCTTGCCTACACGATTATATCTCTTCGTGTGTGTTGTTCACCCCCCCATCCCACCACCAACACCCCACATGCACACACACACACACACACGCACACACAAAACCCCACACGCGCACACACACACACACGTGGCTGCATAACGCGGCTAAGCAAATTAAAGAAAGTAGAAGTTCACCCACAGTCCTACTTCCTCTCCCCATGAATATTATGACCTTGCTCTTTTAAGCGCTCGACCACAAGCCTACCTAAATGCCTTTGCACTGACAGCCTTCCTCACCAACATGGTCTATGTGCACAGCTTGTCAAAAGCATGGCCTCAAAAAAATCTAAACTAGCAGGTTTATTTCCATCTAACTGCAAACATAGGTATAATTTGCACGCCAATTTTATCTGTTCACTAAAAAGATTTTCAGTACCTTTCAGTGCATTGTTGACATTATAGCACCACTGCTTCTGAACGTGTTTCATCAGTGCAGCCCTGCAACACCCAGTATTCCCCCACGTTTGAGAGTTCTCACACAACATCTTAAACAGAGACACAAACATCCCATGTGTGATACCACATTTCTACAATGCTTCAACTAGTTTTACTAACTTTTATAAATATGGGTGTGTGACAGAAAGAAACTGGGTGTGGGTGGGTTATTGTGTGTGTGTGCTTCTTGCATGTCTTTGCTGGTGTGTGTGAGGTTTTAGAGGCCAGTCCAAACATCCACCATCACCTGGCAGGAAAAACAGGAATAGGACTTGTCACTGGGCGATTGCACAACCTTGCTGAGGATTCACACTTGGCTGAAAAAGATCTGGAACTGCTCCCTGCATTGTAACTCGAAACCAAAAGGACAGGCTTCACCGCTTAAACAAAAGCAACATTGATTCTTAAGTGCTACAAAATTATAGTGAAAATCCATGGGATTATTTGTTAACTTAAAGACCATACATTATTCTTGACATCTCTTAATCGCTACCAGATGGCCTGCAAGTAAGGAAATCGATACCTTTTTCCATTTATATAGAAATGACAGAAACTACACTGATTCAAACCAAAGATTCAGTATAGTCATATTTGTTCACAGTACATCTGTTTTAGCCTGGTTCACTTTTGACATGCTGTGTTCTGGTTGAATGTTCATTTTCAGTGCCACTATGAGGCGTATTTTGGTGTTAATCTGAGTGTGTAAAGTGCGTCTGTGTATGTAGGTGTGGATGGCACCAGTTTCCAATGCGTTTGACACTTCCAGACAGCTCTTATTGTCTAACAGGAGCTGCAGAAGAAGGGTATGAGCAGCAGAACAGAGCAAGTCTCATAATAACCAAAGCCACAGCCAAAGCTGCCTCAGCCCTCTGTCCTGAAGAGAAAAGTAAAGACTAAATAGCAGAACTCAGGCTGAATTCTTTGACCAAGAGATCATAGTTGCATAAAACTTCTCTGTCTTTCTAGTAAAAACTCTGCACACAAGGATTCTCATATAATGCAGAAGTACAAAGCATGCAGAAAATGATGAGAGGTTCTGTTCTATTTGACATAATGTTAGACATGCAAGTGACTTTATGTGCTATAATAATCAGAGAATACAGAATTTAAAAACAAAAGACACTGCTGGAATTTTCAGACTATATGTGAGGCACAAAACACATTCAGTCCACTGACACAGCTAAAATGGCTTATCGATCAGACAGCTCAAAGAAGAATGTCAAGACTACATCATGTTCACTGAGTGTTCAAAAGCATGACATGATTCAGTGTTTCTTTTTCTCAGACCTCCAAACCTGTAATACTTTGAAATATTCAGGAAATTATTACTGGATGAAATAATAGCTCACCTTTTACTTTTTACTTAACACTTAGATGGTGAATCACTTCAAAGTTCGTTGACCAACTACTTTGTATTTCAAAGAGTGAGAGAGTGCATTATCATTGAGTGCAATAATAATAACAATCTCTAGCAGACTTTCATTTGCAATTCTTTAACATGTTGGGTGTTTAAGACTGTTTTCAGCTCGTCACATCCTCACCTGAGCTGCAAGCTGCAGTTCACATTAGGGATTGTATAACGAAGTGGTGATTTAACCCCTGGCAAGAGGAACTTAAACTGGTCTCCATACTAAGAAAACATTGATGGTGATTATTATTATTGTTATTGTTATTAAGACTTTCAGTGATGATCACACAGCTCTCAATTTTTTTGAATTCTAAATAAAAGCTTTAATTTTCCGTAACTGAAGGCAAAAGTTTGATTAAGAATGTTTGTAACAAATCAAAATAATTTCAGTAATCACGTTGTTTTTCATTCTATTCTCAAATTACTATTTTTTCTATAATACCTGAAATGTGTGAGAAAAAGGTTTTCTGTCAGAAGAGGACCACAAAGTCAGGGCAGACGCATCACTACTGTGTGAGTCAAACAGAGATATGATCGACATGGGAACAAACAATCAACCGACAGGCAGGTAAATAGTAGAATCTGAAGATGAAAAGATACAGTTTAGTGTCTGTTCAGTTTTGCTACCACTTTCAGGCAGCTTTGATTTTGCATTTTTGCTCGGTGAATGTGTGTGTGAGAGAGTGTGTGCAAAGCACAGATTAAAGAAGTAAGGGAGTGAGGAAGGCTGCTCTGACATTTAGAGGCTTCAACAGGCTCCCGGCGCCCACCTGTTCATAGTCAAAAACTGGAGAGAAACAAACACCAGTCGTTACATTGCAAACTAAAGCAGAGCACCAACGCTGCACACTATGTTGAAGAAAGTCTGGCTGTATGCCCAATTTCTATCAAGATAGAGGATCCTGCAACTAGCCACCACTTGCTTGCCATTGTACTAGAACTGAAGCCAACAATTTTTCTGATAATCTTTATGATTTATTGATTTGAATTTTTAGGCAATAAATTTCATGCTATCTTTAAAGTTTCCTCTAAGACAAATCGATTAGCCTGTAAATTGATTTCTGTCATGTATTAGGACAAAGAACAGAAAAAAAATAGAGCTGTAATAATAAATAAGAGTGTACCTAAAGGCAAATTTGATTGTTGACTTTAGACTGTTTTATATGACATTTATATGGCTGCCTTGTGTCAGCAGTGGACCACACGACTGTTACCTGACCTTAAATAAAAGTAATACCAGCTTGATGTATCAGCAAACAGTTACACTCTCAGTGTAGGTTCTTGATCAGCATAATTGTTCACCGTAATTATCGTTTTCTCTCCGTAATTCATGTCCAGGAAATTTGCCTATTAAATTTTATATGGAAAATTCTCCCTAACATATACTTCATGGACTGTATGTTATTTTTTATGATATCGTACAGAGCAGCTGGTGAATTTGAATGAGTCTGTCTTGAAGGTGAGCAACTGAGAGATGAGATGTACTCTAAAATTGACTATAACTTACTATGGCAGAGGCTATTAAGAACACACTTTCTGATAAAAACACATTGGGATAGATTTTCATGTAAATATTCTTCAAGTTCATCAAATGTTAACAGATTATCTCATCAGTTTACTGCTTGACATTTATGGATTTTGACTTTACTTTGCAAAACCAGTGGAATAAAATTATTTAAGTCATGTTACTGGGGCTGAATTTTCCCTTTGTATTCATGGTCAAAGTCACAGTTATAACAGGAAGAGTTCAAACCTAAAAACAGCAGCAGAGATGTTAAACCACACATAAGTGGTCAAGTCACTTCTATAGATGTGTTTTAACCTTTTTCAGTTTCATGACCTTGCAGGTTTTTCATAAGATTTCAGAACTGTATTTGTTCCCCAGATTAAACTCTTTTAATTGCAGATAAGATACAGTTTACATGTTTTGAGGGAAAACTATCTAGCAACATGTCTGACTTCCTGTTCCAGAATTCACAAAACAGCCAACAGCAGTGAAATCATTTCTTTAATAGAGAGAAACCCATGCCTTAAAAATACATTGTACTCTTCATAGCAGTGTGTCTTCATGTAAAGTCACTGGTGTCAAAAACAGGGCTAAACAATCTTACATCTTCCTTCGCCACATTCAAAGAAATTACTGTGCATCTTTTTTGATAAATAAATCACATATTTTAGGACATAGAAATACACAAGCTATGCAAATACCTGAGAGCCCTCACTTCAGAAAGTTCTTATCAGTGTCAGAGATGATCAATTTCTGCACACACATTTCTGGATAATTTCAATATTCATTGCCAAAATATACACCTTTCTTTTATTTCTTAAAAAATACAAGTCACCTGAACCCAGTCTTTTACATTTTTGTAAACATTTTTGAACTTAAAAAAAGAAAAACACACAAAAGTTCACAAAACTCATTGCATTAACATATCAGCAGAAAAATAGACATTTAGCACACACACAAAATTTACAAAAACATCCCCGCAATCTCAGACAATAGCAATGATTCTGATTTTCAAGTAAACTCCTCACTCACAAGGTGGGCTGACAAAACCTTGTTTTTCTTTTTGTTCATATGGCTGCTCCATTTAAAGAATTTGTGTACAAGTAAGGCTGTCATTATTATAACATTGCATCAGAACAAGACCAAAATATGTCTGTGCCCCAAGGCCTTACCAAATACAAGCAGGAGAACAAATCAAAATCAAGAAAATAATTTGAATATCCTGTCATATATTATGCACTGTTCAATTTAGTCTAGCTCTTTGTCTGTCTATTTGTATTCCTTCTGAAGGGGATTAAAAAAGAAAAATCAGGGCAGCATCAACCTACATTAGACCATGGGATCATTAGAAGGACATGTTGTTTCAGAAGGACCCCTTGTATGAACAGATAAGGCTTCAGATAATTAATATATACATGAATAATATAACAGAGGAATGTATAGAGTCAATATCACAGCTGTGAGGTGTAAACAATTTCCAGTGCCAATAATTTACAGACTGTTAGTTTTTATGCTGGCTGGGCACCAGTTGCGCATATAAAAAGCAACATGTAAACAGAGATAAAGCTGCCATTTGATAAGAAGTAGACAATGAATGTAGAAGAGTAGATCACTGAGTATAACCTTACATAATAATGGACTGTTTATGATGTTGACCAGTGAGAAGCTAGTAATGCCAAACTTGTGGTACAATGGAATGTCTTCATTGGACACCATAGTAAAACTGACATTGAGTCTTGCTTTCCAATACGCATCTAAAAGATTGTTCTTTCAGAGGAAAGACTAACCTGTGTTCTGTCAGTGCTTTCTAAAGACACTTTATTAGAGCAACTATACAAAAACAAAAACAAAAAAAAAGAAACAAAAAAAAAAACAAAAACAAAACAAACCAAAACAATGCTACCTATCATGGCATGGACATAAAGTGCATGGCCAACTGTACAAAGCACAGTCTGAGTCATTTCACAGGGAGAGACAGTAAAAGCTGCAAATAGCCTTATTGACCAAATCTGTAATCCTTCAACATATTGTAAATAATGGACAAGAGATCTGTAAAGTGGCTTATTTCCTACTTACAATTTTGCATATATGGGCTTTTAATTTTCTAGAAGTTTTATGAGGTGACTTGGAATGCTACAGTTTTGGAAGTGCCTTCAAAGTAGTGCTATGTGGTAACCACACTACTCTTTTCACTTTTCCTCTTGCTCAGACTGTTTCATTCTCCATTACCTATGTACAAGGACATACATGAATGTGGTGATAATATGGGAATGCCAAGAGTGAGATTCAGAAAGAGTAAGAGCATGAAAGACATTTGTGTGATGGTGTTGATGAAGAGCAGAGAATGAACAGACAAGATTTGGTTGACAATACTATCGTAGGAAATGAAAATGATAAATGCCCACCATACACATTAAGAATTCCCTCTAATACCATAATGGAGTGAACTGTAGGTGTTCAATTAAAGATAGCCAACATCTTACGATGCCAAGGACGAAGCACCGCACACCAAGTGTTTTGTGCAGAGTCTGTGATGTTTCCCAGTATTTGTCATGACATTCAAGTAGAAGAGAGATGACAATGAAACCAAACATGTAAGCATGTAGCCAAGCTTGAAAACAGCACCAGTAAGGCAGGTCCCCACCTGGCCCTATGCCAAAGCACTGAAAAGCACAATACTCAAGCCGTCGAGCCTAAATCACCATGTAGTTTAGGTCAAAAAGTCAGGATTAAAGCATTAAAGTGAGGTACATCAGAGAAAAGAAATCCATGCAATATCTTTGGCCTCCTTTATCCCACTGGTATCCAATAAAGCATCAAACTCCAGCCAGCCACTTGCATGACTTCTAGATATTTAAATCATAAAAATAAAACCAGTTCTCTCTCACTTTATGCTATCAATATGGCAGTCAGCCATTTTCAAATAAACTACGTGTTCAAACAGCACAACCCAAACGCCACCAGGATCCAATAATGTTTAATGAGCAACCAGGGAAACTAACAACTAGACAGTTGTGGACAACACATTAGCAGGTGTCAGCTTAGAGATTAAGATGATAAAAAGATGGCCATGAACTGAACCTTTTAAGGTCACAGACAGGACTGACAGGAACCTTTATGTTATACTTAACCTAGACAAAGTACTGCTTTCCATTCATGGTGATTTTGCTTCATGATCAATAGTTCTACCTTGTAAATGCAAACTGAATAGATCGAAGTTGATTACTATGGAGTGAAATAACAAAACAACATAAATTCAGATCTTTTGCATTGGAAATGCTTCTTTTGGATATGAATGTCAAAACGTGCAGTTTTTTTTTCTTTATTTACTTTAAATGACAAAATATACAAGCTAGCAACAATAAACTGGTAGTCTTCTTTATTTCTGCGAGTAGAGTTACAGTGCTTTACCAGCCACTGATAACTGGGAAAAGGTCTAAGTAAATAAGTGGTGGATAGCCTTAAACATGCATGATAATAGGAAATTTCAAAACTTAAATGTGCTAGCCAGAACTGCTAGTTTCGGCTGCTAGCATAGCTTGCCTAGTGAAGCAAAAACAATAAAAACAACCTCATTCGACATGACAATATCAGTCCAAGTCTAATAAAGAGGGCTATCACTTCAGCTGAAACCTATATAGGGTTGTTAAGAGGTAGCTTTCTGCTATCAGCCAGTTATGTAGCCTTTTTACAGAGTTAGCAATAGCTTTAGCTTCAGCTTAAACTTCACCAACTTCAAAAATGAGGTATTTATATTCTAATAATTTTCTTATATTCGTGGGAAAACAGGAATAAAAGTCTCAAAAAATGTGGTATCCATTACTGGTGATCAATGGTAAAGCATGATGTAGTTTTAAATGCTTTATTTTCAATTATTACAGTCTTGCTAGTAATCTATGTTTGGTAATTGATTAGAAGTTATGCAGTTATGTATGGCAATACTAAAGCAAAGCAAAATGCTCAAGATGATGGCATGACTGTTCAAATTTCTACAGCTGCAAAGAGATACAATCAGAGAAAACCACATATGGCAAACAAGCCCAAATGGACATCAAGTTGCATACAGCTAGAACACACAGCGACAGACCATTATGTGTATTACGTCACTGGTCAAAAAGAAAGAAAATAAGGGTCATGGTAAAATAATAATAAAAGAAATAAAAGAAAACTGAAAATATGTGATATGCAACAGTATGTTACATATCTACTAGTACCACCATCCATAAAACTACTGATGAATGTTAGTATTTTTTTTAAACTGAATTAGAGGCTACCTGAAGTCATCTGTGCTAACTGTCTGGTCTTGTTGAACTGAAACTTTTTTTTTAATCCAATGTACTGAGGACAAAAAGAAGGAATAACAAAACAAAAGTAACAAAAGTATTATGGCAGAACAACCACAAGAGAAGACATTCCCAAATTAGATTAAAATGAAAAACTAGTCAAAATTGTCCTAAAGCTGCTCAGTTATATAATTTGGGAACATTCGGAGTGAAAAATAAACAACTTACCTTCTTTCCTCTACATTAATCTCAATTCAATATGTAGAAAATGTGTCTTTGGCCCATACCTTCATATAATGATCGTTGAACTGTTCAAATTCACAATAAGTAGCTTAAAAAGAAGTCTATGCTGTGATTGTGCTACACTTGCCTACAGTGCCATTCAGCTGTGCAGTCTCAGAGGTTTGGGGATAAGGACGGATATCAGGCTATTGCTCCTTTCCCTTCTTTGCCTTCCTAGCAATCCTCTTACTGGAAGGTGTGTTCACCACGGACTATATGAGAGGAGAACTCATAGCGGTCTTTGCTGCGGTGACCACAAATGTTGCACTCCAGTGGATCCCTGTATCCATGGCAACCCATGTGAATGGTATACATGACATGGTCCAGGAAGAGCACTCGACAGTGCTCACACTGGAAGGCCCGCAACTCCTGGCCCTCTCGTCCGAACACCCGCACACCTTCCTGGCTCACAGGCCTCTCTGCGGCCACTCGCATTATCCCAGTCCCCATTCCTGCCCCACTTCTGGGTGAAGCTTCTGTCACCCGCTCACCTGAACAGACCACAGCTGGACTGGCTCGAGATCTGAGGCCAGACGGGATGTTGCTCCCAGGGTAGCCCTGTCTCTCTTGAGGGCTGCTGCGAGCTGAGTCAGCAGAGTCAAGTCCACTGTTGTTAGGAGATTCTTCTTGCCCTCTCTGGGACAGCTTGCCATGCCTGGTTAAAACAGTGGGGCCATTTGTGATAGGATGGCTGGGGAGGTCATGGGACTGGGGTGGCAGTGAGTCACAGTTTCCTGGACGCTCCGTTCGTTGGCCTAATGGCAGGACATGGTGGAAGAGGGGGTTGACCATGGGCACCACCTCCGCCATAGAGAGATGGGGACCTGGATGGTGGAGTATGGGCCGAAGGGTTTCCGATCCCAGGTATGTGATGGCATTGTTGATGGCCTGGTCCATCATGTGGGCTGGCAACAGTTCAGCCTGCTTGTCATACTTAAGGGCCATCTCATAGCCTATTTCAGGGTAGCTGTAGCGTGACACCTTTTCACCTGCACGAAACAGAGTAACACAACTAAACTGTGAAATTAAATTAATTCACAGGGTGATATCATTTCAAAATGTAACAAAATGACACAAAACATAATAAATATAGATGCAATAGCAAAAGTGAAGGGAAACACTCTTGCTTTTAGCTACAAGCAATGAAGAAAAACAATATTAACCAATATGAACAGGGATTGACTTCACAAATTTTCCTTTCTCAGCAGTCTAACTTATATCTTGCTGATATTTCAGGCCTTGTTTTTCATATTTTGCTCTTGATGTTCTGTGTGTACGTGTATAATGGGGTGGAAAGCCCCATCCATCTACTACTGCACTGTTTAACCCCTCCAGAACAGGGATGCGGTGAGCTGTTTTCTCTCGATAAGAGCAATGGCAAAGTTACAGGTGTACGTAACCACAGAGTGAAAAACATTTCCTTGCCTCTCAGTCAACCGCGTGCTCTAGCTTTCTCACTCTCTTTTTCTAATAGTGTGGCAAATAAAACCAAATTCAGAAAAAAATATCTGTGTTCATAAGCAGAGAAGGGTTAATGTGTGATATTATATAATATTGTATAATGCAACAGTGAAAATGAAGGGAAAACTAAGTAAGAACAAAATAAAAAGTTAGGTAAATTAACATATTTTCATTCTGTCAACAAAAAAGTGATACCAGTTGTATTACATGATGGCAGTTTATCTAATGCATTACATGCAAGACTCTTTAAAGCAATTTTTGAGTCCCAGTTACTGTATGCTCTTACAATTAATACATTTCTTTCATGCCGATGCACTGAAATGCTGCGAGAGTTGGACTCAAGGCAAAAACCATAGTCAATATGATTTGCATGGTAGTGCATCAGTGCAAAACACAGCAGAGTAAATTGTTTTCAATCACTACCTCAACTTTAGACTCATACAAAGCAAATGGAGGAGTTTATATGTAATCAGATTACATAATACTGTATATAAAACCATTCCTCATGGATACCGTCAAAAGTAGAGAAAGCTGTTGACTACTGACTGATACTCACCCACAAATTTCTGGGGTGTGGTACTCTTCCTCTTGCCCACATTGTTGTGCAGCCTTTCAATAACGGGCGGTCGATCAAACGTAGCCATGTTGTTGGCCTCTGCCATAGGCCTCGGCTCTGTAGGAACCTCACCTTGAAAGAGGATGGGAAGGGGGGGTTACAAATAACAAGAGCACATTTTGGTGTTGAATAGAGGGACTAAACCAGGGACTGACCAAAGCAAATTTGATCAGTCAAAGATCTCATTTTCCTTTGGACATGAAAATGAAAATGAAAATGAAATTTGTTTTTCAGAACATTTATTTTTAACATGGATTGACACTGTTCAATTTAGCCTTACCCAACAAACCTTTCTAACATGTTCTAAAATGTTGTTACTCTGTTGACTGCAGACAGAATGACTGAAATTGTCAATATCTCAGCAGTTATCTTATTATACATGCATTACAGAAGTACAGATAATAAAATGAATAAAAATTACACGGAATAAATCATTGACAGTCAGTAAACCTTCTGTTCTGTATTAATGTATTAAACTGTGCTTAATTTCAGCCTTTATTTATATTTCACTCACTTAAAAATATTAGATCCAATATTAGATCCATACTAGAACAATTGTATTAATTCCACTGAATAAACTTAGCAGTGTACATGTTACTGGTATACATGATACGCTGATACACTGAGATTCTCCTTAATTTCATTGCATTGAATTGCTGTTTCTATTACACATCAGACTTTCTTTTCCATGCTTTTCTTTTAAGTAAAACTATTTACCTGTGTAAGGGCCAGTGCTGACAGTTGGATCCAGGCTGATACCCTGTAGGTAATTATGGCAGCGCTCCTTGTGTTCCTCAAGGGAAGTTCGTTGTTTGTAGCTCCGTCCACAGTAGTTGCACTTGTGTGGTTTGCCAACTAAAAGTGAAGACATTTGAGGGGGAGAGTATTAAGTTCATTCATTGCTATAAAGACACGGAAGGTGGGCAGCGTCCAATGAGATAATCCAATTGGCTGCAGTGTTGCAGGCAGTGCGGCGGTGTAGTAGTAAATACTGAGAACAGTCAGTAGTACAAACAAACCAGTCTCTGAGATCATGGATGTTCCACTACTAGTGTGAGGATTCCACACAACTGTAGTCAGACACAAAGAGATGCTGTGGGCGACAGATAGTTGCACCGTGAGGTCTGTATTTCAAAACCCTTTGGTCTCTGAAACATAGAGTGGGAGTTCTCTGTATGTTTGAGTGAATAGCGGAGTTGGTCATGCATCCCATGGTGGTGGTAGGAAACTAATTCCCCAATGTTAAACCGCTATGGAGGTGGAGTATGATTCATTTTGCCATTTCTATTTTATTCAATTCCTTCCTATCTAGACAAGTGGAAAGATGAAGACGTGTCCTTTATATCTATCTCAGGCAAGACATCAGACCAGACCATCTAGTCTTCCATCTATCCAACATCCAGGTGTGGCTGTTATGGTTGAAGGACATTATTCTCCAGCAAGACTGCGCATAGTTATGAGTTGACCAGGAATTTGAGAAATGCAGGAGAAACCACAGCAGACATGAGCGAAGTTACTGGTATAACCACCTTTATACTACATGAACTGTTTCCTTTTTAATCTATCGGTTGTATTAAAAATGTTTAACAATGTGTAAAAGTACAACATATTGTATTGAAGTAAAAATCTTAGTAGTCAGACACTAGAAACAGGTCCATGACCTGTGACGCGAGTACTCTTAAAACTAACCCAGTGACTCATAAGGCCACACAAGCATACCAATGTGACCCAGACACCATCATTAGTAATGCGATGTAGTAAGACATTCACTGGCATAATGGTGACAGCAATTACTAGAAGAAGATGAGACGATCATCCTGTGCTCCAGTGACTGTAATAACAGAGAAACCAAAAACATTTCAGTTTGAGGTACGGAGGTTGTAACACACATACACACACATTTAGAGGTAGGTCATATTTCACACGTGAACATAAGTACTTTTTCTCCCACAGAACGGGATGTTCAGTTTTTATCTTCATTTTTTAAACACTTAACACGTAAGCAAACTACAAGAAAGCAAGTCACAAGAACTGGATATTTATATATCTCTAAACGTAACCTTTTCTTCCCAAGACAACCTCTATGATTTGTGTGAGCGAAAGAAAACCCACTTGTTACAGAATGACGGGGCCAGGGTTGCATCCGTAGGCACTTTTTTTTTGGTGAATCATGTGAAATGAAATGGTTTTTTGCTCTTATCTGTTGCGCAGTACTCTTGTGGTCTATGAATGACATTGTATTGGCAGAACTTGAAACTATGTTCATGATCATTTTTTTTTCTGAGTATGAACAGATACAGAAAGTAGTGGCTAATAACAAAAGGTTTCAGTAATATTTAAGTGTGGTTAGGTGTGCTTGCAGGGTCATTGCTGTAATATTCATTCTGAGTAATGAAAGAGTAAATTATTTCCATGATGAAACGTCATCATGGAAATCATCTTCATTGCTGCTTTCCAGCCGTGAAACTAAAACAGCGAAGTAGGCAGTATTCAATCAATTATTGCTCCCTCGTTCTTAGTGGCTCACATTGACACACTCTCCTGCACACTCACTATAGAGACTTCATTAGTTTTTCATATTTCTATAACCACCCACACACAACACAACCTTGCGCAGATGTTGGATAGACCTGAAGAATCCACCTTACAGCCACTATTCTTATTCATGTAAATGATCCAAACTGTGCACTCAGACTCACTTGACTGATTGCATTTGGCTAATAACGGGAACTTGCACGAATTTAAATTTTCTGTTTTACAAAATGTGAAATCCCTTCACTTTCAAACACTGCCTTTCCAGTGTTATCATTCCACCTACAAGCTGTGCTTCAATGTGCAATTCTAACTGGCCTCAAAACATACTTTTGTTTTACTACATTTTACTTTTTCTCTCTCTTATATTTTTCCTCGCCTGACCTCTCTTTCAGTGCTGCATTTCCCTCTTTTGGCTACACCTGTTCTTCCTAGTAGGGCACCAGGCCAGAGCTGCCAGGCCTGCATCACTCAGAAACTGAGGACTTAGTCCCTGTTCACAAAAGAACATCGTAGCAGCACAGCTTGGCAGCATCGACTTCCATCGACTTTCCAACTGAATGACCAGAGGAAGGCAGGTGTAACTTACTAATGATGATTTTACAGGAGAAAAGGGGGGTTAGGAGATGAGACAAACAAATTCAGCTGAACAATGAAGGAAGTGAAAGCAGGAAAATGGTCATGGCTGATAATGGAGGATGTGGAGAAAAAGATCAAGACAGAAATGCACAAAAGAAGCATTTGAGTAAGAAATGAGACAGACAACCAGGACTGAGATTACAGACATGCAAACACTCAAAGATTGCACACAAACACATGAATGCACACAATACCTCTCTCTAAAAGGGAACTGTGCATAAATAACCCCAGTGGGGGCATCACGGGCAGAAATGACGCTATTGTCTGACCTTGATTTCAAAGGAGCAAAAGAGGGGCGAGCACATCCTCTCTGATAGAAAATGTGGGTTACAGTTGAGAGACACAGACAGCACTCCCCATGTGTTTCTCTACAGACATATAGTTTCCTCCTTAGCGAGTCAAGGAACAGCTTGTCCTTGGTACCTAACCACAAAGCACTCACAGCGCTGTCTATAACACTTACATTAGAAAAAAAAAAACACCATTACATCTAACACAACAGCACAATACAGAGAGTCACCAACTAGCAAGTGTGACTACTGTGGCTACTGAATTTCTGCTAGCTCTTCCATTAGCTTTAGAAAATAAGGTTAGGACAATAAAGTACATATACATAGAGGGAGGTAGAGAGTGTAGACATGAAAGAGTCTGTCTAAAATACTGAACAGAAACTCTTAAAATAAATATAGGCAAACCCCTATCTCTGAAACACAAAGAAAGGAAGTCTCTTTAGGGTGAAAGAGGTGGATGAGTAAAAAGGGAAGAGGTTGAGGAGGAGTCTTACCAGCATGAGTGCGCAAATGACCAGTGAGGGCATCACGCCGTCGGCAGGCATAGCTGCAGAAGGGGCATTTGAAGGGTTTTTCACCGGTGTGAAGCTTGAGGTGTCGCAGGAGGTTTCCTTTCTGGGTGAACGAGACGCCACACTGGTTGCACTGGAACGGCCTGTCACCTGATGGAGGCAGGCACAGGAAGTCAATACCACACTCACTGTGGAAGATGTTTTTAGGAAGTATCAAGAACCCTGAACTCATTTAACTTTTGTGGTCCAAAACTCACACACACACTTTGTCCCCTGTGTTTGCATGAACCACTAAGCACTTATAGCTCCTTTATAATGTAGAAATGAAATATTACCTCTGTCAAATTGTTCTCACATGAAACAGAATAATAATCAGTCCCTTCTCTATCTATACCATTGTGAAAAGAAAAATAATTTTGTATTGGCTCAAGTAGAGTACTTGTGTATGCCAGCATTCATTCATAAATTGGAATAAAGTAAACTTCAGTGAACTACTCTGTGTCAAACTAATCTGAAAAAAATAAAAAAAAATAAATAAAAATCAAAAGTCATCTCCTCACATTTGCAATAGTGGAACTAAATTCATACAATTATTCATACTCACTGATAAAAGTGTTTGTACTGCATTAACCTGTGTACATTTTTGTACTTAATACATTTTTTTCCCAAGATAATGAACAAAGCGTCCACAGGTCTATCTCTCCTGAGCCAAGTCTATGGTTGACCTTATATAATATGGATTTTCGCTGTTCTGTACACATCTTAGTGTCTTCTGTTCTAATGGAAAATGTTTTGATCTGCAGCCAGTTGGAAAAGAGAAATATGATCCTAGGCTGTGACAACCAGAGCAGTCATGGCGTCAGTTGGAACAGGTTGCGGGGGATTCCAAGGATATTTTTTCCCTGATAATAATTCCAAGTCTAAGCTATTGTTGTTCAACAAAAACACAGACACACACACACACACACACACAAAAAACAGAAAGTACTCCACGCCCACTGTCGAGGAAACAAACGATTTCTGACTCATTCTTAAGAATGGGAAATGTGCACACCGCCCTGATTTTAATCATTACAAAATAAGAATCCTGTGTGGATGGTTAATGCACAAAAAGATGTTCATGAAATAATTGTGACAATTTTACAAAACAGCTTATTTAAAGCTTTTGGAAGCTAAACACTTTTGGAAATACAATCATCGTACCATTTGATTGTCGACTTCCTGTATCAGCTGTCACATTTGGTCCAGATAATCCATCCTGTACATTGTTTGGACTGCCACTCATGGATTCCTCTAGTGCTGGTTCTTCCTCTCCTGTTTGACCTGTTTCTTCAATTGCTGGACTTCTGTTGTCAGCCTCCTCTACTGTTTCTTCCTCTTGCTTAATTGTCAGTTCTGTAAAACAAAAACAATGGCAATCTGAGATGCACATTTTTACAGCATCACATTCAGATATTACAGGTTTTTTCGGGAGCACCCTAAACATTGCCTACTTCTACTGTTAAAATGTTCTCCAACAGCAACTAGGTTGACCCTGGGTTGCATGACCTAGCCAAAAATGGAGAGATTACACTAAAACGTATAGCATCTGCAGAGTTGAATTAAAAAGCTCAAGATGAACTGCGATGGTCTCAGGATGGGCTGGATTGGTTGGAGGTGAAATATTTTGACCACTTAAGTAGTATTGCCATGTAAAAATAATATCTAATGAAACTGCAGGAAGAGGGGACATACTAGAACATTAGCAACTCAACTTTTAGACGGCATTAGGATGGACTGATAAATTGTCAAGAGACAGAAAGAGGGAGAAACAGGCTGGGCTTGTTCCTGGCTGTCCCTGAGGAGAAAGGGAGTGTCAGAGGCCCGTAGTTTACACCTGACAAGCAATGGAAGATTGGCTGCATGACAAGGGCAAAGAGTGTATAATTGTGTGTGGGTGGTTGTGGCGGGAAAAACTATTCACCATCTGCATCAGTCACCAACAATTAGTAATATTTCTACAAAGAAATGATGAAGACAAAAATGCACATGCAACAGACAGGGACACACTTAGTTTCGTTCACCTGCATTCTTGTCCTAATAATCATGTGTATATGTATCATGTGTGTACTGTATATACAGCATACACCAATTTTTTAATTCTTTTATTTGTTACAAAAGACATGAGAAGAAATTTTAGGACAGATGAGAGATTGCAGTTCTTGTCAAACACTAATGGTGTCACAAATCAACTTTGTCTTCTGAGGGGACTCGTTTCTCTTTGTCTTGGAATTTTCACCTTTCCCACAGATGCATACAATCAAGGAATCAGGAATTACGGTGCTTTCCTTGCTCAAATTATGATGTTTTATACAGCACTCTGCGATTCTAGGCCTGTAGTACACTTGACTTTATTCTCACTACAGCTGTGATGAATGATTTCCAACAGTCAAACTGGGCACTGAGCCTGGAAATGGGGGCATATTAAAATAAAAATCAAATCTTGTTTCTTGTTAATGGGTTAAAATGAATACAGGGGGCTTTAGACGTAGTGTGGAAAGATCTCTGGACACAATCCAAACAAAACTTACTGATCCTGACTAGCCTGTTTTGGGATTTACTGGGGTAATAATCACGGTGTGAGCATATGTGGTTGTTTTACTAAAGCCTCCCATCTGACTGCATCCATCAACTGTCCCCTCAGGCTTTGGAACTGCATCCACTTAACTCTCAGAGGCTAGTAGAATACATTTAGAAATTCAGGCAACATTTATACTGTGAGAGAAATCTGCACAAAGCAACTGCATTCTTTAAACTGATACTGTATTTTTCTAATGCCACAGTTTGAACAGAAAAAAACCCTTATCCCAATGCACACATTGAAATTGTCTTCGACAGCTGTATCCTGGCAACACAGAGCAGACCTGAATGTCCTTGCTATTCAGCTCCTTGCATCTTTGCATCTGTCTCTCCAGTGTGGTAGAGTGGAATACAGAGTGGTCAGATGAGGATACATCTTTGATAAATGGTTGTAACAACAAAAGGAGCACTTAAAATCATCCAGCTGTAGTTTCAGTATGTTTCCATCCCTCTTCCAAAAGCAGTGCAGTAGAGTCTGTGATATGTCTGAGTTTACCATAACCCAACAATTGGGAGCTTGACTGAAAACAACTTAACATTATTAATAAGACACCTTGTCACTCATACTACCCAAACTGTCACTCTACTCCTCCTATATTACCAGACACAGTGCACTGTACAACTGCTGTACAGTTTGTGTTTAACCTTACAAGTTTATGCATTCAACTGAAATTTTGACAGCACTTCATGCTTATTTTCAACACATGATATGATGCAGCCCGTCTTTTGTAACCAGACCTCAAATAGCAAATCATGTTAGGCAACTTCCAGAATGACAACAGCTCTTATCTGTGAAAAGTATCTCCCTGTGAAAACTATCGCCCAGCCACCTCACTGTATCTAAAAAGTTGTGGGAAACAGGCTTCCCTTTTTCTCACTTGTTGCCTTGTCTCACTTAGTTTCCCCTTTTCGTATTTTGCTGCTTCACAGTGACATCGCTAGAGCTAATCAGAGGTGCCAGGTCAATAAACTGAAAGGAACCAAGCTATGCTTCTGCTATAGAAGTGTATAAAAGATCACATTTTTTTATTTACGATGGGAATCTATTTCACGTTTGTCTTAGATTTTTAGTATGGTGTCATTTTATGTGAAGAGATGTTTGGCCCCCATTTACTCATTCAAACACATACTCACATACAAGTGGTGACAAGCTGCCATGCAATTCACTGGCTTACTCGTAAAGAGCAAATGTTTTCAGATCTGCTCAAATATCCTGTTAATTTACTGAGCAAAAACCCAAACTTAACACATCCTGTATTTCACATAAAGGCCTTTCAGCAATTCAGAGTAAATATAATAAGCCTTCCTTCTCCAGAAGGCTTTTACTGTGCACCTCTCAACTGAGCACTCACCACTGGGGGAATTAGGACCCTGAGGAACTGTCTGTCCATTAGGTGTTGACATATTTGCCAACATTCTCGAGTTCTCCTCACTGGGAGAGCACTGGCCGTTACCTGGGAGACAAACAGAAACACAGCAATATTCATTGTACTGCACAATACTGTAGTTGTACAATATACAATACAATGTTGTTATGTGAAAAAAAATTACTTTTCTTTTTATTTTTGTTGAGGTTTTGATGCATGATCAAAGCAAAAGAAGAACAACGAGAAGAACAAGAAGAAGAAGACTGATGAAAAAATAAATAAATAAAAGTTGACCAATCGACAAATAAGAGCTTCTGAAAATTCTGTATTTTGACCATAATGACAATGAGACTCTTAGAGACTGTGAGCGTATACTCCAAATTTCTGTCTCTATTGATTTCCATGCTGATACGGACAGCAAAAGCAACATTTCTAGTTGAATAAACAGTTCCCTCATACAAGGTCTTTCCTTGTCAAATTAAAAATGAATAATTTCATAACTCCTTTTAAGCCTAACATGAATGGTCACCAATGGAGGTCACCACACAGAAAGCAAAAGGCATTTAACTGAAATGTCTATGTGCACATATGGGATCTTAATGTCCAGTAAAAGATCAGATTGCATCCTCTCAGCAGTCCGAACAGAACACAGGCTATGGATAGCCCTGTGTCCACTCAGAGGGAGAGCAAACCAATCCCTTATCCCCTTACACCCAAGCTCCGTCAGGGTCACTAGCACAATACAGTGGCAAGACGCAAACACCCCTGCTGACCCAGGTGTCAGATCCCTTAGGAGCCACACTGAGCCATCATTCGCCAGCTACACAATTTAAGGTTTTCCTCAAGCATACTGACAACTAATAACTGCAACAAAATTCTAAAGTATCAATTATAATGAGACAAATCTGCCGCATAGTTTTAAAACTGATGAAGCAATAGTCATAGCTGTGGAAAAAAAAAAAAAATCAAAGGAATGTGCTACTTGCTACATCTGAAACTGCTTCGAGGAAGGCCTTGTTACAATTTGTCAGTGCTGAATATGTCTGCAATGATTCCCTCATACATAAAAAACGAAATCTGTGTCAGATCTCCCCTTGCTGTGACAGCTCCTCTTAGTTTGACAACCTCTTCTGTGGTATTGTTCCATTGTAGTGGCGGCCGAACTGAGTGGGGCATACTGGGAGACATTGTCCATGACACAATCCCTGGGCCTGGGCTCGGGTTGCACAGGTTGGGGTTGGAGGAAATCTCAGGTGACCGACGCTGGCTATCCCTTGGCAATACTGTCCTGGAGACAGGAGTGGCCCAGATTTGTCATGAAGGATTTTCCATTACTGTAGCAGACACTGCTTTCTGCCTGGCAGCACCATGGCTTGGCCATCTCAACCAAAAACTAATAGTTTTGGACTGTTGGTTCAAATGCTACAATTAGAACCTTCTATTAAAAAAGTCTGACACACAGTTAGAAAGAATGAAAGGATCAACATAAATTCTTTTGCTAGGTATTCATTCAAGAGCTATCAAATATCTGCTAATTTATAAATGATGCTGTCAATATGATGCATTTTTTAAAATAAATTAAGATGTCAAATAAAGACTTTCGTCATCAAAGGCCAAGTGTTCTGGTCCTTAGGCCACCGCTGGCAAGCAAAGGAAAAAGTCACTTTTATCATGTCGGTCTACTGCTTCGTGAAGAGGATGTATGTCCAGACACACCTATTGAAAAGGGGACCTCAATCATTTAAGGAAATGGTGGCTGCATTATAAACTTGAACAGAGCTAAACCACACACATAAGCTTGCATGCAATGAATTAAAGGTTTTGGCATTGGAGTCTGGCATTTGCTGAGTCAGTCCTGTATTAACACTATATCAGGATGTCAAACAGTTGAGGTTCACCAGGGGAAAGGTATTTTGAGTAATACACCAAATTTGGACAATTAATAGTGCTGACGAAAGGAAAGGAACAAATGTGTACACGTGAAACTTGTAGGTGTATTAAATGCTGACTTCATTGGTGACAAATGAATGCATAACTTCTGAAGTAGTCATCCTCTCAGGAATCTAAAAAGAGCCAATGCAATTTCTGGTCTTCCAACTTATTCAAAGGACAGCACAAGTAATTGCAAATGGTTCGGGAACAGTAGTACAGTAACAATAAACCAAAATTAAACCAATATCAGGCTCTATCTGGATGATTATATGATGGCAGAAATGAATAAGAGACACAAAATGGCTGCATTTTTAAAGACGACTACTAAGTGTAGCTGTGTTAGGTAAATAAGATTCTTTTCCGTAGTTACAAGGCCCTCCTTCTGGGCTTGCTGGATATACACTGCATGGGAGCTGGTTTTTCTTGTCAAACCCTGAACCTTCCATAAGACACACACACACACACACACACACACACACAAACAGTGACTGACCCGGCAACCAACAAGATAAATACAGACAAAAAACTAAGAGTAGTCCACCATTTTCCAAAGCTATTAAGGATATTACATTGTACTAGTAATAATGTTAAGTTTAATTTTAGTCCATTACATCATAGAGAGACCCAGTGTTCCCCTCAGATAACTGTGCAGGACCTCAATTAAATGTGATAATGCTGATGACCTGAAACTTCAATGGACTGAAATTATAATAATAATAAAGTTAATATTAAATTAACTTTAAATAAATTTGCTAAGGTTCCAGCAGGGTTGCGAATTCCTCAGAATAGCCAAAGTAGAAACTCTTCATTGGTATTAACAAAAATATTTGGGGAATCGTTATCATCAAAGAGTTGGAATAAACATGGAAATACTGAGACTATTTGCTCAAGTCCCATTTCAGAATTTTTATGCTGATAACCACCATAGTAAATATGCTTAAATGGTTAAACTAACATAATGCAAATCTGTGTAAAATGTTATGTAGATAGTGTCAGGCACTTATTAAGCTACATCATGCATAACTTCTGAATGGCAGTTATTTTTGAGTATTCACTAATGTAATATCTTACTGAATTGTTTAATTTGTTTCAATATAGTAGACTTATACTATGTGGTATAGTGATGTACGGTGTATATAGTGATACACCATAAACCATTTGTTGCCCTTTTTCTTATTCTTACATTGTAAACCTTGTCCAACACGCTTTAATAGAAAATTTATCCATATGGCAACTATGTACAATGTACAACCTGTGCAAATTACTGCTCGAACCCCAGTAGCCACAAAAAAGTCATTTATCAGCCAGAAATCACATAATTTAATCTAATTATTTTCATGTAGAAACAAGATAAGTTTTGTAGTTAAACCTAGTAGATGTCTGACAGTTTGTTGACCACCAATACAGGAGTGAATATGAGAAACAACTATTGAACTATTAAAATAGAGGCGTGTGTGTGTGTGTGTGTGTGTGTGTGTGTGTGCATGAGAGAGAGAGAGACTGAAAATATCTAGTATCTGTGAAATGACAAGAACAGAAGGGCGTGTGAATTGATATCATGATGTATCTATGAGACGATGAGCATGCGAGACAGAATGACAGTGTATGTGAAAGAGAAGTGCACGACAAAGAGTGGGATAATTTATGTGAGAGAATGATTGCTTGTGTGATAAATTACGATACTGTATGTAATAAAAGAAAGTAGTGTGGTCTGCATAAAAAAAGAATAACTGTGTGAGTATGAGAGAGAATGTGCCAATGACAGTAAATGTGGTTAAGAATAACACTGAGAGAAGTGAGCGTATATAATGGAGGTTGGCTAATTAAATAGGAAGTAAGCTTAAATTCTTGACCCCTGATTATTTAGCAGCCCTTTCGAAGACAAAGCTTCTACCTGCTCAACGGCGCTGCTATCCTTGGGCTGCAGTGAGCATTCAAACCCAGCCACAGTACATTAAGAGACACAGTGTTACATCAGCGCAAAAGCAAGGTTGCTCCAGTTTTCTTACGAAATCTTCCTTTCTCTTCTTCTTTACGTGTATTTTCTATACGATGCTGGAAGCCAATCAGGAACTTAAGCGACAAATATTGTCAGTTGCAAACAATCATATACACTGTCAGACTGCATGTCTCAATCTATCAGTCTGAGTCAAAGACACCATTATCCTCACTTAAAATTATAATAATATTATCTATACGTTTAGGAGAATAGTACACAGAACTATTCTAATGGTGGGTGGGATATTTTTTTCACCTTGCTTTAGCAACCTGAGTTTGACCGCAGCATTTTAAAAAAAAAATATTTTTCAACTCTGTATTTATTTGTCCCACACTGTCAGTGTAACACCTGTAGCGATGTTAGCTATGAGCGAGCTAGCATTGGACATACAAAATGTGTGTATATGTGGTGCTCAGCCCCTGTCTAGTCTCAAAGCAGCCAGTTCATTCTGTTAATGTCCTCCAGCTTCATCTCCTTTGTATAGCCTTGAAATGGACTCATAAGCAGTGCACAAAAGAAAGACTACGACTGCAAGGCACAGCGTTCACATGAAAGAGTGAATTATGGTGAGTAAAATAATATAGTTGCAAGTAAGCGGGGATGGTAGGATCCAGTGGTGATGTATATGTAAGATTATGATGATGCGTTTGACAACATGTACAAGGTTTGACCCAAATTCTCATCGTCAGCAGTGCCTTGCCAATGTATTGACTGTAAAATACACAAGAGTAATAGGGATGCAGAAGTGTTTTCTGTAATTCATGTTAACGGAACATACTAGCATTTGTTCCAAAACTATCATTTCAGTAGCGACCCACAGACGGACAAGGAGGAGAAGAATCTCCATTTCCTCTTCCGTCGCCACCCCTACCACGCCTGCCAAGTGTTCCTATAAGCACAAACCCCCAATGGAGACCTAAAATCCACGCTGATGTCATGAAAACATGCTACCTGTTTAAAAATCTGCATATCAAAACAAAATACAAGGCAGACAGGGAAGTGATTCAAGAGATCTGCCCAAAGGAAACCAGCAAAGGGCAATGGAGCACCACAAAGTGCATATCCAGTATCTGCTGCATTCAACAGGATGTTGCTAATGCATCATTTTTTCTACCTTTAAGGGGTGAACAGGAAAAGGGCTGCACAGAGGGAAAATCCCTTAAAATGTTTGTAGTTTTATGATTGCAAAAATATATACAGCATTGTATCAAAAAGTTGGAAGAGATGTGAAAGTTGAAATAAGTTAACACCAACACAAAAGTCACAACAAAAATAGCACAGATGCAGTTATCGTGGTCATTATCACTGTCATTGGTGCAACAAAACACAGGCACACACTCCAATATAGTGCAGAAACCTGCTCAGTGTTATTATGCATTGAATGTAGTGTGCAAGAGATATGAGGACTCACTAGCACAGTAGCCATCGGTAGCCTCCATTTCAAGTGCTTTGGGAGGGCTGCAGGGAATAAAAGTAATATTACTATGAGTTCTAGGTTTCTGTAACACAAAGGAATTTTCAAAATCATTGCACCCTGAGTATTGTCATAATAAAATAGTAGGCAACAATGAGATGCACCTTCAGAATTAACCATTGAAACAACCTGGATCTGTAAACTATTAATCAGGTTATAAAAATATTCATACCCACATTTGAGGCTCTTAAGGAACAGTAGGTGTGTGGTTGTATTACATTAGAGACTCTGGCCTGTGCAGTTATCAAGAGAAGCGACCAAGAGAAGAGAAGTTACCAATGCATAGCAAGCTGCCCTATGAGCCACATGTGAGCAACCGTGTTCAATTTTATGTTCTCTGTAAACATGATCTTGTATAAACAGAAGTTTAAATTAGAGCTAGCATGGTCCCAGTTCTCTGAACTTTTACTTCCATGAACATACTGTATGTGGGTGTCATTTAAGAAACCCCAGGTTTATTGAGGCAGAAATGATACGATTACTTGTTCAAGCTATAGTGTCCCTACTCAAAATAGGCAAAAGAAAATATATAAATGTACATATATATACATATAGAAATGCCATTCTCTTTAGTCAAGGACTAATACCTGTTTGGCTTAAAATAGGGGAAAATTAAATCAATAAACTAGACTTGAAATGAAACAGCAGGCTTCATCTGTACAGACATACACTTTAGCACACCTGGTTTTAAACTTCATTTAGTTGCTGTTTTCAGAACATTTATGGACATGCTGTTAATGCATGGTGTCTACAGGCTTCTCTAAGGAAGCTGTCAATAAGTTGCAAGTTTCTCAAAAGTTGACTGTAATTTCTATCAAAAGCAAACAAACATTTGGGTCCAATTTCATCCCTCGACCCATCGTTATGATTGTGTCGAGTTACGAGCTAAGTCACCACATACAAATTAAGTGTATTTGAATCAACACATAAGTAAGTGTTTTATGATTATTGTAATTTGGAACAGCACTGCATTAGACATAACTGTATCAGAGTTTATTCCTAGTTATTTGGATAATGAGTCGTATCACAAAACAAATTTGGATTATGTCACAGCAGAACTGCTGTCTTCCTTGAAGAACAGAAGGCCTAACTCTTTCATTAAAAGAAAGAAGAACAAAATGAAATCAAAAGTTTCATTCCAGAAACTTTTCTTTTGATTATGTGACATCTATAGACCCAGTGCAGAATGGCCCACATCATTATTCAGTTTCTTCGATTGAACTGTTTCCAATAGACGTTTACTGCATTACAAAGATGATGGAAATCTGACTCAGAGTCAGCTTCAGTTTTCTTAGTGGAGTTGTCAATATATGATTATATGCTCCCTCTGTAGCTACATGGAGGAAACTCTGGTCATGTTACAGTCACAAAATGTTGTTTTAGATTCTGATATCTAAAATTACAAGTTACACGTGAAAGCAAAAACAGGAAAGTAATAAACAGATTAAAAAAGTGGATTCATAATTACCTTCAAGCGTCTCCCCTATGCACAATTACTTGGTAATTTCAGTCAAGGACGGAGGGAGGCGGTGGTAAGTTGTCTCCACCTCCCTTTAAAGAAACAAAAAGGTCAAAATTACCTATCTTGTTCAATGATCTCTCGCAAAAATATGAAAAAAACAACTTTTCAGTAACAATTCCAATGAAAGGAAGCTGAAAAAAAAAAATATGATGATCAATCTGAGTAAGCTCAGAAACGCATGAGCGCATCTACAGAGTTCTACAGGTGACTCCTGCTGCGTCAAAGCCTCTTCTGCGCGCTTCCCGTCGACTTTTCCACGTTAGAAAGCTACACCGACACTGTCCCATCGAGCACTAGACGCACTTGATTCAAACTTGGGACATTTCATCAGAACTCACGCAACTGTTAGCCGAGACGCACACGGTGCACTTTGAGTATGAACACCGAGGGGGGAAGACTCAACAAGTTGGTTAAGGAAAGAAAGAAAGGGATGGATCAAACTGGATCCACCGGTTCCTAAGGAATTAGCCATAGTGGCAGGGAGCAGCCAAGCTATTCTCAACAACCAAGAGACTGGAAGTCTGTGTGTTGGCAATGTTGAAAATCTACTGTGGAGACATGAGTCAAGGTCGGACCGGCAGAGCCTCACGCGTTTTAACTGCTACTGCGGGGGAAGGGAATTATGCGATGTAGTGGCAAATTAACTGGTGGGTAAACTGCTGGATGACCACCCCGTCCTCCTGAACATTACATATGACTAAAAAACAACCAGTTGTCTAGTCAGGAATAAAAGTAACTGTTTCACCGTTTACAATTTACAGGCCACTTTTGGCACTACTTCCTAGTAGGTCTGTCTACAGCGTGACTTCAGGCAGCCGAATTAAAAATTTATGTCAGCAGCAAAACAGGTGGGAGAACTCTTCTTCTGTTCTGTAGAGATACAGACGGGGTTAATCAATAAGAACAGGATGCATTTGCCTCGCTGGCAACAGTGCATCTCTAATAATCATCAGCTGCAAAACCGTGAAGCCGGCTTTGTTGTTACTGTGCCAACGCGCTGTAGTGTTAAGTGATTTTTTTTGCTGGCTGCGTTGCCTGCATGGCTTGGAGCTGACAGACAGCTGCAATTCAACAGGTTATCCGATCACCGCAATCTACAGCAGAGCCCGTCTGGCTTTCCATTCATTAGACAGACGCTCCTTGTCTGCCTTTGCCGCAGACATGCGCCTCCAGCAGCTCTCAAGCTTTTGTAGCCTATGTAGTCGAATAAGATTGAACGGCTACATTAAAGCAGCCACGTAATGATTAATTAACCGAACACAGGAAACTGATTCATGCTCTTGTGTTTCTCTCGCTCTCTTTCTATTTACCTTAAACACGTAGGAGTTTATATAATCCCACCAACTTGCTCATTGATCCCGGCTGAATGTCTCGGCTTGTAATAGGCATCATTCTAGCCCGACATGCGCCATGCAGCGCGGGCTAAAAGGTAGTTTGGTTCCGCAGCAGCAGCAGCAGCAGCAAAAGCAACAGTTGTTAAATCCACCACTTCCTCCTCCATCTCGTCCAGAGCAGAGCAGAGCAGAGCAGCAGACAACCCGCCCGAGTTGCTATTCTGGGAAGTTGGACTGACACAGAGAAACCGATCACAGAGTGCGGACCCAGTCTGCCTCTCCGCTGGGGGGCCTCTTATTCCCGAGGCTGCAGCCAGGTTACATCCCGGTGGAGACAAAAGCGTAACTGTCATACGCTTACAGTATTTCTCTAGTTATTACAGTGTACTTAAGGACATATAAAATGAACATATGTCTTATTTTTTTTTACATATCCTGCAGTCGTTTTTCTGTTCAATTAGAGATATGTTGCAACGATTTGGCAAATTTGTGACAAAAATAACTTAACTTTAACAATTTGATCATTATTGTTATCTAACTGCATCTAATGTTGTCCACTAAGAACCTGACAGATTCTGCATTTCTGAGCAATATATCAATGTCAGTATTTCACAGTTTAAGAAATACAGTAAAATAAGATTTTTAACATGAATGGATAAAGCAATTTTTTTTTAGAAGAATCCTTTAATTGTTTCAATTAATCAATCATAACTAAGATATATACTGTGCAGCACAGTGAAAAATAAACTTGTCAGTCATCTTTAATGGGCAATCTGTTATCTCAAAATTATTTTAAATGTATCTTTGGTAAACACTCTGCACTTTCTTGTTATTTATCAGCCAACATAGAACCTTGATTTAAAAAAAAAGATTCTGCAAAGGTTTGCACGATTTCTGATCCCTTTTTATAGTCAGTTAGAATACAGTACATGACAAGTTTTTTGATGTTTCGACTGATAAATTTGTTTGTTTGTTATTTGTTTCTCTTTCTAAATTTAACGTAATGCCTGCAGCATATCCCAGAAAGGCCCTGTTTACCATTATGTTCCTTCGCCTTTTATTTTAGCGAAACTCAGTAAGTGTTTGAGAACTGAGGACAAAAATCTTTTAAGTTTTGAAAATGAAATTCTTACCCAATCTTTCTTGATACACAACTTCAGTAGCTCTGGATTCTCTGGTATCATTTTTTGCTCATAAAAACTCTTCCAATGGGAGAGAGGACCAGATAACAGGCAGGCTTTACTATGAAGCCATGCTGTTGTGACATGTGCACAGTGTTGCTTCGCATTGTCTTACTGAAATAAGCAGGGACGTCCCTGAAAAAGACATTGTCATGATGGCAGCATAATAAGACATTAATAACACACACCCTTATCATCACGGATACTGGTTTTTGAACTTTGCGCTGATAGCACTCCAGATGGCTCTCTTCCTCTTTAGCACGAAGGACATGATGTAAATGATTTCCAAAAGCAAATGGATATGTGGACTCGTCAGATCACAGCACATTTTGACACTTTGTGTCACTCCATCTCAGATGAGCTCAGGCCCAGAGAAGGTAACTGAATTTTTTGGGTGTTGTTGATATATGGCTTTCACTTTGCATGGTAGAGTCTTAACTTGTATTTGTAGATGCAGCAACTAACTACAGACATTGGTTTTCTGAAGTGTTTCTGAGCCCATATAGGAATATCCGTCATGCAATCAAGTCGGTTTGGAATGTCTGAGGGATCAAAGGTCACAAGTGTTCACTGGTTTTCGACCCTGAGCCCTTACTTGAAAAGATTTCGTCAAATTGAATGAATCTTTTATTGACATTGTTATAGATGGTGAAATCTCTAGTCCTTTCAATTGTGCATCATAAACATTGCTTTTAAACTGTTGGAAAATTTTCCCATGTAGTTTTTCACAACGTGGTGAACCTTGTTTGTGATCGACTGACCCAAGGTAAGTGTCACCAGTTCAGTATCAAAATGAATGTGTAGTACGTTCACAATTTCACTTTCTCTTCCTGAGCTATGCTGTTGAATAATTGTGTGAAAAATGTATTTTTTGCAGAAGATTATGATGTCTCAGTGAAGATGACCTTTGACCTTTTGGATATAGATTGTCATCACTTCATCATTTTATTAGGTATTTGTGAGAAATTGTCATAATTAGTGAATGAATTCCTGAGTTATAGCAAAAAATTGTTTTGTAAGGTCATGATGACCTTTAACCAAATTATAATCAGTTAATTCTTGAATCCAAGTCCAACTCAAACGCTAGCAACTTGGTCAGTGACCCTAAGCCTCAAGCTATGACGTTCTTCTTACCACACTAGCATCACATTTTCATGTGCAGGGTACATAAAGTCAGCAACAGTAGAGTAGTTTTTCAAAATAAAACCCATCAGCAAATATCTACCATATTATGACATAACCTGATTTTTGGACTGTTATTGCACAGTTTGATTAGGTTTACCTGGTTAAGTCCATGGAAAAAAATAATGGTTGTTTTTGGTTAAAACAAGGAAGTTAATGTAAATAGCATCCATACTTCTCATATGTAATGTACCTTACATTATGTATGACTGTAACTTACATAACATATTCATATTTACATAACAAGTTCAGAAACCAACTGCCATTTGGTTACACAGGGGACTCAATCCCTGAAGTCCTGCAAAGTTCTGTGTTCAACCCATTTAACTACCTCAGTCACCCCCTGATTTGGACTTGTTATCTGTACTCCCATATCAGAGAGACACCTCCAGAAATGATGCTATTGGCCAACCTACAGTGTTATAATTTGAAGCGAATGGCCACTGGCCAGGCTACTGTGCTTGGTGCATTGGGAGTGAGAAAAATTAAATGCCTTAGTGTGGAGTTATGGACTGTCAGTTTTTAGAATGTA
The DNA here is from genome assembly GCF_020382885.2 of Scatophagus argus. Lineage (NCBI taxonomy): Eukaryota > Metazoa > Chordata > Actinopteri > Scatophagidae > Scatophagus > Scatophagus argus. The sequence continues at coordinate 14,895,154 of NC_058503.1, read as the reverse complement.
TAGGTTCACCTCACTTGGAGCCTAGATTTAGGTGATACCAAACAAAGGAACGGGTACCAAGGACTATCTACAATGGAAATATGCTGAACATTTAGCTGATTTTGACAATCTAGATGAGGCGTCAGCTGTAACAATCCACCTCTCGCAAGATTTCAGTGTGAGACTTGAGTGAGACTTGTGTTTCTGGTTAAACAAAAAGGATTTTACCGTTAATGTCAGACTATTAGAGTAACAGTCTTCGCCTGTGAGTGGCACTGTCAGAATGGCCCCAAAGCATCACAATGCAGCCATTGCAACAGGAGCAATCTACTGGACCAATTCCAAATCTTGTGGTAAGTATCAGAGTCATTTACACGCCACAGTATGTTAACGTAGGGTCCAGGTTTGAAAACAGAATTCCCCTTTAGCACTTGTAGTTACTTTTTAAGATTGGCTTCATACTGACAAACTGCGACATTAAAAATGCCCTTGAAACATGAAATTGTTAGCTATGAAAAGGAATATTATATAGTATTCTATAATAATAATACACTGTTAAAGGAACTAGCCTACAGAATGACTACTTTTACGTTTAATGCTTTAAGTGTTTTATCTACTTTTATAGGTATTTTTAGACCATGCTATTTCTGCTTTTTTTAAGTTAAGAATTTGAGTACATTTTCCACCACTGCTTTTGCAGCAGTGAAGAGACTGTCATATTACTAGTACATTCAGTAGTCATTTGTAGCAGTAAAACTGTACAAAGAGGATGGTAACACTAGTAAAAGCAGAAACAGAACTATAACTGCTGTGTCATTAGTAGTAGCAGTAATAGTATTTGTTAATTGTTGGCCTGCCAGTAGAGAAAGACTATCAATTCAGTTAACATTGAATTTTTTACATTGATTTAATTCACCTGAACAGACTCCACAAGTTATGGTTTCGATTACTGCCAATACTCATGTTTTCTTATGAAAATGAATTATTTTTTCCAATGTTGTTTGATGTCAGGTAGCGCTGCACTTCTCTGACATTGCTGCTCTCTCACCTGCTGCTTCCTTCTGGGGTATAAAGGGGCATAACCTTTGTAAAAAAAACAAGTATGCAGTTGTATTTGTATTTTCTTGTCATCTTAGAATAGTAAGTTATGTCATTTTCCTCACCGTAAAGAAGATTACATTTTCTAATGTAATTTATAATCCCTGTGGCCAGTAGTCTGCAAGCCTCTAACACCTGAAAGATGTTTTTTTTTTTTAAAACAGTTTTTTTTTCATCTCTGTGCGACCTCAACCAAATGGCATTGAGCCACAGTCAATATGTGGCTGAATGGCTCCCCCTGGTGTCTCTTGGCAAACTATTTTAACCCCACTTTGGTAAGCGTACAGCATAAAGTGATCACCATTTTTCCTTTACTGAACACAATAAGTAAGCATACTAAGGTGTGATGTGGAGAGGTGCTGACACTGAAGATTATTTCCATCCTGAATGTTCATTCTGAATATTCATATTCAAACCAAAGACAGTTTGAGTCTTATGAAGCATGTGGGACATTGTTACAACCTTTGATAGCATTCAGAGTTTTTTTTTTCTTTCTTGAGAAAAACCAGAAGTAGAAATTATTCCATAATTGCTTCCTCCCACCCATCCACACACACACATACAATACTGACTAAAAACTTGTCATATTTTCTACATTTTCTACACTGTAGTATAATAATTCAACATCCACGGGAAATGCGTTTTTTGATTAACAACGAAAAGAAATGAATTCTTCACCTTTAACTTTTACCAGTCAAATTTGAAAATCAAAATGATAAAACATATCTGCTAAAGTGCAGTGCACCTTTCAATGGAATTATATTCCATAAAAGTAACTTTCAAGTATGCAAGAACGGTGAAATACACATTTGACTACATTAGCAGGAAAAGCACATTTGTAGCTCACAATACTAATGATGACTCTGTTCCTTTTAGGAAACCATACTAGTGAGCTAAAATGCACAATACCAGAGTCCTGGGACTGTTGCATCTTTAATTAACCAGAATGTCCACCATGAAAAAAGTCAATTGAAAACACAGATCATTTGATTTCCTTGCTATTTTTCATTTTTCTACAGTATTATACCATATATCTTGACAATGATCTGTGGTAAGTCATCCAATCCAGTTTGAAGCAAAAGACTATTTCAGCTGAGAATTGTTTTTTTTTTTTTAAATGGAAAATAGTGCAACATATACAAATATTTAGAACGGTCATTACAATGCAGCCTCTGCCTTTCATTTCAACAGCACAACAGCTCAGATCATTAGTCTTTATTTGCAGCATGGAGTTGGCACCATGTTGACTTTTTTTATTCAGAAGTCGCACATCAAAAAATAACCAACTGGCATTAGTATAAAATGTTGACGTGGCTGTGACTCTGTTACAGCTCATATTAGTTTACCAAGCTTTTTGTTCTTCTTTGTTTTTATGCATTGGCTAGAAAAGATAACATACATAGACCCAGACTGGAAAATGTCTAGCGTGGTCGCATGTAGATAAAGATATGACCAAGCCTGAAATGAGCAGCTTGCTTCCTTTCCCGCAATCAGTTTTCAGTTTCACACACGATAACAAACACTAATAGCTGCCTCAGGGCCTCTTCACTTCAAAAGGAGCCCATTGCCTATACCCACAGGTTTTGTTATAGCATGACTCTCTGATAACTTGTCACTTCCTTATATTTACAACTGAAAATTCTCCTGTAAAAAATAGGTTATTTAAACATAACAATAACAAAGTAAGGTTTTCTTCCTTCAGTTTTTCAAGCTCTACATTGAAAAAAACTACCTCATTAAAATGAACATATTAACAGACCTGAGAAGTTCAGTTCAGGGTGTATACTGAGAAACAATGTGTCTTTTGTTTAAAGAAAATTTAGATTACATTAATTTCATTTACATTATACACAATGGGTAAATTGGGGTAGGGCTGTTAAATGCTTCAACTATAAAATATCAAACATTAATTGTCAAACTAGGTCATTTTACTGCTTACAAACAACAAACGGTACCCTATACATATTATAATAGCTTATTTAAGTACTTGTTATGCGAAAAACATCAATAACACTCTTCATTGCTAAACTTATAAAAGTATTATCAATGCAAAACAAAGCAAAGCAAAAGAAAAAAGTTACCTATAACATGAAACTAATGCCGCAGTGTGTTTACAATATAATGCAACACACTTAAAGATTAAAATAGCATCTTTGCTCAAACACAAAGAAACCAAAACATCCTACAAAGAAAAAACATTAAATATGTGATATCCTGGTTAATGCTGACAGAGGGCACTGGTGGTCTTTCAAATACTAGACACAAAGGACCCTTTAACTGTGCCGAACTTATAAAGCTCTTGTTCTGACATTTGTAATAACAACTCACAAGTACAAACCTGTAATATACACTAATGCATTCTGATAATCCCCCACCGTTGATGGTGAAATAAACAGTAGAGCACTAAAGAATGTTTTTTTGAACAGTGTCTTTATTTAATCCTGCAGTACCGGTACAGCATGATTTCAACAGCGCATGTTTTTAAAAGGATAATGTGTCAGAAATCTGAAGCTGGTGTGAAGAACATAAAAGTGACGTTAGTCCAAAGTCTCATATCTCTGATGGATTATCATTTTGAAAGGAAAAGCAGACAGCATGTTTGCATGCATATACCTGTGCTACAAGATTAGATCATTTAATAGGAATCAGCATTACACAATCTTAAAGGGCCTATTTCATAGCCCACTTTTTAGTTCTGTGCGTGGGTGTGTGGTGGTGGTAATTGTGATGGAAAAGCAGTGTGTGTGTGTGTGTGTGTGTGTGTAGGTGGAGGGTGGGTGGTTTTTTTAAAACTGCATACACACAATATTTTATGATAGTATTTAAAGATGCAACCAGTGATATTGTCCCTGATCAAGGCCAATCTTCTGCTCAATGATTGCTGAGAATTTCTAAACGGGCAAAGCCAGTCCAGTTTTGCTTTTGTGTTGATTGCTCTAATCACTCAGGCCTCCTGAACTACTCTCTGTGCACATCATTTTCCATGAGCACTGATGCAGTATTTCAGACAAAGGAAGAGAGTTTTAGAGACATTTAAAATATAAATAACACTGATGCAGATCTGTCACATTTTGACAACCCATGTTATAGCTAACATTATGCACAGAAGGTTTAACTTGTGTAGTGAATATTAATGACACAGCATTGCAGTGGGTGGCTATTCTGCAAAGATCAAGCACTTATTGATCCTTATCTGACTTTCTGTCACTTCATATTTCATACTTTAAATGTGAGGCATGCTAGCCTATATTATAACCTCCTACAGTGTACCATAGTGCGACCTCCCCACCTGAGGCAGTTTGTACTCAATGATTCAGGTATAGATACTTTGTCAAAGCTTAAAACCTTGGGCAGACATACTAGCATTAAAGACTGCGCAACCTGAGAAAAACATCAGCATCAGTTATTAATTTGTTCCAACAGCTTAAAACAACCAATGTTTATGCTTGCTTTCATTATAGAATATGTATTCAAGCAAGACTAGAAGTTTACAGCCATGCTCGTAGCGCTGTAAAATACCTTGGACAGATGCCAACATGCTTTCTGTATCAATGTTAACACACTGACACTAAGTATAATATTTAGCATGCTTAGCATTTTAGTTTGGCATGTTAGCATGCTAACATTTGCAAATTACCACTAAATACAACACCGAGCTGAGTTTGAAATGGCTTACCCATAAAATTTAAACCTGGATGTGATGGTAGCACTATATAAAAGGTTAAGTTTGCTATAATTGTAAATACACTTAAAAAAAAATCATCCAATGGTACTTTTGACATTTGACCTTTCACTCAGAAATGCAACATCGTGGAGTTTGGAAAAGTCAGAGATCACCCATTTTTCGTCTCCATCCTCTGGGGATCTCAAAAATATCTGTACTAAATTCTAAAGCAAACTATTGAGATAATACAGTCTGAACCAAAATGGGCACTAACACACCCACTGACCAATATTGCCATCCACAGAGCCACAGCACTGTCCTTTAATGTTGCCCCTGAATGCTCCCTCCATTTTATCCAAGACACAGCTTCTCACTCTGGTAAGACAAATTACACTTTACTTTGAGCAGACAGCAGAATCCTGGCATCAGGGTGTTTTTATCCCCACCGTCGACTATTTTGTTACATATTTCTGTCTGAGCGTGACAGTCCAACTTTCCGATCAGCTTTGTGTCGTATGATGTGTGCATTTTACAGTGCAGAAGCAAAAAAGGAAAACACATTTGCAACAGAAACAACAGCTGATGCAACTGCCCTAACATGACTTTGAATAACAATGAATTTTGCTGCACAAACATGTCAACAATAGACACTTGGATGCAAAATTCCGAACATGCAGGTTGAGAAGCTGTTGCTGTTTCCCACGGCCAATCACAGGTCCTCTGTGAGGACTTAGTCCCCGCAGCAGCACCTGCATGGTTGACTGACTAACTGTTCCCAGTCTTTGACAGCCACTCAACCCCAAATAACATGAACACCTCTCAAAGCCCCGCCAGGGTTTTTACTGAATCTATTAACTGAAAACAAGAGGTCGATATACAGTAGAGTGCTCAACAGACCGCTGCAGTATAACAACAACTCAGCTACATCTGCTATATTAGCAACATCGTATACAGAGGCTGATTGTGATTTATGTTTATTTTTGACTCAACTGGAATTCGATTTTTTTTTACGGTAATTTTTCCCCTGTTTGCATGAAGCCAATGGAAGCAACCGATATTCAGTATGAATCTATTATGTTTATGTCTCTGTTATGGTTATTAACAATGAGCATGTATGTATGTGCTTTAACATAAACCATTCTGCACATACATTCACATTCACAAATATTCCCCTACTGAAAATGTGGTGGGGATGTGCCAGGCTAAATTCAGTTTATGTTAGTATTAGTTTATTCAACAGGAGTTGAGATATTAAGATATTATTTACTACACAACTACACTACACAACTGTGTTCTGCATTAAATTTGTAATATATTTAAGCTAAAATATGTAACATTCAAGATGGAACCTAAAATTTATGCAGAATTGTTTAACCCTTTCTGTTTGTTGTTTTAAGAGCTTGAGAGGAGAAAGGGATGTCAAGCTTCATACTCACAGAAATATTTGGACTTTTCTCGTTCAATTTGTACTGCACCTATCCATCACTTGCAACTTGCAAAAAAAAAAAGAAAGAAAAATATCCGCGTCCTTCTTTGACATTTATTTGGTGCTCTTTGATTCATTTTTCATTGAGTGCAATTCATTTTAAAGTTGGATGCAGACAAAGTAAGGTCAATAGACTGTTTAATTTATTCTCACCATGTCTGTACACCCTGAGCTGTGAAATTGCAGAACAGCTACCGAAGCAATACAGAGACTTTGAAAACATTCAGAGAGCACATCTGCCGGTGAAGCATACTCGCACCGCTCTTTCCCCTTTCATTTATGCTGTTTGTTGTTGTGCATGTGTGCACCAAAATGTGTGAATTTGTGTTGGGTTGTTTTGTGCACGAGTCTCTATACACACATGTGCAGACATCAGTCAGTCATCCTTGACCTTGAGGTAAAATTGTTTACAGATTAGAGAAAGGGGCTCCAAAGGCATGACATATCACCTGACTCTGTACTACATCAGACTCCAATCACACCTGGCCTCGTAGTACTGCCCCAATAATTCTCAGGATTTGTTATGGCGTTTTGATGCTCACTGTTTACCCAGGATTTATAATCGTGACTTCAGTACCCCACAAGGGCTCAGCAGATCCAGCTAGAGGCTTAGATGGCAAACAAACTGAATTACCATGCAGAGGCAGTTGGCGGACAGTTCATCATGACCAAGGTCAAGAAGCTCTCCAATTTTTAAAAACATGAAGCTGTGTTTCTGCCCACTCCTTGTCATGACCACTCTCAAAGCGGTCTTTTTGTTTGTTGGTGGGGCCTTGGAGTACAGCCATGACAGAGCATCCCATCACCTCTTTGTCAGACAGCTCTAGCAGTGTTCATTACTTTGTCCTGGATTGATCCATGCTCTCAGATGACAGTATGACCATTTCATTTCTGTTGATCACTGCTTTTCCAGCTCAGAGAGCATGGGCTGTAATGGCCCTCCAGCAGCTTGGCACTCCACTATTACCTTCCTCTGTGTGAGAGTTCTGCAGTAGTTTTAGACAGTACTGCACTCTCTGTGACACTGATAGGAGAGGACTTGAGCTTGTGATCAATTTTTTGCTAGAGCTTATAAAAGCATAAATGGTTTTAAAGTATGACGGTTTTGGGTTGTAAAGTAAAATATGCATTTAAAGATTGTATTTGAATTACAAAACAGATCTTTAATTCACTGTAGATAGATAAATAACTGACTAAAATGCAACATCTACATAAAAGGACATTTTCACTTTGTTCCGTCAAGGGTTTGACATAGTTGTAATTCTCCCATGTTATCAGATTTGGGTCACAGTGAGGAAAAATATATTGCAAGACGTTTGAGAGAAATCTTATGGACAAGTCAGCCACAGTAGCTCAAGGGCTTGGGATGAGCGATGTCATTACATTAGCATTGTGAATCTGATTGGTCACAGCTCATATGTGGTAAAACGACCTCAGAGAGCTCCAGTGGTTTGTAATGGGGCTTAATGAGATCAATGAATTCTTTGAAAGAGGAAATCACTAACGGGATAACATGCCTTTGTTTTCTAAAAGCATTAAGGAATATCACTGGCAGCGTATGTACCCCGCACTGGAGACACTTTGTTTGTATCAGTAATATTTTGGTTAAAAAGATCAAAACCAATTTTTAAATCAGTGAAGGCAAAACACGTGATTTAATTGTTTAATTTTCATTCATATGATTGTGGAAGTGAATATGACCTTAAATCACAGACTGAGCCTTTAGAATGTAGTCTAGGACATTATTACTGGATTACTATTTCCACTATGTTTATAAATGTAAGAGTGTGCATACATTCTCAAGACTATAAGGAAGTTAACTCAGTATTACTTATGTTTTTACTTTAGTATTCCTGTGTATCACTGTGTATTATTATATAACATCAAATACACATTAGTATATTTAAGGTCAATAACAGATATTAATGTATTTATTTTGGCGGTCATGCATTGTTAACTGTTGGCTGACTGCAAACAGAAATAACTGACGAAATGCAAATATGATTTGATTCTGAGAATAGTCTCCCATCTGAATGTGGCTGTGAATGATAAAGACTGTTAAAACTGTGTGTGTAAAATGTGATGGTCTTTGAAGCAATGTGTATGGTGAATTAAAACAAATACCTCTAATGTTTTCTTAGTCTTAGTTTAGTTTTATTTCAAACTAAAATAAATAAATAAATTGAAATACAGTTAACCTTTCTGTCCCTTTTCTGAGGTTTAATGCAGAAATGTCTTGGTTCTACACTATCACCTCTTTGCTCTGTGTAGGCGTCAGAAGTGAGGGGGGTGGGGGGGGTAAGGGACCAGGTTAAATAAGTTCATAAAGTGTCTACACGTCTGTATTTAGAGAAATCACACTTGCGCCTACGCTTCGAATAACCACAGAAACCATACTGGAAATTTTGTTAAGTGGGGGTGTTTACAATCTTTGGACCACCATTTCCCATACAGTTAGTGACTATTTTCCCGACTACACTACTGGGAGATAGTGATGACAAGTGAAACCTTCTCACATTCTCTCGACTCCCCTTGCATGCCTACTATGGCTTTGCAGCACGATAACTTTATCTTAAAATCTTTTGAAAGCAGCACCTGACATAAAAGAGATTGTGTGGTCTGCAGCCAGTGTGTATGTGGAGGGAGGTTGGGGTAGTTTACGGGGAGAGAAACAAAAGTGAAAACACATTGTTTTTCAAATTTTATTTTGTCTTCAACTTTAGCTCTAATTTGCAGTGTTCAGTGCTGGCAAAGAAAATAGCACTTATGCATAGGAATTTGAAAGTAAATATTCTAAATAACTCTCAAAGCAAGAAAACAGGAACAATCAGAAATGTGTACACCTCTTTTGTACTGCTTTATGTTGCTTTGAGACTTTGGCTTACTTTGAGCACTATCTGTTTAAAATCAGTTTGAGCTATAGATAGAAATCATGCCATGTGATGTCACACTCCTATTTACCTTTGCCTGCTTGGTGGGCTTTATACTAGAAGATATTAAAATGATGATGAGACATTTTGCTGTATGCAGCTTAAAGATGGAGATTTTCTGTGCTGTGCTGCACCTGTCTGGTGGGATGTAATGGATTAGCAAAGAAATACTGATTTATACATGGATAATCTCATTAATGGCTTCAAAAATCCAGGTGCTCAGGTAATCTTTTGATTACATTGCACTAATCTTAATCCTGGTGAGATAATTCCTGGACTGCAACATGCTAATCTGATCTCTATCACCACGAAACCTCCTGTTTTGTTAAAAATTAGCCAGAGAACTAAAATAACTCTACTCACAATCATGACCCACACAGGTTCAGTAGTGTATATAATGAAATTTAGGTTAGTAAGGAAATCCTTATTATGGTTAGTGAAGGCAGGGAGAGGGTCTGATTACTTATGATTACTGATTATTGTGTGTGAAGACCTCAGTGTTTCCTATCCACCTCTTCTAACCATGATTGTCACGGACAAATAAAACCCACAATGTGGGACGCTTGTAGCAGTACATTCACTTTGACTGTCATTGTATAAGAGGAACAGACATGATCAGATTTTTGTAAACTAACCCAACTTGGCCTTACTGTAGTTAAAACTACTTCATCACAATGTGAAAACCAGATTAGTATCCACCACTCTATTAATCCTGACTGCTTGTTACTGTATGTAAATACATGTAAATAAAGTAACCCCATGCTTATATTTAACATTAAAACCATCATATCCACTCACTGGCTGCTGACTGTATAATGCCAGTGAAGAAACAATAGAATAATACATCTCATCTCTCTCTCAAAATACCTATTCAAGTGAAAGCCCACTCAGACAAATGCACTCTTATTTATGAGCAATAACACTCAGTTTTTTATTGTTTGTTTTTTGGGGTAAGTTGTGGCCAAAGTAACCTTGCAACATTATATAACTTTCCACACAGCTTCATCTTATAGTTCAAAATCTATGTTAGTCCCACACATGAGTAGTAAAGCCAGCATTAAAACATTTATTGCACTGTGCTACAGGCTAAATAAGTTTTCCAGCAGATCTTTATGCAGCTGGTAACTGCAATCGGGTCGGTGATCCGTGAAAACAGACAGCTGTTCCTTCCACCTACTTGTCCTCAGAAATTGAACGGACCGTCTTGAGAAGAGTATGAGGGCTCACCTGACAGCTGCAGTTGCTAATAGACATTTATCTACTGGGTAATTAGTCTGCCTAAAGAAGTTTTGAAGGTTTCTTTTTTATTAAGTTTCTCTTACTGTGTGACTATGCATGTGCACAGTGCTGCATGCCCAGTGTATTATGGTTGCATTGCAGTTTAGAAATAAAGAAAAAAGCTGTACTTTTAGTTTAACATATGACAAGAGTCATTTAAGAGTTATCAGACAGTGTTTCTTAATGCTTTGTAGCATTTGTAGAGCATAAAAAACAGAGGAGAATGGGACATAGTGATAAAACCCATTCAGAATAAAACTATGGTGTCATAGTGTGAAGTGAATCCTGACATGGTAGAGAGTTCAACAAGATATGACTCGTTCTTGGTGTCAAAGGTTGTGAGATGGAGCCCTGGGTGATGCTGAAGGAATTACCTAATCAGACACTGTGCTGGGGAGACACTGAGCTGCGCCTTCTAGATGTTCCCCTCTTCGGTCACAAATGATTCAAATGATCGGCTTATCATCAGGCTCTGCAGAGAACTATTTACAACTCATTCACTTGAATCATGGGTGTTAGAATACATCTAAAATGGGCAGAACAGGGAACTGAGAAACACCAGTTAGAGACACATGATTTCAAAGAAATTTTATTTTGTTATTTTTAAGTTCATTATGGTCTGGGTGGTTCTGCTGATGGACCCGCATGTATTTGTCATAATCATGTGGGGAGCCACCTCATAATTCCTGCCAGCTCAAAGCACTACTGTACACATATACAGTACGTAGTCCAGCAGAATGAGTACCTGAATATGAGCATTAAAAAGTGGAAAGATAAAAGAGATAAAGATATTTTTCTGAATGCTTGCAGATACTGTAGACCACAACAGCCTCAGAAAGGAGGCAAATTCAAGAGGGAGAAGAAGATGTCAGAGTGACCAGCCAAAGTCAAGCTTCACCGTCACTTTCCCGTCTGAGCACATGGCGAATGAAGACCTCATGAATCAAATTCTGTCAGTTGTGATGGGAGCAAAATGAACCAGGGGTCCTGGGATCATCTTTGATTAAAATGTTGGCACTGTTAAATCATTGACACACTAATCCATTTTGAAGCCAAGGGAGCACCAGCACTGAGATATGACTTTTAATTTCATAAAATATTTACCTGTCGGGTAAAAAAAAAATGCACAAAGGAAAAGCATTTGCAAAGCAAAAATTAACAATTTCAAAGTAGCATTTTAGTCACAGTATGAACTTATTGGATTCACTTACTGAAATGGCTGTATATTACAGATACTACTTTTCCTACACATACTACCTACTTTTCCTCTTTTGTCCCTTGTGTCTAGCTCCCTGCACATGAGTAAGACATATGCCACAGCTGTCACTGTTACAGTGAGGTGAGAAATGTAGCATGTTGGTCTCACATTAGCACACACCTTCTGTCTCCTTTATCCTGCTCAGACAGATCACTACAGTGTGTCTGGTGTGCCTTTCTCTCCACAGCACTGTCAGCTCTGGTAATTGACTCTTGGAGTCTCAGCTGAGCCGTCCACTACATGGCCTCTCAGCCTCCACACCCAATTACAGTCTGCAGCTCCCTAACGGGTTGAGGTGGGTGACCAGGGGGGAGGCAAGGTGGGGGTGGTGGAGTGCAGCATTATTAGTCTTTGAAATAGAACTGGGAATGAAGTGAATATACATGGGTACGCCTGCATACATTAGTAGAATACCATTGTAAAACTATTAAATTATTAAACTGGGAGTAGCACAGTATTGACCAGGGCCTCAGGATTTGACACATTTAACTGTTACTCCCGGGATACACTGCTGACTTGTCTTGACTTGTCAGTTTAATCAATTAACTGATTAACTGTTGTACTGGAAACTGAATGTGTCGCACTGCTCCATTTATCTGCATTGTAAGGCAACCAGTCTGGTTGTAGGTTCACTTTTTAGCCAACACCACACAGAGTGTTCCTTTCTGGCCACCAGGCAAAGCTGAAGCAGCCAAAGATAGGGCACCACTGGTCAGAGGCAGCCTGTCAAAGACAATAATCATCACTGGGTTTGCTGTGTTTGCCAGAGGGGATGCTTTAGCAGTAGTCTTTATGTTTTGTATGCAAGTGTCTTACTTGACTACCTTTTCAGTCTAAAACTTACCTAAAGGAAACTTCTGGGATTCTAACAATTCAAGTCCTCTTTTTGTAGTTGGGGCCATTGTTTCTGTCAGTGTTCATAATGTTTGTCTCCCCAAAGTAATTGCTGACATCTAGGAGCATGGCGACAACAGATTAGCCAGATTATCTTGGAAGTAAAATCAAAAGTGATCACAGCCAAAAGCTTGGTAATAATCAATCATTACAAAGAAAACATGTGGGCACAATATGGGAGATGAACTATCCATATTTACCTTCTCAACTTCATTTTTACCTTTAAAATATTGCTAACCAGGGGAAAATTTGTCTAAAGTTGTATGAAACCAAAATTAGATGGCAGAAGGTCCTAAACAGACTTTAAACATTTGTTTTAAAAAGTGATTGGAGCTACACAGCCGGCACATGTAGCCACTGTAGCTACTCCAGGTTAACTTCATCAGGTTAAACTGTAGGTTGCACCAATGTGTGTCTTCTCAAAAATGTAACTAGCTACACCCAAGGCTAAGACAACTTTTGGGATACCACATGGAGCCCACAAGAGCTGCAGTTTATCAGCATGGACTGAAGCTGAAAATATTGAATCTGAACACATTCAGCAAAGTCACAGCATCACAGCAGACCTCCTGCTAGCTGCAATCACAATGCGTCAAAGAACACAATTGCTGTTCCCTGTTCAGCAAAGTGAAATAGAAGTTATCTGTATGTAACTCCTCATCGCACTTCCTGTATGCAGTATAATCAGCGCATGATTTGGATGCATTTCTGTAGTGGTGGTGCTATTCATGGGTAAAATCTTGCACTGCACTATAAATCGAAATCGACACCAGCATACCCCCACCCAGCATCGAGTATAAATCCAGTTTTACCTCAAATCATAGCCACCTACACACAATCCCCAATCCACAACACTATATCCTCTGTTAGACCAGGAAATAACAAAAAAAAGGAGCTAAAAGATTAAACAGCCAATCATTTTTGATTGCGACATATGTGAGCCACAGATTGCACTGGATGTTATTACTTGCTGGACCACTATCACTGCTACTATCAGCCACCCTCAAAAAGAGAGAGCGAGAGAGAAAGAAAGAAAGAAAGAGAGAAGAATGTTTTTAGTTTAGCAGCTCTGTGGCCTAATGGTCCATCTAAGATGTGCACAAACCAATTAGCCTGGCTGACCTTAGAGATGGTGTCAGCCTGTCAATCTCGAGGATAGGGGGCTGAGGGGCAACTCTTATGTCTGCCTGACAGTTAAAGGGGGCACATGAGTAGATGAGGAGAATGGAGGGAGTGATGGGAAGATGTTATTGATGGCAGAGCCTGCCGGAGTTGAAGGGTCAATTAGAAAAACCACTAGTGGCAACAACCCCTGAAGACAAAAAGGATCCAGTAAGGACCATTGTATCAGCATGTAGGGAAGAAAATCATTATTATCTCCCACAGTACGACTATTATTGCTCACTGGACAGAATTTCTTGAAAATTCCTGGTATTACGAAAACCTTGGCGGTGACTGTTGGCAAATTTTACATCACCTTCAGATATTTCTAACCTGAACACAGGGCTGTAAAGGGCTTATGATGATAAGCTACATAAGTACTTTTTGCAATCCTGGTTTTAAACACCTTTTTCCACTTCAAACCTATGTGCCATTTCATAAAATCCACAATAATAATACCAAAGGTTAGTGGTTGTCTGTGCAATCTGAATGGTTCAAATGAATGATTTGTTAAGAAGAAAAACAAATTTTAACAAACCAGTGGTGTAAAACTGTAGACATCTTTGTTAAGGGGTTTAGCAATCTTGTTTCTTGTTACAGTTTTTCTGCCTGATTGACATGGCAACAAGGATTAGGGAAATACTATAGCCTTTCACAATTCACTTTTGTTAAAATTGCTTTAATGTTGTTGCATCTTTGCTTTTTTCCTCCTGTTTTTCTTCCATGTTGGCTTTTGTCCCATAGATGTGTGGAAAGGAACCATGACTGTCAGATGACAGAGGTGGAGACATTTATTCTGTAGTATCCACTGAAGAGAATCATATCACAATAAAAATAATTCTGCAAAACAAGCTTCTCTCACTTGCTGTTGTATACACACAGTTTTATTTGAGTTATTTGAGTTTACTTGAGTGTTTTATTTTTGCAGGTTGGTTTGAGCCTCTGAAACACCTGTACAATGATGGTATGCTTTGCTGGGTGGGTGACACTGAAGGCCACTTGACAATAAAACAGAAGTATTGACCCAATCAAGTAGACATAAGTCGAACTCAAATCATTCTTCTTACAGCTCAGTGAAGAATACTATGCTTCAGTCACCAGTAATCCCTTGTTCTCCTGGGTGCAGCTTGTCCCGATGGGCCCTATATAGGCTCTTTACTCTTTGATCATGACTCTTGTCAAAGCTAGCAGAGGATATAAATCATTGCTAAGACCAGGTCGTGGCAGAGCCATCTGCTCTGTCCTGGTTGTAACACATGATGTATCACCGTTGTCATGCTCTTCCTGGACGTGCTGCTATATGTGTGTCTTCATGTATATACTTGTGAACAGCTAAACAGCAACAGTAGGATACTATCATTACGTGCTGTCACAATTACACACCAAGGACACACTGGGACAGAAATATTCTCAATTAATGTCCTGTACTTTTAAAGTGTGAAAGAGGAAGACAAAAGTTGAAGTGCTGTATGAATATCCTGATGTACCCTAAAAGTGAAAAACAGCTCAGAAATTTTGTTTTTGTTCTTTGTGTCCATAAGCTCCCGTGTAAGTCATTATCCTCAGTTGTCCTCCTGGCCGACTGTAAAAATAAATGTGCAGCATGCTCTTTGGACTTCAGCCTTTGTTTGAACCCCCTGCCTCACATTGAGACCAGTGGAACACTGAATGACCCTTGAGGACACTAAATTTATTGACAATGATTATTAGTAACTTAGCTATAAACCAAGCAGAAAAACTCAGAACTTTTGGCAGAATTTAAAATGAAGAAACGCTATTGATTTTGTATTTTGAGGCAGGGTTGTGCCTGATAAAATGCAAGGACATGAGCATGTTTTAAATTTGTCAGTAGGGGGCAAAATTGATCCAGCATCTAAGAATCAATGACCTCACACCTGCTGTGAGATACACCCTTGTGTGGAGGCTTTACAGAGAACCTCATGGAGAAAAGGAGAACATTATTCCTCATTGAGAGGAAGCATCGAGAGGTTACATAGATATTATGCTTACCACCACAACCTGGACTTGTGAAGATTTCTTTATAATACACTCTGATAACATCACTTCATAAAGTAGAATGACTTTGGCAGGACCCACTACATTTTCTTAATGGAAATAAAAAGAATGCAGCTGATTTACTGTTACAGCTGTAATTTTGAATCAATAAGATAAACATTATTTAAACAAGGACATCAAAGGGGGATGTCACTGTTGAGGGCAAATGTGATAAGCAAAGGACAAACAGTGAAAGACTATAGAAGTAACTTTGGTCTTTGTCAGACAAGGACAGGAGGTCTTTGGAGGACTAATGCCATGTGAGTGGCATTCAACCCCACTCCCATTCTTCATCCTCATCAAAGCAGTATATGTAGTTAACCTGAAGGTCACTTTTTTACTTTGAGAAACTGTGGGTGGAAAAAGCATAAAGGCCTCTAACAAGAAAATATCAGCCTCTGTATAGCAGTATGCACCTTTGTCATTGCTGTGGAAAACAAAGGTACTCCAGCTATTCAGTATTGCACTTGTTGCAGGATCTGAATAAAAAAGAACAATAGTCAGCAATGGGCAAAATTGATGAGTGGGTCAAGCTCTGAAAACAGTGAATTCTATAGTTCCTTTATAGTGAAACTCAGCTGTGTTCTTTGTTAGACAGTCTCCACTCTCCACCTCGTGCTGGTAGTGCCGATAGCAACACCTCATCAAAAACAATATCAAACAGGACCAAAAACAAAAAGTGACACACAAAACAAGACCATAAGTTTGCAAATGAAGCAAAATGCAACCATAAGCAGCCTAGGGGCCAAAGCTAAATCATCAAGCAGAGCACACTGCACAGGGTTACAGTGACAATGTCTCTGCTCACTATGCAATTTGGAGCATAACTGGAAAAAGCATTGCGGAGATGTGAGCCCCTTTTTGTTTTTGTCTGTGCTGACAAGTTTGTCACGGGAAAGAGGGGCAATAAATGGTGTGAAGATTCTTGACAGGAAGGCTGAAACTATTCACCCTCTACTTTATTGCATTGATAGGACTGTGCAACTGTTCCTCAATCTCAATTCAAACTACTGAAAACATGATTGACCGTGGCTTGGAAGCAGCAATGCTTGGGAAACAATTATTACAGAGTGTAGAATATTTTAAGCATGTGTATGGAAATTGTGCATAGAACAAATAAATCGAGTGTCATGCACAGGCACTGTAAAGATTTAATTTTTATTTGTTTCTTCTTGCTGACAGGAAAAAATGATATAAGAGGATCATTTAAACCCTGATCGCTGATTTCAGTGAAATGAAGTATACTGGATGAACTGGAAAACAGTTGTTTGTTTTTGTATAGAACTACTGCACTCATAACGCTGCTTATGTGGGTTATGAATCAACTTTAATGAAAGGACCAATCTCTTAAGTGCATCTCAGAGGAGACAAGATTTGTTGCCTCCCTCTTCATCATCCTGCATTTGTGAAACAGTGGCAAGTGAGCACTCATTTTCGAGGAGACAGCATTCTGGGGTTTTGATTCCTCTGACACCAGTGATATCTTCCCATGACCTGCTGTAGCTCACCTTGGCCCCTACAGGTTGAAGAGTTATCTTAGCAAAAATGTTAAAGAACCAGTAATGCAAGACAAAAACAGAGGTTATGTTATGCCACTGAAAAGTCAGCATTTCTGACAGTCTGCAATAATGTAGCCTGACTTTCTAAACATAAACACAAACATAAAGATCCTCAATGCATGAGGTGTGAAATCTTATTACTGAAGCAAATATAAAATCAAGAGCTTGAACAACATCTTCTCTTTGAAGTTAGTGGCACCCAATAGGTTACAGGCAAGAATATACATTTATCAGGACATTAAATGCTTTGCCAAATAATTTGTCCTGCCTCACTGCCATTCCCCTGTTATTGTTGGATCTGGCTAATGCTGCAGCATGTAGGAGGGTCATTGGAGACATCTGTGGATAATTGGACATTTTCCATTAGCCACATTAGCTTCAGTCAAAATGATGAACCAGGACCACAAAACTTTTACTGGGACGATGTAAACACAGGCTCTTCTTATGTGTGCTGTAAAGCGTTTAATCCCACTTAGTGGGAAATTAGACGGACATTAACAATGACTACATATACCAATCATCTGTGTCAATCATCATTGTCTTGTTTGCTTATGTAGGTCAAATAGAGGCATCGGTATTAAATTGACACTCTCCAGTCAAAAACTCCTTTTAGTATGTTTGAGTTTCACACCAATACAAAAATGAATGCAAAATTGCCTTGCAATTTCTATAAATATAAAAAATGTCATTAACAAGTGTACTTTCACTTTCATTATTAAAGTACATTTTACTAATTATACTTGAATCCTTTTACGTCAGAAACATTTTCAATGCAGGTTATTCACTTGTAATGGAGTATTTCTAGACTTTTACTTTTACTTTTACTGAAGTAAAGGATTTGAATAATTAATCCACAACAGATTCCATGCCCGATGTTACCAAAACCTTTAACACTGTTGGTATTCTTGCTATTAACAGGTTTGTTAGAATCACAATCCATGAAGATTCAAATGACAAGAGAAAAGACAATGACACTCAAGCCATCTGGAGAGCCACTGTGGGCAATAAATTTGCCAGACAGGCAAATCATTAGATAGTCATGTAACAGAGGATATGTTTGAAAGGGCTAGTTACCTTCTTGTATACTTAAAGCTAATCCACTGCACATACAAGATAATGTTAACCAATTTTAGACTTTATATAAAAATGCATCTTTACTGCCCAAAAAATTTTTCAATTTCTCAATTTCCAACTTCTCAATTTCACATGAAACCACAGGTTGTCATGCAAGTTCCTTCATTTGATAAGAACTATTTATGTTTTAATCCTTGACTGCCCTTAAACAATTAACTATTGTATTACAGGAAAAAAATATGATTATTATGATTAAGGTGTAGCTATAGGGACAACCATACTGTACACGCAGCATCCCACCACACCAAGAGCATAGATTTGTACTGTTTTTGCTTGCCATCTTCCATCCACTTCAATACATTGAAGCATCTTAGCAGACATGAAGTGGGAATAGATTTAGGCAGGAGAGGAGGGGAGGAAATGGAGGGAGAGGGAATAAAGTGTCTCAGTAAGGTGCTGGGCCACAAGCCTGCAGAACAGCTTCAGTGCTACTTGGCATCGATTCTCCAATTGTCTGGGATTCTGCTGGAGGGATAAAGACCATTGTTCCACAAGATATTACCTGATTTGGTGTGCTGATGATGGCAGAGCACGCCGTCTATCATATAACTGTAATATTCCTCCTATTCTATGTTCTTACCTTTCATACAGAATGACAAAATAAAAGTGCAACATTTAAGCCTTAAAAAGGCACAGAGAACAGGGCTATAAAGACAAAGTTGATAACACTCCCATCCAACTCTTGGAAAGGCAGCAGAGAAGATAAAAAAAAAACAATAAAAAAACAACTTAATACCTTATTGCAATGCAGCCCAACACTGTTGGCTATTCAGTGACATTTAATATGCTTACTTGGCAGTCTCATTAAAGCTCTGTTTGTTGGAGACAAGTCCAGGATGGGACTCAAGAAAGGTCAATGCACGTGTGTGCCTGTTTGAATATTCTGCGGGTGTTATGATGTATTGTGTGTGTTCAGTGTGATCACATGCATGTCAGTACTTGTATATTGTTACCCTTTACCACAATTTGCTTAAAGCTTAAAGAAAATGTCATGCTCTTACATACATTGTTCCATGTTCCATGTTTGTATATAAAATGTTTCTCTTCTTTATTCTTGTGTGACCTGAAAATCTATCTGGTCCATCCTTATTTAACAAGATCCAAATCTCTTTATTCTGCTCAGTAGTGAGGAAGCTTCCCAGAGAAGCTTAAAGATGAGAATACAAGAGACTCTACAGCATGGAAGCCTTTTGCTGCCCCCTGTTGGAATTATGTTTAGTCATTAAACACAGCCGCTAATTTGACAGTGTGTGCTACAAGGAAACAGAATAACCACTATTCCACAAGACAGACAGATGATTCACAGCAAAGACTCACCTTACGTGAGTCTTTACTTTCTCATTCTGATGATTCTCATCTTCTTAAAATTAATGGAAAACTCCTACTAATTATGTTATATGGATTTTGGTCACTCAAAGAAATATCTCCTTATCAAGCTGAATATCTTACTAACAAACACAAAGGTTTATTTCAATCATTGGTGATAGTTGCAACATGTTAAAGATTTACCAAGGCATTTTAGTGACTTTTATTTTGTTTCCTTTCAAGTTTAAAGTGTGTTTTACATTGATCGTTTAGTTAAAATTGCTGTTTTTATCAGTGGAGTCTGGTGGCTTTGAGGTGAGTAAAAGAACAGCTGCTTTGGGTTTGGGGTGGAGGTTTGGCCAATGTGTCCATTTGTTTTGAGATGCTGTAGTGCAACATCTAGTTTCAGTGATTGCCATATATTGAACGTACATTTTTACATTGTTGTCATTGGTGTGTGAAGCTGTCACATCTGTAGCCTTCACGGCACAAGCAACAGTAAAACTTCGAAGGTTAAATGCTTATTCTATCAATATGCTCCAGCAAGGACAGACGACTTCATTGCCCTTACCAAATTCACAGTCTGCCAGTTTCCATGATGGGGGCACAGATGAACTGAGTCTCCCTGTGTGGCAGAGAAACACACGAATACTTGGCTTTCTTTTTGGCAATGTAAGTATGCAGTGCAGAGAAAGCTGCTACTAAACCCTGTAAAGCTTTTTATGACAGAACTGGAGTAGCACAGTGAGATCTTATGTCACTGTAGTAAGCTCTGCTTTTGTCATGGTTATCACTCAAATCCTGCTCCAAACTTCAAAAGGTGGATACAAGGTTATGAAGTTATGAAGTGTTGTATGCAATACAAAACTGTTTGACTGATTGAATGACTTTGAAAACACCAGTAACAAGTGCTGAACCTCATATTTTGACACTTTACCTGGTGTTGCATAATAGAATTCATGGCAAAACATCAGGATATTATGCATTATCTTGTATTCACAATTTTTGCACTGCATAAATTGGTCCATAATTTCTTGGTCTGTTATATTTTATTTAAATAAAACATTCATTGCAATGAACACACCCACTCACACGCAAATCTACTTCTTCTACTTTTTTTTTGTTGTCAGCATCTTAATAATAAAAAATATAGATCTGTGTTAGGTAGGGAAAACAAAAATAAATCAAAAATAAATAAAAAATAAATGTTGGGACAATATATTTGTATTTACATATTTTTCTGCTTTGTGTTTGGTGAGATGACAATTGAATCACTATTATATAATGGCAAAGTTGTCTGTTAAAATATACCTGCAGGTTAATGGTAACAGTGACAAGATGTGATCCGCTCCAGTGATATTTAAGATGACATTTAAAATGAGTGCTCACAGAGCCGTCCTGCTAACACACAGTGTCGGGATGTGTTTGCACAGCACAATTTTCCCATTAATTCCCATTAATCAATAACATTCTGATTTAAACACATGTTTTTTTGCAGAGCTGATGATGGAAAAAGGTAAGTTGGTCCAAAATTGCCTGTTGACATGAAGGCCAGTGATGATGTTACACAGCTACTTTTTGACTTCAGTCTCTCAACTCAATGCCTCAAGAAGGCTCTTCGATTGTTGTTTGAACTGAAATGGATGCATTATCGTCCTTAACTTCAATGTGCATCACCACATTGCCTCCTAAAAAGGGAAGAAATCTGTAGCCACTTCTGTGCCTACTGCAGAGTGGAAATACTAGTTCGATATGGGAATGCATGCAGTGCACACTTTCCCATTGACAACAAAAGTCAAATGTTAGTGGGCGTTTTGTCTATTGTAAGAGAAATGGGGAGTCGTACATCACTTTAGTTTTGAAGCTGGCTAATACAGGCCAAATATTTATTTATATTCTAAATATATATTACTTATACTCAGTTTGTCAATTTCCCCTGGGGATCAATGAAAGATTGATTATTACTTGGATATCATTCAGTCAATTATATTTTATATATATATATAAAAAAAACAGAGATCACTACAGAAACTTAAATGTCATTAATTTTTTTTTTTTACCACAGACATGTATGTCGTGGTTAAATAAGTTGACCAGCCAACTCAATATTTATTTAGTAAACTGTGCTTGGACTTGTGACAGTGATGGCAAGGCTGATATATTCTGCATTTTGTATTTGTACAGGTGTATTGTTTCAGAGAAATAAAAAAGGGGAGAAAGACACTCAAAAGTCTCAGAACAGTAGTCATACTCTGTAGCTTGGGATGCTTAGTAAGCTTCTTTTGTTTCATTTGCAGGAATAAGGCCAAAAATTGGATACACTGAATATTATTTGATCTATTCCACCACTGCCTGCCTAATAGCCCAATGTTGAGTTATGTGTTATAGTGCCTGAAATAGCCCCTTATTTTCTCATTAGGTGCATTATGTTCATATAATGGTGATTTCTCTGCCACCCCAAATACCACTGGTCCCATTCTGACTACCCCATTGAATTCCCTGGGCCTGCTACTGCAGCACCCAGTGAAAAAAATGCTTAATCTGTTATATTTCAGCAAAAGCAGTGGCATTTTGTCAAAAAATAAATAAACAAATAAAAAAAATGTATGCATACAATGTGAAGGATCATTGAGATCATAAATGGCATTTCATCCACTCAGAACCAAGCAAGAAGCTATGACACACTCAATAAAAGTAACATCACTGCTGTGGGGGGGGCGCTAGTGTTCTCTTTTGAATGCTTACTGCTTTCTTGAAATAAGATAATCCTTTATTAGTCCCATAACTGGGAAATTACAGAATCAGGGGAGAGTGCGAACGCAGTCCCCCACTACCAGAAATTATGCAGTCGAGATTCCCACATTTGGGGAATTTGCCAGGATCAGCACAACCGGAGTGCAATGGCCGAGCCTCACCCTGGGTAAACCACCTTCTTGATCATGGTATCTCCCCTGCCAGGTATAATAACTGCAGATCTGACATTTACACAGATTGGGGCAGACTTTGCTCCTCACCAAAACTATTTATGTACTCATTACTATCAGTTGAGCTGTAAAATACCTGAGTAAAGGTACTTCCTCCAGACCCAAAGTTCATGACCATAGGTGAAGGTAGGAACGTAGATTGACTGGTAAATTGAGACCTTCACCTTACGGCTCAGCTCCCTCTTTACCTCAACGGACCGATACAACAACCACATTACTGCTGTCGCTGCACCGATCCGCCTGTCAGTCTCACGCTCCCATCTTCCCTCACTCATGAACAAGACCCCAAGATATTTAAACTCCTCCACTTGAGGCAGGAACTCAAGCAGACCACCTTTTTCTGGTCAAGAACCATTGCCTCGGATTTGGAGGTGCTGATTCTCATCCCAGTCGCTTCGCACTTGGTTGCAAACCTCCCCAGCGCATGCTGAAGGTCCTGGCTTGAAGAAGCCAACAGGACAACATCATCCGCAAAAAGCAGAGATGAAATCCTGTGGTTCCCAAACCAGACACCCTCCGGCCCCTGGCTGCGCCCAGAAATCCTGTCCATAAAAATAACAGGACCAGTGACAAAGGGCAGCCCTGCCGACTTACTGCTGGCAATGCGGACCAGACTTCTGCTCCAGAAGTACAGAGACCAAACAAGTCTTCAAATATGAAAAAGTCTCAGACCAAATTGTAATTTTCTGATTCAATCTGTTTTTTCAACATTGACTTATTTTTTCATGCACTTCATGCACTGTAGACCTTCCAGAGGCATGAAATTATATGCCATACTATTCAATCCTATAACCTATCATGGATTATGTATGCATTTATCTTTTTCGTGCCTTAGAAAAAACTGCCTAAGTTAGATTTGAATAGTTTCCGCCTTAATATTTTAGGAAGCCATTGAGGATCTTTGTATGATTCAGCAGCAGCAAAGCTGGCTTGAAAGTAAAATGTACCACCTGTGTCTGTGAACTTTGCCAACAAGAAAATCCATGTGTAATGACTGAACACAGATAATATCTTAAAGAAAAGTGAGGGCCTCAGAGGTCTCAAGCATTCCTTTCGGGAAAAAGCAGCAGTAGAAGGTGAAGTAAACCACGGAGAACAGTGCAAAAACTGACTGGTAAGAGAATAATTACATTAATTTTAAAAACGACATTAATCAACTCTTTTCATGTGGTAATATGCCTAACACTTTTTGTTTTGTTCCTTTAGGCCCACCAGAATACAGTCTTATTTCAAGTTACAATGACAAAGTGATAATTAGCCACCTATCTAACAAGGCTGTTATTCAGTCAATAATTTAAACACACAGTCCATCTTCTGAGTTGTTAGCCAAATAAATATCCAGTCCATCATTCCAGGAATTAGTGAAAGAGCCATCTTGGCAGGAATTGACATTTGCAGCAAGCAAGGACAATAACTATCTAACAATGTGTCTAGATAATCCAACCAGTTGGTTATCCATCCAAGAAGCCTTTTATGCCAGAAATTATTCGGTCAGCCAACTATCTGAAAAAAACAGCTGCACAAACAGCCACTCAATTAGCTACACAGCAGCTAAGCCTAAGCCTAAGCTAGTATTTATGAGTAAATACATTTTAAAGTAAGAGTTTTTGGCACATTTGTACTTGCACCCAAGACCATAATCTTAATTGGATATTGAGTTTTGACTCATCATCTGGTCTTTAGGGCTCTGCCTTTCTATTAAAGACCTGCTCAGCAGTAAATACTTTTTTCCTAACACTGATGAAAAAAATCAGAAGCCTCATGTTGGCGTGATTCACTGTGCAGGCACTAAATCTTCAATCTGATACAAATAATCAAACCCAAAGGACAACTGAATTTACGTCTTTTGTGCATAAAGTTAGGAATCATACCATCCCAGGAAACATCTGAGCAACTAATCATCCGATAACCTGTGGTCTGATAAATCTGACTGCAGTAGAAAAAAAATTCTGCAGTTCATACAAGGAGATAGAATGTGAGGGGAGGTTAGATTTAGAAGAAGAACATTGTTGTGATTGTTTCATAGCAATATCAAGATAGGCTCCAAAGTTTACCAAGTTTATTCAGAAATTAGCAAGAGCAGAAATACTGATTTCAAAATGTACTCCAATGTACTTCACTGTAATTAGTAACAATCCGCCTTTGCTAACTAAACAGCCAGATGCTTCTCATTAGTCCCATCCTAACATCCTAACTTAGCAGATGTAGCCAAATTTAATTTAGTTTCCCCAGCTGCTTTCTTTATTCTGAAGCCCTTTGCCTCATCTGTCCCCTCCTACCCTCACTCTCCTCTTTCTTGTCGCTAATTACTCATGCAGTTAAGAAATGGACAGCTAGATGTTAAGATATAGTAAGAGAAGAGAGCAAGTTACAACCGATCCTTGCTGCCCTTCACTGGTCACAGAACTGATTGTAAGATTTTACTGCTTGTTTTTAAAGCCTTGAATGGTCAGGCTCCTGATTAATGCTTGAGATCCTTTGCTAGGTGCCTACTAATACTGTTATTGCTGTTATTATGATTATGATTTAACGATCCATGTTAATCGGGCAAGTGAGTGCCTCAGTGTTTGTCTTACACCTTACTATTTAGAGTCATGCTATCATTGAGAAAATCAGCTTTCAAAATTTTCAGAGGCTGAACAGTGAAACGTGGCACATTGCTATCTGATGGCTTGGTCTTAGTCTCAGTCAAGCCAAGAAGTGATCAAATCTCTCCTAAACCAAGGACAGAGAAGGGTATAGGAGAGTGACAGCTTGTATGAGGAGGCCTGTGAAGAGAAATAAAAGCAGAAAGTAAAGTGTTGGATACTCTTTGGGTTAATTGCCTTCGACATCCTCCCTTGCTTTGTGTGCTTCTCCTCTGTGGTTGCACTCTGTAAGACAGAACAAAGTGTGGGATTGGGTGCAGATGAACAGAAGAATGTTGATGCCGTCTGTCAGTGAAAGGGTATTGTAAGGATACATAGGTTTCACTTTGATCATGATGAATGTTCAGCTGACGCTGCCTTCCTCTTCGGCCTCCAAGGAGACTGTGGAGGAGGGTGGATTAATATTTGAAGGCTCTTGCCAGAGCTGGGTGGGGGAGAGTTCAGATAGTCACGGCAGGAGTTTTTAATATCTGTGAGATGAATTATTATTTGCTGTCGATGTAAACATTAACTGTCAAGTTGTACGTTACTCGACAATGTGTAGATTTCATATTGTTGTGTGGAATCACTTTGTAAGAGTTTTATACCATTTATAATTCTGCTGTGCAGGGCAAGGTCTTACAACATCTTCACTGAAGCTGCACACTGATAATTTTAAAATAGAACATAAGAAGAAGATAAGACATAAAGTCAAGGCCCATTGGTTTTTCCAGCACATTCAACCCTCTCCAAGTTTCAGCTAACTACCCTTAATGGAACATAATTTCTGTAAGTGCTTTTTCATGACATGCTAGCTACATAAATCACATGTCCAATTAAATGTTTACCATTCCACACATAATGTGTTCTATGCTTCAACTGGAACACATTGAGCTTCAGCAACTGGTGTAAAACGAGAGGGAATTAATTGCTACAGAATAAGCTAAAGAGAAAGAGATGGAGAGAAAAGTATATGCCTTTTACATTCTCTACCATTCTCCTACTCAGTACAGAAAACTTGCTTTTTCTCTCCCACAGTGAGATTTAATGTCTCTTTATAAATTCCCCTCATGGCCTGGACTAGTAAAGGCCCTTCGCTCCTGGTGAAGCTCCGGCAACCTTTAGTATTCTGTCATCTATATCCACATAAGCTTTTATTGTCTCAGCCATGCATGTGAAGCCATTTTATTTAAAATGACACTGGCAGCCATGACTGGACAGCTGGACACTGTTGTTACCCACAAATCCCTGCAATACCCTATTTGGGAGCAATAATACTTTCACTTTCCTCAAAATGATTTCCAGACAGAATTAGTCTGACTCCCTCAAGCTAGACACATGCCAGAGCAGACTGTGAATGAGGCTAAACGAAGCTCATCCCAGAGCTGTGTGGCAGAAATGTGAATGTTTAATGTTGTTGTTTTTATGGAGAGATTGGGATCTACACGTGGACTGATTCATCCAGCAATTCATTGAAGTCAGGTAATGTGGCAGCTAGACAAAAATTCAACTTCTGTCTCTCTCACACATTTGTCAGCTCAGTCTCCCTCTCTGAGTCATTCACTCATCCACCCACTTACTCATTGAATGTCTGCCTCTCCCAGTCATTCCTTTACTCACACCCTGTCTCCATCAATTGTTCTGTTTCTCTCATTCAGAGCAACACATTGTCTGATTCATAATCCCCCCCCCATTTACTTACTCATTCACCCCATCTACTCCTTCACTACCTTCCCTCCTGCATTGACACAGCTTTTCACTCACTATCTTATGCAGTGGTATAACATGTAGCTACAGGCTAGTTGTGGCTTTACAGTATCTTTCATCCAGATCAAATTATGTTACATTGATTGCCCAGAAACTGTTTTCTCCAAATGCATAATGGATTGGTCATGTTAAAATTGCCACGTTCCTTCCAGAATGGCAAATATTCAGAGACAACGACAGTGCAATTCACTCTGGCAATTTGTTGAGCCACATTTAGTAGCTATAGGTATAAAGTGTGTATGTGTGTACATATGTACAGACACTACATAGACAAAAGCATTAAGACACCTGACCATTACCCCAACAGGGACTTTAATGACATTGCCTTCTAAACACACAGACAGCTCTGCAGCAAGAACAGCTTACACTCTTCTGGGAAGGCAAGATTTTGGAGTGTTTCTGTGGGAATATTTTCCCATTCATGCAGTAGAGCATTTGTGAGGTCAGGCACTAATGAAAAGGCCTGGCTCAGAATCTCTGTTCCAGTTTGTCCCAACGGTGTTTGATGGGGTCAGGGCTCTGTGCGGGCCAGTCAAGTTCTTGCTTTGTGCACGGGTACACAGTCATGCTGGAACAGAAAAGGGCAAACTTTTGCCAAAGTTGGAAGCATAGCATTGTCCAATATGTCTAGGTATGCTGAAGCATTACGATTTCCCTTCACTGGAAGTATGGGGGCCTGGCCCAACCCTTAAAAACAGCCCCATACCAATACTTTTATCTTGATAGTGTATGTGCTGATGTGATGTCATGCAGGAACATACAGAATGAAATAGTGTGTTGTACTGAGATGCTACATGTGTTGTCCTTATGGAATGACAAGATTAATGGTATCTAGACATGCAAATGGAGTATACTAAATCTTCCAAAATTGACACAGCTAGTGAATGTTACGTCTTGGCCCGGTGAGGTTTGAATTAATTGATCTTCCTAATGAGGGCAGGATGAATATGCTTGGTCATTATTGTCACATTCACAACTTTTTGTTTCTACTTAGTGGAGCTGAATGAAGCGGAAAATCTTCGTTGGCATTTTTAGTGCCATTATATATGGCAGTTAATGTGCACTTAAAACGACATTATGGTTGTCAGTGGTTTGCCACTTGTAAATAATGTCTCAGACGGCCCCCAAAACATTGTCAATTTGTGGGGGTACACAGTCCAGTTAGGGCATGACATTAGCTGACAATGATCACTGCCTTCATTAGCAGCACTGAATGGCTATGTATTTATAAGGAATTTCCAAAGCATTCAGACTGTGCTGATCCATCTACTGAGCCATCAATTTAAGATGTCAAGCCATAAAGCAAAGTAATTTCTCCATAACTCCTCACAGACTCCCAGGAGAAATCATGTGACTATATCTGAATGTTTTATAGAACGAACAGATGCTTTTGTGCCAGTGAGGACGAGTCTCTGATGGGTCAGTGTATGAATACGTAACGGTACTCTTTTTGGTTGAACTGTACTAAAATGCACGGACTATTGGTAAGAAGATATGAAAATGAGATTAATACAAAGTTTTCACTTTTATCGCTACAAAAGAATAACTGGTGTCAGATTGCTGCTAAAAAACTTTAAGCACTAAAATCATTAGCTGATTTGTATCAGGTAACTGCTGAGAGAGCTTGCAGTGCAAATGCAAAGCTGACAGGATTACCCTTAAGCACACTGGTTTTGGACCCCAAAGCAGAAGATAAACAGATTGAAACATGAGTAATATGGAAAAAACTGTCTTTCCATACAGAGTCTTAACTGGCAGAGAGAGTTGAGGGTTGAACTGATTCTGTGTAGACCACAGGTATGCAGAAAGGGCCAGGGGGTGGTGGTGGAACTCAGTACCCTGGGAACTGATCCAGGAGTGGGTGTTGTAGTCAGTGAACAGTGGGGAATGAAGGCTGGTGCATGAGGGCTGCTTGAATCCACATGATATACAGAATGGGGGTTGAGTGCGCAATCAAGAATGCTGAAGGAAGGTCTGAATATGAGGCACAAAGAAAATAGGGTTTTTAAAAAGTCTAGGCATAGAGCATACAGAGCACTACACCTGAGGTGAGGTACCAAACGAAAGAACTAGCCTGAAGTCCTTAAGTAGTGGCTCTGATGAGAGTATGAGAATCAGCTGTGAGTAAGAGTTGGCAGGGAAATCCAATCAGTAGACCACACCCAACTCCAGAAATTCACACACAACAGACAAAAAAATCTGATGGGTGACAAAGACAAAGGACATATTATCAAAAAACAAAACAAAAAAAAAACTTAAGATAAGATAAGAAAATCTTTATTTGTCCCAAAAAAGGGAAATTGCACCAGTTAGCATAATTATAATTACACAATTTGTTTGAAGGTTAAAAGTTTTACTTCGTGGGTTACAATGGCTACAATGGCACTGAGGACATTGTTAACAGAGTTGGATTTTCAGTATCGATCGCCAAAATAAACAAACAAAAAAACAACAACAACAAAAAAAAAACATAGCAAGTGTCTGCCCGCAGAATGGATATTAGAAACATTAGTCATTTGCACACGATACCATGCTACCATCTTGACAGACTCAGGGCTAACACGGTGAGTTAGGATTTGATTTTCGTGTGTTTTGTACAGTAGTTTAAGTTGTATTGTGTATTTTTCTTGTGCTTCACATATCTGAACACGACATTAGTAACAGATTGCCATGTGCTGTGACGCAATCCCCTCCACTCCCTTCACCCCAAATAAACTGGTAAAATGGGGTATTTGCGGCAGGCCTCGCATCTCTTTGTACTGTATCTTATGGTGTTGGGGGTCAGAATTATTTTCCATTTGCCCTGGCAGATGCTAAGCATAACCTGAACAGATCTCTCACCCACACACATCTGAATATGCAAAACGTAACACATGCAATCTCAGTGTAACTGTTCCACACTTGTTATCAAATGAGTCATGTCCAGTTTAAAGGGACAGTTCACCCTAAAATGAAATACTTTTTTTTTCCCTCTGAACCTGTAGCACCATTTATCTGTCTCAAATGTTTTGGTGTAAGATGCCAAGTTTTGAAGATAATGGCCAGAAACCTTTCTGCCTTTTCTATAATATAATAAAACAAGATGTAGGAACTATTTTCTTTTTGTTAAACTAAGTAAAAGGAAGCATCTATGCATGAACAAAAAGCTAGCAACTCAGGATGACATTAATGTTTACGAGGCTCTCATCCATGAATTGATGCACATTTCCATCTGCTTGGTGACACAATGTCTGTGGATTATCTTGAGTAATCAGGTTATGATTTCTACTATATTGCTGTTGACTGTTTGTTTGTTCGTTTTTTTGTGCATTGAGCATGACAAGCAAATTGTCATGTAGTTATAATTAAGAGGAGGCAGACATCAACAGCTGATATATTCCAAGCTCAGCAACTCAGACCAAAACAGTCTGGATGGATAAACAGCAATACAGGCAGGAGCAAAAAAAAAAAAAAGTTATTATTTTTTTTAATTTTGGGGTGAAGTGCCTCTTTAAAGTTATTGAATTTATCCTGTTGAAATAACTGAATTGTTATCATTCAAAGCTGTTTAATCCAATGTATTGTTTCAGTAGAGACAGACTTGCCTTGGAGCTTATTCCTCCTCTGCTTGGGGATGAGCATATCACATATCACTTCTCTCTGTGTTGCTATAGTGATATATTTGGTGACTCCACTTCTACTTAATGTGAAATTAGATTACAGCAGGGTTATGAATCAAAAACACCTTGTCATATTGCTCTGACTAATACAACTCATCAGGTGGACTAAGGTGCATTTGTAATCAGATTCTGTGTGGCTTTTGGGTGAAAAAAAAGAACGCCATTGAAATTTGAAGTTAAATTTGTCTAAAAAGACAGACATGTCAGATATCAAACTCATGCTTTCTCACTCATTTATTTGATTTATGCTATTATAAATTCTCAGTGGGAGAGAAGAATAGAGGAAGCACAGCAGGGCAGGGGAGACCTACTGCGCATCCAGGTTTCAAGGGTAATCATATTTTCTTTAGTTTAACAGTGCCAAGGAATGTTTTATCACACCATAACCTTTTTTACTGGTCTCTTTAGAGTGCCATCATTTCTCACCTTTGAAAACTATGTTGTGCCTACATTGCCAGACAGGGCATTTGTATTTCTCCAATAAGCCACATTCTGCATGTGGCTTGCTGGAATAGCTTGTGGCTTTATTTTGAAATTTGAAATTCATATTAATTAGCTGGAGAATTTTTTGTGAATTCTGGCTAAAAAAGTCTGTCAATCAAATCTGGACAAACCCAAATTGCAGGGAGATTTTATGTGTGCTGTCCAAGTTGTACATGCATGGTGTCTTCACAATACATTGGCTTATCAGTGTAGTATTGTAGCATGTAAAAGTAAATATCCAACTGAATTTATATTAAATCAACATGTTCAGGCCCTGTTGTTTTTTTAGAAGATAATGTTGGTTTGAACAAGTTTATTTACAGGTAGATTTTTACTTCAAAGAAATTTGCCTTGATATCTTTCTTTCCAGTCAAAGAAAAAGAAAATAGATGAGCAAAAGCAAAATGAAAAGAGTTTTACAATGACTGAAATGAAGGAGGAGGATGAAATGTGTAACAGGCAGTACAGTACATTACAAGAATATCTCTTAATTTACTTTCTGTGATGACTTTGAGACTTTATCAGGTCAAAAGTTATCTAAAGTTAATCATCAACTATAAAAGCCTTAAGAGGGATGGGCTTAGTTCTGGTTGAATCATCCCTGCATGAATAAGAGATCGCCAGGTCACCAAGAGCCAAAATCTTCTCCCATTCAAATTCAACAAGGTCAGTTCATGCATTATGTTTAATGCATAACCTTACAGATAAAATTTCAAATTTGTGAATTAAATATTTCAACTAGTTCAGCCTTTTGACTACAGTTTAGCAATAAAAGAAAAGTTGCTGAGAAGGCTAACGCTGTAGCTGAGTTGAAAGGGGCAGTCTAGATGCAGTTGCTGAATGGACGATGAAAAGGAAGCTGAACACAATCCAGGAGAGCCCTAACTTCCCTGTATGGTGAGCTAGTGAAGATGAGGAGCTTGTTCAGCCACAGACTCATTTCTCCTCATAATACCACAAAATGTCTCAAGCAGTCCCTTGTGCTCACGACGGCTTGAACCCACATGAGAAATGTGTAAGAGCTCTAAAACCTAAATTGTTGGTGAGTTACTTTGGTAACATTGTTACTTGCTCATAATTTATTGATAGATTGTACATATTCAACCATAATTCTTGGGGATGCAAGAGTACCACTATCAGTATCACGTGTTGGTCGAGTACTCAAAATCATAACATTACTCCAATTCAACTGCTCCCATTACCACTTCACAGTAACATGGCTTGACCTATTGTCAGGCTGTGTTTAGAAAATGACAGCAAGTCAGAATGTCATGTCATGTTAGTTCGAAGCACAACCTATTATGTCCATCATGTCATTGTTGTTATGAATAATCAAAACTGATTTATTCTAGGAAGAAACTGTTTTATACATTAAACAGCAGCAAACACTTGCAGTATATTTAGACAGAGAAGGGAAAAGCATTGTCCACTATGGTACCATAATGCTGAGGTTTCAAAATAGGTCAAAACAAAATACTCTCAAGGGTGGTGCTTCCAGTGAATAGCCCCAGTGTGTCCGGAGCATAGTGAGCATTCTCTTCCAGTGCACAGTACTTCGCACTAACTTCCAGTATGTTTCAGGCCTGAAAGAGCCTACACAAAATGCCCCTCTTCTCAAAGGCAGCCCGAGTGACTGATAAAAGGCTTTTCTAGCTGTGAAGTGTGCCGGCCTTCGCATCAAAAACCCAGCCCTCCCAGAGGACTCGCTGCTGTTTTGAAGTGAGGCGCAGCTCGTCAGTAGTGTCACATCGCATTTTCCCTCAGTCACCGAGCCCAGGTCATCAATTTCAGCTGGACTTTCTAGAACGCTCTAGAAACAGCTTCCTGTTGTTTAAAATCATTTTACAAGGGCTGAAAATTTTAATCAGAAATAGGAATAGCTATATGCAATAATGTTTAAACACAATATAGCATAAGTTGTTTATTTATAAAAGTTTGTTAAATGGGAATGCATCCTTGTACATAGCCTTTATTGAAAATTATGATGTCGATTATGGCTTTTGGCCATCTAATTGGAGCAACTGAACACTACTCTGATGCTGCACAAGGATTTTCTCAATGCAACGGTCGCTAATTGATTGGCCTGACTAATAAATAGCAGTATTGATCTATATATGCCTGTGAAAGCATGCCCAACGCCTCTCCACATGATAAAAATATCCCATCAGCCGCCGTACAACGAATGAGGAAAGAGCTGGGACTTCACTAAGATGCCACGCTTTCAAAGTGGTAACACACAATGAACATGTTGAAAAGGCATAAATGCTCTTCACAGTGCGAAAGTCAAAACAAAAGAAAGAAAAATATTATTGCTTCAGTAACACACCTTTCAAACAAAACAGGTAAATGCAATCAACAATGCAATTATTGAAGTAGTCCTATCAAGGCTCTGTGCAGTTGATCAGTGATTGTCAGCCCTTTGTTTTTTAGGCAAATTGGTAAACCTATGGTTAGCCAAACGAGTTGCTAACCATGTTCATGATCTTGGTTATTCAGGATCATCGGGGTTTAGTTGAGTGAAGCCAGGTAACCCACAGACAATCTTATTCTTATTGTCATATCAGACAGATAAACTACTAACATTTTGGAAGATTTTGGAAGTGAATAAACTATCCAGATGCTACATTCATTTTTTCCCTACAATTTCATGGTTTAAATAACCATGGGAGCTTTATAATGTAATCAGGTTCCTCACATAGTGTCCTCTTATCACTTAGAACACCTGTCAACAAAACAGCTTCCAGGCATTGCCTCCTCTAAGCACACACTCAAAGATGGAGACATAACCCTGGGTGCAGTGAGATAGCATCATTCAGCAATACACCATTATCCTTCTTTACCATTCTTTCCCTTGACTCTACTAGACTTTAATCATTTATTAATTTCCCTTGTGGTCTGAGGGAAGGCATCATGGACTGAATTTAAACTGCCAAGATCAGAGGATTGGAGTGTCACTTTCTCATATGAGAAAGAATATGGAATGTGCAGCTTTCATCCCAGCAATCAGCCAAATCCACCATGGACAAGCATAGCAATAGTGGTGAGTGATCGCTTTGGTGAAAGTATATAAAGAAAAACTGAGCTTAAAAACTGAGTTTTAAATTTGTTGACACTTTCGGTTTATCATATTGCTCTGGCAGAGCAGAAAACAGGTTTGTAAAATATGTATATAAAATGCTGTGTGTGATTTCAAACTGTATAATAGTCATTCAACCACTGCTGTTCCCCCTGTAGTTCATCTGCCAAAGACATCTGACACTGAAGCGTAAATACTCATGCATTTATTTAACATGCACAGGACGTAGCCTGATGATTTGGCAGTGACTCCACCACGTAGATTCACATTCACAAGTGGCAGCTCATGGTGAACACCAGCGCAATGCGCTGACAACAAGAATGTGACAGGTGAGGTAGCACTGTAGTGTGATAGGCAGAATGAAACATAACTTGATGAGGGCCAGATTGATGGAACAATGATAAGAGGGTGATGGAAGTAAAGTGTATCAACAGATGCAGGTTTGAAAGGGAAATTTTTTAGTTGTCACTTACTTTACTGGTTACCATCTGATTTTTTTGTATTTTCTTCTGAAAGCTGAAGAAAAAACCCTTCTGTATTCAATATAAAACAAGCTCAATTCTATAATTTTGCTTGTGTTGTTTGTAGTGTTGTTTCTATCAGATAAATCTGGGATGGGCAAATTACTGAATGCCCAGCTCACTATCTACCTTATGATGGAAAATTCAAGCTTTCCAGACAAGCACACTTGGCATGAATGAGATCAAATAACCTTAATCATACTTTCTCTGGTCCAGTTTACTCCTTGTTACTTCATAATACTGAACATCCTTGACCAAAGAGAGAACAAAGTATTCTTACCTCATAATTATCATATTTATTAATGTTTTATTCATTGCTGTCATACCTGCAAAATGACTTTGTGCATTTTACATGAATTGCCTTAGGGCACTTTCTGTCCCTTATAGAAAAATTCATGCATCCAGGCCCTTAGATATTAAATTCTCCTCTTAGTGCTAATAGTAATACACCAAACAAATTATTTCCTGCAGCAGTTTACCTTTTAAGAACTTTCACAAGCTTAGTTTAGAAGACTGAAAACTTTGCAACCCTCACTCACTCAACAATTACTGCCAGCTAGACAGTTAAACTGCAAACAAAAGACCGAGCCAAAACACGAGGTTTGTTGAGGCTCCCCATTTTTGGATGACCTTCCTGAAAACTCATGTCTCTTTAGACAATTTGTACTGACAGGGATTGTCATGTTCACAACTTCCAACCTCCTAATGGTTTCTGCATTTTCTGGTGTTTTATCTTGTTTTGGACCAAGAAAGTCTGTCTGTAAACTAAGGTGTGATTAGGAGTGAGATCAGTTGGCAATGAGCAGATCCATGCCAGTACTGCTGAATGGTATGTATAGAAGAGCTTAAGTTGGGTCAACTGGACTTCAGTTTGAAAGCAAAGACATTTCACATCTCATCCAAAAGCCTTTTTCAGTTCTGATTAACTGGTCTGTAGTCCCAGGTATTAAACCTAGATTGTAGACCTCTCAAACCTCTCTTAATACACCTGTTTCAAATGGTTTGAGAGACGATTGAGCAGATGATCTACAATGCAGATGAGCTGCAATGACCTATACACTGGGGAGACCAAACAATCTCCCCAATTTTCCATCTCTGGTATCAAATTCATAATTGTCCATTTATATACTTTTATAGAGTTTGGGGCAAAAAATAATATATTCCTAAACTACACTGCAGAATTAACATTGTGCTGTTCATTCAAGGTGTCATCGCTGCCTTACTTGCTAATATTACTGTAAGGCCTTTGCAAACAACCTTACCTTTATCTGCAATTTTTCCCTTTCTGGTATCAAATTCATAATTGTCCATTTATACACTTTTATAGAGTTTGGGGCAAAACATAACATAATAAATATTTTTTGCGCTGTCTCTATGACTAAACAGCTGCGCTTTGCCTGGAATTTACACACACACACAGGCACACTGAAACAGCAGTATGACAGCACTTCCTCTATCTCTCAGCAGTGACAGAGCAGGAGTGAGTGGATGATTTTAAAGGATGTCTTACATCAACATGATTCCTGCAGGGAAAATGGTGTCTGTTCTCAAGCCCTGAATGAATTAAGTTTTCATGAGGCCAATAGTTATTGATGATTCCCTGCATGTACCAAAGTCTTTTAAGTCCTGCCAAATGGAACTATGATAGAGCCAAGCAGTTTTTACTACAAGGACACAGACACACACATACACGCACAAAACTTAAACACACAGCTGTACACAAACACAAACAGTTCTTATAAGGCTGCATATAGGATGCCTCATCTGCCAAGGCACTAAATCATTCATCTTGAAGCCCAAGAGTAGATGAGAATTTAAAAAGAATATTTTTTTCTCCTTTCCCATGAGTGAATCCAAACAAAAGGAACAACAAAATACCTCCGTAGCCAGTCATTCATAAATTACTTACTGTAATGTTTGATGAATCACATATTAATGTCTATTTGGAAAAACAATATCTTATGCAAATCAATATCAATATGTATGTAAATATCAGTTAGTGTTGATACAAACATAATTAATATTCCCTTTATAAACTCTAGGAGCCCACCATGAACCAAATCACTGTAAGGTTAGGCAACAGACACATAACAAAGTTCAGTGTGTCCCAGGCTGATACAAAACACACCGAACTGCAATCTTTCAATCAGGCTGTAAGCACGGTGTCCTTTTATTATTTTATTACATACTTTTTTGTTTTTCATGTCTCTGAAATGCAGCTCTGAGGGATGTTTATATTGTGCTCCTCAGTTATGCTCTCACTAAACTGGATTTGCCACTGTATTGTAAGATATCAACCAAGGACCTGATTAATTATTTAATTAATGAAGAGGAGTCTTAAGAGGATATAAGAAGAAGAAAGGAATATGAGAATAACGGCACAATTAGAAAGGCACGTGACACACAATAAAAGATATGGAAGCAGATCAGGCTAGTTAATAACGCCCACCAGCAGGGAGAAGACAGACGCATCAGTTTAATTCACTTACATAATGGCAGAAATGCTGGTGTTGGTATAGCATCACAACAAATGAGCATAGCCTCCCTTAATGAGGGAAATTTCATCCTTGAAAAATGGAACTTGTGCCTGGAATGTCTATCCACTTGGCTTTTCATACAAAATAAGTGGTACGGCACTCTAATGAAGAACTACATTATGAATGCAAAGCTTGAATGGATTCTGTCATTATTGTAAAATAACAAATTAAATTTATCTTGACGCAGTGGTTTTTCTATGAATATTCCTGATGACATAGGGTGAAGTCCACACAAATGGTATACTGGGTAGATTATTCAGCATGCAACCCTCACATGGAGAGAAAGGAATAAACCTCTCCTCTGTGTCAGTCAATTTGAGTTTGTCAAACAGCAGATGTCAGAGACAATAGGACGTCCTTGGTGTTGCATCATGATTGATGAGGAAGACTTTGTGAAAGTAAATGTGTGTCTCTGAGACTGAGTGCCTTGGCCTCCATAAATCTGGGGATGAGGCTTGTGTACATGCCAGGACCAAGTCCATGCATGTACTAAAGCTTAATTCCCAGATTTATGGTTGCACGTGAGCAATATTTATGTGTCTGACACTCAGTAGTCAGTGCTCTTGGACTGTATGATTGTATGATTGTATACTTGCTTGAGTGCATGTTGCTGCATATCCGTCTTTTACATGCTGCAGGATAAAGTGATAACATGAGTGCCACTGAGCAGGACAGACTACCGTATTTTCTGGACTATAGAACGCAGTATAAGCCGAACCCACCAAATTAAAAAAAAATAAAATATTTGTACATATATAGGCCGCACTTGGCTATAAGCCGCAGGTGTCCACATTGTAACATGACATACGTTTTCAAGTCCGGGCCATCTGCTTTTATTACCTCTGAAAGCTTTTGTCGTTTTTTTGCATTGCGTCAGTTCTTCATGCTGCCGTCTCCAACGTCTCACCATTGATTACTTTACGCCAAGCTTACGTGCAGCAGCTCTATTTCCTTCTTGGACAGCCAGTTCGATTGCTTTTAACTTAAAAGCTGCATCATATGCATTTGTGAGTGTTTTCCATGATGACGGTATGTGCATGACTGTTAAAAGTTACGCTTAAAAGTAGCATCACCGGGCCATTAGCCCATAAAAATCTATAGATTAGCTGCATCGTTGTTTAGGAGTTGCAGAGTTGAATGCATGGGAAAAAAGTAGCGGCTTATAGTCTGGAAAATACAGTAAACTTAAAATTAGGTTCTGTCCACTTCCTAATATTTGCCTCTTAAATTAAGATTTCACTGGGGAAATGCTGCCTCCTCCTTAAACACTACAATAACAGTTATTCTCGTGTACTGTAATGCTTCATTTTCCAATCTATCCAGACTGTCAATCCATCTGTGCTCCTCGTTCCATCTATCCCTCTGCCCTCAAATTGGAAAGTAACTGGGCAGGTCCAAGTGGCAGCTTACAAGGCTTGCTTGGCAGATGTGACCAGGAAACATGAGCACAATGGGTCCAATTTAACAGACTGCAGGCCTTTTCACAGCCACAGATGGAGTCCTATAGAGAGAAAAGGAAAATTATACAATGTAGCGGATGAGGAAAAAGATTTTCATTTCA
The DNA here is from genome assembly GCF_020382885.2 of Scatophagus argus. Lineage (NCBI taxonomy): Eukaryota > Metazoa > Chordata > Actinopteri > Scatophagidae > Scatophagus > Scatophagus argus. Next base: position 14,856,138 of record NC_058503.1, on the reverse strand, counting down.
CAAAAGGATTTTTGCTTGGATGCAGTTCAAGAGCTGAGTTTACCTCATTTGTTTGGAAATCTGATCATCATTTGTAATCCATGCCATTTGAGGAAGTTTATAGTATAAGGTGAAGTCCTGCATTCACACAGCATAACCACATAATTACTAACATATGAAACCTTTTCATAATATTTTATCTGTACCTGAGTTTTATGAAGTTGTGAGTTTTCATGAGGTTAGCATTTTTCACTTTTCTCTGTAATTAACTGTAGTACCTTCTGATTCCTTGATTTTTCATTCACCACCGACATCAGGTCAAATTTTGATTTGTAAAAGACTTTGGTTTGTGAACATATACCTGCAACAACATATAAGGAGACGTATGTGGATGAGAGAAAAAGGCAAGGGTGCAGGTGCTGCTACGATGAACGATGTCAAAGTGAGGTCTGTCTGTATGCATTCTGAACCGCAGAAAAAGTTCATTTGATGATTTATGGTTACTGGCTCAGGGCCAAGCCATAGTTGTAATTATGCAAAATGCATAGTTCTAAGACAAGGTCCACAATGAAAGCTATGAGCTTATTTCTGATGTCTGCTCTGTTTACTTCAGTTCCAGTTCTTGGTATGTCTTTTTTCCCACTATCCTATTCCATTTAAGAAATATTCCAACTTATGGGATGTGTTGTGTGTTGGCATTGGTCTTAGTCTGAAATAGTGAATTTATGTAATTCATCTGAATTGACTTGACAACTGTCATCTTCATTGAGAGTCAAATCTTATTGCCAGGATTCACATTTATAGGAAAGGACTGCACGTTGCTCCAAAGACTTTTCTCTGGACCGAATCACTTCAGTATCTTTATACTCTTAGTTTCACACAATAAAAGAACAATGTGTTCACTGTGAGTTTAGAACACAGAGGCACTGATTATTCATGTCACATGACACTGTTACTACTTTTCAAATATACTGACCAGGGCCACGTTGATACTAGCTACAAGTACAAAGACATTTATTTAGAAGAGCAGGAGCACCCTGGCTCATCCTGGCTCAGGAATACTCAGCACACTGGAGTAGCATTGACCAGCAGTCGCAGTGTACAACCTTCATGCAGGTAAATTCATAACCTCACAGGTCTGCATGCATTGCATTGCATTGTGCCTTCGATCTCAGAGTCTAAAGGCTTCTCCATGGAGTTAATTCAGAATTCAGCTAGGTGCTTGCCCTATACAGGAAGACCTACCTAGGGTCAAACAAACTGCAGTCTGCCATCAGTGATCCAGGACACAGTGAGGACATCCACCTTCATTTCTCAGCTTAAGCCCAAGCAGAAGCTGGATGGTGCTGAAAGTGCTTGAAAAATCAAAGAAAGGGATGTTCCCAGCTCTCTCCAGATGGCTAACGCCCTGTGGAGCAGAAGAATGATGGCATCGTCCACCCAGAGCGTGCCTGGAAGCAAACTGCAGCATATCCTTATTTATATATTGTCCTCAAGCCACATGTGAGACTCTGCAACATTCTTTTGTGCATACAAAAATTCTTAAGGAGAAAAATGAATCACAGATGATGGTCTTATGATCATCTCCTCACTCTGTCTTAATGTTATTGCAGTAGACCTTTATTAACCCCTTTTCTGTTATGAGATTTGACTTATCCACTTTGTAAGTTGTTTTGTATGTTTTTTTCTATGTCAGCATCTAGTTTTTTATTGTTCACAACAGTTATTAAAAACATTGGTTGAAATTGTACCATATCATTGCACTGAAATGCAAAAACCAACTGAATTTTAGATAACAGGTTTAGATAATTTATTACTGACTTTTTACACTTTTCAGCATCTTTATAGCTGTAACTGTAATTCTTTTGTATTTGATGGCCTGATCCTTTCAAAGGTGTAGTTTAGCTGTGTTAAGGACTAATTACAGCCTGATAGCTATCTCCAACTACATGCAGTGGGTGTAGTTGGAGCTAGCACAATTTGATCCATTTTATTACAGTTCTAGAATTTGATTACAGTGAGCACTCAGCTATACGGCTGTGTCAAAAAACAGCTCAAATAATCCCCTTCAATGTGCTTAGATCCTTTCAAAGGTGTAGTTTAGCTGTGTTAAGGACTAATTACAGCCTGATAGCTATCTCCAACTACATGCAGTGGGTGTAGTTGGAGCTAGCACAATTTGATCCATTTTATTACAGTTCTAGAATTTGATTACAGTGAGCACTCAGCTATACGGCTGTGTCAAAAAACAGCTCAAATAATCCCCTTCAATGTGCTTAGACAAACCAGTTTTTGAGGCTGTTGTGCTCTAAAGCTACTAGGTATTTGCCCTTTATACATGGCATCAACAAAACTGGGTGCAGTTGTAAAAGGTGACACTATGGTGGTTTGAAAATTTCATTGGGTCATAATTATTATTTGGTGAAACATTCCCAATTAAAAGCTACGGTCCAAGCCATTTATCTCCTATCCATATAAACTACTGTGGCATACTGTATAAATTAAATATTGTGACCACTGGTATCAATTTAATTTGGCACTGGAAACAGACTTTGCCAAAGATAATAAAAATAAAAAGAAACTATCACGTTATGCTCTGCAAAATCTTTAATGACTTAGTTGTTGTTCACTACCAGCACAGGTACAAATTCTGGTCTGAATGTTTATGATCAAAAATCTATAACAAACCATTTTTACAAAGTGAAAGTAAAGGTTTGAGAGACATTGTTAGACAATTCAGCAATTCATATACAATTTCCTATCTCCTTCAAACCCTTTCTGTGTGTATCTAACTGCTATGAATGAGGCCTCAGAAAGCAAATACTTTGCCTTGCCTTTTTGAAACGTAATAATATAATAGGACTGTTAGAGAAAGTGAAAATCCCTGCAAAGTTGTTGAAAAACCAGTAAGTGATATCGTGCGTGTGTGGGTAAACTCAACCGGTAACCTAATGGATATTCTTACTAATATGATGTCACTTTTTGACAAAAAAGGATTTGTTCTAGTTGTTGAAAAGGCAAGACTAAAAAGATAATACAACTACGTTTGCACTGATTCTCAATTAAACTGGAAAACTGGTGCAAAGTTCAACTGTTAGTAAAAGGTGAACACTGGGTTTTTGGAAACCAAGTTTTAGCTGGTTGCCATGGAACATAAGTGCTGATGTTTCCATGCACACTGTGATGTTATCCCTGAAGCATAAGCGGCGAAACAAAAACTGTGGAAAATAAACACAATTTCTTGGAGACAGGGTTAAAATTGGACATCTGCACTGGCTTCAGGACCCAGGGTTGTTTTCTTTTTTTTCTCTGTACAGTTTTCTCAAATCTTTATGCAAAAGTTAGTGCCTTTCGGGATCATCACAGAAGTGACAATAACTTGTCTAGCTGCACCCTTCTCCCTAGCTCCGTGGATGCATTTAGCTTTTTTTTTTAAATTGTGCCAATTAGCCTCAAGATGTTTTTCAATCTGTTGTGAAATTCTCAAATTCCCTTAGAAAGTTATTATCTTCTTGACTTGTTTAGGGTGTAGTCCAACTGTGGTCAATATCATATTTCACCTCCCTGTTGTAGCCTTTCTAGTCATTTAGACTGAAGCAGAACAAATTTAAAGCTTGTTTAGCGACTCACATCATCACTACATGGTCAGTGATGGGCATGATAACCTTCTGAGTGAGTATGAATATACTACAATATCCACAGGCCTGTGGAATGCAGCTTGAAACGGATGCATTTTATTGCGTCTTATTTGATAAGCCAGTACTGAATTATGGCTAAGCTCAGAGAGAAAGTGCATTTTGAATGGCATTTAAAGTGTTGTGTGGAGTGCCTTCCTGAGAGCACACATATAAACTACTGTCAATTTCCACACCAACATTTAAATCACATTTGAGTCTTCTTTCAAAGTTGTTTACTCCATAATTTATGAATGCCTGCCCTACTTTACATTTAACTTAAGAGGAACAAGTCAGATCTCTTCCTATCCTTGCTTTACCTTTAAGACAAAAGCTTAAAGCTTTAAGACATCTTTCAATTCAATTCAAGTATAAATTTCATTATTTTAATAACTTCAATTATGTTTTTATGTTTGTGTGTGTTAGCCCATATTCATACTGAATAGCATGGAGAGAAGAAAGAAAGTATATCAGACCTAATTGCAGAGTTTACTCAAATATGACGCAGGATTTTTTTCAACATAAATAACAGTAAACAAAAATAGCAAAATTAGCTCACATTATGCTATTTACACGAAGGTACTCTACCCTGGATGTACACTTGCAAACATTTTAACGGACAACATAATGGGTTTCTGGATGAGAATACGCTGCGTTGGGGCGAAGGTTCTGCTGAGTAACACAACATTTATTTGCCAGGGACCTCTGCATACACATCACCATCACCTGGGTCCCAGTGGCCCCATTGAACAGATTAATGCCTTTATTCATGGAGTGTTTTGAGTTTCAGGCTCTCAAAGAAAAAAAAAACTACATAATCTTTTGATATTCCTGAATGGCACTTCATAAGGTATGTGACTGTTTGGCCAGAGAAAATTAATTCTGAAAAATAGATACCCACGTCAGTTGTGTCTGCTGATGGTCCTGGAAATAGATACCATAAAGTTACAACGGTCATTTGAGGTTTCAGAGGTGATGGGATACAGAACGTCTGCTAACTCCAGAGGGCAGTGATGCATATCAGCAGCTGGTGACAGAAACAGTCTGAGGCAATGTACTAATAAAATGGGAAAAGAAGATCAAAACCTGATATAATGAAAACTGAAAGGCATTTAAAAAGACTGCAAAAATGCAAAAGCTTTATTATAGGTACATACAGTATAATGTGTAAACAAAACCGTGATGGTTTGGCGAAATAGAGTGAATTAACAGTGAATTAGTTAGTTGTCCCTAACTAATTCACTGCCTTAAATGCCTCTTCAGCAGTGTAGCCGTCGCTTTGAAACCTTATCTATGTCACTATGTAAGACAGCACCACCCCCAGCATGGGATCATCTTTGGTCTAGGTGAATGTCCCACCAACTTCACAGTCTGCTGCTGTTACATGAAAGTGTGGAAGGTACACAAAAGTCAGCTTTGGGGGGGACCACAGTGTTTCAGCATTTCAAAGTGTGACACCACATGGACCCTGTACAAAACCACTGGATATTTTCAGCCACACAAAGGCCAGGACAGAGCTATGAGCTAAGCAGCTGCTCTGTTGTTAGCTGTAAAAATGTATACAAGTCTTATAATCTCATCTGAGTATGTAACATTTTGTCCTGTTACTTAATTTTTTGTCACTGCAGTTCCTGTTCAGTCCTGTGAAGAGTAGCTGCTCCCAAGGCCAGAGCTGGAAACCGATTGGAGTCTGTGGACCAAACACACCGCCACACAACTCTTTGCTTATTGCAGCAAAGCCTGATTCTGTCTGAATGTTTACCATTAATGGCTGAAGCACATTTTTTACCATCTCTCTAAATGATTATCAAGGAACAACATAGTCACACCTATTGTCTGCCTACTTGCAGATTGTGAATATTGGCGGGTGGGGTGGGGGGTTGATTATGAGCCCCAGAACTATGACTTTGTCTTTGTCTGGAATGATATGTGCTCATCATTCAACACACCATCCATCCTTGTAAACGACACAGTGTGACAACAACATGTGACAAATGAAACGCCGCACAGGCTACTATTACTCTCCTCCTCTATCTATCATAAAACCCAGCATTGCTTTATGTGTGATATGCATGTTGTGCCTCTGCATTTAAAGCAGACTATCTCTATAGGAATGCAGACAGTAATTAAGCAGCATGCAGGTGGCGTTTAAACAGCAAGGCACTTGGGGGGAACTGGATCAAAATCAAACTAAACTGAACACCTGAAAGTATAGTGTATGGTTTATGTTGTGAATGTGTGTTATACAGCTTGACAAGTGTGATATGGTAAGCACTGTGGGGCAGTTCTCAGGCTGAAGAATTCACCATGATATAAGAAAATTTGCCAGACTTTCAATGCATGTAGTGATGCAAAATCTATCTTCCATCCTGAGCTGGGGGAACATTAAGATATAATTAGTCAGAGCTATAAACTGTACAATACAAATGGACAGCATATTTAATTCTTTTTGATTTGATTGATCTTTTGCTTCAAAGCAGCTTTATCCCTTGCAGCAAGTAGTTTTCCCTAATCCCCCCCCATGGTACTGGCCTGAGCACTGACCAACTTTACTAGAGCACATTAGAAAAAAAATAATGCTTTTCATTTATTTTGTTTTATAGGTCTGCAAATGTGGTTTAAATTCAAATTAATTATTTACATTAATTATAGTTTAATAATTTATAAATTCACATTTCTAAATATTTTATATGTAAGGAAAGAGAACATGAAAAGCCACAAGGGTTGTATGAATAGACAGTATCAGACTGGAAATAAAATTTGCACTTGGCAATTTTCATCGGGACTGGCCCCATTTTTTCCTAATATGTGCAGTTATGAGTTGAACTAGCAGTAGCAGTGTCATCTGCTGAGATGCTGTCATGTCACTCCTTCTTGAGTTGGCAGCAACCTCCTCTTTTTGGCTTTGCCCTCCACTGGAATCAGTTTGTATTTACTCCATCCAGACTTCCTCCTCCACCTTCATTTGGCACTGGTGGACCATTATCACTGCATCTAGCCTTCTTTCGCTCTCTGATTTTGACTCCTTCACCTTTTTGATTTATCGATTCTTTATCCATTTTATTTTCAATTCTGCTCCACAGTGTTTTGTATAAAGTAAACTGACGTGTTGTGGTAGCTTTGAGAGGGTAATTCAAATCATTTTGTTGCAAAAATAGCATTTTGAAAGAGGATTGTTAGGTTTTGATTGGCTTTCATGTAGTCTGAAACAATGATATGTAAGCAATTATAAAAAAACTGTAATTTGTAATGTGTACACTGTATACTATGTACTGACATGAGTATATGCTTGCATCCTTTCCTTTTTAAACCCTTCCTCTGAATGTAATGTAAGTTGTGTCTTGTAAGCATACATGAGCCAGGCACCTTTCAGTGTATGGCACTGATTAATGGTAGGGTATTCATTGTTATACACAGTATATGTGCAAGTGTGATTGGGAGGGGGGTGTGCATCCCACCAACACTTGCTGTGTTCTGCATTAATGCTGTTATCTAAAAGCCATTACAAGAGAAGTTGTTCTAATTTCTCTGTGTAAAGGAGTGGGAACTTGGCAAAAACATCCCCTTTTCCACAAAGACCTGTAGAACACTGCATACTGTGTCCACAGCATTTTACACAAGCCTGAGGACTTTTGCCAAAAGTGTACCCTTATCTCTTGTAGTCAGAACCCTGAATCACAAATGTCTGGCCCTCTTAAAACTCTGGAATGCAAAAACTGTTTTTCTTCTCTGAGTTCCAGTTGAAGTTGTCCTCCGTTTAATACTCATATAGCTGTACACTTTGAAAAAAGGCCTCCCTACCTACCAATCTATCTACCACTTTCCGTTAATGAAGATTGGACTATGAAGAATCAGAAGTAAGAGCTAAAAGTTAGGGAAAAAATGACTTTCCACTTCCTTCTCTAGTGTCACTTTTACATATGCAGGGTGGTGTAGGACTTTGAAAAAGAAAGAGAAAGTGTAGGGCCACTGACCAAGCTCTATTTGATGCATTTGTAGTCAGAACAGGATGACCTGTGACCATGAGATAAAAGGTATAATTTGACAGTTTTCACAACTTTTCACATTTGTCTCTAAATTCATCTTTTCAGAACTCACACAGTGAGCACAGCAAAAGTCAGCGTGGTCGACACTGTGTAATCCCTTCAAACTGATTTCACGCCAAATGTATGCAAACGCCACATCAAAGTGTTTTTTCATACAGCGCAAACAACAGTAACAAGAAAATAAGGGTCCATGTCCAAAGCAATGGCAGGGCATTCGGGACAGCTGAAATGAAGTGCTTGTATGTTGAAAGAAAAAAATGATGCACGCTGGTTTTGACAGACGTGATGTTAATAGAGGGTTGACTACACAGCTAAGAACAACCTTACAACTCATCAGCAACACTCCAGCCAATCCACTTCCACATATTGACTTTTCTGTCTCTGTTTTGAAACAAAGATCCTAAGTCTTCTGCATATACTGTAATATATACTGCATTAAGCCAGCTTCCTCCATCCACTTCAGTAGGATTCAGAATTCGATGGTGGTAGATGAAGAATGGAAAAATGTCCGTGGTTGAAGAACCAGGTGCAGAGGAGAGCAGCCTGATGGACTCTTACATTGTCCCACATGATGACGTATCTGGGCTGCTCTAGGCCATCCACCTGCTTGGCTGGAGTGACAATAATATGTGGTGTGTCCAGGAAAATTATTAAATGGGCAGTATTGTAGGGGTCAGAGCTTGAATGGTAATGGAGCAAGTCATGGTGATTTACAGTCTAGTGATGTTTCCCATTCACTGACCAAGAACCTCAACAATGGCATGCAGGACAATAGTGTTCCTTCCCTGGATGACACGCAGGAAAATATTGGCAATAGAAATTTTGAAAGAGAAGTTCTTTCCATTCATTCCAAATAGTTTGGTCTGTATGGAGTGACTGTCTCGCAGTGAACTGAAATCTATAGATGTCTTTTACAGCAACAAATGCAAAGGTTGCAGAGCAGAGTAGGAATGTGATGTTGTCAGATGGTCTCACAAAGCTTGGGTTACTCTTCCTCATGATTTGCAACAGAAACATGCTTTTCAACATAGGGCTAATGCACAATCATCTGACAATAACCTTATCAAAACCATATACACAACTTACTGATGTTTAGGGATAACTTATCTGAACAGCTAACTACTGATTTTTTTCTTTCAGTTGGTGCATTAGTTGTTCAGAAAACATTACAGGGTCTGCAAAGGTTGGCTTCTGAACCTGTTTTCATCTTGGCATTTGAGTGCGTTTGGCTCTCTTACTTTTAGTTTGCTTGCTTGCTTCATACACATTCTTCTTCTTAGTGCAGGTGGGTATGTTGAAGACTGGCTTGATGAGAGAAACTGAAATATTATAAACTGAAAATAACTGAAACTGAAAATATTCTTTAAATACCTTTAATATTTTTGCATGTTGACATTTACGTCTCTATATTTCTGTTAAATCAAATTACAACACCAGCAATTGTCTACTGCAGTGACCACGCTTGTTTCTGTGGTCTACACTGCGTGTTGCCACTCAGGTGCAACAGTATGAAGCTTGTGCCAATGTTAAACAATAATACACTAATTTGGGAAAACACACACACACACACACACTGCTGCCTTTCTTGCCACTGGACGAATGTAGTTGACGACCCCTGTACTACAAACAATCTGACATACAGTGAACCAAGGCCAGCTTGGTATTCCAGTATGAATACTGTTTGGTTTAGGAGCTCTGGGCAAAATGTGGAGGGGAACATGTGCAGGTGAGCTCAATAAGGACCCACAGTTCATTTTTTTGCCCCGGGGTGCTCTGATGGGTTAAACTAACCCCCAGAGGCTGTAGCTCAGTTGGTAGAGCAGGTTGGACATTAATTCTAGAGTTGTTTTATTTTCAGTTCTTTGAATGACCTTGAGCGAAGACACAAAACCCAAACTGCTTCCAGTGTGTGTATGTGTAAAAATGCAAATCTCTTTGAACAAGAGCATCTGCCAAAAGAATGCAATGTTGTATTAGATTAAAATATTTAGAGGGTTGTGCAGCCTTGCAGGGGGTAGTTTTCCACCGACCTTCAGCTGTGTGTGTTCAGTTGTGTTCACCTGTTCTATAGCTATAATATTCTCTCACTATGACCCAAGAAAGAAGAAACAGTGGTTCTCGAAACATAGCTGACATTATATCCTACAAAACAAATGGATATTAATGAAACAAGCTCAGCTTTCTAAAATAGGCTCAATAAGGTTGCTTACCCATTTAATATATATATTATAATTTATATATAATATAAATATAGAGTTACAGTATAATGACACAAGATTCTTTTTTTCTAATTATTGGTCAGTCAGGAGGAGACTAAATGTTTAACCCAAAGTTCAAACTGTCACTCCTCTCTCCCCAAGTCCTTATTGTGCTTCTCATGCTGAGGCTTACTGTAGTTGTTTGATGAACAGTTTTCCAAAGTCTCTCAAAACAGCCAAGAGCGACATCTACTTCCTCTCGCTCTCCCTCAGTCTCTCTGTCTCTCTCTTTCTATTGCAGGCCAAGACTCTAAGTTTTCACATTTCAGCATAGTGAATTATTGATATTTTCTTTCCAGCCATTCCATCACTTTCTTTTCTGCCTGCAACAGATTAAATCTACCTTTCAGCCAGTTTTAGAAATATGTAAAAGTGTGAATGTTGAACCTTTCCAACTCAGTTAAAAACATCTTCATAAAAAAATCAGTAATTATGATGACTTGTGTTAGCATTATAAAATTTAATAATTAATGTGAAACTAACTGAAATTAACTGTCACTGCAGGCTGCTTCTTTAGTTCTATACTGGTATAGTCGCCACAGATGACCTAAGATTCTATACCATGATTTGCTGTAAAAAAGATGTTAACTGATCTCCTATATAAATCTACAATAGATGCTGATTAACCAAGATGTAGGAGTGCTTTATGATACACAGTGAGTCTGACTGATCTCTGCTGTTGTCTTCACTCTGAATCCAAATGAAAGACAAATCAATACCAGAATTGGACTAAGGGAAAGATTGTGTGGCAAAAGCAGGCTAAAGGCTCACAGCACCCAGAGAGGGTTGAAAAATCCAATTACTTTGGTTAACAAGCTGACCTTAGCACACATAATGCCACAGTGTCCCTTGGCTTATTTTCTTGGCAGAGCGTAAGCACTCCAGGGCCTCGACAAAACTCTGAATATTGCAGTGATTGCACTCAAAATTAATGTCCACTGAGTAGCTTTGAAATATCTGATAAAAAAAAGGGCTAATGAAGAACTGAGGGTTTCTCATTTGAGCCTAAAAGCCAGCAAAAAGTACGGAAATGTGTTTTTTGTTTTGGGTGTATGGTTTGCCATCTACAAGAGCAATTTCACTGACTTGAATATTCATGAATGTATGTCATTACAGGGCTCCTTTATTCTTCCTTCAGGCAGGGATTCTGAGAACCAAAAAATGAAATGTGCTGATTTACGAAATGTTGTAGCATCCTGAGAGGCATGTTTGTGGGAAGGGCTCCAAGCATGCGCCGGAGCAGTATTTTTATGGACATGGACATAAATCTAATTTTATGCGTTTTCCTCCAAGGGATACCGCAACACTTTGCTAGAATCAAACACTAGCAAGTCTTGAATCACCAGTATCGATACTGATAGTTTTTAGGATTACTAATGTACTGGGATGTATGGGACAGCATGTGTCAAGAACCAGGAATACATTTTCATTATCACTGAACTATTTGTGATTTCTCTTTATTATTTTCTGTTCATTGCGGTAATATGGAAATTTAAGTTGCTGTACTAGTTTGCCCACCCCTTGTGCTGCATTGTTAGTGGTGTCATCTGAAGGATGTTCTGTGTATGATTAGTGACAGTTTACCCATTGTGCATGACAGTATACCTATTGCTGCCAAAAGAGCAACTCTACAGGGAGAAGTCATTGAGTACGTGCTGCAAATCTGAAGTAAACATAATGCACTGAAATTCGTCACCCTGTTGTCCTTGCTAAAAGGGAAACAATTACAAACACAATGTGTTGATCTTTTCAAATCAACTATAGCAGTAGGGATTTAAATTGCAGTCCTTCTCCAAAAAAAGCTTTTAAATGACTTGTGATGAACATGGTGCCTACTTGATAGTTTGTCATGGCAGCCATGCAGATGATGAGTAAACAAAAGTGGGCTTTCAATTTTGAGGTATAATGTATGTGGCAGCCTCAGAAACTGAGGCTCTCTCTTCCTCTCATGTTGAGCCAACAGTGCATGCTTCTAAAGGTACAACCATTAGCATAATTGGGTAATTTACACCACTAGGGGGAAAAAAAAATAAAAGAGCAAAACATATCAGCCTACCGAATAATGCTCCAGAGCTTGCATTAGCTTTGCAACCCTGTGGGAGGTTGTGCCAAAAGTACTCTTTGGATAAACAACATGGATTATTGGGCTTCCCAGGGTGATGAGTTGCTGAAAGCCCCACAAATCCCCACTTTAAAACACTGCTCGGATTTCACTGCCTAAATAGAAATAAGATGTACATATTAGCTGGGGTTGCCCAGAGCAAGGTTAGCTTTCTGATAGGTCTTCCAGTGCTAACTGGCAATTTAATATATTTTGAGGTAAGTAAAATGGAATGAAAATCTATTTTACCTCTGCGGTGAGCTAAAAATGGTTCACGATAGTCTGTTCACATTCATGCATTTAGTCTTCACTCTCACACTGTGGGTTAGTTATTGGACTGCAATAACAGTAAACAAACAGATTAAAGTAGCACCAATTACAACGTAGAGGGGCGCACTGAGCACTATGTCTCTGTCTCCTCACAAATGATGAAAACATCTGAGGCAGTTGTGTACAATGGTGAACTGGGGGATACGTGTCTGTTTAAAACTTTAAAACCTTGGGTAGATACTCTACACTAAACATATAGATGGGTGAAAAGTCCTATTTGTAGGTGTAGGTTGATGTTAGTCAGTACCTTCCAGAATGCCTCATATGACTTTTCTAAATACTACTCATGCTCATTTGTAAAAGGACAGCCAGCATTCACACAGCCACCTCTTATTGATAACACCTAATTGCTCATGATAATCTGTAAACTGAAGATGTACTAAATGTTAGTCAATGCCATACTGAGGAAAAATTAAGGAAAATTTAGAATTTTTTCCTGTGATTACATTGGTTCACATGTTGGAATTACTGTATTTCAGTGAAATTATCCTTGTGTGCTTCAGCATTTTGTGAAAATGTTATGAATTGATGTTGAATTTGCATATTATGATAATGAATGGAACAACACTGTTTATCAATAGCTTACAGGTTTGTTTTCGGTGTCGGTAACATTTCGTTTAAATTGCTCTTGGTAAGTGAACATGTCCGTCTCTGGGAGTGAGAATGATAGTCAGCCTGCTGGAGCTGTGGATCTGACTTCCTGGACAGTTGAGGAACAAATGGCTGAGTTGTGTCCTACATCAGCACCTTTCTTGCAAAACAACAACCCAAGGATAGAATAGACAAACAACAGGCCCTTTACAGCATAAATGATCTAAGGAGGACTTTGGCCAGCCGCTGTTTCAACAGCAGCAGTATACTTCCCTCAATACACAAAGAATTGCTGACAGGTAAGACAAGTTGTTACAGCTTTGACAGGCTTGTACTCTACTTGTGGAAGTTCACTCACACCTCCTGAATGCTTCAGTGATTCAGTGCATAAGCTGGAAATGGCCTAATGGCTCCTTTACCGCCATCCTATTAACATCATTGTTATTTTCACCAATACAGCAAAAATAACAAAAGTTTATTTGGAAAATTATGGCAAAGTGGAGGTTTGTATCAAAAAATCATGCATGAGGAGCTTTTTAATGTTCAACATGGAAAATAATCTGCAACTGCATGATGCATAATGATACTCATGACTTTATACACTCAATCACAGGTACAGTCACATACATAGCCAAGGAGTTTGACTGAATATTATGTCCAGAAGCAATAATGGATCCGAGGGATGCATTGGGCACAGTATTTTACACAGCTCACTTTTGAAAACTTGTAGCTTGTATTCTGCACCGCTCATACCCTGCAGGACCACTGATTCCCATTATCCAAAAAGCTGGATTGCATCACTTCCACAAATTGTCAAGTTCTTTACACTTTAAATTCAGTTATTGCAATGAATACTCTGAATCTATTATATCACAATGAAGAAATCTTGTGAATACACTTTTGAAAGAGGAAATAACCTCAATCAGAGCTGAATAATTGTCATATTACACAATTCAACAAACCCTCAGAGAGCTCCGCTGTCATACACTTCCAGATCCCTGTTCAGTTGCTAGCATGGTGCATGTTCGATCCACTCATGAACAGCTCTATTTTCCCCTGATAGACAGATGTGCAGTGCCCATCCTTGGCACCTGTAGATACCTCTGGGAGAACACCATGTCAAAAGGTGCACAGGAGCAGACAGCTGTCAGACTCAAGAAACGCATCCCAACTAACCTTCCTGTCAACGAGGAGGACAGTGAAAGAAGTCGGGTTGACCCACCAATACTGCTGTCAGAAGCATCACAAATTTGAACAGTCCCACCTCATGTGTTTATGTGTCATGCAGCCTGAATATGTAAATATTGTTATAATGAAACATCTGCGTGTATTTAAACAATTCAGTTTTTCATAATGGAAAGAAACTTGTAACCATTTTTTTTTAAAGTCAGCTGTCATTAAATGTTGTGCTGTAGATACATATACAACATTAGTTATTCACATTTATATACTTATATATATATAACTGGTATATATATAAATAAATATGTTAACATATGTGAAAATGTATGCCTGAGGGTGTGAAAGTGAAAACTGACAACGAAAGTGATGAAAGTGTTGACATAATAAAGACTTTAAATAGATCAAATCATGAATTAAACATGGCAATTATTTCACATTAAAAATTTCATTCAATATGAAATGTTATATATTATGATGAATAACAAGCAAACCGTCAAGTCAAAGAATGCACAGCTAATCTACAGCTGATTATTATTGCTCTGCTTTTCAAATACATGCCATATCACACATGCTGTAATATACTAGAAGTCAATACAATTCAATGGGACAACAGCTGAGTTTCTGAATAAATCAGCAGTCAGCATTCAAGTTCAGTGGAAGAACCTACAGGCAGGCTTTATGGCTGCTGAAAAAGCTGGAGGCAACACTGATGCTGATGGGAGACAGATGAAAAAGAGGCTTCCTCTCATCATGCCTTCATCACCATAGCACCGGAGGATGCCGACAGAAACAGAGAATTATGGCAGCTGGAGGGAGAGTAAATCTCAAAAACCTGTTCTCTCTCACGCTCCCAGGCTTGACCATTAATTTAAATCACCCCAGGAGAGTAGAGTAGAGGAGTTTGTGCACATCTGTGTACATGCTGGTTGGAGCAAAATTAGAGTGGCCATGTACTGTGTAAGCCGAGAGAGGCGTTCAGTGAGGGATGGGACACCTCGCAAAGATGAAGAGAGATAAACCACCATTATATATCACCAGCTGATAGAGATATGACACACATCACACTTTGCAATCATCTGAAGCTTGAAAGCATCATCATTATTCATTGGCTTGAAATGTGGCTGGATTTGCTTGTGTGCATATCGTTATGAGAAATTTTAAAAACAAAAAATTCAAGTTTGAGTGAACATGCAAGGTTTGTCACTCGTCCTTGCATGATATGCAACATGTGTGTATTATTTCACCATTAGTAGCATTAACAGTGAAGTGGCTTCTCACAGAGGAAGGTCAGAAATCTATCATGGAGTATATAGTATATAGAATAGTTTATTCGAATTCAGAGGAGAGGATGATGACTGGTTAGGCCTCACACAATCCACTTACTGTCTTACCATATACACTATATATACAAAAGTATCCAGACAAAGCTGTTTTTCAGGTGTTGGACTCAATCCCTTACTTCAAGGAAAATCTTAATGGTTCAGTATACCAAGACATTTTGGACAATATATGCTTCCAACTTTGTGACAACAGTTTGGGGAAGGCACAAAACAAGGTCCATAAAAACATAGCTGGATGAGTTTGGTGTGGAAGAACTCAACCTCAACCCTTTCAAACACCTTTGAGATGAACTGGAATGGAGACTGAGAGTCAGGCCTTTTCCCTCAACATCAGTGCCTGTCATTAAAGTCCTTGTTGGTGTAATGGTCAGGTGCCCCAGTACTTTTGTCTATGTAGTGTACCTCTCATGGACAAGCAAACAACAGGGTGAAGTGTTTGAAGCATAAGTCATATTTGGGTTTATATATCTAAGTGATCAATTTATTGTCTGTAACGTAGTTTGTCTTTGCTGCTACAGAGTAAACCAAGCAAACTTTTAAATCTTTGTTTTAGCAATAGAACAGTAAAACAAACGTCAAACATCAGCGATGCCGAAATGCACATCTAACTTCAAAATCAGAGGGGTTGACCACCACAGCTGCTACATACAAAATCAAACCTAAATATTGATGCAACACATTGCAAATTTGTTTGAAATAATTGTTTATTTGTGTTGCTGTTGAACTTGGGTCTCCTTTTTCACACTACCAGCTGTCAAGAGAAGAGAGGAGATTTCTACAAATGAGCAGATATGTTTCTATATATGAAGAGAACAGACAGAACTCTCTGTTTCCTAAGCATCTAGTTTTTTTGTGTGTGTTTTAATCCACATTGTGCCAGATAACAATGCAAAGCACTTATATCCTCAGAGATAAAGAGCACCTGTTCAGTGGTTTTGACAAATAGCAGCCATAAATCATCAGTTTCTCCAATACACAGGACAGAATTATATGCTATAGAGCAAACTGTCAAACCTCTCTGCAGAATGTGTCTGTAATGAAGGCTCATTAACTTGTAGTTATGAATCATATAGATATTATTAACATTTTCTACAAATTATTTAAGTCAACTGTGTGATGTTTATTTATAAATGGAGAAATCGCTCAGTGATTTCCCAACTGGCTGAACTTGGGTCAAATGTGAGCAAGCAGAGTAGGCAGCAGGAAGTGCCTGGAGATCATCTTGCTCAAAGGTTGTGCCGGGTTGGCGGAGAAAATGTGGGCAGAGAGAGAAAGAGAGCTTTGACTAACTCTTTCCTCTTTTATTCACTTTGTCCCATCTAGTGTGCCATAGACCTAGCAGTGCTCAGGAATCACCGGTAGAGGAGTTTGTTTTCACTAGAATGATTTCTGAATCATTAAATTAAAGTATTTTTAAAGGAAAATTTAGATGGGGTGTAATTACATACAAAGTCGGTATTGATAGGTAGCAACTGCTTGCCATTTGATTAAGAGACATAAGCATCCACTGACAGTGGCATGGTTTTCAAAATCCTTTGATGGAAGTCAAAACTTCTGTATCTAAATGTATGGAAAAATGTAGAAATAGCTGCAGGTCTATGTGTGTGTTCCACCAAGGGTAGCTGAGCTACATTCACATGCAGAGTGGAGAGGCAAATGCTGATGCATTCACCCAAAATCTGGCAATGTGGCACCTTCCAACAGGGTTGTGTGGAAGTGTGGGCATTTTATTAATGCTCTAGAATATATCTGTTCTGAAACTACAGAAAATAATATCTTAATTCTCTAATTCACTGCTTTGCTCTCACTAAGTATACATTTAACGCTTCAGTAGCTTGCGCTGGTAGTTCATGTCTATTTGACTGCCATCATATCTGACTTTGTATTGTATAGGCAGTAAAACCAAAAGTGAAAATTAAGTAGAAACATGTTACCACATGTGCCAGCAGTGTGAGATTAAGTTCAACTGGTACTTTCTATTCAGTCTGACCTACCTGTGTAATTCTGACAATATGTATATGAGTTCTTCGAAAACACCTTAAGGATTAAAATTAGAGCTTTATTTACATGTAAACCTCTGTCAGCACTGAAGGTGTTACAGTTTTAAATTCAAGTCCAGTCGCATCAGTGTGATACAGACTGCTTGGTATTTCTGCACTTCTCTCTGCTCTGCCTCCCTTGAGGTTTGCTGCCAAGGGGTTTCAGAGTTTAGAGAGAGGTTATCAGGTGGCCCTTTCCAAGGAAATGCAGCTATGATACCACACACAAAACAAAACTACAGTGGAAAAGAAATGGGTTTGCCAACTGACATGTAATTCTGAAACATTCAGTGGAGTAGGTTGACAACTGGGGTAGTTTGAAATATTCAGAAGGGCTGGAGTAAAAAACTTGGCATCAAGAGTAAAAAGCAGATTCAACACAGAAAATTCACACAGTCGTGAATGATTGCTATTCGGAAGGAAGCTAGAACACCCAAAGATAATAAGTGCAGCTACCAAAAATTTGCAAGCTGTGCCCTGTAATGTGACAGTGTTGTGTCGCCATTGATAGGAATCAGTCATCATGTGTATTGTTTCTAGCTATATATATATTAAAGCCATTTTTTTTTACTATGACACCCATAAATATGTAGGATATTTCTTGGTAATTCTTTGAAATTGAGGTTATGTGGTTCCCTCTCTGTTGAGGAATGTTTGAAATAGATGGGCTATTTCACCCCTGCTTTCAAAATATCTGTCGTTGAGGTGTGAATACTATAAGTGGTATAGAAAATGGATGGATGGATGTTTACCTCATCACTACACTGACACTTGAACTGTCCATTGATGTCTGGGGATGTGACTGTGCTAACAGCTGTAATAATAGTGCCATGTAGTCTACCACATTTAAGACTTTCATCACAGTGAATTTCAACTGGAGGCTTTAGTCTTAATTTCTGAGGATTTTCAATACAAAAAACAATTAAAGGCTAATGCTGACTCATTTCACATGTAGAAAATGCCAACTTTCACTTTTCTTGTCTTTAGAGATTGGCAAAGAGTTCAAGTAGAGTGCAGTGTGAATATAATAACATTTCACTTTATACAATTCATTTCCTTTTAGTTCTGCCATCTTCCTCTCTCTCTCTCTCTCTCTCTCTCTCTCTTTTGACCGTATGGTTCTTTTCTGAGTCAAGACAGGAGACCATTCATCACCCATTCTAATTAAACATACCCTCATAGTGGAGCCGTGGCAGCTGCAGGGAAAAGAGACAAGAGAAGGAGATCAATTGCCATGGGAGAAATAGAAAAAGACAGAGGTGGAAGAGAGAGGGGGTGGAGAATGAGACAGAGAGAGAGAGCAGTCACTGTGATAGAAAATACAGAGAGGATGTGAAAAAGCTGTGGTGGCCAAAAGTCAGCTCTCCTGCCAGATGGGCCAAGGCCCCCTACCTGGGTAATAAGAAGAGTGACTCCCTCCTCAGGACGCCTGACAGCCTCGTCTTAGTCCATTTCTTTAACAACATGTGGCCCTTTTTCCATTCCACTGGAGACTGATGGAAGTTGTGTGTCAGCAACTACACCTTTGGGGCTGGTAAGGCTGCACAACAGGCTGGAGATTGATTCCAATAGGACTTCTTGATTTCTGATCCCTTTTTTTCACTGACATATTGGTTAGATTATCTTGACATCACTGGTGCTAGATCTCTCTGATGTTGTGTATACCTCTGTCACTCCCGGTTTACTTACACTCAGTGCACATAAAATGATTTGCCTGTGGGGTGACACGCCGATGTGAGGCAATAGCTGCAGCAATATATGATACAGGTCCTGTGTGTAGTGGTATGCCAAAGGGGAGATGCAACTTAACAAGATTTTTTGTATCCAAAGATGTAGTACAACATTGCTCCACTGGTGAACATGGGTGTACACTTTGGAGATACAGCAAGACTGTTCTGTCTGCATCATTTAGTGTTATCCATAGTGAGATACCTTTAAGTAATTGAGTTTTTCAACAACAAAATATAGAGGTAAATCATGATATGGTGGTTTAGTTTTGTCACAAATACACCTTCCACAATTACTGTACTGACATTATCAGTCATTCTACAGTGAAGAGCATCTGACAAGATTAAAAGCAAAAAGCAAGTGATCGTGTCTTTTCTCTATAAATGCCTGTTTCTTGTCACCGTTGGTTACATTCTTGGATTCAGCGGAAAAACACATCAGCCTGACCTTTTCCCTTGATGTAGCATAATTTTTCATTCTGTGGCTTCTGTTCAGTTGAGTCTGTTGCAATTCATTGTTCATGATAAGGACTATTAAATGTCTCAATCTGACTCATTGACCTTTATGGAGCAACACAAATATCAAAACTATCACTCTTCCCTGCAATGCATGAAATGGAAGGCAATGGGCAGGGGCAGGGTAAAAAAATAATTTTATAATCATCAGCTTCTTGTTGATCGTAACGAGAAAGTAGGGCTAAGGATAGAAAACTTTGCACTCAATAATAACTGCTGATGCTGCTGTATAATCACTAAGCTCGACTTTTTTTAAGTTGCAAAACTTGAGAAATACAAAATGTTAACCTCTAATAGACAACATTGAAGCAATGGGCTTAAATCCAAGTCAGGTATTAAGACCACAGGGTAGACCGTGAGTACAACTTCATGTTTCATGCAGTCCTGCAGAAAAATACAATACATCTCCTTTTGCTGTTGCGACACAATGCAAAACACAAAATCTGTAATGAATTTCAAGATAACTGTTTTTTCGCACTAAGAGATAGATTTTAATAAATCACAAGTCTCTTCGGATTTAATAAAGTAAAGAAGTCATTTTGAAGGTGTATGTTTTTGCTTTTAGAGAGATGAACTGAGGGTTCACTTTCATGAGCTCAGGTAAATGATTATGTTTGGGCCTCAGTATGATGGCTCTAAATCTTGAAACTGAAGAGGTGCCTGGAACTGATAAAAGGTCAATGGTATCAGTATGGAGCAGTGACATGGACAACTCACACAGCCCATCATTTTAATTAATTCAGTCTTTTCAGTCTCTACCTTTGGATTACCCATACTACTATTGCTGTCATTCCCATTGTCGTTAAAGCTGAATGACCACCGTCAAACTAGTGCAGTTCAGGCAGGATGATGAAGTGATAGTCCAGTGATTACCAGATGATGTCCCCAAGTGCCAGCTACCCAGAGCAAATTACATTACTGCATCTGAACCTGGCTCCATTTGCTGGCCATTGCTGGGATACAAACTGAAAACACATCGACCAACCTTCACTACTACTCTGTTCAAGATGATACTTCACTCCACATGTCCAGCATCTTATGCCTACAGGGAGACGCCTCTGCAGTTCAGGGTTAGGGTTAGGGTTAGGGTTAACCCTAACCCTAACCCTAAAACTTTGGCTTGCACAGATGAGAGACAGAGACATTGATATGAGTCATTCAGTTTTTTGCTGTGCTTGTGGCATGGCTACATGTCTTTCTCTAGAAGTGAAAAACTGAAGAACAGATTTGAATCTTTGGAAAAAGAGGAATAAATCTTTGGGGAAAAAAATAAGTGACTCTCCTCTCTGAGTGCAATGAGTGATTTTCATAACTTTGAAGATATACAGTAGATTTTTAATTTTAAAAACATTATTGTAAGAGAGAATTACTTTCAAATTGTTTTATTTCCTAAGCTTATTTTCTTTGAATCAATTTCAATTCAATTTCAATTCAGTTTATTTATCTAATTCACAACAAAAGTTATCTCATAACACTTTCCAATTAGAGCAGGTCGACACCAAACCCTTCAATTAAATTAGCACTTTACCGTTTAAAAAACACATTTTACTTTTTTTTTCAGTTTTCAATTCAGTTGATTTATATAGCGCCAATTCACAACAAAAGTTATGTCATGACACTTTCCAGTTACAGCAGGTCCAGACCAAACGCTTTAATTAAATTGTAATACAGAGAACTGAACATTCCCGCTTGAGCAAGCACTTGGTAACAGTGGCGAGGAAAAACTGCCTTTTAGAAGACAGAAACCTCAGAGCAGACCCAGGCTCTAGATGGGCATTAGATCAATGACACTGTGGGCAACTAATATAACCTAATAATAATAAGAACAACTACAATGCAAAATTCAAATAACATGACATACAGTATATTTGGCAGTGCTGTGAACAATTAAAAAAATGAATGTCAGAATAATGTAAAGGTACTGGAGAAAAAAAAAGATGAGGACAGAGATACAGAGTACTGTGATTTATATTTTTCACCCTCTTTTCCCTCTATTATTGACCCAAACTGCCACAGCAACATGTAACAAAATCAATTTATTGCTGCTGTGAGGGCAATGAGTTGTCACAGCACAGGGAAACAAACACCCCCCCCCCACACACACACACACACACTGTATTGATAATTAAGGAAGAAATAGAGTCCACAGTGCTTGAAAAAAAGAAACAATCACAGGACTGAATGACTGATGACTGCAATCACAGTTTCAGAAAATAAACAAGCTCAGTGCTTCAAATTAGAAACAGCAAAGGCTGTCGTGCAGGCCATGTAGCATAAGTGACGTAAAGCAAAATGGACACAATTGTTATAATCTCACATCAGCAATCACAGACTTCAATGTGCCTTTAGGTTTTAGTTTAGCATTTATAAGAATGACTGACTGAGGAAGTGACCTTTCATACTGACACACATTCATTACCAGGCAAAGGTGTAAATGTCTTTTAATGTGACTCACAGACGCCTCCTTAATATAACAAATATATAATCTGCTCATATGGGGGAGTTGTGAGGCAGAGTGTGAAATTAATTCTTCTCTCTCTCTCTGAGGTGCAATAAATAAAGTCCTTAGTTTATCAAGGGACAGAGCCCTTCTGCTTGCTTATTAATATACTCACCCACACGATGGAAAAGGCTACGCGTATTGTATTCAGTGTTGATTCATGGCTCTGTTCCTTAATGTCAGAGCAACACACGTGTAACTGAAGACAAAAGACAGATTTGCTCAGATGGTGAGTGTTAACGTCTATCAGATTTCAAAGAATAATTTTATGATGCTTTAATTGTTCACATCATGAAGAAACACAAGACAAAATAAACAACACGAGGATTTAAATAACTCGGATCTGATTTTGTCAAATTGGTGACCTTGTTCATAGATTTGATGAAAAAGGCAAAAACAGTCCATAAAAAATTAATTAAATTAAACAAACAATGCGCTTATTTAGTTTCCTTGAATTTTTCAAATTTTAGTTACTCTTAAGAATTTTGCTTGAAAATGTGATTAGCACCTAAAAACTACTTTGTGTTCTCAGAGGTTTTATGGTGATTATTCATGTATAAATTGTCAGTGAGGAAATCTCTATTGCTGTTATACAATGATTTTATATGTTTACTTTTATAGGTATTATTTACTTATTTAGCAGGCCATTTAGTTTGATATTGTAGGAGCCATTTTTCAAGACTGGGGTTGTGAAAGTTACAGTTATGTGAGATTCCTCAGCAAGCAGCAGTGATGCCATCTGATTCACACATGTGGTTTCCTTGGGGATGAGCTCTATTTCCTTACCCAGGATACCTTCATCACTGTCCCATGCAGAAATATCAAGAGACATAATGGTGATAAAAGGCTGAGCAATGGAAAATTAATGCTGGCTAGTGATTAAATGTTGGCAGGAATAAAGAGATTGCAGCTGCTACTTCATGTGCAGGTGAATGCACTGTAAAAAAGACTAGATAAAATTCAAGAAATTAACACTGAATGAACTTAATACTAGCCACTGATCCATTCATGCATCAAGATCATTTTACAGGACAAGAGGCCTTAAAATAAGACAAATACTGTGTTGACTTGATTCTGAGGCTGTACAGTCATTATAAGGAGTGGTACAAACCTTTTTTTCCAATATTCCTTTCCCTTCCTTATGAAAATGAAGGGGGAACATAACCTCATCACGGTTCTATGTGGTAACAGACTGGTCACTGACTTTTGGCTGTTGTAAAACCAAAAATTCCCTTTACCACAATGCCTTTCATTCGCTCTCTGGTAGACTGAACGTTCAAGGGAAAAGAATAGAAAATCATACCCTGATACAAATCCTGCAGTAACAGGATAAACCCTGCATGGTTCATATCAAATCAGTGTGAGGGATTGCTGTTTTTGGTTGTGTTTGAATTTGTATTTCTGCCTGACCAAACAAGAATTGCTAGCTGATATCCCAGTATCATGTTTTGACACATTCTGTGTTTTCAAGCAGAACCAAAAATTGAGGCGATAAGCTGACCTCGGAGCACAATTTGTTGCATCAGCAATACATTCTGTGAAGCCGAATGGCTATCAATACAATGCCAGAGTCTCTAAGTCCCTATCGGACTGATCTGATTACTGTACATAATTTTTTTCCCTTTTGCAAAATGTCCCTAACAGTGCTTAAGGTGAATCAGTGCTGCAGTCACTCTGTTCTGTATGTGTGTTCACTGGAATCTCTGGCTAAGATTTATGATGTCTCCTACATATGTGTATATAACTGTAAGGTCATAAAAGCTTTGGCATAGTATCTCTTAGAATATTGCATAGCAAGAACTATGAGCTTATCTAGTTTAATATGCACTCTGTCACTCTTCAGCTCTCTCTGTCCAAGGAAGCTTTTTATCATCACTGTCTCAACAGTAGTTCATCCTCAAGAGAAAATTCATGTTAAAATTCAGCTTGGAGTGACTTCTAATCTGCTGTTCCCCGGGTTACATCTGCAGCATCTTCGAACAGTCGGTTGTATACTGTCTCTAACAGCATGCGTGTTCCCGGGAGGGTAGTTTATTCCACATGGACCTCTGCCCTACAAGCTGACTCCAAGCCAACCAACACCACTTGTTTCATCTCATTCTTCTGGTCATAAAAAATCTGCTTCATTGTCCATGACGCAATTTCAACCTCTGGAATGCAGTCTGTCTGTTCTCCTGCTCTGTCTTCATGGCCACGGTGCATAAAACATCTTCAACATGCACTATATGTTGTCAAAGAAAGGTACCACACTGTGCATTATAAAAGAGATTTTCCACCAGCAGCTGTCACAAAAACGACATTGAAACCGATGAAATATTACCAGGTTGCAAGCTGCTGTGAAAAGTGACTGTGAGTTATCACACTCAGATCATTTACTTCCTTTCCTGGTAGACCTTTAAGTCTGCTGAGAACCTATGTGGTTGAATGCTTTGACCATTTTGACATGTTTATGATTTTACTTTCCAGTTGCACAGAAAGTCAGGATTTTGTTATCAGCTACTGTATCACTGAGTCTTATTTTAGTAGCTTTCTCAAAAACCTACCCTTAAGAAATCTGTGGCCTGTAATAAATAGTTTATATATTTCCCCTATCTTTAAAACTAACGAATTTCCTGTCATGATCTCTCTATTATTCAGAATGGCATTAGCCTCTCACACCCCAATCTAATTAAGGCTTAAGAAAATGTAATGAAATCCAATTCAACAATCTAGCTCTGGTTTCCCCACACCATGTCTAATGATCCATTGCTTTTCCAATATAGAAAGGGAGCTAAAGGGAGAGAGCAGGCCCCATCACATCAGCAACTATTCAATCCTCTGACGGCGATGCTCTTCCCTGGGTTATTAGATGAATCTCTTTTAATCAGACAAAACTTTTCTGCACGGGCGCAGCAGCAACACAAGCCCCACTCTTTCCCTGTCAACTGCTGATGCATTTGATGCACCACCGTCTGCTCCAGGGGAAACTCATATCCCTCAACAAATTATCTGGAAGTTACTCACCATACTGTGCCATATTCAATATTATGCTTCTATGTAATATGCATTATCTCCAATCATAGGCTCTCCTGTCATCTCAATTGGATCTATGAATCACTATGGTGAACAACACAAAATTCCAAAAGTAGTTTTGTGGTAAATGAAAATTTGTTTTGTTCAGGCCCTGAAGACTTAAGAGGAGGATAACATTTTTAAAGGAGTGCTGATCTTCACCCCACTCACCTGTGTGGGTTTTTTTTTTTTTTTTTTTTTTTTTTTTGCAAATAATATCTTGCAAACTTAATTTTCACCTGACAATAATTCACTATTTGGAGGTGTGCAGTTACTATTAGTTATATACTTACTATTTTTGTAAGCATCACTAGCTGGTAATATAGAGTATATATTAGTCAAAGGCCAAGTGCATCTTGCAAATAAGACTCCAACTCCCACCCTCCACTGTCTGATTGTTGCTCTCTCAAGTGGAAAGAGAACATCAAGATACTAATAAAACAAAGAAGCAATGAAGCTTAAAGAAACTTTAAACAGATGACTCTCCCCCCAGGTTTCTTTTTCAGAGCAGTCCAGCTAATGCCTGAGTCTGAGCCAGCTGATTTTTCTCTCAGTGACTCTCTCTATTTCATCTCATCCCTTCGTTTCTTCCTGGGAAATGCTCCAGCAAATCGCCCTGGGCCGAAGGGCCATTTGCTTCCTCCAGCTACTCTGGCCTCCCAGGATGCCCCAGATGGATCCCGTTCTGGGTGTTCATTGAAATCATTCCAACTACCCAGTCCCTCTGCCCACAAAAAAGGCCCCCTAGCTCCCTATGCCTCCTCTTCTAACACCCTTGGGAGTCAACTTATTGAAGAGTCATTTTTCATTTGCAGTGAGCTGATGGGTGAGCTGGTCACTGGCAAGCCTAAGCCCTGACTTCTTTTCTTCAGTTGATGATATGCCACACAGACACGGCAACATATAGAAAGCCTGCTGCCCCCCCCCCCTCCAAAAAAAAAAAAAATTCAACCAACCACAGAGGGAAAAGACTTCAACAAATATTGTCTTTCGTTACTATACTGCACATTTTAATGACAAGAGGTAACAATTTACTTTGTTACATAACATAAGAAACTTATCATTTTCTTATGGTAATTCACAGACTTTGTTGTAATCAGTTTCATTCTGGGAACTGTTTTCTTCCTGACAAACTACATCACTACTACTGTATCACTGCACAGAAGGGAACATGCATATTCTAGAGTGAGGAGCTTGTGGTCATGCAGGGTAGAATGGAAACATCAATGGTGCCCTCTTTTGCAGAGCTTTGAAATCAGCTAGCTTAGTTAGCATAATTTACTAGCTCCTTGCTAGCTAACTTCTGAAAATTTGGCATTAAAATAATACAGTTTTCTATTTTTGCCTTACTTCGTTGGATGATCTGTATGACTTTGCTTTGAACATGTGTGTGACTGAAATGATTACTGATGCATATACAACCGTGATATCTCATTTGATATTATATTTTGCAGCATACATTACCAAAAACTTTTAGAGGCACAGATGAGCTACCATACAACTGCTTTAAAATCTGGACAGGCTGTTTTGGTTTCAAACCAGGTATGGCCCTTTTGATGCCATTCTTTTAAAATTTTGTGTTGGGGTTAGCGGAGTGGGCCACTAGTAATTGTTTTCAAAAGGTGCATTAGAACTCAAATTGCCTGAGTGCTTTGTTTTGAAGAACAGAATGGGGGTGATAAAACCCTGTTACTAAAAACCTCTCTCACTGAGAACCTCTAAGTCAAGTTGACTCACCAACTACTTTGCCTGATCCAGTGAGGGCAGTGTGTGTGTGTGTGTGTGTGTGTGTGTGTGGGTACTGTGGAGGATGAGGACTCACTCTTCTGAGTTTACCCATAATATAGTTGTACTTGCAAGAGATACGTTATCGTTCAATGGAATATAAAATAGTTTTATTTTCCAGTTGTAGCATTGTTACTGCCACAGTGCTATACCAGTACAGGTTGTGTGTGCCAGCAGCTCATTACGACCCATATTTATGTTTATTGTTCAGTGGAGAGCTGTAGTGTCCTGAATAATTTTTACAGGAGAAAAGGGGGGAGTCAGGTGACTTAGTATTAAGAGCAACAAAACCTAGCAGTAAAATGCAAGACTGTCACCCAGGAGACTGGCTTTTATTTTAATATATATACATAACTTATCTAAAGTATTTAACTTAAGATACAGATACATAACATAACTTGATTTAATTATAATTATATTTAACCCACCCATGATCTTTCCCTTAACCTATACAAGCAGTTTTGTTGCATAAGCCAAACTGTGGCCATTTCAAAACCATATGATGAAGAACATCAGGTACGCATGTCTCCAGAGGTCATACATGTGCAAGCAACCGATTCTGACGCACAAAAGATGTCATTCAAAACTCATCTTATGCCTTACAAAAATATGATGATGACCTTGACAAGACAACATTTTTACAAGTCATTCATTTATTATACTATTATACAAGATTCTGACACATAAATATACAATGCCAGTAAAACAATTTCCCCAAGTAAGAGTAGGTTTTCTGATGAAGTGATGAAAATTGTCTATAACTCACTGAGCAGATGAGGCACTTACCTCCACCCATAGTCATTTATTTTCAGTCTCAGTCAATCAATTAAAAAAAGCTAATTACTTTTGGTCCAATTTGTTCTGTCTCTACCCAGGTCCGGCCCCTTTCTCATTTCTGTTATGTGGTGACATTTTAATAAAGATGGACAAACATCAAAGGTAGTGGTGAAAAGCTGAATGATAAAAGGCTCAAGTGTCATGAGGCTCTTACAGTCTCTTATGCATTTACCAGTCAATCATCTCAGCCTAATGAGCCAGAACTGGCAGCAGATAGAAGACAGAACAGAGACAGCAGCCAGCTGAGTCAAATGATGCCGGTTCGACTGTTAGTGTTAGTTTCACAGCCGAAACTGTTAGACTGAGGTGAATAGGGACAAGTTAAGCAAATTTGGGGTTTGGATAGCTGGTTGTGTAGCTCCTTTTGGTATATTTTGTTGAATCAACTTTTCATGAAGTCAGTGCTCTTGTCAATGTCACATTAATGGATCAGTGACAGCCTTGATGTGGCAAGAGTGCTTATGATTATTGACAAGTTAGTACCTTATTGACAAATTACAGATGAACCACCAACACAGACCACTTTTCTTGTACAAGGATTTAGTAGAGGAAAAAAATGATAAATGTTGGTATGTAGTATACAGTTTCCACCCCCTTAAAAATGTTAATATACTGTCAAAACATTGTTTTTACCAGAGTTGATGTCAGAAGTACCTAATGAGCTATCTTGCTCACTTATCATCTCTGTTGACAAATGTACATGCACATTTACCACACCACATCTGTTGATTACATTGCTTTGGCCAAGGGTGGGGTACCGAGGCCACAGTGGCTGATGGAGACACAATTTTCAGAAGGGTATCTTGGCCAGACAAAGGGCAAGAATGTTTGTTTGTTGGCGCTCAGCAAGAAAGCAAATAAGACTATTTGCATAATGTCAACTATTTCGTAAATGTCTTGTAAAGTCTTGAAAAACACAATTTTGATGTAAATCAACTCTCAGCCTCTCTTTTTTCTCCTAAGCAAAATAATCACAGAAAATCCTGCTTTTAGAAAAAAAATAAAATCTGAATTCAAAGGGTGATGTCTCCCCTCGTCAAAAAAAAATCACAAGCAAGGACAATTTTTGCTTGAAGCATGGATGCCAAATGTGACATTTTTCTCTCCATACCTGGGAGAAACAAAACTGTCATACACAGGACTGATCTCCCTTTCAAACTGTAAGCATTGCACATAGGTGGCTGGGGGGCCCCACTGGGAATGACACCGTGTCAAGCCTCCTTTCGATTGGAGTTGTCAGTGAGAATGAGCGATGTAAAATGCCGATGTCAAAAAGCCCTGTGTTTAGCTTGTCCGTGCTGACAGGTTAGGAAATGGAGCGTGCTCCCTGACCAGTGTAAGAGAATGGCTGCCCTCCGGTGCCACAGCAGTCACATCTGCAGGCTGACGATAAACAAGTTTTCATGCCGTCAATCAGCTTCAACACTCCTTATTTTCTCTGTGTTTTGCTCTCTCTCTTTCTGACTCTCTGGCTCTTCCCTGCCTGTCACAATAACAAAGCAATGCTGTCAAATGGACCACGATTGAACTCTTCAGTTAGTTATTTGTCAAATGAGAACTCTTTAATGTACTTGGTGGTCATTTGTGTAGAGTGCAAATTATTCACAAGCAGTTCATTGTGTGCTTCCAAGTGTGTTATGAAGCATTTGTAAGTGATTGTTTGTCGCATCATTTCAATTTCTCTGATAGCAGTAATTTGTAAAAAAAAAAAAAAAAAAAAACAACAAAAAAAAAACCAAAAACATAAACAAACAAAAAACAATCAATCAGAAAAAGTTGTGCAGTGTGTTTTCATTTTTTCATTTAAACACAGTAGTTTTTCTGTTGTTCGTAGAACTGATTCATGATGTGAATATTCTCTCATCACTGGGAGTCAACCAAGTAAGACATTTTGATCAACATTCAGGTTAGTGAAATTCCTGATTTGCTAGAGCTCCGTGCCTAACATCTAGGATAAATAGGATAAGGAAAGCATTCTCTTATAAATTCTTTTTTCTGCCTGCTTTTGTGCAAACAGCGATGTACGTAGCACACTTCTCATTTTCAGCAAGCGTTCACTGTCACTTTTTGCCAGCTTAACTGTCAGTTAAGATTACATCAACTGTAGCTAATTAATGTTAATAGCTTATGTAAATAGCTCATCCAAAGGCCAAATGAAATTTGTCTATTGCCTGGTTGATGTTCTGTGTCTTTACTCAGCCAAATATCATTTAAAGTTCCAGTGTGTGGGATTTGGAAAAAAACTTCACTTAAAAAAGTAAATATCTAAAAATTATACATAATCATTTAATATTGTAAAAAGACACAAGAGTGCAACCATTTGCCAACATGCCGTTGGTGCAGGAGTTTTTAGGCTAAAGGTTTGCTCACAACAAAGTCTGCAGGTTATATTTGAGAGAAAGCAAACATCTTTTCAGCCAGTATCTCCAAAACTCGGCAGGTCACATCAAGAGGATCTAGATGGATAAAGAGCACTACAGGTAAGAGGAAAAACTTTTTTTTTAGGGGTGAGCTGTCCTTTTAAAGTTCCAGGTTAAGACATGTTATGTAGTCCCTGTATAAAGAATGAGGGTACACATGTGCCTGTAGGAATATTCACACACCTTCTCACACTATTCCTGTAGTAATGTTAACTGTGCATCATTAGCATGGCAATAATATCTAACAATCCGTCACTTACAAGCAGTAATCCCAGTGAGCTGCGTAATGCTTTTATATGAGAGGATTTGGGAGCTTCTAGTCTGACTCACTATGAAACATCTGAATTTCTTTGTAGCGGAACAGACAGGGTGATTTTTCATAACCATCTGAGAGGAGAAATGAAAAGAGGATCGTTTGAGCTTGTTGCAGCCCTGGTAGTTGAATTCATCCCATCATACTGGAATCAGCAATGAGTTCAGAGTCAGAAATGGATAAGCTAAAATGTGGCCATAATGATTGGACGGCCTGAGGTGGATGCATCAAAACGTTTTATTCATATATTTATTTTCTTATTTCATAGCTGTTTTTTGGTTACCTCGATGTGGTTATTAAAGGGGCTGAAAGATTCCAACAAAATCATTTTGTAATAAATCAGCCTCTGCAGCAGCTATTTGTTTTTAAATCTACGTCAGAAGGAGAATGAAGATCTCAAAGATATGTG
This sequence comes from Scatophagus argus, assembly GCF_020382885.2. Taxonomy (NCBI): domain Eukaryota; kingdom Metazoa; phylum Chordata; class Actinopteri; family Scatophagidae; genus Scatophagus; species Scatophagus argus. The sequence goes on along the minus strand of NC_058503.1, from coordinate 14,825,040 downwards.
CAGTATAGACAGACATTTATAGATCACACCTTTTCTGGTACTAACAACTAGAAAATGAGATCCTACAGTCTCAAATGCTGTTGCCTAAAAGGAGAACAAGGTTAAGACTGCCCCGTTGTGTCAAATTTTATATTTTACAACTTCTATTTCGAATTAATTACCTCTCAGTGACCTTGTTCCACAACTTATGAAGAATGCATATGAATTGCAATTACGCCCCATAAATTCCATGGCCCAGTGCCTTAAAAATGTGCGTAAACTCATAAATAGATTCACTGGATACTAAGTAAGTGTCGTTGAGCAGGCAGAGACAAATGATTGTTATTAGCAGCACAGAGTCTTCCATATGTTCTGCAGCAAGTTTAGAACTCACTCTAGGATCAAATCATAGATCTGGATCCATTTGGGAGCTAATAATCAAATGTGAATGAAGTAATGTGATATACGACTGATGACAGATGACCATGACAAGAAAAAAGAATGACAATACTGGTATCTCCTAATACATTTTATTGATTATTGCACTGAAAAAAAAAAATGTAAATGCAAATACAATGTGCAGTAATTCTCAAAAGGAAAGACTCACCAAGATAATTATTACAAAGTATGATTTGTTTGGTCTGTTTGAGATCTTCTGTTTACTGGATGTTGGCTGCCATGGCAAGGCAACAGTCATAAGTGCAAATCAGTGAAAAGGAAAGACAAAATTGAAAGGAAGAACCCATTCAAAACCTTTACAGATTAGCTTTGTTCACCATTTATTCTCCAAAGGCTGGATTTCTCTTTGCCCTACAGAATAAATGCACACTTCACAGTAGCCTTTTAGAATGAATGGCAGGTGTTGAGCTATGAACTAGAGAGGATGGGAGCAGAGAATTCTTTTTGGGTTCCAAACAAACATAGTTTTAACATTACAGCAAACTTTCCAAACCTTTAACAAAGAAAGAAATTCTTTAACTGTATTATACAGTTCCATATCAGTGAATCTGCCACCTGCACATAGTTATTGTTTGAGCATTATCCAATGACAATTTCTTTTTTCCTCTACAACCATTTGAATCCAACTGACTGTCTCTCCCACCATCATAGCTGCACACCCACAAAAGACTATTGGTCTCCTGGTAAAATATGATTGTGACACTATATCCATTTATATTTCTTGACAGTACCTACTGTAATATCCCCCAAATCAAATAAATGTCATCATTCATCACGCAATCCAGCCTCCTCTGATTTTAGAGGTAGAGAAAAATTCAATTCACTTTGAGTTGACATCCATCTATCAACATTGGACTCTCTAATTGAACTTTAAGGTTAAGGCACTGTTGTATATTATTCTTCACTGGAACTTTAAAACTTTTCATGCCTTTGCAGGCTAAGAAATCTGTATGCTTGGATAACTGTTTCACCAATTCTGCACCAGTTTTAGGATTTTCATTGTGCACAGTCCTTAAATTGAAGGACTGCTACATACTCTCCCCTGGTATCTCAAAATAATATCACCGTAGCAGTGAGTGAAGGAAGGCAAATACAATATACTGTTATTGCCATTAATATGAAAATGCATGTGTATCTCACACTTGGATGGGGAGCACAGCAAAGGAGATGCTATGCAATGATATTCTAAAGGCTTGGCCATTGGTCTTATATGGCATTAGACTCACATAACAGCCCAATCTCCATACCTCATTTTAGCACTGTGCCAGCACTGGGGAAAGGTCTGGCTGAACCCATTATCATTGTGGTATATGGGAAAAATTCTCTGGTTTGTGCAATTACTGTGCCGTTGCAAAACAATAACATGCAGATAGTGGAAGGAAAAGCGAATTCTGACTGAAATACTTGGCCAATCCCAGGCTTATACCCACAGTCTACTTCCTGTGAGTCACGCTAATAATGCATTAGGGTGTCACATTATCTTCACAAAGCTGTTAATAAATCCTTTTCTCACACACCAGCTAAATTCCTGGGAAAATATTGCTTGGTATTTTTTTTTTTATCCCTGCTTAGTGTTCATGTTACAAAAGTGGGAGGTTTAAATACGTGTTGCATGCAAATGAGGCAGTGGAAGGTGAGATGATGGCATATTAGTGAAAATTGAGTTTTTGGCATTGACGACAGATTAGACATTCAAAGACTGGCTGTTTTACAAGTGTATGACCTAACTGCAAAGCAAATACAGATTAATGATGAATAATTAGAATAATTATCCATTCAGTAGTCATATTTATAATAGTCAATAGTCAAACAATCCTTGAATGACACTTTCAGTATCTAAAATCAGCTAAATGTAGATGGCATGAAGTGGTCTATACTTTGTGCTGTGTATATTGTATATGATTGTAAAAGAACTTATTTCAAGTCATTCATAATGCTTGTCTTTTTGAACATCCAAGGATCTCATTTTCATATTGGATTATCTAGCTGAAAAATACCATGAAAAAACTGTTGAGGGAGTATGGCATGGGAAAGCTGAACTGAGAGAGGAAATCATAAAAGGCTTTTCACACTGTGAAGAGCACTGAGAAGCAGATCAGAAACGGCAGTCCCCCAGGATACACCGTCATTCTCAGCTGAGGTCACCCAGTCTGTTTGTTTTCACCACTGCACCGTTCCCTGAGTATTTCAACGTTTTAAACCAAATCCCTCAGAGAAAGATACAGCAAATTCTCCTTTAGTTTTTTTGGTACATTTAGGGATTTGGTATAAATGCCACTTGAAACAATGAAATGTATTCTACTTAATTTAAGTAATGTTTGAACTGTGATGAAATAGAACACTGGTGTCGGTGCTACAAAGCAGGATTCAGGCAACATGACATGAGTATCTTTCTGAATTCTCTGAGGCCATGTGTCATTTTCATTGAGATTATATCAGAAAAGAGAGCCATTTTCAGATGATATTGTGCTTGATAGGAAACCTTTAACCTTTTTTGTCTTTCAGAGATAGGACTTATTTCAACCACTTTTTTAAAGTGCATGTAATTATACTTACAATGTAAATATTCAGCATCTGTTGCTGTCATCATTTTGAAGACATTTATTCAACTATCTGATCAGACCAGATTTAGGTTCGGATGTTACATTTTAAAGAAAGATGCTTACAGATTGCAGAGGTAACTAGCCAGAACACTATGAACAGAATACACGACTTTAATTTTGTTTTACACATTTTCTTTTCTCTGTATCTGCCAACACCTGAGACTTCTGGGGCAAGTATCCTGGGGCTGGAAACAATGCGGTAAAGCAAAATATATAGAGGCCTGTAGATCAATATGCTTGGGAGGGCTGGCAGCACAAAAGGACAGACTAGTCTTTACACTGTGTAGGGACTTTGTGCCACTAAGCCCGTGACTTTCCCTTTAGCCAAATACACTGATACCAATGGATGTTCAGGCTCTGTATGAGACTAGGAATCAAAACCTTGAAAACAAGGTCAAAAAATGCCCAACACAAATGCGCTACTGAATATGTTGTATTCTAATTTTCATTTTATGTAATTAATTATGTCATTCCATCATGTTAAATACATAACAGTGATGCTGAAATACATTCTGTTCCCACATCATGCCATTGATGTATTTTACATTTTGACATATTATGCTCATATCCGAATATGCCTGCCTCACCAGTGACTCTAATGCAATGTTTGCCACCTCGTTGGCCATTTGAGCTGCCAGGGGAATTTCTAGAACAGCGATGCACTGACCTCTCCAGTCAGTACATGGATGTGTTTCTAATTAAATGCACTTTCAGAGCAGAGAAACACTGGATGATGTGGCTGGTATTGGTTTGCGGCAGATTTTACCTGTATGTTGTGAAACGGCTCTATGGCATATGCGTGAGTAAATACAGATGGCACTGGGAAATGCTGGAGACTGTATGTCTTTCTGCTGTGGGTATTTGTGTTGCCCAACACTGTTAAAGTTGAAGACAGTTCTGCATATATTTATGAATTATGTATTTCCTCTGCTATCTGGCATGCCTTAGAATAGACAGAAGGCAAAGAGAAGAGCTCGTGAACACTGAATGACACTGGGCCATTGACACTGAGATTGGTCTTTTGGCAGGGAACATATATGGAATTTAAGACAGGTGAAAATGTCATTGGCCTTATGCCAAAATGTTTTCAGATGACTTGGTCCATTTTAGCTCTGCACTCAGTTGGGGCACTCCATGGTCCAGTGGGTTTACACAAATTGTACAGTATGTATCCTTGTGGAGAGTTCATTTTGGGTTCTTCACCTACTGTGTACAAACCAACGAAGCAGAAAGAGCAGCATAAATAGCACTTCTAAAAATACAGTGAGTCAATGGATTGAGGCACAGCAACACGTGTCTAAAGCACCCAGACAAAAGCACATGTGATATTTTGTGATGAGTTGAGATAAGTCTGCGCTCTCTCACGTTAAAATGAGACAAAGTCCCTTTTGCCTCATAATAAATGAATTGTATATGAATATATATATAACTGAATATGTAGCAGCAAATCCACATCTAATATTTCGTATACTTTTGATATCATCTGTCCAGAGCATTGTTTATAGTTGTGACTTGTGAAATTGTGGCTATTGTCACACAACAAGCCACCCAATATGACTTTTTATGATTTTTCTGACGATTATGTAGTCTTAGGAAATGACTGTATTTCACTGCTATAGGGCTGATGCCACAATGAGTGTACTGCTGTTCCCTCTGTTGTCACGGGCATAGTCAGAGGAGTCGATGGTGCAGAAAGGTTCTGGGCTGATGAACAAGCACACAGCCCTCTGATTACAGCAGCGCTGTCTCTATTCAAGCCTTTGTGACACTCAGAGACGCAATTAGTCTTGACGAGCAAAGAGCTCTCTTGTGCCTGCCTTTTACCTGCTCCCATTCCTGTCCTCTAATTCAATTTATAAGCAGCAAATATGATTGCTATGTGGATTCCAGACAAAACTGATGCTACCGCTCCTTTGTTGTCTTCTTGTAATTGAGTCACAGATGAGTGACTGTCCTCCCCCCACATGTAATAAAGATACACATGAGATACTTGAGTGCTGTCAGCCTATCACAACAGAACCACACATCTGAGAGGGCAGAGGCATGTCGAGTTAATTTTTCATCAGCTCTTTTGGCTGCACATAGTAGGTGGCAGGATGGCAAGTTGGTACCATGAGCAGCCAATACTGCTCTGTTTGTACAGACATACTGAATGTGTTTGCAACACACATATTACCACACACACATTGCATGCACATATCAGAAGGTTAGACGGTGCACCCAGAAATGCCCAAACAATTAAATCAAAATCCAATGTCATTAAAATCAAAAGGCAAAAGGCACAGACAGTGCGAGACACCTAATTTACTTCTAAAATCAATTTCTGCTGGCCCTATCAGCCAAAACCTACAATATGTTCTATAAAAAGAATTGACCAGACAATTTCAGCATCTTTACAAAGGATGCTTTCATTAGAGAAAATCGGCTCCAGGTGGGTTTGCACTGTTGAGCTCTGTGTTATGGTTTAAAAAGTCACCATAGTACCTGTAGATTGAAGTCTTTGCAGTGGCTTTCACAAGAAACGTGAAATCTAGGAAATCCAACCTGGTAACTGTACTGCAAAGTATCCGCACTCATCAGTGAGAAGAAACTGCCAGAGCAGGTAGCATTTTCAGACTAAAGTACAACTGTGATGGCTATTTAGCTTGTGTTGATATGACTGTGGTAATTACCAGCATTGTTTATTTATATATTTATTAGACTAAATATACTAAGCTTGTTGATTGTGGTGTACTCACTGCTCACACATATCTCCCAGGTGAAGTTTTCCAAATATTTTCTAAATTGTAGTCCTACTTTGACTAGAAGTTCAGCAGTGTTCCACACATGGTATAGCAAATCCATGGAAAAAGAAAAATGAAAAAGAAAAGAAAAGCATTAACTAGATACAAACTAGAACTAGATACACAGTGTAAAGAATAGTGATATAACTAACTGTCATAGTTATAAAACTTTTCTAATGTAGTCCATTATATCATTAGCTGGCTGTTTAGCCACCACTTGTCTGAAATAAATAGCAGCGATTACATGTATCTTTGCAAAGTGATAAACAGGATGGCTGCATACCTTGACACATTAAATGGTACACAGTAGTGGAAATAGCAGAGAAGTGGGGTTACCACATGTGTGCATCAATAATATGAGTTTAAGCTTACAACCCTTTTTTTTGTCTGCCTGCCTTTCACACAGCAGGCCTTTTCTTTGCAGAGTATGGTTTAGTCTCACCAGAATCTTGTGTGATTAGGGCAGGACAACTTTGGTACTTGGTACTTTTGGTACTTTGGTACTTTTTGTACATTTCCAGTAATGTTTAGCAGTAACCTAAACAGGTACTGACAATGGGAATAGGCAGTGGCACGGAATGGCTTAGATGAGGGCAGTGTTGTTCTTGTTGAATTTATATTATTATTGCCACACATGAATAGGTTTTATACTTTGCAGCAAGTAGTTGAACTGACATAGCAGTTGTATTCACACTGTTAACATTCAAGCTGACACAAAAAAGCAAATTAGTGGTTACCATTTGACATTAAAGTCAACACTGGCAAAATACTGTGGTTCCTCACACAAAAGATCTAAGGCGCTTTTCTAATTATGGTCAATTATGTAGAGTTAATAAACCATTATGCACAGCCTACAGGAAATGAAGGATTTGAGCCTTATCAGTATTTTAGGGTAATTAGTCTGCTTTTGAGGACTCAAATTCAGCCCCTCCTTCTCATTCCATTCATCTTCCAGAGAAAGAGGTTCTGAGGTCACGTCCCTCCACCTCAAATGTCCTTCTTGATCAGGACTGTTTTGGTTTTATCCCAACACTGCACTGCCTGGTTTTGCATGTAGCGGGTTTTCAGGAAGGCAAGAGAAATGTCAGCGCAATGCACAAGGAATATTAAGTCAAACACCCTATTCTCTCCATATTCCGCCCCAAAGCTTTGACACCAAGCCAAGGTCACCTTTAAAAAAACAACAGGCACCCATGGATTTCCTGGTACGTCAAGCAAGATTTACAAGATTGTAAGAGGCAATTACTGTGGAGCTCTGTGCCCACAATAAGCCGACACCTGATCAGGATTATGATGCCCTAATTTCCATAAATCTGCCATCACCACAGCAGGAGGCATGAATGACTGATTGTAATCGCAAAGAACTTGTGACGATTAACAAACCTGCCAGGTCAAAGTACCAATCAAAATGCAGTAGCACTGTGGTTTCTCATTACTCCCACCGGGAGTAATGAGAAACTAGCTCCCGGTGTCCAACAACTTCATTGAGATGCAGATGACATTTCTCAACAAGTTTTTTTTTTGTTGTTGTTGTTGCTTTTCTAGCCGTAGGTGCGCCTCATGATCGCTCTCCAAGGACTGTTGTAGTTCCAAAGTAGTGAATGTCTTTTGTCACACAATAGGGCAGGATAAGAACCTGATCAATCATAATCAGGAGGCTTGTCTTTGTGACACTGACAGGTAGTATTAACCTTGCATTGAAGGAGATGATGTCTGTTAGAGTGCTATGTATGCAGTAGCAACAGAGGCTTTGTTACCTTTGTCCTTCACTTGTACATGACATAAATGAATGAATAGCCTGGTTTCAAATTGGAACCTGGCACTTGCAGAGATAGATGCAACACACAAACATGTTTGCACATAGTAGTTGCACACAGGAATCAATTACACAATTAAGTCAGTCCTTTTGCCACTATTTGCCTGAACAAAAAGCCCAAAAGGTGCATTAGCTACCATTGTAATGCAATGGACAGAGACTGACCGAGGTGCGCTAATATTTGCCATTCATTTCATTGTTCATATCCATCCATTTGTCAACAGAGCAGTCATCCGTGAATAGAGATTTTTTTTTTTTTTACTACCACTGGATTAATTAACTGTGCTGTGTCTTCTCTGAGAACAAATGTTCTTTCCCTGGTGCCAAAGTCATGAGAATCTTTTAAATCCAGTTTTAAATCTGACATGATTTTTTAATGCGTTGAGCTCAACCCAGATTAGTGATAAACGAATGCGATATACGATGGTTTGTTCTGGGCTTTTGTTTGGAAACACAAGTCAGCTGTTGTTTGATGCTGAAATTTTTCAGGTATAGTAGATGCTGGTTATCAGTACTGCCGTCTGTTCCTGTGCACCTGTCTAAAGGGATATTCCCCTGAGTCGAGTCTCTGTGATCCTCACCCAGCACAGATAATGGGATTGTAGACTGCCATGCATCAAAAGAAAAAAATGTTTGGTTGGCTTTGTTGTCACGGCTCAGTTGTTTGTTGTAATATTTGTCTCTTTCTCTACTTCTACCTCATTCTGATAGTTGTATACTATTGTTGTAGTATGTCTTCAGCGGAACAATGACAATGAATTAAGAAAATGGCTTATACATAATGACTGTAATGTGCATTGCACTCTGGAATTAGGAAAGACAGTAACGTTTCTGCCATGGCCTAATCAATAATAAATCTTGAATGATGATGTAGGTAGCAAAAGAAAAAGCAAATTAATAAATAAAAAACATCAAGAAGACACATGTACCGACAGGGCAACACTTTGGCCGTACAGCTGAAGATAATATGCTACACATATCTGTTCATCAGACAAGTAGCAGGCTGTTATTGCATGGTACTTGCATTTTTCATTCAGCCAGCGGCATAAAAGATGGAGTTGTGACACAGAATAAGACTTATGGATGTAGATCAGACTAATAAATTCTGTCCACCAGCAGAAAGGAGACGGGTGCATTAGTTTAATTCACTTACAGTGCCTAATGCTAGAAAGTCTGTCAGTGCCAAAAGCTGTGTCAGTCTACATCTTGTGAGACAGTGGCTGCACAATAGAACCATTTACTGTAGGACCCAAGATATTGACTGTCTTGTTCTGGACTGGATGAAGCTCAAGCTATGCTTCAGAGAGATGAATATGGTATGTGATGTAAATCTTTCATATTTTATTATCTATTAAGAAGTTTTCCCTCATAAATCACAACACATTGAATCATAATATTACAGATAATACCTAAATCTTTCCTCCTCTAACCATAAGTTACCCACAACAGCAAAAGCTAGGGCCCCACAAATTAATTTATGTTACCATTCAGTGACCCCAGCATAGTCAACCACAAAAACATATAACCAACTGAGCAAAGGGAAAAGACAAAACTGAAAAAAATTCAGCACCTTTGTTTATATGGTCCAATTGGCTTGTCTTCACTTAGCATGTCAAACATTGTGTATCATTTACCTTCCCAAAGATAAACAAAGTCCTTTGTGTCAGACATAACAGGATTGGATCACATGTAAAAAACAGTTTCTATTCTGTAAATATGTAAATGTGAATAGAAAGATGTCCTTGGTCCTGCATTGTGATTGATGAGGGCTCCTCAGCAATAGAAGTGAGCCTGACACTGCACATGTAGCAGATAAACTTAACGGGACAGTAAACTGAGAGTGTGTGTGTGTGTGTGTGTGTATAAAAACCAGGCCAATGTCACACACTGTATAGTCAGTGGTGCATTATGAAAGGCAGTGCCATACTGTAGTAGAGGCTCTCGGCGAGGCATCCGAGACCACACATTCATGCAAACAAAACATGCACTCACTTATTTTTCACTGCCCTTCAGGGCTCAATTTACCACATCACTGTGTTATAAAATGCATGTTGTTTGCCCTGGGCCTCTTTCAGACCGACAAACTGGTAAGAGAGCAGTAAAATCAACACCGACATTCACATATTCAATGATTCTATGCCATCACAACAATGGTTGCTAACCAACATAAATATCTGCAACATAATATAAACCACTTATCACTTCCATTTTCTGGACATATATATAAGTATGTATGTATATGTCGGGAAAATGTCCATACAATGGGCAGATTATCTCTGATGAGTTGATTTATGTGTGTTATTATATAGGTATGAATAGGCTTTGAATATTACTAGTGCAGATTTGTGGGCAGACACTCACACACACACTCTTCCTTACATACTAACACTGTGTATCACCAGACATGTTTCATAAATTCAAATAAGAAAATAAGATAACAACAGCAAGAAAAATTAAGAAGAAAATATTGTGTCTGCTGCTTGGTGAGAATATGACCAATCATGGGGAATACAGTATATACATGCAGTCTATGAAACAAAAAGTACACTTTACATTTCTAGTGCATGTGCAGTGTGTTTTAGCGGTTCAAGGAGAAAGCGCTCATGCAATTCCAGAACGCATGACAGTGGTATGATATATTTGGTCATAAAAGAGATGCTGGAATGAGTAAGATTAAGTGCTGGAAACGACAATGGAGGCAAAAGATGAGAGAGATTTTTTTGGAAATCACTGACATTTTTGTCCAAATGGGTTGCCTTTCAAATGGCAGACAGAGTATGCTGCTGGTTGTTTCACATTTAAAGATGTCACATTAGTTGATGTCAGCCACTGTGGAACTAACACTTGTGTCTAATACATCTTGAATGGAATCAGTTATAAATCACTCATGGTGTGAGTTTGCTGTTATCTTTGACTGATTTTAGGTGCTATATTGTTAAGAACAACATACAATATGTTTTTATGGTTATGATGGTGTTTATAAAAGTATATGCTTACATATGCAAGTATTGCTTGTTAAAATCAACATCTGTTGGCAAGAATATTGTAAACTCTCTACGACAAGATTTTATTCTCTGATATCTCCACTAAAGCAGCTGCAGTAGTGACAAAAGTATGTCTCTTATAAACAGCACCCACAGTACAATCACTCCACGTTTCAGCATTTATCCAAATAGTGTGGCTGGATGAAATAACTCAGACATAACTACAAATGACAGAATCTCAGCAAGTACCTGTTCTGGTGTTCCTAACTTGACTAGTCAGCACAAAAGTTGACTTCAGTTTCACCCACATGTAGTATCGCCATAAGGTAGTCATTCCTACTGATGTTTGGTTGAGTTTCCCAGCCATTAGTCCTTCCGCAAAGTTGCTACTGCCTTGTCAGCAGGCTTCTCCTCCCAATTACTGCCACTGCAGAGGCCCCAGCTACGCACTCTGATTCAGCAATTAATGCTCTGCACCAGTACTCTGGAAAGTGACCCACTATCTACCCCTGCTGCCCCTCCGATGCCTCTTTCGGCTTCAAGGTATGTCTTGAGGTGAGTTTGGATGCACTTGGAGCTGATCCAGAACAATAGCAAATGTTTTTCAGCACCAAGAAGCATTACACCCTTAGAAAGGTAAAGAAAGAGTGTTGCAGGTGATGAATGTGTTATGATTCCCATAGGAGAAAAGCATAAAGACATGCATCTCCTATCTGTCCATTTTCCCTTTTTTTTGCAGATTCCACATGCAGGTGCAGCATTCCACAAAGCAATATGCTAAATTATGAAAGTGGTGTTTAAGTGGAGATGGTGGTTAGGATGAAGGGACATCATGTCACATCTTATTATGTGTGGGGACTATAGGGGGAAGGGGTATTTTCACTAATATCTTTGTGCAGTCATCAGATTTCAAACTGATGGACTGGAAAACAGTCACTCTCGGTCAATTATTCAGACCTAGATGCAAATCCATCATAATTTGAAAAGATGTTAACCAGTGACAATACTGATGATCATGGAAATAGCCATTGTCTTTGGGTAGCTATTTAAAGGTGGGAATAGAAAGTTGTTTATCCAGCCTCTTCACACTCTGCTGAATTGGCAATGACTTTAAACAGCCTCATTTGTTCTGATTACTGCACAGAAGAAAGAAGTATTTAAAATTTCACAGTACTATATATACATGTACATCTGCTCTGGGCTTGTAGATATGAATATTTTATTTAAGAGCTTCATTTTGTAGCCTGCTCTCAGACAGACTGCACGTAATACTTTGAAATGCATTCAAGAGTATCAGCATTCTTTGCCTGGGAAAGGTTTGAAGGTTTTTGTTCATTTTTTTATTGTCCCCTGTTACCTTATATCTAATGCAACACTGGTGGATTGCTTTCTGAATTTTAAAAAGTCAGGTTTCATTTTAGTGCAGCAAATGATTGTGTATGACTTAATGACACTCATTGGGATGTGAAAGATGAGGGGAAAAAATGTATTGCACTGCAGAGATGCCTACTGCGAGCATGACTCAGTATGTACCATTCTATCATTTTTATTTATAAAGGCCTACTAAAAAATCTGCCCCACTATATCACTTCTCTTTTCAGATTTAAACCCTCTGCTCACCAGACTGGATCTCAGGACTGTGTAACTCTGTATTTACCCCTTGGCAAACACTAAACTTTGTAAAACTTCCTTCCACTACTTTGCACTTTATAAAAGGGATGAATTACAGAGAGTTTTAAAACTTGAATGTCTCACCCACTGGCCAATTTTAGACTTTGGAATTTGCTTGATGATGTCTGCGATTGTCTCTGATGCTTTATCTGCTTTTGTTTGTCTGGTTTGTTGTTTGTTTTTCTTTTTATCTGCTGTACTTGGGACGGTCTTGCAAAAGATGTTTTGATCTCAGTGAGATTACCTAAAGAAAAGCTTTGTGCCAAAACACAGTATTTATTTCTTGCAATACAGTTTGTAATTCTGTACAGATGAGTCACTTACATTGAGACACAGACATCCACAAGACTTAATTAAAAGATATCGGTTTTATAAAGTGAAAACTCTTAACTAGCATCTAACCAAATAAATGATGGTCCAAAATAATGAAGCTCTTATCCGATTAAATGACAATAACCCTTCACTTGTCCACATTATCACAGATTAGAGAGGTGCTAATGAACATCTAACTCTGATTAATGCCTCATCAAAGGAATGATTATATCGCAGGTGATAAGTATCCATAAGTCCCCTGAAACATGCATCATTTTGGTCGGGAATACTGCATGTGCAATTGTCTGTAGAAACAAGAATTTCCCTCCAGGGATTAATAAAGGAATTCTGATTCTGATTCTGATTCATTTCCTCCACCAGAGAAGGTGAAAGGCAGTTATATTTTCTTTATTGCCAGTCTGTCTGTCTGATCTAAAAAATGAATTCATTTGTCCAAAGATTCAGAAGACAAATCACACTTGAAACAATATTCTGTTGATTAAAGTTTAGCGGAGGTCTACTGAGTAATAACCACGGCAGTATGCTGTGTACCTGGATGCTAAACAACAGTGCATTCATACAGTCCAGATTTTGGTAGAAAGACAGATTTTGGAAGACAGTAAAAGAAGACCAAGTTCTTCTGAAGTTTTTCACTTTTCTACTTCTGGCTGCTGTTGAAGGAAATGCTGTAGAGGCCAAGACTGTTGGTTGAAAAAAAGGTGACTGCGTTATTCCATAAAGATACAAACAGACACTAGCGTTAACATCTTTAAAATAATATTTATGTAAAATCCTATGTCACATTGTGAGAGGTCTTTGGTTGAGGTGGCTGAGAATTACACAGTAATCTCTTTCAGGAACTCTCTAAGTAATTGACTTTGCTCTGCTTGTTGCATGAAAAATTCAAGTTCCAGCAAATGAAAAGATCCATCTGTTAGAGTGGGTCTAATGTTTGCTGTTCTCATAACAAGCAACAGAAGTATGCAAATATTTCAGGGCATTCTGGAGCTCTCCAAAAGCTTTTCATTTCAGTCTCCTTGTAGCTTGGAGAAATGCAGTCCCCTCTACATCCATGATTGGATACAGATTATGTGTAAATGGCAAAGAAGTTTCATGCTTAAAACATGTTAAGTTTCTTTGTGTGCGTGTGTGCTTCTGATGTTTCACTGAAGACCACAGTGTTTGTCAAATAACTCCACCAGACAGCACTTTGTGGTAAATTATGTATTTTTACAGCGTTTTTTTTTTTTTTTTTTTTTGCTAATTCATGCCAAAACTGAAAAGGAAGCAACATTATTAAGCTTGGTTGATAACTAAATACAGAATACTGTCTGGCTTCAATAATTTATTTGTGCTCCTATTCCTAGCACACGCATCACATGAGACAGTGGGGAAAAATGCACTGTATGTACTCAGAAGACGGTGACAAGCAGGATCACTATGCTTCAAATAGAGTGTGGTCTCATGGGAACGGAGCCTGAGGCCATGGCATCCATCAGACCACAGATGAATTACTCTGACATATACTCTTCAAAGCCTGTACCTTGTAAACAGTCCAATACTTCATCCAATCTAGTTCTATGTGTAAGAAAACTGATGGGAATTTGAAATAGTGCCATATGAATGAAAAGAATGAGTATGGAGTTCAGTGTTTATGTACCTAAAATGTATCTTTATTCCACATGGATCTGCCTGCTCTGGTTTCTGTGCATCTGTGTGTTCATGCACTACACAGCATGTACATGCCTCAATACACATGCTCATTTGATGGAAAAGGCTGGTTGAAGGCAGTGTGTTCTGTTAGTCCAAACATTGATTTGATTGTAGTAATATGCCAATCTGTGCTGTAGCTAGGGGATCAAATTAATTTGTCACTCTCCTGCTTGCTTTGGCGTGAACAGTAATGCTAACTGGGAAGAACAAAATGAAGCGAGTCTGATGGTGTTTTCTCCCAGCCAGGCTCACAAAGAAAAGTAGGCTCTGGACCATCAGGTTTTGTTGATGCATGTAGGCGCCTCCTCTGACATTTAGTCCCTTTGGCTCTGAAAACTCAGTTTGTTTGTGGAGCAGCACCGAGGAGTTGTATGTGTATGCATGTTTTTGTGTGTGGAAGGAGAGGCAGTGGGTAATGCCTTTTACACAATACTACACATGAAAAACACAAGCCTTGACTGGAGCACAAAAACAGATACTAATCACAATTGCGGCTTCAGTAAGAGAACTGTCCCACCTTGAAACTGTGTGCAGCGGTGAACAACGGTGGGAAGTAAACAGAACAGTACAGAGAACATAGAACATAGAACAAAGTTCCAAGAGCTATTGTGACTTACTAACCAACTGAGTGGCACGGTAGCAGTTAGCTTGTCTAATTTACTACAATTTCTTCACAATAGAAGTCCCCCATCATATTGTTGTACTGGCTTTTATTAAGAAGCAGCAAAATTAGGAATCGTTGGCTTTTAGCGTAAGACGACTCCTCCAGCTGAAAGTAAAAATGATGAAACAGCTAAACAAAGCAGATATGTCAAGGTACAGTGAGGAACTCGGAAGAGAAACTAAACTTCAGACCACATAGATTGTGAAAAATATTACTGAGAGCTTGTGGGAGAAGCTCAGCACAACTCAGTACAGTTTGACTGATATTGAAAACACAAATCAGTGCAGCATGGTCTGGACCAACCTATTTTGCATGGACGAGCAAATGACAGCCACTTAAATCAGGAATTTTGTACTAAGTACCTTTCCAGATAAAATAGCAGGTTAGCAAGTACCTTGTGCTAGTGCATTTTATGTTAATGTTGCACCTGCGGACATAATGCCATTAGTTTGTTGAGAACTGTGATGCGTTACACACAGTGGAGGTTTGCTGTTTTTTGCATTGGGATGGCTCGGCTTGGTATTTATCTTATATGAGAGCTAAGCAGGGGAGGCTTTAGTCTTTATTTAAAAGTGGCCCTGCAACTGTGTCTATGGACTGGCTGCACAGCTGATGTTTTGACATGTCGCAGCGGGAAAAACACAGGTGAACCAAATGAAAGGAACAACGACTCAGTTCCATTAAGTGTCATGGTGACAGTGAACCAGCAGCACAATAGCAGGAAATACTCTAAGCAGAGCGCGGTTATCATTACCTTGTGCGTTCCCTGCTATGACATGTCAAAATGGCAGCTGTGCAACCAGTCTGTTGATATTGATATTTAATTATAATGCTTTAAAGACAATAATGAGAGGAATCTGAATGCTATTTAAAGGCCTTATAATGAAAAAAAAGTCATGGTCTGAATTGAAATAAATATAAAGTAAGTTTAATAGTTTTCATTTCCAGTAACACAACAAAAGTTAAGTTTTGAATGCAAATTAACATTTTTCCTCTAACTCTGATCAAATTGTGAACCTGCCAAGAGTTATTTAAAGAGAACTTGTACATATCAATTAAGAAGTCTTGGTGACATAAGCATTCACCAATTCTTTAATTATCTAGTTCATTATCCTTCCTTTTCTTGTTGGATGAGTAAGATATTGTTTTATCTCTGACTACTGCTTTCACCCTTTCCCCAGGCAGCTGCAGATGAGCTTCCTGGGGAATCATTCAGTTCAGTTCCATAAAGGATGCTGACTCCTGATGAACGTATTGAGCTCTGAATGTTCAAGCACAGGAGGGTGATTGCTGCTTGTAACAGGATGGGTGTTTATATGCCTTTTGTGGTGTAGTCAAATATTGCTGGCTGTAAATAAATCTGTCCGGACACTTAATGCACCAGCCATCAAACCATCATTTATATAATGTTTTACCATGTTTGTGGACTGTGGAAGCTGAGGGGTTCCCACTATTTTTTGATTTGTCCTGACTGGGGTTAATGATGTCATTACTTATTTTTATTGTACAATCCAAAAGATTGGGTGGGTATGGGAAAATAACTTAGCAGAAAAGGGGAGATGATGAACAGACAACATGGTGACAGTTACTGCACTGGGGTGTCTTATATTTCTGCCTTGTTACTACCCTGACAACAACTTTGGTTTTTTGTGGTGTAGGGGGGAAGACGACCTCCATTACGATGATGGAAGATACACTACTTTTACAGGAAATGAGAAGTAGCTCATTTGAATGTCCATGATTTATTGCAGCAGCGAACACAGCTACTGGTAATTTATTATCTATTTCAAACTGTGCTGGAGGTGCGTTTCAACTGTGATAACCTTCCTCATCGTAAACTCACAAAAAAGTTCTGGTCACACCCATGTGAACCAACACAAACTGTTTCAATTAGGCAATTCAGCAACGACAAATAATACTTTTTGACAATCTGCTAATATGCTTTACAATATAATAGAATTTAGAGCCAACTGATTAACTCTGCTGAGTCCAGATTCCTTAAAATACTGCGTGAAGTCTCTCTAATGATGTTGGCTAGTCAATAGTCATGTTTGCAACAAACAGAGCATTAATAAGGGAGGAATATGTCTTATTTCTTTGCCTCCAGCTCCAACTATTGTAAATAAATATGATATACAGCCATTTACTGTATAGCTGAGATGGATCACGATTATGCATGTTATTTAATTAAGAGAGAATGAGCAGTGGTTAGCATCATGCAGAGCCGTCACCTTGACTCAGCTTAACTGCTGCTGCCCTGCTGCTGCATTCAGCTTTCTGCTCTTTTGCTTCCTTTATGATAATGCTATCGCCCCACTTTAGCCCTGGCTTTTTAAACCTATTCCTGTGGTTGTGGGCATTTATGCAGTTTAACAGAAAGCGTAGTAGTCAGTTGTACACTGTGAGTCAGAAGGTACTGCGCATTATCTGTTTAGTGTGTGATCCTTGAAGTCAGGCACAGACAGTTTTCAGGGAGTCTCACAGCCATCATCCATCTGGCCTGCAGTTTACAACTTGCTAGGCTGTGTGTGTATCTCTAGTTCGGAGTGGTGTTGAAAGCGCAATATTTGCCTCTGAGATGTATTGAAGTAGAAATATAAGATAGCATAAACTGCAAAGCCTCAATTAAAGTACAAAACCTTGACAATGTAGTGAAGCACATTACTTGAGTAAAGGTAGTTGGATTACAAACTGGTATGAACACAACTGTGTTGTTGTTAACTATACACACATTTGAATATAACATAGCAGAATCAAACACACACACACACACACACACACACACACAGAGTCATGTTTCCATCACTTCTGGGGACACATTAATTTCCTGGAGGACATAACCATAACAATAAACATTACCTGCCTAATCCTAATCCTAACCTTAACCTGACCTTAAAGGAAGTCTTCATCCTGATATTCAATGATTTATATTGTGGTGATTTGCATTTTGTCCCCATAAGTAAGGTGGGTCCTCATAATGTGACACACACGCACACACACACACACACACACAAAACTTCAATTTCATTGAATTTGAGCTCAATCAAAACTAAATCATCTTTCACTGAAAAAAGAAACTTGTAAACAATCATTTTATTACTAGAAAACTGCACTTATATTCAAAGCCTGCTCTGCTTAAATGTCAACATCAAATACTATCATATGGTACACTTGAAGTTATTCAGCGGGAACAGACACAAGCGACATGGCATCATTCCTGCCTTCATACAACCTTTAACAGCAGAGAGAGCAGCAATAGCTGTAAGCGGCTTTCCATGGTGTCTGACTCAGTCAGACTGTGTGGGACAGACGAACACTTATAAGGACATCAGTTTCTAAGGCTTAAGCTTCACACAGAGATTTCCTTTAGCCTCTTTTATCTCACCTCTCTTTGTCCCCTTGGAGACTTACCAGGGCTAAGCTATTTGCCGTCATGGTTGTCTGTGCTGTGACATCTAAATCTTTATAGCATTGTGTCACACATTCTGAGCTGTTCACTTGAAGCTACCAAATGCAAATTGTCTCATGTTTACATGATGAAGATTGAAGCACTAATATGGTCAATTGAACAGGTGCGACCATAAACACCTGATGAACATTTTACAACAACAAACAGTAGAGAGTGTCTCTAGCCACAGAAAAAGTTCAGATTTTAGTGTTCTTTTAGGGTTCCTCATCTAATTTTTTGAAATCAGCAGCAATGTAATGTTATTCTTTATTCTTTATTGTCTTTACTGTCAAACTGTCAAACAACAAACAAGCAGTCTGAAAAGTTTAAAGGATTATGCTCATTATTTTACTTATTTAGCTGTTATTTATACGGAGTGGCCAATGAGATTCATTTTGTATTTTTCATTGGTGCCCTGTGTACATAAGACAATACACAGTATGTATGTATTGTAACACATGTAAATGAAGGGCCCAGGCTTAAAAATAGAGGAATTTTTATACACTTCCAGCAATTGAAAAAAATATGAATGACTTATACAAGAGTGTGTTTGCTGCTGAATAATAATAATAATTAGTATGAATTCATCCACTCCTCATAATTTTACATTTTAAAGGCTGAATGGAAAATTGCTTTAACCATCAGTTTAGTGTATTGTGCATTTAGTGGTTTGCCACTTGTTTGGAAACATATCTGTTTGACTAGTTTCACTTACTGCTACCTCTGCATCAGTTGTTAGAATTTTGTTATTGTCATTAAATCCACCTCATTCTAACACAGGAGTATAAAGATCCCATCTTTAAGGTAATAATATGTCATCCAATGATTGCTGTTTATTCTAAATAATAAGGAACAGTATTTAGCACATACACATAGAATATCCCAATCTCATTTTAAATTTGCTGTATTGCAATGCCAGAGATAAGTCTGCTTTGTTTTCTTTGCTATGGCTACTGCTTTTTATTTACAGCGCATTTGGGACATTTCTTTGGTCGAACTATTTGTGAGTTAATATCATCATATCAAAATAAAGCAAACCAATGCAGCATCCCGCATCTTTAATGTAATATCCATCTGGACACTGAGTTTTATTACGAGCACCACTTTTGAATTTTACTCGTTCTCCCCAGCCCCAGTCTCCACCCCTCTCAGGAGTTTCTCGCTTGAGGTACATTCGAGCCCAGAGCATCTCATTCAGCTGTACAAGGGTACCGTCAGCAGGATGCAGAGGAAGATGTTATTTGGCACCCTGGCAATGGAATCAGTCTTGTTTGTCCAGTACACCTCTCCTTGGTATTCTCTGAAAGTCATTTATGTTGTTTCGGAGGACAGTCATAAACTGAAGATTGTTTTGGTAGTCACTGGCAAATGAACTATACTGTCATTTAGATAAGACATGTTGGACTAAAAACTTGCACAAGAAATCTTAAGAAAAAGAACAAAAAAGGAGAATTTTCCTTTCTAATTATATCCCTCAGCGAACAGGTAAATAACTGTCTTACCTGTCTTGCCCACATCCTACACAGCAGGGGTGTACACAGATTCCCCCCCTTGCTGAGCACACTAAAATGATTTACAAAATATTTGCTGTCCTTAAATCAATGATAGGCCAGAGTAAACATTATATCACTATCATTGTCGTGAATTCTTTTTACTGTGTTGCCTCTGTATTCTGCCCCACACACCTTCGTCTCTCCCCTGTCATCATGCCTGATTAAAACTCTCACTGTGGCTGCCGAAGCCGTCATTCATGTCATTGCCGAGGACAATCCTGTGATTTCCCAGTGGTGTCTGCAGCCAGGGACAATGCTCTACTTAACAATTTCTCAGATGGATCAATTCATCTGTGCAAAACCTGAAATAGTTTCACAAAGCCGATAATCTGATTTGGTGCCTGAGAGAACTGACACACCTGCCAAATAAGATTTCATAACTGCATGAAATTAGAATTTAACCCTTAGCAGAGTAAAATGTCGTCCTTTTTCTGTACTACGTACCATCAAAGCAAACAAGCTTAAGGAGTGTGTATAGTAGCAGCTTCTTCAGCCACTCTAAATAGCATATTACTACATCTGACATTTTTACACCCTGATGTGTTCAATCAAAAGTCCTCTGTGCTAATGAATCTAAATACCTTGTATAGACCTAAAAATCAGGCATGAAATGTTGTCTTGTGCCTAATGCTTCTTCATAGCCTCATCAAGCCCTTTTCAAACTATACCTCGCAGCCCAAACTCTTTGCTGTAATCAGCACACCAAATAATGGAGGGAGCGTACCTACAAATCAAATGCTATCTGACAGCTGCTCACTTATTCAGTGTGCTTTCATTTTATCCTGTTACAAATCAATGAGTTTCCACAGTGACAAAATCATTTGTCTTTCTTAGTTCTCTTATCGTGACACAAAAATCAAGTTCTGTGCTCATTTGATGGAAACATTGTATTTACAGGACTCGCCTCAAGTCAGCCGTGTGCAGGACGTTTAATGATGTTACGGTGTGTTGAAAACTAATTTAAACCACATTGGAAGTTGTCAGGAACTCAAAGAAAGACCGGATTGCTCACAACAATGGAGGTGAAACCTGTGTACTAAGTTAAATTTAACTACAATTTTCATTTTGGGGTCTTGAAAGTACTGTTGAGGTCCAGTCTGTCAGCCGTTGTCCAAATGTTATGGGGATGACTTAGAGGATACATAAGGTTTCCAGAGGGATAGACATGCTGCAACAAGCACATGCAAAAACACAAGAAAAACAAAAATTAACATGAAAACAAATGCACAGCATACAGGAAGTGCGGTACAAATACTCACAATACAACACATTGCAGAAAACCACTGCAAATATAGAAAAAGAGAACTTAAGTGTCTTTGTTGTGTAGAGTGTAGCTGGTTTTCCTAAATGCTGCACATGTATTGTCACAAGACTGCATTTGTTTTCTTAAGTTGCAGTGTGTTGTCCTCTCTCAGCCACTGTAGAATGTGTTCCATGCATGGCCATATAATCGAAGCCAACCTGTTTCCCAAACAGTTATTCATTTTTGTGCGCCCATGCGAAGCTCCAACTCACAATTACAAAAACGACAAGGTTGTTGCTAAGCACACACACACACACACACCTGCACAAGTACACACACAGAAACACACGTGTACAATGACTTGACAAAATGGCACAAAGATGTATGATTTTTCAGATGTGTATCAAAGCAAAAGAAAAACTACTTTGTAAATTCCTTGTAGCTCTGAAATATAGCCCTGAAATTTAATGAGATACACAACCTCAAAATCTTATCAGCCAAAAAATGTGGAAACTTGTGTCTTTATTAGAACATGAACCTGGCCAGAATGCTTAAACTTTCACAGTTTTCTTTGTTTGTCATTAACAGCTGCATAATTTGTTTTTCTGAATAGTTAAATAACCAAGGTTTGGCTCACATTAAAAAAAATGTCGCTTATTTCATATTCCATGCACCTTTACATTTGTCTATTACAAGAAAAAGGCAAGAGGTGGCCCGCTGGTGACTTGACCTTGGGATTCTGGCTCATTACATTCACAAAACATTCAAAACATGGAACAGCTCAATGAGCAAAACATACTGGAGGCACCGTCTCAAATTGAGAACATTTTAACAATTGTATGGTGCCTCTTCTACAGCCTGCATGGCAGATCTTTTTTTTTTTTTTTCTTTTGCAGGGCACACTGTGTTGCTTTATTTGTACAGAATAACAAGACTGTACATCTGTCAGAGACCTGTGACTCTGCAATTTGTATCCTATTTGATATTCTGTAAGTTTAAAATCCTGTCTCTAATTAATCATGTTCTTCTGCAACTAATCTGCATCAGCAATTTTGGGTTAATGCAGGAACTGGTGTGAGAAGAATAAGAGGGTGGTGGATGGGTGCATGAGGCTGTCCTAGACACCAGCGATTCGGTCTCAGATTGGACATCAGTGATGACATTTTCATTATTCACCATGATCTTGATCAGTCCTAATTTATGACTTAACCATAAGGTAAGGTAAAAATATACCTCCTGTTGCTGTGTTTTAATTGCATGCATTGCAATTAAGATCACGTAGAAAAGATTATGCTCAAAGTATAAATAATTAGCCACAACAATAAAATCGTTGATAGCTAAAGTGTGGAACATTAATCGGACGATGAGTTCTGGCAATCATGTGGATGTTCTTTATCACCCCAGACAATGCACGCCATCGCATTTCAAAAACAGCTCAGGAAAGTCTCAAGGACCACAATAATGGCTCTTTTGGCACCGTAAGGGATACCTACTGAAGGTTAAACAGGTGGTTTTAACGTTGTAGCTGATCAGTGTAAGTTCTAGTGCTAAAGTCAAATGATTATGCAAAACATGACTTCCCAATCCTCGTCTTTTATGCTATGCCAGCAATTCAGAAATTCAGTGACCTTAGACAGAGAACTGTTGACACATCTACAAAATTCAGGGCACACGGATCAGCTGCTAAATTTACATCAGTCCCTAACTGGTTAAGTTAAACTGTGACATAATCACAGCTGCATTTATATTTGGATTTCCTCCAAAGTGCCATGCCCAAGCTCACTTCAACATCTGGGGATGTCATCAGCAGATCAAACCACCAATGCTGGGATTAGAAGACAACCTCTCTTACCTTCTGAGCTACAAATAAAGTAAACAGAAAGCATAGGGTTTGGAATTCAGTTTACTTTCAACTTCAAAAGAACCTACTTTATGTGCCACTGTTAGAGGAAATTCAGAGGAACAAGACTGCCACTGTTGTAACACAATATTGTTTTGCGTTTGTTAAAAACTAGATCAAAATCAAGTGATTTAAAAATAACCATGACCCTGCCCCTCTTCCAGGATTTGAACCTTGGATGCAACCTATTCAAAGTGAGAATCATTTCTGTGGACATGCAAGCTTTCATGGTTGCTTTAATAATGAAATTGATTTTAGTTGGCATATGGAATAATTCTGATAAAATAACACATATGAAACTAACTGACAGTTTTGATGTGATGGTGGAAAGCACATCGCGTTTCCTTGCAAAGTTGGTTCACAGGTCAACATCAAAGTGGGATTTGCTAACATTAATTATATATTTAGTCACATTTAGTAAATGTGCATGTTATCCCCAATAATTTCAAATATGTTTCCCCTTTTATTGACTTGATCAGGGCAGGAAATACTCAGACAGTATAGACATAAAGTCAGTGCAGCACATACACTAACTGAAAAGTCTTAGTGGTTCATTCAAGCATTTCTGATTATTATTATTTTTATTTTTATTATTATGGAATTGTGGGTTGGATACCCCACTGTGCTACTCCATTGAGTAGAGTTTCACATTCCCTCCAGAGATCAAATTTAATTTGTCTGCCTAACTGTGAGCATCCTGAAGACCCCATGACTGATAGGCCATGTCAGAGGCAAAGGCCATGAGGATAAGTGAAGTTTCCTTGTAGTTTAATGGAGGTTGTAAAATGTAAAAGAGGTCTGTGATGCATTCACTGTTGTCCATAAAATAATACTCCTCAGATGGCCGCAATGATGTAGAGCCACCAGGTCTCCACAGGCTGTATCTTTATCCAGTTTTCATGTCAACATGCATATCAAAGTGCGTTGACAACATATTAAGTGCTGAAATCTTCACTCTTAAAGCACAGCCCTTTGACCTTGAAAATAAGCTGGTCAACAAGCAGCATTTCCTCCAATCTTAACCACATGTTTTTTGTGTGTGTGTTTGCATGATTTCATATATTATCTGAGACAATATGGTGTAGTGGTAATGACAGCAGACCACATTCAATTACCGGTTGTTTATCATAATTAGAGTCGGTAGTCTGAACGTCTCCCTAACTATAATGAACGAGCTGTGCTAAGGGCAGCATGTTGGTCAGCAAATGAACATTCAGCTTCCCTGTCCATAATGTCTGCCATTAATCTTAGTCAGCTCTTGACTCAGTCTGTAATGAAGGAGTCATTTTTGGCCTCATTATTGCAGACACATCTCATCCTCATTCATGTTTATTTTTCATGTTTATTATTATTATTATTTGTATGATTTGAACAGCCAAACAACAGAAAAAACTATGCCTACTATGACAGTGTTACACAACCTATAGTATGAATTTATTATGGACACAGTAGGTTGTGATTACTCTGCCTTAACGCAACATGAATGAACAGTAGTAGTTTGTGTTTTATCCATATTGGCATACATTCATACATTCCACTGGATTAAAATGGAACCACTACTCCTTATTAAACTGTGCAGAATCAGTGTATTGAACTTCCATTCATACTGGCTTTTTTTTTTTTTTCATTTCCAGTGCACATGCTTAACTTGACTGGACATACTCAGAGTTAATTGAGAGTTAATTGGCTGTTCTGGAATCAAAAACTCAGAGATTCCTGTGGCGGTACTATAGGATGTGGTAGAAGATCTGTTTGTTCCATCAAGCATGTAACCAAAACTATATTCATCTGTTTCCAGTAATGACAAGTCAGTCAATTTGAGTTAGAAATAAATCCCAACAAAAAAAATTATTAGAGTTGTGAGATAAATAGAAAAAGAAAACATAAACTGCTTTGAAATAAGCATTCTTTCCACTGACATACTTAGTATTTCAGTGTCAACCCAGATATATTTTTAGAGAAATATATGGGTCATATCTTGCATTGGATGGAAAACTGTAAAGATCCATAGCAGCACACTGTCTGGTTAGGTTTATTAAGATTTTATTAGATAAGAATTGCCACAAGAATTTAAGGCCAGTGTTCTACTTTCAAACAGTGCAAAAATGATGCGTAACTGGATGGTTGAGCCTAAGGCCACACGACTGTCTCGTTGAAATCGACAGACTCAATAGTGTTTTTGTAGGTCACTACAAGAAAGAACTATAGTCTCCTCACATAGATGGCCTCGTTTTCCATTAAGGAACAGGATTAATGAGATCTATTTGTATGTTGTTCTGCCTCCTCTGCTGTTGACAGAATGGGCCACTCTTAATAATCTTGCTGCAATTAATCATTTTTAAAGCGTGTATGTTTTCCTCTATTTCTCTCTGCTGAGGAACACAAGGTGCATAGAATATATAGGTTCTATATGTCTATACGTTCTTGAATATAGAGTATATTATGATTATATATAGCCTATGGTGTATCAGTGTAATAAAAAAAGATACTCTTTTATGAATGTCAAGAAAGCAATATAGAGAAGAGACATGAACATGAGCAAAGTGCTTCTTTGATGGCTTTCAATTATTAAAGTGATGAAATAATAATGCAGGTTATACTTGAAATATTGTTTTTCGGGTTGTGTTTCAGAGGAACTTTTCATTGCAATTTTATAGGATGTTTGCTCTGCATGCAGTGCTTTAAATAATGTATATGTATATGACTAAACTATAATATAGGCTATATTAAGTCACATGAGTGAGTTATACATTTGGTTATAACCTTAACATAGCTAACTTTAACCTCATAAGAGTGTGCTTTTGTATGTTAACTTTATTTAACTTTCACTTAATGTTTCTTTGAATATTAAATTTCAGCGGAATTGTCTAGAGTATGTAGGTTTTGATAAATGATTGGATGCTCCCAAAATACATATATCATAGATCTAATAAAGGCATTTAATGCATTCAGAATCCTCACTGTAAGAGAATATATGGCTATGCACAGAGCATATTACTCAAACAAAAAATGAGAAAAGATACTGTAAAGTGCTGGTTTAAAACACATAAATGTTCTGTTGACTAATTCATCTCTAGCTGAAGAGTAAATGATTTAACTCATCTACAGTCAATAGTCAATACATAATTTTGCGTTCAAAGAATTTCCCTTCGGGGATAAATAAAGGAATTGTGATTTTGGCACCATAAATTGACACTAAAATATCTTTTCATATGGGAAACACTGAGTTCTCTTCCATCCTCAATGCATTTACTTTCTTTTGGCAGCTCTTGCTTATTGTTTTATATTTTATGCAGAGTGGATAGGTGGAAAAGTTGCCCAACAATCATTACAAGTGAAATTGCTCCTGTAGCAGGGGTTATAAAGTAGCCCTTCTTGTGAATCTTAAAGTTATGTCCAACCGGGAGGCCAGGCTGTAGCACATTGTAGAAAGAATAGATATGTTTTCATTTCCCATTTTATACAGCCTAATTCAATGGATACAATTCCAGCCAAACCACTTTTCAAGGATAATAAATATTTTAAGGCTTCACAGAACACATACTATACATTTATTACCTCAGCCAAGAAGGTTATGTTTTCATCTAGTTTCTTAGTTTGTTTGTCTGTTTGTCAGCAGGATTATAAATAAAACTACTGACCTGGGTTTCATGAAACTCAGTCGAATTGTATAGCATGGGCCATCGAAGAACCCATTAACTTTTGGAGAGGATCTGAATCACAGGGCAGAGACATGAATTATTTTTCACTTTCACAGACTGAGAATTGGAGCCAGTTGTTTGATGGCCCCTCCTCCCTGGTTTGAGAGAGCTGAGCAGCCAGTCAGTGAATGAAGAGAGGGGCTGGCATTTGTGACAACAAATGCGACAAATCAGAGATTATTTTCTGATTGTTTCACAGCAGTTATGTTCTAAAGCACAACTACACCCACACCTCTGCACAATCCTGCAGGAAGGTTACGGTGGATTTTGTGTGAATTCAGACAAAGCACACGTCAGATAACAAACCCGAAGCTTTTTAGAGGAGAGACTGACTGGGACACCTCTTGGATGTCCATGGACGTGGAAGAAAAACGAAATATTTGGACATGTAGGCAGGATGTCTTTTTGGTTCGATATCTCAATCTCTGAAATGTGTCACTGTTGCTGTTGTCTGATGTTTTTTGACAAAGAATCAAAAAAAAAAAAAGTTGAAGTAAAAATAGTAAACTGATGTTATGTAAGTCTTTCAGAATTATTTACAATTATGTAATCATTGCAAAATTTTGCATAGAATCAATTTCAATAAAAGCCTTTCCTTCTATAATCCTGATTATAAAAAATTTGGGACACAAGCAAACACGTACACTGCCCTCACTAAAATCAGTGTTATTGAATACCATGTTTTGGTCATCCAACCATGGAACAACAGCCTACCTGATAAGATTTGATGACCACAGATGCCAGATACCTCTCTGAAATCAAGTTCTCAGTGGCTCTGGTCCAAGTCTAATCTTTGGCACCCTGGTGCAAAGAAAAAATGCGTGAAATGATACTGTAAAACTTTGATTTTGAACTCTTTAAACAGAGAGTAACTAAAATTGCTGAGGGATGAGAAATGAAGAAGGTGATTTGTTGCAGAGGGCACACACATGCGACTGTCCAGCATTAGAAGATCGAGCTGTCTAATGGGTGGCCATTTGTCTAAAGATGCTTGATGGGACTTAATGGGCACAGGATGTGAATTAATAAACAACACCCTGTGGTACATGTGTGGACAATTAATAGTACTTAACGAGAAAGAAGGTGACTGGGGGGGCTCGTGGTGGACCGGAGTTTAACAGAGTTGGATGTACAGGGCAGCTCATACATCGCCCTGCTAAAAGAGACATAACTTAATGGGGTTGAGAAGTTGGGGACAGAAAGCTTTTAATCATGGGAAGCAGGCATTAGGGAAGCTAGCTGAAAGTAAAATATAACTCATTACTCTTGTATGGTATTTTCATTATGACCCACAGCTGTATTTTATCTTATAGTACAGTGTTTTCACTTTCCCATTCCCTTTCTTTCCACATGCAGAGTTCATAACGGCCAAGGTTGAGTGTACTAAGTTTATGTGGGATTCTGTCAGTTTGACTCAACCCAGAAATCTGCCCAAGAGGCCTTTTGACGTTTGAATAACTGCCTACACCAAAGTTGAAAGCCTCTGTGTAGGCAGCATTGTAGCACCATTACATTTGTTAGTCATTCTTTGTTGTGTAATGCTTTGAATTACACATCTAAATGATTTTATGAGCTCAGAATAGTAATGAATCCTGATCTTCTTTATCATTTCTATATTACGGTGAGCATTTAGCATTGATCTCATTAAATATTAAACCTGCTCTCCTTCTGCATGCTACTAACTTTTAGGCTCTGGTTTGCTGCAGCCAATGCAACTTCTTTAACCTGCAAAGTAGGGAAAAAGTTTGAGGCCATTCATATTCATAGAGAAAGGTGAAGGGAAGAGCATTACAAAACATAGAGAGCGTTCTGAGCTTGGTGATTCAGCACTGGGCTTGTCTCTATCAGATAAGATGACAGACTAATATTGATGGGCCCTGTCCTTGCTCAAGCTGATACTGTACGGTGTACACAGATGCAGAGCTGGACCATTCCCTGGGGCTTCCCCTTGGCTTTGCAGCACAGAGAGAGTGACAGATAACTGCTACAGGTGGATAATCCTCTGAGGTGAAGAACAGAATTGGTAATGAGAACTGAGCAAGTAGTATTTGAAGCAATGAATAGCAAGCACATTTTTTTTCTATTATTGACAAAATGCCTTTTACCCGATGAGGTCCAGGAACAGGACCTGAGCCCATGTTGACTCATTGTTTGTCTTGTTCAATCCAAAAAATGAGCATCCATCATGGTTTACCGAAGAGGTGTTTGCAGTGACCATGTTTACTTGAAATATTACCTGTAGACTGAATAGAATATATTTGAAATTCATATCTCTATAAACTCTGGTTTTGTCTTTGTAAAAAGAACAAGAGAAATTTATGGGTTCAAGCGCTCTGGTGATCAGCAGTTTGAATGTCTCTTTGGTGACCATGCCCACATGCCCACCGACAGCCTCTCTTTCATAGCCGTATACAGTGCTTCCAGAAAGTATTCACACCGCTTCGCTTTTTGCACATTTTGTTAAGTTACAGTCTCATTCCAAAATGGATTCTATACAATGGAATCTACACAAAACACTCCATAATGACAAAGTGAAACAAGCTTGCTTGATTTGTTTGCAAATTTATTTAAAATAAAAAAACAAAATATAACATGTGCGTAAGTATTCACGCCCTGTGATAAATACTTTGTTGAAGACCCTTTGGCAGCAATTACAGCCTCAAGTCTTTTTGAGTATGATCCTATAAGCAATTGGCACACTTATTTTTGGGCAGTTTCTCCCACTCTTCAATGCAGAACCTCTCAAGCTCCATCAGGTTGAATGGGGAGCGTCGGTGCAAAGCCATTTTCAGATCTCTTCAGAGATGCTCAAGAGGGTTCAAGTCTGGGCTCTGGCTGGGCCACTCAAGGACATTCACAGAGTTGTCCCGAAGCCACTCCTTTGTGATGTCGACTATATGCTTAGGGTCGTTGCCCTGTTGGAAGATAAACCTTCGCCCCAGTCTGAGGTCCAGTGCACTCTGGAGCAGGTTGTCAGCAAGGATGTCTCTGTACATGGATGCAGTCATCTTTCCCTCAACCCTTACTAGTCACCCAGTTCCTGCTGCTGCAAAACATCCCCACAGCATGATGCTACCACCACCATGCTTCACAGTAGGAATGGTATTGGCCAGGTGATGAGCAGTGCCTGGTTTCCTCCAGGCGTGATGCTTGTCATTCATGCCAAAGAGTTCAATCTTTGTTTCATCAGATAAGAGAATTTTGTTTCTCGTGGTCAGTCCTTCAGGTGCCTTTTGGCAAACTCCAGGTAGACTTTCATATGCATTTTACTGAGGAGTGGCTTCAGTCTGCCTCTGATTGGTGGAGTGCTGCAGAAATGGTTGTCCTTCTTGAAGGTTCTCCCCTCTCCACAGAGCAACGCTGGAACTCTATCAGAGTGACCATTGGGTTCTTGATCACCTCCCTGACTAAGGCCCTTCTACTCCGATCACTCAGTTTAGTCGGGCGGCCAGCTCTACGAAGAGCTCTGGTATTTCCAAACTTCTTGCACTTGCGAATTATGGAGGCCACTGTGCTCTTTGAGACCTTAATGTTGCAGAAATCTTTCTGTACCCTTCCCCTGATCTGTGCCTCAACACAATCCTGTCTCTTGGTTTGTGCCCTGACATGCACTGTCAACTGTGAGGACTTGTGTGTGCCTTTCGAAATCATGCCCAATCAGCTGAATTTACCACAGGTGGACTCAACTCAAGTTGCAAAAACCTCTGAAGAATGATCAATGGAAACAGGATGCACCTGAGCTCAATTTTGAGTGTCATGGAAAAGGGTGTGAATACTTATGTACAAATTGAATAAATTTGCAAAAAATTCAAGCAAACTTGTTTCACTTTGTCATTATGAGGTATTTTGTGTAGAATTTTAAAGGAGAATTTTAATTAAATTCATTTTGAAATGAGACTGTAGCATAACAAAATGTGCCAAAAGCAAAGTGGTGTGAATACTTTCCAGATGCACTGTAGGTCATGTGTGCAAGGAGTTTAGCAGGATTAATATTTACATTCATTGTTAACCGGTGAACTCTCGTGGCTGTGATAATTATATGATGGGAGCAAATTAGAAAATCAAGAGATGTAGTATATGAGAAACAAAATCCACGGCAAGAGGAGGTCAGCATGGGTAGGAGGGTTAAACAAAGACCTAGTATTCACCTAGAAGACCACTGTTCATATCCTGTGTGAAACCTAAAGTCAGTGGTAAGTTATTTTAACTCACATAATGTTCTTTTTAATTTACTGTACCATACCTTTTACATGAGTAGCTCACTTACAAATGAAAATCTAATATGACATTACCCACTGGTTTGTGGAATGCCATTTTGAAGCCTCAAGTTTGGCATCATGGTCATCGTCATCTTGGAGCCAGAAGTGATTGATCCAGAAGCTTATTTGGACGACAGAACGGAGCCTGGGAGTATAGGCATTGCTACATCTCCGTCCTGATCTGACTGAGGACACCCTGGGTTAATGTCTGTTTTACACTAAATGGGACTATAACTTACAAAATTAACTTGTTGGTGTGCTGAAGAACACTTGAAACTGTGGACTGGAACCATACACTTATTAGGAAATTGTTTACTTAGTTATTAAATTAAGTAAGAAGTAGCATCATCTTCTCCTAAGCTTAAATCTCTCTCTCATTTTTATGTCCCACCAAATATGATTGCAGGTTACTCTACATCTCCACTTAACACATTACGTTCGCGTTTTTTTGTCGGACAGTGACGATATGTAGTTAAGGTAATCAACCTAGTCATTCATTTAGGTATGAGCAGCTATTGCCCTTGAATTCTAAGGTTGGCTTCAGAAGCCCAGTGGGAGTAAACAGGAACTAGCAGGTTGAAGATAGATTGGTGAACAGATTTTAGTTTATCTATGAAAATCCATTCTACATTTCTTGAAAATTAACCAATTACCCGACTGAATCAAAAATGTGAATGCAAGAATATCTCTAGTTTTTTTTTTCTATATCTACTGTGAGATTTGTTTCGGTCCCCACTATCTTAACACTAGTGACTATGGACTATGAGTAGCACAGAATCCAATATGTCTTCCAATAAGTTCCACTGAAAAGCCATTAAACCCACAGTGCTCCTTCCACTGAAAACCCTAATGGCCTTCTGCTTGGGACAGGTGCTCCACAAATTGCTTCCTCTAAATGATTAATGAGTGAAGATTTATAAGAGGGATGGCCAAGGTGGATGGACTATGTGTGTGAGGAGTGTGTGTGTGTGTGTGTGTGTGTATGGTTGACAGGAGTGTAGAATAGCATGTTTAAGTTACAGCAGACTTAAAGTATAAATTTACAAATTAATCCATATTGAAAATTCAAATGTACATCCCCTTTTAATCACATCACCAGACTTGGGGCATACTTTATTTTGTGAAATTTGGAAGCAACTTTAACGAAAACTATGGTTGTCCTGAGACACAATGCGGCAACATGCATCAAATAATCAAATACAGAAAACACAAATAAATACACAACCCCACTGAGCAATACTCAATTTTAGTAACCTTATAGCCACAAATGGATGGGCCTAGAGAAAGATTGCAGTCATGGCAAAAAATTTATGGTTAAAGAACTATTATGTTCAGATGACTAAAACACTTTGCATTTATTTTTTATAAATTAATATCATGTAACATCCACTCCCGGAGGAGTAGATCACACTAGAAGGAAGGTGGGAAGATAAGGACCCCAAAACTTTACTTGGATACTAAATCAACATGGGACAAGAAAAAAGTAGAAAACTCCAAGACTTGTTCAATAACATACACTGCTCAAAAAATAAAGGGAACACTTAAACAACACAATGTAACTCCAAGTCAATCACACTTCGGTGAAATCAAACTGTCCACTTTGGAAGCAACTCACTGACAATCAATTTCACATGCTGTTGTGCAAATGGAATAGAAAACAGGAGGAAATTACAAGCAATTAGCAAGACATCCCAATAAAGGATTGGTTCTGCAGGTGGTGACCACAGTTCCTATGCTTTCTGGCTGATGTTTTGGTCACTTTTGAATGCTGGCGGTGCTTTCACTCTAGTGGTAGCATGAGACGGAGTCTACAACCCACACAAGTGGCTCAGGTAGTGCAGCTTATTCAGGATGGCACATCAATGCGAGCTGTGGCAAGAAGGTTTGCTGTGTCAGCATAGTGTCCAGAGCGTGGAAGCGTTACCAGGAGACAGGCCAGTACAACAGGAGACGTGGAGGAGGCCGTAGGAGGGCAACAACCCAGCAGCAGGACCGCTACCTCCGCCTTTGTGCTAGGAGGAACAGGAGGAGCACTGCCAGAGCCCTGCAAAATGACCTCCAGCAGGCCACAAATGTGCATGTGTCTGCTCAAACGGTCAGAAACAGACTTCATGAGGGTGGCATGAGGGCCCGACGTCCACAGGTGGGGGTTGGGCTTACAGCCCAACACCGTGCAGGACATTTGGCATTTGCCAGAGAACACCAAGATTGGCAAATTCGCCACTGTTGCCCTGTGCTCTTCACGGATGAAAACAGGTTCACACTGAGCACATGTGACAGACGTGACAGAGTCTGGAGACGCCGTGGAGAACGTTTTGCTGCCTGCAACATCCTCCAGCATGACCGGTTTGGCAGTGGGTCAGTAATGGTGTGGGGTGGCATTTCTTTGGGGGGCTGCGCAGTCCTCCATGAGCTCGCTAGAGGTAGCTTGACTGCCATTAGGTACCGAGATGAGATCCTCAGACCCCTTGTGAGACCATATGCTGGTGCAGTTGGTCCTGGGTTCCTCCTAATGCAAGACAATGCTAGACCTCATGCGGCTGGAGTGTGTCAGCAGTTCCTGCAAGATGAAGGCACTGATGCTATGGACTGGCCTGCCCCTTCCCCAGACCTGAAACCAATTGAGCACATCAGGGACATCACTGGGTGGGTTGCTGGTTCGATTCCCCGTACCGGTGTCCATGGCTGAGGTACCCTTGAACAAGGTATCTAACCCCCCACTGCTCCCCGGGCGCTGCACGCGGTCGCCCACTGCCCCGGGTTTGTTGTGTGTGTGCACGTCACTTGGATGGGTTAAATGCAGAGCACGAATTTCGTTGGAGTGAGTTCCCTCCAATGACAAACATGTCACTTTCTCACGTCTCGCTCCATCCACCAACGCCACGTTGCAACACAGACTGTCCAGGAGTTGGCGGATGCTTTAGTCCAGGTCTGGGTGGAGATCCCTCAGGAGACCATCTGCCACCTCATCAGGAACATGTCCAGGTGTTGTAAGGAGGTCATCCAGGCACGTGGAGGCCACAAACACTACTGAGCCTCATTTTGACTTGTTTTAAGGACAATACATCAAAGCTGGATCAGCCTGTAGTGTGTTTTTCCACTTTAATTTTGAGTGTGACTCCAAATCCAGACCTCCATCGGTTAATAAATTTGATTTCCATTGATAATTTTTGTGTGATTTTGTTGTCAACACACTCAACTATGTAAAGAACAAAGTATTTAATAAGAATATTTCATTCATTCAGACCTAGGATGTTATTTTAGTGTTCCCTTTATTTTTTTGAGCAGTGTATATTTACATTGATGGACAAGGTACAAAGGTAATGACCTAATCATCATTGTGCGATCATCATGAGTGAAGAATGTGGGAAAATATTCAAGGTGTGATCATCCATTTTATAAGATTCAAGTTGACAGGTTTCATATTACTTTAGAATCTTACCTTCATGTCTGAAAAACGAGGAGGCAAAGATCTTGCAGCCTCTCAGTAAATGATGCACTCAGCCCCTCTGACACATTACACCACTGCAAAATTTGAACAAGATACAGTACATAAGTGCCTCTCTAACTTCAGACATCACTAGACCAAAATGCATTCATTTGATACAGAGACATCATCACACACATCCTGTCTGAGTGCTACTTCTTTGGTGCTTAACACACTCAAACACAATTTAGCTTGGAGGCCATTTCAAGAAAAGAAAAAAGGAAAACAAAAGACTCTAATATAACCATCAGACACTGTAAGTAGTTTTCTATGTGGTTGCTCTAATTATTTATTTATTTATTTATTGTTTAATGTTTAGAACCGATGCTAAACTACCTTTAACTAATGGGATGCTCCTTTGTTTTAATTTTAATTTAATCACATGCATTTTTTCAGATAATTAAATTACTTCATCTAACTGGTTAGATGTTTTCAACTTAGATGGTTCAAACGAACATGTTCAGCTGCTGAACACTAAAAAGTGAAATAGGGGGGAAAACATGCATCTTTAAAATCCTTGGAAGTTTTATAGAAATTGTAACTTTCACAATAAGGAGAAAGACTGAGGAAATATTACATTTTACAGTTGCACTGGCAACAAACAGCACATGTTAACACGATGCACATTATAATGATTTCAGAATTTGTGCACAGCTCATGTGCAGACTTTTCATCCACCAAATGCTGACTTTCAGTCACAAGTCAGAAAAACGTAGAAATAAATTGTAAAAATATTTCAAATCCATCCCAGTGTGCTGGGTTTATCTTAGTCTATTGTTGTTCTAAGCACCAACATGTGTTCAGCTGATGTTTTTCCTTGATATTTCAGAAGTCTGTCGTGTATCAAGAAGTGATTTTGAGTATCTTTGTCCTGCCAAATCTTTATATATACTGTGCATGCCAGTGCAGTGCCAGTGCCAGTGAAACGGCAAAACACTTTTTATATTTCTTTGTGTTTTTAAAGGAACACATTTGACCACCATGGATCAGATTAACATGTAACTACGTTGGTGTTTTAATGAAAGGCAAAAGGAAAACCACGTATTTGCTAACATCAGTGAAGACTGTATTCCATAAAGAGCATGGTCTGGCATTGTACATGGTTGCTCATTGGAATATTTTGCTGGGACACTTAATGAAGGGTTAAGCCATCATTTTATTAATTAGTTTTGAGTTCTTCCTACAGGACCTAATCCTAGGATTTTTAAGGCCTTTTTCATAGCAGAGATTTTGTCATTGTCCCACAAGCAGAGCAAGACAAGACACAAGGTTGAAGTGACCAAACTTTTACTTGAGCTAACTAGGA
This sequence comes from Scatophagus argus, assembly GCF_020382885.2. Lineage (NCBI taxonomy): Eukaryota > Metazoa > Chordata > Actinopteri > Scatophagidae > Scatophagus > Scatophagus argus. Next base: position 14,789,159 of record NC_058503.1, on the reverse strand, counting down.
ATGTTTCATCCAAAACATAGTCTTTTAGATTGATGAGCAAAAAGGATTCATGTGGTCTCAAAAACATTCTCCTCTGGGGCTAGAGACTGGTTGATCCAGAGCAAAGGCTGGGCAACAAGGGCAGAGACTGAGCTTTAATGGGCTGACAAACATGAGCCAGTGAACATGGACAACCAAAGACCAAAGGGTAAGTTTTAGAAGTAAGTAGACGAAGTAAGAGACAGAGATCCAAAGATTAAAGGAATAAGGAATGAAAACTACTGTGCCGTGTGAGTGCAGGAACAATCTGACACGAAGGCAGGTGAAAGCCAGTCTTAAATGGGCTGAGCTCAGGATGGAGTTGATTGCAGAAAATTCAGGACAGGTGCACTGCAGGTAAGACCATCCAGCTTCACTCTGGATTGGAGCAGGAAAAACACAGACACAGGCAAGGGGGAGGAGAGAGGGCAAATTCCAGGAGAGGCATGATCCTCACACCTGGATCCACTTACACCATGCTTTTAGACACTGGATAGCCATCTAAACAGCCCAAGAGGCATGAAGTATAACTATGGCATTTTTTATGAAGCAAAGATTGCACTTATGTGGAAAACTGTAAAGGTAGGGGAGGGAAAGCAGAAACGTGTTGTTGGTGCTGCTATATGAAACAAAGATAAGGTCATAGTTACCTGTTCTTTTTTTACCAAGCACAAGACATCACACACACTGCTTTGGTCAATATGAAGTTATTTCTCTCTGGTTGACAGTGACCATATTAAGAAACAAATATATTTTATAGTCTGTATGCAGGCTTAGATCAGGATCATGATGTGGATGTGGATAGGCGTATGATATCACGACTTGACTTCATATTTATGGTGGCCTAGAGAGCTTTATGCACTGAAACTGCAGTGTAGAGCAAAACACACACACACATACACACACACACGCACAAAGAACATATTTATCAATTTGAAAACACATGTTCAGAATGAAGGAAACACACTACGAATACTGTCATGGAAATTGTCTCTGAGCACTGGGGACTTCATACAGACGACACAACCAAATACAGAGATGCACTGCCAATTCAGACAACACAACACATGACAGCACTGAAAATACAGAGAAAGAACACAGAAGTGTTCCCAGAGGATACTAGTGCTGAACACGCTTTGGACATGTTTGCTATTGCTATACGGTTTGTGGCTCTTGATGTTACTGACACTGGCTGGGTACATGCAGCAGTCACTTTCCACACATGCACAGAGTACAGCAGTGAGTCCACAACACAAACATAAACAATTACACAAACCTGGCTCCAATACATTTATTTCAGTCAGACAGCTTGGGATTCAAATGTTTATCATAATAGCAGAAGATGTTAAAGTTTGCGTGAGGTCCACATTGCTTTTCTGTAATGTGTCTTGGTGTTTCAGCATATTCCTGTGTTTGGTTGTGTGTGTCTGCAACATGTTTGTACATTTATAGCACATTTCCTTCCTTTCCTTAATGCTGCGCATCTCTTGTCAGATTGATGAAGATCTTAATTCACTTTTGTTTAGTCTGTTTTACTGTGTTTTCTTACATTGCAGTGAACTGAGCTCTCTCAGCAACCAAACATACTGTAAATGATTTTGGCAATAGCTGCAGTTGTTCCTTAAATTGTTTTTGTTGCCAGATCTCAATTGCATTTCATTCTTGAAAAAAAATAAATAAATAAGTGAAACAATTACCCATAACTTTGCAGATGTCAAGATCCTGTGTTAACAAAATGTGTCGTCAGCAAAGGTTTTGCAAATATGCTCAATATGAACATTCAGATAAAAATCCCTAATCCAGGAAGTGTGTGCAGTTCATACTTTAAAGTAGCTGTACAGAAATGCAAATCATGTAGGATGTGGATGACTTGGCTATGCTGTCACTCAGCAGTAATCCCAAGATGCCTCTGGACTATTTTTTGGAAACATAACACTAAGAGTCACATCAAGTTTTCGGAGGAAGGAGAGAGAGACAGAGACAGAGGGAGAGAGGAGGAGGAGGAGGACAGGCTACAGTGATAAAAGGTTTATTTTTTCATCGACAGAAAGACACACTATGTAACAATATCTGTCTTGCAAGAGTCTTATCTCATAACAAACCTTTGGCACATCATATTGATGAATGTACAGCTGTGCCATCTTTCGGCTGTAACAAAAAAATATCCTACAAATTTACCTTGAAAAGTACAAGGCATTTTTCTTAATTCAATATCTTTTTATTTATTCATAACACAGCTGAGGCAAGAGCATTGCAGTCCTGACATGTTATCTGCAAGGGTTGCAGCATTTAATGTCACTTGACAGATGTTTTGTTTCAGGTAATCAAGGGAGAACTATTCTTGAATGTGCATTCCTCCAATTCAGAGTGTTAGACAGACATTGAGCTTGTGTTCAAGACTCTTTTTGTTTTTTAAAAATGAGATTTCCTGCAGTGAATCTGAATGAGGGGAGAAGTCTCCCCCAAGCTGAAAACTCACTCTGCAGTGTGTGTGTGTGTGTGTGTGTGTGTGTGTGTGTGGATCTTTGTTATCCAGGCACAGACCGCTAGGCAGCAATGATTAAATTTAGAAATTGGTGAGCTTTCTCTGCCAGGAGTGTTCACATTACCATGCTACTCATTTAGAAAAAAATATAACTTTGAAAGATGTAATACCAAATAGTACTTTTTCCCCCTTCCACAACTGCCATATGTTCACAGTTCAGAGGCAGAAATTCTGTATTGCTGACGGATGTCAGATAAAAAAAAGCATTATCTCTCCCCAATATGGCCATAATTATCGTGACCTAGTGTCCTCCTGCTCAGTCAGTGCTTTGGCGCAGCGACATGGGGCCACAGTAATGGCTCTCGAATCATTTTCACCTTCACCACTGCCATGCTGAGAATTCAAATCATATAAAGCAAGCCAAGGCTCAGATTGGCTCTCAGATTTGCTGCTTATCCTGAATATCTTCCCTGCAACCTCCAAGGGCACCAATCAGAGAGAGAAAAAAAAAATGATTTCCTGACATTTTTCTCAACCCTGCTCTATAAATGTCCACCATTTTGTATTATCCATTCTGGAGAACTTAGGGTAACTAGAAGGGCATACCTCTGCCAAGGCCAACAGTTCACCCTTCTATGACAGTTGTTCTCAAACTTTTTCACATTAAGGACTCCTAAACTGTCCCCAGCTTGATAATATTTTGTCCCAAGCTCCCCCATCTGGAGTTGTGCTTACAGGAAGTGAAATGAAACCTATGAAACAAAACATTCATACTTTTTGTCACTGTGGATGGACTTATAATGAAATAAATTAATACTCTTTTGCTGCGGACACCCTGGAACCCCTCTCTGTACCCCACTTTGAGACCCATCATTCTATGATGTGCAAATCTGCAAAGGCAGCCACTATATGTCTGGATATCCTTCCAAAAACTACTATATGTATGATATAATATGTCATCTAATGTCAAAAATGTGCGTTACTGAAACAACTGTGTTGCCCCTCACTTCATCACTTGACCCACTAAAAGTGTGTGTATGTACAGAATCTGCAGAGACCCCATATGTCCCTGTATTTTCTTATTCTTATCATTTTTGCGGTGTTGAAGATGTTTCCGAGGGTCACCCTTGGAGCAGATGGCTTGTTGCCCATAGTCAATAACAGTGCACAGAGTGTGAGATTGGACTATAGACTAAAAATGTCATGTACATATAAAAAGCTAGAGGTGTGAAGTCTGATGTCTGTTGGCTTCATAGAAATTCACACATGATCTGTTAAGGTAGCACCTTTTTTGCAGGGTTTAATTTAGTTTTATTAGAATCTCCAATAGCTATAGCATTGCAGCAGCTATTCTTACTGGGGTCCGCAAAAGCTTTACATAGTAACAATGCATCATAATAACAGGTAAAATTAGAATTAAACCTAGCATCACATACATCACTGCTTTCACAAGTACTACTCACTCTCATCATTCTCTGTCCAGCTCGTTGCTCAGGAAGAAGAGGTCAACCCACAACTGAATCCTACAGTCATTCTGCAAAAGAGAAAAATAATTTGTTTCCCTGCCCTGTGATTTAGGTCTGCTCCAAAGTGTGATCGGTTCTTCCTTGGTCTTTGGCCCAGGTAGTTTTTCTGTAATCTTGCTAACAAACCAAACCAACAAACCAAATAAAAAATCCTAACTTCCTCATGAAACTGAGTAATAAAAGGTGCAATGCAACACTTTGATGATTTGTACAGAAAGCAGCTGTACTGTTGTTCTGTGTCTACTGATGTGTCTGCAGTCTTTAAATTTAATGACTTTTTATAACTTTCAGGATATCATCACTGCTTGACTCTGTAGTACACAGCTAGAGGAGCACAGTGATGTTTTTGAATCAATGCATTTTTGAATTAATGGATGAATCCAGTAAGATTTGTAAATGTTGTAGAACATTAACAGTTTTTAAAACATCCCTCAGAAATTTGTCGGCCATTTGATTTTTAGAAACTGTGCAACAAAATGTTTGTCAATATTTTTTTTTAAAGTAGTCAATTGAATTATTGTGGACTTCCCGTTTCAGACTTACATTTTACTGCACTAAGAGTAACCTGTCAAGAGATGATAGACTTTTCTCATACCAACATTTTTTCTTTCCTTTTTTTTAGGTTGGTGACTATTTAATATGGAAGAATTAAGCTGATTACTCATCTCTATGGTTTTGGTCCATACCTTTTGGTTTCTTACATTAATTTGTTTACAGGACATAATTTGCTTGATACAAAATTCAATCCAGGTGGGTGCTGAACAGCCAGCTGCATGCCCTGGCAGGACTGATGTCTCTCTTAATGGTTTGGGGTCTATTGTGATTGATCAAACATCTATAATCAATTGGTTGGCACCCAGTAAGGAAATGATCAGACAGGAAAATCTGCCAGTTTGACATCAAGTCAGTTCCTCAACTCTCCTCAGGGCTAGTAAGTCATTAATCTACCTTTAATCACCATAGTGTCCATTGCAGCTTCTGTTTCTCCTGGCTGTCAAAAACCCATTAAACTCCTCTTAGACTGAAGGACGTGTCTGGCACATCACTTAAACGCTCGGCCACCCCATATCATCTCCAGTCCCTTTAAACATCTATTGAAACTGGCAATCAATGGAAACAAACAGTACTGGCAATATTTTTGTTAAATATTTGATTTAAAAGGTTGAATTCAGTTAGTCATCTCAGTGTAAGTGTGCACAATAATGTCTCTTCTGTTAAAACAGTGAGAAAGACAATCTGTTCACTTACACAAACTAAGCTATCCTATAATAATCCCGCTGACAGAGCAGAATTTATTGTAATTATCCAGAAAAAAACAGGGTTTGGAGATTGACTTAATGTAAATAGTCAGCTGCTACATGATTTCACTTTAATGGAACATATCAGTAGTCCATAGAAAAGAACCTAGAAACCAGCTAAGAGTCAAAATATGTCCTGTGCATATACTGGAGACGGAAGATGCAGCATGCATTCTTCCTGCTGATGTCTAACATCTATAAAGATAACTTTAGAGATTCTTACAACAGGTGTGAATGACATGACTGTCTGGTGATTTTGTGTGAACCTCAGCCAACAAAACAACTGTCACGAAAAGGTCGATGGAGCAGATGGTTACACGAGTAACACTGTTGGCACTTTTTCCTTCCAATTAGCATGAATCACACGCCCGCACGCATGTGAACGGTGGTGAAGCCATATATATTTCTGCAGTAACTTCACACTCAATTCATTTACAGGCACTAAGAAAAGCAGCAAAGTGACAACAGAATTCAGGGATAAAAGAATGATAGCTGATAGTCAACACTCATGTCAAAAATGCATAATTTTGCAGCAAATTCAAATGTTTTTTGAGGGAAATCAAAGCACTTAATAGGTTTTCACACCTCAAGGGAACATACAGTGTGTTTGAGTATCACTGGATGTAAACATAAAATGTGTTTGTTAACAAGAAACTCCACAGGGCACATTTAACAATAGAGATGGAAAGGAAACAACATCAAGTTCACCTTATAAATCTGTTTTTAAAATATTATTTAAACTCTTTACATCTATCTAGGGAGCCTTTAACTTACTGAGTGAGTGGGGGACTAATCCAGGTTAATAGTTTTATAGAGGACTCAGGGATTATGACCCCTTTTAAGTAATCAGATGTGAGATGCCTCTTTGACTTCACACTAGTAGCTAAAGATCAGTCTTTTAAGAGAATCTTGGGATTCAATGTGTTTATCCCGTTTGCATCTTCACTCAGGTTTGCTAAATTGTCTTTTAAAACTCAGGATTGTAATTACTAGTATATTATTAGCTAAAGAAGGTGGGCCAAATAAATACCATAGGCTTGTGCTGTAAGTATTTTACTATCCCTCTCCTTAATCTTTATGTATCTTTTCTGCTAATATTATTCAAATGTTATAACACTGTTATTGCATTATATGATAAAACAGGTGATACAGCCATACCTAATGGTTGGAGAAAGCCTCTAAATTCAAAGTAAGGTAATACTGACATGTTTAGTGGCACAAAGGTCTGATTGAATGCATTTGATGGCCCCTATTGATTTTGCAATAGTGTGGCTGTTTTATCAGAAGACAAACTGCTTCTGCAGATAAGCTTGGGGACTCAGACGTGGCTGCAGTCTTAAGAGGTAGCACTGGACATGCAATAATACCATCCACCTACAAACCACAGTACAGTGCACCATTCACAAGGGACTGTAATTATCCTAATGTTTATATGTTAATGGAAATTAAGTATTGCCTGTGTTTTGTCAAGTTTAAGTATCTCCAAATGTCAACAAAGTCCTGCTTTCAGACAGAGATATTGAATAAATATGAAATAAAACTGAGAGGTGAGGAAGAAAGAGTCCTTATTGTTTATGAGTAAATATCTTTGAACATCCCATACTACATTTCCTTTGGCTCTCAACCAAAACAAAAATAATGTGTCTGACTGTTTAACATAAAGACGCCCTGCTGTTCTGCAAGTGCAAGTTATACACATACCAATCATCCGGGAGGGACTTGAAATCTCACTCATAACAGAGAATGATAACACTAAAGCAACAAAAAAAGAAAATAATCCTACTAAACTGAGGTTGTCATAAATTCCTGCTCTCCTGTTTTGAACTAATAACTCTCTGTGTGTGTGCCTTTCACATTTGTGCTCAACAATGAACTGGTAAAAGGTGGTGAGAGCTGGATTTTCTTCCATTTAAGCTTACCATTTCTGGTTCAGAACCAAGGCTTGCTGTAGTAACACACTGCAGAGCCACTTAATTGATGAAGCTTAGTTCTGTGGTGTCCAAAATTGTCTGTATGTTCACAAATACATGTTGATGTATCCAATACAAAGGGGATAAAAGAACAGAATGTCCTATTCACCATATTTGTGTTGTTGCATGATTTAATAAATACTGTATATATTTAAATTCTGACCAGCAGTATATTTCCCTGACTATCTACAGCACTACTTTTCATCTCCCCACTTAAAATTAATGTACTGGCATCATCTACCCAACTGCAGTGACTACAAAGGTAAACAAAGCAGTGGGAGCTGTAGGCTGGTTGCTTGACAATAAGAAAATAAATGAATAACATTCTGACCATCTTCACACCTGCCACACTCCCACACTGCAGGCAGGCAAACATTTATAATACCAAAAACCCCTGTTACACATGGAGCAATAGTAGATTTTCGGTATTTCTACATTTTTGGATAATGCATGTGAATTGACATGGCTCCACATCTGTTTTCAGTACCGTTAACAGCATGTTGACCTTGAGAGGGATTTGTGCATTCAGGTTTTTCAAAGTTAATTGTAATAATTTATTTGCATGCACCGTATGCCTTAAAACACAGACCAGCAGCTGTTTTATTCAGAACACAGTGGTCTCTCAGAAAACGTGGGATGGTTCATAAACCAACACACTAATATAAGATCCTGAGGATTCATTCTTGATTGATTCCATTTCCACTCATGGCATGCCCAATGAATGCTGCCAGTCTCCAAAGCAAAGAACTTACGTTTAGATTTAAAATCAACAATCAATAGTGACAGGTATATTCTCACATCATTTCAATGATTATGCTCGTTTCACTAATTCAATAATATAAGGGTATCATCCCAGTAAATTATAATGAAGGGAAGTCCTTGTTGGCTAGCTGAGCTTTTATTTATTCAAGTTTATAAAAATGCAGCTCTGTAAGAAGTTCTTTTACTCTTGTGATCAAAAACATTGGTCTGAAACTCTGAATTCTGCAGCTGCTCTGTAAACAGTCTCCTAATAAATAATAATTATAGTAACTACATATCAACCTAGATCAATTTCAGGTTTAAATTAACAACTTCTGGTAAGTCTGCCTCACACAGGCTCTGCCCTTAAGGGCACACATATTAACACTGGCAAAAATTCACCTCCCATTCACTCTTTCATTACATGCAAGCAAAAGGGTGAAAAAAAAACAACAGTCCCTTATAGCGATGAAGCAAATTCCCATCTTGGTGTTGCATGGAGTTCAACTCTGGTGAACTCTGACCTGCAAAGTCACAGTAACAAAATGTGTGGTGGAACCCTCAAGCAACTGCCCTGACAGACAGACACTCATTCCTACTGCTTCGAAGGCCTCCATAGACAGCCGTGTTCAGCAGCCACCAGAATGCAAGGAATCCTGTGTGCTGCCCAAGGTTCGACTCCAACTCTAAACCCCTTCTCACCGGTACTCCGCCACTGCTCCCTGCTGAGACAACTGCTTCAACTCCAGATGAAGATGGCAAAATCTCCTCAGTGTTAGTAGCGTCAGCTTCACGTGGAAGTGTAATACCAACATCTGCCCATCAAGATTTCCCACTGGATCCCATTTCCCATTAGAGATGACATTGCAGCAAGCTCCAGTGAACCATTTTCGTCACTTACATGTCACTGGGACTGTTGCTCGTACTGCACCTACAGGGGTCGTTTGTCATCCTTCACTTGGATGCCAAAAGGCACAACAATGCTTCTTTACCATTATCCATTCAGTACAGGACAATCTCTGCTCTCTGTCCCCACCCTCCCCGTTAGTGGAAACACCACTGGGATAATTGACCTTGCATGTCCCAGTGGGCACAGATGGAAGGGAGCCTACCTACCTGAGGGGAGCAGTAGGAGCTGTAAGGTTAAACAGCAACCTCCTTGAGTTTCAGGCATTCTTCCTGGTTCTCCAACAATGCTGCATTGCTTATAATTGTGGTGCAAATTTTGTTATTGTGCTTGAAACCAGTAAGTAAAATACAATGTGGGGGAAAAAAGCAAACTTGATACTCCCCGTCAGCAAATGAGCTCCACAGAGAGCAGGTGAACTGCAGCTTCACCATGCACTGGATTTGTTTGTGGAGATTTAGTCACATCAACAAACCATGCAGCAGTAGCAGCAGTAGTGAATCGACCAAAGCAGATAAATTATTGGCCTGTTTTTTAAATGACCTGGTCACGCTGTGATAACCATGTTGGCATCACTGTAAGCTTTCCTACAAAAACAAGAACAAAGAAGGAGAACACAAAACATGAGAAAAGCAGTGCTGCTTTGCATGTCTGTCAAAGCCAACTGACAGTCTTTCAGGAGCTTTCATTATCTGCTGACAAATATGTCTTTTCTTGTCTGACTGATGGATCACTGCGAGCCAGAAGACAGAGTGAACTGGAGGTTGTGGAGAGAGTGATGACTTTTAAAGGATCATAAAGAACCTCTCGGGGACAACTCTGTAGAGGATTATTCAAAAGCATTTTAATTTATAGGGTAATTCTAAGGGAAGGGCTCTCCTTATCAATGAAATGGCTTCAGTCGGAATGTGAGCCCTCTGACATTTAATTTGGTTCCCCCAGAGCTCCTGGTTTTAAATAACATCAGCAGTTGCAGAACTCTCAGATGGACATCATTATGAGCAATATTAAAACATCCTCTGTGGATAGTGACACACACGTTGAATGACCACCACCGCTGCCCAAATTTAAAATGACACATCAAATAGCACACATTTTTTTAGCCTAACTTTCATCATTGGACACCTATCTTGTTTGTGACCATATTTACTTTAGTCTGGTGCTTTGATCTCAGGCTGTCACTTCCATTAAAAGAAAATAAATTATAGAAGGTCATGGGCATTGGTAAATAGCACCCCTTGATAGCTGTTTCTGCTGAGCAGTTCGCATTAAATAGTTTGGTTATTAAACAAGGCGGTTAACTTTCATTAACAATATGTAGTGAGATTTTTCCCAAAGGGTGGGTTGCATGTACATGAGAAAGTACTGAAGCTTTCAAAAACGGACAAGAGACTTTACACACAGCTCTATATTCAGTACCACAAAACACAACACAAACCAAATAAACTAAAAATGCAGGACTATAATTTTTTCAAACAAAAAGCAAAAACAGTAAAACAGCTCCCCAGTGGCAGTCATTTGTTGGAGTTTGTATCTGTCAGGGTGGGGAAGTTGTATGTCTTGCATCTAAATGGTGCAAAGTGTGGTCACATGGCTGATGTTTTATCAGTCTTCCACAATTACAGGATTTTTTTTTTCTTTTTTGCTTGAAAATGAGAGGATTTGATGCATTTTCTTAAGTTGTTTGTCCAACTGATTGTGTTTCTGGCTGGCAGCACATGACAAACAAGTGCAAATCTCACCTCAAATTTGAATTTTGCCAAGAGAGAGTGCATTTGAGTGTGAAATTAACAAGTTCCAAAGTCAAATTCGTATTCTTTATATTGAATGCACAAACTTATGTTGTGAGTTTTGGCAGCCCCACTATAAAATCTCCTTGGATGCTATCATCAAGTACCGTGTCTTCTTCCACTCTGCTTTTGCACACATATTCAGGTTCATTTTTACTTCAGTTTATCCATAAACACGTCTTGACTAAGTTTTGCTTCTGTGCTTGCATGGGATTTAAGCTGATGTCACTACAACTATAGCATTTGAACTGGTTAGCTAACATCACTGTGTCAACAAGTAAATCATCTCATTGTTTCACAGTGCTAGAATACAGCAGGTAGTGCACACAATGTGAAGTAGGGCAAGGTGAATTATTATCTTTGTGAAATTAAATCTTTGACATGTCAAGAACACGGTGACTGCCATCTCTTTCCTCCCAAACTCTACCACAGAGCTAAATTGCTCCTATCTCATTAATTTTTGATATTCTATCTGTCAGTCAGATATTAAATGGAGGAAGAAGGAATCACTCTTGCTGTGACATGATGCTGAATGTGTCTTTAAAAGTCATAAATGCTTTCATAGTCAGTGGGTCACTGACAATGACCCACTGACAATGACAAGTGAAACACCAATCAGAATGAAAATGTCCATCACAGGCCTCCTGGCAGCTGGCAAATTGGAAGGAGTGTACTGGAAGATAAATCCCCTGAATACTTGGTAACATAGGTAGGATTTTCTGCAGCTGGGCAGACAGACCTTTCCATGAATCAAGGCCATTTCTGTACCAACCCTTGTCCTTCCAAATATATGGTCTGCTTGCCATCACCATGTAAGTGAGGGAAGAAACAGAAAGTATATCACCTCTACCAAAGTTTTAACACTGTTGCTGACTACATGGTTAACAAATCTCCACCATAGGAAAGAAAGCTCAAAAACAACTGTGCTTTTTAAGGAGTCTTAAGAAGACTCCTTAAAAATTCCAATGATAACTTTTGAACAAGCACGGCAAACACGCTCACAGCCATGAGGGCTCTGCAGCAGGTGATTAACAAGATCCAGCACATTACCGGTGGCCATTTATGAGGTATCAGTGAATGAGGCGTCGATGAGGCATCAGCATGAAGCAGGCAACACCTACCTGAGCCACGGCCAGTCCACACCGCTGCACTCTAGCAACTGATACAGAAGCCAGAGGCATCTGCTGCTGCTGCACAACCAGACTAAAGAGAACTTTTTTCACAATGATTGACAAAATTATTATTTTTTTAATGTTTTATCATGGAGCAGTACACTGGTGCAGCGGTTAGCACTGTCACCTAACGGCAAAAGGATTCTGGGTTAGTGTCCTGGTCTGGGCCCTTCTGTGTGGAGTTTGTATGTTCTTCCTGTGTCTGTGTGGGTTTTCTCCGGGCACTCAGCTTCCTCCCACAGTCCCAGTCTTAGTTCTGTAATGATAATTAGTTTAATCTTGATTCTTAAATCTTGAACTGTATACTGGATCAAACTATTTTACAAATAATACATTTGAAAATAAAAACACACAAAAAAAACATCTTTTATACTGTCATCATGCGAGCCTGGAAAAAACACTGATCTCAAATCAAATTGTTAATATTGTGATATTCATTATCCTACACACGTTACTTTAACTCTGAACTCTGACTCCTTCATCAATTTAATTTTCTATCTAGAATAAATATTTTAAGCATGTTTCCTCCGAGTTTCTATTTTCAGTCACTCGCTGCGTTTTCGCTGCACAGCCTCAACCCTTAGAGATCTCAGAGAGACGAGTGCAGTCTCTCGCTCCAAAGAAATATCAGCATCAGCACCACAGGTAGGGACTGCCACGGGGCAGAGGCTGACAAGAGAAACAAACCCCAGAGCTTGTGGGATGAAAGAGAAAGGGAATTAATGAGCAGGTAGCTGGTTTTCCTACAAATACTGAGCTCACACAAGTTGTATATGTTGTTTGTGCTACCCAAACCTTGCTGCCTCACCAGAAGGAGTCTGAGAATGACTGACGAGGTTCACTGGTTGACTTGTAAACAACGTCAAATCTAGTGCTTCAACACTAGATCTTTTAGTGAACTAACCGAAATCACACAAATTGAAAAAAAAAGCACAATATGCACTTTGACTGAACTTCTTATACTTCTTTTGTAACTAACAGTCAATCGGCATAGTGTTTGTTCAGCCCTGAATGGCAATCCTATTCGACTTCCACTGGGCATTACCAAATTTCACTTGGTGTTTGTCCAAAAATGAAATGATGTTCAACTCCTGCCATATGTCATCCTAATTTTTTTGGAAAACAGGGAGGCTATAAATGACTGGAAACAGTGGCAGGAGAAAAAAAATGAAGGGGCTTTGTAATTATGCCTGCAGATTCCAGTACGCTTGAAGATAATTACATAATTAATCCTCCATTGCTGTCAAGTGAGCGCCGTTCGCCTCTCTCTGACATTCCCTCATACTTCTAAGACTGTGTTCAAAAAGACATTAGCAGTGAATGAAAACCAAATGCAGACTTTCATTCATTTTTACTGTATGAGCACAAGGCATTGGCACTCTGCAAGGATGCGGAGACCAAAAAAATTGCAGTGGTCTGCAGCAAAAAAGTTACACCACACACAACTTTCGCTGCAATGCAAAACAATGTCATCCAGCAGGTGCTGCACTGGCCTATTAAATATATGAAAGTACATGTGAGATAGAGAATTTTTAATAATGATGGCATAATTGAGACCCTCAGTAGAATGATTGCATCACCACTAGAAAAGCCATTTTTTGGGATGAGAGGCCACAGAAGCATTTCACCAGTGAAGACATTGCACACTGATGCCTGCAGTGTGCCACACCAAACTTATACACCTAAACTTATTTTAAATTTACTTTTCATCCTTCTTGTTGAATCACCTGTTGAGTAATGGTTGTCCTACTTGACCTGGCAACTGAGCCTATACTGAACAAACATTAAATAACACTTAAATGTTTCTTATACACTATATAGAGAAAAATATATAAATATATATAAATATTGGGATGTGGCTGTTTCTTAGGTGCTGGGCTCGGCCCCTTACTTCTAGTAAAGGGAAACCTTAATGCTTCAGCATACCAAGACATTTCGGACAATGCTATGCTTCCAACTTTCTGGCAACAGTTTGGGGAAGGCACGAATTCCAGCATGATTGTCCCTCAGTGCACAAAACAAGGTGCATAAAGACATGGTTGGATGAGTTTGGTGTGGGAGATCTTGACTGGCCCACACAGAGCCCTGACCTCAACCCCATCCAACACCTTTGGTTTGAACTGGAACGGAGCCTGAGAGTTAGGCCTTTTGGTCCGACATCAGTGTCTGACCGCACAAATGCTTCACTGCATGAATGGGCAAACATTCTCACAGAAACACTCCAGAATCTTGTGGAAAGCCTTCCCAGAAGAGCAGAAGCTGTTAGAACTGCAAAGCTTTCTATGTGTTTAGAATGCAATGCTGTTAAAGTCCCTCTTGGTGTAATGGTCAGGTGTCCCAGTAATTTTGTCTATACAGTGTAAGTGGCTAAGTGGGTTATACAGTTTTAGTGGTGACTTTTGGGGTAATTTATTATATTAGTAAGAAGTGAAAATTTTTTGTACATTATTTGGTACATTATTAATATTATTAATAGCCTCTTGCTTCAACAGTGACACACAAATATGCTGCTGGAGAATATCTTCAAAAGGGTATGCGAGATGTTAACAAAATGCTGGTCATTATCTGAGAATGTATCAATCAAAAATAGTATTTTTGTCAGCATATATTAAAACTACACAGTCTGTGATGGTGGGTTGAACATGTCACTGTGCTTCAGTGTTATTCAAAAGCTTGTGATTGCACAGTAATTAGCAAAACAACCAATCCTAGATTATCCAAAAATGAAAGGGCATCTTTCACTGTGACAGAGCAGGCAAAACTGTTAGAATGCAATACAAAGATTTTTTAGAGCATAAATACTTGCTAGAGCATATAATAGTCAGCAAGAATCAGACTCCAATTCAAGCAGCAATAATATGACACTGCACCTGAGTTAAAAATTAAAAAGGGTTATTTCCATGATCCACAGAAGCACAGTAATCCTGAATAAAGACCTTGAAAGTCCCGATCCAGGTCTTTTTAGCAAGTATAAGCAACTTAATCTTAGCAAGTATAGCATAAGGTGAAAAAAATTGCTGATTAAAATTGTTGCCTTATTTGTATAACTCCCAGCCAGCCACAGCACCACTGATGATTTATCTTTGATTTCAAATGGCTTGCATTGGCTTTAATGGGAATCAACTTCTCAGTGAGTCATTTTTTTTTTTGTCGCTTTTACCAGACCACTTTGGACTTTTTCCAGAAACTGCTTACAATTTCCATAATGTAAGTCCAGGCTCAGCATGCAGGTGTGATCAGCTAGTCGTTGCAGCATGGTGACCAAGGGTGTAAGTGCAATCTGAGTGCAGCATGGTGCAATGTAGTTTTGTGGAGAAGAGGCTAGAGCAGGAAGAATCCATTATTTGTAGGAGGAATATAATATCAGCAGGTGGAGACAAGGTGACTTCAGTAATATCAAATCATATCAGTTTCTCTTATCCTAGCTTAATGTGCCATGGACGAGAGGTCAGGGAGGCTTCTTTGATGAAAAAAAGAAACACTAGCGTTGCAAGGCACAACATTATAATAACTCCTCTATGTTAATGGAAACCAGTTGCAAATTAGTTACAAATCTACATTTTGGGAGTCAATGAAAATATGTGTCATCAGGCACCACATATAGACAGGATGTATAATTCTGTAAACAGATCAATATATCCATCCATCCATTCATCCATCCATCCATCCATCCAATTATTAGCATTATTATCAACACCCTGCGGTCACTTCTCCAACTACGGCTGACCCCATAAACCACTGTCCCTTTAGCACTAAATGACTCTTAAAACTTTCTATTTTAGCTCATAACTCTAATTCATACTGTATTGCCTTTTCCAGGTTGTATCATGCTCAAGAGGGACATATTCATTATCTCAATATGCCTTTAAACAAATTAATTAATAGCTGCAAAATGAGCCTGGCAGCACACGGAAAGTTGTTGGTTGCCTTGTTCCATGAAATCTTCCTGTTCCATGAGCTTTTTCAGTTGATGAAAAGCTAGAGCAACTGGCACAGCGTCAACATTAAAAATAATCAGGATAATGGAAATGCACGCTACAAATCAATAACATAATGATAAAATACTTAATTCTGTTTCTAAATCCGCTGATCAATGACATCTACCATATGTGGCTGTGAATGAATTCTCAAGCCACATTCTTTTAATAAATATATCACCGTGTTGATGACCGATGAACTATTTTGGTGTCCTTATGTCAGCAGCCGCTCTCAAAGTTCCATCCATCCTTTTCTTTAACTTGACTGAGTATATGAGAAAACTGTACAAAAAGTGAGGACATTTTGTGGCCATGTTTAAGAACTTTAAGATTGAAAGCAAATAAGAAGAAGATTCTGGTTTCTTTTCCTCCTCTGATAACGTGAGTGTACCGACATGACAGCCTGCTAACTGAGTTCAGCGCTCTCTATGGTACAGTGACTGGCACATGCCTCTGAGTCCCAGTCAGGCTGTTAGCTGAGCTTCGCCTCATGACCAGCTGTACAGATGGATGTCCAGGGGGCATTCAAAGATTGTGTCCTTGTTTATGTATTCATGTCAAAGCCATTTAGCTCTTTCTGATGATGAATGGATGGAAATTGATTTTACAGTACACTAAGTCAGGAAAAAGCTGGATGCATTATTTCTAGACTAGTTTAAATATTCAGTAGTCATGTTTCATATAAGTAGTACAGACTTATGTACTACTAGATATTTCATATTGTACTGTATTTTATCATTGAATTATTATCAACTTGGTTCATGGTCTCTAAATTCTCCATTGCTAAAACCATTCAACAACTTGCTTGAGCTTTTATTTTGTACATTAGCGTCTGCATCAGGTTGCCACAGTTACAATCAAAGCTCTGTTAGAATAGCATGGATATGAGCATGTCTAAAACATCATGGATGTTTAAAGTTCACTCTAATATAAATGACTTGACATTCTGCACAGTCGAATGCTTTAAAGGATCCACCACTATTTGATTCAATGAGTCATACCCCCATTTTTTTTTCTTTTTCATTGCTCATCCACCATAGACGTATCCCAGAGGCTCTCATTCTTCCCTCTGCAATGAGGGCAATCCCTTAGTGACCACCTCTCTAAGCACTTTCTGATAGTCCCTAAAGGCTACAGTCCAGCATCCAATGAACATTTTAGAGCACAGGGTGGAGTTGAGTTTAACTAAAGCTGCTGACCTCAGCTCTCTAACCTTCCCCATTAGCAGCCTAGATATTTCTTTGCATTCACTGTGCAGGAGCTAGCTCCAGGGTTGGTGCATAAATTTAGCAATGGTGGATGTTTGTTCTAATTAGATTTATGGGTAGGAAATGTTTGGAGGAGCAAGACAGCACTGTTTTATTATTAAACTTAGAATCAGGTCAGATGAAAAGAGCAGCAATGAAATGCACTTTGATATTTATGAGCTCTGAAAGGGAAACAAGGTACCCAGCTGTAAAAAAAAAAACGGCATGTACAGTAATTTTTCAGGACAAATAAAGAATTGCTGGCAAAACTCCACAGATAAAGGATATTTCAGGGATTTATGACCGTGAATCCATGACACATTAGGTCAAATGAGTCAAGCCTAAGTGGTGAGAAGATATCCTGGAAAAAACTACTACTACTACTAATACTTCATAGATATATGGCAATAAGTGCATCATTTCTTGCATTTTTACTGCATTTCCTCACATCATTGTTATATAAGCCTTAAAATTTTTTGATGTGACTTTTTCTTATCTACTGTACCTTCTGTCCAGTAATAAATTCTTGGTGTGATCAGACCTCCTGATAGGCTGTAAACTCACTAGAGAAGCCTGTCATGCTCGGTTGCTTTTTGTGATACTGCAGTGAAAATCAAAGATCTATGGGAAGATGAAGATGGCTTAAATGCAAGTAATTTTGCCAGTCACTCCACTGTTTCTTGTCTCCCACAATCCTACAGAATCTCACTGCATTTAATAACAAAGTTTAGGGTTAATTGGCCTTATGATCGAATTTAGAATGAAGAAATGAGATAGGAGGCTATTATATGCTAACCCAACATAAGCCTATCAATCATAATATTCATAATGGAACATTTCATTTGTATTTTAGCCTCGGCCACTGCAGCAATCAATCATCAACCTCTGTCAAGCTTTATGTCTAAACAACGGGAGATTTATGGTATATTACTGACCAAAATGCACATTTGTGTCATCAGTAGCATGAAAAACATTAATAAGATAATAACAATCAGAGCCGATCACATGACATGATTCATTTGGCTGTTGTAATCATCAAGCGTTATCATATTTGAGGAGGTCCAGTCCTAAATAATTTATTTAAAATGTTATAACCAATTTCAACATTTGTAACATTTTAGTAATTTGGCATTAGTATCTATGTGCAGTGTGATTTGCTGTATAGTAGACTGAAATAGAATTACAAGAGTCCCACCTGGCTGTTGTGAGACTCAGAGGAGTCAACTAATTGAATAAACCAAACACTACAATTGAGTCTTGCAATGTGACCTCGTACAGTCCACGGCACATCCATTTAGATTCCATCTGCTCTGAATTAAGGATGAGCACATTCTCATTTCTGTCCCCACTGCTCCAAGCAAAACAACCACTGTTGAGCAGAATCACATAAGTACTGCCAACTGCTTGATGAGATGAAAACAGCTGCCAGTGACTTGCAGGTGGAATCAGACTACATACACATATGGAGTTTTAGATATCACTTCAAGCATTGATCGTGATCTTTAACATCTGCCCTTTCACACAATGCAGTGTGGTATGCAGTGGCTCATTTTGATAAAATACTTCTATAAAAACAGATGGCTCTTATATACACATAGTGGATGCATTAAGAGAAGGCAGGAAGTTCATTTGTTCATTTAGATAGATCTCTGCAAAATCATCCATAGTAAGTCTTTATTTCTTTGGTGTTTTATTGTTTCTTTAACTTCAGGTTACTGCTGTATTCAGTGTTACTTTTAATGTACTTTATACATTTAAACATGTAGAAGAAATACACATTCTGAGAAATATCTACCCTAAGAGTCAAACCACTGACATATATATAAAGATGGACGACGCATGTCCACTTCCTCCCACCGTATGAAAGTGAAGCCAAAATATTCTTCTTGTGCTGGTGACATTTAGCATGAAAAATGCATACTAATTACTGTGTTACTGATTACCACAACCTTTATCAGATATGTGACTGTGCTAGGTCATCTATTTGATGCATGTGATCATATCTCAATCCAACTGAGCATCACATTCCTGATTTTAGTACCGGAATTTAGTTTCTTTCTCTTGGAGCTCAGTGCACAAAACCTTATTAGCATTAAAACATGAATTATGAATGACCACAGAGCTCTATATAAAGGCTTATGTTATTCTTGTACTGTATTATTAAACAGAAAACTGCTTTGCATGCCAAGCTACAGCAAGCAAGTTGCTGATTGTTTGAAGTCTCACACTTATCTTGGATACAATATACTATATATATAACTTTTCTGAATTTTTTCTGAACTCCACTCATGCAAAGAAGGGAGCTGACATCCATATCATAGGTTCATTTACCATTGCAGTGTTAGTAAGCACTGCTGAATATGGATAACAGGCAAACAGACATTGCATAACACCAAATGTTGTTTATTTCACATAAATGTTACTGAATTAAAAAATTAAAAACACAGTTATGTTTCAGGGTGTATAACACAGTGCTATTTGACACTTTATGTCGAGTACCAGCAAGAGCACAGTTATCCCTGCAGGCCAACACATGAACAAGTTTCAGACCCAGCACTTTAGTTTATTAGTTGTGTCCTGCTGAGTACACTTAAGGTTGCAAGCCCAATTAGGCACATTTGCTACTTTTCCAGCCCCAGTGCTGGATCATTGGACTCATTTTTCAGGCCAATGCAAACAAAATAGGACATGTTCATTCTTAAACTGTACTTAAATTTTACAAATTACCTGACCTTACATTTAATTAGAGGCACAGGGGCTCTCCCAAGGGCATCTGAAGGAAACATTCACGGAGCTCAGTATCACTTTAACAAACTGTTACCTGAGCCAAATGAGATACATACTCACTTATGTTAAGTGCTCAGGAAATCATTTAACTTGAGTGAAAATAGAGAGAGATTTTTTGGGAGATTCTTGGTATAAACAGGCTGTCTCGATAGCTTGTCTCGGCAATTAGGCTAAAAGGCACTTGGGAAATTTTAAGCGGCTGCATAGCTTTATTTTTTTCAGGTTAACTTTAATATATGAGACTCTTTAAATATATCTGAGGACTCTTGGGAGTGCCTTAACGATGCGCCGAGCATCTGCACAACAAATGAAGCCGTCATAAGACAGAAACAGATTGTGAGACAAAGCAGGGAGAGATAAAGTGGAGACAGAAAGTGGGCTGGAGTTGTCATTCCATGTGCCGCGCTGTAGTTCAAAGTCCACACCCCCACTCAAATTATTCACACACACACACACACACACACACATACTAAGTTTGAAAGAAGCCACCCACTCACACATTTTGTAATTGAGAGCAGGCAGGGTGAATGCCTGTTCAACGCATCACTGTCTTCCTCTCAACCTTCCCACCACCACTTCCAAAGGGAATGTATGGCCACAATGACCACGCAAGGTTATTGCTATCTAAGCAGCTATTAAGCTACATGCAGTAACTTGGGGAAATGCACGACAAAACAAATGCAAAAGCAACTGGACATGAACAAACACAAATCAATGAGTCAATGAGTTTGACGGAAACTGACTTTTTTTCAAGTGAAGTAGTAATGTTAAGTGGAGTGATAATGACAATGGGTTGAATGGGTTGCTATCTTGTAATCTTTCAGTCATTCAGTTTCAAATGGAATAGGAGTAGATTCATTTCTTTTCTCTTGCATTAATGCAGTGGTGTTCATTTACATAAGCTAAAGCTATTTGAGATCAAAACCTATTAAAAAAAATGTTTTTTTTCTTAAATTGAATCACTGTTACTACTGTATTCTGCTTGCTCAGGTTCAGCAATCAACCTCAATAAGAGAGGAAGGAGCTAATGTTGCACAGGTGTGATTAGTTTTAATGTTTGCCTTCATCTTGTAGTTAACGTTGTGGACATGTTAGCGTTAGCGTAGAGAGGCATTCAGCTAGGAGCAGAGGAAATGGGGGCAGGGTGTGAAATAATGCTCAGAAATATTAACATTGAGCTCCTTCATGTGAACGAGTCTCAACCAAATCCAAAATTGAATACCAAAAGTATAAAATCATTGCTTAATATGATGGTATGTGCTGCGCTGGTGAATACAATATCTTGGGATCAAAGACATGGTGCTGAATTTGATATTATTGAATAAGACAGTGAAGAAAACATACAGCGCTCATGTCCCACCCCCAGGCCCCCCACACTAAAATTTCTGCTGCAAAACACTGACCTCTTATTCTGGTAAAAAGCCACATAGTTGTACATCTGTGCACGTAAGTCTATTAATTCGACCAGTCAATTTTATATATTCGTATGATGTACTGTTCGTGTCAAATTTTTTATTTATTGCACCAAAATAACAATAGCTACCTTATGTTAAATGAAAGACATTAGTCAAACTTAGATACAGAAACTGAAAAAAAACAAACAAGGCATAATCACCACTAAATGATTAAAGTCCCTAATTACTTAAGACAAGATGCTAAATTACCCTGCACAGATCACCTCTCTCTCGGAGGTATAGATATATATAAATATATATTCGTATCATGTTCAGGGCATCACTAGTGATTAGTTTGTTGATCGGAGACAAACTAGTTGATTGTTTGTTGTCTCTGATCATGCAAATGCAACCGGGTTGGGAAGGTGATAGTCATGCCAATAAAGCCAGCATGCTATGAAATAGTAGATTCTAATGATGCTCTGTTTCTGAGAGGGGCAGGTTCAGATGAAACCACAGTCTGAGCAATGACAGATGCATTCAGCAGAAGAGAGAGTGGTCACAGACACAGACATGTCTGTGTCTTGCTTACTGTAAGACACAAAAGTGTCTTAAGCACAAGTTGACTGCACTGTCAGTGTGTTTTACAATTCAGCTACATGTACCACCACAACAGCAAAACACACAGGGGCTTATTGAGCATCATTGTTCTTGTTTTGAGGAACTAGTAATATGCCAATATGTGTGTCACATGTTCTGTAAAGATGAATGCTCTCAGAATAGTAGAAATGGAATTAACTTTATTGGCAAAGTGGAATTCTCTTCTTTTGGTTCTGGATTTGGTAGTTATTGGAGTACCTTGTGGCTGGGGGCAACACACCCACCGGCCAGTGGCTGATGCTCCACATGTCCTGAACACAGCAATGCACACTTCAGTTGCATCATAAGTCAATTATGAGTGTTGTTATTACGGTTAGGTGGTGGTTAAGCCTCCAGAAAATGAATGTAAGTCTATGTAAAGTCCCCAGAAGTGATGGAAACAAGACTGAAGAGGACAGAGAGAGAAGCCGACTATATTGATGTTAGAATAAAATAAAATTATTGCATTGAGGCGACTAGTAGAAATATCAACAGAAGATTTTTTTTTTAATTTAATGCATACAGTTCTAATAATGTTGTACAAAGGTTTTGGTTCAGTCAAATAGTTTTAATTCCAACTATAAGAGAATCAAAGGCTTTCATATCGCACGTCATCTAAGCAAGTTGGAAAGAATGACACTGACATTTGGATTGCCACTTTTGGATCACATCACCACATATCCCTTGCCCGAGGCTGCATGCAGCACAACACCACAGATAGCTCAGTGTGGACTGAGTAATGTATTACAGAGGCAAAGCTGCTCATAAAGTTGCTGCACTTGCTGGATTTTACACACTGGAGATCTGCACGTGCCAGGACTCACAGGCTTTGTGGAGGGATTCATCTTTGATCTTGCCTTCTCAGCACTTCCTCTATATTCATCTCAGAGCACCAAGGTTGTTGCATTCATATAATGCCATCCTTTTCAGGTATGAGCACCAAGTAAATCCAGTCACTGGTTGAAATTTTAAATTTGAGGAAGAAATTGTTTAGATACGGTAAAGTTTTGAAAACCAAATTAATGAATGTATTAGTGTACATGATATAGTACTTCTTGAGAACAGCACAAAAAAAAGAATGACTTTTTCATATGTGTGGCCCACATGTAATTTTAGCCGTACAGTCACTTTCGTTCTCCTCCGCTCAATCTGTGTGCCTGTGTTTTTCAAAGATTCTTCTCTGTGACAATTCTGTGTGATTTCACCACTGCCTGCTGTGGCTTGTATGCAGTCCGTCTTGGTTTTGATCACCAGACTTTAATCCAAATATTTCTTTTATGCTCCCAGACATCTCGGACCCTGTCTCGAAATGAGTAGTACAAACAGCTGAATCAAATGACTGGTGCCACTGCTGATTTTAAGGGCTGCTGAGGAAATGTCAGTGCAGCTTAAATTACGCATGATCTGATAAATGGAGCTGCTTTGTTGACATTTCTTCCTTCGTTTATTTTTTTCACAACTGCAAAAATGCCAAGTGGTTTTTGAGGAGTAAGTCTGGTGCAGCCATAATGATGTTTTTCAAGATTGAACAGATTTTTATGTGTGTATGCGTGCTTGTGAAAGTAATATAGTTCACCTATATTGGCAACCAGTTGAACTGCACTCACTGATCAAATTTATCTCATCCTTTTCAGTGACAATCATCTTCGATGCATTTTTACAAAAAAAAGAGATGTAAGAATGTATGAATGAATGTAAGATTTTTTACATTTTTTCCACTTGAGGTTGTTTTCTCTGAGAGTTGAACACATTTGATAAACACGTTTGATGAAGAACCATCATTCCTCAGCCCCAACCCCTAAATCTAACCACAGCTGCTTGTACATGAAAAGATTTTTGAGAGCTGTTCACCTGCCACATATGTCAAAAAAATTTTGTGAACCGAATATGCACAGTAATGTTTCTGTCCTCTGTTCACAGAAAGTTTTACTAATATAAAACCTCCATGGACCAAAATTTCACAACAGAAAGAGTCATAATTGTCCTTGTTATTATTTTATAAAGTCATGGTCTATGGGGGAAATGCTTCTTTGAGCTACAAGGGAATTCTCTTGCACAGCCTCTCACTGGCCAAAGCTGGAAGCAGGGCTGTGTGGTGCCATTGTATCCAGGTTTAAATAAGTCATTCATGACATGAAAGGAAAATCGCCTGACTTTGTCCTTTCCTACAAGTGCAAAACTCATAAAAAAAGTATTAAAAGACTCACAGAAAATTTTAAAGTGAGTGACATGACACAATGTTAATGTTATGGCATGTACACCCACGCCATGAGATAATGTTGCATAGAAACAGTCAGCAACATCCAGTTTTAAATAGTCTCAGAATCAGAAAAGATTTTTATTTAAAGGATGTGATGCTGTACAATTTTCATTTACACTGCTCTCTTCCCACCTTTTTGAAATGAAAAGCCAAAAGAGAAAACTTGTTATTGCACTTAAAGTAGTTACCTGTAACTCATAACAGTGGCCTGTGACTCAGGATTGATTGCTTTCTTTGTTTATATGAAGCAGTCCATGTCTCTAAATCGTCTATCACCTATTGTTCGATAGTGAGTCACCACAGGCTGCTGGCAAGAGCAGAAAATCAGAGCTGATATATCCAGCCGCTCATTATCTTGTGATTGCTGTAGCACATGAAGAAAAAAATGACAAACCTCACCCTGGACACACATACAGGGGTACACACCATAATTACCAGTGGTATGGAAGACACTGCATGCACTGAAACACATCCATGTCTGACATCATTTCTGCTTAGCCTTGAGCATTGTCTGTTTCTGAGCTGCTATAACAAGCTATCCTGGTGGGTGAGGTGAGGGTGTTGTTTAGATTCCAAATTGCTGATAAGTTGATTATTGAAGTCCTCTGCAGCACTCTCCAATCTATCCCAGTCTGATAATAATGTGTGGTATCAATGAGAATTAATGCTAAAAACAATGATGACGATTTTGATTGTGACAGTGATGATGATGGTGATGGTGATGATGAGAGGCTGTTTTCCAGTAACCCTAATTACAGTTTGAAAGTGATTACATGATACAGTTGGGATATAGTGCACAGCAGGTTTTCCTGCTCCGCTGAGTTGTATTTGTCTTAATGTGGCTGCTACCCAGCACAAATCCTTCAGATTGCACAGTGTGTGCTTAATAGCATTTGCATGGGAAGGAAATTAATAGACAAAGAAAACAGCCCACATTTCCAGATTGCACAACGACCCATGATGTGAAAAGAAGAACAGTTGTCTGTCCTCTCAGTTTCTTTTCACTTGACATTGACATCTAAGGTATATTTGGTGTTGCTATTTTAAGGATTTTGTCAACTGAAACAACACATCTCATTGCCTAGACCCAAATCAGGGACAGGGAGTATGTCTGGAGAATGACATTCCCAATATAAATAAGGGTCATTGTTCAGGAGTGCCTCATTGTAAGTAGGCTGTTTGGGGCTTTAAGCATAATGGAGATGATTTACCAGGTTTGACAAGTAATTTTTGAGGGATATTTTCCCCTTAAAAATTGCTTCAACTCTGTATGTGACAGCATGTGATCGGGACAGTACAGTATTTCCCTAAGGAAGGTCTTTATGACATTCTGAAGAGTTTTGGCCTTTTTGTAGGGAAAATGCTTTCACTGCATCAAGCATTCTGTGAGTGCAAATAACTCTTAGAGCAAAACAATAAGGAAATACAAGCATTTTCATTGCCTGGGATAAGACCTTAGATTCTTGTATTTCATGAAATACCAAAACCTAAGTTTGTATATGGTTTGTATACATTTGAAAAATCTAAATCAGTTTAATGTGTTGCTTGAAATGGCACTCTTCCTTTTTCAAGAGAGTGAGCACTGTTGAGTTGTACATTTGAGATTTTCTTGTCCGATTATTATGAACCGTGGAATCACCTTAATGTATGTTTATGGCATGTGTAATTGGGTTTGGGGAAATAAAATGTGTGGTTTCCTGGAACAAACTGTCCACATAATGATGTCAGCATATCAGTAGCTGGAGGAAATAAATACCCGCTGGCCATGGCTGTGCTGGGGAGAACGTTGGTGTGACCAGGGCAGAGTGTGCCGACAGGTTGTGTCTGTGAAATAAAACCCCTGCCAAAGAAGAATGGCAGCATTTACAAAGCTCTCACATTTGAGCACAGGCACACAAATACAAAGGGGTAATGGTCAGAGTCTGCCCTCTTGTTACTGCAGAAATGGAGGTGTTGAGAACAGCAGGGGGGGACAGTTACTTGATAGAAGACATCACCTCAACGCTTGAAATAGAATGGTAGAATACAAATGTGATTTACCCTTCTGTGTGCTCTACAGTGCACAGAACTTTGAGGGTAAATTCTGCTCTTATTTACAGTCAAAGAGCCATTGATGATTCTGTCATTTTGGAGATTTTTTTGTTTGAGGTGAATTACCAGTCAGAAATAGACAAAGTGACATCACACTTTTGAAAGTTTTATAGGAATAAACGTCCTTCAGTGGAAAGAGAGGTTTTAAGATAAGATAAGATAAGATAATCCTTTATTAGTCCCATAACTGGGAAATAACAGTGTTACAGCAGCAAACAGGATATAGAGGGTGCAAAGCATGCAAGGATAAGGGAAGGATGTGCATTCAAAAAGAATGAATAGACAGGAAACAAGTACCTGCATCTGTACACAGTACAGAAAAGAAAAAGACTATTCACACTAGAGTCCCTCAAGTTATGATAAGTGGATGGATTGATTATTGTACCGATTTGAAGTATGTAGGTACTGATCCTAGTAGTAGTGTTACATGAGTAAGGATTATTTCACAATTATTACTACACATGTGTTATTGCAGGTCTGGTGTGACCATTTGTCCCCATTATTGCACATGATTTATTGTCCAGTTAACACATTCAACAGCTTAAATGTCCAGTCTATCAGCTGTGCTTGTTGAGGAGTTTGACAGCAGTGGGCGGGAAGGAGCGGCGGTACCTCTCCTTCACACAGCGTGGGTGTAGCACCAATCCATGAATCCTTGGATGAGTTCTCGGTACTCTCGGTCGTCTCCGTCCATGATGAGGCCGACGATCGCAGAGTATTCTGAGAACTTCTGTAGGTGGCAGGTTGGAGTGTTGTACCTGAAATCAGAGGTGTAGAGAGTGAACAGAAAGGGAGCCAGAACTGTTCCCTGTGGTGCACCTGTGCTACAGAGAAGCATGTCAGACTCACTGGTCTGCATCCTCACATACTGTGGCCTGTTTATCAGGCAGTCCATGGTCCAGGCACTGAGGTGGTGGCCTATTCCTACACACTTCAGCTTGTCTCCTAGTAGGGTGGGCTGGATGGCATTGAAGGCACTGGAGAAGTCGAAAAACATGATCCTCACAGTGCTCCCAGCCCTCTCCAGGTGAAACTGTTAAATTTGTCACAATTAAAATACATTGCTTGTCCAGTTTGTTCAGGTTTTGTTCATTTAAAAAGCCAATAAAATACCAAGAAGCAAAACAACACTTGGCTTTTACATTCTGTCATTAATAGTACGTTTGAATATATTCCACCTTTACAGTTTCAGTAGAAGTCAAAGAAGGAGGCTTAAGTTGGAGTGAGTACAACAACAACAAAAAAGCATATTACAACCTTTGATCACAGAATAGCTCCTCAAATGTACGGTACTGGACCTCATGACAGCATAAGAGCACATTGTGACAGTGTACATATATTTAATCTTAATAATAACAGCTTGTCATATTTTCACGTTCATTTCACATCCCTGAGGCACAAAGCTATTTTACCACAGTGTTGCAGAAAGAGTACTTGATTAAAAATGCTTACTCAATGAGAGCTAGATTTCTGGCTTTCAAAATTCTGAATGAGTTTTGGAATTAGAAGATACCTGAAATCACACCAGCCCATTAAATAGCAAAGTGATGAAAATAGAACCGAAAAGCTGATTTTGGCATGAGACATAAATTATATAGTTTATATCTTCTTATTATCTAGGTCATCTAAATTTTCAATTCCACCTGTAAGCTTCATGCAAAGATAGGACCCCTTGCCTTATCGGGCCCAGGCTGCACTACAGAGCTGTTGTTGGTGTAGTAGCTTATATTTGGAAGCCAGATGAGTCAGTTAGCTAACAAGAATCAAGAGTCTTTATTGTCATTATGTGAACATTGCAAAGTTTTGTAGAGATTCCCGGCTTCAAGGCACACATATAAATAACACAAATACTTAGAAATGAACACTTATGAAAAATATAAAACACAATGTAAAGTAAGTGCACTTAGTGCCAGCCTATGGTATATGGTGTGGTATAACGTTAATGTGCCAGAAGAGTCGTTATGCACATAGAACAATCTTCAAAGTTGGTATCAAGAGTCCGAAAAAGTAAATTTATTCTTTGGGCTCCATGTTAAAGCTACATCTCTACTTCTGTATTACACAGCCTTCAGTCTTAGTCTCCATAGGGGCAGAGCTTCCCTCATAAATCGTTTAAGGGAGGCAATCTGCACAGCACCTGTCACAAGCAGGAGGCTAATAAAGTTTTTGGTGAAAGAGGAACCACAAACTTAATGGTTGAGGAGTAAAGCTTGTTTACAAAATATTGCCTTTTCGGAGTACTTGATGAGTGAGCTCAGCTACAGGGCAGTTTTATTCCAGAGGAATGCATGCGCATTCAGTCAGGCCTTCGGAGATGGTATCCTCAGGTAAAGTGTCTGCTTAGTCAAGGAACACTGATTATGATTAATGTTTGTTTTGCTTCTTTTCCATTGCCTCAAAGTCTGCATTGGAAAGGCCCTCACAAGAAAGGATTGCACTTCTCTTCACCTGAAAAAAAGATCTGATTTTAGCAATACAATATTTTGGTAAAGTAAGGTAGTGTTTCAGTCCACCTAAACTTCCAGTTCTTGTAAGACAAATCTCAGTATAGCATCCGTATTTTTCCGTCCTCCTCACTGCAGTCTCTCCACCTGTTTCTTGTATCAAGCCATTTAGGATTATGGGGCTGCGATGCCAACTCTCTGGGGACTGTCCAGTGTGTGCTGTCACTGGTCCATGCTTAGTACAGTCCCACAGTGCCTTTCTCTCCCTGTCCTTCACTTTCTGAGCTTTTGAGCCTTTCCCACAGTGATGATAATGGCAAGAATTGTAGCAGTCCGTCCATAACAGACGTCCTGTAGATAACCTCCCTCAAGGATCCAGTCAATAAACCATATAATAGGGTTCCAATGCCAAGAGACCAAGTTTGCTTTGAAGATGGTGAACTGAGACTGGCAGGAATTGTGTGTATGTTGTATGAAAATAGACACTTGCGGCCCTACATAGTTCATAGTACATAGTTCTCTAGACAAAATAGGAAAGAACAAAACCTCTGATCTATTATATTGCCAAGTTACCTGTCAGTTACTTGTTGTTTTGACAGCAAGTTCTTCAGTTTTCTGGACATGCACTCACTGACTAAACATTTAAAGTAACATGAATACCTACAACTGTACAAACAATAGACAATCATCCACTTCAATTAGTTGGTGTACTTGTATATTTCAAGACATCCATGAAAGTGCTACAGATATGTGCTTCCCTTTCCTTTAGCGATATATGTCAGTTTCCAAGACCAAGACAAGTTAGCAGTTCTCTTATCCATCAATTTAATGTTGGATTCTTAAAGCATAGTGCAACTGTATTACCGTCCCAAAGGAGTCCAAAGTCAAGTAAAAATGTCTGTCTCCTTGTTGCTGGAAAGTCCTCTTATTAAAGTATGCAAACTTAGTCACTGTATGGAACATTCTTACTGAAAATCTGTGAAAGACACTGTATGATTTTTTTTTCCCACAATAAACTAATTCTTAATCATTCCCAAACATATGATAGAGTTCACTTCTCAGAATATTTTATACAAGACTCTGCTTTGTTAGGGGACATTTTATTGAGTTTAACAGGGGTTGTGCACACTCTCATTAGCTTTTTATGTTGCAGTAGTTTAAGACTTGTATGTATGACTTGTTTTTGTGTTTTCACACAGGCGAGTTCTGTCTGCACAAAGATCTGATATTTTCTTAATATCCTTGTCAAGCCATGTTTTAAATCCCCTGTCCGCTTGGCCTGGAGTGGAACTGGCATTAGAAATACAAAACATTTGGTTGTACTACACCTTCAGTGATACAGCTGCATGGTCATTTGTTGCGATATTTTCATGCTCACAGTTCTTAACATTGGATATTAGTTCTGCAGAAATCACAAAATAGTCTATACATGAGTAATAGGTCTTGCTGCAATGACAAGAATATTCTCTTATAAAAGGGCTTTGTGCTCGCTACATATTAATAAGATAATTTCATCTCGTTAATATAATACATAAAATACATTTATGTATTATGTATGTCAGTTAGTATTTTTCTAATTTTGACATGGGTAGTATCCACTTGATTTAATCTATCCATCACTATCTGAGGTGCAACTGAAGTCACCGCCTGTAATGTAATGATCCTGCAAGGTGGACACCTCTGTCAGAAGCTTCTCAGAAATTGATGGGTTATCTTCACTGGGTCCATAAATGTTAACAGAATTCACTTTATGTAATAATATGTCACCCTGAACAGTAACATATCTGCCAAATGGGTACTGGATAAGCTTTGTGATGTGAAATGATACTGACTTGCGTTTATGGTTAACCACCCTTCTCGAATAGCTGTTATAAGAGTGTTAATTATTTTTCCTGGTCGTCCTTTTTCCAGATGCTTCATATCAGCTATGATGGAATCAGTTTCCTACAAAAACATTACTTTAGATTTAAGATATGTGGTTTTACTGTTATCAATTTTCTTTTCTGTTCCAGATATTGATATCCAATTCTTTATCTTGGGGGGAGGAGGAGACAAAAATAGTCTAACATATAAACTTATTCATACACATTTACAGATACAATAAAGATGAACAAAAAGAATAAAAAAAATTACAGCAGTGTTATGGACTTTGCATTCAAGCCAAACTGCTGTCAATGTAGTCCAATGTTGGCCCAAACCCTGAGTGCATTGCCTTTAGTTCACTTAACATGGCATTCATAAAAGCTGCAGTCCTAGTCTGTGAGCTGTTCAGTGGAAGAGTTATCGATGTCGTTTTTATATCTGCCATGTATCCTCTTGTGGGCATTTCACTCTGTTGTGTGGTGGATTGATCCATCTCATTTAGTGCCAAACAATGTTCTGAGCTGACAGGCTACGTGACCTCCAGATAGGACACTTTCTTTCATTTTCAACATTTAACTAAAAGGGAAAAAGGTATTCAACCACTAATTGAAATATGACTCAGATGATCAACATTCTCGTTTGAATTGTCTGGAACTTTTCTTTGTATCATATGCACTATCATGTTTGTAACATGAATCCTCTTGATTAAAGGCGTAATTGGCTTTTTTAATGAAGAATCACCAAGTGAAGCTTTTACTGACTGGGTAATTAAAGCTGGTTTTAGAAACAAGCCAGATAAAACTGGAAACAATAGGCAGAGGAAATTAATAGCTAAAAGACAACAGCACGTTCTATTGTCAGCCTCAAGAAATACAGTACTATACATTATCAGTTTACCAATGTAATAACATAATCCAGTAATGAATGGCAATGCAAAGAAGGATTCTATGAAGTCCTCATTGTCTGCAGTATCTTGTAGATCTAAATTGTATATATAAGGGGAGTACACTAAAACTATAGATTACGTTCCACTACTTAAAGCATAAACACTTTGTGCATAGGGAGTACCAATAAAATATTTAACTTTGCACCTTGCTAGGTACAAGAAACAAGTAACATAAGTAAATTGGAAGTGACAAATCACAAAAATTTTGTGTAAAAAAAATGAATAAATTGGTATCTAGTATAGTGAGAATCTGAACACATGTTTTTGCTATGGTGCAGCAGCAGTGTGTTGCCATAGTTCCCATATATTTCAATCATCATAACTTTAAAAGGAATTCTAATATTAATAATTTAATCATGATATGAACACTGTTAACCCATTTTCATCATTTCCTTCTCCTTTTAAAAATCTAACTTGGAGTTTTTATAATAATAATAATCATAATAATAATAATAATAATGCTCTTATACCTGATGGAATCACATTTCTATTGTAAAAAGGCGGTATATCACCGGAGCTCAGCAAGATAATAAAATGACATGCAATGTTCATGCAGTATTAAACTTTTTCTCCACTGTATACACACAAAAACTGGAACTATGCACACAATTCTGAAAACTTGAAGTTCATGAGACAAAACCAAAACTCTAGACTGCTAAACTCAAATTTTTGCAAAACCCTAAGGACAAATCAAACTTTGTTCATCTGGAAAAACCACCTGGTCTCTTCCACTTCTCAAAACACTGAACTCGCCTGTCAGACAATAAAAGAGGCTTTGGGCGACCATTTCCGTGTTTGGAGAAAAAATGGAGCAGAAAACGACAGGAAGAAGAAGACGAGCCAATGTTTCTAATGAAACTGGCACAACTTTTGTTTGAGCTCTAACAATGCTAACAATACAGTATCCACTATGAGTTGATACTGCAAGCTGGGTTGTGAGTTCAGCCCACTTGGAGCTCACTGGATTATTCTGATACAATGGTCGTGTCAATGGAATATCTGTGTAATTGTATGTATGACTAATTGCACACATCCCTAGTTCAGAGTTTTACAGAACTGAGCTACAGTATCAGTAAACATAAATAAATAAGTGGGAAAAACACAGGTCATAAATCCTGACTTTTGCCACTGCAGAATCCCAAAATTCCCTGTCAATATGAAAAGATGGGACTGAAGGAGCTTTACAGCAGCAAAAGAGATGTTCTAAAATGAATTATAAAACAGGGTCATTTCTACATGTATAGTATTTAGTAAATGACAGTGAATATGGACTACCATTTAGAAAGACTGTGAAAGGATGTAATAAGGCTCCCTGCAGTGTCATACTGACTGCAAAGTAAGGGTTTTCTTTTTCTTTCTCAAACTTTTATTGTGTCACACAATTGTCAAGTTTGGTCGGTGTCGCCGACGCAAAAAGAGCTGAACCCCGATGCAGAGTCAAAAGAGCAGGCAGGCAGATCCAAGCAATAGTCTTTAATTAAACTAAACTAAACACAAAAACACACTTACTGTGGAAAAAAAACAAGGCAAGGCATGGCATGGCATGGCATGGTATGGCAAGGCAAGGCAAGGCAAGGCAAGGCAAGGCAAGGCAAGGCAAGGCAAGGCAAGGCAAGGCAAGGCAAGGCAAGGCAAGAAGATCCTGACATGACGTGGGGAATAAACACAGACGCTCTGAACATGGTGACTGGGAAGACAAGGACTAAATAGACAAGACAACGAGACACAGGTGACACACATCAGGAGGGAAAAAGCAATCAGGAAAACTAAAGCAAAGCTACATGAAAACAGGACACACAGGGGAAGAGACACTTTCAAAATAAAACAGGACATGACAAAAACCTTGAACATAATACATGGAAGCACAAGACAAACATGGAACATGGCACATAGACAGAAATCAAAAGACAAAGCATAAGCAAAAAACACCAGGCATGACAACAATATCAGAATTTCACACAGTATTGTTGTCCTGTCCTCCAACACAGACAAGTGGATGAGATTGTTGTTCAAACTGTGTAATATTTTGTGTGGTGCTGACTCCAAGTCAAACAAAAACAAAAAGATAAATTCCAAAGGGACTCTCATGACTGTCTTAATGCAGTTTGGATCTTATTTATCAGTACTGTCACTGATGCACTTACTTAGTACCATCAGACCCTTTTTTTGACAACTGCATGGGCTGCTGAGTGCTTCTGTGACATTAATATAATGCAGACATCGGTCCAAACTGCCTTTGTTAGGCATTACCAGTTAATGTAGAGATGGTGGTGTCACATTTTCTGGGATGTCCCTGTCTGCAGAGCCGGACCTCTCATCTCTCTGGCAGACAGGACCTGGACAGAGCCCAGAGGAAGGGGGAATACTAATTCACCAGCCAATGCGCTGCCAAGCTGTTATTAATCTCCATGCAGCGCCAATGCTTTGGTATTAAACATTTATTCCATTTGCATACAAATTAGAATCCCAAAGAAATCTAATGTCAAAGCTAAGGCTGGGGTAAAAAGTTTTCTTTAAACATCCATGTGCGGCTGATGTGTGGCTCATCATCCCGGTTCTGGAAATGGTTGGGAATGAAGTCCGTGCCTTGACTTGTTATGTGAAACGCAGAAACCCCCTCCGGCCATCAATTGACCGATAATGAAACAGCAGGGCTAAAAAGTAATCACATTACAATACATTATTTTGTCTATTGTATTATAAATTGGATTCATGATGAGCTGTAGATTTAGAGACATTCTAATGTGTTTTTCTTAATGTCCTTTAGTAGGGCATTCAGTGGTTATTGTATGGCATCGTTATTCCTTTGTTACGTGTGAAGCAGCTCATAATCAACTGGGTTTAATTTCCTTGGGTTTACAGCTACCCATTAAGTTCCGTTTGATCATTTTACAAATGTGTAGCAAAATCCACTCTTTCATTATCAATTTATGCACCTCTATGAACGATGTTTGAAAGGCAGTCAGTGCCTTTGGCAAAGTCAAGAGGTGGGCTGCTGGTTTGGGGTTCTGACAGGCCTCTCAAGTGTGTTCACAGCTCAGGTCAACTGCAGTCTTCCCTAAAGGTTGGCCTGTAAGCAGTCGCCTGGCCACAGGAGATAAGGGTGACAAACATGGAGGCCACTGAGAGGGGAAAATTGCACAAACACAGCAGGGCAAACAGAGGGCAAAAAGACCATGGTATTCCAGCGCCGCAATGAAATGCAGGGGCAGTGACCCTTATGAATTGGATATGTTGCCCTCTAAAGCTTGAAAAAACAGTGCTTCTTTTGGCTGGATGAACGGGTAAAAGGATGAGAAAATATTGTGTTTGCTGTATGGTCTGCAGCTGCAACCCTGCTGTTGGTCTGACAAATTTTTTGGATTAGCCAACAGGTTCATATGAATAGTTTAATTTGAACATAATTCATAATTTCAGGGAAGAAACAGGAATATTTTTTTAGCTTCAACTTTTAAGTACTTCTAGTACTTCTACATTCATATCCCCTATGTGCTGCATTTTCCCAGGACACGTGGCTGTTGTAAAGGATTTTCAAAGATTTTAGAATTAAGGCAAACAAAGTCCTACACACCACATGGTAGATCATCAGCTGGCATAGCACGCTTTGATAGGTGAGATGTAGCTGAATACACAAGCAGAGCCCTGAAAGGTACACTGAGTCTTCTTAAACTTATGCTGACAGTAAGACAGCAGCATTTCAGCAGCAGTAGAAAGAAAGTAGTTGCTAATAGTCTCACAGTTAGTTAAATGGAGATCACCTGAGTGCAGTGATTGCGTCTAAAGTGATTGAAGTGTCTGGAAGGTCCGGTCACTGGTTAACCGGTATTACTGGCTACAGGTACATCATAAAGACAAAAGAATATTCCAAGCAACTCAGAGAAAAGGTTGAAAAGTATAAGTCTAGAGAAGGAGGCCACCAAGATACATACATATGACGAGACTGTAGGAGTCAAAAGCATCAGCAGTTGAGATGGAAGAGACTCTGCCTACAACAACTGTTGCCCAGGTTCCTCAGCAGTCTGTTGAGTAAAGCGCATTTAAATCTTAAGTTTCCCCAAAAGCAGGTTGGAGACTGCAAGTTCAGCTGCAAGGTTAACTGCAATGTCAACTGCAAGAGATCTACGACTTCGGAGTCTTTGGCCTCATGAGACCAAAAAGGAGCTTTTTGGCCATCAGACTAGACGCTATATTTGGCAGACACCAAATACACATCACCACAAACAAACCATCCCCACTGTGAGGCTGTTGCGATGCTTCTCAGCATCTGGAAGGCTTGCAGCGGTAGAGGGTTAAATGAATGCATCAAAGTATAAGGAAATCCTACAACTTGGGAGTGGTTTTAGTTTCCAACAAGACAATGACCCGAAGAATACATCGAAAGCTACAAAGAAAGCAAGTTGAAATTTTTGGAGTAGCCAAATCAAAGGCCAGCCCTCAGTCCAATAGAGAATTTTTGGCTGGACTTGATCTCTAAATCACAGTGTCCAGATGTGCAAGTGTGACTGAGGCTTAGTATATCCACACAGATTCAGTGCTGTGATTGCGGCAAAAGACGCATCTGCTAAATACTCAGCGCTGGCTGAATTAGATCAATCACTTTAAAGGGGGTGAATATTTATGCAATCATTTTTTTGTGTTATATATTTTTAATTAACAGACATTACTTTGTAGAAATCTGTTTTCACTTTGACAGTGAAAGTTTTTTTTCTGTAAATTTTTGTCAGAAAAGCCAAATTATGTTGACCATGATTCTATTCATAAAAGCAATAAAAGGGGAAAACATCCCAGGGGGTGATTACTTTTTATAGGCACTGTATATTATTATATTATGCTATATTAAACTATACTATACTATATGGCACTATACTATTTCATTCTATACCCTTCAGTGTCTCTGTGAGACTCACAGGGCTTTAAACTAGCTCTAGTGCAATTTGTAAAATTATATTTTATACATATTATATCAATTTTCAGAGGTATCAGAGAGTTTCCCGCTTTCATCTCATTTTTATTGATATACAAATAGTCATTCATTACAGCTTTAAAATCATCTCTTTGTGTAATGCTTACCCTGCTTTCAGATACATCCTGCAGTTTAAGACCACAACATCCATGAAAGTACTATTAAAATGTCATGTCATGTTTGTCAACATTATTCCATAATAAGGTACAACTACAGTTTTTTGTTCCTTTATGTGTTTTTTTATTTTTATTTTTATTACCTTCTCTGCATTATTATTTAAGCTCCTGATTGCTTTTATAAAGCTGTATAATTTCCGCAATACAGAGCAAGTCACATAATAACATTTGAATTTTTAATGCTTTAAAAAAAAACACATGAATGGCAGCAATTTCATTCTTAGCTCCCTCTCATTAGTGTTTTAATCAGGACATGATAAGGGGAGAAGACAGGGTGCAACAGCTCATGGAAACAATTTAGTGAACTTCAGGGTTTCCGGCAGTAGCAGTGTGTTTAACTTGTGTAAAGCACATTTTGGTACTAAAAGGTATAACAATTTATTTATTTATTTTTACTTTTCAGCAGTTACAACACTGCAAAAGCAAACCCTCATTTATTTCACAGAGAGGACGCCTTTCTTTTGTAGGAACATCCTGATCACATTCACACAGTTACACCCATTCATATCTGAAAGCTGGCCACTAAGCAGCTACATGGGAGCCGCTGAGGTTAAGGCGTCTTGCTTAAGGACACCTCAATGGAGGTAATGAGAGAGTGGAAAACATTTCTTTTTTTCACTTTTATGCCAGTCCAGGGATTAAACCTAAGACCTCCCGGTCACCAGCTCACTTCTCTAACCTTTAGGCTACCACTGTCCTGCTCGGCAAGGTCAGTAAATGTCCACTGGAGGAATAAACGTTTGGAGAATTAAACGCTGTTTTATGCATAGTACACAGATTCATTCTGATCATCGGAAATTAAAACTTTTAGTATTGTAAAATTCAGACATCTGAAGCCCTCAGACATTTCTTGATGGTGCATGTAATTTATAAGACTATAATGCTGAAAAGAGCATTTTGAATAATCTTAGCTTCAGTATTTTATTCATTCAAATATGTATGCCTGCAATTGTTTGGACATAATGTATGTATGAGGTGCATTTACAGGACCAGAATGCAAAATATTAAAAGACAAAGGTTTTCAGCATAAATCACAGTGGGACTGAGGCAACTGCAGACATGCAGTGATGAGACTTCTAATGAGGGCTGTATGAAGCACCCTGACCTCCGCAGAGACATTGCATGATAAAACAAAGTGGCCTTGATGCAAAACAAACAAGGTGATTTTCATCTTTATGTGATTTATCTTTAAATCATGTTGCAGCCATAATATGTTTAAAGACATTTAATTCAAAAAGTGGCATGCAGAAAACAGTGACGTACATACCAGAGATGGGGACTGGGGACTTGGACTTAAAAGTTGAGACTCTTAAACAGTCCATTTATTTATTATCACTTAATTAACATGAAGGAAAGTCAGAGAAGTATGTGATGAATGTAGTTCCTTCCTTTATTATCATTTTGCAGCTGGTGCACATGGCCAGAGATGATGCTGCATTAACTACACCATGGCGAACTGCTTTAGTCACAACCTTCAGCTATGATAACCTCCCAAAAAGGTCCTAACAAAAGAAACACTAAATGCAGGGTCTGCGCTATCACAATACAGGATGCTGAATTGACCACATCAAGCTTCATCGGTCACCTGAAAATACATTGGATAAGTGAGTCACCTAATACAGGCATCCAAACTGACCAACTGACCACACACAGAGTGCAGCTCTTAATGGTGTGTTTTCTAGCACAAAAATAATGACTTTTAAAATTTGATTCCTTAAGAAAACATCTTTTAAACCTTCACTTTATGCATTATCCCTAATATTCATTGTAGTGCACTCATAAGTTTTGCACATGGGTCAATGACATGTAATGTAGTATTTGATTAAAGCTTAAGACCGGTAAAAAGAATTGCTTTGTGCGCCATCTATTCATTACTGGGCAGTCCTGCTGACAGGACTGCAGGAGTGCGATTGGCATCTATTCATTTCCTCTGATGTGGGAACAAGCTAAATCAGAGTCAATCATTGACCCTTTCAGACAGTCACCAATGACTGAATGATGCAGAGGATTAGCTGGCTCAGCCATTGCCTTGTTTACTTCCTGTATTCGTATGCCAGAACCGCTAATCACAGCATACAATTTTTCCCTCCTACTGTAACCTCTTCCCATTTAAGGGCTTTCATTTCCTGTTCAATCTCTTGACAGAAATCCAATCAACAGTGGATCATAATTTATTCACACTTGGAGAGAGAATCAGCTTCAAGTATATGAAGACATCTCATTATTTTAACACACGCACACACACAAGTGAAACAAAGCCCACGTGCTTTCTTAGCAGGTAGCAGAAAGGGATTGCGTTTTCAACTTGATTGACAGAGAAAATGGATAGGAGTCTTAAGTAAATATTAATTATTTTTCTTTCCAATAAACAAAGAATGGCTGACCTTTTGTCTGGCCTTCATTACAGGGACAACCAATCAGGTGCTTGCTGACTGATTTTTTAAAAAAAATAAAACGTATTGTTGGGCACACCTTATTTTTACCAGGAAGATATTCCAGTACTTTCACTATATTGAGATACTGAACGGAGAAATTTTCCTTTAAAACAGAATAATACCTTACCAGCTGACTGTGATTCCAGTGCTTTTATGTACACTGTCCACCACAGTGTAGGTGTTCTGCTTTTCTGACGCTGATGACTGATATGACTCAAAAAAGAGTTTTGAGTGATCTCTGCTGTACAGTGAACAGTCTCTTAGTGGAAAAACCCTTGATCTTTGATTATCATTATTATTATTAGTGTTTATTTTTGTTTTAAGCAAAGGAGGAGTGAAGACTGAGCATTTAATAGCAATTGCCTTAAGCAAAGGAATCAATGTTTGCTCTGTCCATAATATCTGGTCCTGTAAAAGAAAAAAACAATTTTGGGTGTAGTTAATTGGTACATCAGTTGCCATTTTAATGATTTTTTTTTATTTAATAAAGCTCTTATTTAATCAAAAACTGCTATATTTTTCCATTGCCACCAGTAATAAACATAATCTTGCAAATGCAAAAACATATTTTTAAACACTAACCAGGGACTGCCTATAGGCTGAAAAAAGCTGAATAGATAGATAGATACTTTATTGATCCCGAGGGAAATTCAAGCATCCAGTAGCCCATTACAGCTGTGTAGGTTAGTTAAATGTAAGCAAACAAACAACCAAACAAGGCCTAACTGAATATTGAGGAAACATGGTGTTAATATGCATATTACATAAACATAGTAATGTTTCGTCCAACAATATAATTTCACAGTCTGCATAACAAAAACAAAACAAGCCGTTCTTGGTGAGGGAAGATGCAAGTAAATGTGGAAGTGGAGGTTGTAAAGTTATGCAGCTGAAGACAATAAATGACTAATGTCCAGTGTGTTGCAGATGAAGATGTAAATGATGGTAGGCCTAAGCTGTATTCATAAGCACAAGATAGAGAATGAAAGCTTAGGTTAAATATTAACTGTGAAAGGCATCACTGAGCAGCTAAGAGATGTTGGAAGCAAAGGGTGAAATATTTGAAGTAACTCGTAACTATATTGATAGGACATCTCAGTTTTGATCTAACCCAACTGACAGCAGACACAAGTGAACACAGAACAAATATGGTTCAAGCTGAACAGGTCCGGTTGTAAGTGGAGGCTAAATTGATATTTGTTCAAAAGCCTGACTGCGGTTGTGATAACCTGTGATAACCTAAAGCAAAAGACTCACTTATTGCATGGTGCTAAATCAGGCAGCTCACTGTGCACGAGAACAAGGAATGTAAGTTAAGAACGTTGTTTTATTTATTTATTTAATCTTTTCTGTTTCTCTGCAGTGTGGGCTGTTCATCAGCATGGGTTTTAATCGTGTAGGCCTAAATTTAAATGTGTTTGATTTGTGGGTTTACTGCACTCCTGGAATTAAAAAGTCAACTGATGCATGAAATAAACAAAAGACAGACTATGACATGGCTTCTCTTTCCCAGTAATTACCAGGCAATGAAATGCAGCGTTCACACTCACATAGATGTTAACACACATCACTAACCTTCCGTGGCTTTAACGGCCTAAAACATGACAGGAATCCAAGGTTCAGCAGATTCATTCTGTGTGAGTGAGGATTGTGGTGCATCGTATGGGCACAGGAGATTATCTGTTCAGCAGTATTTACTGTGGAGTTATCATGTAAACCTTCCTACTGTATGCTACAGGGTTTGTATTTGCTCTGAACCTATCTTTGAAACTATAGGCCATTTTTGTAAAAACCCCTCACACTAACCACAAAACTCTACACCAAATAAGCAATCCACCCATCCTTTATCTATAACTGCTTATCCTGGGCTGGAACCTATCCCAGCCGACCTTGGGTGAAACCAAAGGGCTGACATATAGAGACAAACAACAATTCATCAGCTTGCACGTTTTTGGACTGTGTGAGGAAGCCGGAGTACCCGAACCTACTGCCTTCTTGCTGTGAGGCGTCGGTGCTAATCACTGCACCGCTATGCCGTCCTTACGCCAAATCAGCAAAACATTTTATATCTATTGCAAAAGCAAACAATTCTTGTAAACCTCTTCAGGCTCTGGAAGGATGACTATTCCAAGCATGACACATTATCAATGCAAGTAAGTGGGAAGATTTGTTTTCTCAAAATGTTCTTACACTTCTCAAACAATAAACGCAGATTAGAAGAAAACAAAAAGTCTCCGTGTTAGGAAAAAAGAACTGACAAGAAAATAGGCCAAATCTTGACATCTTTGTGGGTTTGGTTGTGCAAATGTCAGCCTCCAATGTTGTCCAAACCAAATGTCTACCTGTGGCCAATTTACGGTGCTCAGGCTTTGATTTGTAAGTGAACTTATTATCTAAAAGTATCTTCAATCACATTGAGCAGCAATGTAGAGACCAACATTTACAGTTTTGCTTGAAAAGTGTTAATAAATTGCAAACAGGGTGTAAAGCAGTGAGTTTTATTAATACTTTATAAAATGGATGTCATAAAAGTGTAAGGCAGAGAATGTCTGTTCAGTTTTACACGCTTGGTAAATGTTTAAAAGTGTTATGTAATGTGTCAGAGATGCTAGTGTTTCGCATTCAAAAGTAAAAACTATAAAAACTATATGCTGTATCCAGTATTTTCTATATTGGCAGAACATACTAATAAAAAAATATATATATACAGAATAATGAGAGTAATTGGGGAGAGACATGTGGTTCCCACAGTTTATGACATAATTCAGTTAATTATAGTCCACTTAAAGACTTTTCCAATCACATCCTGAGATTTGAAAGTTTTATGCTGTCATTTTATGCACAAAGGGGATATGTCTCATTGCGCTGCCAACAATATTAGTATATTGTGCAATGTGCAGCAGTGCCTCCACAATTGAATTGTGTCTCTCCTTTGAGCTATGACATAGAGAGAACAGAGACTGAAAACAGTTTAAACTCAACCTCTATTGATTTATCCTTTATTGCTTGAGATTTATGAATTATTGTAAATCTGACGGTGTCTCTCATAATACTGCCACAGGCTTTTTAAATCAAGCTGACAGGCTTATTATTGAGCTCCGGCAGAGAAGGCAGCGTAGCATGGAGGAGTGTAACATCCCTGATCCAGCAGGAGAAAATATTACCCCACACTCCCTGGTGGTGAGAAGTTGTAGCACCAGAGCTACGTCCTCAAACAATTGCCACGGCACTCTCCATAACTCATAGCGGTGAAATAGCATTGGCCTAACAATAATGGAACCCAGAGCCTCTCACGCTAGCAACAGCACCGTCTCACTTTACAGTCTGTCGTGAATGTGTATGTGTCTGATGATAATTTATATGGCTCCAAATGTTGCATTATTAGTAGATGCAAACCATAAGGGAAACAAAGCAATAGGCAATGTGTGAGGCTATCTGCTATTTCCACTTTTCTTTTCTGTTTGCAAGAAGTGACAAACTGAAAATAATACTGCAAAAATGTCTACTAAACAGCAGCAATCTATAGAAAAAAAGGAATGGATGAGCCAATTAAGTTCAATTTTTGCAACTCTGTCAAAAAAAATGAAAAATTGACAAAAGGTCTTGTAAAGAATGGGAAAGAATGAATGCTGACAGAAATGCATCAATTATCATTTATGTTTGCACAAGAATATGAAAAGTGATTCTGTCACACAGCCCATAATGTTACATTTGAAAAGGCTCTATGTAACATCAGTGCTCATCTTAACTCAGAAGAACAGCCTAACCTGCACGCCTCATGAATAAAACTGAAGTCTTTAAAATGTCCTTCTCTCACTGCTCTCTGTCCTTCCACTCCGTACTTTACAAAGTATTTTTAAAACCACCATTACGCTGAGGCAAAAGGAATATGCCTTGTTTTCTAATGCATCAAATCTACATGATAAACTGCATCTCAGATTCATCTTGGGCACCACGAGAAATGAAAATGTGCCTGTATTTCTGTGAGCTGCTGCCACTCAGTTTAATCAGATCCACTCAGGAGCCCTCACAACACTCCACCATCCACAATGTTTGATAGTAAAATCTTTTTCTTTTTTCGCAACTCTAATTTATGAGCTCAGCCTGAGATTAAACAGATTCAAATTGTCCAAGATTCATATTTCAATTTAGGAAACACAGAAGATAAGATAAGGCAGTATAGAGATTAAACAATTTGGACACAGTAGAGAGCCCTCTTTCTTTTATTTTCCATCATCAGTTAGTTATGCCTAACATGGCATGCATAGAGACTCTTCAATCCATTCCTAAAATATAAAACGGTTGCTCGGACTCATTTGAAACAATGTCAGAAAAAATGATGAATTCGTACTGTAGCAAACATTAAACTGCTGTAAGATTAGTGGCACTTTTTGAATAATACTGAGGTCTGTTTGGTTCTGTGGTGTCAGTGTGTAGTACTGTGGCTTGAACTATTAGTAGATGAGGTTGCAACTGAATATCTGCAGTGGTTTGCTGTTGCATAGCTGACACGATGGGCTACAAAGCTTTCGAACAGAGATACTCAGGAAGCCTGTGCGGTTTCCAGTAAAGGCAGCATGCATGCAAATCAATCATTTGTCATGCTGATAATATCACTGATAAGATCTCACCCCTGGCTTTGCCATTTAATTTTACTAAAACATTTTGAGTCATGATGTGCTAGGTTTTCAGCTCGGTTTGTTGCAAATGTATTCATTTCTTAGTCATGGTTTGGGATTTCCTTTTTTAATGTTTGATCTCATCCTCAACTCCAAGCTGACTGTTGCCAGGCCACCATTTTATTGCATTTTTAACATTAGAATGGCTCGAGGGAAGGTCCATCATTTTGGT
Source organism: Scatophagus argus (assembly GCF_020382885.2). Taxonomy (NCBI): domain Eukaryota; kingdom Metazoa; phylum Chordata; class Actinopteri; family Scatophagidae; genus Scatophagus; species Scatophagus argus. Next base: position 14,745,179 of record NC_058503.1, on the reverse strand, counting down.
CCTGACTGAAATACCTTGACAACTACTGGATGGATTGTAATGAAATTGTATACAGACATTCATGATCTCTAGAGGATGAACTGAGTCTGGTGATCTCCTGACGTTTCCTTTAGCACCACCATGGGGATCTGGTGAAATGTCTTGACAGCATGGATGGCATTTGGTGCAGACCTCCATGTCCCCTTAAGGATGAAATGAAATAAATTTGGAGATCCTATCACCTTTCTTCCAGCACCATCATCAATATTTTAATTTGTCCAATATTTTAGTTTTCGGCCCATCAGTCTCAGCACTACTTTGTGTTAACACTAATTAGCAAATGTTAGCATGCTAATCTACATCTGTTGCATGTCACTGTGCGCATATTAACACTGTGTACTTCCTCACAGAGCTATTAGCATGGCTCTTGTTTTCAGTGCTGGCAGGTTAAGTAACACTTCACAGTAATCACAGTAATTTATCATGCCATACATCTACTTTTAGATAGCATGAATTAATCCCTGTGATAACTAGCTGTGTTATTCCACATATACAGCGACATAGACACAGTGAAAGAGCAGTTTCCAACTAACCTCATGAAGAGATGTTTTCGAGAAGTCTCCAGAAAGTGATTAATACATTAAACTAAACCACACTATGTCACAGCTGTTTCTAAACGAGTTATAACTTGTGCTACGATTTTTAAGCAAGTTAAGTGTTCTGTCTTACACCCTTCTTGAACAGGAAATTATGTAAGGAATACCTACTCAGTCACTGAACAGCCTTCTGTGTGTATTAGTAATCACTCTGTCTTTTTTTTCACTGGGTCAGCGACATTGCTTGGGGGGTAGAGCAGCTGAATGCTGATGGGAACAAAGCAGTGGCCACAATCCCATTTGAGCAGTCACTGGTGCTTTGCCTTAAATGCTTTTCAATCTGCTGGAGATCACATTAGGCGGTTTCTTCTTATCGACTCATCTAAAGAGTTTATGTCTTCATCTAATTACGGACAGTGCTTCCTTAATAGCTCAATGCTTATAGGCTGAGTTATTTCATAAGTGTGTAGTTTGGCCAACAGTCCACTATGTGCTAGTCCACTGTCAGCTTAAAGTGATACCTCTTATACTCCACAGTCATCCCCGGTAATAACTGTGGTTATTGTCATAACAGACCCAGAGAGTGTTGAGCCCAGTCTCATTCCCAGCAAGCCAAATACTAGTGTTTTGGCAGGTTTCACAGCTATGGTGAGAAGATAGTCACTATTATTTTCTTATTTTAACATAAATGTAGTCATTACATGACACAAAACCAAGGATTATGTCTATGAACATTTTTGGTAATTTTACCCTGGGTTCTGTCCATATTTACTGTAGGCTGTGTCACTTTGTTGATATATTGCATCCTCTACCTGGGAGACTCAGTGAAGCTGACAGGATCACAGTTCGGACAGATATGTGATGGGTCCAATGTGTCCACTGCCAGGGCCTGCCAACTCAGCCTGTTTTCATGCTGCTCTGTGTGTGATGAGGGCAAGCCTCCTATTTAGACAAGGGAATGAAAGATGGGCCTGAGATGTTTTATGCATGTGAATGCAGGGGAGGCAGGCATCTGCACTAACAAGTCAAGTCACTTTCACAGGGTAACACACCAGCCTGTCTTCTCCCTTCAAAAATATAAGCTGAACTCAAAGATAATATAGTTGATTCTCATGGAACACTGCAGTGAACACTTGCCAACCTTTTCATTATTTAATCATTTGCAAAATATTTATTGAAAATTCACATGCAATATCTTATCTAACATCTTTTGTCACTATTAATTTGATGAGGGAGACAACTTATAGAAAGCTTCTTCTTCACAGGAACAATGTCCTTATGTCCAGTGTCCTAAAATGAGAACTTTGTGCATGTGGTACATCACCCATTATTTTAATATCCCAGTTGTCTTTTGTTTTGAGGCTACGTGTGATCTATTCCTATTATTTCTGTTACCAGAAGTTAAATATCATCACTTGAAGTTGCTGAGTTCAAGCGCTTTTTGTGGTTTCTTATTCACTTCTTTTGTCAGCATTTACTCCCAGTGAATGATTAAGTTAAATGCAAAAGCGCCACGAACTGAAAGTTCTTTGGTCACCATGCAGTATAAATGTCACCCTGTGCATCAGTTATGAAAAATGTACTCATAATGTATGAAAATGCCCATGTCGTCTGGTTGTGAATTCCATATTATTCCAAAAAAATGAAACAATCTAATGCTATGTATGCACACTTGAAGCATGTTGATAGTCCATTAGAGGGAAGGTATGAACCTAAGGCCAATGTTCATGATGATACACAATGAAAAGCATTATGTAGAACAGTTGATATTTCACAGGTAACTATGAGTGGATGAATTTGTATGTTTGTAGGACGTTCTCTATTCTAAAAGGTGGATATTTAAATCACCTTACCTTTCTTGCACTGCTGATTCCCTCTTCTACCACCTGTGTATAAGCACTGTCTATCTCTCAGGAATCTATGAACTGTCTGCATTTTACACAATGAACTTATTTCATGGATGAGATCAATGCCAAAGAGGTTTTACACATTCATACAAAACATCTACATTTTACTAATTTGTCTGCACTTGCTCTTGGTTAGCTCCCATCAATAAACAATTTCTGAAATAATATCCAAGGGGCAATTTGGCACCAGATTTATTTAATAAATAGCCCTTCAAGTGAGCTGCATTTACTTGCAGAATGGCCCGTGTCCCAGAGAAGGTTGTTGAAAATAAAAGCAGCTATAAAGGAGCCAGTCCGTTATTAAGGGATTGCTCAGAAGAGGAGCCAATCTTCTCCTTTCTGTTTGTTGTTTTGATGAGCCTGTTGCTTGTGTTGTGGGCTCGCTCTGTTTTATGACTGCAGATCAGCCTCTGCCAAACCACAGTCTCATTTTGGTCATTCTCATCTGTCTGCTCTTTATGCGTTATCTGTGTCAATAAAAACGGAGGAAAAGCTATGCCACTGGGATGTATGATGGCACAACTAAAAATCCATATCAAATGAGAACTCATTCGGTTGAGGAGGAAAGCATATTATGTTTTCTCAGCGGCCTGGGCGTGTGTTCAGCTTTCATTTGTCATGGAAACAGAGGTTCCTAAATCATTCAGTTTTCTTAAATCATTCCCTTCACTTGATTATTTGCAAGTTTGATTGTGATAAAAAAAAAAAAAAACTATGGTGTCCTCTGTGAAAGCAGTTGTTGAAAATCAGTGAGTACATTATCAGCTATTTATAAACATTACAAAATATTTTATGAAATAATTTTAAAAAAAACAGTTCTGTTTATTATGCAGCAGGTTCAAGGAAGATTTACGTCCTTGTTGCAAAATTTGAGGACCTGCATGTTCGTTGTTCTTTTGTTAAATTTTTATTATTATTTTTGATTTTTGATTACAGGCTGTGGTTATATAGATATTCCTCTTGTAACATTTCTGAAAAGAAAAATTAATTCATATTATTTCTATATTACTATATCTGAAGGAGCACAGAGTGGTTTATTTCATTAGGGTGATAAAGTTGTGAATAATTAAGCATCCAGTCTGGCTTTAGTGAACATGCAGACTCAATTTAACTGACTTCAAAACATTAGACTGGCCCTATTCACAGACAGGCCTCGTATTAAAAACCTGTGAATGGTTCTGCATCAAATTATCCAGAACAAACACAAGAGCTGCGCAATGCCAAAATAGGAATTAAGAATTCATTTGTAGCGTAATTGTGATGCAAATTAAGGCAGATGTCTACCCCAAAACGAAATTCACATTTGCTGTTCTTGTGATCTTGGAGCAGTATCCCAATGGCCATGAGCGATGCACTTTATACTTGATAGAAACATCACATGCTGTCTGACAGTACCATGCAGTGATGATTATTTGGGATATTTCTGAGCATTGTGTGAGATGGATCAGTAACAGAGTGGAAGGTGTGGCTTTGCCTGAAAAACAGTCTAGCAGACTCCCCAGAGATCAAATAACCACAGTATTGAGGTGGATGTCCCAGTTAATATTTTGGCTTTTGATTTTAGAAAAGGTCTTTCTCAAATAGTATTAGTATTCATGTCATGAAGCACCACAGGAGACAGCATAGAGTATATTGTACAGCCAAGTGAAAAATTAAACTCCATGTCCACTCTATTAGCTGTTATTAATGGTTGCACACACATTTATTGAACAAACAACATCAATCAATGACTGTGTTTCTGTGCTGTGTAATCTAACTGAAACATGCATTTTGTAAACTGTATGTGGATGATTAGGAATGGCTGCAGTTCATTGAACAAAATCAGGAATCTGGTAGTAGACGTCTCCCACATTCTGATTCTAAATGTGCTTTAGATTATTCTTTTGGAAGTCACAGTTTAGGCTCATGTGTATGTGGACAAGAATTCACCAGTAAACCCACAATGCCCTCTCATCTTAAACAAAGAGAAAATTCCTGTATTCATATTCAACAGAATAGAAGGTCAAGTACAGGCTAAGTGTAGCAGCCACTATGCTGCCTTAAGGAACAGAGCAGCAGAAAAGTGAAATAATGCCCGTACAGTATGCAGTGTCTTCATTGTATGCCACTGTATGCTGATATTTTTTACACATTTTACACCAAAAGGACATACATGCATACTTTATATCTAAAAATGGAAATACTTTGTCTTTGCACCGTCCTCAAAGAAAGCAAGGTGAAAATGTAGAAGGCCAATCTACATAACTACTTCATGTCTTTTTTTATTTTGCCATGTCTTTCGATGTACCATTTGTAAAACTGTGAGTAATCAACAATAAAATGTTTACAAGGTAGCTTAACTTAGCTCGGCCACACACATTAGCCTACCATTTAGCACTGCTGTGTTATTAATCTGGGATAGTAAGGTTCCTTATCAAGGTGTTGGTTCATTAGGATTGGTATAATCTGATTTATTATTAACGTTTTCATTGAGACTAGCTGTTTGGTCTTTTCATGCAGCTACTTACATGTTGCTACATGTAGCAGTAGTTACTAAGTGCAGTTACTAAGTTTAGTTGACTTACAGTACATCCAGAAAGTATTCACACCGCTTCGCTTTTTGCACATGTTGTTAAGTTAGTCTCATTCCAAAATGGATTAAATTCATTAATTCTCCCTCAAAATGCTGTACAAAATATCCCATAATGACAAAGTGAAACAAGTTTGCTTTTTTTTTGCAAATTTACTAAAAATGAAAAACAAAAAATATACACAAGTTGGCAAAACATTCAAACAAACTTTTTTCACATTATGGGGTATTTTGTGTAGAATTTTGATAACATGCGATATAACATGCAGTATTGAGGACCAGTCTGATATTCTCAACTCTATTACTCAATTTGTGTAATAACAGATAAGTCAGGATGCATTATGTAGATTGAGTATGCTGTGCCTGGGGATAATCTATTTGCCACGGTTTGCTCTGTAGTTCTTGTCACTGCGCTACTCACTGAACAATTAGTCAACAAGTCAGGAATGAGTGGGTGTGTATGTTTGGAAAGTACTTTCATAAACGGATAAAGGCATGAATATTAAAAACATTCCAGATGCTGGGCTTGCTGCACCACACACACTTAACAGTTAAATGTGTTTGTATTTTATTTGCAGGCCCATTTAAAATGCAGCGTCTCTTGTGGTGGAACACCTGCTCTTATTAGTATAGTGCACAAATCCACATTCTGCCATCTGCAGCAGTGATGTCAGCACCTCAGTGGGTAACTATTCCCACCTCTACATCTCCCAGAAACAGTGATGGTAGATGGAAGAAAGAAAGCTGATGAAGAGTGGGATGAGCAGAATGAGAAATAGAGGAGATGAAAATCCCTGCCGTGAGAGGAGTTTGATTCTGCTGGAACCCAGCACTCCCTTGAGAAAGAGTCTCTGAGCAGCAAAGATGGGGAAGATGGAGATGGGCCATGTGCAGTAACTCTTCTGTATGCTGCTGGCTAATTATCAACCCAACAAGGAACAACCAGCTGTTCACATCCACCACACACCATTAGACTAATATCACAAATTAGCATGAGGAATATTTGCCTGTCATCTTTGGATAAAAGAAGGATGCAACAGATGATGAGTAAATTCAAATTATATATCTTGGCTTAGGCTACAATATTATATTTCTTGTTTTAACAGCACAAATCAAAGTGGCATTCTGAATATACTTATTTGTTGTAGTAGCCTAATGACTGAGATTCACAAATGACAATTTTGTCACCTTCAAGTGAGCTTTTTGACATTTGAACCCAAATTTTAGAACAGTTTTTATCATCAGGCTTTTAGAACATAATGTAGATCTTAAGATACCTGACACTGTCACATTGTAATAACTGATGAGGTTGTATTTATTCACTAATTCTTACTATTTCATTGTGCTCACCCACCTAAAAGTATTACGAATTTATACATTTTACAAATCATCAGACCAGCAGATAAATGCATTAAATATTACATAATTCCTATCAACTTGGTTTTGTAGATACATTGGAGCAGCTCTTATAACCACAACTCCAGCTCATGTTTTGTTATAGAAATTTAAAACTAGTAAAGCTATCTTTGGTGGAAGTCAACACAGGCCTGCTCTGAATGCAACTGTCACTGAATAAAGTAAGCCCCTGTTTATCAAATCAATGCATTGGCTTTTAAACCTGTTGCATCACAAAGGATTGACTTTGTATTTACATTTGTAGGAAACAGTCTCCTCCTATGGCCAACCACTAACCACTGTTTATACAGCACTAGTCAACTAGCACAAATGTCAATACTGCTTTTAGGACTTGTGTGTACTTACAAATTGATCAGAAATCAGTTCATTGGAAGGTTACTAACAGACCCATATAGTATGTATAACATTAAAGAAAAACATTTAGCACTCAGAACAACAAAGTAAACAGATTTACTCTTTCATTATTATTATGTTTCAATGTGGGTAGATTGTAATTTGCAGTTTATTAACATAAGAGAGGAAATTAATTGAAATTCAGACCAAACAGTGAGTCAAAAAAAAAAAAAAAAACCCCAAAAAACCCAGTATGATTAAGACTTCACATTTAATGTGCTGGGTTTTTTCTCTCAACACATTCTGTGGGCGAGTTTTTATCTCTTATTTGCTCTAAATGCCCCTCTGTTGCCACAGCAACAGTTTGGCGTCTTCCTCCTCGCCTTTCATGATGTTCAAACATTCAGTTTGCAGAAACCATTTTCAACGGCTCAGTTTTCTCACATCAAGAACAACATTATCACACAGCATACCTGCCTCTATAAGGACTGAATGTACCAAACATGTCAGTAAAGGGGATGATTACAGAAATGGCAGCCCTTGGTTGAAATCTAAAAGCATTATGGTCAGGTTCAGGATTTAAGAACACTGTAGCCTGCGAACTCACCATGACTAGATAGGCTGGCTTCCACTCAGAACACACTTATTTTTTCTATCATTCTGTGGTGAAACAGGTGAAACAAACAGACTCAATACAAGGACAAAGAACATTGTTAATGCTGAATTAGCATGCTCTTGTGTTTACTGTGTACCATTATGAACACACACCTGTAGCTAAAAGTCTAACAGGATTTTGTCCCTCACCTAAAGAAACAATATGGGATCCACGCTATTGATATGCACAATCGATCAGCTAATTTAATCTCAACTGTTTTTCACATAATACAGAGTTGAGCTGGAAATGATAGTGGAGATTAACAGTGCAAATGTCCAAATTCTAGCAACATTGTAGTAACAAATTAAATGTTCCCCACTCATGGTAAGTGAAATGCAGCACTAATATTGATGATTATACAGTATGATTTTCTGGTTATATGGCTGGACAATAAAACACAGAAATGCAACAAAAAGAATAAAATGCATGTATCTTTAATTATAGCTTAACAATGAGAGTTTTGTGACAACAACACGAGCATTTTGGCTGCGACAGCAAAGGCCACACTTTTGTGATTCACATCCCAGAGGTTTGTATAATTACCATTGAATGCATTGTGCTCATGACTGACATTCTTTTACAGCCTTTATGTGGAGTGACAATCAAGGTAACTGGCTGCAAAATGCTGGGCAGCATTACACCTTTGCACTGCCATATGAGCACAGTGTGAAATCTGAGGAGGTTCATGCTGTATAACACAGTGTCACCATGTAAAGCTAAGTCAGAGCAGTCAATACCAGTCATCATTATGACTTGTCCCTGAGAGAGTAGTGCTCAGAATGTACAGTAAGTGGATATGAGAGTCACCTATGCAGATTAATTTGAATGATTGTCACAAATGATTAGAATGATGCTATGCCCACACTGCTTGCGTGTAATTTAATCATGAAGGAAAGTGTACAGATTGAAACCAGACTGATTGTGTCATTTAGTGATACTATAAATCTGTCAGAGGTTTTGTCACATCTGCTTCACAAGTTACAAATAAATATTTTAAAATGATAAAATTCTCATTATTTTTGTGTATGTTGACATGAGCATTTTAAAGACACCATCTGTAACATTGCCTAAAGACCTTTGTTATATATTTTGTTGAGTTCTGTGCTCATATATATATATTACATGTTTCCAACAATCACATAGAAATCCATAATTTTATTCACCATGACTATAACTACCAGAAGTGAGTCAGTGACTGATGAAGACAAGTCAAGTTTCCCAAGCTACTTCTGTATTATCAAACTACATCTTTTGCTTTCATTGTTTTTTATGAGAGGCTTCTTGTAACAGAAATTAGATAGTGTGCATTTAAAGGTCCAGTGTGTGGGATTTAAGATGAAATGAATGTATTCTTAATTATGTTTTCATTAGTGTAGAATCACCAGAGCTAAGCATCATTGTGTATTTGTTATCTTGAATGAGCCTTTTATATCAACAGGAGTGGGTCATCTTCCACTGAGTCTGAGACATGGCAGATGTTTCTACAGTAGCTCAGAATGGACAAACCAAACACTGGCTCTTGAGAGGACCTTTTGCTTTCTTTTCACTGTAACTGCACTGCTAGATGACACTAAACCCTGCACAACGAACTTTCAGGTCCTGGAAATTTATTTTTCTAATGATTACAAATGATTTAATCTATCATGATTTAATTGTACCTGCTTTTGAGCCACACTATATAGACAAATGTATTGGGACACCTGACCATTACAGAAAAGGAGACTTTATTGATATCACATTCGAAGTGCATGGACATTGGTGTGGAGTTGGTCCCACATTTGCGGCTATAGAAGCTTACACTTTTCTGCGAGGGCTTTCCGTTGCATTTTGGAATGTTACCGTCGAGAGTTTTCCCATTCATGCAGTGGAGCATTTGTGGGGTCAGACACTGATGTTGGACCGGGGGGGCTGGCTCGCAATCTCCATTCAAGTTTGTCCCAGTGGTGTTCAGTGGGGTTGAGGTAAAGCCTCTGTGCAGGCCAGTCAAGTTCTTCCACACCAAACTCATCCAGTCATGTCTTTATGGACCTTGTTTTTTACACTGGGGCACAGTCATGCTGGAATGGAAAAGGGTCTTCCCCAAACTGTTGGCCGCAAAGTTGGAAGCATAGCATTGTCCAAAAAGTATGCTGAAGCATTAAGGTTTCCCTTGACTGGAAGTAAGGGGGCCAAGCCCAACCCCTGAAAAGAAGCCCCATACCACACCTGAATTCAATAATAAAGAGGTGGGTTAAAATGCTTTTGTCTATATAGTGTATTTGTTATATGCTATTTTCATTTAATATTTGTATTTGTCTACATGAGGAAATGGCCAATGATTTTCAGACTTAAAACAGAATGAAAGATAAACAAAACCTGGTTGCCATATATTGTTATGTGACCAACTGTTCTCTAAGGAGTGGAACCAATTCATGCCCAAAAATTGTAATATGTAGGAGAGGAACCAGGGCAAAAATAACACTTTTTATACTGTCATTCATGCAAACAAACTTGACAACTGCCACACCGAATTCTGTCAGTAATTTCTCACCCAGTGGTGATAACATTTGCCATGTCAAATAATTTACTCCAGACTGGGTGTAGCAACATTAGACACCTGGGTCAAGATAACATGGTGACCTGATTAAGGTAGGTCATTACTACTACCAAAGCTTTTCAGGCAGGTTAGGCGTATATAACACTGTGAAATCCAGTATATTACATTCGATTCGTATGCCAAATTGTCCCTCCTGGCCTTTTCTCCACTTCAACTATATTTGCATGTCTAAAGTAGTAGAGTCATTAAGAAGCAACCAACCACAGCGACACAGTCTCAGTGCACAGTACCTCCCTGGAGCTGCTGAAGCATCATTGTCAGCCTCTGGAGAAAGCGAATCAGAGAGTCTCTACAGGTCCCCTATGGGAAGAGAAGAGGGCTCTTATTCTAACTCGGTGGAAAATGCTAGCACCCACAGGGGCACCGTTACACATAGCTGGGATAATAAGTATCACAGGGAGACCCACGAGCCACCAGCAAACTGAGACCAGAGCAAGGATTTCTCCCCCATTCACTACTGCCACCAAGCTGACTCACCCCAAAAAGCCAATGAATCTCTTTCCCCTTGGTTTGGAAGGGCTATTTGAATGTCTGAATCAGTGTGCCATGTAATACAGGATGTGGTTTATAGGACCACAGGGGAAAGTGGATGGGGTGAAACAGTGTGGGGCTATGAGATGCATTCACTGGAAGGCAGGCTTGAATTGAAACACTTAGGCACATAATGCACACAGGCACACAGACTACAAAAAGCTTCCAGTTTAAATCTATTACACTGTTGTATACTTTCCACTTAACATTCAGTTTCCCCTTTGTTTCTTTTGAGATAGTTTTAAGATTGTGAAAGTCATCAGAACCATCACTGTCTGACAGCATCATATTATGTATCTATAGGATGTTAACTTGAGGTTTCTCTCTTTTACTACCTTGACCAATGTTTTATGTTCCATCATGCAGCCTAAGTGTATTGACTTCATACTTTTCATGCTCTGTGCAGAATCGTATGAGAAGCATCTATAAAATCAATACCATTTAATTGCTAATACATTTGTAATAATAACAAGTTGACAAGAATTATTTTAGCAACTCAAAGAAGAATCTGCAAGACTTTTTAAGCAGTGTGTGGATCAGTAAGAGAGACATAAATTCCCATTGTTACACAGTCAGATCAGCAGGGGATTGTGGGAGCTCAAGCCAAGGATTAAATTTGTCACAGTAAAATTGTACTACTAGTGTTAATTTAAAGGCACGAATGGAATATTTAGCGAGTGAGAGGCATAACTGCGTTGTTAAACGTGAATTTCCCTGCCAGAGACATTAGCACAGAGTCCTTGCTTTATTAAGCGTAACCCATTTACATGGAAGAGGAGAAATGTATGCTTCACTAACACAAAAGTCTTGATTCGCCTCAGGCCGACCTCCCCTCTTACTATCTGTTTCTACTCCTTTGACTCTCTCTCACTTGTTTCAGCTCACACTGCTGTCTCCATCCCTGGCATTCAGTTTAATATGTTAGCGTGAATAGCTGTGGCCTAGGATAATGCCTAAGACCCACTAGCAGGTTATAAATGTAGCCCTAACGGCTAAACCATTATAACATTTGGTACAGACTCTGCCATGGTGAATGTAACGCTGCAGGAAAACAGAGGTGGTGGAAGGCAGGAGGCTGGGGGATGAAGATTTCCCTTTCCATTAGCTGATTGAACTGGAACTCAGTCCTGTGGCCTGACATTAAATACAACTGAGATGTAAACACTTCTGTTACCGTGCTGAGGTAAATGTCATATGAAAACACTGTCGCACCAACAGCACTACTTCACCACTTAGCAGTAAGGCACAGGTCATCTGTTTATAGAGACTATTGCTCTAGTACATTTCTCAGTACCGGTGTTGTTTTGTATCATCCACCCGATGTTTTTCGTGAGCCAGAGTGAAGGCCTAATGGACCATGTCGTGCTGGAGTAGACAACACATCTCACATTAGGACCCAAGTGCAATGTCAGATTTAATAAATGATATATACATACTTGTTCTGGCTTCATTGCAGAGAGTGGTGTGAGAAGTGGTAGGAAGATGAGGGGCTTTGCGAAGCGTAAGTGCTCCTTGTCTCTGTAACCAGGTCAACAGCCAAGATGTTTTTGTATAGACAGTTGGGGAAGGCATGTGGGTGGGGGTGGTGTAGCATATTTAAGCTCACAGTGACAGTAAAGTACAGGCTGGAAAATGTACATTTTATTCCAGATAAACATAGATGTATTTAACAGAGTATGAGAGAAAGACACGCACTGGCCACCACACTTTGGTCTCATTAAAAGTTCACCCCAAAATCAAAAATATCTGTTTTTTCTCTCACCTGTAGTGCTATTTATCCATGCAGATTGGTTTTTGAATTGCTGAGTTTTACAGCTATCAGCTGTAGAGACGTTTCTCTTGAAAATAATAGAACTAGATGTCAGTTGCCCACTTGCCCTCTGTCATTTGTTCTCTTTCTGTATCACCACACTGAGTGAAGAGACATTGCTGTTTGAGTTTTTCACATGTGTGTTTCTGGCACATGGACCACCATGAGCAAAATGCTATTTGCCATCAACTACATGCTTCAGAGAAGGCAGACATTTCCTCAGCTAATATCTGTAAAACTCAGCAGCTCACGCCAAAATAGTGTGAAAACAGATGAATAAATAGCACCACAGGTAAGAGGAACTGTCCTTTTAAACTGATACAAAATACATGTGTTTTTGGAGGAGACATGATTTGAATGGGAAAAGAAGTCCAAAAGTCTTGTCAGAAAACGATGGGAATTGCAGTCCACACATGTAACTTGTCAAAGCTTTTCATTGATGAGAGTACAGCAGTTGACGTTTGAGGCCTTTAAGGGAAATGCAAGCACCCTCTGAAGATGTATTGACAATAAGCCTTCCTCATTTCTGCATCCAGTGGAGAAAAAAAGTTAATAGTGTAACCTCAGTTTGGCCCCATGTGTTTGCCTGCTAAATGTTTCAGCTGACACAGTAATTATGCACTTTGCGTGTGTTACGAGCAGTTTGACAAACCCCCGCTTGCCACAGGTTTTGTTGTGATTGCAGCTTTGCCAGCATCTGCATTTCAAACACCTGCCACCTTTTAGAGATAACTAACCCCCGCATGATCCCTGTCAGTGGCACTGGCTGCACTGTCTCACAACCTTGGACTGTGACTTGGCACCACGCTCAGATGCTATATTATTTAGTCTAATGATAGAGATCATATTCATATTGTGATTCAAATTTTCAAGCATTTAGATTCTCTGGGATTAGCGAAATAATTACAGGAGTGTAGCTGACAGGAGCTGGCTAACATATTGCTCTTTAGATAGAGTGTTAGTTACAGAGGTTGAATGTCATCAAGCTTGATGCTAAATTTACTTGAAAAATGGGACCAGAGAGCAGGCTTGGTGATTGCAGCCCAGAATCATATTCAAAGGAGAAGACGCTTGGGATGTGCCGATGCATTAATGAGCATATACACTTGATATATTTAGGAGGTCTTCTTGGTGTTTAGCTGCTGCACGTTTTTTCAGATGTCTGAAACATTTAAAGTCTGCCTCTAATCTGTCTGCTTCTCTTTACGTCCATCTCCTCTGTGAGTAGTGAAGATTTAATAAAGGAGTCAGCTCACCTCATCAGCTGATGCAGAGCCCCTTCCCTTTGTTTACATCATATTGTTTATGCAAACACTATATAGACAAAGGTATTGGGACATCTGACCATGACGCTAAAAGGGACTTTAATGACGTTGCATTCTAAATACATAAACAGCTTTGCAGCTAACACAGCTTTCACACTTCTGGGAAGGCTTTCCATATGATTTTGAGTTTTTCTGTGGAATTTTTTGTCCATTTATGCAGTAGAGCAATAGTGACTGATGTTGGACACAAAGGCCTGGTTTGCATTCTCCTTCCAGTTCATCCAAAGGGGGTTCAGTGGGGTTGAGGTCAGGGTTCTTTGTGAGCCAGTCAAGTTCCTCAACATTCAAACTCATCCAGCCATGTCTTTATGGACATTTTGGCACTGTCCAACATATCTTTGTACGCTGAAGCATTAAGATTTCCCTTCACTGGAGATCAGATGCCGAGCCCAAGCTCTGAAAAACAGTCCCGTATCACACTTGAATTCGATAATAAAGAGGTGTGTCCAAATAATTTTGTCTACATAGTGAGACAAGAGATGTTTATTGTCCATACCTGCAATGCTAGGGTCATCGTAATATTCATCTGTGTATATATGACTCTATAATCAGACAAATAAATCTTTTTTAAGCACGCTTTCAGTCAGGTAGAAAATTATGGATCACATACCCAGTATTTATGCCTTGACCTGACATGCAAATGGATTTTGTTAATGAGGCTGTTCCAGTTAGATTTGACATTCCAAGATGGGTCAAGTATGCATCACATGTAACTGCATCATTTGTAATACTTTCTAAAGGTGAAACTGACAGGTGTTTCGAGCAAAAGAGCCCCTGTAAAATAGCAGGTTTTAATCATTACTCAGATAAAGATCATGAACACATAGTTATACTTTAACAAGATAGGCCAAAAGGTTGCTGTTGATAAGGTGTGCGTGATTCCTCATGGGAATAGCCAATTAAGTGATAGTCTTGTGGGTCTCGGCTCAATCATCTGTTCTCAGACTGAATGTAGTCAGGCAGTGGCCCCTTCGGGCTACCTTCTGTAAATAAAGCTGATGCTGCTCTGCAAAGCCATATTGTTTTTTTGTTCTGTTGTTAAAAGGGCTGAGAAGTCAGTCTCACCTTTGCGCCACAGAATACAAATGTGTTTCTGAAAACTGTGCTGTAAATAATGAGTGACTCAGTGAGACGCGCTGCAGGTCATGTGTGAAGACACTCATGTGTACGTACGCAGACACACGTGCACAGACGCATAATGACACAACCACACAGACCGGCGCACTCGTTTGCATACACAAGGTACTCACGCACATTTGACACTACCAGCCTACCTCAATTGCTCTTCTGGTAACCTCTCTGAATGCTGACCACTTCTTGCGTTTGAGCCTTCAACTCTTGCCGGACCAGTTGAAGATATGCGGTCGGAATTGTCCTCGGATCGTATGTGAGCGTTGTTGTGTCTGTGGGCGACAGAGGGGGGAGGAAAGGGGGCGCTCTGCTCTGCTCTGCTCTGCTCTGCTCGGCTCGGCTCGGCTCAGTGCAGGACGCAGGAGACAGTCGCTCTCCAAGGTGCTGAAAGTCGGAGCGCTCCATCCTCAGTCTCTCTCGCCTGCTGACGACGAATGCGACCTCTGCGGCCGAAAAAAGCGAAAATCAAATAATGATTGGCTTCAATCCCGTTTGGTTTGATTTTTTATTCCGTTACTTCTGCCCTTCTGGATTTTTATTTTTTATGCAACCGCTGGATGTACACACACATGTGCAACAAGACTGACTGCTGCTTTCTGACGTTCACCTGCTTCGTTGGGAGATATTGAATTGACTAAGGAATCTCAGGGAACGCTATAGAGGATTTTTTGTTTGTTTGTTTGTTTGTTTGTTTTAAAAAAAAAAAAAAGCTGTTTTTTTCGGTCTCTGTCTCTGTACCGCATGCCTTCGGACGTGAACTGCGATATTGTCTCTAAAAGGTGAGTCCTTTGAGGATAATCATGAGGCAGACCTACTTTTATGTGGATATCATTTTCTTTGGACTGGAAAGGGGGAATCATACCTCCAGAAGGCTTGTGTTTAATTGCTTTTAAACCCGTCCTCACGATCGAGGGGGAGGATTATAGTATCTCATGGAGTCTGGCGAATTTACCCAGTGGATAAAGTGAAGTTTCCGATAGACTAGGCGGCTATCTTTAATCTACTCTAACCCTCTATGTGTTGGCTTCTCTGGCTTCACAATAAGTGGATATCAAGCATTTTCTGCTCGGTGAGTTTGCCCTTCCGTTTAATATACATCCCTGCTGTCAGCAGTGTTTCAATTGATCTGTCAAGACACGCAGCACTTAGAAACCAAACGATTCCAGTCAGAGATGAGATATTCATTTGCACCTAGCTGTGTGGATTCTGCTCTGTGGTCTTCCCCTTTTTCCGAAGGAGTGATGCATTTTGGGTTAAATCATTGCGCATTTATGATTCGGGACATTTGCAATGTACCATGTCTGCTTGAGTAAGAATATATTGCTGTAAGTGCAATGTTGGAGCAGTAATTTGTATAATTATTGGCTTCAAGCGAATCTGAAATAGACTACCTGTTGTCTCTGCTCGCTCTCATAGAGTTTGACATTGTACAGTTATTGCTAATATGTTGGGTTTAATGAGAGTGGAGAAGAAATACTGTGACGAGCCCACTCCACCCACTTCAGATAATGGATGTTGTAACCTTTTCCTCTGTTGTTGGACGTTCAGCCACTGCTGAGATTTTGCACAAAGAGAATCATTTGAATCTGACCCCCCCGCATCACCACAACCATCAGCACACCAACCAAGTGCACACACAGTAAAGACCTCACGCTTTTTATGTTAACAAAGGTTTTTGTTTTCTTAAGGGATTAGTTGCATTAGCCTGTTGAGTGAGCTGCGATGTGGAGTCCCATTTGTATCTTTGGAAAAAATAAGAAAAATAATTAATAATAATAAGAAGAATTATAGAAACTTGAATGATCCCCTATCAACACAATTGGTTGCAGAAGGAGGATAAAAATATAAACAGGCCTGAGTCAAAAAAAAGAAAAGCATTTGTTTACTGGTTTGTGTGCTAAACAACAACAGTGAATCATCATCCATCATATCATCTCTCTTTTTTCCACTGCAGCCTATTTCCTCAAGTGAAGATGATGACGATGATGATGATGAAGATGATAATGAAGCGCAGGACGGATCCGGAGAGGATACCGGGAGCCTAGGGATGACATCCACACACTCTTGTTGAATGTGGATATCGATGCCACGGCGAAGGATGGGCCCTCTCCTCTTGGCCGCCTTCGTCCTCCTGCTGGCCCCGAGCCCCGTGTCTCCGGCCTCGGTGGGTAACCCCGAGGATTACGCTGCGGACGAAGCGGAGCGGACCGCCAGCGATAACATCGTCTTCGATGACTACCGGGGGAAAGGATGCGTGGATGACAGTGGCTTCGTCTACAAACTCGGGGAGCGCTTCTACCCGGGACATTCGAACTGTCCGTGCGTGTGCACGGAGGACGGGCCTGTGTGCGACCAGCCCGAGTGCCCCAAACTGCACCCCAAGTGCACAAAAGTGGAGCACAATGGATGCTGCCCCGAGTGCAAGGAGGTTAAAAACTTTTGCGAATACCGGGGGAAAACGTATAAAATTCTGGAAGAATTCAAGGTAAGGTCTGAGATCCAACCTGGATCATTTTTTTTTGCAATTTATTTCTTACGTTTTCTTACGTCCTTACATTATAGTTATATTGAAACAATTCTTTCAGGTGCCTCAAATTACAGTCCAAAAATCAAAGTTTTACTAAAACACACTTTTAACATTTCCAATACGCACTATAGGTTGCTTGCCTCATAACAGTAGAAGCACTTGTGATTTTTTAAAAACATACTGTTTATATTCATCTTTGAGTACAATAATATGGACTGCCAGTGCCCAACTGATGCTCATGAGTTGGTTCCATCTTGCCAGTTTGATTCAGTCAGTTACAGTCAGCAACCATCTTACATGGCAGTCTGCCTGGGAAACGAACTCCAGTGCCATGATGGTGTCATTTTGGCAGTAGCCACCATGTCTCACGGGAACGGAGGTCAGCCCTGTTAGATCGAATGCCATAGACACTTGTTTCAGTTTTGCAACTTGTTGACAGCAACAAGTGATGATACTTATTGTTCAACAAATTGCAAAATACAGTTCAGTAACAGCACTGACCTGTGGTGGGAGGTTGTTAGGGTTTTGGTTTTTGAAGCTTTTGCTTGGTGAGAGCATATAAATGGTTCTTGCTGTACTGTAAAGTACCATGAAAATGTGTTTATTGGCCAAGGGCATAAAAATGGCTGCCTCCCAGAGTGATGTCACCACCCCCTCCCCCAAACACACACACACATACACACACACACACCCCTACATCGTCGAATGAACATTCACCCAGCATTACTAAACTGACAGATGCTGTAACAGTATTTAAAAGCTTTGGTTTGTGGACACTGAGTCATTGCTGGCAGATTCAGTTTCCCCGTGTCTCCTGCAATGAGAGCACTGTTTTTGCCCATCAGACCAGCATCTCAGCGGCTGTTACAGAGCATGACAGTACTATCTTACTTTAAATGACACTATGAGCCTGACAACTACAGTCTGTGTTTAAACTGTTGTTGCCCGTGGGGAAACCTCCTCATTCAAATTCCTCACAAGTGGACTGGGGCTGCAAGTGATTGAGATATAATATGACACAATGCAGCCTAAACAACAGTTGGCTATAACTCTATTGTTAATCATGGCATTTGTTCATGTCTTTTACAAATATATCAGTAACCAGTTGACATTAACATGTCCATTGTACTTGTGTCAGACAAATACTATAAACCTCCAATGGAAAAGTTCATTATGTGTTGGATCTACTGATTTAAATGAGAAATATATCTTGGTTTCTACCTATTATACACCTGAATGTACCTTTTATGGATTTAACAAGTCGGCAAACTGGTGATTACATTTTCAATTTCTTCTTGACTCTTCAAAACAATCTTTTTTTTTTAAATAAAACTGCATCTGCATGACCTGTTTCTTACATTAGGTTTATTCAGAAAGTGATTTATGTGTATAGAGCTTTTTTAAACAAACAGCCACCAGGTTTTTTCAAGTTTAAAACATGAGATGTACAAACCAAGGATAACTGTTAGAAATCATTTATATTACACTATTCAGTCATCCATTGTGTGCAGCCAAATTGACAGACACTCCAGAACTAAATGAATACCTAAAACTATAAACGGTCTCCAAGATTAGTTAGTATTGTCAGTGGATGATCAGCAGAGTGTTTTTTAGTATCAGTTTCCATTATAGAGATACAGATACAGAGATCAAATATGTAAATCCAGAATAGAAAGAAATGAGACTGATAGGCATTACATTCATTCTTCAAACCATTTCAAAGCTTTGGCAACATATTTCATATCAGTATTTTACAGAAAGTGCATATATGAACAAAAGACAACAATTGCTCAACTTCAACAACAAATCTGAGAATTTCATCAAAGCCAGAGTTGTCAAACTCATGTTCATTTCAGGGTTGATCAACATTTTAGCTGCTCTCAAGGGGCCGAATTTCATAATTAATAAGCATCTCTGAAAGCTGAGGTCTAGTATGGAAGTTTTCCATGGAAAAACTCTTTGACCATTGGGCTATTTCTTCAGTTACGATAAAGTTGGCTTTCACTGCATCATTTTTTTGCTGTTTTTAGCCAAAAAAATATATTCTGTTGAGAAAGGAGACTGCCTTTTAATTCTTTGATTTTTCTTGCTTTTCTTGGTGGCTAAGGTTAGTGTACTTTGCTCAGTGCTTGTTGTGAAAGTGCGGCCGTAAAGTGTACTCCTTTGGCACTGCCCCTGCCTTGTTGCAAAAAAGACACAACGACTTGTCTCCATTCAGCCACACACACTTCCTCATCTTTCATTAAACTGCCTTCCCTCTTTCTCAACATTTTGGATGGGCAAGACAGCTACTATTAACAATATTAGCTACAACCACCGGAATGCCCCCACTGGAAACAGTTATATGATAGTGAAAGCTATCTTGGCCATACTGGCACCTAGTGCCAATCACGAAATGAGGATGTATTCTGGGTCATGTCTGTAATTCTGTAACACAACATAGAATTGTATTGCACAAGTTTCGAGGACCACATAAATGACCTCATTTATGTCAGTTCGGTTTGGCCACATGTTATCTAAGCCATCCTTTGAGTTTTTAAAGCATGGACATGTCATGCTCCCAGTTTTAGAAAGATAGATAAGACTGAACATGTATTTAGCACTAAAATGCTTTAAAATATTTTGTTAGATACACTACTGAATTCAAAAATGTCCTTGGAGTGTCAGAAATTATGTTCATGTTGTTCATATCAGCACAACCTTCAAATTAGATAGGGCTAGAATATACTGTATATGAGTAGCAACTCCTTATGGTATGGCCTGGTTAACATCTATGAAGGAAAACCATGTAGCCGAAGGAGTACCAACTGCCCCTCTTTTTTGTCTGGAACAAGCAGTGAACACGACCTTGATATAGTATCACCACATGAAGTCCTTCAGGTGAATGTGTTAGCAAACAGTTGCGAATTTACACCACAATCCAACAAGTGTAGAGCAACATTAGCATTCATTTGGAGTTGTTTTTCTAACCACCTGATGAATGCAAGTTAAATACCTACTCTACTTTAGCTTTGTTTTTTGGTCTCTACCAACCATTGGGAATTACTGGACACTAAGATGAGAAAATTATGCATGCCTCATCGTCTACTTCTCATTTGTTAGCATTCAAAGCTTCAGCAGAATGTTTTGCAATGTGTATATTTGTTTCCATTTGGCTTCATGACTTGAAGGCAAAGCAAAGAAACCTCTGCTGAGGGATGCTGGACCGTGTCGCACCTGTGAATATTAGCATGCCATGACACTGAAACAAATTGTAGCAGGCAGGGGGCTAAGCCACATAAAATGTAAACAAGCATCATTATTAACCATTCAGCTTGAACAGTTTATCTGTGTAAAGGCAATTTAAAAAACAGACAAGTCCAAAGGGGCTGGGAAAAGTGTAGGAATTTAGTTGTCAAACCTCTTTTTTTAATTGTTTTTCATTTTCACTGGCATATTTCTGCTTCTACAGTACATTCAGCTAGTGGAGTAGCGAGCCACAGTATCTTGGTTTTCCACTGTTAAAAGAAATTGTCCGCCTTTTGTAGGGGCCGTTATTGCTAGTGCTGAAACAACTGATTAGTCAAGTGAAATACAAGTGGATCAGAGACAGTTTAGATATGTAATAAATCTTTGGGAGCATTCATCCAAGAAAAATTCAAAATACCATTGCTGGCTCCACTCATATTGCTGTTTTTTTGTGTTTTGTATTAATGTATAGTGAATGTCTTTGGGTTTTGAATTATTAATTGGACAAAAAAATGTAGATTGATCAAAAAAATAATCAAGACATTTCTCTTGAAATGTATGAAAGTGAAATGTATGAAAGTGTTAATCAAGGGCGTGTGAGATCAGACCATTTAAGACCTTTGTACTTAATCTGTACTGATTGGTGTGTTTACACGTCAGACAGCATCAAGCTCAGTCTTGCATTGGGATGCAAGCCCACATATTTTGTAAGGGCCGCTGTGAGTGCATAAGCCTCGCAGTTTGATGTGAGATCAAGTCCATCAATAGTGCAGCTCACCCTCCTGCTAACCTTGACTGGAGGGCCCATAGAGGGAAGGACGTTTCTTCGTAGTTGAGGGAGGAAAAAAAATTCATTTGTTCTTATTGATTATCTCAGTGAAAATGACATGACAGAAATAAGGAGAGAGGAGATTTGCTGTTGTTGCTGGTTGTTCCCCTCTCCTCTATCTAAGACCACACAAGTAACTCTAATGTCTCAGTAGACATCCTGAAGAGGGTTGGGTTTCCTCAATGAAGACATGAAAGCTCTGGAACCCTGCAGAGTTCAAGAAAATCAAAGGTCATCAGTATTTGTCATACAGACCCCTGTTTAGAGATGCCGACAGGTTAACCTTTGGTGTGGGCCTCATCAGCATTTCCTTTGTGGTGATTGTGCTGCATTGTGCAGACGTTTGCCTTTATATTCAGTAGCAGATGATGGAGAAGAAATGGCGGACATGTCATCTCAGAATGGTGAGGTGAATGAAGAGATGTGGTCCATTTAGAGCTTCTAGGATGCTCGGATGAATTAATTTAAATGAAGAATTGACCAAAGTATATGTGGTTTTACATCAACCGACCAGTTTCGTTACGCTGAAAATCCCATCGTGCAATAGGTCAGTCATTGTCATGCAAGTGGTACTGGGCATTCACCAAGCAGCTGACTGCAGTGCAATGTCAGTCCACCATTTGCTGAATCTAATTCTGGTATAACTCATGCATCAGCAACCTTGCTTCAAGTACATTTCTCAGTACCATAACTTGACCACTTATTTAGTTTAAAAACACAGTATTTAATAAAATGTAGATTTTACAGGTGCAGATTTTCTACCAGTGGGTGTACTACTGTGGGTTCTCTACTCTTCTGTTTTCTTGCCCTGTGAGAGAGTCATGCCACTCAACCTTACAGGGTTCCCCATCAGATGAGGAAGGGACCAGTCCGCCCAGCATGGCTGCCGGAGTGCCTCAGGCCTCAGCACAGCTGCAATCAAGAACCAGGATATATAGGGTGAGTTCAGATCCCAGATTGTCAGGCTAGGGCTGGGATGTGAACTCAATTGTGAACAATCCCGTCCATGCTTCCTGCGATCCCCCACCACCCACCCAACCACCCACCCATGGAAGGGATGCAGAGCTGAAAAAGGGGGGAGGGCTCCCACAGTTTGAACCATCAGAATGTCTTGGATAACTTTTCACTTAAGGGAAAGTAGTGTTTATTGATTTGCAAGTAATATGCTAAAACATGCAGCCTTAATACTAATATGTCCTCACCTTTCCTTAAAAGAGACAGCTGCTAATATATCCAGTGCAGTACAGTTACAGCCTACAATTGAGTAGGGCTTCAAATAGTGAGGCAATTCATTTTCTGAGAAAAACATATTGCCTTTCACCATCATCATTCCGATAATCTTTTGTAATTTCTGTTTTTATTAACTGTTTTTTGAATAGAAAAAAAACGTCTTCGCAGAACTCAAATATACCATAATTATAGAAATGTACAGTAAAATCACAACCTCAATAATAAGTTTAAAATATGTTTGTGTGTGTACACACACACAAACACAGAGCTGCCTACACGTCACACACAACAGTAATTAGTGACTCTGCTTTTCAGCACTAACACCTATGAGAGACATCAGCCATAAAAAAGCTGTAAAAATGATTGCTTAAATTGATTTTCCTACCCAAATTGCCGCCGGCGACAAGAGTCCTAATTAGAAAAAAAATATTAAGTGCAAATAATTAGGCCACAAAGAATTTCAAAATAAGTTTTTCTGGCTTGAACTTGTTTGCACTTACAAGTATCCAGGGTGTTTTTAGCATCCAATTCTGCCCATCCATGTCCAAGTCCTGCCTCCTCTTCCTCTCTCTGTATTCCCTGACCACCAGTAAAATATTGTTTTGACTTAGACAGCAGCAGCATGCAGTTTGACTGTCAACCCATCCCCGTCACTGCTATTAACGGCATGAGTGAGATTCCTGTGGCCCTGTTATGCAGCCTGAAAGTATTTCACATTACCATCTGAACCCCACTGAAGGTTATTTGACTATTCATTGCTTCCCCGCCCCGTCTCCACTTGTCTCAGAGTGGGAATGAAAAGCATGAGCAGACTCACTCTAATACCCAGCCAAAAAGACGGGGACAACAGAAGACTTTCCACCAAAACATCTGGCAGTACGACTAAATATGGTGCCGGTGCTCCATTTTCTTTTTTGAGGGTGGGCTAAGGCGTGACTGATCCTCTTCACGGCAGATCTCACACAAAAGGACGCACTGAAGGCACCAGGCACCACTGAATACACTGAAGGACTGTGCAATGTGTCCTAAGTAAATGAAGTAGTTTTCTTTTTCAAAGACATTTTTAACAAACTTATGCCTATGAGATACCTGCACTAGCAGGCTTGCACTTGAGCTCTCTTCATACAGTTCTCTTTACTGACATCCAGCATGGTACAACAGTTAATCTCATGTTCACAATGCACCAACGCAACCAAAACACATAATGTACATCAACGCTGACAACATTCAGCTGCCAACAACACTCATTAAACAGTGACCTAAAAACATGGGCAGCATTACGAAATGGATCACAATAGTCTTTGAACAGTCTTTTATTTGTGTGTTTATTAAGTATAAACCAAGATTTCACTAAACAAAAAGGTCACCTCTTCATCACATGGATTTGTTATCGTCAAGTATATTTAAGAAATGAATAAGAAATGATACAATATGCTTCAACAGATTTTCAACAGACTGAAACTAAAGTTATTCCAATAACATAATCAAAGCTATACGTGCTCACTCTACATACACACGGAGGAGAGCTATGGATCTAGAATACAACATCAACCTTGTCTCATCTCATCAACATCACACCTTGTGTCCTAACTTGTGATCCTGCTGGATAAGAAGTGTTTTAAAAAGTGAACACATTATTGGGAAATGTTTGTTACCAATTGTCAAAAAAATACAGCCTGGATGAAGTGGTAGCTGTAAGATCCAAACACATCTTTGGAGGAGAAAAGTGCATACAATGTGCTGGTTGCTTATTCATATCATTTCAGTTCAATAATAATAAAAATGAATGTGATCCATAAACAACAAAGTCTCAAATCTCCTGTTTCTGGCTGACGCTCACTTTCAGAATACTGATTGCACTGCCTCAAACCCATTGAGTAATATATGTTAATTCTTATGTTGATTTTAATTCCGATTTATTACATTTTACCAGCAGCCACTATTTGAGACAATGCATTTGCTAAGAGTAGTAAACAAGTGAAAGATTTAGCAGACCTCACTAATGTGCACTTTAAGGACTACATGATGCCTAATCAACTCCTCTATCCTCTAAAGATGTTAATATGCCTTATGGGGGAAAGGGGAAGCAGTATCCATGCCATATGCAGGCTCAGTGAAACTGTGTGTAATTGTTCTCACTGTTTTGTTGAAGAGGAATGTTCTTGTTGTATGTTTGGCAGCTGATCAAATATCAGTCAAAACTGGTGTTAGCTGGATGCTTATGGTGCACTTAACTAATTGTCCTGCTCCCAAAGAGAATTTGTTTTAATGCTGTGCTTTTACCCATAATTAAATACTTCAAACTAACATGTAATCCACCATCCCCTGCAAAGGCCCTGTTAAGAAGAGGAATGTTATGTTGCTTTTACAACCAGAAAAAGGCAGTAATATTAGTGAGCTGAAATTTGATTAGATGCACATTTACATACACACTAGTGCCTGGGATTTAAATCTTATATTGGAATTAATCATATTCAGGATATTTGCATGTGCCATGAGAAACCTGTATATTCTTTCAACAATATCCAGGTTTTTGGTTGTCTGCATCAATGCGCACCTGCCTGACTCACTCACATCCAGCCTCTCATTTTTGTACCCATTGAGCTCTTTCAGCATTTAAGAGTGAGCTCTTTTTTGTTTCTGGCTGCCACGACTCTGCTGCATTCCCCTTATAGTTTCTGCACTCATTTTATCAGCAGTAATAAAAGATGAGAGCCACAATACAGTTAATGCTCTGCATTAGTGTTTCTTTTTAGACTTTCTCTTCAGAAAAAATCTCAAATACATGGTGCAGATGTGATCATCAGACAGTTTTGTACCCTGTAGTTCTTTTTTTACATTCTTCACATGGAATGGAAACAAAGTCAAATTTGAGTACATGTTGGTTCAGCACGCCAAAGACATGTCTGCAGGTGTAAAGCATGAAGTCTTTCATAATAGGGATGTGTGTCTCTTCCTCTTTATGGTCAATCTTTGGCATGATCTTAGAATCCAGGGTTACTACCACCAAATTCTCAAACTTCACCAGGTTCTACAACCATATGTAAATTGTTCTTCTTTTTGCACCATCGTTTCACTAACTAATAAGTAAATAACCTAAAACTGAGGACACATTTTCATACATACTGTGAACTGATAAAGAAGTTAAGGTGTTCACATGCCACAGTATCTTAGTTTTTACCATTGTAGGCTTCCCAAAAATGGTTAAATGCTTTTCCAGGTTTCTGAAACCAGGATAGGATGTTTACATGCAAAAACATGGTAGTCTGCAACAGGGACATTAGTGTGCATGTAAACAAGCTAAGTGAAATCAGACCTCCATTTAAAGACTGTAATAAACTCACAATGTGAAGCTCATTATTGCAAGCTGCTGTTGCTTCCATTCCCTGATGAGACATATTTATTATTACCTAACATAATCTTTACTGAGCCTAGGTTTCTGTGGCTGGCAGTGTTAATTTAAAGTAAGGTGTAACTGCTATTATATTTTGCCCAAGGTTACCGCACTTCATCTTCACTCAACTCAAAAAGTGCATATATCAGATGCAGGTGCAGATATCTAATTACTAGTACTGAAGCCAAATATTTCTGCTGAAGAAATAAGCAGATTCTTGAACCACAAATGCAGCCATGACATCATGAATCAAGACTGTCCCCTTTGCGCTCCAATGCTGACCCTGAGTCCCACCTTGCCTGCCCCAACAGATTAAGGCTGTCAGGTTGACAAAATGTAGTCGATCATCCATATGTATGAGGCAACATCCTCTTGTATAATTGGAACATTTCTGTGTTAACGCTCAAAGTGACACAGGGTCACATAACTATAGGGTGTTTAACTGTAACATTTCTCTTTCAGATAAATATTTTTGCCATGATATATTTGTGAAAGTGGACTGGTGGGGTAAAATGTGAGTGCAATTTGTGATTCTTCCCAATTTGCAATCAAACTGTTTTGCAATACCAGTGTACCAGTAAAATACACCTGATATAAACACGTAGGTACAAGGAGCAAGTATTACCTATCCGGTACTCATTCTAATATGAGCCTGACCACCCTTGAGACGTGAGTGGCAGCTGAGAATGATCTCCTCCAGCGTCACTGTTAAGTAACAACAGAGATATGTGTTTGCACAGCTGCTTTTAGTCTGCTTGGTGCTGGATGCAAGATGAAATTATTCAAATAATTTAGGGTTGAAGACCCATTAGAATGACCCAATGCTTATAATGTAATTTTGATTTGTGATCATTTTTGTTTGTGATCCTTACTATTCATGACGTTCTCACTGTGACAGGACATGAAGACATGATCATCTTCTCCAACAGAACAAACTACAAAGTAAAAGAATGTGCCCAGTTTTTTTTTAGGAATTAGTTTGCTGTTCTCATTTTTATATGTCACCTACCCATCCAGTGCTAATATTATCATTTTGAAATAAATTAGCATATTGATGAAAGGCTACATAGAATTCATTAAACCCTTCTTTCACTAAACTTCAAGGTTTGTTTCTCAGTGAGTCATACTCTAACTCATGATAACAGACTAGGTACCGAGTAGATCTACCGTCACTCCCTTACCCTCTCATTTCCTAGTTTCACATATGTATTGATACACCAACAGTATGAAAAATATGCTACAAATTGAGAAGAATTATGCCGTTCATTGTGTGCTATATGCTAAAGCATTACTGAACTTTTGACTGGAATTTTTAATGAGAACTGAGGAAAGTTTTAGATGTTTCGGCACCATCTATGTGTGTACTTAAAAGTCTATAATTTCTGTGCAGCTAAAAGGAAAGGCCTTGAAATATGGTTTCCATCAGAGAGTGGCAGCTCTAAAATATGCAACAGACACAATGAATGAGCAGGCAGAATAGATCATAATTAACATCACAAAGAGTGAATCCTTTAAAGCACAGACACAGGACACAGCTTTTCTTACAGAACACAAACGACTTACACATAAACACATAAATGCAGTCACTGTTCTCTGACTGGATTCTGATTTTTAACAAAATATACAGAGAATTTTTAGTTGACCTTTGTAAACATCATATCTGACAGATGATTTACATCCTGATTTTTAATCCCAGACAACTGTCTGACAAAGCAGAGGAAATGCAGTGCATCTGGAAAGTATTCACACTGCTTCACTTTTTGCACATTGTTATGTTACAGACTCATTCCAAACTGGATTAAATTCATTTTTTCCAAGAAACAAGTCTGCTTGGATTTCTTGCAAATTTATTTAAAAAAAAAAGTCTCTATATATTGCTGCAGCCACCCTTTCATGTGGCAGAAATCTTTCAGTACCCTTCCCCAGATCTGTGCCTCAATACAATCCTGCCTCAACAAACTATTCCTCTGACTTCATGACATGGCTTGTGCTCTTACATGCGCTGCCAACTGTGAGGGCTTATATAGACTCCTGTGTGCCTTTCCAAATCATGCCCAATCAACTGAACTTACCACAGGTGGACTCAACTCAAGTTGTAGAAACCCCTGAAGGATGATCAATGGAAACAGGATGCACCTGAGCTCAATTTGAGTGTCATGGCAAAGGGTGTGAATACTTTTAATACGTAATACGTTTTTCATTTTTAACAAATTTGCAAATAATCCAAGCAAACTTGTTTCACTTTGTCATTATGGGGTATTTTGTGTAGAATTTTGAGGGGGAATTAATGAATTTAATCCATTTTGGAATGAGACTGTAACATAAAAAAATGTGGAAAAAGCAAAGCAGTGTGAATACTTTCCAGATGCACTGTGTATCTGAAGAACAGTATTAGGAATTTTCTGCCATCAGGAGGGAAAGTGGAATAATAGGAGTTGAGACAGTATAGGTTCATGTCTCATGTCTCTGCTTTGTCCCTTGGATACAGTTAAATGTCTCATTTCAACATGACTTTGTAGCTCTCCTACAACATACAAATAGTTTTAAGTACGATCACAATCAGGGAATGGAATATAAATATGCTTTCCTTTGCTTTCCCTCTTTTCTCTCTGTCCATGTTGCTCATTTTCAATTTATAGCTACGGTGTATAAAGACTGTTATAAATTCCATTTTTAAAAAAATCTTGACCATTTACCATTTTGTGCTTCTTAATGCATCCTGGCTAAATTAGCTGCTGAAAGTCGCATTAAAACATTCAGTATTACCACAGCCCATTTATCTCTCCACTAAACTGGGTTGTGAACAGCAATTGCATAGATGTTGCTATAGTTTAACTTATTATGCAGTCAGTATCTGTAATGGCATCATGACATTAAAACATTAATTCCGGAGCACAGCAACCAGCATTTAAGTGTATAGTTGGAAATTCGAGGTAAACTCAATTTAGCTGCTTTATTTCTGAGGGTTGAATGAGAAGTTTGATAGCACTGTCATGTCTTTACAGAATATATGTAGCTGAAGCCAGCATCTTTTTTATCTTAGCTTAGCATAAAAACTGGAACCAAGGGAGAAAAGTCAGCCTGGCTGTGCTCAAAGGTGACAAAAGCCACTTACTAGCACCTCTAAAGCTTAAACGGTACAAAAAGCAATTGGTCATTTTATAAGGGCTTGTTTGCTAGATTATTTCTTGGTTTTGACAAGTAACTTCCTGAAGCCTCCGTTGTTTAGGCGGCGACTAAACAAACAAGACACGACCTGTTATTTAGCAAAATTTAGAAATGCCGTTTACAGAGCCAGGCCAGCTATTTGCCCTATGCTAAGCTAAACTAAGCTAACTGGCTTGCTCCAACTGTATACTATGTTTATCTGCAGCCTTGAAAATGGCATCATTGTACTTGTTTATCTCTCAGCTGAACTATTCCTTTAAAAATGCATACAAGACAAAGCAACATTATATACTCAAAAGCGCATTATTAATCAGCCCAGTGTCATTCATGGGTCAACATTTACTTACAAAGTAGCTGGTTTTGAATATAAATGATGTGCATTAAAATACTGACCGCTGCAATTTGGGAAAGTTGTGGACTTTGATTCGAATGGATAACTCACCCAGTTTATTGACTTTATTATTGACTTATCTGAACAATTTTGTTCGGTTGCAATTACTGCTCTTCACACAAATGGACCTACCTAACCAGAAAAATCAATATTTTATCAAATGTAAACTGCAAAAAGGTTATGAAATGCTGGTACCCTCCAAGGTTAGTACAGTGAGCTGAGTTGCTGACAGAGCAGACCCAGTGCAGAGAGGCACTCAAAAGACTGCTTATATGATGAGTAGAAAGAAAATCTAATATGATGAACATTTGACCTTTCGTGATTTAGAAACAGTTTGTATTTTTCCACTCCATGTAATTGCATTATAGTTCAGTTTCTGGTCAAGAGACTTTGTAAAGACAGAGTCAAGTGAGAGGCAGCAGCACAGAGAGCTGCATAGCACTGATTTACATGTTGCAGAGGTGGTATGATAAGCTTCTGAACTGTTTCCTGAGGCAGACCGCAGCAGAATGCAGCAAAATACCAAGTATCATGAACACTATACTCCCTTATTAGTTATTTCTTGTAATTTGATTCAAAGTCAGCTTCAGGGTCTGTTTGTTAAGAGGCAAGTAACCTAATAAAACTAGTTTTGTGAATAATTTATTAACTTGCATCTTTGTTTATGACAGTATGAGATACATATAACAAGAATATTTTTAATTGGGAAATACTTGCAAAATGTGAACACAGGAGCAGGCTGTTTCTTCATCTGACCAGTAATAATCATATAGAGCGCTCATAAAAATGAAACCCACTGAATGATCTAACTCCAATTCCCTGTTTCTCTTCCCCACTCTTCCCACAGCCGTCACCCTGTGAATGGTGCCGCTGCGAACCAAATAATGAGGTGCACTGTGTGGTGTCCGACTGTGCCGTCCCAGAGTGTGTCAACCCTGTGTACGAGCCGGAGCAATGCTGCCCCATCTGTAAAAATGGTAAACACTCATCTCCTCTGGAATTCAACTCACACTCCTTAGAAGTCATTAAATTTTCATTAAACCAATGACGGCAAGTTTATCTGTGGTATCGCCATTTGATGGCCGCGCCTTTAGAGGATTAGGATGTAATTGATGTTTTATGAATTAAAATTATTACCTTGGGCCCGTTGGACACTAATGAGCAGTACTAGTTTTAATTATAAATGACACACTAAGCAGAGTAAACATTAGCCCATTGATTAAAGGCATGGTAGGAGGGACTAATGGGTCCTCTGAGAGCCTTTTATCTCCCAGTGCCCTGACGCCCTTGTCACACACAGAGCCAATCCCTAAATTAGAATTATAGAATACCAATGGTTCATTGGCTATTTACAAGGCGAGGTGGGAGATTTCCCTTTGCCAGCACAAGTCCTGAGGGACCGATGGTGCTTTATGACTAAAGTACAGTAACTGCAATGTTATCCTGCCTGTAATGATCAACAGCAAGGAGTGCCTACGGGGAATATCAAATAAAATTCACACATCAGAAATATTTATTTTGTAATTTTGCACAGCTCAAATATATGCTTCAGATACTTTGAGAGCTGAAAGAGCTGGCAAAGAAAGTTTTCCTGAACTCAAATGAGAACCTGACAATAAGATGTTCTCTCATGATTATATGCCTTGTTATTGCATTGCGGTCTTCTCATTATGCTGAGAGTCACACCAAAAATAGACAAATTGCTCATGACTATTCCTTTTGAAAGGAGGCAGAGCAAATATCTTAAAATATTTTTTTTTTCCCTTTTTCTTTCAAGCAGCAGTTGACCTATAAATGTGAAAAAAGGAATTTTGTTTGAGGCGGATGCTAAATGGTTATTTCGCCACAACTACCCACATTTTCTTTCATTTCTTTTTCTCATTTCCTCCTTATCCTCCCTGCATTCTTTCTTTTATTTCAACACACAAACACCCACACTAACAAGGCTGCAGAAGCTGCTATAAGAGAGCTAATCCAGCCTGACAGGACACAGTGACACCCTTGGCATTTCAGGGTAGGCCTGCTGTTTCTAGGCTCCCCAAGGGTGCCTGGTCAGGCTCCGGCAGACAGATAAGTCTCTATGGGAGTGGATGGTTAAGGGCTGTGGGGAGAGGACAATGAAGAATGCTGTTTAGCTCTCATTTTTGGCCAACGGACAGGGGACTGTGAAAGGAAGACATCCACTTATGTGCTCCAGTATACAATTAGGAGAGACGGTCAGACATTTTTCTTTTACTTTACCTGCTGCAAGCGTTTCAAATAATTATGTGAAATGAGCACAGCCCTTTTAAAATGTTAATGTGTTTTGTGCGCAGCTCTCTCTCACTGGGAAATAATTATAAGACACAGACATGAATGGCAGCAGTTGGTGTGGTGGCTGTTTTAACACCAGACCACTCAGAATCACTTAATTCATGCATTGTGACACATTTCTCAGTTACACACTGAGTCAACAGCAATGCTAGCATGTTGTGCTAAATGCTAACGTTATCATACTAACATAGTATCAGTGTTAATGCTAAGACAGAAGGTAAGGTAACCCTTTCTTGAACAAGAAACACACCACACATGATTTCATCACAGGCATATGCACTGTAGCTGCAGCAGTAATGAGCCAATCACTTTGCATTAATTCAAAGAATCCTTGCAATGATTGGACACAAGCAACGTCATACAAATAGTCTTTTTTAATCTAGATCCAAGTCCAAAATAATTGAATGCAGGTATTATTTGACCAATATCAATAGAGATCAATATCTTAAGGTATTGCATACCAATATCCATTTACTGTTCCAAAACCATAATTATTAGGTACTGTAAGGTGTTTTAACTTCCAGAGGTACAGAAACCGGTCTCTCTCTGTGTGTGTTAATTAAATACACTTTGATTTTTCGGTAAAATCAACATACGAGTAAATGTGGTTGATTAGTGAACAATTTATAATGGGAATAATGACATTACTTCAATTTTTAAGGAAGATCCTAACTGATGTGTGTATGTCTTTTCATCTGGAAATCACCAAATTCGTGTTTATGGCTGCCAACCTTTTGTCAAAGCCTCCCGTTATTAAGATGTAGCTTTTCAGCTTGCATTTCACCCTGAAAACAGCAACAGAGAGCAGAAGACAGCACAGCGGAAGACTTGGCCAGTGGGAGTGCTTATCTCTGAGCTTCACAATCATTGAGACTGACTGGTCCAGCTCGAATCTTTATCATGAATAATATACTGTAAATTTTCCAGGGGATACTTGTAATTATACAACTGTCGTGAAAAAAATGATGAGAGGTAGTCTAAAAATGGCCACTGTTTTGTCAGTATGATAGGATTAAACCATCTGCTATGTTATCTGTCTGGAGGTTGTCATTGTGTTTTTCTTTAACAGACATATCATAGGGTAGCAGTGACATAGAGCTGGCAACAGTTAGGTGACACATTCAGACTGACATATTCTAGAGAATATGTCAGTCTGAATGTGTCGTTTGAGATGTAGTTTTTTGTATTTTATGTAGTTTGCATTTCTGACCTCAAGGCGAGAACCGTAATCAAATTTAAGGCAAATATACTGTAAAGACTCCTAAATATGGATTCACTCTTTAAGCCATAGTCAGGGAAAGTATGATATGTTGAGACAAGTTTGACACAGGACAAACATTTTCTAACTTCATCAAACTTTATTGGCCATGAATTGATCATGGGTGACAGTGTGTCCTTCGAACGGATGACAGGTAGCCGAAATCGTGTCCTTGCGCCTCCAAATCCATCTGGCTATAAACAATCACACTTGGCAACAGCACCAGTCACCCTCTTCCGTCATCAACCTCCACTGAGTTTGTCCTGTAACCTGTGCCAGCTGTCCAGAGGCAGATCAATGAGAGTTAAGACTTGGCAAGCGCTCTCAATGTCTCCTCTAAGCTCAGATCAAAGGGGTTTTATTAGGTCCAAATAGAGCATGGGACTCACCCGTGCTGAGGCAAAGGATGGGCATACTAGGTAGCCTCCAGCTCCCTTTGTCAATGTCACATGGATATTTATAGTCTCTTGCACCTTGTTTTCACTCATAAACAATACAGAATTTAACCAAATCCCTTGGACACCTGAAGCAAAAGCTTGTGGAATACTAAGTTGCTGGCCAACCCTATTTGCAGATCATTAGGTTAAATACGTTAAATACGTTATTAAGCTAAAAGCCTTGGTTAAATATTGCCTTGTGCTTTGACTCAGGGTCACTTTTTCAACATTTAAAACTCTTTACCAAGCCTATACCTTATACTCAAGGTCTTTAAGTTGCCTAAACATCACCATAACAAAACACCACTGATATTTTGTCACAGTAGGAAAAGCACAGGTGTAACTAATAACATCGACAATGGTTCAGCTCTCTTCCAAGTATTGCAGTGAGCCATGACAGTGTGACACCAAGCCACATTTGAAAACACCAGGACTCTGGCACTGCAGCAGCTGAACTGAATTAAGCAATCATTAATTCTACTATTTACTGTTGTGCTTTTGCTATTTTGACATGTCAAAATTTCTCCTGTGAACCAAACCCTGTCAAGCCCATGATTCCTATAGGAGACAGTTAAGTAGTGCTGTAGTGCTGACATGGGTCAACTGCAAAAACAGAGACTGTGAGCAGAGCTAATAATTATATATTAGAAGTGTATATAATAAATGCCTCCTAACTTAGCATCTTAGGAGCTCAAACAGGTCTTCAAAACAGTTACTTTGATTTTTTTTAATAGTAGGAATAGCAGCTGATGAGGCTAAGTCAAAATGTGATCCATGAAAAAGGGCTATATGGTACCCAAGTTGGGTTATCTACCCTGTAACTACGTTGCTGACTATCTATACTGTTTCAAATTTACATTGTTGGCATTATGTAGGCCTGTACTAAATCAAATTCACTGGGACACCAAGGTGTCCATGAATATTAGGCGTGCAAGCCACTGTGTCTTCAAGAGTTATGAGACATATGAGGTTTTTATGACTGCTCGTAGAGGAGTCTTGAATCCAGCAGGTTTTACAGAGCTGAAAACTGAGAGCAATCCAAAGTCACCGTCACACCAATTGAGCTGCTGATTGCTTAATTTAAATGATTAAAACTAGTGCGAATCCTTGGCACCTTCTGGCTCCTCTGTCACAAGAAGCAGATACGAGGCAGAGATACGCCACCTCAAATCGCCCAAAGGCAGGCGAGACAAATTAGGTAGAATAATTTCATGTGGTATTTACCAATAATGAATGTACTGCATTCCCACAAAGGTAACATTATTTGGCTTCTTCAAACACAGATCCTAAAATATACACCAGCTAAAAAGGTATGAGGTGCTTAAGTGGTACACAATCAAACAGGTTTTAGAATTAAAGGAATCTTAACGAACAGGATCCACACAAGGAAATCCTACAGTGTTTAAAGGATAAATCAGATGTCAAAAGTAATCTGAGTTCTTTATTGTTTTGGAAGCAAGTACGGAGTCTGTGTGTGTATGTGGAAAGATACCATGTAAGGAATTACTAAGGAGTTCTGTGGCCTTTTCATACTGACTGAAGTGATTAACACCATCCTCCCTACTGCCTCTCAAATCAGCTTTCCCTCTCTCTCTCTTCCTCTGTCTCTCTCTGTACTCCAGCCTCTCTGTACTGCCACGCCAGCGCCTGGCAGGCTTCTCTGCTCGAGGCGCATTAGGATGCAAAGCGCTCCATGTCGAGGGAGAAGGGGAGACTAACAAAAGCGCTTTAGTGTTGCAAAAACAAGCCCATCGGTGCATGCCCGTGAAAAGATCTGTACGTCTGCTCTGACTCCCCTAACTCCCTGCAGCTCTCTGCATCAGTCCACCACCCCTCCAAAAAGAGAAGCTCTCTGGAGAGCCACATCCATTTCTTGTCGTTCTCATTCCTTCTTTCCTGTCTTTCTCTCCCCTCCTCTCCCTCCCTTCCCATGCGGCAGGTCCAAATTGCTTTGCTGGAACAACGATCATCCCAGCCGGAATTGAAGTGAAGGTGGACGACTGCACCATCTGCCGCTGCCACAACGGAGACTGGTGGAAGCCGGCGCAGTGCTTGCGGCGGGAGTGCCTCAACGGCCAGTCGTTGTCATAGAGAGACTCCACTGGGGATGGTGGAAAAGCTCAGGCAAGGCCCTGCCTACTGCACCATTTTGTATGATTGACAGGGCAGGAGCACAATTCCTAAGCAACCTGAGACAGCATAGTATCGAAGAGACGCTCTCACAAGCTTCACACACACATAAAATTAGCCACTGGGAAGAAGACGGAACATGTCTCATGGCTGTTTCCACCCTCCAGTTTTAATCGTCCTATATATTTTCAGAAGTTGACTTGCTTGACTTGCTGCTTTCACACAAAAAAAAAGTTTCTAAGCTCCTTGAACTTTTTCCTAACCATTGGCAATGTTGAATTGCTCATGTTGATTTCTGTATGTAAGTCATCTGCTTGTTGTACTCGTCTGTCACAGTCACGCAGGTGTTGTAAAATTCCAGCAGCAGGAAAAACAAACCGTAAGCACACTTATCAGCGCTTTTTTTTGCCATACAAAGATTGACACCAGTGAAAGCACTGCAAAGGTTTGCTTGAGTTTCACAACTTCACTCAAAGAGCTTGTTTACAAGATGCACATCACACATAAATGTTTGTGTCTTCATAAGACTTTTTATCGCTATGGCAGGAACTCAAGTCTAACACTTAAACGATGCTACTGTCGATTTTATAAACTGCTATGAAACTCCAAAACGCTGAGTTTATTGATCAACACACCATGGATTTGAGTCATGTGTCTATATAGCAGCAGCACATGGAGGGAAGGTTGCTACTGTGGAATTAGCTGAAAAGCAGGGAAGGCAGTAGCCAGAAAGTAGAAGAGAGATAGCTGTAAAATTCTGCAGTACTGCATCAAAACAACAACTCTGGGCAGCCCCTTTTCCGGCTTAATTGTCGTTATTGTTTTCTCTCAGAGGTCCATATCCTCCAAAATATTCCCACTAACAAACTGCTTGAACTTATCAAAGCAATTAGCGAGCCAAGAGCAGCCTGCTTTAATTTCCCTTAATCAAGGAGTATTCTGTGATAAATCATCCAGCTGGGTGCTTGGCACTGCCGCAGCCTGCATGCTGGGAACACTCAACAAGAACCAGCAGACAAAAGGAGGGAATCTGCATACATCTAAATGCTTTTAAGCAGCATTCACATGCACATTGTCCATGTGAGCATACACAAGCATGCCACTCATCCCACAATCTCATAGCCACAGTATGTTGATCTGCACACACCCAAGCACTTAAACCTGTAAGGCTTGTTAAGATACAAAGCTGTAAATTATCCCACTGTTGTAGATAATGTGATAAATTTTCAGTTCCTCCACTCCCCGATATGTTAGAATAGCTTTTTCAATGTGGTGTGGCTATGGCCAAAGCTATAACATGGAGACAAGCTAATGTATTGCCTTGATGTTTTTTCAGACCTGAGTGGTCCTCAAGTGGTCCAGTTTGAAAGAAAAAAAGCACCCAACCAAGCCCCAAAACACGATATATTTTAGATGATAAATACTAGTCATTAATTCAGAGGTGAATTCCAGTAAGCTCATGCCATTCATCACCAGAATTTTTTCCATTTCCAGAAAAGCCATTCCTGTTAACCTTTTAGACGCTATTCCTGGGTGGTGATGGATGGGCTGCTTAATAGCAGCTTCCAGCACTCTGTAATGAGACAGAAATGAACATAGGATAAAGACCAATGACTGAAGAGGTAGATTACCTTAAAAGGCACTAAAACTCATTTTTGGAAGAATCTCATATTCTGCAGTGAGCTGCATAGTCTTAAGCTGTAGCAGGTAGCAGATGGAGAAATCACACAATTAAAAGAGTATGATTGGAGTTCACTGTAAGGCGTAACAATGGCGTTAGGGTCATTTTCATCATTAAGCTACAGTGATTTAGTGTCTTTCATTGTGAAAAGACAGACCTCATCTATCTGGCTCGAGGTCTACAGACTCATAAAACAAAACTGACATCTATGGTTTCCCAATTACAGCCTCGGTGCTCCAGACATTTTAAGATTAATAAAAAAAAGAGCCTCAGTCATCTTAATTACCTTAAATGCCAAATAATTATTCAGCCTACACATGTATCCAAAAATATATTGGAATCACTTTACTGGGTCGCCACACAGACGGACTAAAGTGAGTGTGTCAGTTGACAGGGCTCAGAGGCATTGCTGCCACCGCCGATGCCTTATTGGTACTGCTCCAGATAAGATTCACAAAGCATGGCCTTTGGCTTCACACAGTAAGAGCCCAGGGCGCTTTAAGTGCTACTTCTTTCACACCACTCTGTGCAATAGTTTACGGTTATGAATTACCCAAGACTAGTTGTTGTTTTACCCTTCCATATCCCAGCGGAGTGAATGAGCAAAAATCACAGCTCTAAAAATTCAGTGTTTTTTGATAGAAGTAAATGTAGAAGCAGAAAAAATGGCAGATTGAGGCATCCAAGCGACTTGATCCTTATGATAATGTGACATTGCAGCTAATTGTAGTGTTTGATTGTTCTGATACTGCTTCCTTCCATGCTTCTGAGTGCATTGCATTTTTTAAATGAAACTAACCTAGGGTGGCATCACTGGCTGCCATCATCACCTGCGTGTGACGGTAGGAGTGTGGAGGTTGAAGTGGTTGTCGACAGTCACACCATTCAGGCTATGATCATAAGAGCTGAGCTGTGATCCAAGCTACTCGTGGGAAGCCAAAAAATAAAATAAAAAGATAGAGAGAGGGAGAAAGAGATGAAATCAAACAGGAAGATCATATTTAGAGCAGGTAGTACAGTTAAAGTGTAAGATTTTTTTCACAACCAGAATGAAATGAGATGCAGGCATGCAGCAGTACTGTGCCAGTACACATGCTGCTCTGTGCTAGAAGTAGGCTGACTTCTTAAACAGTTGGTACGAAAACTGCTTTTATCTAAACAGGACAAGTTTGGTTTCAGTGTAGATTAACATACTGCAGCTTCCTTTGTGTGTTGTTTGAAAGAATAGGCCACATATATAAACACAATAAAAACAGCGCGCGTGTGGCACACCGTACGCTACACACATCTCAGCGAGTGAGAGAGCCTTGGCCTGGGCAAACACATTTCTCCTTGCAAATATGGGAAGCTGCGCAGTTTCGCGAACGGATCAGATAAGTACCGTCTTTGTTCATTTTCTGCCAAGAAACTGGAGTCTTTATGTCTGTCTGAGAATGTCTATTCCAATTACCCCATCTGTCCCCCCCCCCCCCCATCATTCATAAACTGCAGGCTTGTACATGGGCATTTTGTAAAGGTTCGTTCTTTCTGTGAGACACCGACTTACTGTAGCTGAAAGATTGTTTTGTTTTTTTTTTCCCCTTATGTTTTGTTCAGCGACAAAACTGTTACATGAAGTGTGCCTGAAAACCAACACAGATTACTATCTGGGACACGGAGAGAAAAACACTGTTATTATACAATCAATTGTATTTGTTTTTGGAGCACCAAGGGTCTGTTCATTATGGACTCAAAACGTGCAATGATTTCTATAACAATTTGAAATGTACGTTTAAAATCAAGAGCATCTTTGATTGTATATGACTACTTGCTCGCACAGGTTCAATCTAAGCTGTACAAGAAACAAAGGGTCCAAATTTTAAAAACAACCCTTGGTGTTCCCCATGCTGTTCATATGTAAATATCTTCAAACGTATAATGTGTATTCTGAAATCTGAGGTGGAGTAAAAACAGAAAAAAAAAGAGATAAGAAATAAGAAAATGTGTATCATTCATCAAGACACAAACTATTTTGTTAAATAGACTTGAAAAGAAGTGTTATTCGGCAAAAGTGAGTGTGGATTTCTTTTTTTTTGTTCACAAGATCACTTAACATGGCAAGGAAGCACACCATTAACATCTACTGAAAAATGTGAAAGGTGCAGTGGTTCTCGGCACCCGAGTGTATGCTGGGTGCATCATGTGAGGTGAAATTCAATTGGATGCTGTAGGACAAATCCTCCTTGATAGGAACAATAGGAACAACAAACGAGACTCAAAACTACAGCTGACTTAAACACAGAAAAACTCCAGCTAACCTTTTTATAAGCAAAACATTTCAGAATAAATAAAGTATGGTATTTTCCTGGCTCAAGGCTGTGTGAGAGAAAAAACAAAAGAATACTAGTGCTTGATGGTTTTGGAATGCTCAGTGAGTTCAAGGGCATTACTCACAGGTTCATTTCTCCATTCTATTTCATTACAAGTCAGTCGGGGCTTCTATCTCGTCCGCACTACTAATTGCCTTCTCCCACCTCCCACCGTGGACAAGAAAAGGGAAGCAATTTTATGCAGCACATAGCAATCAATAGCAATTAGGTGCATCCCTGACTAATCCCATTGAAAATGGGATCTTGGGAGATGGCCAGCAGAAGACCTCTAAAAGCACATATACCTTTAGACCAGCATTGGTGGTATGGAAGGCACACACACACACACACACACAATCACACACACCATGTGGACATAGCACGTTTCAGTGCTTTGATGGAACAATTAATTGCTTTGTTTTTCCTTCTCTACACTTTATATTGAATCTCTCTTCGATCTTTGTCGGGGGGACACACACTCTCCATTTATAATCAAACAAGCGTTTTCAATTAGATAATTGGATAATTATCTCCCTCCGGGTAAAACTATGCAGATTATGGAATATAATCCAACTCTAAAACAGATAAAACCGGTTTTACTGTGACACACACAACACAAACAAAACATCAGCATAAACGTGTCAGTTTTATCTTTTGTCCCCTTGGAAGGGGGGCTGGTTTATACAGTACTATGCAAAAGACATCATCACACTATTAACCACAATAATAAAGAAACAACATATCGTGTAGATAACAACTTTAATTTCAGATGTGAATAGTGACATTATTGTATCATTTTTGTGTTACGTGGTTTGTAAGAAAAAAAAAATTAAACAAACTAAAATTACATTATGATCGTGCTCAAAGAAAATATATGATATTTCACTGCAAAATTATTACAGAGTGTCTAAAAATTTGTTTATACCAGCAATTGAGGGTTCGGCACAGGGAGGAGGCAGAAGGCTTTGATGCAGTCAATGATCCAGGCGGAGGGAGCTGACCACACCTTTCCTCGTCTCAATACTGCCGGCCTATGGGGGCCTTGGGGGTCAAAGATGATGTACTGGGTGCAGGTGGCCTGGTCAGAGCCTGGCAGGGCGTGGTAGGCAGCCGCAGTCAGGGTCTGAGTCACATCGCTATCTGGCTTGGGCTGCCGGCTCAGGAGTTGACCTCCTCCCTCCCGGAGCAGCTTGGTGAGCTCATCTTTGGAAGGCGATTTGAAAGATCCGAGGAGGAAGAAGAAACAGCCATCGAACAATGGTGGGAGCTGTGAAACAGTGATTAGAGGGGAAAAAAATCATCCAAAGCCATGCCGTGAAAAGACCGCTTATCTGTTATGCTCTTCCTTTAAAACATGTCACTCAGTGCGGACATCAGATAAAACATCTTTGTGAATACAGTGGCAGAACTATTACAGTCTCCCCCCTTTGCTTATGATGAAGTTAAACAAAGAATAATGTCATCATCATTTTTCCATATTATCTTCATATATTATAGATGTCTGTATGGATGCTTTGTATTTACTTCTTTGCAGCAAAGCCAAGAGACATTTTTAATCAGCCAAACTCTGCTGCTTTAAACAGCACTGTTAAGTGGTTCAGTGAATTGGGCCACTGGAGACAGTTCTATTCACAGCATTATTGAACTCAACTGTTTTGAGGTGTAAACTGAATCTCTCAAGAGGTTCTAGTGAGAACATTCTTTGGCTACGCTCTTTGGAGGTTTGATTTCAGTGCTGCTGGTGTATGTCCGTCTCCTTTATTTTTACAATTATGGAGATTTTATTCTGCGTAACAGAGAAGAAAAGAAATGAAAGCACCAATGGGGTTGTCTTAAATCAGCTAATCTATAGTTTATTATCATGTCCCCTTGCGCAGGATTATAACGTCAACAAAGTCTGTACTCTTAAGCCTCTCAAAGTGCTTTCAGGGAATATGAAAGGTATTTGTGTATATTTGTGTACCGGTATATCATTGTTTAAATGCCTTAAACCATTATGGACAAAATTAAGAATAAACTCTAATGACAGAGTCTAATAAAATTTCCACAAAATTACCAAAACTAAGTATAAAAAACTAAATTCCAAAAAAACACTGCAGGCATTTACCCCTTTTCAAGTCACTATTTAGCAGAGACACCTTTAGCAGAAAGTACAGCCTTGACTGTGTTTAGTCAGTATCACCTTTGCCATCTAAACAGTGCAGTGTGTCCCATTCTTCTTCAGCTCTGTCAGGTTTCATGGAGACTGGTGAGTGAGCAGCAATTTTCAAGTCTGGCCACAAATTCTCATTTGGACTGAGGTCCTGACTTGCCAAAAGCAAGAAATTAATGTTGTCATTTTCAAGCAACTCCTGTGTAGCTTTGGCTGTGTTTGGAGTTAAATAAATCCTCTCCTAAATCGCAGTGCTCTTGTGGACTGCAGGATGTTGCAGTACTTAGCTGCATTCATTTTTACTCTCTACCCACACAAACCTTACAGTGCCTGCTGCAAAGAAGCATGCCGACAGTCTGATCCTGCTAACACCAGGGTTTGAGGTGAGGGAGGGTACGTTTCTATTGATAGTGGATAGTGTTTGGATAACACCAAACCATAGCCTTAGACACTGTCAGAAAACACTGCTTTGCCTAACTGGTACTTTTCTGTATGTCTTTCG
This sequence comes from Scatophagus argus, assembly GCF_020382885.2. Classification (NCBI taxonomy): domain Eukaryota; kingdom Metazoa; phylum Chordata; class Actinopteri; family Scatophagidae; genus Scatophagus; species Scatophagus argus. Next base: position 14,702,743 of record NC_058503.1, on the reverse strand, counting down.
GCATGTGTTTGTGCCTGTGTATCTAAAAACATATGCTGCACAATCACAGCTGTATGTGTGGCACGGCAAAGGGAGTGAATTATATATAAAGATGGATTTATAGAGAGTAAAACTATATGGTTTGTCTGGATACGTGTCAAAAAAGCCTAATTGCATTGTGATTTATATATTCAGAACAAACAAAATGAAAAAGTTCAAAGAGAGTGCTTCTAGTGGCACTCTCTGCTGCTGAACAATAACCATGTGTCACTGGCTGGAAAAACACATTCTTCCCAAGGACGGAGGAGTCTAGACAATCTATACTCCTCTATTTCATCTGTTTGTTTGTATGCTTCTCATTTACCAAGCTACATCTGTTGATGCGACTGCGCTGGGGGCCTTCTCCTGCTTCATGCTCGATTTCGGGCATCCACTTGCCTGCCTGCAGACATGCCTGCACCCCTGGTATCAAAGACAGAGAGAGAGAGAGAGAGAGAGAGAGAGAGAGAGAGGGAGGAAAAAATTAAAGCTACAGCTAATTATGTTGACTTGAAAGAGTGTGACAAGGCAGTAGCGAATGGAGGATGACAAAGCTCATGTCTGTTTAATCACAACGAGTTGGAAGATTTCAAGTATTGGCAAAGCTGCTGTTGTTGACAGAGAAAGATGCCCACAGCGTGATGGAGTTAATGATGCAACCCTTGTTTTAAGCAGCTGAAGCTTAAGAAGAATTTGAGCATCGTCTCTTCTCTCTCTGTCTCTTGAGGTTTTACAGAGTCAGATTGTGACTGCGTGACAGCTAGCATCCCGGAGTTTTAGAAGGAGTTAGAAAAGAATCTTTTGTTCTACATCTTTAAGAAAAGCATCTCAAAAGACAGAAAAGTTTTAGAAAAAAAGTACAGGCATATACAGAGGGGAAGAAAAGTCATATTTTAATGACCCCTCACTGTCACAGATTAAAAAAAAAGCTTCTGAACATGATAAAGATCACATTGCTGATGTTCTCCGTAAGCGGTTTTATTACCGAAAATAATATGCTGGGGGTATATTAAAAAAAATTCCATCTAAACAAAATGAAACTACATTTGGTTGAAAATACTGCAATTTGCTATATAAAAAGTATAAAAGATGTCAAACAGACCTGAGTATAAGGCTTGGTCTGAATAACGAATAACTTTTGGCGGTGAGTGTGCAGACTTCTCGCAACACTTCCGACCGCAAGAGATGCCAACAATCCCACACACCTAATACACATCTGCAAAGTATCTCCATTTCACTACATCCACACAACTATTCACTTCAGCTTTCCTCGCAGTTTAGTGTTCTACACAGTTGCTTCCAGCTGCAAGATACAGTGACATGAACAGATTAGGGTGGGTAAGTGTGTGTGTGTGTGTGTGTCTGTGTAACAGCAAGTTACACACAAACACACACACACACACACACACACACAGAACATGGGGTGGAGTGTAATTACATTTCTTCATCCTCCTTAATTACAGCTTTCATTTATGGGGACCCTGCCAGAGACTTGGGCAGAGAAGAGGGGAGATACTGGGGTTAATCGGTCCGGACGGTGGCGCTTAGTGCTGAGGAGTCATTAGCATATTTGCTAATTATGTTCACAAAGACTGAATGCAGAAAACTTCTCAAACCCCTTCCTTCCTGAGTCACTGAATGAGTGAACACCCAGATGAACCCATTTCCTTGATTAACCGCCAGACCGACTGCAACTGCGATCTCATTATGAAGACCGGGGAGATGGGGAACAACAGCTCATTCTTAGTCGATAGCATCCTTAAAAAACAACAACTGTCACGCTACAGGACAAAAAATAAAACGAGTATTCAGGTGTGCACAGCAGCGAACTACAAGCTCAGAGTTGAGTCCCTCATTCAGTCCCCAGTAGGCATGTATCTGGCAGGACTGCGTGTCCAGCAGGGGCAGCTGCCTGAGTAAAGCATCTCGTTTGCAGCTGCAAAGAAGCAGCTAGAACTCATATGTATTGGGAGGAAGCACACACAAGCTCAATGGACCAACAGTGGGAGCAGCAGTGACAAATTGCTGGGAAATTAACCAGTACAAATTGGAAAATAAAGGAAGAGAGGAAGAAAGTTATATTAAAAGGAACAGTTCAACATTTCGTGCTTTTTTTGCTTTCTTTCCAGGAGTGAGATGAGAAGATCAATCTCTCCCAGGAATGAATTTGCCCTGCTGGGTAAAAAGTGAATAAAATATGTGCACCAGCATGTCTAAAGCCACTTTACTGACTTGTTTGTTTAACCAATAAAAGAACGGAAATGTAAAAACTGTCAGTCAATGCAGCACTGTAGTGTGAGGTTGCCAGTTAAAGATGTTTTGGTTTCTGTACAGAAACCTGGCAAATACAGAGTAATACAGTAACAGATCTTTGCTGCCCCTGAAGCCACAAACTGTCATTTTTATATTTTTGTTTGTGTACAGGTTACATACATGAAATACAACATGTTAATTAGTGAGACACTAAGCTAGGCTAAACATGTCCTGAGTCCAGCTTCTGATCTCACTCTTACACATTCAAATACTTGTATTCCCTAAAATGTGCATGATGTACCGGTAGATTAAGCTCATTGTATGATCTTCAGTGAAAGTTTAGTTTAGACTTTTAGCTGAAATGGAGCGGCATCAGGTGAGATGAAGTTAATTCTTATAATGTGTTTCAAACAGAACACAGAAGCCGCCCACCCAAGGGAAATGAGTTACAATAAAACATAAGCCTGATAAAGAGGTAAGCCTGGGCTCGGCCAGGCTCACAGTGAAGGCACACAAAGGCAGGTGACAAAGAGAACTGAGTCGTTTGTGTGCGCGCACACACAAAAACAAGGACGGAGAAAGATAAGATGCCACAGTGATTGTCATAAGGGAGACAAGCTGTGTCAAGTGCTCAGCCTGTGTGGAGAAAAGAGAAGGGGAGGGGCAGAAAATGGTCCAAACACACAGAAAATCCTCTACAGCGACACAGCCACACACCTAAACACACACATTCAAACTTGAAACGGCTTACTGGCAGAGATAGAGACAAGCGTGCCGTTTTACTCTCCCCCAACCTACCCACACACCCGCACAGAGTACAGAGATGCTACTGACGGATAGACCAGTCAAGGGCACGACAAGGTTCCAGAAAACTCTTTGACAGCAAGTCTCTTTTTGCTTCCCTGAAAGCAGCCTTCCTCTGAATATCATCTTGGTGATGTGATTCAAAGGTTCCAGGAAACCTGGCTAAGAATACCTAAATTTTTTACTAAGTATTCATCTTGGTATAAATCAAACAAGAAAAAGAGAGGCCGCCATCTTTTCATCGCTCAAGATGCTGAAGCCTTGAGATGCACTGATTCCTTCCCCCCAGTCACCCACCTCTTCTATTTGGCTGTCAGACATGTAAAAGCAAGTGTGCGCACACACTCACAAACAACAGAATTTACTTGAAAATTGCCGCATGCAAAAAGTTCTTTAATGTTTTCATTCCAAGTGTTGGAGAAAAAAAGGTAATGTATTTGGAAGTTTCTGTTCCAAACACAGCCTGACCTCACTGACAGGTTGCGGAGGAGAGGAGGTACCAGACTGAATGTCTCAGAATAGTTTGGTACTGAGGAGAAATTAACACCGGAGTCCCAGGAGGACTTTACGATAAGAGAGCAGCCAAAAGATATGTTTACCCAATTAATAAAAAAGGGTCTCATGTTTCCAGCAAAGTTTGGATGCCAAAGGGATACATCAGCCAACACATCTCCATCGCAGCCTTTTCGGATAGAGATGGAAGGTAAAATGTTCTTTGGGATTCAGGGAAGAGCACAAAAGCCATAAGATTACTGCAAACCGCTTGTGCAGCACAATCCATTTGTTCTGCACTGTGGTTCCAAGAGTCCAATATTTACCTCCTAAATTTTTCATTTGTACAGTACTATTCCAAGAGTCACCTTACTGCAGCAAACATAACTTCTAATGCAGATAAAAATAATGACTAGAGCACCCTTGAGTCACTGAACTAAATACAAATGTGACCTTGCAGGTAGCACACCGACAACCCAAACAGCATGATAAAAATGGATGCATATGAAGAATAAACTTGCTCAGTCAGCTGGGTTGTTAAATCTAATCATGAATGTGTTCTCACAAAAGAGGTTTATGAATTACAAGACAATCGCATGCTACATTAACAATCTAAATCTAAGGTTAAGGCCAGATTGCTTCTTACCTGCAGCCAAGCAAGCAGCAGTGATTTTGATCTCAAAACAAAAACAAAAAAACAAAACAGTCTTCCACATAACCTCACGTAAAATGATGAGTAGCAGTTTTTAGCCTTTGGTTTTTATATGGGCTAAACAAACAAGATTTATCGCGTTAATTAGCAAGCACTGCTAAGAAGGCACCTTTTACTATCTTCAGGCAGAGTCAGGACAGTTGTTTCCCTGTTTTCAGCCTTTATGGTATGCTGAGCTATAACAACAAGATGTTAAGAGTGGTATCTAATGCTCGACAAGAGTATTTCTCAAAATTTAAGAACTGTTATTTGTGCTCTTTTGTCTAATGATAAAGAAGTTATCATAAATAACCAAAGCACAAGTTCTGCTGCCACAAATAGAATATTACAGAAAAATGCTTGAAGAAAAGTCAAAAAGGTTAAAGTGAGCAAGATTTACACTCATCAGGTCACCGGGTTGAAAAATATTATATTATATAACATTCACTAACTTGCCTCATGTTGTCTGTTAAGCTGGAGCAATCAAAAAAAAAAGTTGAAGCCATCTAGACTGAATCATTGACTGTCAAGAATGAAAAAAGCTGCCAGAGCGAAATAAATATCCAAACATAATTTCCATTCATTGTTACAATGAACTCAAATCTCTGTTAGAAGCCCCAAGATAGAGGAGATAATGAGGCAGATATTTGAGTTTTGGATCTAGAGTAAAATTATTTGAATTTACATGGCACGAAATGTGTGGATTTTCTTTTACAGCGACAGCTTCAGTTTTAATGGAGGCTATCACTGGCCATTGTTGCCTGTTGTGACTGAGAGGTCATCTCCTGTACACTTCACTTGTGTTCAGTGCAGTATATAATTACAAAAATACGTAATTTAAAAGGCCAAGCTTCAGTGTCACTGCAGCAAGAAGTTACCCAGGTTCCAGCAGCTACATGAAATCCCCAAACAGCTTCTACAGAGAAGAACTCCAGCTGATGCTCTGATACTCCATACTCACAGCTGTATTTGACAACCCAGCAGCCAGCAAGAAGACCCAGGAGAGTGGAGTAGGTGGTGGGCATGGGTCCTTCTGGCAGCACAACGTGGCTCACTACAGGAAGAAGGCAGACACACACAAACACACAAAACTAATTTAAAATGGTTCAGATGAGTTGTGCTACACCTACACAAACAGCTGCTACTGTTCTCCTTGTGGATCTGACTGACTCAGGACTGAGTGCCCAGCTACACAGGGTGTATCTATGTTACCAGTGAAAATTCAGTCAAAAAGATACACTATATAGACAAACGTATTGGGATGGGGTTATTTTTCAGGGGTTGGGCTCGAAATCTTAATGCTTCAGCATACCAAGACATTTTGGACAATGCTGTGCTTCCAACTTTGTGGCAACAGTTTGGGGAAGACCCTTTTCTAATCCAGCATGACTGTGCCCCAGTGTACAAAGCAAAGGTCCACAAAGACATGGCTAGATGAGTCTGGTATGGAAGAAGACTGGCCCGCACAGAGTCCTGACCTCAACACCATCCAACACCTTTGGGATGAACTGGAACGGAGACTGAGAGTCAGGCCTTTAGGTCCAACAGTCAATCAGTGCCTGACTTCACAAATGCTCTAATGCATGAATGGGGTGAAATTCCTACAGAAACACACAAAATCTTGTGAAAAAGCCCATTAATCAATCCCAGTAGAGTGGAAGCTGTTACAGCTGCAAAGCTGTCCATGTATTTAGAAGGTGATGTCATTAAAGTCGCCGTTGGTATAAGGGTCAGGGGTCCCAGTACTTGTTTCGAAGGTGTAGCTTAAATACTATCACATTTTTTTCCAAAAAAGTTGAGTTGCTGTGTCAAACATGAACAAAACAGAATGTGATCATTTGCTAATAGCATTATATTGATTTATCAGCCCAAACACAGCTGCAGAAGATAAATAATATTTATGGTTTTGATTCCTCATTCATCCCCCTAAACACAATGCATTTCTCGACGAGTTAATAACTTTCTGATAGTGAACAGGTAAACAGGTAATGTAAAACCTGTCAAACTGTTCAGAACAACTTAGCAAAAGGACAAGCAACAGCTTATTTCATAAATAAGAATGTATAATTTTATGTTAATTAAAGTTTAAATATGAACTTAATGACTCTTCATTCAACAGGTGAGTGTGGCTGACAAGAACAAAATGAATATAATTATATCTCCAGGGCAAAACATTCTTACATTGTGTATTGACTGTGGATTTGTAGCCTTTAGTTCAAACTGTTAAAGGAAAAAAAAAAAAAAAAAAAAAAAACTCTTTGAGAGCACCTGCGTTCATCCCTCCAGTCAGAGGAGGAAGAGTTGCTGTTTCTCATTAGTTCTTATTCATCACCCTGACAGTACCTCCAAACATTTTATGAGGAATGATTTCAATTACTTTTGCTCTCTGGTGTTCTCCCAGCCATTACTATGCAACAGTGAAGGAGCTGCTGTATCACAATGATGAATACAGCTTTAAAAGCACTTGTTAGTTACTGTTGAACCTCCATGAGTGATCATGTTCAAGCACCTACTGTTGGCTTTTACAATTTAAAGGGGTCTGTAGAAGGAAGCAAAGCCTGTAAATTTTGCCTCTGGAGGAAAAGGATCATTCTGATAAAAACCTCATCCTTGTGCTGGTGAAGGCAATGTATATAATCTCCATAATAAACACCATGACCAGGGCAAGTGACATCCTCCAGATTGCCTCAACACTCTCAACACTACAGAGCCAGAGGCTGAGTCTGCAATTTATCCATCTAATACATCTTCCATTTGAACAGAGCATCCAAATGATGATTGATTACCTTTCAGAGTGTGGGGCAGCAAACAGACATACCAGTCACACTGAAAAGGTACCAGCAACTGGCTGAAAGCTGCTGTTAATTTGCAGTGTTATTGAGCGCCCACACGTCTCATACAACATTAAAAAGCAATCATGTGTGACCAGTACTCTAAGAACTTCGCCTGGAACATTAACAAAGTTTGAGCACCCTGGAGCAGGTGTTTCTGCACCAAACACTACCTGAGCCAGAAAAGGTGTCTGCCATCCTCCCTCCCAGTAGTTCTCCAAGTTTGGCCAGCTGATGCTGCTCTGGCTGTGACAGCTTGCTAGCAAGAAACACCAGCATTTCATCCTTCCTCACATGGTTGCGCACCTAAGAAATGGCATGGCAATGTCTAATATTAGCAATTGAGGATTAACAATTTCAAGGGAAATATGATGAGAAAAATAGTTAATTCACATCTCACGTAGACATACCGCAGAGAGACTGGCTGAGGGGCTAAGAGGTGTATTAGCATACTGGGTTCCTTCTGAGGCTTCCTGGAAAATCTCCAGCATCTCCAGACTGACTGCGTAATCTGCGGGCCGCTTTCCATGCAGATTACTGTGAAGAAGAAAACACAAAAGATTAAGTGTGTCAGTGTCTCACAGCACACACACATTTTATTTATGCATTTGCTACAATGCAGACCATCTGGTGACCAAAAAAAACAACTGACCAAAAACCTTCAATCGTTAGATTTAAGATTTGTTCACCAGAAACCAAAAGATACAACAACACAAGCTAAAAATGGATCAAAATGTGTAGAAAAGCCAGTTTCACTTCCCAAAAATGACCAGTAGTTTTTCCACATTTATGGCTACAAATGATGAAACTTGCTGTGTCACTGAGTTTAGATGCAGAGAGACTTCAAGATTTTGGTGAGGTTTGTGAATTTGTAGGACACACAGTGACACGATCCTGTTGATAAATCTGTTAATTTCCCTGAGAGATCTGTAAGTTATTCTTTCTCAGTTCTAACTGTTACAACTAAAACACAACACGTAAGGACTTGTAGCAAAGTAAAATTGCTAAAAATTTCACTTCACCCTACACCAGTCCAACTTACTTGTTTACTTTGCCATAATGAATGGAAACAGAAATATTAAAATAAATGTGTGAAAGCACATTTTAATTAGATATTTTAAACATTTACTTGTTGGCCAGTCTTGGGGCTAGCAAAGATTTTGTCTGTCCAAGGACCTCAAATAATATTTTTTATACTTTGCAGAAAATCATGCATTTTACCTCATCGTAATGTTTGAGAAATATTCCCTTTCTAAAATGGATTTTTTGTTCTAGTCTCTTAGCAACCAGCAAGAAACTTCAGATGTTCTAATCCTAAATCCTACCAGTTAAACATACTGTTTTTTGACCAACCTGTTGTCATGTTGGCTTGCCAGCCTATGTGACAAAGACACTAACACAGTAATGTTGTTTCTATGTGCCAAGCGCAAAGCAAAGCCATTGCAATCCATAAATAAAAAAATATATATTTTTTTAATGTTTCTTTAAAGTCCAGAGCATCCAGAGAGTATAGGTATTTTACTGCAATACATAATAACATTCAACATCCACGTATATGTAAACATCAAACATAAAAGCAGCATTTTGTAGAGACTGAAAGGCATGAACTTGCTGGCTTCCCCTGGTTAAAAAAGGTATACCGCAAAACCTCATTTAAAGTATGCATCTATAAGTTCGAGGGAGCAGCAGGAAGCAAGGCTGAGATGACCTTGAGGAAAGAGGAAGAGGAGGAAAGAGTGAAGAAAAGCTCAGGGATGAGGAGGCGGAGGAGGAGAGGAGACAGAGAGAAGAACCAAGCCCAGCAGGTCGTCTCTAAAAGATTAGGCGTCAGCAAAGATAACACCTGGGGGACAATTAATAGGTCCACTGGTCCATAAAATATTTCATTTGGATTCATACCCCCCAACCCCATACACACACACAAACACAAACAAACATAAAACGTCACTGACACTTATACTTTTATGCAGCTGCACGTGAGGTGAATATCTGAAGAAAAATAATAAAGTGTGAACATTTTGCAGGTGGTGGAGTCACAAACACTCTGCCAGAAGCCTCTGCTTAAGTACACAAGTGGGAGGAAGGCAATGGTGATTCTAGAGGAATCCACCGTAGCCATCGATGTTACTCTAAATGGGAGGAGGAGATACAAATTAAATTTCGAGCTGAACACAACAGAGTTCAAAACCTAACACCACTCGACAGGCTTCCTACACTAACAAACATAACAACATAACGTCACCAGATGTGATTATAATACAATACTGAGCTACAGAGTTCAAACACAATGAACTTAATTTACATGTGTTATGAAAAATTTCTGTTGCAAATGTACCTATTCTTAAAGAATACCACTTTTTTTAAGACTTTGTGAAGTCAACTGAAAAATTGACAGCTGACAGAGAGTTTGCACTCTGTCAGCTGTCAGCTAAGCAGAACGTCTTAGAAGGAGTCATAAGTTTAACTACGGCAACACGTGGCAGGCAGCTGATGAGGCAGTGGGCGAGGCCTGAATGCATTTTTAATCAAAAGGTTCATTAGTTACATTTCCTTTTTAAATAATCCACTCTCAGTTTCTTGTGACGGTTGGAACAGCTTGCGCATTATAACCTATAGTTAATGAAATAGTACATGACTCACCCAAGGCCTCCATTTAAATCTGTGGATGTACTGAATATTGTCCCATAATTATATTGCAGATGTCCCTCACTGACACGAAACTGCACAAAACAGGCTTTTCTTGATGGTCCTAAAAATATCTTCATTCAAACCAACACAAAAATCTTCTTCATGCGAGCATGGGGAAAAAAGTGTAGTCCAGTGCATGTATCCATTGGAAAGGAAACATGTCGTCTCATCATGCAAACCAAGCAACATAACAGACATTATATGTCACCATAATGTCCAGATGAAAATGTTTCACCACTTTTAATTGTCAGATACTGTATTCAGTACGGCACGTGTTATGCATTTGCTAACTGTTCATGTATTTAGCATTCATTGCAACATTTGGAGATTTACTGTTTGATTCTGTATGTAGCATAAGTATACTAGTCAAATGTATTGGAATTGACATGCCAGTACGAGGCACACAAGTGATATTAATTAAGGCCAGTATGGATTCGGTGCTACAGGAATGGGTTTGTCAGTCCTATCCAGACCAATTCACATATGTCTTATTTTTCTCCATCTCATTAACACCAGTGAATTTTCATGCTGACACGACATGAACAAACAATCAAAAAAACGCAGTATGATAAGAAAAACAGAAAGCGGTAACATATACAAAATATAAAAAATACTAACACGGTCCTTTTATATTTGTTGACGTAACGTAATGCGCCAAATGTGCTGCACTGGTAGATATTTATGCTTATAGGACTGAGACTTATAGTCAGGAGCCCTGCAGTGCAGGCTGTGTGGCTTCTCAGAAAATGCAAACCTGTTGTTTTTGAGATAACAGGGAATGTTTGACTGTAAAAAACATTAATATTCTCTGAAGAACTTGCCTGTTTTTCTAAAACGAAAATCTGCCCTGCAAGTCAAATAAGTAAGCTGGAGAGAAAGTGAACTCACTGATTTAGTGGACAGGGCCCAAACAATGATTAAACACAGTCCAATCATTCATGTGCACACAAATGCACAAAGGAACAATGAAAATCTGCAAAACCTGTATTTCCAAATCCCAAACTGCGTGCCAATCACTCCATTAGGGATTGCATTGGCAGATGACTTGGGTTGCCTCTTGTGTGAGTGTGTGTGTGTGGTAAATGGGGAGGCTGGGGCAAGGATTGCATTCATCTTGCAGAGCCCTGACAGACTGTCCCAGCTGCTGCCTCTCTTTCTCTTTTGTCTGCAGTCAAGTAACAAAGAGAAGAAAATGTAAGACCCAGAAATCGGGACCCATCAAAACAATGAGACAAATAGAATGAAATGAATGAGGGAGAAGACAGAGGATGATTGGTGTAAAATGAGCGCAAAGAGAGCGCTAACTGAGCAACATACTGACACTGATCAACTACTCTATTGATCACAATGCTTAACCAGCATCCCCTTGCTCATTATGGACATTGTGCTGTGCATGTACTCTGCATCCACAGAACAGAAATGCTGATACGGCATCACATGATTGACAGACAACTAATCAGCCTCAGTTGATTTTCTATCTGTGCACTTATGTGCTGCACTGATGCACTGCTGTTCTTGATAATAAAGGGCTGAATGCCTGGTACAATAACTAGAAGATAGTCATGTGATGACTTACTGAAAGAGAAAAAGCACCGGTTCAGAATAGCAGAAGCACCTCCATGATGTAATGCGATGAAACACAATAGCCGTGCATTAAATATTAAGGTACTTAAAGTGTCCAGTTTCTGTTCAGATTTCTACTCAGTTGAAAGTTGTACGCCTCAGTTATTTACTGCAAAAACATTCAAGAGACCTCATGAATTAAAGAGAACTCTATATGTAAACAACGCCGCAAACGATCTCAGTGATGCAGCCCCAACAACAGTTTGCACTTTCACAAATTGTCTCGAAGGTACAAGACTGTTACATTGGATCCAGGGGTTTTTGTTTTGTCTGTTTGGCATGGCAGTCAACACGTTGTGGAACCTCCTTGTACAGAAAGAGCCCTTCAATCTATGACCTCTTTGTGGTTGGGACAAGAATCCAAAGTATCTGACTAAAAATTCTGTTCAATCGTTAGATATATCTATAAGAAAATCTTGTTTTCTGGTCAGACTTCTTGTCAACATCTGGAGATTTTCACAGTAGTGCTGAACAAGCACAGTCATCTGTGAAGATAATTACTTGCTCTCCACCGGTCCTTTTTCACAGTGTCCTACATAATGTGCACACAGAGCTTATGATAGGTCACGATGTGACTCATTTGACCTGTAGCAACCCTTTATAAAAGCCTCACGATGTCTGCAGTACGTACGTAGTATGACAGCATTTCATTTGTAAAATCAATAAAAATCCAAGTCTGAAAAAAATACTTGAAACGGCTTACAGTACGTTCTGCGAGGCTCCGAGCCGCAGCAGCAGTTTGACAATGGCTGGATGACCGTTTCTCACAGCATCATGGAGTGGAGAGTCATTTTCATAGCCAGGCGTATTCAACAGAGCTCCCCTTGAGACCAACACCTCCACAACAGCCAGGTGACCAAGGTTACAGGCTTCATGCTGGAACAAAAAAGCAGTAATGCTCATAAGTTATCACCTTCTGCTTTGATCCGTTTTTCTTGGTTCAAAACACAGCCACATCCTTAACAGTGCATTCTGAATTCTCATCCATTTTCTGTTACTGTAATATTTATGTTTTTTATACCAGTTTCCAGTTCTATATGTTAATATTTTAAATGAAATGTTTAGTTATTTGTTGGAATGTTTCAAAAATATAAGGTGCTCAGAAAACATCATAACAGTAAATCAGAAATAACAGCTTGATCACAGTTCATTTGTTGTGCATACTGACTACTATCCTAATCTGCTTTTTTAAAAACAAAAAAACATGAATGAAAGATAGAGCTTAATAAAATGAGCGTTTTATAAGACCTTGAGTTACAAAGATCCATTGCGACAACTGCACCGCGTTTAAAAACAGTTATGATTCTTTAAATAAATTTAATGGCTGAAAATTTTATTGAGAGGCCAGCTTTTGGTCCTGTTCAACGTCATTTGTCAAAACAGCACACAAGCATGATCTTTATCTCCCCCCATCATGTGGTATAGAACACACTTCCTTTCCAAGGGTTGTGGGGTTAAATTTTGCCTCCTCCCCATTTCCAACAGTTACAAATTAAAATATTTTGCGACAGCTGCTTTATATAACGCTGGGATTCTCAAATGTTTATTTTGATTACAGTAAGCAATAATGTATGGATCTGTTAAGTATGTTTGTTTTTGTAACAATTTTGGGCTTGAAAAACAACAGCTGAGAAATAAACCAAAAAAAAAATCCATACATATAAATATATATGTATAAGTACAAACGAGGAATGTCTTAGATTATTATAGAATGTTGAGTTAGACAGATCGAAATTCGAGATCTGTTAGAAACTGTCAAAACTTAAGTCTGAATGGAGAATCTTGACAGCAAAAAAGCTATGTGAGGCGCTGCAATGAGACAGCCGCTAAAACTCTCCTGCTCATTCACAAAAGGAAACAAAAACACGGCTCAGATAGCACTGAACACAGTTTGTCATGTGCAGGCAACTTAAGGCTAAACTGCTAAACGAACACAGGCCACATATTTTGGGGAAAGTCAGCATGCATAAAAAATGACTGCACTCACAGTAATGGACTCACTCAAGATTAGAAGCCTTAGTTTCTGGCATGATATACTTTAACTGCTAGTAAGCATAAAGTCTTTGTGGCTATGTTATACAATAACATGAATAGTACAGGTTGCTTATTATTTTTTTATTATTTCTTATTAAACTACAGTTACTTTTTAGCTGCGGTGCAAGAAAGGCAAAAATAAACAGCACAAATGTCTACTTTCATAAGCAGAAACAGATGTTAGAATGCAGAAAAATGTAACAAAAGAGCTATTGAGGGGAAAACCGAATGCATACCTCATATAACATAACTCACAGTGACTGTAGATGTTGGTTTACTGGAGAAGGCAATACAATAAACAGCAAATGGCAACAAGCAAATGTTGTAAGAGTTGGCCAGAGAAGAAAAACTACAGTGAACAAGCCTTGTGCCATCAAAGTCTGACAAACCATGAAGCTGATGAAACGTTTTGTCAGAGTATCTTCACGTGATACACATGAAATAAAGCTTTCATGTGCATCACTTGGTGTCTTACCAGAGGTGTCCACCCAGCATTGTCCTTCAGGTTGGGGTCAGCCTCCTGGTCCAGGAGTTCCTTGACAGCCTCTACGTCTCCCTGCAGGATCCAGAGGGAACAACAAACCCAAGGTCAGAACTGCAGGCCTCTAAAGGCAACCCTTCAAACACAGTAACTGATCTCAGTGTACCAAAGTCCCCGTGTTTATCAATCACAATGGGCCATTGATTGCCTTGTCTGGGATCCAGAGGAGGATTACAGCTATGTTTACAGGGATTACTGCAAGACATCCAATTCTCAAAAGGCCAGAACATGACAATCTGATCATTTGAAGACTAATGTGTTCAACTCAGGGGGAAATAACCCACAGGAAAGGAAAATATTTAAACTAGCAAATTTATCTTCAGTCAATCTTGAAAGAAACTAAAAATTAATAAGAAGCATTAAAGGGACTTCAAAAATATTTATAGCAGAGATAGCCTGTTTCTTTGACAAGACCATCTTTCCAGAGGTGAAATTCATCTGCCTGTCCCTTTATTGCTCTTTATTGTCATTTAGTTTCTTATTTGCACTCTTCATCCTCATCATTTTAATTAACTTTTGAGAATTTTATTTGGCCATTTGCTGAATGATGATAGACATAGAAGGAGGAGCAATTTGAGGAAGGACATTATTTGATCTTATTTAATTTAGATTTAACAAATTAATACTTATTTATTACAATTTTTACAATTTATCTAAGGTGTCGTGCAAAAAGCAGTAACTGTTTTTGGAAACTTTGCATATGCAGAATGCAACAGAAAATGCAGTGAAGTAAATAAAGTGAATCACTCAGAAACTTCTCTACCTTTATCGCAGCTATATGGAGCAGTGACTCTCCCTTGTGATTCCTCTTCATTACTGCAGGGCTGCCAGAGGTGGGCCGTCCAACGGATGCACTGGGAGTACAGGGGGATTTTCTCCCAACACCGGCTCGGGCAGAGGGGCTGTCTGTCTGTGTCCTTATGATACTCGTATCACACCTGGGGCTCGTCAGGGATGGAGGGTTAAGGACAGTTGGGGACATCTGCGATTTTCTCCTCCTGCCTGGGGAAGCTCTGGGCCTTTTTGGGGTCAACTCCAAAGTAGAGACCTTCTCCTCCACTTTGGATCTTTTTGAGGAAAGTTTAAGGGATGATACATTGTCCTGTTTTTCAGGACTGTCAGATGGGTTGAGTTCAACTGTAGACTGTTTGTCATGGTGCAAGACACTGTCTGATGTGCTCTGACCAGGCTGGGCTCTGTCGCTCAGTACAGTGCTGCCTCCTGAGAGACTTTCCCCAATGGTGCTCCTGCCAGGGCTGAGTTCATTAGTACTCCCCTGTGGCCCTTCAGGCTGAGGCTTGTCAGATGTGACAGCAGGGCTTAAGAATGAAACCCTCTTACTGGACCTCCTTGCCCCTTCAGCACAGGGCTGCTCCTTTTCCTGTAAGGCATCTACCTCCTGTGTGATCCCCCACTGCTGGTTTATGGCCTCCAGCCTGTTCTTCTTTATCGTCTCCTTGGTTTGTTTACGTGTGGCCCTTGTGCCTCCTTGCACCTTCCTGGTAGGGGCATTTTTCCTAGTGGATCTCTTCTTGATATTCCTATTTTCATTTGTGCATGTTTGAGAGCAAGAAGAGGCAGAGTCTTGGGAGGACGAGGAGAAATTGAAAACTGACAGGTCCCGATGCTGAGCAGTAATGGTGGCAGGCTGTGTTACAGCTGTTTCTCCACAAGACTTGCTCTGCGGTATGGTGACCTCTGTAGGCTTCTCCACCACGCAACGCACCTTGCGGCTTCGGGGGCTGAACCAAATCTTGAAGTTCTTCTTGTGTTTGAGGGCAGCATTGCTCTCAGATTGTGCTTGAATCTCAGCTGGAGTAGAGTCTGCAATGAGGTGGGAGGGGGGATAAGTTCAGAAACACCTGCACGTACTATAGCTTCTCTCTTTCTAGTTTAGTCTCTTTAATGCTTTCTAATCCACTACATGTTCAGATGAAAAAAAACAATAATGTCAAACTTTTAAATTATGCACTGTCAACCAATAAAACTGATATCTGACTAAAGAAGAGAAGCATCCAATCAAATTCTTAAACCCTTATCTATTTCTGTGTAAATTTAGACACCAAAACAAGCTGCAGATTGGCTCACATTTCAACTCCAGGGATCAGAAATATGTTCTGCTGTTCTTTGTCAAAGCTGAGATCTACTCACAAACTAAACACAACCGTGGTTAATTGCATTGCGTAATTACTGTCATTAGTGTGATGCTGGATGGGTGGTGAAGATAATAAACCAAAGGAACAAGCCACTACTACTGTCATTCAGAGATTAGATTGGTGGAGAAAAATGTTTAATGTTTCAACCAACTATTGATAGAAAGGGTTGTGGGCAGATGAGATAATGAATAAGACGCATGGGTTTGAGAACATAACTTGCTAATTGTGTGTTCAAACAGCTATAGAGTGTGGTGGCTATCATCTACCTTGTTGTTCTATGGGATTGAGCAGGGACTCCAAACCAGAGAAGAGCTGTATGATACTGCTGAGCTGCCTGTTGATTTGGATGTCCTTCACCCATGCAGGACTATGACACACAACACAACCATCGCCTGCTTGGGGTCCTGCACAGGACCTGAGCGAGAGACATATTTTGGATCAGGATTTGACTTCACAGTTAAGTAACAGGAAATACAATGAGCCTATTGATATACCTTTAAAGACCTTTCAGTCATGAGGGGAAGGAATAAATTGAAGCTAGAGTTTATTTCTACAGGGACATTAATTGCCACTGACATGGATATGCATTATTTCATGTGCACAAGAGATAAGCCATGTAACAAAATAAAAGCATGTTAATTAAGAAATTTCCTCACTAACAATCACTTATTTTAAAATGAGCTGTCAAACTACTTTGTTATTATGTATGACCTACCATTAGTATTGTTAAAGTTGTCACTCTCACATTAGTGCTGAAACAACTTGTTATTATTACTGATTAGAATGTGGAATCAAATCTAAACTAAGTCACTCCTCCTAGTAGGAAAGGCATGCAGTAGGTACAAACAAAAAAATGTATTATCACTCTATTCCTTTTCATGCACCAGCGTGCACGATATCAGAGTCCTGACAGTCAAACACCTGAATGGAATAGAGTCATGATTAAAACTATTAGATGCACCTGTGTTAGACAAAAAAAATGTCACCAAATGTGACAGGACTATTGTCAAGTAAAATACATTTACCTGAGGATATACATTACCTGCACAGCATATGCTCACACATTCCTAGACATACAGGGTCCTTCATTAAATTCGAGCTAGAAAAACATAAAACATCTGAAAGTGGTCAGTACTGTCAGAAAAGGCAAGACTACCTGCACCATACTGTGCGCTGGTGCCTTCAAGGTCTGTGTGCTCAGTTCACTGTTACTTATCCTTCAGAGCCAAAAATGGAGTAACAGACACTCTTCTTTCACTAATAATCAGTATTGGCCATGAAAAAAATAACATATCAGTAGCTTCCCAGACCCCAGCAGCGATACTACAGTATGATTTGGTAATTGCATAGTATAGTGGAGACAGCAGAGAGATCTGAGATCTTAGTCCGTACATTAAGTAAAGTTATCACAAGCTCTGCAGCTCAACAGCCAACAGTACTACGGCACACCCCTCCTACATTTCTCACAGACTGTTTACCTTATCGTGCTATGTAGATCTATGTCTAACTACGCTACATCGACATGCTACAGTGTTACTGCTGCACAATGATTTTAGAAAACAGACTTGTTTTGAGGCAGCTTGAATGCCAACATAACCCAGCAGAGGTTAGCTATGACTTGGAATGTTAATTTCAACCCTTAACCTGAATATTTCACCCAGCCCCAGTTAATGTGAACGATGACTGTTAAGTCATTTTTAACTGAATTACGATAATTTCGCAAGCTAACATTAAACACCAGTATCCCGTCCAGTTAATATAATCATGTGTTGTTGACAACTACAAAGTATATGGGCTAACGTTAGCCTTAACTGTAACGCTAACATACTTGATGCACCATAGTCTATTCGAAATGAATCAGTCTAGTTTGACAAAAAAAAGCGCGGTAAATGGTACTGGTTGTTAGCGTTAGCGTTAACGTAGCACAACAAAGGACGTTGATTCTGAGCATGTTAGTTCACGTCTGCAGTAATTTTAATTTACCATTTGGAGCAAAGTAGAAGTCGTCGAAAGTTCGCAACCGCCTCCTTGGTGTTTTTCCAGTCTGTTGTCTGCATGATTACATCGTCATCCATTCTTATAAGAGTTCTTATTTATTTCTCGGCTCTTCTGATACAGCTTCGTTTATGAATCAAGGTTACAAAACAAGCCAAGCACTTCCTGGATACTTGCATCTCCCGCCAAAGATTTACGGAAGTACCCTGTGACGGTTGCCATAACTACGACAATGACGTGAGTTTCGGCCCTCCCCCAAGCATGACGTAGGATATAAATAAAAACAGTTACAGATCAGGACAAGATTAATCAAGACGACAATATTTGCTGCTATTTATTTAAATATAATAGCTCAACAATAGTTGTTACAATCAATAGCATTAACTTCAACCCATTACTTATTATTACAGTAGTGTTCCATTAATTATTATTGTATTATTTAATTATATTATAATATATATTATTATATATAATATATATTATTTTTCTCTGTCAGGTTTAATGCCATATTGTGGTATATAGTGGTATATCCAACGCCTATCCAAGAAATACTATGTTTGAGTCATCTGGCTAGCTCATGTGCAGTAGCAGTGCTTGTTGATGAACGTGTTCATGTGTTCAGATGTGCGATTACCTACTTATATTCATCAGGACACTGACTTTTAAGAAAATAGCATCGGACATAATAATACAGTACAAGAACATCAAGCACAATATACAAGTAAATAGAAGTTGCTTTTGAAAAATAGCTTTATTAGAATAAAAATGGCATAGATACATTTAAGACATCTGGAACAGGTCATAAGCAGGAAAGAGCCCCTTTAAATATCCAGTATACTCAGTTGCACTCTAAAAGATAGGTATGCCCTTCAAGGATGTGTTAGAGTAGGGGGAATGAGCATATTGTGGATCTCCTTCTAAGTGTACTGTCCTTTCTCTAGTGTCATCTAGTATACACAATTGCATGTACATTGTATTAAAAAAATAACCTCTTTTCTCAGATGAATGATTTCAGATCAGGTAAAATCATGACTATGCTATGATAATAAAACAGTGCCCTAACCACAGAGAGAGAAATTAATAGACTACTCAATGAATTTATTCCTTGCTGGATGATTACAGGTAAACAGACCTGTAAGGTAGTAAAAAAAAAAGTGAATAAACAACAACTTCAATTTACCTTTTTCCATCTGTGCATGTATGCAAATGTGCATTTGCTCTTTTGCTTTCCATAAATAGCTTCATATGGAAAGGACAGACATGTAAGTTAACCTACATATGATAGTCAAGACATGTACAAGAAATAATCAATATTTTTATAGCAGGAACGGTTTATACTCTTATTCTTTCACATATAACGAGTAGATTAAGGGTAGATTCACTATAAACAGATTCTGTGCTTCATTTCATCGTGGACACAAACAAAATGGCAAAGAAAATATGTCAGTCCTATGCTTCTACTGCCTTAATGGAGCCAAGGTCATCACTGCCATCTTCGTTGTGAATTGGTATGTTTTCCATGCCAGAATTCCCCATGGCAAAGTTGATGAAGACCTGTGAAGGTTCAGTAATGATTTCAGTACAATGCCAATAAAATTATTTTACCCTGAACTCTATATTTATATGTAATCTGCTGGTCAGTTTCCCTCCCTGACACCCCTCTCTTCAGTCTGCCTATGGTATCTTCCAATCCCAGAGCCCCACAAGAGCAGAGTGGCTGAAGAATATCAGCACTGGCTGCACACAAAGCTCATGGATTCTCTCCCTAACTCATATTCCATTTATTTTCCCTCAGGCATACCCTCTGTCAGTTTCCCTCTGTCTCTTTTAAACTTTCTCAACTCACTCTTTCACTCCCACTCAGCTTTCTTCTGTCCCTGCTTCCCCTCCCATCCTCCATCCTCTTCTCTCATCTCCTGTCCCTTTTTCTCTGTCCCTTGCTGCCATCTACCCAGCCTTACAAAACCTCAGACTAGTCCTCACTCTCTCTCTGTCTATGTCTTGTCTCTTATTCTCACCTCATCGAGTGTGGTCTGGCTCACAGAGAAGTGTTTGATCTGCAGAGCATTCTTGTTGGACTCCAGCTGGTCAAAGATGTCAGCCACCCCTCCTGGAGCAACTGGTACGTGGTACTCCACCACAGTGGAGTGCTGGTCCTGTGTATTGAGTTAAAATGTGCAAGCAGAAAGTTACATATTTTGAAACGTGATCTTTGTGTCAATAGAATTCTGTAAAATACATTCAAAAACTATCCATGCCAAACAACATCAACAAACAAACAGCAAAAATCACACACACAAATAGAATACAAATCTCACCTTGCATTTCACAATAATGCACATACAAAATTATTTGCTGGGAAAAATCTGTATTGTTGTTAGTCTAGGTACAGTATACTGTGATATATACAGTATGTTGAATGTGTCTAGAATTAGTGGACTGGGGAAGACTAATACCTGGAACACAACAGGTGCTTATGTGATGAGTTGCTGTCAATTCTTACTTAAGTTAGAAAATTTTAATGAAGAAAGTCCCCAAATGGGTAGTGAGGTATTAATGCCAATAACACATAGTTCATGTTACATGGATTCTTTCAAGCTAGACAAGTTAGTATTCACAACAAAATGAAGGAGTGTGTGCAACGTGAAAGGTGTCAATTACAGACACAAACACACAGAGAATTAATACTCAACTCTGCAGTTCCCCCTTAGCTTGATCGAGTTTTATTTTGCAGCATGTTTCAGCTCATTATTTTGGATTTACAGCCCACAACTTTGCTGTATTGGTTCACTCTCGCCACCCTCAGCAGCAATGTTTTAAGCTGTTTCCCAAAGAAAAGCTTCTGATAAACCCACTGTATACAACCCTGCCCAACACCAAACAACTAAAGGACATAAAATAGAGAAAAGCTTGGAAATAGGGTGGAGCATTTAGCTTTGAGGAAGTCGAAGAAAACCGAAACAAAAAGCTCAAGGAGGAGCGAATAATTGGACTTACATTAGTCAGGCGGACAGAAACACAACTCCAAATGACTGCTAATATTATTTCATATCTGCGGGATGTCTAAGTGGGCAACTGTTTGCTAACATTTTCGTCTTGACAGCTTTATCGTGTCATAACATCAGCTTGTTCCACTTCCCACAAGGGGTAAAAAAGATCGATCTCATGCTCCGTTACAACTATAAACAGCAGCCACTTCAAACAAGGGCACATAGATTACAGATGGGGTTTGAATATCATAAATGATTGCTCCCTAGAGCCTTTAGCGATAAAGAATCCTAGAATACTGCAATTTATACTTAATCTTTTCAATTTCTTCACCAAGTGCTCTCGACTACTTTGGATAGCTGGTAAAGCTCACCTTGAGATAAGTGCTGGGGAATCTGCGCTGCATGAAGCCAGTGATAGCCTCTGTGCCACGGGAGGCCTCAGCCAAGTACATCTTCACAGTGAACCCGCTGCCAAACCTGCAAAAAAAAAAAAGATTTTACAAACAAAGCGATATTATTATATGTCATCGGGATGGGTGTGAGGCGTTGTCGGGGCAAGGGAACACTGTTCGAACATGTAAAACTGAGCATTTAGCTGCTCAAAGGACCACAGGAGAGGGAAGAATACAGGGCTGTGGAGATGGGGGTTGGGGGTGGGGGGTAATGGCTCAGCTGGAGGATGAGCAGAGGTCACTCACCTGTTCTTAATGTGCTGCAGGGAGCCCAGGCATTGGAACTTTCCTTTCACCATGATGGCAAGACGGCTGCACAGTGCCTCACACTCCTCCATGCTGAGATACAGAGACAAAGGCAGAAAGATAAAAGGTCACACTGAGACCCTTTGAGCGTGCGGTAATTAGCTATGCCTGCTGTTATTTAAAAAGCACATTTAGTACATGTTCTGATGATATCTACAATATACTGTGAAAGATGGCCACCTTACACACTACCTGTAATTGTAGCTGTAATCTTAAACAATTTGTGTATTCAAAATACTGGAATTGAGCAATGTGTACGTCAAATGTTTTTCTGTGATGTTCAATGACGGACAGTATCAGATGTATGCATGGGATGCTCTTCTAACCTGTGAGAAGTGAGGACCACAGCACATTTTCCTTTCACTTCTTCAGAGATGATTTTCCACAGGTGACGCTTGGTGCGAGGGTCCATGCCAGAGCTTGGCTCATCCTGTGGAGAGAGGAGAAATAAGAACGGAGTAGAACAGAGAAACTACATCGACAGTAGCATGATGTGTAAAAGAAATAAAGGGAGTTTGAAAACAAGACGGAAAGATCAAGGGAACAAAAGGGGCTAATCATGGAAGGCAGCTTTTTTGCAAACAGTATGCAATACATACAGAAGGTGAAAGGAAAGACAAGGACAAGGTGAACAAGAAAAAGTAAACATAAGGAGGTAATTTCAAAATAGGAAGGGAGATGGGAGGTTCCAGGGTTAGACACAAAGCAAAAAAGATTAAGGAAGGGAGGAAATGAAGATTAAAGCAACAAGAAAGACGAGTAGCAGAGGGAAAATTCACAGAGAGGACAGGGAAATTAGGAAGACACAGAGAGGCAACGAAAAGCATGGCGAGCACAGAGGAAAGGAGACAGAGGAGGAAAACAGAGACTTTCATTGAGACATAAGGTAGAAACAAAGTAGAAAGTCACAGGGAAGACCACCCCTGAGTAAGTCTGAGAAAGCAGACTAATTAACAGTATGAGATCTGTCAAGTCTAAGGGATCAATATCTGTTTTACTTCAATGACCCTTTCAGGGGGAACAATAGTGTATAGTTAGCTGAATATTTGTTGTCTGATGGCCAGTTAGGCAATTAAATGGGCAGCAGCATCAAAAGTGGATCCTCACCAGGAGCAGGATTTGAGGATTCCCAATGAGAGCCAGCGCAGTGGACAACTTCCTGCGAGTGCCGCAACTGTAACCGTCAGTAATGATTTTTCTGTGGTAGTCCAGCTCCAGCCTGTTCAGTAGGTACTTCACCACCTTTTAAAGGAAACATTTAGGGGGATTATTATATATTATTATACACTGGATGAACACCATAAAAAAGCACAATATGAAGAAGGATTACAGTTTTAAATCCACTAATGTCAACTAGAAGATGACAACAAACAAGAATCATATTGAATGCCAATTAGTGGCAGGTTTGACCTTTTAACATGACAAAGCAATATCAGGCACCAAATAAATGAATCATTATTGCATGGACAACCACTTTGAAATATGTTCTGAGATGCTTAACATGCCTGTTACTAAATACCTCAAAGACTAATTAATTTCACACACCAAGACCAACATGGCTCACAGGCAAACATATGATCTGGCGTAAAAAGGCCAAACTTTAGATGATAGGAAAGAGTACAGGCTGAGGTAACAGTATGCCTTATCTTCTTCAGAATACGTTTATATCTGAACGTGTGTGCTGAAATCTGCTGATCAATGGAGGAGATATGTGGTGGTCTTTTAGCCGGGAATCGATAAGTTTAATAATTGCTATGAATGGCTCTACAACCATAAAGGAAGATGAGACACAATGGACCAGCAAGCTGTCCCCTGGCTTCAAGCACATAAGGATAAAGTCAACTGCCATCTGTGGCTCCAGAAACATAAACAAGCCCTTTAAAGGAAGTTAATTTTCCATTCATTTAATCTAGTATCATCATCCACAGTGGACCTCTCTCCTGAGAAAGTCCAAATTTCCAACCAGACACAATTCAGGACCTGATTACAGCAGGAAAGAAAAGGTATATTCAGAGAAAGCTTTTCTAAGGGCAAAGGGTGGTGCTACATCTTACTTGCTACTTGATATTCATTTCTGCTATTGCTTCTTTCTATTCCGGTCCAGTACAGCTGCACTGCAAATAACAGGTATCTGCCTGTCCCTCTCACATGCATTTTTAATTTTGTTTGCTCAACAGTGATGACTTTACTTGGTGACTTCATTCTATCTAAACTCCATGCTGTCCTGAGGCTGCAGCTTTGGAGAGCAGAAACAGCATAATCTGTTTGGTGCATATCAATTTATCCGGTGGGTTAAACCACATCGAAAGCTGGAATGAAAAAAAGAAAACTTTAATGGCTCATAACCATTTCACTCACTTAAAAAATCCCCATGCTTGCCTATTAATCACATGAAATAGTATGCTGTAACTACCAGTTCATCTTCAAATAGCTTGAGGTGATTTCCCATCGGTACACTTCAGCCTTTTTCCTATCAGATGGCAAGTTTGGAAACCAGATCAATGAAGCAAGCTGGTGCGATAGATAGCTTTCTCTGCTTTTTTCTCTCTAAGAGGATTTGTCCTGAGTGTTGATTTTTCCATATGATTCTGTGTGCACTGATCCAGGTTATTAGAGTGTAGGACATTGCATACTTTAGACAAATACTCAGTATTAGCAGCTAGATTTGAATGATTAGCACTGGCAACATACAGCACATTACAGACTGGTTCAGATGAAAATATGTTTTTTTTATGTCCTCTCATAAAAGCCCCTTTCTATCACCTTTGATGTAACAGCTCATTAAGCCTGACAAAACCATGTCAATGCAAAATGACCCCATTAAGGCTTGTCTCATTATCCACAGCTAAGGGACTGTCAGTGGGAGACAACATAAGAGGAACTCTACATATAACCTCAAGTTTTTGAATTAGCACCGATGCTGTGGCCATTACAACCATTGTTGCCAGAGGAACTGTAAAAACAGCAGCGATTACAGTGCCTCACTGTCTGAGTAAGTACATGTGCATCTAATGTGCGTGATTATTTCTGTATGTAAGATGAAGGACATTGTCAGAGACAATCAGTGCTTTGTGCTTCTGCATCTTTTACTGTAAAATGGTGCAGAGAGAGGAGGAGAGAGAATTACACACAGATAGACGGGATGAGCTCATTCTTTTTTGTTCAATTTTGTTTTAAAAAATCAGGAAGGAAAATCAGAAATCACACCATCTTGTTGACTGGTTGCTCTGCAGATTCCTCTCATGTCAGCAGCAGTGGCAGAGAAATGCAGGCTCACTCAGTAATCACCACAAAAGCAAGATTGATTAGTTATCAGAAAGATAAATGGGAAGAATGGGGCTAAAGTGACAAGTCAAATGAGATCCTCTCATCATCAAAGTATCGTTTAAATGTAAATTTGTCTGCAGCGAAGCGTACAGCATCAGCTTAATTCTGAAGTTTGGACTGCACAAGCTGACAACAAAAGCTTTTCCATTTTGCCCCAGATAGTGCAGCTTTCAGCACACATCACTCAACACTTAACACGCCCTGATTCAGTATGCATGAAAGCACCATCAGTTACAAGTCCTGCAATGGGAGAACACCTTTGAAGTTATATCAGATCCCGTGTCATCTTGTGGACACTGCTGTCACTATCCAGGGCTTTCAAAAGCAGCACAGAGTCTCTTTCTTACCCCGTCTAGGTCCCTTTTTGAGATGCCTCGAATGCGACCGTAGAAGTACAAGTGCTCTTCTCCAGTGAGCAGATTGTCCAGTGCATCCACCTGGGGACAGTAGCCGATGTTAATTCCCTTGTTACGGCACTCCATGATGTCTACCAACCGCCTGGGGGAAAAAAGACAAAGAAAAGACATTTTCTCTTAAAGATGGACATAGAGAGTGTTATATTGGTCTTGCTCTATGTCATATGTTGTCCTCTGCTGGGAATATCCACCACACAGAGCTGTAATATGAAACTCATGAGTACAGTGGTGGTTTATATATGTACAGGAGAGTCTGAAATACAGCTGCTACTTGCTAAATCCCAAACCATTTACGTTCAAATTTCGGCTGACGCAAGGTAATAACAACCCTCATTTGAGGATATCTGTGTTATGCAAATACAATCAAGCTCAGATTCAATAGACAGTGCAGCCTGGGCACCTGTAAAAATGAAATCAAAGCTTTGTCCTGTGATGGGTGTCTGTCATCTGCTCTACAGCGATTATCATAAATCATCTTCAGTTTGCGGGAATATATTGTAAGTGTACCAGTGTTAACTTGATATATGTGAATGTGCATGTAGTGCCACAAGTATAAATACTGATGAGCAAATAAACTCATGAACAGCTTACCCATCCCTGTCCCTGATCTGTGCTGTGCCGTCAGTGGGGCTAACATCTCCAGTCAGCATCTTGAAGGTGGTAGTTTTTCCTGCTCCGTTCACTCCCAGCAGACCAAAGCACTGTATGCAAACACTCACCGCTTAGTAATCGTGAAGCATATGCCCATTTTACGGTACCATAATGCTGTGATGGCCTTTTTCAAAGATTACATAAACGTAATAGCCAATAATCACATGTACAGGCCGATAAAACACAGAAGTACACCAAGCATTTTTCTTACAGCAAAAAATCAAGCAGACGAATATATTTTTAAGCAAGTTCAGAAATCAACTCATAATCACAGACTGTATGTATTATTTATTATTATTTATTACTTATTCCTACAGATAAATCTAACTTGGAAATGAAGGTAGCCTATCAGTATGTGGCTGCTGTTCATCGTGTGTTTCCAGGTGTTTGAAACTCAACTGTGAGCTGTGTTGAGTTTCAAAACACCAGCTGAGAGCTATAATTTAAGTTGCACAAAATGACCACTACATACCACTCTTTAGCAGTAAGAGCAACGTTGTGATTATTTGGATAATAATTTTGGTCATGCTGTTGTCACAAGAGGCTGGTATTAGTCATTTATTCCACCTTTGTTATCCTACTGACTTAGATTGATTTCATTTGTATTAGTAATCCATATTGCCACTATAGATAAAGGCTTACCTCTCCCGCAGGGATGCCCACAGACAGCCTCTTGACAGCATAGACCTTCTTCTTGAGGTGTTGATAGATCTTAGTGAGCTGGTTGACCTGCAGTATGTCTGAGCTGGCTGCTCCACTGGACACCCTTAAGCGCTCAGCTGCCACATCGTCATCTTCATCCTCAACGGCCACCTGGGGCAAAGTTTTTCTGCCACAAATGAGGTGCCTAAAACGGAAAAGTAAATTTCTTTATAACAACTAATGTCCACAACTGGTTTGAAAATATCCCATTAAATCTGTGATTGACAGAATCTTGCTGCCACTTTTATTTCTATCTTAAGAGATCAGCATTTTTGGATTTAAATTAAAAAAAAAAATGAAGACATCTCACTTGGATCTTTTTGAGTTAAAAAAGGAGTAATTTAAGTTTAGTTTTGTCTTTGAGCAGAAATCATAACGTCTGGATGTGCAGGAACATATAGGAGATAGGAGATATATAAGAACATATCCAAGATACATCCAGTTGAAATGGATTTCGATAAGAAGACTGGACGCATAATGCAGGACTTTGTGATCTTTAACAGCAGCACCACATCATCTCTGGCATCTGTTTTCCTCACCTGACTTTGCGTAAGAGAAACTTGTTGAGCAGAAGGCGCAGGGTGAAGAAGACCAGGCCTTGGAGGAAGGAGGAGATGAACATCCAGCCCAGGGCATCGAGGGAGAATGGGTTCTTGTAGGCGTCAATGCCATAGCCACTGAGGATCTGGACCTCTATGTTCATTCTGGCCAGCTGCATCATGCCATTCCCAAAGCTGAACTGGGGGAAGACTAGGAAGGCATGGCTCAGCTTTTTGAAGATGTCCCGAATGAGCTGCAGGGGACGAAAACAGAAGACAGTGAGAAGAGAGACAGAGGGAAAGATGTGGGGATATGAAATTGAGTCTAAAGTGACTCTAAGGTGAGGATATGTGAGGTATGTTTGCCCTTCTCACTCCTCTGCAATTCTATATAACTGCATCTACAGGGACTGACTGGGCCTCATTCGTCATTTAATAAACAGTCAAGCATTTAAGTGTGAATTTAAGTACTTCTACTGCATCTCAACACAGACATCTTATTCTCACCTCAGGGTTGAGCAATGAAATCTGACCCAGGAAGTACAGAATGGAGGTGGACAGGATGGTGTTGACACTGATGAAGAGGTTGATGCACACAAAGGAGATGAAGGCCATCTCTGCATCCTTGAAGACACCTGATAGCAGATACATCCAGGGGAAGGTAGCAAACCTGAGGAATTGACAGTGACAGGATACTTAAAACGCAGCATCAAGTAAAAATAACTCCAAACATACACCCTAAAATAGCCTTGCTGGGATCAGGTTGAGTTGGCTCCAAATACAGGAAACCTACAAAGACAAACACACAAAGTGGAATGGAAAATTTATGCAGTCGTCCTCATCTCCCAAAATGGCATGACCCTGTACTTTCTGACTGAAGTGGTTCAGGCCTTTAACAGACTAAGCCTGTGCTGTGAGCCTGATGAAAACAGGCAACAAAAAATACTGAAGAGGGAGGAAGGAAAAATACCGCACCATGAGGAGGATAAACATCCAGTCAGGATGCCAAAAGAGGGGAAAATAAATTACTTCTTCACGTATTCCCCTGATGGCAGAAAATCCTTATCCTTTTTTTGTCTTGTTCTCTCTTTTCTCTCACATAATCTGCTTGTTCATTTGATTGGGATGTCTTGGTCAGAGAAGGAGGAGAAGGGGGTGAAGAAGAAAAAAACGGGGTTTGGAAAAGAAAGAAGACAGACACAAACAGATAGAGCCAGACAGAGACAAAGCATCTGCGTGCCACGTCCAAAAAAAAAAAAAAAAAAAAAGGTGCTGGATAGGCAGACTGCGAGCGCCAAGCCATGACAAGGAACAGAAGCAAGAAGGCTGCAGACCAGACCAGGTGGGTGCAGCCTGACAGATGGAGCACTGTGATTATTCATTGCTTGGGAGGGAGACATCTGTCTGATAAATGAGAAGCAGAGTGCTGACTTGGCCTCGTAAGATGTGGGGCTCAGGACGAGGCCTGCGACAGCAACAAGGAAACTGAGGGCTAAGCTAGAGCTACAGCAGGCAAATGATGCAAATAAAGTCAGTAATCCAGATGTGGGGAACATTTGGCCTGCCATTTTGTTTGATGACTTTCTAAAAATCTAAATCTCATTGTCAGATTGGATTTTAAAGCCTTGGTATCTAATGACCATAGCTAGCTAGTCATATTGTCATTTTAGAAAGGGGGCCATTTCTAAAATCCTTGGCTTGAATGGGACAAACAGAGTGGTAGTGATTTTTCTAGCAGCCTTTTAGTCCCACCACCATCTGTTTTTGCAAGGAATTCTGAAAAATGGAGCTTTGTTTGTTTTTGAAGAAAAGCAGGCTCCTTATGCTCAGTGTTGTAAATTAAAAAAAAAATCTTCGAATTGAAGCGAAAAATACTTCAGCAAATCCCAGATGGTCACTTCAATGATAGTGGGGGTTTTTAAAAATACCAGACGTTGATGTCTAGAGGACATTCAGATGCTGATGTTTTGGGTATATGGTGTACTAGGACTTTGCACTTTGTACTGAACTTATTTCTTGAAGGAAAGCAACTGTTTATTACAGCTTGTATTTTCAGACCATCAGGTCCTTTGGTTGTGCTAACAGCCTACACAACAGAACAGTCTCTGAGGTCTTAACAACTCATCATTGTTGTCCAGTGGGACAAGACAAACAAGTGGTCAGGTGATCCTACAGGTTGGAAGCAAACCCACAGTTTAGACAAATAAATTAGTGAGCACTAAATTTACAGCACAAACTGCTGGAAACATCCATCAGAGCTTAGAGACCAATTCACTGCTTCAACACTGACCTAC
This sequence comes from Scatophagus argus, assembly GCF_020382885.2. Classification (NCBI taxonomy): domain Eukaryota; kingdom Metazoa; phylum Chordata; class Actinopteri; family Scatophagidae; genus Scatophagus; species Scatophagus argus. Next base: position 14,672,940 of record NC_058503.1, on the reverse strand, counting down.
ATGCAGTCGCTGTGAAACTGGGATTATTACTGATATTATGAATGCAACCACTTTCAGTTTTGCCACTAAAACTGTTTGTTTCTCGTCGACCTACTTTTGTGATATAGGCAGTACTAAAGGGCAGACTATATCAGGACATTCTGGGTATTCGTGAAAATCACCGGCTCCCGCATACATCTATAATACTTTAGATAAAGTACTAAAGTACATATTCCTATATGTATAATACCGTTGTCTGTCCTGGTACATTTTAGCAGCCATTTACTGCACAAAATGAGCCCTTCTATTCTCCCCAGTCCATTAACTCTTCCCTCCTTTGTTGCTGGATTATTCACAAATATACTGTAGGCAGACATCATCATTAAAACACACTCTGTATTACTTTGGTATCTTATGGACGGACGCTTTTTCTATTTTGAGGAGGGAGTGGGGGGTTATTTTAGTTTTGATCTTATTTAGTTTTCTTACCTATGTGCTATCAAGGGTTGGGGTAGAAACAGAAGACTGGATCAATTTTTAGCAGTGTTGCAGGGTATGATAGCAATCTGTGAGCTCATTGTTATAAGAATTGGTTAAACAAATCAAAGAAATAAAACTGAACCTGTAATAAAAGAGAGAAGAAGGCAACTGATTTTGCCACACTGGCTTGGTCTTTTACCTCATTAAATCACTTTTGATACAGCCAAAGGACTGACCATTTTATTCAGTAAGCTTTTTAAATCAACCACCTAAAACTCCCGTGAACATGTTATTGGACTGCACACCATTGACAGATGTTGTGAGGCCAAATTACTCACCCGAAGAGCACCAGAAGCAGGGTGATGGCACCCAGGTTTTGCCGATCTGTGAATGCTGGAATCTGGAAGGCTGCGATCACAGCAACAGTCAAGGTCACCGGGATCAGATACATGACCTGCGGAAAAAGACGGGTTAGGATGCAGCAACACAAAAGCATTTCATTTTATAAAAAAAGGCTCCATATTAACAGTGACTCATGAGTGCATTAATAATCACGGAAAAATATTTTGTGCAGCTCCTGTTGTGCTTGTGCTAGAGAATTATCATGCACAGGTTTGTCTTTGTTTTTATGCGTGACTGTGACATACAAGAATTTGACTACATTTAGCCAGATTAATGAGAAATTCTTTTGTGTTTCCTGTTAGGGAATTAGCAGATGCTACCATGTCATAAAAGAAGTTCACAGTCCAGTAGAAGGGCTCGCTGATGCCCGCGATGTGTTGGAGCCTCTTGGAGCCGCTGTGGTGCTCGCTGACTTCATAGACCGCGAAGCTGGCTGTTGTGATTGAATAACCCGTCAACACACATATAGCCACCAGGATCTGGAGCATTCCCTGGACACTGTGAGGGAAAAAAAGGAATAAGATCATTGTTGTCAGTGACAACAGTGACATTAATTATCAGTCATCTCCATAATGAAGTACCAGCAACTCTCTTAATGTCTGTTATATTCCTGGATGCTAAACACTTGTGTTGTATTCCTTTTATTTTGACCTTTTCCTGAATTGTGTAGTTGCTATAGCTTCAGATCCAAGGACAAGCACATGCACAAACAAATCAATATACTCTGGTGTGCTGAGCCACTTTGAATGAGGCAACTTGATGTAATTTTTTCAGAAAACAATGGCTCATTTAAAAGCCTTCTACAAGCTATCATTTCATTCCCTGGTGAGACCTGACTCATGTGAACCACTGAAGTAGTTCACAATAATTGGAATTCCATTAATAACAAACAGCTTTGTTAGGAGATGCTTGCCAAGATGCCTCTGACAATATATTAACTGCAAATGAAACAGATGGCTTAAGCTGGTAAGTCAACAGTGGTGCCTCTGTGAGGCTGCAGAGCCTATTGTCCAGACTAGACCCAAAACAACCAGCTGAGGCTTTGATCCCTTGGTCTCTCTTCAACACAGCGCACTCATTCAAATTTTCTTGAGGCCGCTGCCTGTTCATCTCATATGCTCTCGTTCCTGCCCTGCATGCCGCTGTACTACCTTTACCTCTCTCCAATGGCTGGAGCACAACACAACCAACCAAACAAAATAAGCTCCAAAAAAAGGGGACGAGGATGAAGCTGGCAGAGTGACCGAGTGGGAAGGACAGAGAATAGCAGAGAGTGACATGTGGTGGGCGTTTCAGGGCAGTAATAACTACAGAGAATATCTAGCAGCAGCTACTGAGCAGGCTTGTTATCAGCATGGCCAAGATAGGTTTAAATATTCCCATGGCCAAAAAACTACCACACTGTGAGAATCTAGACATGTGAAGTAATATGCTCGTTGTAGCCTTACTGAGGAAGCAGAATATCACCCTGAAATGAGGAGTAGTTGTACACATGAAGCTGCTACAGGACCTTAGCAGGCTAACAGCTATGTAAATTCTATACACATAAAGAAATGTGGAGGTAGCGGAGAAACTGAAGGGCAGTAAACACAGGGAAATGGTCAGTGAAATGGTTCGTGCTAATAAGGCTCTGGAGAGGAGAGACTTTCATGAGGTCAGAGCTTCAGCTCAACCCACTCTTGGAATGATTTATTTGATTTGATCCCCCATGTCTGCATACACTCACACACACACACACGCACACCAGCACTCAGGCCACAGTCTGGGTTGCTAAAGCACAATGTGGAGTATTTTAAAATGAACTCATTTTGGGAAGTGGGGTAGAATCAATCCACCTCTGTGCCACCTTCAGGGTAAACACTCATTATATTGGGACTCTGATCAATAGTGCAAGCTCAAGAAAATCCATTTAGAAAATCAAATATGGGTAAATACTGCTGTCATGTACCTCCCTGCCCTCAGTCTGCCCTGACGTTGATGTCCTGAATTGAAAGGTAGGAAGCTTCCATAATTTTTTGTGGGCTCAGCCAAACAACAGCCAATAAAATTCATCACGGCTTGACTAATTTGGGGATATTTTCACTAGTCAGGAAGCTAATTAGAATCTTTTTTGCAAGTGCAACCAAATGTGCTTTTGAACACTACACTTAGAATACAGGTTCAGCAGAAAGAATAATTTAAAGAGCAGTCCTTACATCGTATCTTCATCATCCGCCCGGCCGAAGTATGGGTGACTGGAAACAGAAATGGCTGAAAGAGAAAGGAATACAGTATTGTGTTAGCAATAGGAAAACTACAGCACACAGGCTGCTATTTTTCATCATGAGAATCAAAGGAGCAATGATATTCTCTTAGCCTGAGACACAGTTAATTGAAAAATATAGTGCAAGATGATTTCATTTGCCAGTGCACACAAAGGAAATTGAATTTTCTTTATCATTTTTTTCAGGGTCTTCCTGATGCACACAGACATGAACCACACTCCGACATGTCTCCTGCTCACAATTCTCGAGAGTTCAACTGCAGCACAGCAGCCCTGGAGCCTGTTGGAGGCTCAGTGCTGTGCTCAGAGGCACTTTGGTGGAACTGATGGGTTCTATTAAGCCAAATCTGACCTCTAATCATTAACACTACCTCATTATTCCCCAAAAGTCAGATGTTCTCAGATCTGATTTGTATCTTTTCCAATGGAAAACCACAACTGCTGCAATGATATTCATTAGAGATTAAATTAACCCCCCTACACACACACAATTTTTCAGAACTCAAATTCAAAATTGCTGCTTTTGTCAAACACTCACAAACCCAAAGATATTAAAAATGGTATCATATGGGGCTAAGAAAAATACCAAATATTCACATTTGTGAAGCTGGAGCTCAAAACATGAGGGTTTTCTTTTTTTCAGTTCATGTCCTCTAAAGCTGGATTACTCATGTTGAACAGTTGTGTAACTGTATATTTCCTCTGAGGGATGAGGCAAACAGACTTCCTGTTGTGTGTATTAGAGATGAGAATCTCCTGTCCGGACAGCAAACAGGAGCATGATGGGCAGAAATCCTAAGACCTGTAAAGGGTCACAAGCCTGGAGTTGATACTGCAGTTCACAAGGTGATGGTCAGGGCTTCACATATGACAGCTAAACCATCACTTTGAAAAGTTTTCTCCCTAGATTTAAATCCCTCTGACTCCCCCCACCACCAATGTGAGACTGCAGGTAACATTTAAATAATTACACTACCCTCGAGCACTTTTCTCCTTCAGTAGGCAAGATATGTGCATGCACTGCATGTTTTCTTCATCTGTGTTAGTATGTGTGTGCTTGTGTTCTCCTGCTGGCAGACAGCTGGTCAGTCTGATACCCTGAGCTGAACAGTACGGAAAATGTGGGCAAGCCTTGTTCCCTTTAGCTTAGCTCCCTAGTGAGCGACCCTCATCAGTATTCAACACGCATGATGATGTGAGTCTAAGGACACACAGCACCCCCTGGCTTTAATCCAGTGAAATGAACCATGAGTAAACACACTGTTTACAGCTCTTATATTTAGGATACAAAATGCACTGAGTGCTCAATCAGTGGAATCAGAATCATCTTTTCTAGATAGACAGATTTTCATCATTCTGATGTCTGCATTACTGTTGCATGATCCCAGTCATTTTCTTCAGTTTACTCATCACAATCACGTCACAACTGCAAAGTGCTGTGTGTCTGCATAAATAAAGGACTATACCACCAAAAATAGTGTTTTAGAAAGTCTCTAAAATATGACAAGCAGTGGTCCTGGTTACTTAACTAAAATCTCAGACTGTATCCTTCAGCTAAAGAAAACTGAAGTTTTCCATTTTACTTGGGATTCACTTTTAGTGCCAACTCCAGCTCACCATATTTGCGTGGATCCCTGTCTGCTGGAAGATTGGAGCGTAGGATCAAGTTGCTGAGGCTGTTTAAGTATGCTGGCATTGTGTGATGACCCTCAGGGTTGAACCAGACCTACACCCATGCACGCACAAACACAGACATGCCCAGAAAGCATCAATCACACTGCAGTAAGTCCACTACATCTCTACAATATGCTATTCCAATGTTACGAAATCAATGCTTCAAAGATGCAATAAATGTAGACGTCATCATCTGAGGAAATTTGCACACTGAAACAATGGAGTAAAGCATTTTTATGATGACGTTGATGGTGTAATGATGTAGCTCCATCTGCAGGCGCTGATCTTGTAGCCATACAACTTAAGTGAGGATGTCATGTCTTAACTTAAAACTACACACCAGCACAGTGTTTAAAGAGATAATGAGAAAAGCAGCAGGGAAGATGGAGACATTCATACCTTTGACAGAGTACGGTTTTTAGGCACAGCTGTTAGGTCCATTTGTAAGTCAGGAGGCAGCGGCATGCCAAAAGAGAAGCCACCATACCTGAAAAAAATCCCAACACATATCGATCAAAACAAATAGTTCAGACAACTGCTGAGAAATAAGATGTGACACACTGTTTTTTTGTTTTGCTTGTTTTTCTTTTAGACAAAGCAAACGCTGCAGATGAGCAGCATTTTAACTTGGTTTATTTCTATAAAGCACTTTGTGACCCCAGAAAAGTGCTGTGTAAATAAAGTTCATTATTATTATCATTATCACATAAGTGTACTGAACATGGTTGACAATGTACAAGAAGCCCATTGCTATTAACCTGAACCAAGGCCAGCCAGTTATATTTTTGCACATCCTTATTTTTTAACTAATAAATTTTTGTTTCCATTTCAAATATTTAAAGCTTCTTCATAAATTAATTAACTGAAGACTGAAAACTGAAAACTGAAATGAAAATTAATTCTTTGACTCATTAAAGCCTGAAGAAAATTGAGCCCCATACACGTTTAACAGTAAGCTGTCTAATGTCACCAAAATGATGGAACATTATGAAATGTAATTCTAAATTGGGATATAATATGCAATATGACTGCATGGATTTTCCTGGAACATCGCTTGATATAGTTTGTGCAATTAGAGTATTGATTAAAACTCAGACAACAGCTAATTGTCAATGAAGCATGGGCTGAATTCTAAATGTGGCCTCATTAACCAAGTGTAAACACTGGTCACATTCACCTGTTCCTGATGAAGTCATTTGCTGTGGCCACAAGGTAGTTCTCCACATTGAGGCCACTCAGGTTATACACAATCTGAGATGAAGGAATCTTCTTATGGGGGGGCTCGAAGCCATCCCCATCACAAATCTGCAGTGCACAGAGGAGACAAACGCATTACGCTCGCCCTTTTTCAAACAACGTGCACATGAGCACACAAGGAGATGTTCATGTGAGGAAACACACAAGCATCAGAACACAAAAAATCACTCACTCACGCACACACAGGCACACACACGCACACACAGAGTTTTCGTTGACCCAGACCAACCTGTTCCTGATTGGTGCATTTACAGACATTAAATGCTTTTGAGCCATTCCCTTTAGAGCTCCACTTGTTTGTGTTTGTTGTGCAGGACCTAAAAAAGAAACATTCACAAAGTGAAATGAAGTGTGTGATAACACCACAAGACCTTGCCTTAATAAACCCCAGAAAACATCCTTAAAATAGAGGTTTTTAGTGCATCAAAGATCTACAACCCTTCATACTGTTTTTTTTTTTGTAACATCAGGACCTAAATACTTTCTGTGATATCACAACAATATTCAAAGCTGTTTGATATGTGCTGTAATATTATCTTCTTGTGTGGGTTGATGTCTGCCTCCCCCATATTTTGATTTCTGCCAAATACTTTCAGGGACACTTTGTGCAGATCAAAAAAGAAATTGTGGCATAACACATAGATGTGCACACTCACATAGACACCCGTTACTTTAATTAAGTTAACACTAATGACCATCGTTAGCACTTTAATTTCTGTAAAATTATTTAAATGCAGCACAAAGCATCCTTTTAGTCTTTGTCATATTGTGATGGAGCAACATGAGAAACACATAAAATCTCTCTTCTTCCCCCTCTCTCTCTCTATCTCTCTCTTTTTTTCCCCATTTATTTATTTATTTATTTTTTGCTGAGAATTTTAAAATGCATCTGAGGTCCGGTTCATGAGTGCCAACATTGATTTGAGTGCCTCTAAGGGCAAAATCTCCCCTATAAACACGGGGTGTTTATGGAATACAAATGATCCTCTCACATTGCAGGGTCCTGCTGCAGGCTTTCAGCCACATACATTGAGCTGAGCAGCGGGAAAATAGAGGGGAGGGACATGAGAGAGACGAGCGAGAAAGACAGAGCAGCAGGAATTGGAGGGAGACAGACTAGTAAAATGAAACAAGGTGAAAGAGAAGGCACAAAAAGAATGACAATGAATGAAATATGAAAACACTGTACATGAGGAAAAGAGCAGAACGCATGGAGAAACTGGACACTGGTGCACACACTATAACTGACAAATCTATCATTTTCAGGGAAAAAAACAGCTGGCTTTTGAGGTGTGATAACATACAGGCTGTCGGACTTGTCGAGGCACGCGTTATCGATCCCAGGGAAAGACATCATGGTGTCCATCAGGTGGCTAGAGTTGGGATTTTGGTTACTGTGGAGCCAGAAAACAATTAGGTCGGCTTCAGCTCAAAGGTAACAACAATAGTTACAACAATAATAACAAGTAACACAGACAAAAGCTGTTGCATAAAGCTCCAACATGGCATCAGCAGACAGACAGATTTTGTTTCAGTTATTATTGATTTACTAAAATTGTTGTTCGCAGCTTTTAAAGAGATTTGAAATTCAAGGTTGGCATTTCAAGTTTTCTTGATAGAGACGCAGTTTAAAGAACATTTTCTACCTCACAACATTGTCAATAAAATGACCATGGAGCCATAGTCAGATATAACATCCTTACAATATTTGATTTGCCTCTTCATATTTAAGTGGATGTCTTTAAGCCATCTTCTACCTTTGAATGAACATAGAGGTACATTCTTACATAATATTCATCACATCTGCAATTCATACTGGCAGGGCTGGAAATTATTCTACAGTCTATAGTTGACTGAAGTGGTCTGGATGAGAATCAGCCTTAAGTCAAGTCTGGAGCCAATTTTTGGATCTTTTTCACAAATAATAGTAAAATAGAGCCTGAGATCAGTTTCAGCAATGGTGTTGTTAGAGACCATTGTGATGAAGAGGATGCTGAGCGGGAGACCTCAGAGTAGACTCAGAACATGATGGAGAGAACATATATCACCTGGACTATATTGCTTAGCCTACTGCCAATGGAATCTGGTTGAAGATAAAGGATGGATGGATGGATGGATGGATGATGGGTGGACGCATTGATGGATGAAGCACCTTTGACAATCAACTACTTCACTTTCTAAAAGCTCTTTCGACATATAAAATGATAAATCCACACATTTTCAAACTCTTTTTGTATAACAAGCTATGGAGTACTGAGGAGAACATCCATAGGGTCTTTGATGAGGACTGGCACCTCAGCATTTTCTCCCTTGCAACATATCCCCTTGATCAAACAACAGTGCGTCTCAAGGATGAAGACATTCATAGCAACCTCCTGACACTGTTAATCTTGCTCACTTTGATCTCGCATCTCAGCCATCTTCATCACAATCATCTCCCTCCTTTATGTACTCTCCTGCTCTCCCTCCTTAAGGTCCATCTGCCCTTCAACAAACTGGAGCTTCAAATTCATTTTGCAACAAGTAAGACATGTTGGGGAGGGGACTGCAAATGATGCAGGAACCCAATCAAGAAACAAGATGCATCAACCTCTTGTTGCAGCTCTGTGGTTTCAAAATTTGATCTTTTATTACTGTGTTCTTTAGTGTGTATGCTTTGTAAAGGTAAAAATATGGCAGCACTATATAACATTAAGTTAGTTACATTATAACAGAGGTGTCTCACTTGAGATAAACACACCATGAAGATTTGTCTCTAGCCTTTGCTATAATTTACCACATTTATACAATGAAACCACAGGAAATTTGCAGTTTCCTGGAACTGCTAAGACAAATTATGTCAAAACTTGCTCGGACAAGACCCACTTTTTCAGATGCCTTGGTGTGGTTATCTGTTGCCACCTGAAAGGCACTGGTCTTACCCTCCAAATGAATTGAAAAAAAAGAGCAACGCTTCAGGGTTCGATTGAACTACGCCAAACATGCTTGGTGTAAAAGCATCCTGATTAGCCTTGTTTACTGCTGTGTACTCCTCTCTCAGTGGTCCTTTCTGTTTTTTTGAGGGGGCTTTTCCCATCGGGACTGACCTGAAGAAAGAGTAGCTTGGTCCAAATTTGTAAAGCGCAGGGCTCAGCTCCAGCTCGGGATAGTGTCGCAGGTCATTCTTTATGGAGCCAAGGCCCATAGCACACAACACAAACAGAACCGGAAGCAGGATCTGTGAGATCAGGCCCTTCCAGTCTCTGCGGCTGTGGTGGAACCTCTTGATCAGTATGGCGGCCATCTGCTGCCAGGCCAGGGACATGCCACACACCATGGACGAACTGGTAAGCTCTAGAGGGAAAGAAATGGAGACAGAATTTCATAATTTGTTTTCGTACTAATTCACTTCTTACTGTAATTTTCACTAAGGCACGTTGAGCTAAAGGTTTCAGGGTAGACTGTATCACAAAAGATGGCAGTCCAAGCCATTCAGGTTGGTGTTTCATCTATGTCAGCTGAGGAAATATTTTAGGTAAAGTATGAAAATTGAGAATGTAAAATAAAAAAAACACACACACAAGAATGTCTGAGAACACTGATGACTACAGTGACCACTGCCATTGATACTGTACTTACAGCTTTTATATGAAATTCATGCTATGTTTTTCTAAATGAATCCTTTTATTTTAAATATTTAATAATCCACTGAACATTACTGAGTCTATGGAGTGTAATGTTTGTAGGTGACAGAAGGAATGAGCAAAAAAAAGACGAATGAAAGGAATATAAAGGAAGGAGGGAATGATGGGAGGGACGACAAAATATAGAGAAGGTGAGGTAAAAGTGAGGGAACTCACTGATCTTGTCACCAAAGCCGGGGATGCTTCCGCTGATGTCTGGAGGGAAACTGTCGATGGATCCACTGTCAGAAATCGTCTCTGAGATGGACAGGGGGCCGTCTGCAGCCTCCCCTCCTGCACCGCCATGAGTCATCTGGAGGAAGACCTACACAAATGAAAAGAAAATATTATCATCTGTGTATGTCCACAAACTTATCATTATAATTTGATGACTTGTGATTATGCTTATATAATCATTTTACATAGGGAATATTTAAATGCACCTCAGCAGTTGAGTCTGATTTTTCCTACACTGTGTCTGCAGAGGAAACCTGTTTTTTGCACACTGGTGTGGGTGAGCTTACCTCCTCTAGGGTGGTGTCAGAGATGCCATAGCCCCCCAGCTGCAGGGCTTCCAGGTTGGCGTCAAGCGCGGTCAGGAGGGAGCGATATGAGGAGGCGTTAGAAGAGCTGAAGGGAGGCAGCGAGTAGACAAGGTCGCCCCCGAGGGCCTCTTTCAGTCGAGCTTCAGGGACATGAGCTTGGATGAAGGATTTCAGTTCAGCGTTGTCAATCTGCTCGGATTCAGGCTCCAGTATCTGCAGATAGAAAAGCAGGAATAGGTTATAACATGCTTTATTTTCAAGGTTTCACAGAATTATTTTTGCACAACTACAAATCAGAAGCCAGTGTGTTAAAATGATTTTTATTTATTTTATTTTTTTTTATTTTTGAGCCACGCATGCTCTATCAAGCGACCCAAAGCATAAACCCAAAGCACATAAATATGCTTTGGCAACCCGAATCATATTTTTATGCTTTTATGTCTTTACATACATATAGTGTGAGCTGTTAAGCAGCCTATGTAGACATATGAGTTGTTAGTATAGAAGCACATCTGTTGCATCCGACAGGAAAAAAAGCAGCTCAAATGCATCTCATGAAGACACAGTGCTAGTTATAAAATTTACTGCTCTGTCTGAGCATTTAAGGATGAGATAAACTTGGGAAACTGGCAACACATTTTGTTTGACACAGCCTGAGGTTTTCTGCCTCCAGATTATTCAAATGACTGAGCACAAAGGCATTACAGTCTGAAATAGATGTGAGAACAGTCAAAATACAGAATACTGAAGGACCAAAATATGTAACTGGCATAAAGAACACAATGTAGGATAGAAGGATACTTAATAATTCAGAAAAAAGTGAAAAAACAACTTTGGACTGCTACGCTAGGAAAGCAGCTGAAGATATAGCAGAAGAAAAGGTATGAGTCAGTTTTCAGCAGTCAGCAGAGTATCATTTGTAATGGATTTGCACAGTTTAGCAGTTTTTCAGTGTATGTGATACAAGTCACACTGTTGCAGCATGTATTGTGAGCAATTGCAGTGTCCAGTGTGGCAGAAATGAAACCTAGGATTTATACATATATTTATTTATACACACGAACAGGCCGGCTCCTTCATAATAATGTAGTGCGAAATGTTACTGTTTGTGCTGGCTGTGCAATGTCCAAGACGAGTCGCTCTTAATAGAAAGTCTGAGTGAAATCGTGTATCGGTGATAATGCTGTTGTTCACTCACTTCTAAGCTAAAGGTTGCAGAATACAATCACTTGATATCCACTTATGCTAAAATGGAGCACTGGAACCAATTGTTCGCTGGGAAAAATAGGAATAATTTGACAGGAAATAATATGGAAAAAACGTCTCATGATAATTTCATGAAAACAAAATCATAAATACCTTCTTGGTGAGAGTGAGTTTGTAGCCCTGACCCAGTTTGTCTTTCAAACGGAAGGGCGACCCGCAGCATTTTATTCCTCCTCTCTCTAGGAAGGCGATGCGGTCGCTCAGTACTTCAGCTTCATCCAGGTGGTGGGTGGACATGATGATGGTTCGATCTGAGAGGACACACACACATAAAACATCTGCATAAATTGTACATGCATTATACCATCCCATAACTATAACTCAATTGGAAGCTAAAGGGATTTGTGTGAATTTAGTACACAAAAACCCTATGATTTGATGTCAGTGAAGTGCACATCATGAGATTATGTTTATCGGCAAAGCTAGTCTGTAAAGAGTCACATAACATCACTGAGGCGATACTCAGATGTCTTTTTGGATTTTCCTTATTTTTCTATACTAGTTGGCCTCTTGAGTGTAGCTGCCAACGCATGCACACACATTCATAACAACATTACATTACAAAGAAAACACACAAACAAGCTGTGTCATGCACATAATCATCAGAGGAACACAAACAGCAAGTGATGCAGAAAGTTTATTCTGAAATAGAATCCCCTGGCAACAAAATCTCACCAACATCTGAGACAGGGCCAATTATGCAGGATATTTTCCATGTCTACAAATACATGGCATTTAGATGTCTCCCTGCCATGACTGCTGCTACCATAATAGAGTCTAAAAAAATACCTCTGGATTCCTTTTGGATTAATTATATGCTAAATTTAAAATCAGAAGTCTGAGCAGGGGAAAGCCCTCCAGGGTTGGCTCCTGATTCACTGCTCTTTGCTGTTCTACCCCCTTACCTGTAAAGAAACAGAACGGGACTAAACACAAAGGTGAGAGCTTGGTCTGTGCCAAGGGAGTGTGTTTAGCATAAAATGTGAATTTGAGTATATTTGTACAACACCACTAATCAAAAACGTTTGCATTCCTGACTGTCATCCATGTTTGCTAGGATGAAGATGATGCAATGTGATTAAATGCACATTTATTTTCTAATTGTTCAGTACCACAGTGGTTCTTCATGGGAACCCCCTTATGCTGAATTGCTTGTAACATTATATGCTGCCAGGGTGCTGCATAAGTAACTAAGTAAGTAAACTTTATTTCTACACCACCAGTCAAAACCAGAGCTACAAGATGCTTCACAGGTGCACTAAAATCCAATACCACAAAACCCAACAAGACATTCGGGGAATGGTCAATCAGAGGGAAATGAAACAGAATATAAAAGAACAACATAAAAAACATTGGAGTAATAAATTCTAAAAATTGCAGTGCATGTCTGCCCGAAAGACTCACTTTTCTTGTGCTGGATAACAATGTCCCAGATGTTACGCCTGGAGCAGGGATCGACCCCTGTGGTGGGTTCATCCAGAACCACCAAGCGAGAGCCCCCTATGAAGGCGATGGAGATTGACAGCTTGCGCTTCATGCCGCCCGACAGGGTGCCCACCCGTTTGTGTCTGTGAACGTACATGCCCGTCTCCTCTAAGATCCTGGTAGGGGAGCCAATGAAAAGCATTAACATGGAGCTCATGTTAACATACTTTTTCTATGCATTACAACCAATTTCTGAGCAATAGTTTCATCAGTTACCCAGTGGGGGGGATTTTTTTTGTTTGACAAGTTTCTTATATTTAAGTCCAGGCTTATTACTGATTACTGCTTCTCCCCCGAGAAATAATCTTATGATGCAACTGGGTTTGAATCTTTGCTCAATGATGTTACAGAATGAAAAATGATGTTTCTAACTCTTGTTCCCATAAGCTACAACATGAAGATGCAAATGAGAAAAATGAAATAAGACGTTATAAAATTCTTATGGAACATGTGAGCTTGAAACAACACAAGCGTTCTCAGTCTGCATTCGATGGTTGTATCTGAGATTTTCACAGTTTCTGAGATGCACAGGTGGGGACATTTTTTTTCCTTCATACTGCTTAGAATTTTGCACCGAGGCCTCGAGATATGAGTAAATCATGGCACAATCAGTTTGTCTATGACCATATCTGAATTATTACTTGTATTTTTGTATTAATATCCCCTTGAGTAAGAAGGCGCTGGATGCTATTCACTGTTAAACTCTCATCACCCCTGCCCATATTTCCTTTTTATTAGAAGAACATGCCGTTGACTGAGCCAACTGAGTTGTAAAATATATCAAATTGCACTGCTACACCATGCAGAGCCCCTGACATCATCTAATAGACACGGTGCATTACGGTACTGAGTGCACTGTGATACGGAGCGTATTCGCTGTAAAGGATGACTTACGTGCAGACTTGTTCACACAGTTCCCTGTGTGACCAGTGCGGGGCCTTGATCTGGCCATACAGCATCAGGTGCTCCTCGGTGGTCATGTGGTCAAAGAGGACGTCATACTGCATGCACACTCCCAGCTCTTTGCGGACATCATCGATGTTGCTCTGCATGTCTCTGCCGTAGACTTCAATGGAGCCCGAAGATGGGGCGAAAAGTCCAGTCAAGAGAGACCTGCACACAACACAAGATAACTTATTACCTTAGTGACAATAGTGAATTTATAGATTTATGAATTGTCATCAGAGATGATTTTGGTTTAACAGTTTATACAGAGGTATTTAGCATCATCTTATTTGGTTATTTTATGCCTCGTGAAAGGGAAAAAGTTAGAATATAATTCAAACATACAGACAGTTTTGATTAGGTCTGCTCATATTTGCTGCCTGGAGTACAATATGATGAAAATGCCCCCAGTTTCTGTACTTTCTTTCAAACACTTTCCTTTTAAGTTATGATTTAATGGTCCCAGGAATAATATGAGAAATGAAATCCCCTCTTAGTTTTGGTTGTTTTCAACATTGTTGAATCCTATTCTGCTGCTGCATTCATTGTGCAGTTCACTGGATAACAGCATCAGCAAAATTAAGTCACATTTAAAATGTAAATGTAAGTGCTCCAGTTGATGAAGACCCGTCAGGCTAATCTCTACCACGCTGCATTTGCTGTGCCAGATTTGGACAAAACAATCTCCCTGTCAGCAGCAGGCCCTTGAGATGATTAAAGGGATGCACAAATCAAATTAAAAAGATGCTACATACAGCATGTGAATGGTCAAAATGCATTTGTATTCATCTTAGGACATGCTGATACAGTGAAAAAGGGACAACTGTGTGACACATACATGGTGGTAGTCTTGCCAGCTCCATTGTGCCCAAGCAGTGAGGTGACATGTCCCTCGTAGAAGGACACATTAAGGTTTTCAATAGCCACCCGGTCACCATAGATCTTGCTGAGACCATGGAGGGCAACGCCCACTGGGAGCTCAGAGAAGTCTTCACCAGCCTGAGAGGAAAAAGTGCTCTGGCCTGAGAGAAACATGGAGGCAGAGGAAACTTGTAAATCAAACTAACAGGGGACAGGAATTAAATAAAAAGTGAGAGGGGAAACGTGAATATAGTTAGGCGTCTGGGTCAGAGAAAAAATGACAGACCATGAAAGGGAAGGAGACTGTGCTGTTTAACATTATTTGCCGTATTATAGTAAAGGGTCATTTTTTTCTTTACCTTTCCCCTTGTCATCGAAGAAGACAGGGTGGTTTTTCTGCATGATGTTGGTGAAGAGGAGTCCTCTGCCCACCTTACTGTTTGACCTAATGCAGCAGCACAGGTCAGCCCAGAAGGATGCTCTGAAAGGGAAGTACCATGGGGCAGGGATGCCATACTTTCCTAAAAGGAAAAAAAAAACAAAACAAAAAAACATATTTCCCATTTATATATGGAACATCATCTATAGACAAGATACCAAGCAAATCATAAACCAATGTATTTGCTTCAACTAAGGCTCATAAACATAATTATCATAATGGTGCATTTACCCCTGACAATACAGGGCTACAGCAATGCAGCCAGAGTGCACACATTAAATTGAAAGAATGACAGCATATAAAGAACACATCTCTACTTTCCGTTGAAGCCAAAATGTCCCAGATATGAACGATACCACCCCTCACTGGTAAAGTTTTGGACTGACATCAGAAAAATTAGAAAAACGAACAGTTGAACGTACATCACTGTGATATAGACTTTTACTTTCAAGCAAAATGATAGAAACCATCTCTGAGAAAAAATTATTCAGTGTGTACTTTGGGCCATGTCCCATCTGCTAAGATGGAGGGGGAGGGGTTTATGACCTGTTCTGAAGCCAGCCACCAGGGGGCGACTGAAAGGCTTTGGCTACTATCATCATAATGCGTATATTGTTGACCATATATAATATTTCCATTGAGCTCAAACAGCAGCTGACCTGACAAAAATGACTGAGTACCTTGTTCGTGTTTCTTAGTATCAAGGCTCCTTAATGTCATATCAATTTGTTTACCTGGGAAGACCATGCGGATGTAAGCCCCAGTGATGAAGTAGAGGATGGAGTCGATGACCATCAGCCAGCACAGCCAACCAAACGAAGATGTGTCTCCAGCAATGGGCGATGTGTAGCAATTGTTCCAATTAATGCCTTAAGAAGTCAACAGAATTATTATTAATGTTTTAATGTAGTGTAGTTTTAATGTCAGTAAGATGTCTGAATGCGCATACCTTCTCCTTGGGCCTCGTAGCGAGAGATATATTGACTGGCATAACTGAAACACGTCGGGGAAAACAAACTCTGAAGGAAGATGGGAGACAAATTAGACGGGATACAGAAACAGAAGCAGAAAGAAAGAATAAATAAATCCAAAATCCTTTGACAACATGATGCAACACTTTAAATATATGAAGTGATGTGATAAAGTATGCTGTAAATGTGCACAATTTATGCCAGCATAAAGTTAGAATGAAGAAAAACGGTGAACAGAAAAGTCAGTTTACCCTCTACATCCCTGCTTACTTTCAACACAAAAAATAAAAATAAAATCTCACAACAGAAGAAAAATACAGGCAAAAGGCAAAATCCACAGCTTATTCCAACATTTTCATAAAATTACATTTGAATCACAACTGTGAAATTATTTTTTTAGGATGCATAATGTAAATTAAATTTTGGGAGGGAAACAAATCAATAACTTGCTATTCCTGAGCAAATTATTTAATATTTGAAGTTATTACACATATCACAGCACAAATACTAAACGTGAGCCCTGAATAAGGAGAATCCTCACCAGGGCGCTCTTCTGGGCAAAGGTGAGAGACGTCTCCACGGCCATGACCACAATGAAGGGGAAGAAGCAGAGGATGTAAATCAGGCTGCCGCTGAGACCGGCAATGTAGGTGTTGTCAAAGAAGGAGCTGATCAGGTAACTGAAGGCCAGGATGCTGAAACCATAGTCGCAGAGATACAAGAAGAGGAGGAAGCCATCACTGTTGGGCAGGATGTGGCCGTACTTCAGCACCAGCGTGAGGATGAAGATGGTGAACACGAGGTAGGCGGCGCACTCCAGGAACCAAGCGAAGAAGTGACTGAGTGGGTTGACTCCCATCATTTTCATGTACTGAGGGAGAAGTAAGAACAGGGATGGGAATACATGGAAATGTCAGCAACAAAAAAAAAAAAGGCAGATTCTGAGCCTGCTCTGTTTATTTCAAGTGAGAGATTACCTCATGCAGCCTCAGCTCTCTCTCATGCACCAGTTTCTTCACAAAATCCGCCACAAACAGCACCCAGGCCATCATCAGCATGAGTGGGAAGACAAAAGAGATGGCCTCCAGGTACCTGGGGAATACATAGGTGCCAACTGTCAGTCAAATTTCCAGAAAACCTAACGTCCAATCACTGTCAACAACAGCAGTTGAAAAGACCTATCACTGGCCTGTCAGTGGCTTGACAGACAGACAGAGACGCAGAGAGTGGAAGAGCGATATTGGGTTTGGGGATTTCTGACAGCCGTGTTCTGATCCTCTTATTATTTACGCAAAATAAATGCCTCGCTATTTTATTTTTTTATTTTTTGACCTTATCATATCTGGAGTCTGACACATAGGAATATAGTGCTGGCTGTTTTTCATACTACACAGCTATATTTCACAGCTATCATGTCAGAAATTGTGTTGTTGAGTAATAAATCAGAACAACGGGAAGGCAAGGATCATCATATCTTATAGCTGGTAGAGCCAGAGACAGTGGCCCGCCGGTGCTTCTTAGATGAGATATCAGGCACTGTCTTAAGACGCACTCGAGGGCAAGCGCAAACATCGGCGTTACATTCAAGCATGATTTATTGGAAACAATGCAGCATACTGAAGCACAAATTAATGCCAAACCCATACTGGATTGGATATACAATACAGAGACACGTGCTATTCTTTACGGATGGTTATTAAAGGCCTGAAGGGCATTTCAGCAAATCCGTATATATGTGCACGGTCCTCAAAAATAAACGCACAATAACGGTGAATATTCATGCGCATGGTTCAGAGCCAATTATAAAGTGAAAGGCTCCTGTGAATGAGTACTTACTGTCACTCCCTCGTGACAAATGAATAATGAGAAAGCATATATTATTCCACATCAATGCCTGTACGTCCCCTCAGAGAGACACTGTGTATCCTTTCATGATTGTATGCCTACATCCATACGGAAACATGTTTGCACTGTATGTGTGTGTGTATGTGCATCCATGTATTCAGGGGACTCACTCATCCCGCAGATGACATGGATAGGGGAAGGGCTGCAGCTGGACGGCTGGCTCTGTGACTCTCTGTCCAGTCTGGGTCTCGATGATAGCCCGATCGATGTTCTCCTGCAGGTAGATGAAGCCCCGGTTGTAGCGCAGCGTGTGGCTGGCCGAGATGTGCGTGTCCTTTACAAAGTAAGGGTCCCGGACTCTGTCTGTACGCATGACGTTGTCCATATGCATGCGGATAGTGTAGCTGACTTTAGGAGGCAGAGAGGAGGTGGAGGCGGAGGATCTGGCCTGACGTTTCCTGGATGAGTCCTTGTCTTTTGGAAGCTTGAAGATGACACCTGAAAGACAGATTGCACCATCTCACCGCATGCAATTTATACTTCAAGACAAAATTCAAAGACCAGACTAACTCTTAAGTTCCTCGCCTCAGGTAAACTATTGCTGAGTCAGATCTCCTGTGAGCCTCTGTCTCAGGCTGGGCTTACACACGAAACCATGGCGTTATCTTACTCTAACAACAGGCACAAGCTCAGAAAAAGCAGCAGATTACTGCACAAAGAAAGGCAAATTAACAACCTAGCTGTTTGTAAAATTGGGCTGGAGTTCTCTGTTATATGAAAAAACTAATGCTTAACATGCAGGGCTACACCTATTATAGCAGCAAAGATTAATCAATATCATAAATCTTTTTCAAATTGTTATATTACAGCCATCTAGGTGAATTCAGATGACATACGCATGATTCAGCTGTCAAGACGAGCAAAATCAACAGACACGCAAGAAGCCTGGAGCCCTTTGCAGGTATTGAATGCATGCTGCGCCAACGTTTAATGAACCTGGAGGATGTGATGAGTCCACCCTACACAATATTTACTCACTTGCATAGAGATCACGGTTTCTGGCAAGGTCATGAGCTACGGCATCCAGCTCTTCAACAGAGTCATAGCCACGGTAGCGGTCGAACTTGATGCAGGAGGAGAGGTCCACCATGAGGGTGGACAAGGTAGTGATCTGTTTCAGGATGTGCTTGTTCTTCTCCAGCATGTCCGTCATGTTAGCTTTGAACACGAAAAAAGAAATTTTGAAAACTAAAGCAACTCTAAGTGCAGTTTAAGCTCTGACTGCTGTAAATGCATATTCAAATAACATTTGAAATGACATTTGCTGTGTCTGTTTGGTGCCATGCCCTGTTATGTCATATGTTAACTAAGACAGAAATATGGTCTGGCAATACAAGATAATCGAATTAAATAACCTGCACATAAACGCCAGACATGCATAATCATATCAAGGAGAGACGCCGTAAGAATTTCACGTTGAAATGAGTGCAATACTTCCTGCTAACTTCTGCTTTATGTGGATATTTTACAGGCAGTAAGTGAGGGAGGAATGGATAGGTAAGCCTGGTATCTGCAGCTTACAAAAGTAAGACCTTCAAATGCTCACTCACAGAAGCTGCTGAGCGTCTCCTTCATTTTGCCGACATCGATGTCTGTCTGCATCTCAATGAAGTTCTTCACAAAGGAATTGCCAAGGGAATTCTGACAGGAGGGGAGGGAGAGTGGAAGAGACAATGCACAACACCAAGATTCAGTTGCTAAAACTCGCTGAAGACCACTGCAAAGTTTATCTCCAAACTTGAAGAAGAAAATCAGCCAGTTACAATAACAAGATAAACAGAAGGCAGTTCTTCAGTTTTCATACCTGCAGCATTGGCAAAGTGTGGCTGAGTATCTGGGCAGAGTTTATGATGTAGCTGGATGATTGAATCCATTCTTCGGAATACTTCCTCAGATTTGCAAAATCCTGCAAGGTCGCATTGGCCTGGACAAGGACAGGACAAGGACGAGAACATGTGGGACAGCTGTGTATCGACAAGATTTCATAAGCTGCTGTGCTTGTGTGTCTGCGTGTTTAAGGCAGCAGTACACTGAAATACAAAATCAAACTTGCTCAAAATAGAACAACAGCAGAGGATGGTGGTGCATACAAATTTGTGTTCAACCCTGCAACTCTATTTCTTGTTTACTATGTGACTAAACAGGTAAGTATCACCTAGAAGAGAAGAGGGAGAAACAGCAGAGACAAAAGCCTCTCTATGCTGTTTTCTTTCTGACTGCCGACCAAACAGATTTACTTTTAAAAAATGTGTATAACAGTACAGTATAATATTTTCTATTAAGTATCTGAGATTGCCTCCAAAAGTATAGTGCTTGAGTAAATTAAGTTCTTAGTTACAGCACATTCCATCACTGATTAACTTGTGCATGTGCTCATGTATGCTGTATGTACTGCATACCTTCTCCATTATGGCCCTGGTGACAGGTGTGTCAGGGGTGTACAGAATTTGTCCCATCAGCATTGGTTTGAGGAAGGCCCAGGCAATGGCTCCACCTGTGGTGTTGACCATGTCCAGGTACATGTTCATACAGAAGGGAGCTACACAGGGAAAGAAGAAGAGAAGAGGCTCATTAGAAAGGTGTCGGGATACTCTTCTCTGTTACTCCTGAGTGGTGAATTATTTTGATAGCAAAATAATACCATGAAAAACACAATACCAAAACCAAATATTTTTATGTTGAGAATGCAACCGTGCTGAAAAAACAAAAACAAAAACAAAACATAATTCGGCCTCAAATCCGTCCTCCCAACGTACAGGCACTTGGCGGGATCTTGAACCTCTCAATCATCTCCTCTCTCTGTTGGTTGTCGAAAGAGGAGGTTGACTCCGACACGATGTGGAGTTTGGAGATTCCAAACAGAGCCAGGATGCCGTTACTGCACAGTGCTCGAGAGAGGGTGACAAATGTGGCTTTGCTAGAGATGCTGGTCCTCTGTCCTCTCGTCATCTGGGGGAAGAACAAATTCAAACTTTTAATAATTTACAGCTTTCATCTATTAAAAATTGATTATTTGTCGCACAAATCAGATTGTCATGTAAGACCTCCAAAACATTTTTAAGCATGAGCAAAATACACTGAGAAGCCCTTTTACATTCCTTATTCTTTGTGATATATTAAGTGTAACAGTCACACAAGCATACACACAGGAATACACTGAGAGTGAAACACTGTACAGTAGTAAAGACTACACACTTCATTAAATTCATTGTTGGCCACCAGGTTGAGGTCATCGATGGACAACAGGTAGCTTTGCAGCTGATTAATGGCAGGAAGAAACGTGTTCATCATGCTGGTGAGAGCCTCAGCCACCTGAAGCATAACTCCCACCAAGCTCTGCATGTCCTCGGACAACACCATCTGAAAGAAAGGGAAGCAAACTTTCAAACACGTTTCTGTGGTGTACTCAACAATTTGCCAGCTATACAGGTGGTGCATCACGCAGGAGCAAAGTGCTCTTTCACCAGCTTGAATCAAAGTGATTAACTAGCTTTTTTAACTAGAGTTTATTTTAAAAGAACCACAACTGGAAAGTCATAGTTGCATATTCTGCTTTTGAGCACATTGCAGGATCTGTCACATTTTTCTCTTTCTCATTATTTGGTTGATTCAGTCAGAGCCACAAAATAAATAAAAGCAACTATTAGCATACATATTAGGCAGACATATATGTCTTGTATTCAATTGCTTTTGAGGCCATTATTAACCAAAGCCAATCTTTGTTGGTCAAATGGTTTTCAGTTGTTGTTTTAAATGTGCACACTTTTAAAGTAGAGCATCTACATTTGCATTTTATATTGCTGCCATAAAATTCAACAGAGCACCTAACAATGTATTTTCAACACTTTCCATAGCCTGGTTCTGTATACAGCCTTGTTATTTGTTTGTTTATTTATTTTTACAAGTACAAGGCAGTTAGTGAGTAAAAAGGTTGGTGAAATTGTTATGGTAAATTAGATAATCAACAATGCAACAAACACTTAAAGACACTGGCATCAAATTGGTGATGGTGGTGAATTTAAATGGCAAGATTTTACAGGTTACAGTTTCTCCCATCTTGTGTTCGGTGTGTACTTTGTTGATAATTGGTAAACTTCCAACAACTGTTTTTTGTCCACTTGGGGGCAGCAGAAACAAGCTCTGAAAATAATACATTCATCACCTTACTTGCTTATTTACACATTCAGCAGACACGCAGCAATGTTATCATGTGTCTGGCCACCTGGATAGTATAAATCCAATAACAGATAGTTTAAATCCAATAACATATTCTCTGACTTGAGACTTGACCTGGACTCGAGATTTCAGACTCTTTATTATTATTGCCACTCGCTTTGCGGCTACAGAGGTTAAGTTGATTGGTTTGGCATTTGCTGAATATTTTGAAAAGATGAGGGAGTGTTTGTTTGCATAGAGCACCGGTTGTGGTTTGCATCTCGGTCTTCTCCGTGCATCTTTATTCACTTTAATCTTCAGGATCTTCCATTTGACTCACTGTGTACTGAGTGTTTTGTCAGTGATTGATATCAGGTGATTCAGTTGTGCACGCTTCCTCTTGCCTGGCGGTGCTACTCTGCTCCTCGCCGCACTGTTACAGTGTGTAACCCTCCGCTACACTTTCTCAAAGCTTTAGGCTTTATTTGTTCCCACTGCCCTGACTTCATACCTTCATGGAGGATGTTAAATATTCTACTACGCTGTGCAGCTGGGGCACATACGGGCTTCTGTATGGCACCATTACGCATTAACTTGCCACCATCAAATAACATTAATAAACAGTGCTCCTTATTCAGAAGTATGTATATTTACGGGTGATGGGGTTTTGATCAGAATTAAAATGCATGTCAAAAACCCAAAAGTAAGATAAAATACCAAATAAAATTCAGGATCAAAATAAGAAAAGAAAAAAAAAGATTTTATAGTAACAGAAAAGAGGTCTATTAAATGTTTCTTTTAAATTACTTTCTATAGGCAACAAGATTCGCCCATGTTGATGGCGTCCTGGAGTTGGGGAATGGAAAGTATTTGTTTTCTTAGATCAAACAGAAAAACATCAGTCATGAAATTTTTTAAATGTGTTTGGGAGACAGAGCTTCATCTAGAGAACAAATATTTTCAAGTACAAAAGCAAATTTCTCTCTGACTCATATGGTCCTCAAACAAAAACACTGAAGAATCAAACGTGTTTTTCAGCTGCGCAAGAGAAACGATTTCTTTGTCCATTCAGCCATTACAGAAGAATGTACAATCACCAAATCCTCACATTCTCTGGTATTTTACAAAATGAACAAAAAAAAAATGCATTAACTTTAGAAGAAAGAGTAGCATGTTTTTTTTTCTTTTCACAAAAAAATCTTAGTTCAGCCTTACTCTGTAAATGAGTTTCTCCACGTTGAGATGGCGAGCCATCAGCAGTGAGAAGCTGTACCACTGCTCAACAGACATGGAACAGAAGGCCTTTAAGATGAGCAAGTCAGACCCTTTCATCTCCCAGGATGCTGTGGAGTTGCAGTGACGCAGGTTGACCAACCAGGACAGGATCTTTTTTAAGGGCATGAGGAGACAGCAACAAAAGCACAGGAGAGGGCACATCATGACACCATGATCCTGATCCGTGCTCTAACAAGGCACCATCACCATTTTACTGTATGTTTTTAGACTGACTGATGCAGTATTAGATTAAACAAGCTCCATGCTGGTGCACCAGCCTGAGTCAAAGTGTATCAGCTACATGGCCCTAATGGAAAAACAATACAATGATGCAAGATCATATAAAATGCTGATTAAAAAGGGAAATCTTCATCTTCAATGTCATTGAGCACATGCAGTAAAATTTGGTTTGCACTTCTTTACTCCATTGAATTTATATGACAAAATTAGTGTTTAGTTACTTAGCAGTTTCAGATTTTCAGGACAAAATATTACAATTAATAATGAATTATTTAAAATCAGACCAAGCTTTAGCAGTGGTAACATTAATGATGTTTACACATCAATGCATAAATAATTATAATGTAATTATACAACATGGGTTATTTTGAAATGGTCCACTCTACACAGTTACTTCTACTTTTGCTACTTTAAGTATATTTTGACACTAGTAGATATTTCTACTTAATGCAGAACAGAGTATTTATGCACTGCAGTACTGGTGCTTTAATTAAAAAAAAAACAAACATGAATACTTCCATCTTGGCACAGATTTGAGAGTGTAGCAGTACAATGGGCCTCCTGAGCATAACAATCTGTAGAAACACTAACAACCATGAGTCATGACGATATGAACCATGTTCTACATTGTCTGCTGAAGAATTTAATTGTGTGATTTTTCTGCAGCAGTGTAGACTCTGACCATTACAACGAGTCTTCAAATGTGAGTGAGGGAGTAACTAAATGTTTGTTCGTACACTACATACTGAACATGGTTACAGAATGAAGATGTCCACTGGCTCACCATTAAATTGTTGTTCGGCAGAGTGGTTTCCAGCAGGAGGTTGAGAGCAGCCGGATCAAAAGCCATGCGTTGCTGAACATCCGCAATGAAGGCAGTTTTGTTCCTCAGCATCTCACCGACTGTCACCACTCCTGGGAAATAAGTGACAGAAGTGCTACTTGAAAAGTCTGTATTGTTTGCTTTTTGATATATGTCTTGTTTCACTTCTATAATGTTGGAAACTATAAACAGACAGCATGGAAAATCTAAGAATTATCTGAGCTTTCAGCTGCATTTTTTCATTACATTTTTCAAGTAGGTGTCTTGTAAATTATTACTTAATGAAGTGCCGCAACCTGATTGCATTTCCCGTTGAAGAATAAGTGTGACGGCTGCTTCAGGGTGTGCTCACATTGAACTTTCTTTTTGAACTGCAACTTACCAAAACTAGTTTTATAAAATATTTAAAAAAAAAAAAAAAAAAAGCATCTCGCTGCAATTTTGGCATCTTCAGAAGCTGAAAAAGTACAGCGTTGAATGACATCAATTCATCCTCAGCCTGCTAATCACACTGAAGAAGACACTGCTTCAGTGCTTACTAAACAACAATTCCAGACAAAGTGACACCAGAGAAACTGGCCACTGTAATATGTTGTTTGGTTAGATAATCAAGCAACAATCAAAGTGGTGGCATCAGACACAAGTGAGCAACAGAAGAGCTGAAATGATCAGTCTGTCGTCAAAGGTTCGCGACCAACTATTTTTTTACTGATAGCACATCAGACAGCTGGATAATATGCGATACAGTGATCAAAGTCTAATGTCATTTACTGAACGACAAGAGAAGTAAGATATTCTTTCAGGTGCTTTTTTAAGTTAAATAGGATTTTTTTATCTTTTTTTCTTAAAACCACTCCCTTAGTCAGCCACATCTCTCAGTGCTTACAGACATCAAAAGCACACTGTTGATGGGGGAGTTTTCGCTGCTCTGAAAATGTTTGTAGCTAAGACACTTGGGTCTTTAGAAGGTAAAAGCTGGAGGCTAGATTTACAGGAGGAAATCTCAGAAAACAAATGGTCTGAGGTACGCCCAAAGGCTCGAACACAGACAATCAACACATGGCTTAATTTGCTTCAATACAACTGGATTTTAAAAACACATAACACTATCAAACGTGTATCAATTTAATCTCAAAACTCCAGACACATGAAGCAAATGTAACAACGCTAAATTAACATTCTTTTCACTGCCGGTGAGAAGGTAATGTGCTCAAAGTTTTTGACAGTACTTGACATGATTAGCCAGATAACAAAGCTAAAGATCACTTGTTTGCCAAAATTGTGCATCCTGTATCCTTACCAAGTGCGAATCAATATGTGAAGTATCTATCATCACGAGCTGCTGTGTTTTACTAAAGGAAAGCTGAAAGTTTTTTTAAAATATCTGGGGTTCATGGAGTTTTAAAAAGGCATGGTGATAGTAATCCCAATACTACTTCTACCACTAATAATAATAATACTTTATTTATCTGCCTATTTCATTTACTGTCAAGGTTGACAATTTTATTGATATGTAATTTTTGTTTAAATTAGAACCTATTTTTTTTTCTAAATACTGTTTAGAGAAATCCCTCACCTGGAGTGGTGATGTTGACTTTAAGTGAGCTCAGGCTGCTGGTGTTAAAGCCCAAACCTTGAGTCAACACAGAGGTCCTGTAATCATATAAGCACATGCATTCCAATACACACACACACACACACACACACACAGCAACATAGACACAAACAGATAAATGCACTTCAGACTTTTGATAAAGCTTTGCCATTTGTCATATAATGCTGCCAGGCATCCTGCAGGCTAAATGGGCTGAGGTGAAAAACATTTCTTATTGGTCCCAAGCTACAACAAGAGATAACTGTCTGATTTTGCACGTTTCAGTACCCTCAAATTCTGTGCCGTGGGTTCTGAGACACAAAACAGCCCAGACTGCTCTGTGATACCATTTAATAAATTATACAAAAGAGATAAGTGATGTTAAGATGCAGAGCGACAGATAAGAGCAGCTTTTTATGTACAAACATGAACAAAAAAAAACTTAAAGAAGAATAAAGGCAAAGCTTTACCAGTTTGACCGGACATTGTAGGAGCTAGGGTCTCCGATGATGGCCTGGAAGAACGCATCGACCAGAGAGGTTGTGTTCATCATCAGACTGTCAACCAAGAACTGCAGGCTGGGCATTAAAGTGTGACACAGCTGACCAGGCTCCATGGAGAGGGTCCACATCAACAGACGCACAGACTCCGTTTTCTCCAAGGTGCAGACCTACAACAAATCAGTCACATAAGCACCAAAAACAGTTTCTGGTCAAATCGTAGAATCATTGGAATATTTTTACAAGATGATTCATTTTAGGACTTGCAGGGTTAGAGTTGGAGCCTATAGAAAATCTGTCTCGGTATGCCTCAGAGAGCTCCTAGGTCTTACTGAAAAGTTTTACTGCTGATGAGACTGTTTTTCAGCCTTTCCCTTCAAGCCTGAGCAAAACTTTCTGGGCTTTTTGTTGAAAATGTATGATTTGCAGCTATCTTGGCACAGGAAACAAATAACATCTTCTGGCATTTAATCAAAAAACATTTCACCATCTCTGTCAACCTACAAAAACCCAGTCTGCCTGGAGTCTAATCAGTGTTGTACTTGTTGCCTATTCATGTCCATGCTGCTATTTTGCTCCAATTTAACTGTCAGTTATCACAAAGCACATGCAGTGCATATGACTGGGTGGAAGACTTGACAACATTAGCGTCCTCTTGTATAACCTCTACAATATCAGTTACTGTACTACTAACTACTTCAACAACTACTGTACTTCCAATTATAAATTTGCTTATTAAAACACTGACTGTGTTTTCAGACATTTGGAAGTGCTATTTTCCCAGCAGTGATGAATGATAAATCTGTGAAATTTCAATAGTCAGTGCAGAGACCTGGCTTTTCAGGCGGTCAAGATGCAATGTGAACTGGGGGTCTGTCAGGCTGATCTGGAGGAGCTGAGCGGCGGTGTCGCAGGTCTGTTGCATGAGCATCAGGTTCTCTGTGAATGGAGTGGGAGAGAGAGAGAGAGAAGGAGAGGGGGAAAAAATGATAGTAAGAGAGAGGTTATTCGAGTCAGACAGGAAGATGTGATGGGAAAAGGAAAAGGGGGCAATAAGGTCTGTGAGGTGACAGAATAACATGACATCCCACTGGGCCTCATTACGACTCGCGCCATTACGGGGCAGCGTCGTCAGGCAGCGAGCAGCAAATGATGTGCTTAAAGTGAGGCCCTGTGCGGGACTGATGGGGCCAGGGGGGCAGCAGTACTAGATGCTGTCGTGCATTAAAACACATCTGACAAGCCATAAGAAAGGCAGTACCTCAGGCAACAAGACGTGATGACAGAATATTTAATTAGGCCAAAATTAGACAATAGTGACGTTTAATCTCAGGGTCCTCAACACCGAGGGGTCTTTGCAATTACAACAGTTCACTCTGGTTGTGTGTGTGGTATGTGTGCACGCGTGCATACGTGTGTGTGTGTGTGTGTGTGTTTGTGTGCGAGGAATATGAGTGAGGTTTCGGAGAAGAGAAGCTGCTGCTGCTTACAAAAGAGATTCTGCACACTAAAAATATTATCACACAAGCACAGACGCCAATTAAACGGAGGTCATAGATGTCCACTTGTGTGAGTGCACGGGGAGATGTTTAGCGAGGGCGGACGGGATAAGTGATTGAATTCTACTTTGCTAATGAGATTTAAAAAGGTGCTGAGTAGCTTTCTGCTGGAGAAGTGCCATATGGCCTTGGGCTCTTTGGGAGCTCAAGCTAAGCCGATGTGAAGTCTTATCCCTCATATCTCCAGAATGAATTATGCCGGGCTATAATCATGTATACAACAGCATTAACTAAACGATTTATGGTCTTCCCATGGTGCTGCAACGGCCATGAAGGTGTACAAAAAAGACAAGAAGGTGACACCTAGATACGTATTGTAATAGCCAGCGTGCAAACACAAGTTGCAGCATCAGTGTGAGCTCTACAGTACAGCAACAATTAGACTGAGCATGAGTGGGAGGGGAATTCACTGAGGAGTCAGTAGGTAAAGTTAATTGGAAGAAACTACAGGAGAACATCATTCATTTGGGGATTCTCAATTTAACTAATGAGTGCACATATCTCATTATGAAGCAACCTTTGGTTCAAGAAAGCACTAACTGTCCAGACAGAGTCAGAGAGAAGGTAGATCTGAACTGTTAAGTTACCTTGAGATTCATTGGCAAGCACTCGGGTGGCATTCTTTAACACAGAGGAAAATGGAAATCCATCAGGAAGCATGTCAGCAGCTTTCATCAGGAGATTCATTGACGACCTGGAGAAGAATGAAAAAAAAACTGTTAATGAAACGGGACAAAAGAGCAACTTAATAGTGAAAAATGAGGCAAAAAAGCAACGAAGCAGTTGTTTTTTTCAATTTCTAGAGTGATATCTGGGCTAGTGCAAATAAGACTTACGTCTGAAATGCATCAGGGAGAGTGAGGAAGGAGAGCACCCCAAGTGCAGCATCAATGGTCTCTTCCCGCGAGGCATTCAAGCCCCACAGCATGTTGCTTGTAGCACCCTTCACCACAACATTCAGGTCAGGATTGGCAAAGAGCACATGGGCTGTCGACATCATTTCTGCTGTGGTAGGAGGGACTGAGATGGCTCTGAACATGGCAGGGTAGTCAATGTAGAACAGGTCTATGAAGTCATCCATGGGGTCCCTCATCGCCATCAGCGGAGCCTCTCGTCTGCGCCGGCCCTTCATCATATAGTTACTGCCTGTCATTTGCTCCTGAACCATTCTCAGATAGTGGTCCATAGGGGCTAGAAGATCACTGGTGCTGACCATCTGCCTCAGCATTGCAATTATGTTTCCAGCTAGGTCTTCCAACAGCTCCACCAATCCCGGCGTGTCCATTCTCAGAAAAGCAGACAAGAACGGCCTGATGATGTCGTAGATTTTAGGGAGAGCCTGACTCAGCAGGTCCAGTCCAGACGCCTGAGTGGTGGCCAACCATGCAGACATCTCATTCAACTTCTGCACAATCAAGCTTGTGTTGTTGGATGCCAGAAACTGCTCCAGTGCATGGTAAAGCATAGGCTCATTGCCAAATACCCTCATGTCGATCATCAGTTTCATAGCTTCCCTGATCATGCCAGTGACAAGCGCTTCATTGAGACCAGAAACATTTCCCCACATCATATAGGACATGTCGTCCGTAGTGATGTTTGCAGAAGATAGGAAGATCATCGCTGCTTCTCCAAAGAGGTTCTGGGGCGGGTTGTGGTCTTGAACGAGATGGTAGTTGTCCAGGATGTGACACAGCGCTTTCTCTATAGCTTTGATGTAAGGCTGGAGAAATGGGGCCATGCTGAGCAGCTCATTTGAGAGCAATTTGATGGAAGACAAACTGAAGATGGAAGAAATTCAGTCAATGTCAAGTTAAGTTCCTACTGTAGTTATAGTCTTGTATAAAAAATATCAATCTGAATTTAAAAGATTTGAGATGACCGTTAGACCTAAACATTCTGAAGAAGACAACAGATGAAGCAACCATGTTTTTGATTGATTTACTCAACACAGTAATCCTATATAGAATTTTAATATCTCAGCTTTGACTAGAAGCAATATTTCTTCATCATCATTTTTACTTAATTGCATAATTTTTCCCATTTCTTCCTAGACAGTGGAGTCTTTCTACTGTGATCAATGGTCTGTAACTCATGTAGCTGGACCTGAGTGATTCCCTGTGATATGCAGAATGTGATCCTTATCAACATGCCCGGCTCATTACTGCAGCTGGCATATAAAGGGAAATCAATTTTAAGAGGATGTCTCAGCTGAATCATGGTTAAGCCGCTATCTGAGCAGGCTTGCCTGTTTTCAGCCAGATTCACATTAAATTAATCAGGGTGAATGCAAGTGTGATCACTCCAGTTCCTTGTGTAATATGTATGAATCAAATTGGCCTTACTGGTGCATTGTGGATAATGCTGTAACAACAAATGAAGCGGTGAGTTCATATATAGGTGTGTATGGGTTTATTTCTACAAATAAACTACCACGATCAGATTTTAATTTGCAGTGGGTTTCATTGTGTGGCTGCACCACATATTGATATGATTGAATTGCACTGTCCTGATATCCTGAGGCTTCAGTGTAGTTTGGCCTGTCTGATCTACTGCTGGTGAAAAAAAACTGGAAACAAAAGTATGCTATTATGTAATCTCTTCATGCAACTTTTTGCAATGAACTTGAACTGAACCTGTTTCAATCTAATGTTCTTATGCAACAAACCGATGGTTTTTTTCTTATGCCAGTTTTGAGAGTCAACAATGTGAATTTGATGTGATGTTTCATCAATAATCCCTTAACAATTACATGAGTCTGGAATGACAGATTGACTACAAATAACTTTTGCATGGTGGATTTCTTTCCACAGCACATCACGGTTGCAATGACATAATCTGATCGTAGCTGCAAATGGTCACCTGTTTTGCAACTGCATGTTCTGGAGCTGGCTGTACCAGTGAAGCTGTGCTTCAGGGCTCAGGGGCTGGCCTGTGAGCACATAGAGCTGGCTGGAGAAGGTCATGATGAGCTGCTGTGTCACAAGTGTGTGGTTGATGCTGACTTGGTAGAGAGACTGTACGGCCTCGACAATCCGGGCAGCTGTGGCGTTCACAGTCATTGGTCCCACACCCATGTACTGTACAGACACCATACAGCAGAGACTGTTAACAACATGGCGACTTTCTCTGCATATCAACACTGCCACCAAGTGGTAAAAGTGTTAACTGCACCTGAATAAGTGTTGGATTTATCACAAATTTTAACATATTAGACTGGTCCGAATTACAAATTAAGAATGTAAAGCCCATCTATCAAATTTGTTTATTTGCACTTTTCTATTTGGCATGCATCTACTCACACTCATGTTCAGGTTGGCATAGACGTTAGCGCCTTCATTGTAAGCCTCTAAAATAGGCTGCAGGTTGATGTTGCACCACGCAGTTAAGGCAGAGTGGCTTAACCCTGCTGCCTCTCTTACCGGCTCCCATGTTCTGACAATGTCACTGCACTCCAGTGTACCATTAGCCTAAAGGGAAAAAATGTCAACAAAGAGAAAAACATCTTACTGTGTTTCATATGCATTGTTCAGAGAAAACCAGTTCAGTTAGCAAGACAGAGATGGAAATAGAACAAAGTGTTTGGGAGACAAAAGGCAAAGGCACAAGGAGGAAACAAATATCTCTGTTCATGCAGTTAGCAGAAAAGAAAAGAAAGGGCAGAAGTCTCACACAGGTATCATAGTTTCCTACAGGTTAACATACCAAGTACACATCCACACTTACTGTTTATGCATGTATAAAGTGTGTACAAACACTGGGTCATGTTTAGAGTTTCTGCCACAACAGATTTGTCAGACAGGTTGTGACAAGGTTCCCTCTGAGGTATACACTGGACTAAAGTAAGAGTAGCATTTCATAATGTTCTGCTACACTATACAGTGTGTTTTCATCATATTGGATTGGAGTCCATCTGTTTTTTAAGGCTGATAATGATGTCAGTACGTGAGAAAAACACGTTCTGAGGCTAGTTGATAAAACACTGAAGTGAATTAAATGAGTAATAGTAATAGTAATAGTTTAACATTTTACACAGTTTTTGCATGAGTTAAAAATAAGATGTATAATACATTAATTTCTCTGGTAGTCAGATTTCTGCTAACGTTCAGATGTTTTTAGCTGCTTAGCTAACCGTCATGTCAATTTTCTCTAACTATTAGCAAGAAAGGGGATAAGCGTAAGTGCAATCCCATAAATCAGCCCGACACTAAATTCTATATTAATAACAAATAATCCTGATTCAGATTAACTTTCTAGTCATTTTAGACCATGTTTATTTGGTCAGAAAATGTTGTCTGTCATGAGACTTGCTGAGGAGTAAATAAAGAAAGCAAATGTCTCTGCACGCAGAGAGAACAGGCAGATTCCAAGAACTTAGAGCAACCGTGCTCTTACATCAGTGACAAGTAATGAGAGACTGGTATTCTTAATTGCAAAAATGCATGACAGATGTGCCACAAATGCAGTGAAAAAATAGATAAGCTCTCCTCCCCACTTCTTTCTATCTGTCACACACACAACACCTCAACAAGGTGACCGCAAATGAATGTAAAGACACTCAGACACAGTATGTTCAAATGCTATTCTGGGAGGATGAACGGCAGTCTAACCTGCTCAGCCGCCTGCACGGTGCGTTCAATGGCAAGTTGCATTCTTTCCGAGACATCAGACAAGTTAAAATGACTGGTATTCACAGACTGTGCGATTTCCCTCATGAGGGTCACCACAGGCTGCTGAAGGTTTAGTATCATCTCTAGGAGAAAAATAAGACAGGAGCTTTGACCTATATGAATGGCTTTACAAGAAGTACAGTACAAAGACAGGATATTGACACAAAAATTGGTTATATGTGAAATGGAAAATAGCCATATAACTGTTTCAGGTACTTTTAGGATGTGTTGTAATGTGAAATATTTGCTTTGCAAGGTTTAGCCAAACCAAATCTAAAGGTGACATCTGTGTTTAATATTTTACATGCAATGGATACAAGAATAAATTCTATCTTCAGTCAGTGGCTCTTGCTCCTTCTTGCTGTGTAACAGTGATGTTTCTGGATCACTGAACAGTCTAACCTTGTCCTGGCTACACAAATGTAAGACAGCAACTGTTCCATGGTGGTCTTACCGTTCTCTGCTTGTATTTGGCTCACCATACTTCCTATGACTTTTTCAAACAGTGGGATAACAGAGGGGATACTGTCCCACAGCTCTGTTCCTTTGAATGTTGACAGTAGGGCTTTTACCATCCTTTCAAGTCTGTGGCAAACACAAGGCATTGGGTTTTGATGTATGGACAAAATCAACTGATCAGCATTCTTTGTTATGAAATGTAGAAATAAAACGTACTATCATGTCAGATGTGACAGCTTTGCAAATCAGAACTAATGTACTGCCTAACCAGAAATGAGATATTACTTTTGGATTTTTTTAATTATTTTTTTTTTAAGTGGTAATTGAATTTACTTGTCCCATGTTTCTTGGTCTGCCTTCTCTGTCAACAGCTGCTCCAGGACTGGAGCAAGATGACCAAAGCTTTCCAGAGGTGGAGCAGTTGTATGTGAGTCTGGGCCTCCCATGAAAAGTGGCCACAGTGTGCTCAAGAGTTTGCCCATCTGAAGAAAAAATAAGAAGAAAAAAAAAGGGGGATTACTTATGATTGCAAGCAACATGTAACATCAACATAGTTTAATGTTAAGTACAAGACATATTCCTTTGATAGATGATTAAATCATGTTTTTGTTTGTCTTATTGTGATGATAAATGAGTGCATTTCAGTACTCTTGCAACCAGTTTATATGACCATGTGTGGTTTGGTACGGGATATTGGCCAACAGTTCCAGCAGCATGAGAAAGACTTTATCAGCATTTTTACCATAACATTTAACATCCAGACCATCCAAAGGTTTTATTTGCCACAAATGAATCCACACTAAAGGTGATGAAATGGAGAATAAGAATGACGTGAAAATGTATTATGCCTTACCTGGCCAAAAATTATGGACAAATTTTCCGCTGATGTGCTCTCAAAACTTGCCCAGAGACTCATGTTGCCTGGAATCACAAGAAATATTGTTCACAATGTGGGCGAATCAATTTCAATATCAAACTTGGAAGACAACATAAACACAGTGCTAGTTTGATCCGCAGTTGTTGCAGG
Source organism: Scatophagus argus (assembly GCF_020382885.2). Classification (NCBI taxonomy): domain Eukaryota; kingdom Metazoa; phylum Chordata; class Actinopteri; family Scatophagidae; genus Scatophagus; species Scatophagus argus. The sequence goes on along the minus strand of NC_058503.1, from coordinate 14,638,507 downwards.
CTGTCTAGCGTTAATGCTTGAATAATGAAGCACACAGTGTGAGCTCCAGTCCATCAGAGTTCATCAGGATTCAACATGTTGTCCACCTATAGTGACAAAGACAAGCTGACTTGCCTTGGCCAGACTCCAAAATGAACTGAGCGATGTTAATGAGGGCAGAGATGGAGGCAGAAGCTGTGCTGTTTGGCGGCAGGAGGCTCTGGACTGTCTTCATCTCATTCAAAATTCTTAAGAAACAAAGCACATCAAATATTTCACATCTGAACATGTTTCATGAAAAGGTCATCAAAGCACTGTAGAAATGCATGCACTCTATCTTTCTGTTTAGTGTAATTGATCCATCTGGACTGGAAAACGCAGATGCCTGCTGGTTATCAACTCAGGGACTATTTTTCTGACATACAAGATGAAGACAATTACTTTCTATTTACTAGTTGGTATGAGAGGACAACTGAAAGAACATTGAATACTAAGAACTGCAATGCTGATCACAAATGTTGTGTCAAATGTTTTGTTTATTCAGGTCTATTTCCACACAATATATACTTAATTTATCCTGCAAATGACTGATGTTTGACCACTCCGGCAGCAGAAATAATATTAGCAAAATTAGTATTCATCTGGAGCTCTGTGTCTGTCCACCTGATGAAAGTCAGTCTACTATTCGCTCTCCTGTAAGATCTGGTTGTGACTACAATAATCCCTTAGGGGACTACTTGGTTCTTCAGCTGCTAAATACTCCACTGTGTTCCCACAGCAGTGTAAACTTAACTTTGTCTTAGTATACAGTGTTCATTTTCACTACACCTGTCTGCTGTGTCTGACAGTAATGCCAATGAGGACGGTGAGGGTGAAGTTACAGCTCAGAAAACCAAAACTAAGAGCTAAAAGACACTAAAACAGTCAGAAGAGGTGAGCGATAATTCTCTCTGAGTCCTTCACGTACTCATGTCAGTCACATGATCTATTTCGACATAAAAATATTGACTGCAGCTGTTTTGAGCATTAATCTCTGTCACACACACACAAACATGTTCACAAAAATGTGACTGCAAATGACTGTGAAGATACAGTATGTACAAATGCTATGTTGGGAAGTGGCAGTTTAACCTGCTCAGCCGCCTGAAAAGTGCTGCCGACGGCGAGCTGGGATATCAGACAAGTTAAGCTACTTTAAGCATTAGTTTCCTCATCAATTATATCATTAGTTTTCTTGCTTAGACTGACATTGCAACACATTACATTAAAAGCATTTAATTTACTCACTAATAGTTACCTTGGCACTCCAAACGGTATTTTGATTTTACACATGTTTTGTGACTTCACAATGATGGTAACATACTTAAAATTATTTTGTCCAATTAATATTATAAATATAATGGTGTTAATAGATAATATTTAATGACATTTGTTGATAAGGTGCTATTTTTTCAACTGCTTAACATATTACAACCATATAGTTATTTAATCTCTTGAGTTGTTAGGGAAATAGATAGATAGATACTTTATTGATCCTGAGGGAAATTCAAGAAAAAAACGGTAGCATCACTTACAGTTGATTCCAAACGTCAGGTCCACTAGCTAGGGAGATCGTTTCAAAATATGTGGTTGCTAATCTGAGTCCGGAAAGCAGGTATTCAGCGAACATTTCTGGTACTGTCTGTTGGATGACGCTCTCAGCCTTCTTAAGGATGTCAAGGGAGATGTTACGTGATGAGGCAAAACTCATGTCTGGTTGGACAATGAGCTTAATTGAGTCCTGCACAATTTCCAGGATGTTCTGCTGTACAGAGAGTGGCAAGGGGGTTGTGCCTTCGGTCAGAGCCTGCATAGCAGTTTGGACTGCTTCCAAGATGGCAGCTAAGAAATGGTCACTCTGCAGGCCACCTGGTTGCTCTGCCACTATTAAGGCGTTGCTCAGCGAATGGGTGATATTGCCAATGATGGAGAGGTAGGCCAGTTGATCATCACTGAGAATAGTAGCCATCGTCTGCAGCAGGCGATGAAGGTCTGTCACCGGCGTGGACACATTCAGGAAGGGGTCTCCCCATTGGAGCATACTAGTGAAGACCATAGGGACACTGGGTTGTTTCATCCACTTCTGTATGAGGTCCAAGTATAGCTTAATTTGAAACTTTGTGGCTTGCAGTATGGTTGTGTTGAAGAGTGGCAGAGCACCTGGGACATTCTGAGCCTCTAGGTTGAGCATTATGAAGTCAGATAGACGCTGGAGAATCCCCACTGTGGTCTGGCCAATTATGCTAATCCCTGCACCATCTATTGGGTACTGGAGGTTGTTCATCAGGAACTCAACCTGGTTGCTCACGTATAAGGAAAAATTTGTCTGTGCCAACTGCAGTGTGATTTGCATTTGCGTGAGATAGAAAAAGTGCTGGAGGAGCGAGGCTGAGCTGGTGCTGGTTATATTTACCACCCTTTTCAGGTACCAATTTATCATCTCCAGATATACTATCTGAGCATGCATGGGGTTCATAGTCAGTGTGGTGTTGAAATTGTTAAATGGCTCCAGGTTGGCAGCTAGTTGTATCAGACCCTCCAGTACTCTGATTTCATTCATGATCTCGGGAGTGTTCAGGTTGTTCTGCTGGAGGCTCATCTTGACATTGGCCAGGGTAATGTTCAGAGTGTGTACAAGAGCCATGGTGGGATCGGAGCTGAAGTCAACTTGAACGATGTCATTGATGGTCTTATTGACAATAAATGGGATGAATGAGAGGATGGCGGTTTCATTACAGAGAGCAGGTAGGTGTGTCAGAAAACCGCTCACCCCGTTTATCAATCCCATAACACACTGGGACGTCACCATCGGGTTATGCTGTGGCTCAAAACACTGGCGAGCATTGACGATCTCCATTATATTTACCAACAGGTCATTTATGTTGGCAGCTCCAGCTAGTGCAGCAATGTTGTTGAGCTCCTCGAGGGTTAGGTTTGACTGTCCCAGAGCATTTTGGACATCAGACACAGTGATATTTGGTGTAGCCATGATCAGCCTGATGAAATAAAGAGTCTGTTTGAATGTTTGCACATAGGCAGCATCCCTTGGGGACAGGAGGAGTGAGAAAAATGTGGATGCAATTTCCTCATATTCTCTTCCCCCTAAAACAAAGTTGTTTGCAGCAATTGTGATGGTGACATTCCCATTGGCTGAAAGCATCATGTCCAATATCTGATCCAGGAATTTGAACAATTCTGAGAAACCAGCCAAACAGTTCTGGCCTGGACATTCAGCCAGCTGATACTGCAGAGCTTTGAAATCCTGGAAAAAGCGAGCAGCTTCCTGTTGGACCTCAGTTGGTAGCAGTGCCACAAATTTCTGTATAACAATGTTCTGGGCTGCCTCTGATCCAGCCTGAGTCAAGTTCTGAAGGCTTTCTGGGGTGAAGAGGCTGAGAAAGTCCTTGGAAAGCATGTGGAGGTCAGTGACTTGTGCTGCACTCAGCTCTCCATTTGGTAAAGGGAAATGTTGGATTTTTTGCAGCCTATACAGAGACATCACAAATTGTTGAAGCTGGTGTATATACCCAAGAATGATGTCAGTTGGGTCACAATTTGGGGCATCCATTACCTCCGTCAGTAGCTCAATGGCACTGAGGATGGCTTCTACAAAGCCAGCTGATGTCTGGTTGGTGAAAGGCTGGATGGCTTCTCTGAGACGGGCCACATCTTCAGGATGGAAGTAGTTTGAATAGGTAAGCAGAGTGTGTCCCATGATGTGAGAGAGCGACAGAGTGAGGTTACCCTCAAAGGAGAGGAACTGCATAATCAGCCGTTCCAGTTCAGGCAATGTTGGATCTGTCTCATTGAAGGTAAAAATGTTCTGGTTGAGCCTGCCAACCTTGGAGGCAAAATGAAGCACTGTGGAGACATTGAGGGGTCCCTCACTGACGAGCAGGGGCAGCAGTGGTGCCAGACCTGTGGACTGTAACAGGTTACCAACGAGGGGAAGCATGACATCAGGGTTAGAGATGTTTTGGTCAGGAAGCACGGAGATTGTCTGGACAAAGCCATCCAGGTTATGCATCAAGTTAATCAGGTAGGTAGAGAGCGCATCTCCACCTTGGATTTCTTGTTTCAAATATGATCCTGCCCATTGTTTATAGAAGTCACCGTACACATGCTGCAACAGATTCACAGTTCCTTTGAGACAGCTATAGAGACAGGAGAAGAGTGGAAAAAAATATGACAAAATTTAATGACTGGCTGATAGATGTATAACAGTTACAACAATGAATAATACTTCTTTTGGTGTTGTAACTCTTCTGTCTTACTGTGCTGAATTCCTCATTTGTTTTAAGAGGCTGCTTATTTAACTACGATGAACTAATATGTGAAATATATTGTGCCTTGCAGAGTGAAGATTTACACTTTCATTTCATATAAGATTGGTCTCAATACTAAAGTTTCGAACATACTAAAAAACGTTACACAGTGTTTTGATGTATTAAGTAGCATGTTTGTGAAGTGATACAAGTATATTTCTGTGGAACTATTAATTTTTCACTAACAAGATTTGTCACTTACTTCACCAGGACGTCTTGGTTTGGTGACATTAGAGCCTGAGTCATTGCTTGAACAAACTGGGGCCAGTTCAAACCTGTATTGCAATGGATGGCTAAGCTGTGTATGTCAGCGGAACCTAAACGGGTAAAATAAACATATAACATTCATTCATTCATTCATTTTATATAACGCTTATCCATCAGGGTCACGGGGGGGCTGGAGCCTATCCCAACTGACTACGGGCAAGAGGCGGGGTTCACCGTGAACTGGTTGCCAGCCAATTGCAGGGCCAACACACAAAGACAGACAACCACACACTCACACACGAACGCCCACCTAGGGACAATGTAGAGTAGCCAATTAACCTAATGCGCATGTTTTTGGGTTTGTGAGAGGAAGCCGGAGTACCCGGAGAAAACCCACACAGGCACAGGGAGAACATGCAAACTCCACACAGAAGGGCCCAGACCGGGATTCGAACCTGGAACTCCATACTTGAATTGGTTGTGATTATAAAATTAATTATTACTTGGTTTTGGGTCAAGTTTTTCTGGAAGATAACAGATTTTGCGATTTATTATTCCACATATTAACTTAATGAGAACTGTACAAAAGAGAAGAGAAGAAATAGGACTTACAATTTGCTTGCTGAGTTGTGACACCAGGCCTGTAGTTCAAAATCCAGAAAATCATGTGGAAATAGTCCTTTACTCCAGGCCACAGCTGACTCCTCTCAAGCATTTCTCCAAAATTCACCATGGAAAAGAGAATACTAAAAGCAAAGCAAAGCACTGTTGAGCTGGTGAAATGATAACTGACAATATGAACTTAGACACTGTGCACATTATCTAAAATACCATCATGGCAGAAAATGGATCATCCTATTCACATTTTTGTTTCTTTCCAATAAATTCACTAAAAATGAACCTTTTTTTTATAGCCTTGTCCAACTTTTTCATCAACTTCTTACACTTGGAAAAAAATGTTGGTGGGCCCGGGATGTAATTTTTTTTAAGTTTAATACATGCTATTGGTTTTAAACTTAACACATTAAGAGTGGTAATAACAAAAGAGCAGCATTTTTGATATGACAGCCTGTAAACAATCATCTGTTCAAATCAAAAGCAAATATGCAAAGCATGTTGGTATGCTGGAATGAAACATTGCACTTAAACGTAAATACAACACTTTGTCAAAACCTTTGTTGAAGAGTCACGCCAACATCTTGGGTAGTGTTGCCTGGCATCCAGTTCATCCAGTATGCTCCACCCAGCTCCGTGGGCAGTCTTTCCAAAAATGTTCCGAACTGCAGACTTTTATTGTACAACTCGTGCCACTCAGAGAGAATCATGGGAAGTGTCACATTGTATTCTGCTTGGCCTGTGATGGTGCTGTACAATTCTTGTGCCTGTGGAAACATTAATATTAAACAAGATTTTAATAAACATAGATAACTTGAAGTTGGTGTTATTAATGTGTTCACATAGGACACCATAAGTCATACTAAAAATTTAAAAATGTTCTTTTTGACTGACAGAACAATTCAGCGATAACATTACAAAATATGTTCCAAAACAATAAAGTATAGAGTGTAGCAGAAAGTTAAGGGAATTCATGTTTTTCACAAAATAACCCTAAAAATACAATTTAATAACGTTTACCTTCTGAACCACTGGCTGCCAGTCCATCAGCAGGGCTTGCTGCAGAGAGGAGCTGTTCTGGCAAATCGCTGATCTCCACACCTCGATCTTTATGCTGTCTGTGTTCAAGAGCCACTCGAAAGGACCGAGGACACCCTCACAGGTCAAATGCTCAGATGTCAGCTAGGAAAACAGAGGCAAAAAGCACACACTGTTACATGTTAGCTACTTTTACTGTTTACTCAAAATGAGGGTGGTCTGCTTCTCTTTAAGTTTCAAATAAATCACACTTCATGAACTTAAAATAAAGTTTTGTGAGTCTGGATGCTTGGTTAAATAAATAATACACAAGTGAGCCAAGAACAGTTTAAAGTAAAGTTCAGTTTAGTTGTTTTTGTAACCTGAGTTTTGTTAAGCATTTTAGCAATCTTTCGCTGTTTATGAGAACAACTGACAAAATAATTTTATTGCTGAGAAATATGAAATCAGCAAAACTTGCAGCTATAACTTCATGTCCTTTATTTGGAAAACTACAGCATAAATTTGAGCACATGCGCAAAAAAAAAACTCAGCCTGTTTTCAAACCATTCTTGCTTCTGAGGTTACATGCTCTCCGAGCCGTATCTCAGCAAGACATGGGTGACTAAAATGGTATGAAAGCCAAGCAGTTGTTAGAAGATCCAGATAAAGAATCCCTTGTCACAGTCCATCAACCTCCATTCAGCCAAACATTTCACCAAAACAACAAAAATACAACACCGTTCACCTTGAGTGCTCAGTTTCATTGCCTTGTACTTGTTACATGTGTAACGACAAAAAGATTTAGTCTAACTAAATCTAATCTAATCTAATCTGAAAAACTGTTTGTGCTCCTTGAGCGAAAGCTCCTAAAGCTCCTATTGTGAGTGACACAAGGTGTCACCAAAATGTTGTGTCCTACATATAGTTATCTCTAGAAACAGCTCCTACACCTACATTATTTCTATTTACTTTATTTCTTTTTTTTGTTTGTTTTTCTACTGCTGTGTTTTTTAAAGGAGTCCTTGCAATTGTAATTTCATTCTGCTGTGCATCTCTGATGTGTGCTGACAATAAAAGGAACCTTGAATTAACAGAATAATAATCATTAGCTCAAAAACCCAGTAGTAGGAAATTGCATGCATTCCTACTTTAATACTGACATGCATTCCTACTTTAAGCTACAAACATCAAGGGTAAAATCAAGGCTGTAAATTGACACAATTGTCCTTTAAGAGACAAGACGATTGTGATAACTTGAAGTACAACTAGCATACCTTCATAATTACTTCCATCATACTGTCCAGCACATGGGCAACCCACATGCTTGCCTCAGACTGGTTGGTAAGCAATGTTAGATAAGTCCATTGGAGTTGGTGTGCATCTTTCAGGACATTTATCATCATTTCTGGAAACAAGAGAGAGTGTAGAAAATATATACAACAACAACAAGTTGTCAAGCCAGTTTTTAGAAAGTAATGCACATTTGGACGCTTACACATCACTGAGTTACCCACTTAACTTTCACTTCCATCCCTGGTGGTTTTATATTACATGTTATAATTTTCCCTTTCGTATGTGTGTGTTTCCATTTCTCACATGGTAGCTACTCTAGTCCAACATCAATGCTTCCACATTTTCTGTTTCATCAGTCCCCTGAGAAAGGGTGTGAACTTGTTCCATTCACCTCTAGGTTATGTGAAACACGCACCCAAGTTAAGAGATGACAATAGTTACTGTGAAAAAAAGCAAGTCAGACTACACTGAGAACAATATGTCCTGACTTTTGTGTTCAGCCTCTAAGCTCTTTCTTTGCCACATTGTGGCCTGACACCAAACGCTCATGTTTGTTCTGTAAAATTTCATATTGACGGGAAAAGTGTTGAGCAGATACATATCGGAACAAGAACGCCCTTTTTAATGGCATTGAAGATGAAGGATGTCATGTTAACACTGTCACTGTGATGCAGCATTTCAACGGGGCAACTCCCAGAAAGACAGTCTGTGGGCAGTCTTACCTTCGACAGTGTCAAGGGTCAATGTTGCTGTATTCATGGACTGAAATCCAGCTCTGAGGATGCCCTGGACAACCATATCCAACTCAGGCACAATTTTTACAATCTCCATCACCACTCGACCGACCTCCAGGAACCTGTCAAAGCACAAGGCCAAACTCATTACATTAAATTATATTACAGTGGAGTTTAGACTTTTTGTACATGGGTCTCTAACATTTAACCTGATGTGTGCAAGGAGATTTTTTTTTAAAGTTTGGATAATTTCAGATGTATAGAATAGAACAGGTTGAGAAAGACTAACACGCAAGGGACAAACACAAGATGGTTTACAATTTATTCTTTATAACATAAAGCATCAAAGAAGAAAAGACTGGAAAATTGTGGACTAAATTATACAACAAATAATGAATGATAATGGATCTGTACAAAAAACAAAAATCTGTATTCTGTAAATAATATCTGCCAAACAAAGTTACTGTGTTCCCCTGTACAGTAGTACACAGATCTCCATGTTGTTACTAAACTTATGCACTCGTGCATTTCTTAAAAAAAATCCTCCCACTTGTCTGAACAGTTGTGTGATATTCAAAGGTCCCATTGAGTTCCTTCAGTGCGATTTTACATTTTGCAGAAATTAAAAAATGGGTGACCCAAAAAAAGATTTGCTTTACAGCTAACCTGCAGTCCAGAAGGTACTTACAGTTCCTCCTCAGTGTTTTGTGGTTGTGTATCTACACTACGCCGGGCCCTTGTGATGTTGGAGCCTCCCTGTCCACCTGGGGATGAACCTCCCATCAGACTGTGCAGCAGCCCCTTAGCGAAGGACACATCATGAGGAGCAACATGCTTACTCCACGCCAGGAGAACCTGGGAATAATATTGTTAACAGAAGGGAGGACACAGAGGGAGGACAAGGTATACTGAGTGAGAATTAATCATTTTCGCGAAATCGAAACTGTACAAGAAGTCAGTTAATTGCTGCTACACTCGTGTCTCTTTGTGTCAAACTCACTAAGCGTCATCATGTCTTTCTTCGTAAACAAAACTGTAAAGCAGGGCCCCAAGATATAAAGTGAATAAATGACACTTTATCATAATATTGTAAAATTAATTCTGTTCAAATCTAATCTTTTTGCCAAATAGAGTTATTTTTTTCTTTCACCTATGCAAGTTCTTCTAAAGAGCTCATCTGCAATTTATTTTCTTAAAATGCAAAAAAATTGAATTATGTGGCAAATATTTAAAACAAATAAATAAATATAAACAAAAACAGCTTTGGTACAGCTTAGTTTAGTTATTAAGTAATATTATACTATAGACATTCAGCATTACAATTTGTGCATCCCAATTGTTGGAGTTGTTAATAATTTGAATAATTTTAACTTAAAGAGATTTAATCAAGATCAAATAATCAGTTAATGACTAAGACATGTGTCATTAGCACACATGCATCATGACACTGAACCTGCAGGTGACATGTTTCATTAAGGTGACACATGCACATCACTGCTTTATGTTAGCATTAGATTGCTAATTGTCCACCTGATATTGTCATCTAACAGATTCTGATTGGGAATTATCCCCTCATAACACCTGTACCATAGAGGCAGTGCTAATTGGATTTCTCTGACTTTTCTGTTCCCAAGGTGCAAACAGAGAGTTGCAGTTGCTTGTTGCTATTGCCAACAGCGTTCTTGCAGTAGTCAACTAATTATTCGGTGCACTCTGACTGTAATTACTTGTGAAGGTGGCATGTGAGAATCCAAAGATAGAAAAGATAGAAAAACACGAGACGAGCAGTATGAGAGAGAGAGAGACAGAAAGAATGAAACAACAGAAAAGAACAATACCACCCTCCATATTACATGTTTGACTTACATCTGATGTCTGTGATTCTCTTTTGTTGATGATAACATTCATAACATTCCAACCTACCTGTTTAGCCACCAGTTCAGGGCTGATCCAGCCCAGAAGCATATCCATAATGCCCGTGCTGCATGCTCCTTGTAACCACATAGGGTTGCTGTTGTTGCCACACAAGTAGCGATGCACCATTTCTCTGTCTAAAGTCAGGGCGAGGGCCTGGAGAAGAGAATTACGGTAAATCTAATAGCATTGAGACTGGAGACTGAAGGTAATTAAATTCTGCCAACCAGCAACCTAAAAGCTCGGAAGGATTATTATTAGGGCACCTGGTTTTTTAACACAGACTTAAACTCAAGTGTGGCTTCCACGTTTGGGAGGGGGTGAAACCAGTGTGGTAAAAGCTGCTGCTTTTATTTTAATCTTGAAATCGGTGCATGAAAAGACACAAAACTCCACAAGGAGTCAAAAATGAAAGGGGATCTAATTTCATTTTTCAATTTCAATTTCAAATGGTGTAATTATTTCGAATGGGGATACACTATATAATGACTGTGGTTGACACGTACCTTGTCCAGTGGTATCTGCACCTGTAGAACATTTTTCAGCATTTCGCTTAGCGAGTCATTGTTCAACACGACAACCTCTCCAAGGGGAATGGACACACCTAAGCAGAATATCAGATCACATGTTACACCTTGATGCATGCATTGTGATACAACATTTTCAGAAATTATACTGTACCATAAAAGTACATTAAGTAACCAGTGGTTTAGTTGACTGTATATTTCTAAAAAAAGACTTTGAAGCTGAAATGACAAATTACCTCTGCCAGGCCAGTTTTGAACATAGCTGAGCAGGTTGGTGCCCGCAACAAGCAGTGGATGCACTGAGGAAAGTGAGCCATCAGCTTCTGGGAAATTGGTCTGGATGACACGTAAGGCACTAGAGAGACCACATGGGGAAAAACATTTAATGGTCAAAACAAGACAGAACCTGCAACCAACACTTGACAGAACTAATTATCAGACAGACACACACTCTGGCCTCCTGCTGCTCTAGACCCTGAAGTCTCAGGTACTGTGGGTTGTAAACAGGGCAAGACTGAGTGCTTGAAAGTCAATATGTATGTACTACAGTATTTCTAAACTTAGGTCACCAGGGTTCATTTTTATTGTACCTCATTTCAGTATTTCCAGTCATGCCAGTTATATTTATGGAGCACACACAGCATTCCTTAATGAGCAAGCTGGAAAAACTGCCTTTTAACAAACAGAAACCACAAACACAACCTGGCTCTGTGTGGGTGATCATACAGTATCTGCCTTGAGTGGCTGGGTTGAGAGAGAAGGAGGGAGGAAGAGAGAGAGTGAGAGAGAGAGAGAGAGAGAAAGCGAGAGAGCTTTCTAAAGCATAATAAGACATAATATGACACTAAAACTTTGCTCTTTAAAGCAGGGTGATCCATCAGGAAAATTCAAAATTACCCATTTAATTTATGAATTACTTGCAGAAATTGTGAAATATAAAGCAGATTTAAAATTTACAAACTATTTAAAGGTGTAACAGTGGACTTCACCTTAACACCGACAGACAGTTAATATATATTTTGGATAATAGCACAATTCTATTGTTACCTTCATATTTTTTGTCCTTACTAAATGAATTAGATAGATAGATAGATAGATCTCGAGGGAAATTCAAGACAAGACACAAACACACAGTTGCCTGTCATTCTTTGCATTGCTCCATAACTGACAGTACTTTACCTCTGTAAATCTGTGAGTAATGCCTTGGCACTGCTCAGCATTTGGTCAACAGAGCCAGAAGAGAAGAGTTGGGGAACAGCTAGCAGAGTGTCCCACAGTGAGGTCTGATTCTGCAGCTCATCGAACACCAACACAACCATCCCAGCCACTGTCGCCATCTCATCTGGCTTTGTCAGCATCAGCTCCATCAGTATCTGACAAAGGGGGAAATTTTAAAGCCAACAAAGCAAACTGTTTTTGTGTAATTCACAATTTAACATTGTCATTCATGTCCTGACAACATCAAGTTGACACATGCAGGCACAAACCCACATACTGTTTGTATTCAGGTAAACAAGCATGCACATACCTGATTGAATGTGCTGAGTGAGACCTCAAACACTGTGTTGTTGGACTGGCAGAAAGTGACCACAGCGTAGGAGAGGGGGTTGGGTGAGGTTGTGTTGATCATGGGCAGCATCATGGTGCAGATGGCCCTTTTCAACACTGACACCAACAACTCCTGCAAGGAATATGATGTAAATGGATTCTTATGAATACAGCTACAACTAAAGGTATTCAATGAAAGGTAAATATTATTTGAACACAAGTGGCTGAGAGATGCAATGTGGCATAAAGTTAATAAACATTACTTACAAATACTTACTGCCACAAACTATAACTATCAACTGCTGTGACCAGTTATTCTGAATATTTTAAATACTCTGACACTTAATAAATTCACATCTGAAATGCTAAAACTTTATCACCCAATTAGCAGTTGAACGTATAAACTTATTTCTGTGTTGTGGGCTTCACATTTGTATAAGTCAACAAAAGCAGGACTTGAGACTCGTCTGCTGTGACGCTTGATTTGATTTCACTTAGCCTTTACAGCAAAAATGTAATCTGTAAATTTCCGAAATAAACGCTGAGCCCACATATTTGTATTTTTGGTTAACTAGCAGTGCCACCGTTCATTGCAAAGGCAGCTGTTTTTCTTCAATTTTATCCCATGCTACTTTTGAACAATTTAGATGTTGCCATTTAATTTTATTTGAGTGACTTGAATGCTTTCCTCAAGGAACGAATTCAAATTATGTAGCTTACAGAACCTTTACTGGTTTTATTGTTACTACATTCCACTCAAACGTAAAGTCTTACTGCAAACAAAGAGAAATCTGTCTTTTAAATAAACCTTCTAACTATTTGTGTAACCATTTTTCATCAGAGAATGAGGCTTTATCTGCTGTTTAAAATAACCAGTACATAAGAGACCAAACAGTGTTTAGTACTGTGAGAAAGTACTTTAACGAAAGACTTTTCTTTATTGTCAGCAGTTTTGTCCCTCCCATTGCATGTTTACAATACCAACCTGATCTCCCAGAGAAGCAGTGCTGTTGGTGTTCATGAAAGAGATGTTATTAGAACTTCCATGGTAAGACGGGCCTTTAACACAAGAACACATTGTGTTGCGGTCAAAGAAATGCCTAATATAATAGTCACCTTATAATGCTCAAGAAAACTTTACAAACTTTTTAGATCAAACGGACAAAAAAGTTTCTTTTTTGTAACATGTTTATTCTTTTCTTGCAGAAAGTTAGATGAAATGATTATTACTAGTATAGTATAAGTGGACATTTTTGCAAAATTTGAACAAAGTTCCTTCAAAGTGTTCCCGAGCTGTGGAGTTCACAATGATGGGACAGACAAGCGGACAACCAAAAAACAACTTCAAAAGTGCGCAGTTTTAATGTGTGAAATTTGAAACATGAAAATGTGACTTTAAAAAGAGAGAAGGTTCAGTGAATGAGGATAACATACCTATAATGTTGTTCAAGAGCTCAACCAGTTCGGCAGGATCATTTCTGGAGTCACTGGGCAAAGCCAATCTGAAATCCCCCTGAATCAGACTTGCCAGCGGGGAACCGCTCAGTTGAATCGACCTGTCATACAGAGTCAAAAGGATCAGATGAGACATTTAAAAGATACTCAACCAAATCTATGAAATTTTAAACAAAGGTCTGTCACCAAAGGTTTTCCCATAGAGGGTTTCAATCATTTCTTAAACATTTTCCAGGGTAGTCGGTCGCAAATCTAAATTATGAACGACTCATCAAGTTGACCAAGTCACAAAAATAACTTGTACAGGTAGGTTGCTGATGTCAGGACACACAAATCTGATGGGATCACTTCACAAACACGATATCAAACAAATCTGAATTGCGTGCAGTCTAAACAAAGATTAAGGGAAAAACAAAAAGCAAAAAGACAGGACTAACAAGACTTTGCCAAGTTCTCTGAAGCCAAACAAAAGCTTAACTAAAAGCAGCTTGGCTGGGAATTTGAGCAAGCCATCAATCAGCAGGATGAGGGTTAGACAAAGAAGTTCACTATCACCCACTTCCATCCTGCGTCAGGACTTTAAATTTCACAACACAGCACGAATGCTTTAGTAACAAAAGCCAAGCAAACAATTCCAAGCCAATTCCACGAACTGAAGTTGGTATTTTACAATTAAACTACAGCGTAGAGTACAGGTTGCCGTAAAGAAACTGCCTGTCTTCAAAATGTCAAGTACCTCTGATTGTCAGCATCTGTCATTAACTGCTTTAGAACACAAAAAACAAAAAGCAGACAAAAAAATAAACTGTTCTGAAAAAAAAAGATGAAATATTGTCAAAATATTTGCTTATGTTCAGTCTTATGATGTAAAAGTGGATGAATATTGCTTTGTGAAACTGTGGCAGGTTGTGACTAGGCAAAGGAGACACCACTTTCTCCACAGGGGGAAGTCTGTTGTTGGTGTATTTCCATGATCACAAGGACTAATCATCTCATGTGATTCTGTTTTGTTGGGGTGTGTCCCTCTGTTGTGACTCGAAGGCCTTCATGAACACCTTTTATTTAGTTAGTTATGTCAAATCGTATGATAACAGGCTAACAAGCATGTAGTATATTTCAGATATGGAAGTTACATGGAACAGTTTAGATGCAGTGATAGCTACTGTAATTATAACATTAGTAAATAATGTTTGATGTTGTTGCAGGACTGGTCAGATAACAGATACTGTATTGAAGAATGGGTGTAACCTTGCATTCCCCGTCTGAGATGCCTTTGACGCTGTTGGGTCCGCCAGGCGTGATTTGTTATGACAGTTACTGTCCGTGTTGCACATGAGGGTTTGCAGGAAAGGGAAGAAGCCTGTGCTGGGGAGGTTTCGAGGTTCCACGTAACCTACAGAAGATATGACAAAGTTGTTACTGTCCTGAGGATGCCCAAAAACACTATTTCCATTCAAAACTGTTTCAGAATCATAGGGCATATCCTTGCCAAATTTACACTTTCAGTGACACTACTTTAAGAGGTAGATTATATTACAGTTGAGTCAACGTCATATCATTGAGATATGAGAAATATCATTACAGAGAGATTAAAAAGGAAAACCGTGAATCGGAAATATCTTCCATTTGTCTGCATCGTTACCAGTGAGCAACATGTGTCAGAAAACAATCTCAGCTATTGTTCAAAACAAAGAAAAAAATATGTAAATACAAGATCAAGTTGCAGTCAAGCTGCTGTGACTCAACTGACCTGTCTGGTATTCATTCCTGTTAATATTTCTAAAGAAAGCATTTTTTATCTGGGCACAACACATTTCACTGAAAGAGGATTACAGCTAGCAGGCAGAGTTTGACTAAGCTTAGTCATGCCATTTGTGGAAGACATTACGAAAATGACAGCAGAAATATTAACTTATGAAATGATCAGTCCTCAAAGTGAACAAATACAGTCACACAGTAAATGGCATAGGATTCGGGCACAGTTTACATAGCTGAAGAGAAAACAGTGATACTGCAAACAAATGACAAGGAGAATTAACAAGGCACAAGAAAAAGGCAAATATTTGAATAGACATTAAACTAAGGGAAGGACTTCTTCCATTCACACTTTTAGTTTTCAAACGACACTTTAAGCACATGCCTCTAAACATAACAAGAGCCATCTGATGGAAAACAGTTCTTGTACCTTTCTATAATAATCATTAAGTGTGAATTGGAGTGAATTCACATGAAAGCCATAAGAACAATAGGCTGTTAATCGGTCATACCCAAACTCATTAACAGGCTCACAGCCATTAGCCAGTCGTTAGACTCAGATAGCCAGTCGTTAGACACAGAGGGCCATCACTGGCAGTCAAACTTCATAGACAAATTTGCAGGACTATCAGATCCTTTGTTTTGTTTAGTTACACTTAGTCACACCCACTGAGGTATATATACTTGTTCCCCACCTAACAGTTTTTCAGAACTGATGAAGCTGCTTGGATTAGCAGTGAAATGTCTTCAAGTCAGTCTTCACAAGTCCAGACGCCTTGCTTTAACTCTTTGAAAGAAGTAACAACCCACTATACAGCACTTAAACGGAGGGAGGGAAGGTCCTAATTCTGGTTCAGATTCAGTGCAGAGACACTGTATCTTGCCACACTGGGGTTATTAAATTACATGTGAATCCCTGCATCCATGGAATCTGATCCATCAAAAAGGACTCAACAAACAGAAGTGGGAGGGTTAACAGGTTACAACATGGTCCTTTATATAATGTTAATTTTACTGGTGCTGTATTTAAGTGGAATATAAACTTTATCACACATATTGACACAAGGTGGCACAGGTGGATGAAATTCTGGTAAAAATTATTCTGTGTGCGAAGTTGGACCTTATTCATTAAAAAGAAAAAGGTTGACTCATCTTACTGAGACCTGTGGTATATTTGTCCACACCGACTGGTTACAATTGCTGCCCCTCCCTCAGTTCTCATGTGCGGTCACAGATGGCATCACAAAGGCTTGTATAGTAATAGCATAACGCTCCCACCTGAAGCACCTTTACTTGCATTTACTGAGTTTCAGAAATAAAGGAGTATTAACACTGTGTCAGCAGTGGAGGGATAGGCTCAGATCTGAAGAACTATTCATGTCTTCATGTTTACTTTGATTGTGAAATTCAAATGGCCTTCAGTGTGGCTGCTATCCATTAAGACGTCAAACAAAAACCCACATCAATTCACTATTGTGACAATGCAAACTTTAATCAACTGGATCTGCCCTTGTAGCTCTCCCAGTTTCAGATTTTTCTTTCAAACTGCGACTGAGGAAACACCACAGCTCACTAACGATAAACCTAATCAATCACCTGTTCAATATTTTCAGACATGGCAGGCAAAAAATGCACTTCAGTACTATCAAAATACATTTTAGATATAGAGACATATAAGAAATAATTGTATAATATAAGAATTTATAAAAGGATGTTTATTTATCAGGTTTATGGTAGTGCTGTGCCAGCTTAATTTAGGCATAGGGAAAAATAGGCTAAGCACACATTCATCACTACTTCAATATATTGAAAGCTTTCTTCTGTTTGCTCAAGTTTTTGGGTGTGCATAACATAACCCTGTTTGTGATTGCATAATACTTAGACTTTTCTTTGTGGAGGCATGCGGTCGAACTGAACGGTTATTAACGTACACGACACTGACACACTACAAGTCCTACAAATTTTTCAATGCATTGTTACACTTACATGTTTCTTTCACTATCGGGGGGAACTGGTTACGGGTCACAGCAATGATGATGAAGATGATCAGAGGCCAGATGATCAGAGTCAGGGACCAAAGCTATAACACAAGATGTGATAAAACAGTAACAATGTGTTTACTAGAAGTTCCTTTCAGAACCTGATTATTTATCTCCACAACGTGTCATCTAGAAAATGTGAAAAATGTGATGTAAATGTAAGAGTTCCCATTGGAGTCACTCACGGGCTGCCTGATGACTGCCAGCCCATTCTTCCACAGAAGAAGTTGCAGCTGCCTAAAGAAGGCCATCACCAGAGGAGGCTGAAATGTATGACACAACAGTCAATATGAAAACGACCCCTCCATTGTCAACTGCAAAGATTAAGGATTATGTTATTTTCAAATCAATGTATTGTTCTCATAAATTACAGTTAATTAAAAGTTCAATCGGAATGACAAAAAAATACGCCAACTTACTAGAAACTCGTTATTTTTTTTTGCTTTAACACGTGAACGCTGGATAATAAAGTAATAACATACTAATTAACCAGGTGGCCTACCTGTGCACCTGCCTGCCTGTCGGTCCACTAAATGAGTCCAGTTATTTGTTATCTGACTGTTGCTCGCGGGCTTGTTAGGTGGGACATGGCGCTAGGTGGCCCCTAGCAGGATGCCCTGTCCATCAGTCGCTTGTGAAAACCAAAACAGAAGAAATTCAAGACCGGAAATAAAGCAAAACGAAAAAAGAGAGAAATCCTTCTTGAGCGACACCGCAGCTAACCGCAAAAGGATAAACGTTACTACAAGAAGAAGAAGAAGAAGAACCTTTCCGCTCCTCGTCTCCTGTTGAAGTGGGCAGCTACACCTGCGTGTGAGAATCCACCTGTGGAAAAGGGCGTGTACTGCTGCAGCAGTCTACCCGAAGCAAAGCAGAAGCACATGACTGTGGGGAACAACTAAAGGTGCAAACACCTGTAATTACGGGATGTGACTGAAGGGGTTGTGCTCTTCGCATCAAGGCTACACAACACCTCTGAACTTGTTTACTATTGGTAATAGTTTCTCTGAGGATTATATTTTGTTTACGTCTAATGCATAACAGAGATTTTTGAATATTTTTATCTTTTCTTGTTGAATCAAGACATTTCTTTATAATGACCCACCACTGCTTGATGATCACCTTTTGCAGGTTACATGTGGAGGTTTTCACCTGAAGTAGCACTTGATTTGATTACAAGAGCGGTGCTTTAAAATGTTTGCAGCTGTGATTTTTATTCAGGATAACTTCTGGATAACAGAGACCAAGTTTCAAGTGTGATTAAGGTTTCACGTTAAAGGGTTACATTTTTTTGTTCTACAAGGGAGATCATTGATTTATAGTGGAAAGGGCAACTAAGAGCTTACATTACACAATCCATTGAGTTTGTGAGGTGTTGTTGGGCCAGTACAGGTCTCCACGGGGAGAAAAGAGTCTGATGTGGTGTGGGGGATCCACAGGGACAAGTCCAAACAAGGTAGTGAATTCTCTAGTCGCAGGACATCTTATGAATATGTTGAGAGGACAAAAACAAAAGAAATCTATGTTATTATGACAGAAAAGTAATAAAGTAGTACTTGATGGGGCTGAAGCTAATCTCATTTTCTCCATTTCTCCTCACATGCACTCTTTTCTAGCGTGAGTGTTAATATGCAGCTGTTAATATGGACAATGCAAAATGACCTGAACGCACTTTTCACTTTAATTCCCCTTGACAGACCAGCTTGTCTTTCAATTCCTTTTTTTAATTTTTTTTTGATAGTGTCATCTACAAACCAACAAGGCGCTGGCACACAAAAAAAACAAACAAAACAATGAACAGTATGAAGGGTAGGGCCAGAACGGGTATAGGTGACTTGTCACACTATTGTATGGTTAAACTGGAAAGTTCAGTAAAAAAATTCCATATCAATGTAGTCTACTGGTTGCAGATAAGCACACACATAAGCACAAGTGAAAACTACAGTTGCGTGCATGATGAATCATTCCAGTCGGCTGCAGCATCTGATCCAGAGTTTAAGCAAAAATTTCCACAATGGTTAAGACATTTATAAAGACATAGAATAAATAAATACATTCTGTGGGGTCTATCAATTTAAAGTCCAAGCTCACCTTTTTTTAACCTCTTTTAAAATATTGACTACACATACTCAACATTACTCCCGTGTAATCCAGCCATCGAAATATTACATTAAAATGGTTAGTCCCATTTTAATGTAATATTTCGATGGCTTGTGTATTTTCTGTGAAAATAATAAAAATCAAAACACCCTTTCTGGTAGCACAAGTAAATTTAAGAAGCCTGACAAAGAAATAGAATCTCTTTGTACCATTATTTAATTTCAGCTGTTGACTTACCTGGTTAAAATGTGAATATAAATGTGCTGGTGGAGTAGGTGCTGTTTGTAAAAATATTAACAACAGCAAACACATTTTGCTTGAATTTTCACAAATCTGTTTCCTGTTGTGTTTAAACTCTGCTAAAACATTCTTTTCAATGTCAAAACATCTACACACATACAGCTTACTGTACAAACCAAGTCATGACACAATGCTCACACCATACAAATTTTAATCAAAATGTGTATATGCTCAAGAATGGAAAAAAAAACAGAGTATAATGTAAGATAACAACTTGACTGTTGGCTTGTGTTGAAAAGACACAGTGGTTCCTTTATGGCATTTTAATTTCTTTCAGTAGTACTATCATTAGCAGTAACTCCATAATAATTCATGCCAAATAAAGGATATTGTCTGTGGCTGAAACAGCGAAACACTTTAATATAATCCTATGTAACAAATCTTGATACTGGCATTGTGTAAAAATATAAGAGAGGGAAGTTATTCCACAGAAACACCGAAATACAGTGGAAGCAGAAGAGAAATACATTTCCTTTTACCAAATCATAAAATGGGAACTGTTGGGCTCTGCCTGGCCTTCCGTTTTCAAGGTGCATCATGGAGCTTTTGACCACCATCAGCCCTATGGGGCAGGGCTTTTGTGAATGGAGTGAGACCAGGGACAAGTGGAAATGAATTATGTGTAATAGAAATTACATAATCAGACTGCACAAAACAATGAACTATAGTCAGATCAGATTACATCTGAAAAATGTGTAATTAGATTAGGCATACTAGCCTTTTCCTGTTGCTGCTAGAAACAACAACTGCCAAGCTCGCAACCAACATGCTGAAACTGGCAAGTTGTACTAAACCTAACTTAATTAACTTAATGCTGTGAACCTTAACAAGTTAGCAGCTGTTACCTTTTCTTTTGTTGTGATTAAGCTATTTCAATGAAAGGGCCAGTGTCTCCATGTGCAAAACAAGTTCCCAATAACAGTTTTGCAGAGCTACAGTGGTTGCCAGAACAATTTTTCCTCTATATTAGAATGATAAAGGGTGTAGCTGTACCTTTCTCCAGTGCTAACACAGCACCATGGAGATATGTCTGGCTAAGTTTGGCAAGTAATTACATTGTCAAGGTTTACTTGATTACCTTTTAAATTTTCTTTAGAATGTAGCAATTTTAATATTACAAAACATTTTTTCATGAATATGAATATACTGATTGTGTAAAGTAAACGACTTTTCTCAAGTTGCCAGTTTTGTAAATGGTGACTTAAATAATATTTGTTTTTTATTGTTTTTTATTGTTTTTTCAACAGTCAACCACAATGCATTTTGATAAGAAACAATAAATGTAAACAAATTTGGTTTATCAAAACTCTTCAGGGCAACTTTAGTTGAAAACGCATTATGTTAATACTATGTTCATGACCTGTGAATGGTGCGTCTTACTTATATAGTGTCATTAAAAAAAAGTTACACTGAGAATACTCATACAACACAACACTGTCGGCGGCAGTCATTATATCACTTTTTTTCTCACCAGTGGTGCTGGCGTCAGTAACAACTATCAATAATCATATAAAATATCAGGCTGTCATGAAAGATACACAGTCAACATAAAACCTACAAAACATTTGTAGATTTACTTGTCGAATGTTACAGTAATACACATCTGGCAGTCTTCAACATAAGCTTCAGTCACATTGGTCACTTCAGACCTGATTGCACAACTCTGAAACTACAAAAAGTAAAAGCAAAATACACCATAAAGCTGTGAAAATATCATCTATATTCCATACAAATAAATCTCACAGCTTTTGGCACTTGCGTGAGTGTCAGCAAAGTCAAAGGTTGCATCAATAAACAATTTTCCAATGTGTGGGCTGTTCACATTCTTTCTCAGTGTCCCCACAGAAACGATTGTATGTAGTTTTAGGGTCAAAACCCAGGATCTCCCTCTCTTCATGGATCCGAAAAGAGAAGGTCGACACCGATGTTCCAATGAAGAATCTGAAATAAGTAAATAAATACATACATACTTGCAGAAGTAAGTGTGGAAAATTACACAAGCACAGAGTAACTTAGTAAGTGAGAGCAGTACGTACAGCTGCCCTGACTTGTTTTTCAAGTTAAAATATTTTCCATGGGCTTGCCAATTATTAAGCCCTTGTGTTGAAAAAGTAAGTACACCTGAGGTTCACAGATATGTCAATATTTATAAGTCCTTAGTCATACAAATTTATTTGATATGATGAGGTCGCCACATGATAAGCCATAGGAATAGACTACATTCCACTCATGCACAAAAATACTTTTTAAGGAATTCTTCAAGGAAAATTTCAAAACTTACATTTAATTTGATTTAATTTAATCTTATGGGGCAGAACATAGTTGTTAAAACAGAGAAGAACGGCAACACAGCTATGAACTTGAACATCACAAAATATATGGTATCTTATTGTCTGACACCAGTAAGCTGACTGTTATGCTATTCATCCTGTAATGAACACATAACTAAGAAAACTACTTTACCTCGCATGAGCACATATCCACTGGTCAATGATGGCCACCCCTCCATCTTTAAGGAGCTCCAGGTCCTCTGTTGATGGCTCAAACCGCACCATTTCTGGCAACAACTTCTTAAGCTCCTTCAGTTCTACAAGATTTTATTGAGCGCACATGTTTAAGGTAATATATGAGTATAATTTTACTGATGTTCTACAAATATTATTATTACCTCTGAGTCTCCTATGGTTTCTAATTAAAAAACAATAGATTTCATCTGTTAATATAGTGGCCTTTAAAAAAAAAAAAAAAAAGTTGTATCAAACTTCAAAACAGAACTTCATTAGTCATGACTCATGTCAATGTTACAAATGTAATTCTTCCACATAAACTGTAAATGGGCTATGAATGTGCTAATACGTCATTACCTTCCCCATCTGCATCTGTCGCAACAAACACCTTGTCAAGTTTGTGCTTCTTCATTAAGTTGCGCATTTTTGTGACTGCCCCCTTAAGGCTGGGTACATCCTCTCTGTGACCCCAGATAAAGTCCTTCCTACGTAGGTGGACCCCAAGATATGGACCACCTTTAGCTGAGCCCAGCTTGGCCTGAGGAGCAAGCAAAGGAACAACAGATCAATGTTGATTAATTACTGCTCAAAACCCCATCATCCAAAGGTGCTTTGAGCATTGAGTGATCACATTGTGAAACTTTCAAAAAAACTTGCAAAATCAGTACATGCAGACTGAAGCAGCACATACAAACATCTACTACGTACAATACACGTATACAATACAATCGTCTGTACATGTCCACAGCATTCATGTCACCTGTAAAATGACATAATGATCTCACAATCAGATACACTGACTCACTTTCATGCGAGTCCAGTCCTCACTGTAAATGGTATGGTCGCTGTCATCTGTAGAGTTAAGGTACTTTACTCTGAAGTCATCTCCTATGAGTCGCAGGTGTTTGGCAAAAACCATACTGCGTCGGGTCTATGTCAAACAAAGACAAATGAACAGACTCCAACATCAGGACAAGATAGTGTGGCTTCAACTCATGGTGTAAGGACATCTATAAATGTTATTTTCAGTTAGAACACATCAGCATGACCAAAAAGGGTTTCATGTTGGCCCCTTCAATTGACTCACATCCCAGTAATCCTTCCCGGCATAGTGATCATGGAGGAGCGTCTCTGCTCGGTCAAGCATTACTGATCTGCAAAACAGCAGGATACAGACAAGTTCATTCCAGTTAGTATCACCAAAATATGAGAGAACAAGTTACGTAATACCGTGGTTACATAACAATGAAGGTCATATTTCAGCTATTCACAACTACAAAAATCAAAGACTTCACTTATGTTTAATATTGACTTGGTAACTACAGACTGAAATGTTTGGACATCTGTGATCAGTTTTGTGTCTAGATATTGTCATCTGGGCATTTTGTTAACCAACGCATTATTTAGTCACACTTGTCATTTCATGTGCACAATGGGATTAGTAATGGATTATAGCTTCGCATTACATTTAACTTTCTCTCTTGCTCTCTCTCATGCTGTAACTCTGACATGTGTTGTAGTGGACGTCAAAGTCAGTTCAATGTGTCATGCTAACCTCAATTTTTGGGTGAAATTTAATTTTTCTGTTTTTCACTTTCACAATAATGCTGAATTCACCCACAGACATATAAAAATGTTTCCGTTTAGGTCCCTCAGTTCATAACTTAGCCATGCAGGTGTACAGTATACTACGGATATATTCAACATACAGTGATTATAATGACAAAATTCAAAAATAGCAATATTGATTTAT
The DNA here is from genome assembly GCF_020382885.2 of Scatophagus argus. NCBI lineage: Eukaryota > Metazoa > Chordata > Actinopteri > Scatophagidae > Scatophagus > Scatophagus argus. The sequence continues at coordinate 14,614,397 of NC_058503.1, read as the reverse complement.
CTGCCACAGACACACTTTACCAGCCACTGGTGCTTGACAAATGTCAACACACTGTGTATAGTGCATTTTACATGCTCTTGCTCTGTGGACTCACGTCACTGTGATGTTTTTCTGAAGAACTGGGGCCATGATGGAGGCATGACCTTGGGCTGATATGCACTTCACATTACGAGCCCTCGTCTCCTCGTAGCCCCAAAACCAGCCCCTTGGAAACACACACAGACCAGATAAATGAGACAACTGATGACAAATGGAATTGAGAGAGATGTGTGGGCAGGAAGATAGCAATGGATATCATTAATACAGACATTCGGTTAATGTGATCTATCACTGTCTGAAGGAGGTCTAATGAGTTATTGTACAGCAATTACTAGTCTTTTCTTTGGCATTTAAGCTTAATAAATCACTACGTGTAGGAACAGTAAACAAACGGCTTGACAGAAAAAAGTTTGGTAACCTTCAGCATTATGATGACTAAGATGATGTAAAGAATACTGTAATCAAGGGTCAATACGACATTAGAAAGGATAAAAACTCGCTCTCTGGTGTGAAGTGAAATAATTTACATGCATGAATGCCATACCTAATTTTTTAAATTACTGTTGTGACTTTTGTATACTGTGTTGCTTTACCTGTAGTATCCCTGTTTATCTTTGGAGTACATCAACTTCTCAATGCACGGCCGCTCATCAACTTTTTCCTCCCATTTACCATCAGTCCATCCTTCAGCATAGTTTTGCAGTACCAGAACCTGGTCAATGAATGGGCCTCCATTCTCTAGACCCAAGCGAAGAACAAAACACATCATCTGAGCTATGTAGCAATCTGTTTTAACAGCCGACTAAAAAGTGGGGACTGTGCATTGTGAAAAAGACATTAGTTTTTTTAATTTAATCAAATTAACATTAGTTAAAAAAACAAGCTATTAATGAAAACCTTTAAGAAAATGAAACTCTAGTGTGGGTCATCCAAATTAAAAGCTCACCAGCGATGAATTCTTCATACTCAATGACAGGCACATTGGCCTGCAGGCTAGTGAGGCTGAAGAACTCTCCCCACGGGATGCGAACCTGGTAGAGGTTGGGGCTCTGCCAGTGGTAAAGGCGACCCCATGGGGGAAGCACCAATACCCAGTCATCCCCCTCCTTCCTCAAAGTCTTCACCAAGGAGGCCATGCGGATGTAAACATCTCTCCGCAGATTGAAACCCTCCGGGGGGTTTACGTCATACAAAAGGTACCTGAGCTCACAAAAGAAAACATGTGATTTGAGAGATAATAAGAGACTTGAGACTTGGCTTGGACTTGTGACCAAAGACTTGACTTGAACTTGGACTTACTATTTTTTATTAAAGATGTGTAGTAGTTATAACACCTAAGGCACATAATAATGTGCACTGGTGTCTCATGGCTTTTTTATTTTTCCTCAATTTCTCTCAAGAGATCCTGTATGAATCTTGTATAAAGAGTAACTATATTTGTCACTACCCTTGAGGGTTACCGGTACCCATGACTGTGATTTGAGACATGGAATCATTGTGTTTACACAATTGCCTATGTTTTGTTACCAGTAAACATTATCACCATCAACTCAATTTTAAGACGTGTGACATTTATTCTTCCAAGGCCAAATGTTTTCTCAGAATTCTTGGAGAATTTCCCCACTACAGAAGTAATAAAGGCCTATCTTAACAAAAATCCTCCTGTTTTATTGTTTAAGTAAATACCGTATATGTTGATTATGTAATCTGACTTTATCTGTCCAGGCAGTTCACATCCTGTGCCAAGAGGCCACTGTCTAACCAGTAACATTTGTGCTGGAGAATGACAAAACCAACAACAACAGTGACATGGCATGATTATAGGCCTACAGAGAGGTAAAAGAGGAGAATCAAGTACCAGTATAACACTGATAGTTCTAGTATAGTGTCAGTTATTAAAATGTTATGCTTTGGTAATTTCTTCTTAAGTTAAGCGATCCTTATTTCTGCTGTCCGTTTGCCAGTGCAAATTCACAATATAAATAGCTTTAAACAATTATTTTCATTCATCGACATTTTTGCACACAATTATGCATAATCCCCATATTCGGTTTAGTCAAACTAATCCACCCATAGACAACACACATATCGTAACGGTCCTGCCAAATGAGCTCCAGTACGTTAACATTGCAATTTCATCGTTAACGTTACTCCTACGCTGTAAAGGAGAAAAAAAGAGACAAAACGTGCTAGCTAATGAACTATTTTTATACCGAAATTTGCTAGAACACAATAGTGTTTTGAAAATGGTATTGAGTGAAAGATGGACAAAGAGTGTATGGTTCTAATACTCAAGAAGTCATTAAACTGGCGACTTTTTGAATGGAGTCAGGTACTTTTACCTTTCACCAATTTTACATGGCTTATCAACACAAGCGGTTAAGTCTAGCAAACGGGATATGAATACAGCTCTAACATGCCAGGAGTGTAGACTGAAGTTGTACCGTTCAAATAAAAATCACGGTTAAGCTGAACAAAAATTGAATGGCTGGAGCCTGACAACTATCTTAGCACAGCGTAGCTATCTGAGCTAACAGCAAGTTAACATGCCAGTAAACTCACCGCAGTTCCCTAGCGGCAGCGACGGACACAGTGGCTGTGTGACTTGCGCTGAACACATTGTCAGTGTTTACTGTTTCAAATGCTGCAAACGCGACCATAACAGACAAGCAGAACGAGGTAAAGGAGTAGACTGAAGCAATAAATACTGTCGGTATGTGTAATGTTCTGTGCGCCATATTTCCTCAGAGCCACGCACTTCCGGAAGGGTAAGAAGCGTCTGTAGAGTTGCCTAGCAACTAGTAATGACACGCAGTCAGAATTAATCGTAGTATACTGCTAGTCTATGTTTGTGCGTGTTGGAATTGAACACAGAATTTTAATTTTTCGAACAATTGTTCAACATTAGTAGTGAATATAAATCGATGAAAATCAATGAATTTGATTTGAGATTATTTTCCATCAAAACACTTGTTGCACACTGTTTAAAACACCATTCATCCCAGGAACCATAACTAAACAATGCATATTTTTCCAGATTTAATGTGCCTCGAGTTTGTTCCCCATCTGTTTCCTGGGAACAAGCAGTCACAAACAATGACGAGCAAGACTACAACCAAATCTAAATGTAAGCAAATAGATCAAATAGATTTGTTAGTCAATTAAGCTACTGATCCTAAAGGTAAATATTGAAAGTATTTCACCATGTTTAGCAGGTTTGGTGTTTTGCATTCAACAGCTTAATTGAGATATTTCAATACCAATGTGAGTGCGCACACACAAACCAAACAATGGTGGGTGCTGAGTTGAGATAGAGCAAAATATGAAAAAGACCGTCTCACACACTGAAGAGCTCCACTCTGCACTTAAATAAACATCTCTGACACTGCATGGCTCCAGTATTCACTTATTTAATGCAGTAAATAAGGGATGCAGTGTAGAGAAGTGTGAAGTATGGCTCTGTCTCAAGACGGGTCTGACTGGACCCTAGTGGCTGAGCTATAAAACTACAATGTTCTAAAAATAAACAAGCAATGTGTTTAGGGCAAAGATTTATTGAGCAACAACACAGGCTTCAAACATCAGGTCATTTCTGTACTGTCAAAAATAATAAATTTGTTGCACAACAAAGAGAGTATCTCAGACTTTTACAGGTAGGAAGATTTTTAAATTAAAAAGGTAAATTAAAAAAAATTGAAACCAACATGCAAAATGTTATATCTCTTAAATATTTTCTATTTAATAAACAGACCAATTTTGTTCCTGAAAAGAGTCTAATATTCCTCTCCTTCCTCTTCCTCTTCAAATGAATCAATCCCAACCTCTTCATAATCCTTCTCCAGGGCAGCCATATCTTCTCTGGCCTCGGAGAACTCTCCCTCCTCCATGCCCTCCCCAACATACCAGTGGACAAAGGCTCTCTTGGCATACATGAGGTCAAACTTGTGGTCGAGGCGGGCCCAGGCCTCGGCGATGGCTGTGGTGTTGCTCAGCATGCACACAGCCCTCTGCACTTTGGCCAGGTCTCCTCCAGGAACCACAGTTGGAGGCTGGTAGTTGATGCCCACCTTGAAGCCTGTGGGGCACCAGTCCACAAACTGGATGGTGCGTTTGGTTTTGATGGCCGCAATGGCCACATTGACATCTTTGGGCACCACATCACCACGGTACAGCAGACAGCAGGCCATGTATTTACCGTGACGAGGATCACACTTCACCATCTGGTTGGCTGGCTCAAAACAAGCATTGGTGATTTCAGCAACAGACAGCTGCTCATGGTAGGCTTTCTCAGCGGAGATGACTGGAGCATAGGTGGCCAGAGGGAAGTGGATACGAGGGTAGGGCACCAAGTTGGTCTGGAACTCTGTCAGGTCAACATTCAGGGCTCCATCAAAGCGAAGGGAAGCTGTGATAGACGAGACTATCTGGCTGATGAGGCGGTTCAGGTTTGTGTACGATGGGCGTTCAATATCAAGGTTCCTGCGGCAGATGTCGTAGATGGCCTCGTTGTCCACCATGAAGGCACAGTCCGAGTGCTCCAGGGTGGTGTGGGTGGTCAGGATGGAGTTGTAAGGCTCCACCACAGCTGTGGAGACCTGGGGTGCTGGGTAGATGGCAAACTCAAGCTTAGACTTTTTACCAAAATCAACAGAGAGTCTCTCCATCAGCAGGGATGTGAAACCAGAGCCAGTGCCTCCACCAAAGGAGTGGAAGACCAAGAAACCTTGGAGACCTGTGCATTGATCAGCCTACAAACACAAAGAAGCAATTACAATACAAAAGAAAAGCATTGCTTTATATATTTTTTTATTCACACTCTGAATTTTTTACTGAAGTCTGACATGTACGATCAAAAAAGAAAAGGAAATCAATATTTTGCTACTGTTGCCATAGAAACGACCAACAATCAAAGCCATCCTTAACTGCTGCATTCTGCCAGTCTATATCATGGCTGAAAAAAAATTATGCAGACTGAGGTCTGACTGCAAGTCTGTGTGCAGGTCCAACTTTTTTCAGTGTGTGGATTCATTACAATGAGTGTTTAACTGTATGGCGCCCAGTTAGGGCAAAGCCAGCATCAACACAAATTATAATCAGATGGCTACCCCTAGGAGTGCCTTACCAGTTTGCGGATTCTGTCCAGGACAGAATCAATTATCTCTTTGCCGATGGTGTAGTGTCCACGGGCGTAATTGTTCGCTGCATCTTCCTTTCCTGAGATCAGCTGTTCGGGATGAAAGAGTTGACGGTATGTTCCCGTGCGTACTTCATCTGGGAAAGACAAGAACAAAAGCAGCATTTCAGAGAACTGTGGGAAAGTCATTTATGTACTGTAATCATTTCAGGGGCTCAGCTAGACACCTCATTCTTTGAGCTATCACACCTTGCAGATGAAGAATGGATGATTAGGATAGTCTCTCTCTCAATTTCACATCAAATCCCCATCTTACAATGGTGTTGCATTATGTTCATCTGTGATAATACCATAGTCTGAAATTGCTCATTCCTGCTATCTAAAAAACTTAACAAGCTTCTCATAACACTACTGACCAATGACGGTGGGTTCCAGGTCAACAAAGATTGCTCTTGGGACGTACTTCCCAGCCCCCGTCTCACTGAAGAAGGTAGTGAACGAGTCATCGTGGCCTCCTACAGGCTTCTGGCTGGGCATGTGGCCGTCCGGCTGGATGCCATGTTCCAGACAGTAGAGCTCCCAGCAAGTATTCCCCATCTGGACACCAGCCTGGCCTACGTGGACAGAGATGCATTCACGCTGGAAGAGAGGAAGAGGAGAGGTTCAAAAACAAAAACAAAAACAAAAAAACAAAAAAAAGGGGCATGGAAAAGGAGAGAAAGGAAATACAGAGGCAGCAAGATAAAGTGGCAATGCATGGAAAGGGAACTCTCTTAACCACTGTGTGGTATTTCTATTCTAGTTGAAAGTTTTAAACAAAATGTTAACAAAAAATGTACACATAATCGCTATACTTGCAGGAATCCAAAGCAATAATTCATAAACTGCCACAAGGTGGAAGCAAAGTTATATGGGGGAAGTACAAGCAAAAACAGATTAGCTGCAGCTGTCACCAGATCTCATGTGACTGTCGATGAGCAAGTCCTATGAGCTGAAATGAAGGTTGAGTTCAGAGAACAACTGGGCTTTTAACATTAAGATGACCCAAATAAAGATACATGGCTAATGAAATGGCCAAAAGAATCACACAGTTCACCGTGTTTTCTCAGTGTTGAATTAAGAAGCAGTATTGATGTGCATTTTATCTAGAAAGATATTAGATCTTCTAAGATCTTGTCAGATATTAGATTTTAGCCAGGCCATCTATGAGTTACAGGACTTTATTACATTTTATATGTATTACTGTATTACCCTACAGTATTAGCTCAACGATATACTTTATGACAGACATACAAAACACACTCTGTGACCAACAAGACAGCAAGTAAAAAGATACAGAAAAAGACTTAACTGGCCACAATTTTCCCAGCCCACCCGTTTAACAACCCTGTTGGTATAATTAGACAATTGCTGGCAATGTTGCAAATCAATGAGAAGAGGTTCTCTGCTTTATGTCAGTGCTGGATATTTCAAATCATTGTGATGGAGAACCTTGATTTGTTGTGTATATAATTTGATGGCTTAGCCAGAAGCAAGACACTCCCGTCTGGTTATCTTTCTGTCACAGTTTTCAACGGATTTCCCAGAATCATAACAGAAAATTATTTTATCAGATTTTATCAATACTGCCCACCACCACCAGTTACCAGAGCATGATGTCATGTCTCAAAAACTGCTAATTGTTAAATATGCCATATTTACATTTGAAAAGATGGAACTAGACAACCTTTTAAATACTATATATCCCACCCTGCTTCATGTCAGCGCTATATTTACCCAGCCCCACCCCTAACTTTCCCCTTCTCAATAATCAGACAGAAAAGGGAAGCTGCTGGTGGCTGAAGGATGGGAAGAGAGTAGCCACAGGGTTTTACAGAAATAGTCTCCATAAGTGAAGAGTGTCTAAAATCTCACTAAATCCACCTTGATAGACAACGATTTTTATAACACCTCATCATCTAAAGCTATCCAAAGCAAAGGTGACCCTCCCCACACTGCCCTGGGTTTTCAGGTTAGCAGAGCTCTGTGCAGCAGCTATTTTGGGTTCCTCACGCTAACCTGACACCTAGCAGGGATGACTGTCAGTCCCCAAAATAGTGTCCACTGCCAGGCATGAACTGCTGAAAGTTTTCTGCAATCTGTAAACAATTTCTTTAATGATAAAGCTGAAAATGATACAAGTATCTTATGTGAAAATAATATGGATACTTGAATGCTGAGCAATGTTTTTCATTACCACAAGTGTGAGTAAATGACAGATCATTTAGGACTAGAGACAAAGTAGTCTCAAAAAGCAAACTTTTCTCTTGCCCAAAACCTGGTTCCTCTGTATGTGACAGGAACAAGGGCATGTCTGAGGTTCCACCACATGGTCTTCAGATTCTGGTTTTCTTAACGACTGGAATGATAAATGCAAATACTTTTGATCCTGACAGACAGAGAGAGAACAATTTGTTAAAAGCTTTTTCAGGTCAGCAGACAAGGGAGCAGAGATCCTTTAATACCCCATCGCCACAGTGCATTCTGCCTCTATAATAGGAAGGACATTATGTACCATAAAGACAAGGTGATGACAGATGATGACTTAATGGAATCTTGTCTAGACTCTAACTACTGTGTATTCAGTTCATCATATGTGGGCCTAGACCCCAGTAAACCATACTTCAAGAGTAAAAGAACACACTGAAACCATTCTTTGTTTGTTTGTCTTTCCATTTAGTATGTTTGCATGTTGTTTACTCCTTATTTCATTTATGATTTGGCCAATTCTTTAGTCTAGAGCAGCCTAGAATGTGTCTACATCTACAGACCACATTGACATGATATTCAGCATTTAACTTTTGCAGATTGTAGATATCTATCTATCTATCATGGACATTCGTGGTCTTAAGCAGAAGATTGTTATGAGGATCCTTTGACCTTTCTTCTGTGTCAAGCACAGGTCAAAATCTTGCCTTAAAAAAAACTCTGAATAAAGCATAATGTGCTGGAGAAGAGAAGTGCAATGTGTCTCTTTTTTTTGTGGATGGGCTTTCTGTGTGTGTTTGCAAAGTAGAAAAATGTGGAATGATCACACTAAACACTCTTTGCTATAAAGTTTAAAATGATCACATCAGAATACAGTTTGATGTGGATAATCATGCCAAAAGATGAACACTATTGAGTGTGATGCATAATAGATAACCTCTTTGTATTTCCTGTGGTTATTCTCCACTCTGGCTCAACTGATCTGGATAACCTTAATAAGATCTCATTAGCAGCCTATTATAGATCTGCCCCCCCTCAGGTTGAGGTTTTTAAAGCAAAAAAGAAAGAAAGAAAGTCAACTAAGTTAAGAAGCCAAATGCTAAACATGGAAAAAAAAGAAATTGTGCCACAACCTGCCAGATTCAGGCAATACCACACCAGAACCACCAATACATGAAACATACAGAAACCAAGTGGCTCATGACATTTGCTGAGCACATGAATGGATCAACGGTAAGCGTCTCTTTAGAATTTAATGCTTCAGATGACGATGTGATCTAATGTGCTGTGCTGAAATAAAACTTGTAACCCTTTGTACAACAGAAATGGATTATACTAATTCTAAAAAGTATCTTGCAAAAAGGGGAACGGGAATGTGAATTCCCTTGTGATCATTGGTCCTTTAAAAATAATAATAATAATAATTAACCTTTAGTTTATGTGTGAATGAGGGTCACAAATCAGGTTAGATAACCACTGTCTGACTCTACACCATGCATTTTGTGTTGGACTGTAAAGCTAACAACGTGGGAGTAAAATACTATCGCTCAAGACTATTTGATAAGGGCGGATACACCGTAGTAGTGTACACAAGAATACCATTTGGTTTATAATACTGACAATGTTTATACTATACAATGCAAACAGAACGCAAGGCTTGTGTGTGTGTGTGTGTGTGTGTTACCATGATAGTTATCACAGTTAAGTAACATTCAAAAGCTACAAATTGTGTATAGAAGCCACTTTGAAATATTTGTTGCTAAAGGTTGAGGACACGCAGGTTAAGCCACAAGCAACGTTAAATTTATATCATTTGCAAATAGTCACTGTTACAAATTTATCATGGCTGACTGAATTTGGGAAGAAAAACATATTTTCCTGCCCTGCAGAGACACAGTTAGTTTGAACCTGATCAGGCACTTTAACTTCTGCTCACACCACATAATACTCTGAAGGTAACAAACTGTTAGTATTACACTGTAAAAGGAAGTAGTAAAATACTGGGCTACTCATATAGTAAATGCAAAAATAAATGGCCAAAGTATTAGACAAACATACACACACACACTTAGCCTCATCATTTGTGTGTGTGCTGAAAAAGTGGTCAATCATTACCACCTGCTCATCCAGACCAGCTCAGCCTTTACCAGTCATCACCGAGTCTATTTCTGACACAAGCATCCAGGAGCGCACAGAAGGAGCAGTTCACAGCTGCCACACTTTCACTCTGACACATTTAATCAAGCACATTTAAATACCGCAAAACCAGAAGGTTCCCTCACACGCGATGCAAAAAAAACAAACAAAACAAAAACAAACAAACTCAAAACTTAATTTTAGAAAGACAAACAAACGAAACGTTAGAGTGGAAATGAAATTTCTCACCAAACCATACTAAAAACATACTTACCATTGTAGCTTCTTAGCAGACAGTTGTTTGGGGTGGGAGGGATACACGTGTAGCGGGCTTTAGCCTGAGGGGATCTTCTCACAGCAGCCGTCAATGTGGTCCGAGTGAGTAAGTACTGCCAGGTGGGCGAGGAGCTGTCACTCTATAGTCATCTGCAAACCACGCCCACCTGTCTGTTTGTCCATCTGACGGGAGCGCGCACTGGGAGCGCGCAGACCACTTTATTTATGTTAGGTTATTCATTTCAAAAAGCACCGACGCTGCTATTATATTGTAGCAGTGAGAGGTTAGCAGGCTAGCAGCAATTTATCAGAGCACAGTAAACATACTGTCCAGACTGCTATGGGCAGTAGTCAACTCCAACTCTCCAAACTAGCAGGAACAATAACAAACAACTCTCTGCCAGTCACATGTACCCTGTCTCATATAAATCACTGTCATGAATGAAATGACTAGCAGGTAACATGTTCGTGGACAACCTAGCAGACAGTCCTATTTTTAGCCGAACTCCCTTTACTTCAACATAAAGACACTCATAACATCGCTCGCGACTGGCCAATAGAGGGCGCTCTGAGCACGAAGTAGAATTACACTGACCTTCAGTGAGCAAAAATTACATCCTGTTAGATCTGATTCTGATCAGACCCAAATATCAGTTTGTATGCAGTCCCTTACCTACTGAAATACTATATATGACATTACAGGTCATGTTTAAACTCCATTTTAAGAATGTAAATCAGAATAATATCAGATTATAGATTGCTGCTGTATATGAACCGGTTGAGCAGACCTCCGCAAATTAAATAAATTATTGAAAAACACTATCAGACAGATCTGACAGATAATCAGTGATAACAACTGTTGTTTTTCTTTAATTTTTCCTCACATCTGCACAGATGTTATTCCTCATACCCCACTTACCACAAGTTTGCAAAGTAAAGACAAAGAAAGATATCTGTGAGACATCATATTGTTGAGTTGACTTCTAAACCCACTAAATCAGCTCTTGGATCAGACGACAGCCAGACATTCCCATCATTCCCGGGGTCTCGTAGTCAGTGCAGAGCAGCTGCAGCTGCCTGACTCTTAACTGTTTGTGTTTTTTGCTTCTTTTTTTGGTCACATTTTCCAGACACACTGCACTGCTCAGAGAGTCAACTGTACAATGAGGTCCAGCCTGACCAAACACCACAATTTCATTTCTATTTATTTATAATATATTTATTTATCCATCCACTTTCTATACTGCTTATCTGTCAGGGTTGTGGGGGAGCTGGAGCCTATCCCAGCTGACTACGGGCGAGAGGCAGGGTACACTCTGGACTGGTTGCCAGTCAGTCGCAGGGCTATATATTTATTCGTTCATTTTTTAATTTACCACCTGCAGTCAGTCATCTTGTGGGTGGGACATACATCCTGTAGAATAATCCATATGATCAGCCCTCCTCAGTCTTTTTCTTTTTTTTTTTAACCCGGTAGGCTTTTAGTCATTGTGACCATTTGAAAGCTAGAGGTCGTAGTTGCTCCACTATGAATCACATGAGCAAAGCCATGTGATATTCAGTCACGTGACATCATGGTGTCAAACAAAATTTTTTCACCACTTCACTATAATGGGTCCTGTAGAGTGATTTGAATGTATGTCACCCTTCACCTTCCCTGCTTTCTGTGTAAAGTGGGACTTTAAGCTTCTATAATATCAAGTTATATTGGCTACCATGTGCTGCTTCTATACTTTTTAAAGAGCTTTGCAACATACAGTATTTATCTCTCATGACCTCAAAAGTTTTTAAAATGATCTCCTCATCTTGTTTTTTGATCTGTTCCAGGTCTCTTTTCTTTCTTTACTACTGGCATTACTATGACCTATCATTGAAAAGACTTAACTGTGGGGCCTTGGGGACGTGTGCTCTCAAACAATGGAAGTGGGGCATAGCTTTATGTCTCAGGGAACACCTATAAGGGAACAGGAAGGTGTGTGCTCTCTCAGGAATATTTAACAATAATTCAGCTCATATGGACCAATCAGAAAGATTTTTAAGACAAGAGTTCACATGTGCTATACGCTGTGTTGTGCAGGTATTAAAAGGTAATTAATGAGTGATTAAGATATAATCATCCTACTCTTCTCTGCAAGGTAATAAAACACATTGCAGGTACACGTATTAAGCACCAAACCAAAATGTTTTGATTAGCTATAACACTGCATACTTTATGTACACCATGGTGCTTTGTGAGCTTTGTTTTGAAAGCTCATCAGTTACCTTATTTGTTACCAGTGAGTCCCACAGCCCCAGGTGAGAAACTGCCCTTAAAATGAATAGTGGGGCAGTTGATAGTCGGCTTCCTTGATGCTACAAATATATTTCATACAAACATTATTAAAGTCAGTGAGTTTTTCTGAACACTGAGTTAATATGACTTTCACCACTGTTTTGGTGAAAATATAAAAGCAGTTCTAAAACTATTCTGAATCAGTATTACCATATGGCTCACACTCTGACATTACAGCGGATGCCTGCGGGTTTTTAAAGTGGTTTGACTTCTTTTGGGTATCACAGAGCTCAGCATTCTGCCTTTGAGCCATGACATTGTGTCATCAGTTTAGCTTATTCCTGACAACTGAAACAGACAGATACCTGACTGAAACTCATGTTGGGCAGAACTGTTAGCATGTGAACAAAACAACCTATTGGATATGAATGGCTTTTTATGTTTACAAAGTCCAAGCAAGAACAAGGACACCACGGATTTTATTGCCTTTATTAGCTCATTTCTGCACTGTTTCTGAGGTTGACTTTAATGTTGCATTTTATGATACCACTCTGACTTTGGTGTTTACTCCTTTCAGTCAATGGACGTCTCATGAGGTGGTTTACATGTATTTAGTTTCTCTGCTCTCCCAAGAGGAAAGGAACTAATAGGGAGGGAGGAGCAGGTCTCATATATATTGCATTTCTTTATAAAGACTTATAATGCCAAAATATCGTGGGTAAGTGCTATGAATGACAGCAAAGTATTTCATTTTTTTAAATCTGTACGTTTTAGTTTGTTAAGGTTCCAATGGGATTCAAAACGAATGTCCATAAAAATACATTAAAAATACATTTTAACAAAGTCTTACTTTGTATTTTAGCATGCATTTAAGTTGAGAATGCACACAAATCCTATTCAGAACAACAAAAATGAATTTACTTGAAGATCACAGTCAATGAAATTTGATGGATTTAGCAAACTTCATATGTTTTCTGGTGTCCAGATATTAATATGGAAAGCATAGCAGTATGATACTGAAAATTCTATGATAAGAAATAACTGTAACAGATCTTCCAAATTATTACATAGGACATACATTTGACACACTGAGACAATTGGATTCTTTCTCAGACTGTTGCTTACCAGAAATGTTCCCACTCAAAACCAACCTGCAAGAAGAATTGTTTAAATTCTGTCATAAGCTGTACATCATGAAGTGATGCTTTAGAAATTACCAAGTGAAACTACATTAGGTTACCTTCATCAGGGGTTCTACTTTCTGAAACATGAGGTGCACATATACTCCAGTACAAAACACTTACAGACTCCAAACAATGAGCAGGGTGGTGGCCTCCTTTTGCATTGTGTGTATGACTGTCAAGCGGATGACCTTATCCTGGTCTCATCAGTAGGTTCTCTGATTACAACTGAGATCAAATCACTATTCACCTTTAGCTGCAGGTATAAAAACGCAGAGTAACACAGTTGTATCCGGCACTACGTCTTCTTACCGATACCTGGACATTGGAGAAGAGAGATAAACTATGGTAAGATGTGACTTGCTAGTCTGTAATTTCAAATGCATTTTAATTAACAATTGCGAGATGTATTTATTCAACAGTGAGCTGATTTTTTCTTAATTAAGCTGCAGTAGTCACAAAATTCTGTTAGGCAGAAATGTGGAAAGTAAACAGATGCTTCTGGTAACTGAGCCGTGTTGATCACTCTCTGCAGCGCGAGTGTATCTCCATTCATGTGGGCCAAGCTGGGGCTCAGATTGGCAATGCATGTTGGGAGCTGTACTGTCTGGAACATGGGATCCAGCCAGATGGACAGATGCCAAGTGACAAAATTACTGGAGGAGGAGATGACTCCTTCAACACTTTCTTTAGTGAAACAGGAGCAGGGAAACATGTTCCCAGAGCCATCTTTGTTGACCTGGAACCAACTGTCATTGGTCAGTACCTCAGCTGATGTTATATATCATACACTCTATGCTGTAAGATGTTTTCTTTTGTATTTCTGCAGTTTTATTATTAACTTAAGCTTTACTTATTTAATAAATCTATCATGATTGTCTTGTTCTCCAGATGAGGTGCGCACAGGAACTTACCGGCAGTTGTTCCACCCTGAACAGCTGATTACAGGAAAGGAGGACGCTGCCAACAACTACGCCCGTGGACACTACACCATTGGGAAGGAAATCATTGATCTTGTTCTGGACAGGACCCGTAAACTGGTGAGACAGTCTTAAGAATGCTGAGGGTGCATGTTTGTGCTGTATTGATTTTTTTCCCCTTTGCTCTACTAAATGATTAAAGGATAAAAGAGTTCATTTTTAAATTGTTCATCTTTCAGGCTGATCAGTGCACTGGTCTACAGGGATTTCTAATCTTCCACTCCTTTGGTGGAGGCACTGGCTCTGGTTTCACATCCCTGCTGATGGAGAGACTCTCTGTTGATTATGGCAAAAAGTCTAAGCTTGAGTTTGCCATCTACCCAGCACCTCAGGTCTCCACAGCTGTAGTGGAGCCTTACAACTCCATCCTGACCACCCACACCACCCTGGAGCACTCGGACTGTGCCTTCATGGTGGACAACGAGGCCATCTACGACATCTGCCGCAGGAACCTTGATATTGAGAGGCCAACTTACACCAACCTGAACAGGCTGATTGGCCAGATTGTGTCTTCAATCACAGCTTCCCTTCGCTTTGATGGAGCCCTGAATGTTGACCTGACAGAGTTCCAGACCAACTTGGTGCCCTACCCTCGTATCCACTTCCCTCTGGCCACCTATGCTCCAGTCATCTCCGCTGAGAAAGCCTACCATGAGCAGCTGTCTGTTGCTGACATCACAAACACCTGCTTCGAGCCAGCCAACCAGATGGTGAAGTGTGATCCTCGTCACGGTAAATACATGGCCTGCTGTCTGCTGTACCGTGGTGATGTGGTGCCCAAAGATGTCAACTCTGCCATCGCTGCCATCAAAACCAAACGCACCATCCAGTTTGTGGACTGGTGCCCCACAGGCTTCAAGGTGGGCATCAACTACCAGCCTCCAACTGTGGTTCCTGGAGGAGACCTGGCCAAAGTGCAGAGGGCTGTGTGCATGCTGAGCAACACCACAGCCATCGCCGAGGCCTGGGCCCGCCTCGACCACAAGTTTGACCTCATGTATGCCAAGAGAGCCTTTGTCCACTGGTATGTTGGGGAGGGCATGGAGGAGGGAGAGTTTGCAGAAGCCAGGGAGGATATGGCTGCCCTGGAGAAGGATTATGAAGAGGTGGGGACTGACAACATAGGGGAAGATGATGAAGGAGAGGAATATTGACTTTCCTAAGGCCTGCATTTAAACTAGAGTAAACGGATACTTTTGATAGCTTATTTTAAAATGGGGCAGTGAAGAAGAAAGTATTGACTATATGAATAAACCGACAACAATACAGTTCTAGTAAGAAAAAAATCGTGACAATAAAACAAAATTTCTCTTAAAATAAGTTGCACCACAAGGGACTTGGACATTTTGTGTAAACAAACCAAATCCAGAATCTTTACTGCATATTGTGAAGCTTGAGAACATGAGGGTTACATTTCACATTTGAACATCAGCTTACATTTAAACATTAGCATGCATTTAAACATTAGTTCTTGTTTTGGGCCTTTAAATGACTTTTTCCTGATGTCCTCTATCAGACTGAGAAACTTAGACCAAACCCTCTCTTTTGTGCACCTCCCCCCACTATCCTCTCCCATGTGGAATGCAAGTTATGAAAGGGCTCCTATGTCAGTCTCTATATACCATTCAGCTGTGACTCAATGAGAGCAGGAGAGAGAGAGAAATAACTGACGAGCTCACTGACTGGTGTTGTTTGTGCAGCTCACACTCAGACACTGGCTTGCAGCAACAGTTATGAGCTCCATGCTTCTGTAAGAGGACTGTTGAAAAATTGTACCAAGGATATGCAGACACTGATGGCTTCAACAATTTGTTTTGTCTTTTAACTTTTACATTTCAGTTTCCAATGTAAACTTTCTCTGAATTTGCAGATTAAACTGAACCCCTGCATTGTTGCCATGTCATTTGTGTCTTGTAAAGTACACAGTAAAGTGCACATTTTTCTGCTTGTTTTTATACATGTTGAATGTTTGAGCTTCACTGCATAAGCTGATGTGCAGAGTTCGACACTATAATCCTTTTCGCATTCATCTACTGAAAGCGTAAATTTTGCTCAGTGAAAATCTGATTTTAAGGGGCAGGTTTGCAAGCATGATTTGTGACACCAAAAAACAATTTGGAGGCAAATACTCGACTTTCAAAAGTGTAATGTGAAAACCTGAGCCTTCAGTGCACACACACACACCGTGAATGATGTTTACAATGAAGCAGCAAACACCTGCTGTCTGGCAGGAACTTTAGAAATGAACATAATTTACATGTTCATATCATCTTGTTTTTGAACATTGAAGAGGATATCAGACATTATTGTTTGTAGTAGACTATCTGCATAGCAATATCATAATAGTATGTTTGTAGAAGAATATACGCGTAATGGATTTTTCCATTTTCCGCATATCTTTCCCCTTATCATTACAGTATCTCAGGAAGCAAACCAGAGTTGCAGTTGGACTCAATATAACAGCCAGTGGATAAACCAAAGCCACGTCTCTTTCGCCTCATAGACCAACTTAGCGGTTCTGCGACTGTAGTCCGACCGGTCCGCTGCTGCCATCAGCTCCGGGGAATGAATGCCCGGTGATCATTTGACGTGCATTCACCAACACAACAAACTTAAAGCTTCCTGTACAAGTAAACAAACTCTGCATAGTCCCTCACTGCAAACGGTCGCAGTCGCTCAATTACACACACTCACAAGACGTGAAAATGGGGGTAACAATGAATATAAAGAAGCATATAAAGAAAGAGGTTTGTTTTTACGCACATATTATCTTCAAGATAGAAACGTAGCGGCGAATAACAAGACAGATGTGTTAGGGACATTCCCCCTTTTTTTTATTTCCTCATTTTTTTTTTTTTTTAAATTGCTGTTCCCTCCCGCCGATGAGCTATGCAGCTGCTGGCTGTGCTTTCCATCCTGCCCCCTCCACATCCTTGCCTATATAAGCCCTGACTCTCCCTCTCCTCCGCACTTCTGCCTTCTGTCTGAATCCTCAACGTCGGTCGAAGGACGAGCAGACAAAATGGTGAGTAACAGCCCAGCTGCTGACGTAGGCTCGTAGAAATTTCACATCTCTCTTTCCCTCAGCCTCCCTTTGTTTCTGTGTCTCGGCGTTATGCGGAGATGAAGGTTGTAGATCCAAAGGGAGCTTGGTCGTTTTGTGTAACAGTAGTTTGGAGCTTCATTTATGCAGTGAAACTTCTTAAGGCTTGTCTGTTGAGAATTTAAGGAGATGAATACGCTGGGATAGTCACATATGACCTCAGGGGTCCACAAGTCATTTTTCTGGTCTTGGACAATTTAGGTCAGATGACACATACTTTATGATTAACACAGCTTTGTCATTTTCATACTTGTTTGATGTACTAGAGATAGTCATAAAGTAGGAAACATATGAAGATAAATGGAAAATATTAGTCTGAATCATGTTTGTCGAAGAATCTTAGTATTCTTGACTAAAAAGGAGTGATTGGGGTAACCGTGGCAGTAGATGGGTGGATAGAAAGACCAGAGGAGTGGTCTGGCCTGGGCTGTAGGAGTTCATTGGCAGCCATTTTGAAGCTGCTGTTAGGAGTTTTTGGTTTGAGAGAGATGTAGAGAGAGAGAGAGAGGGAGGGAGCCGTCCCTGACTGTGACACAGCACTATGCAGCTGGACAGGATGGGGGAGGAGAGAGAGACACAAAAGTGGAGGAGATAAGGAAAGGGAGGAGGCACAGGATGAAGAAGAGAGGGGGGAAGGTTTTTTTCCATCTTCTTGAGGCATGCCCTTCCTGTCTGCTGTGTAGTGCCTTGGTTTTTGTTCCACTTCTGTGAAGGGAAACACCATAAAAATGGTTCTCAGGCAAAAGAGGGAGGGGTCTTTTTTTTCCTGCCCACATTTTCTGGATTCTGTTCTTACAACCCATAGGGCTGACTCTGGTCAGTCTAATAAGTGCTTTCATTTAAATGCTGGCTCTCTCGTGCGCAGTTTTAGCAGATGAAAGCTTTGACACACTGCTCTGGCATGCAGTATGCAGCATTCAGTGTGTTCCTTCTTTCTCTGTTTACTGTGCATGACACCAAAGATGGTGATCACACAGGAAGTTCAAACAAAGGGACATGGGTGCCATACAGTAGATGTTTGATTTTCAAAGTTCTTTTTCCCAAATAATATGAAACTACACTAACTGCACATACAGTACTTGTGACCTGACATACAATGGTGCACAGTGTCATAGTACTGGTCAGGTACTTGTCAGTGCTGATGGGAGTTATCTGCAAGCCACTGATGTTGGGCCAGACATAAAAAGGCAAATACAGTAATGCTGTCATTTGAATAGTAAATGTATGACTGATAACACAGTAACCAGCAGCCCTAAAAAATACTCTCCCCTCTTTTCTGCAGCGTGAGTGTATTTCTATGCATGTCGGCCAAGCCGGAGCCCAAATGGGCAATGCATGCTGGGAGCTGTACTGTCTGGAACATGGCATCCAGCCAGATGGACAGATGCCCAGTGACAAAACTATTGGAGGAGGAGACGACTCCTTCAACACCTTCTTCAGTGAGACGGGAGCAGGAAAGCATGTTCCCAGAGCCATCTTTGTTGACTTGGAACCCACTGTCATTGGTCAGTAGTGTGTAAATTGCCTTTAAATAAACTTACACAGGAAGTTATATGTTTTCTCATTTTGGAAAAAAAAAAGCAAAACATTCTAGTTCCATTGCATATTACTTCGCCTTCATTCTTTATTTTAATTTGTGTAGAAATATAACCACCACACTTAAAATCCATGAACCAAGTTGGGACTTCACAACTTTAAATTCTTAAAACACAAGGTACACTTAATGTATACTGATGATACTCTATACTTCAGCTGAGAACAAAGTATTATAGCTTAAAATGCTTTGTAACATATAATTACAGTATGTGAAAATATATATTTTAAAAATTCATACCATGGACTTTAGCTCTTAGTCGTGTTCTCGATTTTTCCTTTCATAGATGAGGTGCGTACAGGAACTTACCGGCAGTTGTTCCACCCTGAACAGCTGATCACAGGAAAGGAGGATGCTGCCAACAACTACGCCCGTGGACACTACACCATTGGGAAGGAAATCATTGATCTGGTTTTGGACAGGACTCGGAAATTGGTGAGAGTTTAGTAAGTTTTGTTGGACAGGTTTAACGTTTGGGCAGACTGGACTTTGGTTAAAAAAAGAAGCTATTTTGCAGATTAAAGAAAAATGGAGTCAAGTTTTGGAAGAAATGGTCAGGATCGTGATTTTTTTTATGTGATGTCTTTGAGGTTGTACAGCTGGAATTGGATTTTAACTAACTGAGGCAAAATTTCCTTTCAGGCTGATCAGTGCACTGGTCTGCAGGGGTTTCTAATCTTCCACTCCTTTGGTGGAGGCACTGGCTCTGGTTTCACATCCCTGCTGATGGAGAGACTCTCTGTTGATTATGGCAAAAAGTCTAAGCTTGAGTTTGCTGTCTACCCAGCACCTCAGGTCTCCACAGCTGTGGTGGAGCCTTACAACTCCATCCTGACCACCCACACCACCCTGGAGCACTCGGACTGTGCCTTCATGGTGGACAACGAGGCCATCTACGACATCTGCCGCAGGAACCTTGATATTGAGAGGCCAACTTACACCAACCTGAACAGGCTGATTGGCCAGATTGTGTCTTCAATCACAGCTTCCCTTCGCTTTGATGGAGCCCTGAATGTTGACCTGACAGAGTTCCAGACCAACTTGGTGCCCTACCCTCGTATCCACTTCCCTCTGGCCACCTATGCTCCAGTCATCTCCGCTGAGAAAGCCTACCATGAGCAGCTGTCTGTTGCTGACATCACCAATGCTTGTTTTGAGCCAGCCAACCAGATGGTGAAGTGTGATCCTCGTCACGGTAAATACATGGCCTGCTGTCTGCTGTACCGTGGTGATGTGGTGCCCAAAGATGTCAACTCTGCCATCGCAGCCATCAAAACCAAACGCACCATCCAGTTTGTGGACTGGTGCCCCACAGGCTTCAAGGTGGGCATCAACTACCAGCCTCCAACTGTGGTTCCTGGAGGAGACCTGGCCAAAGTGCAGAGGGCTGTGTGCATGCTGAGCAACACCACAGCCATCGCCGAGGCCTGGGCCCGCCTCGACCACAAGTTTGACCTCATGTATGCCAAGAGAGCCTTTGTCCACTGGTATGTTGGGGAGGGCATGGAGGAGGGAGAGTTCTCCGAGGCCAGAGAAGATATGGCTGCCCTGGAGAAGGATTATGAAGAGGTTGGCACTGACAGCATGGGAGAGGAGGATGAAGAGGGAGAGGAATACTGAAGGGCCTAACATCATCCAGGCTTCACAATCACCATTCCAAAAGTTATCATGAAAGTAACACATTCCCAGCAACATTCTGATAACCTGTGGTGGTAATAAATCAGTATTATTAATAAAAAAAAATTCTCATGAACCTTTTAAATGAGCTTGTGATCATTTCAAAATTCTTCCAGTATAGCCTAAAAGTCAATTTAGCAAATATTTGATTGTAAATTGCTAACAAAACAACAGTAAAATGCCTTATTACTGATAAGCCTTTGTGCAGATTAATGAGCTACACATTAACTCTTACGAATGACAAATTAAACCTGTCTTTCAGAAAGGAAACTGATGGCATTAGCACTGTGAGAAGAGTAACTGTACACAATGTACATAGACAAAACATATGGGCAAAACAAAATCATTATGATCACCGGAGTAAACATAAATTCTATGCTGTAGGCTACATTTTGCTATTGCTAATGTTATTTGCTATCCATACAGGGAATTTTCCAGCTGAACTTAAGAGTGTGTTTGCATTCACTTCCCATTCATTTGCAAAGGAAGCTCTAGGATTTGGCAGGTTCCTGCCTTTTTTGTGCCATGTCTGTGATCAGCTGCAAAGTATGTAATGGGCTGGGCTGGGCTGGGCTGGCCTGTCAGGCCTACCTGCAATTCCTTCCATCAGCCACCAGATGGGAGCAGTGTGACCAGCCAGTAAAGTTGTGCTGGTTGGCTTAGTTAGCAGACTGTAGCCTGTATGATCAGTCCAAATGACTAAGACATTACATAATAAGCTCATCTTGTGATCCTGACCAAAGAAGTCACACAGTGAACTAAAAGTCTGCTTTCTGGTAAGTTATGCTTGCGTGGTCTGCTAAATATAAATGAGCCTTCTGCTCTCACCTAAGCACAAGATCTCCAAGGGCCCTCTTATGACTGCTGTATTATTATATATGGACACACTTATCTGTGGTTATTATCAGTACGAGAGGAATTGTTTTTATTCCTTTATTTGAATAGACGTTTTACCGCAGTGTAGGGTATAAGTCTTTTTTTAAATTACAGAACTACCATCAGGCTACTTAAAATATCAAAAGTATAGGCAGCCTACCCATTACGCTATGCAGCGCAATCGTCCTTGTCAGAATAAAGTTATAGGCCTGTCATGCGATTATTTTTTAGTCTAGTAAGTTTTAGGTGCTCGATGTCGGTCTAATTCTAACTACTAATACGCCCTGTGTTCTTGAGTGCATAACAGGCCAATTTCTAAACTTTCCTCATGACTGGCAATTTCAAGCTTTAAAGCAATATGGCTGTCAGATAAAAAGAGAGTAGGTATCCCTGACTGCCATCAGAAACTGCTGGTTTTTGCTGGTTAAAACGCGTTATCTCAGAGAAACAGGCGGACTTTAGGACAAGGCTGGTGACGTTTCCGAATGCTGGTATTTTCTAGACGCTCTATTTTCTTCTCTCGGCTGAGGGTGACGTCGAGCGGGCGGATACACACAACACACAGCGTTAACTTGCTCAGCTGAGTTGCCAAGTCTGTTTAGAATCCGCGAGTTTGGGCTGAATTTTTTTTTCATGAAGTCGTATAAATAAAAGCACGTGTTTCGCATTTGGGGGCTTGTTGAAGATATGGTTCCTTGTTAGGAAAACCTCACATGACCGGGCCTCCATAAGCTGCTGTCCACGGGATAAAGACCTGAAATTCACTTACCAACACGGCTACGAGGTTAGTCCAACTGTATTCTGAGTTTGGATGTGCTAAAAGGGAGTGTGTTAATTTCTGTTATTGTTTTATTGTGCGTGCGAGTCAGGTCGGTGTGCTCCATCCTTATGAATTTTGGAAAAATATAAAATTGACCCTCCCGTTTGTATATAAATAATTAGTTAACACAGTGGACGTATAGGTTGTTTGTTTTTATTTCTAAACACATATTTCGTCTTAGAAGGCGGCAATCACATAAGTCTGTCAGTAGTCAACTTGTACTCATTACTGAATAATGTTTTACAAGTTGTCAGCATCACCTAAAATACAAGAGTAACTACCAAAATAATACGAATAAATTTTGTTTTTTGCTTTTAAAAGTCCCTTCGGTTTCATTTTAGTATTTTGCTGGCTCATCGGCCTGTTTACATAGAGGCAGTTATCCTGTTAATAAGTATTGTTATCGGGTTTATTTGGGGTTTATTTTCAAAGCTGCGGTTCCTTGTTTTTTATCGCGAGAGTTGGAGACGGGGATCATGGATTATACCGCAGAGGTGTAGCGGAACACTGTGGGCATATTGTTATCAATTACTTGGGTCCTAGAGGTGCAAAGTCAGAAGAAGAAAGAAAGAGGAGCTTGTTCATGCGCCTGTCACGAAGAGGAGTGGGAGGCACCGCGGTCATAACTGACTCATTGTCGCTTCAAACCGGTGAACAAACGGATAAACTGCCCAGACTAACGGCAGGTCCAAAGCTTCAGCTCGTCGTGACAAGTTGCGGTTACCCGCAGTCATCAGACCGTGGAAATATCGTGTCATCCAAAATAACTAAATCAGGTTAATGGTAATGTTAATGGCACACACTTTAATACAGACAAGCACCTGTTCCTGCAACTGCATCTGTCCGTGTGTCTAAGTTTGTGTAGGCCTACACTGTCATGTCAGCAGCAGTTGTTAGATGCCATGGCACTAGAAATAACATCGTAATAATTCTTGTGTGAGCGCATGACTGTTCCCGAGGGGACGTAGAAAGTTAAGTTTAGTTATTTTACCTCAGTTTGGAAGTCCCCCTTCAGACCCGAAACTGCTGTAGTCCACTAATGGGACTGGCATGTGGTCTTTGTGGCTATAATGGAATCACTGACCATATTAAGGGGTTATTAATCATTTCAAGGACATTTCTTGGTCGTTGCACTTTGAAATATTTGGCTCAAAACATAACACTTTAACCTTATTCGGACATCCATCATATGTGCACATCCCTTCTATAGATAATTTAGTTTGTGCAGTTAGTTCATTTTGTGTTGTTGTTTTTTTTCCTGCACACAAAAGAAGCCTTCCTTATACCTCCTTGTACCCTACAGTTCAACTGCTACACCCTAAAATCTTAATTAACAGGGGTTTTTTATAGTAGCTGTACAGGACTATATTGACAAATGGATAGATGTAAGAAATCAACAGTTCATGAGTCATTGTTTGTGTGATACATGATGACTCATTCCTGTAACTCTTTGTAGCGAATGGCTGAAGCTTTGAGGAGCATCTCTTGTCAATGCCGATCACATGTTAGCTGAACTTGATATGCCTTAAATAAAATTATGTTGTCTTATTGTTTGTTTGTTTGTTTTTTTAAAATGTAAATAAACATCTACAGACAGTAGAAGTCGTCCTAGATGTAGCAGAACTAGCAGGATAGTGAGTCCAGTGAGACTTGGATCTACTCCTAACAGGAAACTGTTGTATTAACCTTTCAGGGGTGTTGTGGTGAGCAGTGACAGGACGCATTATGGTGGATTACTATAATATCCTGGGAGTGCCCAGAACAGCTTCTCAGGACGACATCAAGAAGGCGTGAGTATTCTGGGAGTCTATCTCAAGTGTATAATAACTCTTTACCTTAAATCATTAAGCGGTATTTCACCTGAAAAGGCTGTAAAATTCAGTTCGTGAGACTATATTTGAAATGTAGCTTCACTTGGCCAGATTATATAAGCCTTGAAACAAGCTGCATCTAAACAAGTAGTTTCTTTATGAGTCTGGATTTTACGAACTTTAGGCCACATTTGACCTTTATTTCAAATAAAAACATTCTCATTATAGACATGACAGGACACCGAAACTACTATATGTCATTATGCATTGTAGCTAAGCCCATAAATAGAGATATGGAATCTACTAGTATGAAAAATGCAAATTTCTCAAAAATATGCAGTGATGTCTTATTTTCCGGAGCATATTTGCTTGAATGTGTGAACCAGTGTTTTTTTTTGTATTTTTGTATTGTGTGATCAGGTACAGGAAACTGGCACTGAAATGGCATCCAGACAAAAACCCAGACAACAAGGAAGAAGCAGAGAGGAAGTTCAAAGAGGTGGCTGAGGCCTATGAAGTCCTCTCTGACAGTAAGTCAGGACAGTGTGTATCTTTCTATTTATGTACAATATGTGTGTGTGCGCCAGTGACATGACTGGCAGTTGATGTGTGCTGATGCTGCGAGAGTCTGATGTCAGGCTGCACAGAGAGGAACTTAATTCACAGAACCCTTACATCTAATAGCTGTATTTTAATTGAATTTAATTCATGTCTGCATGTGTTTGAATGAGGTAAAGACAGAGGTGTGCTCTGGTAATTGTGGGCTTTTATTCCATCACTAAATTGTACTCTGTTTTTCTACTACAGAAAGTAAACGTGATGAATATGACAGATATGGAAGTGGCAGAATGCGACGCCCAGGTAAATAAAAACCTGTTGCAATGAGATTTTGTTGCATCCATTCTCTTTCTTTTTCTTGTTTTTTCTCCCTTTTCCTCCTTCCCATTTTGCTACACCTTTCATATGATTTCATCTCTGCCCTGCCATGGTCCCCCCCCCCCCCCCCGTGTTTTTCTACATCTACTCCTTCTCCCTCTCTTTCCTCTCCTTCATTGCTCTTCACCTGCCTGACCTGAAAATGTAATTTTCCAGGTTCCTCCAGCTCAGACTTTTCATCAGATTTCCCAGGATTCACTTTCACATTCCGCAGTCCAGATGAGGTGTTCAGAGAGTTTTTTGGTGGACAGGATCCCTTCGCTAGCTTATTTGGTAAGTCATGTATGTACATGTATGTTGAGTTTTATTAACATTTTTATGCATTCATACTGGTGATGCCTGTGGCCAGAAACATTATATTTTCAGATTGTTTGTTTGCCCGTGTGTCCTTATGTCTCATGTTCATGAACGCTATATCTAAAGAATGCTTTGAGTCCACTTGGCTTGTAGGATGAACTGATGTTCATCCTGTTCAACTCCATATCCCAGAGACAGAAGGTCAGATACTGAAATAGGGGAACTAATCTTGGGTTCTCACCTTGAAACTGCTGATTGTATAATTCTTCTGTGCTGCAGGGCTCAAGATGCGTGTGAAGCATCATCATTTTAGAGTTTTTAGGCTCTTTTTTTCTAACATCCATATTTAAAATGTCTAGTCCACCACAAGCTCACTGGTCTTGCTGATATTGAGCTTTAGGTGTTTGCACCATGAGGGAAAGTCAGTAATTACACATATTTAATTATAATTAAAAGTAATTCTGAGTGTCTCTCTTTTCTCCTCTCGTTCAGATGACTTTCCTTCCTTTGAAGGCTCGTCCTCTCACCTCGGGCCCAGTCGGTTCTTTTCTTTTCCTTCAGCTGGTGGTAAATTGTTACATACCGTACATGCTATGTGACTATAATATCCTCCACTATAGCTAATTCTAATTAGACATCATGGCATATCATATTGTGGCCACAAAGTTAAAATCACTGGCTTTTTGGTATAAAATCCATATTAATCTCCATGCAGTCACAGCATTTGTTCTTCAAACTATACTGGACTGGATAACTCATTGTAGACAATAGACTTCTCTATTATTTTGTGTTTATTTTCAAATATATCTCTAGCCGGACTGAGGTTCTGTAATGATGCATCAAAATTAATCAGCCTCTTCTTGTCTTCTGCTTTCCTTTGCTGATCATCTTCAGTTGACTTTACCTCCTTCTCCTCTTCCTTTGGTGGTCTTGAAGGGATGGACAGCATGGGTGGAGGGATGTGCAACTTCAAATCAGTTTCTACCTCCACTCGCATCATAAATGGCAAACGCACCACCACCAAGAAGTACGTAATACCATCCTCAGAAATGTTACCCCACATGAGAACAATAGCATTTTGAAATACAATTCAGTGATGAAAATATACAGTACATTGCAGGGACACCCTCCCCAACAATCAGACATGCTCAAAATGTTCCATCAGCATATTGATCTAAAAATACGAATTAACAATTACTATGACACAGTGCTGAACCACATATTGCAATCCAAAATAATCATCAACAAATTGTATTGTCACAACAACAAATTGCCATTATTATTACTACCAATTGTAGTACTACACTGTACCACGGTTCTGTGTGCGGTTTGTCCAAGTATTGTTGCCATACCCCAGCAGAAGCAGGTGCTCGACTGCAGGTGGGAGGGCACGCTCACTGTCAAACTCCGATAGTAGACAAATAATAGATAATAGATATTGATAATATTTAGAATAGATAATAATAGACTAATCCAAAACATGTCATACTTGCAGTTTTATTTTCCCATTTTAATATGACTGTGTTTTGCCTACAGGATAAAGGAGAATGGGCAGGAAAGAGTAGAGATTGAGGAGGATGGGGTGTTAAAGAGTGTCCTAATTAATGGTAAGACCACACGTACCAAATTTTGGTGCTTCCACAGAAGAGGCCTACAGTATCTCGAAATGATACCACATACCTCAAAATAGGAGTAAGAGATCCAACAAGAACAGGAACTATTCAGTTCAATTCAAAAACACTTGTCCCCAGGGGGCAATTTAATTTTGTTTTGGTGACATCCCTGCAGAATGTTGATTTTGTCTCTCTTATTACTTGTACATTTCTGCATGTGTGCGCGTATATCACTCCAAGTTGCCTGTACATATACACACCTGTGTTGATGTGTGTATTGTTCCCAGGCGTGAACGATGAAATGGCCCTTGCACTGGAGCTGAGTCGACGGGAGGGACAGAAGCCATCGCTTGCCGAATCTGACAGATCCCGCCCCAACGCTTACTCTGCAGCCACACATAGGTCAGTTAGCTCTGCCCCCTTCTACAACTACGGGGTTGCGGCAGACAGCGAGGATGATGAAGAAGACGAAGACCTTCAGATGGCTTTGGCGTGCAGCCTGTCAGAAATGGAAGCCCAGCAGAGGGCAGCTGCTACTGACTTCATATCAGGTGCCGGGGGTAGGGGCAGAGCCAGGGTTGTTAAGAATGAGGTTGGTAGTGACAAGTTTGTTGCAGGGGAAAGCGATGCAGAGGGTCAGTTTAAAATGGGCTCAGGGCCTGAAGGTAGATGGGAAAATAAGGGAAATGGAACCATGAAGCCAGGCTTCTCGCCTGACTCAAACACGGCTTCCAGCAGTATGTCGGCAAGCAGTGAGCAAGAGTATGAACCTCCCATAAAAAATAGTGATGGCAGTGTGAAAAAGAAAAAGAAGTGCGGGTGTATTGTGTGCTGATGCCGTGTGTGTGTGTATGTGTGTGTGTGTATTTGGGATGCCTTATTCTTCATACTTACCTCAGTGTTGTGCCTACAGCCAGACTTTAATATAATGAGATTATAATGATGTGACTATTAATTTGAAACAGTGCCTCACCTGATCACAAAGCTCTCATGCAGTCTTAACAGTGTTTTCCCATATGATCTGCCAAGACAGTTAAAAGTTAAATAAGTTGCATATATGAGACTTGAACACTAATATAGCAGCAGACAACTAAAGACACTAATGCCATGTTCAGAAAGAAAGCTAAGTTTTGCCTTGTGTGTTTGAAGCTGGGATCATTTGTGTTTATTAGCCCACAACAGCTAGAGTACCTAGACAAACTAGGTCTGTGTGTGTTTGTTTTCAGTTTAGCCTCTGACTGGACTCAGCACTCATGAGAGTGCTCCCTCCTGTCTCGCTTCTTCTTCCCCCTCTCCTCTCTGTGCATACATTTCCCCTCCATTCAGTGGTCAACATTGACTGCTTCTCCGTGGCTCCCTGTTGCAGAGAGGTTAAGAAGGGAGAGTGAAGATAAGTCCAGTAAACAGCTCTCGATCAGAGCAGAAACCATTGTGACTTTGGTGGTTGAGTCCCCCAGAAGCTGCCGCTCAGCTACAGCTCTCTTCAGAGCTACCTGGATTTAGGTGAGATGACAGATTGAAGACGTAGCTGCTTACCACGCTGAATGTGTTACTAATGTACAGCTGGGAAAATTTGAATTAAGGATTTATTTTGACCAAACCAGGGTTGGTAAGACTAGCTAAAATGTTTTGATCCTGTCAGGTTTGACTGAAGCGTGTTTTATAACGATTATGAAAGGTAAAATTACTGTTTATCAATGGTGTTTGGTGACTTTGAGGAGAACAATACCAGCCCATTCTCATCCCTGGTTACCAGATACAGCTACTTTGTTGTGCTACACACAGGCAGGAAGGTGACATATTGTGCTGTTGCTCTGATTGTCGAACAGTCAATCAGAGTATGAGACAATCAGAGTATGAGTGTGTGCATCAGAGATACATTAAAGCCTGGTTGGCATCACACCCAGATGCTAAGAGGTACTTTCTGTTAGAGATGAGAGGCCAAAAGATCTGCCGAAACAGTGTTATTTCACACACTGAGAATGAGACCAGGCTCATATAGTGGGTCTTTTGTTATGGTGAGGTGTGGCCGATGTCCCCATTTGTTTTGATCAAAGATGCTGGTGCTCTGCTGCGACATCTAGTGGCAGGGAATGGAGCTTTTAAAATGGTGCAAAGTAATACAGAGTATTGCTTCAGAATGTATGTAAATTTTCTGAATATTAATGTAGATTGAAAACAGTGGATAAAGAGTGATTTATTAAGCGGTAGTGATGTAAATCTCAGTATGCTTACGTGTGTGTGTGCTTGTGTGTGTGTGTGTGTGTGTGTGTGTGTGTGTGTGTTGAGGTCATTTGAGATCCTGCCATAGAATTTCTCATTTGGACACTCAGTCAGAGGGAATGTATCAGAACTGTGTCACAGACAATAAATCAAAAGCCTAAGTAGGCCATGGAACTCTGGTCATTTCAGGCATGACATAAAAGACTAGTTTGATCCAAAAAGACCTGTGCTTACATAGCTGATGCTTATTTTTAGAATATGTGTAGCAAGTTGTTGAAGCATAGACTCACACACATACCTTGCAGGCCTCCCGGTGAGAATTGTTAAAACCAGTAACTTAGTGTTTACACTGTTGCATGTAGTAAGGAGCTCATTTATCATGAAACCTTTGCCTAAATATCATTATCATATTTTACAAATTATCTTCCAAACCAGTGGCAAGTCACCATATAAATTGTGTGTATTTTGATCCTTTTGGTGCCTTTGCATATTTTTATTACTTTACTTTGCGTTTATCTTGCTTACTTTGTCAGAAAAACAAATGTACTTCCAGCCAAACAAGACTAATTTAATCTCTATCAAATAAAATAAAATTAAAAGTAAAGTACACACCGTGCGCTGAGAGTAAATCTAAATAGTGTTTGTGTTTTCGTTTCCAATCGTGATGTTATATTTTTGCAGTTTAGTCATTCATTTATCTCATTCAGCTGCGGCTGAGATGGCTTTTATGTCCTATTCAAGACCCCAACACGTTTGATGCCATATAAGTTCCCACATTTACACCAGAGTGAGACATACTTTCAAGTTTACAATGTAGTAAATGGTTTTAGGTGGTCGTCTGTGCTCAGTCCTGCTGCCACTGCTGCTGGAAAATTATTAAGCTCGTCTGCCTGAGGTGTAGACGTGTTATGTGGACAGAGAGAGAGAGAGAGAAGAGGACAACTGAATGAAACTCAAATTAAGATGAAAACAAAATTCAATATTTAGTCTGATAATTAGGCCACCTCAACCTGTGAGGCGCACTATAACACTTTCATTCAGAGTGGAATACGAGTTACTGTTTTAAATGTGATTGTTGCTGTATCTGTGCAATCAGGCTGAAAGTAACACAAAGCCCTGTTAGTGCCAAAACACAAGTGTGTTAAAAAAATAATTTCAAGTACACTTCTATAGGAGTACACTTTTCTAATGTATGTAATTTACTCATAGAGCTCGTAGAGCTCATCATGTTATTTGTTATTTGGTTGTCCTAAATTTGTCATGAGTGCTTGATCTGTTTGACTTTGCATGAGTTTTGCTTTCCCCTTTAAAGGGTAGATATCATCACTGGCAAATAAGCACAGCTGTGAGAATATTTAAATATTTAAACCGGTTCAAATAATTTTGAAGCTGAGTTGTTTATCATTTCTCCTCTCTAAACTGTTATTGTGTTTGAAAAGGGAATAAGAGGTAAAGACGTTTCTCTAATATATATATATGCACCTGTATTATTTGTACTACGCTGACATGCCATGTGTTTTTGTTATTTTTATTTTCAGAATGTCAAAGGGGAAATAACAAATAAAGATTGAGCCCAAGAGGAGTTGAGATATTTGATTTTTTTTTACTGATATAAGGCAGTAATAGCTGAATGGATTTTCCACCAATGGCCTCTGATTTTGTGCTGTACTAGTATTACATTTACCACCGCTAATAATAGTGATACATTCGTGATATTAATAAGAAAAATGAACTGCAGTGACGCTTGCCATTGTATTCATTGTGAATGAGTCCTCTTGGGTTTGTTTTCCTGGATCCCTAAATACAACAGTTGTAGGTCAGCTATTTAGAGAAAATAAGGAAATGAGAGTGCTTATAATTTAACTTTAAAGATGATAAGAGCCAAGAGAATTTGTTCGCTATGCTTACATTTGATTTCACTCAGTATGTTCTCCAAGGCAATATGTTCCTGTTTACTTTACACTCCGTCAAAAGCTGTGTGTTGATCATTGAGTTAGCTGTTCATCTCATCTTTCTGCTTATCT
Organism: Scatophagus argus; assembly: GCF_020382885.2. NCBI lineage: Eukaryota > Metazoa > Chordata > Actinopteri > Scatophagidae > Scatophagus > Scatophagus argus. The sequence goes on along the minus strand of NC_058503.1, from coordinate 14,583,158 downwards.
CTGCTTCTTAATGTAACATAACAGGAGGGTTAAGCGCTTTAGCGTGTGTGTGGTCATCTAGTTCCTAGTTTTCTAAACCTTATTTTATGTCACACTGTGTTGTGTTGTTGTCAGGATTTCACTGTAACCATTTACTTGAAGAAGTGACAATCTTGTTTTACTGCCAAAAACCAGTGTAGATATCCAGACCTGTTCATGCAGACTGCTTCATGAGGGTGATCCCGGACCAGTCATCAAATATTTTAAACGCACACAGCGCATTATTTTCTCTCACAGTGTGCTATCAAACATTAAACTTTACACCAAGCTCTGCTCCATAAACTGTTCTTCAGCTAGCGATGTGCTGGTACTGTCGTGCCTTGTCATATAATATGTTGAAAATAGATCTCATCCTTACGTCAGAGAAATAAAGCTTTTTTTTTTTTTATTTATACTGTCACAAAACATTATTGTGCAACATGAGTGAGACTTAAGCTGTGATTTTGTCTTACCCTCCCTGCTTCCTGTTTCAGACTCAGACTTCGAGGCCTTCACAAGCTAACTTGAATGGCTGTTGCTGCTCTGTGCCGTAGCCCAGCCCTGAGGTAAAGAACCAGTGTGAACCTGAAGCACCGTGAAAGTTGTTCAGTCAGTCACTTGTCCCGCCCCGTAAGCCCCGTTTAGTTCAGACTGGATCATGAGTCCCATCTTTGTTTGAAGTCATATTTATAACAAGTGATGGCTTAAGTATTTGTATTGCTGATAACGGGTAACGTGTCCTTGTACATCTACTCTTACAGGTCAAAGGTCAATTCCCCATGATGCACTTGTCTCTCTCCACCATGGCGCCTACCTGCTGAATGACACTTAAAGATACAAAAAAAGAAAAGAGAAACAAAAGATGTGTGTTTTGTATGTATGTATGTGTGTGAGTGTGTGTACATACTGCAGCTCAGTGTGGAGCTAAAGACTGGAAACTTTGTAGTCTGAAACCCAATCAAATAGTTTTAATTATCTATGCAGTAACTGACTACTTTTCAGCTGAATTTTAACAGCACCTGCAAGTTGACACTGATGAATACAGTAAATAAAAAATGTTTTCGAAAAGTTTAAAGCAGAGTAATAAAACACTTCCTGCTGAGTACTCTGGATCAGTTGGTGGTAGTTCATCTGTGCAACAGAAAATGTCAAGGTTAATATGACAAAAAGTGATTTAAGCTGAAGAAAATCAGCTTGTAATGCACTTGTTTTTGGCTGTTCCACCCATGTGCTGCAGGGTGTGCAGTCTGAACAACTCTGAAAGTGCTGTAAGTACACTACTGATTCATTTTGGCTAGTTTAAAATCAATATATAATACCCACGAGGCAGAAGAACTGGTTTTAAAGGGGTTATTTTAACATCTTTTATGAAGCAAAAAGCACACCCACAAAGCAACATCATGTTTTTGCTGCATCACATCACAAATTTATTCAGGTCAAGTCAAAAATACATTTTTATAGGTATTTTCTATCTGTCTGCTACATGAAATAAACACGATCATCAGGGTGAATTATTTACATTAACCACAAGGCCGTACACTGAGTAAGACGATAAAAGAACCCAAAGTTACTTTGTGTGGAGAGAGACGGCGATGTGTACTTTGTGGTCAATGTGCAGCATCCGCTACCAAAGGACCAGTGCAGAAAGCAAACAATCATGTTGTCAAGGCAAAGACAAGCCTCACAGATAAAACAAACAAAAAAAAAAAAGAAACTTGCTAGAAATCAACGCATGCTAAACAGTAGCATACAGTATCTGGTGGACATGTAACATCACACCCACAGGGTTAAAACAGACTGAAGTCTTACTGTGCGTCAGCAAGATGGATGTCTCAGAAATGTAAGTTTGTGAAGGGATTTTATTCCAAGAAAACAGCTAGCCATCCCTCAGTGTTTTTGGTAAATCGTCCCTTGATAGTGACTGGTCATTTGAAGTCCATCTGAATTCAGTATGTGCAAGTTTCTACTTTTTGCATTTTACATTTAATGGCCTCATTAGTGTCCAATTATGTAGGAACTTCAGAGAATAAAGAAAGATCAAATTTGCACCATAATGGTCAAATATTTGATTTTCAAAATTTTTTTTTTTACTGTAATGCACTTTTAATAAACTTTAGTTCCAAAACATTTTAAGACCTCGGAAGATGAGAGCAGGTGGTGAAATACTGCATGCTGAAAACAAGAGTAGGAACTGCTCCAAGTGTGGTAGAGCAAATTCTTATTTACAGTGATGGTCAGACATACATGACTGCATCATAAGAGTGTCCATATGAGTATTTATTTCTATCCGCCTGCACATCTCCTCACTCTGTCCTCAGCTGCTGCAGCTCACTGTGGCAGGGCTTTCAAGATGGCGTTCACTTCCTCAGCTACTGCTGTCAGTGCAAACTCAAACTGATCCTGATCAGAGAGAGACAGAGGTGGAGGGAAGGCGTAGCAAGAGGGATGGTTATAGATAAAAGGAAAGAAGGATACAGTTGGATTATGACTGACGTCCACTTTAAAAGTGCTTAAACAGACACGCGCGCGCACACACACACACACACACACACACACTGATGGTACCTTGGTGCGGACCAACCCGGGTCTCTGGTCCCTGATGTGCTCCAGTGAGGCTGCAATGTCGATCTCCTTCACTCCTATCAACATATAAATAAAATAATAAGAACAGATGACACCTGAGTTTCCATTTGTTGTCCACTGCATTTTCTTTGAGAAGTCCATTATTAACATTATTTACAGATCTAACAACTGTTAGATCTGTAAATAATGGACACGGATTCATTTAGCTATGACCTGTGAAATGCTAACATTTAGCATAAATGCTAAGAAGCTGCTACTCATTCAGTTATTGCACCAAAAATGATATTACACAAAAGAAAACAATCATTATGCCCATCCTACTGATATCAGTTTGACACAGTAAAATAAAACATTAGTGTTAAGACTAAAAATATGATTTCATTATTCATGTCGAAATTTTTACAAACAGGTTTGTGGAAATTACTCCCATTAAAGATACACGGACTTGCATACACGCATATCCTAGTGTGAAATGATAACTCAGGTGTTACATTAAAAGGTAAATGACTTTATTCTCTCTATGGCCCTTTAGGTAACACATCAACTTGTATGAAGAAAACGAAATGTTTCATTGCCATTTTACTTGGACGGGCTGTGTGTGTGTGTGACACTCACCCTTGGCCATGCGGTTCAGAACCATGTCAATGAGGATGTATGTGCCAGTCCTGCCAGTGCCATCACTGTGGGAGTGACAGAGATAAAACAAATAATGTAAATGCACATGTAATTTCAGTGTTTCTGACGCTCATTAGATTTTGTATTTATTTTTGTACCTGCAGTGAACGATGATTGGGCAGGAACGACCCCTGTAGCATTTATTCACCTTCCTGAAAAGCAGGAACAGTGGATAGCAGGGAAAGAAAGGAAAACAAATTACAAAAAAAAAAATTGTTTTGAATGATTCATGACAAAATTTGTAATCGCAACTAAGCTTGTTCATAGATTCTATGAAATTACATAAATGACTTAATCAATACATCGATAAACCCACAGAGCACAACTATTAATCTCTTTTTGTGCAGGTTTAGAAACTTATGCATTGTGGTTAAATTAAAGGCAAGAAAGCAGAAAGTGTAGGAAGAACAAAGGATGGAAAGACATACATTAATGACAGATGCAAACTTAAGAGCGGCAGAATGGGAGCAAACAGAAACTGCATGAGGCCGAGGATGACGGTGAGATGGCAAAACAGGAAAGAAAAGGTGAAGAGGAGTCACTGTCCCTCTTGCAGTAGCCAATCACACCTGCCAATGCTCATTTTTGTGACTATGCAACTGGAGCCAGAGTACTAGCTGCAAACCACAAAAATGACACTGGGAGATGTTAAAATACAAACCTATCAACCTGCACACTGAGAGAGAGGGAGAGAGAGAGCGACAGCTAAGAAGATGTGAAAATGGTATGAAAGGTACAACATGTGGATCTTATTTGATTTCACATCATGCAAAATGATAGCAAAAAAAAAGAAGATGAAAGTTTATGGAGATGATTTGGAGAGAAACAGTGGCTACCTGTTTGCTCTATTTTGTGATTAGTTATTTAGAAAAATGACTGAATCTCGTGGTACCTGTTGACACCAAGAACAAACGTGGCGCTTGTCCGTGTGTGCGTCTGTGTGTGACTGCGTGTGATTTCTAACCTGCGGAAGTCGAGGAGCGGTCGAGTGGACGATGGGATGCCGTCAGCTGGCCAGCTCAGCAGGTGAAACTGCGTCAGGGTTCTGGTCTCCTGGGTCTGGACGTTCTTCAAGTAGAAGCTGCGCACCAGGAAGTCCTTACACCAGATGTGCTCTGACACCAGATTCACCTGATCAAAGCACAAGACAGAAGGGGAAAGGACAAAGGTCTTGATGTTTTGTGTCAGATGTTGCAGGTGATCAAGTGATAAAGGGGAAGAAAGCTGGGACAAATTTTATATGGACCTAATTTGCAAGAAAATGGAATCTGCAGGAGACAAAAACTCATAACTATGATGTTTTGTTGTTTTTTCAGTCAGAATTATGACTCATCTTTAAAATCTGCATTTACTTTGACAGATTTGACTTCATGCAGGGAGCAGTACCCATTAAACCGAATGTTTGTTACTAAGAAAGCATCACAAAAGGACACAGAGCCACATGTGACATTAAAGTTTAGAAGTTACAACAGGAAATCAACCTCATAGATGTGGTAGAGTGATGAGCCCTCATCAGGCCAGTACCGCTCACACTGTTTCTCTCCATCTTCCACCAGAGCTGTCATCATCACGATCACCGTGCAGCCGTTCTCCCACACCATCTGTGGATGGGAGAGAGCACGCATGGATGTACGCACACTAAATGGTCCATTGGCCTATATCGTTTTAATTTGTCACTGAAGAGCAAGTAAATCCACACAGGGACACACGCACAGAAGAACAAAGAGGCAGAGAAACAGAAACCACAGAGGGAAGACTGACCTGCCAGAAATCAGCAACAGTGTGGGCGAGTGGTCCCTGTGTGGCAATATATGCTGGCTGGCGAGGGTCATGATCAAACTGTGGGTTGAAAAAGGAAAAGAAAGAGTGGAAAGTTTCTTCAGTTTTTCCTGCAGATGATTCTCAGATATGAGACACAGCAGCAGAGCAGTAATATGGTTATACACACATGGAACAGTAACTTTAAGATCTCACCGTGGTTAATTGTTCTTTGGCCTTTTGGGCACCACATAGTAACAACACTGACAAGATTAACAAAGGCAAGTGGAAGAAATCTAACTGCTGTGTGATGGTAAATGGCTTGAATGTTACAGATTAGTCTTCTTGTGGAGTTCATTTGTTACAGCATCTTCCCGTGGCGTTAGGGGATAAATCCCTATTTAACAAACGACTCATTTTAAATATCATCACGTTCTGCAGCTGTTTGGAGGATTCTTACAATGAAGCTGGCGTTGATGTAGTCTTGTTTACCGGAGTTTGCTTCAGACTTCAGTTTCACCCGCGAGTGATCGTCTGTGAAAGAAAACAGATCAATAATAAGTGACTGAATTAATGACAGGAATCACAGTCGTCTCTGCTTTTCCCCATTTACCACTTACTATTATTATATTAGTCTAGTAAAATGAAATAAAACTGGTATGATGCTTTGCATGCATTACTGTGCATTTCCTTTACCTAAAGTGTCAAAAATGCCTTCTTTAGAAGTGTTTATTATGTAATATTATATTATTGTGTAACTATATACTGGAGCATTTTAATGTTGGAATCCAATTTCTGATTCTTTGTGTATTACTGGATAGATTTAATATTAGACCTATAGTACTGCATTATATACCGATCAGCGGCAACATTAAAACCACCTGCTTAAGATTTTGTAGGTCCCCTTTGTGCTGCCAAAACAGCTCTGACCAGTCAGGGGAAGGGACACGGGACCTCTGGGGGTATTTTGCAGTCAGGTTGTTAACAGATCATTAATGTTATTCACTTCAACTGTCAGTGGTGTTATTGTCGTGGCTGATTGGTGTACTTTTATGTAAAAATTAACAGATAAGAATAAATGTGAAATAAATGCAATAAAAATTAAAACACTTCTTCCTAGAAGTATAAAGGCAGCATAAGATTGAAATACTCAAGCAAACTACAGGTATGTGAAAGTCTTTCTTAAGTACAGCATTTGACAGAAAGGATCAGAGCTGATGAACTAACAGGGGAGGGATTCAGCATGTCTGTTTCTGTCCATGTTGTTCGGGTTTTGAGCCACAGCCACTGAACTGGGATCAGCCTGGTAGGAACACAAAGCTTCCCACTCCTTCTGAAGGCGGTCCTTGTTACGCAGGTGATCCTCCATATATGCCTGAAGGAGAGATGACATGCAAATGAAATGTAGGGGGTTAATATAAAGGGAAAGGATGTTTTTATTCAGATTCTTTTGATGAACCAGGAAGTACATTTTCTCACAAGTATCATGTGACCAGTAGAGATGTCCATGTTGGACTGGGCTGGCTCTTCGCTCCAGGATGGGGTGGAGCTGTGAGTGGAAGATGGGCTGTGCTGAGGACCATCGCTGAACTGGGAGGAAACACTGCTGACACGGGATGTGTCCGTACCCCTTCGACCGCCAGCGCCTGTGGCTATGGCGGACCCCACCATGCTCCCACCACTGACACAGTCCTGACGACACAGTGTGGATTTGGAGGCCATGTGCTGCCGACATAGCTCCTGAACGGAGAGTAAGGAGAAGTAGAATGAAAAAAAAAAGCAGGGTCATTAATTGACAAAAGGGCTGCAACTATCATATCAATATTGATTTATTGAACAATCAGTTACTGTTTAACTCTGTGTACTACAGACAAATCCATTTGAAATCCTTGCCTTTTAAAAAAAGCTTTAACCAGTGTAACTGTAGCTTTGCTTGCTACTATCTGATGATTGCATTAACCTGACTGCCTCAGTATTAATATGGACATGTTATTCACAGAAAGGAGGACCCACAGTGCAGACACAGACGCAAAGGATAAGCTGAACAGAAGAAACTCTGATAAACAAACTTTCTACAGAAAGGGACAGAAACAAAAGGGTGGCTGAGAGACCAGGACTAAAGGTCTAAACAAAGAATTATCTGTATGAGAGGGAATTAAACAAGCTCAAGCACCACAGGGAAACAGAGATACGCAGAACACAGAGAACACAAGGCAGACAGCAAACAGAATGCAGGTTACACAGAGAAACACTGAAAAACAGCTCACACAGGAAAAGCAGAAAATACAACAGATACCAGGGACCAAAAAAACACAAATGAACTGACAACACACATACACAAGGAGAGCACAGGTATATATAGACAATGGGGACAAGACACAGGTGAAAACAATCAGGGAGGAACAGGAACAAAAACAAAACAGACAGACAGGAAAAGACAAGCTAAATCAGACAGAAGAGGAGAAAAACTACAAAATAAAGCAGCAAATAACCAAACACACACTTCAAACCATGACCTTAACGTTCTAAGAATAACATACTGGCACATACATCCTCATTAATCTACCTGATCTAAGAGACATTTCTTCATTAAGTGACAAATGTCAATTCACACATTTATTGTCGTTTTGACCATACACAATGTGGTTTCTTGCATACAATCCATTATACCATCGAGACATTGAGACCAAAGCTAAAACAAACAAAGAAAACATCTGGGAAATTGTTTAAAACGGCCTTTCGTCAGTCCCGAACCTCCTTTTGCTGCCTTACCTGGTAGTCAAAGTGTGTTTCTGCTCCTCCCTCTGGACCCAGGCCAAGCTTGCCATTGGCCACTTGCTGAGTGTAGTGCCTGAGACAAGCTACGGCCATGGCCAATACCAGCACACCACCTATGACTGCCATGGAAACAAGGGTGATGACTGTCCCGCTGGAGCCCTCGGAAACCCTGGTTACCTGAGGGAGACCCCGTGCATCTGTCCTCTGGGGGAAAAAAAACATCATAAAGAGTGGTGGGTAACATATGGGCGGGGGAGAAGGAACACAAGTAAGTCACGTAAATGCCACCTCTATTTGTTGACGTGCAGGAGTCAACCAAAGCTAAGCACCTCCAGGGAATCTGCTCTCTCAAAGGTCACGCATTTCGTTTTTACAACACATTTGTTTCTATGTAACTGTGCATGACAGCTAGGTGTGCTCAGAGAGAGGCTGGTATTGAGTTTAAAAGACAGAGGTCAGAGAAGTGAAGGTAGGATGAACCAGGAAGCCATTAAAAAGACAGCAGAGGTTTCATGAAGATCAGTGAACTATGATGCAGTGCACGCCACACATCCACACTGTTTTCCAGTTGTGTCTTTCCTCTTCTTCATCCTCTTTCTTTCTTTTAAAACAGATTTTACTATGCTGTCCAACACAGCAGAATTCAGCTTAAAAATCTTGCAATTTTAATTTCCAAACACACAAACACAGACTTCCTGTGTCACATTCCTGTTCACTCAAAATGGCACTACAAAAAGATGCCAATAAAAGGAGCCTCATTTACAAAGATGTTATTTATTTGTCCTAACTATGGTGAATAATGATAATAATAATAATGACAGAGCTAATAAAGCTTCCCCCAAGATTTAGTACCACCACTGTTTACCCTTTTACCCTTTTCTTGAAGTACTTAACATGATCATGATAATTTTTATTTTTTTTCCCCACTCCTTATGTGTCTGGGGTTGACGTGTTTCTCTCCTTAGTATGTTTTGAATATACAATACACACACTAACATTACACTCATGTAATCATTTCTTGCAAATTTTTTAATTAAGCATATTAACCTGAAAAAAAAATTACATTTATGAATGAATTAACCCGAGGCAGACAAGCACTGTTAATGAGAAAACTATGCTATGGGTCATTTCTCTCATCTTGGAGATCAGATCAGTACAACCCAAAACACACACACACACGCACACACACACCATTATATGCCAAATCTGAGATGCAGACGATGACTCTGACACCAAGATTCAGGCTGGTTGTGTGAACAGGAAATAATGAGGTTAATGACACCTGTGACTGTTGCCATAGCACCTGGGATCTGGGAGCCACAGTAGGGGGTGGGGAAGTGGAGCAGATGAAGCACCATAGCAACAAGTGAAATACTGGTTGTTATGAGGTGTCGCCTCGCTGAATCGTTCTGGCCACTTTCTGTCTGGATGGCACATGCACACACACAGTCTACAAGACCCACACACAATATAATGACACAAAGTGTAGTGGTAGAAGGAAAATAAGCTGTGTAGGTCAGACAGATGTACTGCCTGTCCTTTGTCTGAGGTGCCACACAGAGTATAGCCCAATGCTTGTGCTCATGAAGTCATTTTGATTGATTCTGACACTGAGATAAGAATATGAGGTTGAGTCATCAATAGCTGTGTTTTACTTAAACAAGTTTTCAGAGATACATTTCTATTATTGTTATCCTTGTGTACGCATGTATGTGGATATATATATATATATATATATATATATATATATATATATATATATATATATATATATATGTGTGTGTGTGTGTGTGTGTGTGTGAATATGCATCCATTTTCTATACCGCTTATCCGTCAGGGTCGCGGGGGGACTGGAGCCCATCCCAGCTGACTACGGGCGAGAGGCGGGGTCAGTTGCCAGTCGCCAGTCAATCGCAGGGCCGACACACAAAGACAGACAACCACACACTCTCACACTCACACCTAGGGACAATGTAGAGTAGCCAGTTAACCTAATGTGCATGTTTTTGGTATTGTGGGAGGAAGCCAGAGTACCCGGAGAAAACCCACACAGGCACCAGGAGAACATGCAAACTCCACACAGAAGGGCCCAAACCGGGGAATCGAACCTATGAGGCGACAGTGCTAACCACCGTGCCACCCATGTGTGAATATACTGTACATATTCATATTCCCTGTTCTCACAGCGGAATATAAAGTAATCCCACAGGAGGCAGATCCATACAAACAACAAAAACTTCTGAAAGCCTGATAATCTGTAACGAACAGATTTAGGTGAAAAATGGTGTAGAATACAGAGTGATTATATCTCTGCTGTCTTGATTACTGCTCCGTATGTTACTGATACGAGGGGTTGCAAAGGAAACTCTCCACAGAGGTTAAGTGTCTTTGTGTGTATGTGTGTATCAAGTACCTCTCCCACGCCAGTCTGTACAATCTTCAGGCCTGTCTCAGACTCCAGGAAGTTCTTTTCAGATACTGTCAGGGCGAACAAACAACAAACATTTTATGTTTTATGCAAATTTGGTGAAACAGTATTTGAGGAAAAAAAACTGTGTGAGAGATGGCGCGATGTGCTCACATACTGTCTGTGTGGGCAGGTATTTTAAGCGTTTGTGTGAGTGTGTGTGTGTGTGAGCCTCACCAGCTTTAGCAGCCACCTCGGCAGCCGTCATGTTGTGTTCATTCTGGCGGATACGGAAAGTCAGCGCAGGACCCACCACACTGGCAGCACAAAGCCGAGGGGACACAACAACTGTTCAGAGTATAATCGGAAAATGTACAACTCTCTCACACACCGACACACACACGATGCTGCCGTTACCTGATGTTGATGAAGCTGCTGGTTGTCAGGTGTATCTTATCAGCTAGTAGCTCCAACAGCTTCACTCCATCATACAAACTCAGAGGACTACGAAAGAAAAACTTTGTCACCCTCCTTGCAAAACACTGCGTTTTAATGCTGTCACTTTTGCTGCTCTTTAATTAAGATGACATTTAGCGATTTCATGAAAGCAATTGTCCTACACACTCAGCCTAAAGTAGGTCTTTGCTGCGAATAATTACAGGCTCCAAAGGAAGAGATGTGCTTAATGTGTTAGCAATTTATTTGTCACAAACAGGAGGACTGAAAGCTGAATGTGATCAAGTGCTGACCTCTGGTTGGTGACAATGTACCCATACTCCTCTTTTGCTCCTGAGCCCTCCACCATTGGCGGCCCTTCCTCCTTCAAGACTTGTTCAGTTCGAGCAGGGGGAGGCTGGGAGACAGAAGTGGGGAGGCGGGTGCTCTTGGCTGGAGGTGAGGGTGAGACTGAGGCGGAGGAGGGGGCAGGAGGGCCCTCAGGAGCAGGGGCAGGCTTCTCAGGCTTACGGGACACACTGTCTGTTTTTAACAGCTGCATCTGCATGGAGAATGATTGGACATCTGTAAGTGAAACATGCACGTGACTGCTTCCTGTGAACAGTGCAGACAAATGGATTCTGACGTACCTCCTTGAGGGTGATGAGGTCTTTCTCAGTTGGATCTGTGTTAAGAGAAACAAACTGATATTTTTGAATAAATATCACACTAAAACAACTCATTTTAATCGATCAAAAACTGCTTAAGAAACACGTAGTTATTTTACTTGAGAGGCTCGTGTATTAGCACAAGGGGTTAGTTTTGTTTCACATACTGTATTATTCTGAACAGAAGGCAGGTATTATGTGAAAGACCGGACCTGTTTTTTCTTGGGTCTGCAGCAGCTGCAGAATGAGGGCTAGCTTGTAGAGCTGCTCTAGACTAAGCTCTCTAGGGTCCACTCCGTACCTCTGCAAGACTCCCGACACCCTCTGGAGCAACCCATCTAGCATAGGATATCAAAGTTAGTGTTGTCTTTGCCCAGTTAGATGCAGCAATCAAATTCGATGGATGTTTTGAATTTGCAAGTGTGCACACAACATAAACTTGTTGATATGAGATATGTCATGTAAATTAAGTTTGAAAAAGCCCAAGTTCCTCACCATTCACATTTCCAGACAGAATGCTGAAGTCTTGAGGAACTTTTTTATTCTGCAACGATTGTTGTTGTCTGCCAACAGTACCAAGTCTCTCCTCTACGGTGTAGTCTTCCCCATAGTCCACAGGTATCTCCAGCTCCAAGTCTTCATAATAAGGCAAACCTGCTCATAGGATTATAGGTTATGCTGGTAAAGAGAAATGTTTAGTTACGTTTTATCTAAATCCTTAAAAATAGCTCACAAAAGGCCTTTTTTTTGACCAGACAAAAAATTCTGATTCGCGTTTTCTTGACTGATACTTCATTTGTTAAATGATTTCATCTTTTCACAATTTTTTTTCTTATTTTGGAAATTTGAAAATAAGGGTGTGCTCACCTGCAGGAGTCATCGAAGCAGCCCCTCGGTGGCGATAAAAAGGCTGTGCCAGGTAGAGAGACAAGGCTTCCTGTAGCAGCTGTCTGTCACGCGCTCGCTCTCTCTGATTGGCCTGAGACCTTGAGGAGGGACGAACATAACTGCTTCCTGCACCAATGAGGGATCTCTCCACTTCATCTTGATACCTATGCTGGAATTAGGTGAGATAGGATGTTGATTTAATGCTGGGTACATACATATGTATGACATCTGTGATGTCATGTCTGGGGCAAGTTTTGAAGATGACACACACCTGCTTTTGGATGATAATGAAAAGTGTGGGTATGTGTACCTGGGGGTATGTGTATGGGTCCATGGAAGCTGTCTGCATGCGTAGTGGGGACTGAGGAGGTTCAACAATCATGTAGTCCACATAGTTGCCACCAGGAGTTGTGGACCCCGACTTGGGACTGTGATGGTGGGAGGTGTGCTGTTTGGACCTGGCAACCCAGAGAAACAAACAAAGAGAGGATTATGGTAGATACAGTGAGGTGGAAAGGAGGGAAAGAAAGAAAGAAATGGTGACTCAAGGTGACACATTTCTTATTAAGATTACAAAAACAGGAGGCTGCTTACTGAGACAAGTGAGGAGAGGGGGAAGAGGAGTTTGGCTTAGAGGGTTGGGTGGTATGGGGAACTCTTTTCAGCTCCATTGATAAAATAGATTGTGTGATGTCATCTTGCCAGGAAAAACCTACACACACACACACACATATGAGACAGTGAGAGAAAGACTTTCTGATATCAACACTGTATCTTTCAGAGTTGTGTTGAAGAATTTGTATTATGAAAACATTTTTGCCTGAAGGCCAAGATGATCAAAATAACTTCAGTATGACAACACGGTTACTCAGCTTCTTGGTCAGAACAATAGTTTATCATTTTTTTTCACCAGCAGAGAAGCTCTAAGGATGGCGAGTTAACCCCCAATTTTTCCTCTTGCACAAGCCCTAGTTAAATTTAATTCATATAAAAACAGTTCCAATTACCCACAACAGAGTATATAACGTAATATATAATAAAGTAAATCATAAAAGTATACATAGCTATGTTGTTTAAACCTTTGATTTTGTCACAGTTGCAGAATCAGTTGGGTGTGCAGTTTAAGCTACAATCTGTATCTCTCACCTTGTAGCATGAGCTGTTTGAGGACTTCCTGCATCCTCTTCAGGACAGGGACCGACACCTGGTACTGGACCTTGTCCTGCTTGGAGCTGAGACATTGACCAAACAGCCCGTCTAGAATGAAACAGAACGCAAACAGAGAAGAAAAATAATGGCTCATTTTGTCAGGATAGTCTCCTGAGATTTCTTTTTAAAGTGACTCCTGGAATAAAACCCAGCACAGTTTCCAGACAATAAGCAACATTTCAACATGTCACCATAGAAAAAGCACAGGTGTAAATAATAAAATGATCCTTGAATTGATTACATTTATCTGCTGTGGGTCCCGGTATTGTTCATGCTGGCTTGCTGTCACTGTCATGGCTTAGTCCCAGACACTTGCATAAAACAGAGCCATTGGTAATGTTATCAGTAACACCTGTGCTTTATCTTCTATGACAAATTAAAACTGCAGTCTGCAAGTGACAAGGAATCAACTATGGTTGCTATTTTCTTTTATTTTTAGCTAAATCTGTATTAATTTTACCACCAATATTTCAACTAAGTTTGCCCTCGAGGTACTGTACAGTAGTTTTTGTAACACCCTGAATTCTGAGTCATAATTTTGAAGTACAGCCCACGCTTATACTGCTTGTCACATTCCTGTCAACCTCACCCACTACAATCCATCCACTCTTTTGAAACACGCTGATGCATTTCTAAGCTTCACAAAATCAGATCATCCTGTAGGCTTGTATTGGTGTATCTGTGTAGGGCCTGTATTGAGGAGTTTATCCCTTCAGCTTCAGATAGAAAAGAGTCAGGAGCGGAGAAGCTGTGAGTTACATACTGTGAATCTGATATTAATTACAGAACTGTAATTAAAGGGATGACAAATCACATCAGCAAGTCCTGTTTCTTCCACTAGGAAATCTGAGAATTTCCAAACATGATGTGATGAGAATAAAGATAAATAAGAGCAGGCTACGTACTATGTGGTGCATTGATGAGTCACCTCAGCTTTTCACTACACAACTCAACCTGCCACAGTGAAACGGTGACTTGTTAACAAATTGGTGAAGGTTAGCTTATTTTGGATCACTCAGTGAATGAAAGAGTAAGTAAACTAACATGTTTTACGACTGAAATGTTTTGTCTTTCTCAGTTGGTGGATATACAGTCAGGTAAATGTCTTTGCCTTGTTTTGGTGTTATTACAAAGTTGGCCATTAGTCTGACCAGAAATACAGAATATTGACTAGAGATACAAAGTGAACACACAAAAACACTAGACACATGATGTTATAAGACACAGGATATTATATCCTGGCAGTGAATTGAACTGATAGAGACAGTCAGTAGCTGCTGCTGCACTGACTGGTGACAGAGAGAGAAGAAGAACGCGAGGAGGAGGAAAAGGAGATGAATGGGAAGAAGACTGCAAACTGCACGGCTTGATGGGATTGGGACTATTTCTAGAGCTGGGGTTATTTCTGAACATATTATTTTTGTGATAGAAACCGGTTGTGGTATTCAGTGTTGGAAAGGGGAAGCTTTCAAATGTAAAAAAAAAGAAGAAAAAAAAGCAATATTTGGGTCAGATAATTCCAAAGTTTCTATAGCAAAATCCAGAGAAGATAGAGAGTTTGTAGCATAAATCACTTTGATCATCCACTGGTTTGAACATGTGTGTTATAAGCACAAGCTAAGCCCCCTGATGATGTAGCGTGTGCAGCTCAAATCTGCATGAGCTGCTAGGGACAATCACGACAGACCCACCAAACCTTCCGCGGTGGGCTGTGCAGATGCCTGGTGCACATCAATTTGTATCCACCATGTCGGCACCTCAGGGAGCAGCTGACTGACAAGGTCGAGGTGCTGCATAGGGAGCTCAGGTGGTAATGTATGCATGCCTAAAGCACTCCACGGGTTTACAGGTGTCACACTTAGAGGCACAGTGCCACGAACAGACCGGCAACAAAAACCTTCCCCTCTGACTTTCTTTGACAGGGATGAGAAGAGCAAAAAAGCCCTGTGTCCAACACCTGCGTACTCCACTACTACTGCTACCAAATGTACAGAGACTATGTCTAACTGGCCCTGCACAGGGTGGACATCATTTCACATTTTTAGGCAAACTGTTTCCCAAAGGCGTGGATGCACCACTACCTTGCAAGAAACCTTACAGGATGCTGTTAAATAAAATGACAAGAGCAAACATTACTTTGCTGATTCAAGTAAGTTTGTAGATTCATATTTACAGCTAATTTTTCACAGGGTTTTAATTTATTTTAAACTAAGCTAGAAGTAATCCTTTTGGCTGCCTCCTGTACCTGATCAGTCTCTACATCAGCGAACACAAAGAGAGAAAACTGATAATGATTCTCCAGTAAAACCCCTGGTAGGACAGCAAACAACACAAGAAGTTACATAAAGTAATGAAGTAGAAAAGAAAAGCAAAAAGAAACATTAACATGACTGCTATGCTAATTTTAATGTAGCATTTCCACATTATCTGTGAGAGGATAATTTAGTAAATATGCTACCAGTATTAGAATGTTTCATGACATCTGTGATTCCTAGAAAGTCAAACGTGTCATCCAACAGGTAAAACGTTAATTTACACGCCTCTCTATCCAAACTCCAAACACTGTTCACTATGGACTTTTTATGTACATCTCACGAGATAAAAAATCAGATCAGTTTAATTTGTTGGTGTCTCATAAACACGCAGATTTACTCAGTTTAAACAATTTGTGGATCATTCGCATTTTAGCTTCTTGAAGAGACAGATAGACGCAAAACTCATTTCAACCAATTACACTGAAAACCTTTGAGTAGTTGCTACACCAATTATTGTCCTCCCCTGTTCCCTCCTCAGACCCACAGATGTGCACAAATAAAGTCCTGCCTCTGCTCCTCAGCTGCAAGTAAGCTGATCCATTTTGTATTCTGTCCAATGGCTGCGCGTGTGCGTAAGTGCAGTTTCCACAGAGAAGTGCGTAAGTGTGTGTCAGTGACTCATCGCTGTATTAGCACAACAACTGTGGGGGTGTCGACCTCACCGTGATGTCAGTGTTGCCATGGAGACAGGAGGGCGGAGGAGGGGTTTAGATAAAGATGGGGAATGGGAGAAGGGCAGGTGACGGAGAGAGACAGACGCAAGGGAAGAAAATCCCTGACTTGTTTTTGTATATTTTCATACACTGTTGGCTTTGTGTTGGCGTGCTTTCAGTGACATAGATTGTTTGTGTGTGCGTGTGTGTGTGTGTGTGTGTGTGTGTCTGTCCAGCTACGGGGTTAATCATATGATATGGTGTAGAGACACAGAAAGGATTAAGAAGGTAGTCTGTTCTAAAAGTGTAACGTTCAAGAGAAAGATCATGTTTGACTGTGTGTGTGATTGAACGCGTGCACGCATGTATATGTGTGCTGTACTCACCATCTGAGCAGAACTGATCCCTCGTGCACAGTTTTCTCTCAAACAGGCAACCTGAGGTAGAAAGACAGAGAGGGCTAACAGGTGCTCAGAGTAAAATGTTTCACAACAAAGTGAGCTTAGCCCTGACTCACTCATTATAATTACACAGAGGTAACAAAACACACACACACACACAAAAACCTTCATCCTCTCTTTTATATTTAAATGCTGCCATTGTCAAGCCAACCTACGCCGCACTTATCATTTATAAAAACCTTTGTATAATTGCATAAGCCCACTCCACGTTGTGTTATTCATTTTTGAAAATCTTGAAATACAAATCACATTTTCATCTGGACATTTTTTGCTGCACGGTCATCATCGAAATGAATAACAGGCTGAACAGGCTGTCAGTGGTTCAACAAACATCTCTGATAAGCACGACTGACGATAAAACGTTGACCTCAATTCTGTGGGTGCGAAATACTGATTCATTAGAGGGAAGAGATTATTTTTAATAAATTACAATATATGATTGAACAGAGGACACAAATGCGGTGTTGTCATTAGCATCTTTGCTAATTCCCTGGATATTTTATTTTTAGCTGTTCCACGGCCTCTTATTTTAAGGTGGTGAGTAAGACCTTGAGGGGATGGAGATGTGGGAAGGAACAGGTGGCTGGTGAGAGATATGAACGTAACACAGCACGATATGCCTGGATTATTCTGCCTGTCTGACATGATGTAGCAGTTTCAACTGCTCTTTGAAGAGAGAGAAAGAGAGAGAGAGACACACACACACACACACACACTGTACACACAAAGCTAACTCTGAAACCCGAGATTATGTTTCCTAACAACATGCCTTTTATCTCAGACATCTGAACTCAACAATCTGCGGAAGATTAAGTGAACATTGATGTGAAGCTCAAACAAGTTTCCAGCTAAAACACAACTGGTTATTAGTGCATCAGGCAGCCAAGAGGTATCCAAGTGAATGAGGGACAGACACACACACACACACACACGCATCACTGCAATGTTGCCAAGTTGCATGTAAATGCTAGTCATCAAACACTGATTGGCTAAAACAAAAAAGCAAAAACACTTTATTTTTCAGTTAGTTCATAGCTTGTGTGTTTGTAGATGAGCAGAAAGACAGGAGTCTTGCTCAGATGATCTGCTCTCATCATAAGACTCCCCAGTTGCAAGTGGAATAAGCAGCCTGGTAGTTTATGTCCTGCCAAGGTCAGTTGGACCAGCAGCCACAGCAACAATTATCATACAATTGTCTTTATTAAAAAATGGGACAAAATGCACACTAGTGTAGCAAAAAAAAGCGTAAAGGTTCCAGTTGGTGACACTGTGTTCGTCACAGCAACACGACATCCACCTTTAGGGAAATGTCTCTACATCATACTGTGTGTGTGAGGACGGACAGTGGGACATATGGATGGATGGCTAATCAGATGAGCAGATGGATGGATGAGTGTGTGTGAGAGAGCAGAGACAGAAACAAAGAGGCAGGAATGGATGAATGGACAAAGGGAAGTAGCAGCGGTTACTGGTTTCTCTCCATGGTGCTGAAATCTCATGTTCTTGCTGCATGGCTTCCCACTGAGCCGTCCATTGTTCATTGTTGGGGATTTTTTTTTTTTTTTAATGCTGATGTATTTCTCATAGATTTTCTCAGTGGTGTGATTTTTTTTTTTAATGGAAAACTGTACAGGAACACCAGCATTTTACTACAATTTTATGTTCAGTTTCGCTTGTTTTTAATCATTTCTTATGGCTGTACAGTGTTCAAAGTAACAGTTTGAACAACATGGCAACACACAGGGTTATTTGATATATTTGATATTTACATCCCATTGTAAATGAAACAAAACATAATCATTTGTTTCTCAGTAGCTTAATGCATCACATTCGGTTGATTCCACTTACATTATAAAACTAAGGCAACATAAAATATAAAGCACATGACATGTGCCTCAGCTGTTTCAAATGAGTTAACACATTCATAGTGTGCAGGAGAAATAATGAGGTGACCACCCTCCTGACGTGAACAAAATCGTGCTCACTTGTTTTTGCCGGAGAAAACCTTTGGCCTCTCTCAATATCATCTTGAATTACTCATTGAATTCATGCCACACATCACAAATATCCACCTACACGTGTCAGACAAACAGGCTTTTTTTTTAAAAAAAATGTTTGCCTGCAGAAAATAAAATAATGTGGAGAGGAAAAAAGCAATAACACCTATTTTAACAGGTGGAAGTCTAAATAGGAGATGCAAAAATTCACTTGTTGCATCGTTGGTGCCAGGACAATACATCAGTCTACAAAGAGGAAATGAATTAAATTGCTTTCTTTGGCACAAATCAGTAGTCTGGTCGAAACTATTGTGGCTGCCATTGTCAATAATATAAACAATAGCAATAGCTGTCATTACTGATGTCGCTGCTGCCATTTCTGCTGCTGACAGTGAACTAGAGGAAACTGTTCAGACATACAACCTATTATATAAGTTTCTGTTTGCTGAAATCTGTTCTTTTTTGGTATTATATAGAACTAGATGCAACTTGACTTCAAAAACATAATTCTGCCGCCTCTCTTCTCAACAGAAAAGAGTCCAGATAATACAGCTAATACATGTTGGTATGGACCATAATTCCCTAAAATGCATTACAAGAAGTGGTAATAAAATACTAACTAGACTCAGTTTTCATCGGCTCTTTCACTCTTTCCACCCTCCATCTCTTCCCCGTCTCAGTTTCGCCCCAGCAGTCTCTACATTTCTCCACAATGCTCTGAGGCACAACCATTCACATATCAGATCGGTTAATCGGTTAAAGAACACATGAGTACAGTCCCCTGAGGCCAGAAATAAATACTAATATCCCTGAATGCCACAGTCTGATGCATTCACGTTAAAGTCAACAGCTACACCGTGAAACTGTGGGAATATTACAGAAACATAACAGGTGATTTCCCCCACGGATTGTGCCCTCATCATCATCATCTTCGTCTTCTTCTTACCGTATTTCTCCGACACTCCTGGCTGACACAGCACGGTCACAAGCAGCAGAGCTCGCCATGGCTTAAGGTGTTGCATGATCCTCTGATGCCTCGCAGCAGCGGAGGAGATGCTGAGAGAAAAGATGCGGAGTCCCTTCGCTTTTTCGTACCCGCTTTCAAATCCCCATACTGTTCAAAACGAGCCCGTGTCGACAGCTCACACTGCGACCCAGAAAGCCCATGTGACGGAAGGAGATAAATAAACGAGATGGAAAAAAAAAAACTATTTTCTCACGGTGAAAAGGAGGGGCGTGGGGATGATCGGTAGGAAGGGGAGGAGGGGCTCGTCTGTCGTTTTTCCAACTGGGCGTGGTCTCATCTTTTTGGAGAACCGTCAGATGCAGGAGACGTCTGTCGGTTTGCGAAGATGCAACGTAGTATCGACCCAAGACTGCACAAGTGCGGAAATAACGTACAGCCTCGGGGAGACGAGTGCTCTTCATCGACGTGCAGCTGCGTCAGCGCGGCCTTCAGACGCTGAGAAGGAGATGAACGCCAACTTTTCCATTTCATCCATTCATCAACGTCATGCATTCGTGATTTATAAACGTGCACACAAATGCAGCGTTTCTGTCCCGGTCTTCACAGGTATATAAACCCAGGTGCCTTGTTTTCAAGGAAACACTCTGGTCTCAAGCAAATATTTTAATCTCACGTTTGTCTGATTGAGTTTACAATGTCTGACATGAGCAGTGGTGACATAAGATGGAAGGAAGGAAGGATGGGAACAAGAGTTATCTCAAAGGACCATGCCTATAGACCCCACACATGGGGCACAGCCTCTTAAGTTCACCACATCCCAGGTAAGACCACAGGACACACCAAGATCCAATATATGGGACACTGCACACTGATGGGTCCTAAAATCATTGCCTCTGACTCTCACTTGGGCACTTTAAGAATATATTGACGGTGCAATACTGTACTTGATTGATCCCTTCTGATTGGAACTGATTAGGCAGAGAACCATCCTTCCACTGAGGGAGTCCTGTCACAGCATCTCATCGTGTCCAGCTGTCCTCTTGCTCCCTCTTGTGTCTGTGAAAAGCAGTTTGTTGGAACTGCTGCTGCCTCAGTTTGAACGAGGGGCAGCAGCTGTTGCAGATGCCCAACCTTCTTTGAGTGAGAATTCACAATGAAAATTGTTTGGCATCATTTCAATTTAAAATAATTTCGTATAAATGTTGCCACTCAGACACACTCAGATTAGTGCAGAATCTCCTCTCATTAATTACTGTTTTGTAACTTCCTGTATATCCATTCACAAAATGCTCAGGAATGAATGAAAATGTCTGCACTCCAGTGAATACAGTCTGCTGATTGTTAAAGCCCTGCAGACTTTTAATGTCACCGCACTGCATGAGAGCGAGACCTGCACTGTCCAAGCTCCAGGTCTTAAACTGACCCAGGCTGCACAGACAGTTTAATTTTAAAATAGCCTGTGCAAAATGCAATAGGTGTGGCATGTATGGAACAGACCAACCCTGGAAAAGTATAATATGGACAATCATGATGGCAAAATTATAAGCAGATTGAAGACATGAAGAATGAATCCAACAGGAAGTGGAGCGAGGCCACAGGTCTCGCCCATTAATCTTCAGTCTGGTATGCAACTCTGCTGTCATGAGCAGTACTGTACAGTGTAACAGGTGCAAATGTCAACGGCCTCTCCTCGCAACCACAAGCTTACAGCACTTCATCTTAGAGAGCAATAGGACTAAAAATATTACAAATTATAGCAGTAATTTTTCAGTAAACGTGCTCTTGATTCACCCAGTTCTGTAATGTGTCAGCACTGGAGGTTTTTTTTTTATCTATATTTTGTTTTGGACCGAAAACCTACTAACTTTTAAAGATATGGCTGTAAAAACTGGCCAATGGAAGGCTGCATTACTGACTTAAGCCCTGATATTCACACGCAATCCTGTCCAAGATGTTGTGGCTATCTTTAGTCTGCATTGTTTTTTAATCCCACCTACTTCTATCAGTAATGAACCTGCTCTACTTGTTGAGTCGCTCAGTGGATCATTGTGTCGTTCCACCTTCCACTCATTAATTGAATCAGCCTACCATTTCCCGTTCGTTGTGTCACATGTGTACGGAAGCTGCACAGGACGTCAGCGAAACTGTGTAGGAATGAAGTCGCGCCAGATATTCAATATATATATATATATACACAACATTAAATATGTTCTCTCACTGTACTCCAGCAAGTCCTAGAAGCAAAAGCAAACTTGCCGCTGCTAAATGACACTCAGCGCACCATAGCCATCAACCACTGAATGACTTAAAATGCCACGTGGCTAGCAAAGCTCAAGCTTCAACTTTTGCTGAATGTTAAGCTGTGCATTGTCCACCCCTGAAACACTCATTCTGCTGACAGAAGTCTGGGGCAACTGGACTGTGTTAAAACAGGAAGTAACCTTTTCTATCAAGCGTGACTCATGAATCATGTGGTTTGATTTGATGTTGCTGCTTGCTATTTCAGGCACATTGTGTTCTCACCGGCTTTTGATATCATATCTCTTCTAAGATAGCCCTAAAATAAATCAGAAACAAGTTCCGTTGTTGAAGAGACCCGTAAAGTTGGTCTGGTTTGCATGTTACACGGTTGCATGCAATCACCAATGTGCGAACACAAATACTACACATACACACACACACGCGCAGAAACTCTGCCTATGTCTGCTTTTTCTTCCTCTCCTCTTTGCTCTCATCCTTTCATCCTTGTGTCACTCTTGTGTGACATCGGTATGTGTGTATGTGTGTTTGGTTGGTTGCCGGGCAACTTGAGTCCAGTGTTTGTGAAGGATTAAACCAGCTGAACACGGTGAGGGGGAGGGTACACTATGTCATATTAAAATGTTGGATTTTTACCATTTTTCTCTCACTATCACTATTATCACAGATCTGCTCGATCTAATGTACAGTAAGTCTTACAATTATTCACGTTAATGTAGATTCTTGTTGAGGCATCTTTATATTGTTTCTTCTTCAATGAAATCACAGATTGTATCTGTATCTTAGTTTCTCATACCTGGTGGTTCAAAACAATTCTCCCACAGTTTTCCATCATGCCATTTTCCCCAACATGTCATTCAGACTGGCTTAGCTTCTGACTGCCCAAGCATATCACAAGCTAGAGAGTGGTAGAGTGTGGTAGAGTGTGTCCCATGTACACAATACAGACAAAATTGGGATGGGGCTGTTTTTCAGGTGTTGGGCTCGGTCTCTTACTTCCAGTGAAGGAAAATCTTAATGCTTCAGCATACCAAGACATTTTGGACAATGCTATGCTTCCAACTTTGTGGAAACAGTTTGGGGAAGGCCCTTTTCTATTCCAGCAGGACTGTGCCCCAGTGCACAAAGCAAAGTCCATTAAAACATGGTTGGATGAGTTTGGCGTGGAAGAACTTGACTGGCCCAAACAGAGTCCTGACCTCAACCCCATCCAACACCTTTGGGATGAACTGGAGTGGAAATTGTGAGCCAGGCTTTTCGATCCAACATCAGTGCCTGATCTCACATATGCTCTACTGCATGAATGGGGCACAAATTCCCAAAGAAACACTCCAAAATCTTTTGGAAAGCCTTCACAGAAGAGTGTAAGCTGTTATAGCTGCAAAGCTGTCTGTGTATTTAGAATGCAATGTCGTTAAAGTCCATATTGGTGTAAAGGTCTGGTGCCCTAATACTTTTGTCCGTATAGTGTATGAAGAGTGAGCGTTTCCCACAGCGAACCGGACTCGACTCCAGCCTGGACCCTGGCTGTGGATCATCCACTCTCCCCTGCCTTTTCCTCTGTAGCTGTCACTATGTAAATGAATGTACTAAAAGTGACAACTTTATCGACTGATCGGGTTACAAAATTAGATGCTGGTTGAATATGAACCATAGTATCTGATTATGAGAAGGAATGGGAGGAGTTCAAATCAAATCAACGTGTGATATGTTCCAGGCAAAGCAATCACATGGAGACCAACAGTGTACAATAATCTGCTAACTTAATTAGCCTTTTCTAATGCAACACTTGTGAAATTACTGCTAAATTATTGCCTTTTTACTTTTTTAAAAAAATTATTTTCCTTTATTACAACATTGTATTCAATCCCCCAAAATAAGCCTGGCTGTTTAGCACTGTTGATATTCTCAGACTTGGTGATAACTATTTTCCCAGCTGTTCTGGGATCTGGATGCTAATTTAAGAGCATTTTTTCTAGGCTACAGGTCAGGTATTTCTCCTGTGTCTGATGTTGTTTGGCTACTCGTACACTCATTTGGCAACTGATTTCATGTCCTGCGATGAGGATGATGTTCTCGTCAGCAGGGAAACTCCAGGAGGACTGCTCAAGTCACGCCAACAGAAACATGCATGTTTGATACGATAACCAATTATATTTCATCTGTCTACACTTCAGAGCAAAGCGTTTTACAGTTGTCACAGGCAGTGCTGACTTATGATGGGAAAGGGAAGTTTTGTAGGTCGGTCGGAGAGGAGCACCTGTTTGTCTTTGAAGATGAAAGAGAACTGAACAGGTGGAAAGAAGTGCAGTCAAATCAAATTCTTTGGGCTCTTTGTCAACTCTCAGCAAGACTGAAAGCAGTCACGAAGAACTGAAAAAAAAGTGAAAACAGAAAATCCGTATTTAATTTTTCATTCCATTTTTTAAGCTAAGATCAAAAACTGTGTAGATTTTGAAAATCGTGATTGAAGTTATTATTTCATATTACTGTCATTCAAATAATCTTTTTCACCTGAGCAAGTCCTAATTTTTTCACCTCATAACAGAAGTGCAGCTCAAGAAATCCAAGCAAGGCAGTGGACAATAAATCAAACCTGGTTCTCGCAGTAATTGCATTGTGTTTTAATAAACAGATTAATTACTTCATTTAAATTAATGACCTAATGGTATATATGTGAATGTGTGTGTGTGTGTGTGTGAATTTGCAGGAGAAAGAAACCTGATTCTAAAATTCCTTCAGTTGTGCTTAGAAACCCCTGTGAGTCAAATATTATTTTGATTTCATATTTGATATCAGAGTTTGATTGTCAGCGGTTATATTTACCAGACATGTCATAAAAAAAGCAGCATCATTCTTTTTATTTTTATCGATAGTGTCTGACTTTGTCTTCAGCCCCATGATGCTTTGGGAAAGTGGCTGGATAACAGAGTGCAAACGGGAAAACTAAAAATAGAGCTGACACCAGCAGCAGCTGACACACACACACACACACACACACTGCTCCGTGAAATGCAAATAAACGCATGACCACACATGAACACCACTCCTGGCAACCCCACACATACACATACACGCAGACCCTCACACTCGTACTCTCCTCGTATATCTTTAAATTGATTTCTGCATCATGAAATGGTTCGCTCAAGTTACTGCTAAACATTCTTTGCACCACCCAGAGCAAACTTGCATCATTTCATGCCCTCTTGTGCCTTTTCATTAACTCAATATGTAGTTGGGTTGCCTTTGCTTTTCAGTTCTCATTTTATGAACACACCTGACAAAAGCTTGTGTGGCTGTGTGTGTGTGCGTGCATGTGGGTGTATGTGTGGGTGTATGTGTGTGTGTGTGCATGTGAGACAGAGAATGAAGCTTCTCCTAAGCTGTGTGACTTTGATGTGTGTGTGTATAATATATGGTGGTTTCTTCATTTGAAGAATGGTGGAATTTCCCATTACATGTGAATGCTTCATAAAATAAGGTCACTCTCTGGTCACACAGTAAAATTGCTGAGATATTTACCCCTGGAGTGACAGCAGATTCTGCTAAAAGCACTCATTTGATGTGGGAGGCACCATTTTTTTCTTTGGACAGCATATCAGGATCAAGGATCAAGGGTCAAGGAACTTTTATTGTCATACCAGCTCACATTTACATGCTTATGGTACAAAATTAGGACTCAGGTCTTGGGAGCAATAGGTAGGGTATAGAAAAATATGAAATGAAAAGTTGAATTAAAAAAATAGAAATGTAAGCCAAGTAAAAATAGAATATTTAGGCTAAGAGACAATTACAATATAAATAAAACCTAAACATTCTGAGAAAAATAAATAAATAAATAAGAAGCTAGCAGATCTGTTGTTTGGATAGTGTGAGCCTGGAAACAACTAAAGCATCTTCACACGAGTGGCTCAACAAAACAGTAGCCTGTAATACAGAAACACTTGATGGGGATGCAGATGACCTTTAAATGGTTAGGAATTCAGCACATTATGACTTTATTCAGTTCTCAGAGGATGTTTAGCATGTTGACACGGGGCAGGACATGCGTCTCATGGGTCTGGACTGACTTTCAGTTGCTGCCTTGGGTGTCTGACATGAGTAATATCATAATATCATAAATTTTCTGGAGGCTTACCTTAACCACCTGCTTAACCTGAACTCTTTGCCTCACTGTAAAGCTAACCAATATTTCCAATATTAACATGGAGTCAAATGTCTAATGTGAAAGGGTTGCATGTAGTGATGAACTGCCACAGAATTATCTCCCAGGTGTGCGACTCTGTGGAACTTTCTAGCCTAACTATTTTTCTAAGCTAATTATTTTTCTGTTGTGGCCCACATATTTATTATTAGGTTTTAGTCGACTGCTGCTCCACCCCATTTGGCCGACAGCCGACTAGAATAGATAAAATTTTAAATGAAACATGTTAATGTTGCTGCACCTCTGCTGCATGTGTAATCAGGAAGTTGTAACGTGCTAGCCATAACAACTATGGCGACAGTAAGCCACTGATCCAGCCTGAACCTGGTTGTAAATCTAACCTTAGCCAAAAAGTTGATGTCAAACTTTGTCAGGATTTTTGCGTTTCGATGAAAGAATAATTTTTGCATACAGAATAATAAAAAAAACCCATTCCATTTATTGGTAGTAGTTTAATAGGTAGCTCGTGGCTGTCCTACACATTTGTACTCCCTGTCATGGTGCGTGTGAGTCCAGTGGAGAGTGTGTATGACCTTCCTGGCAGCAGCTCTGTCAGTTAAACCATACAGCTCCTTATGTAACCAAGGGTAAAGACATAACTCTGTTGTAAGAATATAGCTACTGGCAGGGCAGCAACCCAGACATTATACAAAATGTGCAAAATGTGGTTGCATCAGGAGACTGTTAAAAGTGTTAGGTGACTGAAGGGATTAAATTAATACAATTTATCATTAACACAGGTAGAGTCCATAAAAATGTAAACATATAGAAATGCTCCAGTATCTGTAGCACCACTAAACTTGCATAGCAAGTATACCATGCCTATTTCAGACACGTGAAGCTATTTACAACTGACTTTAAATGTGATGTGGTCTGTTTTAGGCTGCTGACATATCGACTGTGCATTGCAACCCACAGCATACTTTTCAGTATACGGATAGTGTTAATTAAACAAGTCTATTCTTCCTTTACAACAACTGCAGGGACCGACTGACTCACACAATCCATCCAGGAACACACACACACACACACACACACACACACAGAGTGAGAGAGAAGGCCCTGCTACCCTTTCCAGCAGTTGAAACCAGACCCTTCGACAGCTGAATCGAGTGCCAGCAACAGGCGCGACATGGGGAGAGGAATTAGACGAGAGGCAGGAGAAGAGATGAGTGGCCGGAGAGGGGGAGGAGACACCGAAGGAGTGGATGGAGTCAAGGCCTGGAGAATAATGGAGAACATACCAAGAGAGAGCAATGAACTGCTTTACAAAAATATCATCTAAGTAATATTACCTTATTTGAAAATTAAATCAGGACATTTCATGCCTTTTTCTTTAATTTTTTTTTTACAAATAGTTACATTGTAATTTAAATTCAGTTTGTTAAACCAATGAAAATAGGTTTAGCTAATTTCTTATGCTACAGATTTCAGTTGCGCAATAAATGACCAAAAAGAAGATATCACTTCAAATCATCCTAAGATTGTATTTCTGTAATGATAAGCACCTAATGAAGTTAAGTTGCACTTTGACTAAAGCAGCCATATGATTCTGTTTATAACATTTTGGTTGTTTTTCAAAAGTACACCACATAGTCTCTACATCAAGCACCATCAATTGCAGTTTTAGATGACCTGATGATAGCAACCTCATGAAGGAATGGAAGAAAATTCTCTGCCAGTATTTGACATTTGCGGACCCCCATCTTAAACCAAGGGGAAATTTTTCAAAATGAATCCACTGTGAGTTTTCATCATGCTGGGGTCTGCATTTAAAACAGTGATCAATGAAAGGAAAATGTGCTTGAGGTATACAGTGGAGGGGTGGAGTAGGAGGTAGTGAGAATACAAATGAGGTGAATGGAGACTGGGGGAGGACGGAGAGGAGGGGTTGGGGTAGGAGTGGGTGTGGTAAATCTACAAATAGCTGTACCCAGTGCCTGGCCTTTCTTCACATCGTTTCTCTCCCAGTTGCCCAGTGGGACAGTTGGGTCTCGGCACCTCAAGCGGCTCCATCAAAACCACAAGACAAGCGAACAGTCAACCAGCCATGAGCAAGTCCTACTCCTCCTCAGCCCAGAGTGCCTCCTCATACCGCCGCACCTTTGGCTCTGGTGTCGGATCATCCCCAATGTCCTCCCTCTTCTCCTCTGTCGGAGGTGGCCGCAGCTCTGCTTCAGCCCACATGTCTTCCCGAGTCTATGAGGTCAAAAGCACCAGCCTTCCCTCCTATTCCAGCTACCGGGTGTCCTCTGGTCCTGGGGGAGCAGGGTTCGGGTCCTCTACAGCCGTGCGCACTTATTCCGGAGAGAAGCTCGACTTCAACCTGGCTGATGCCATGAACCAAGACTTCCTCAACACAAGGACCAATGAGAAGGCCGAGCTCCAGCACCTCAACGACCGCTTTGCCAGCTACATCGAGAAGGTGCGCTTCTTGGAGCAGCAGAATGCAGCACTGACGGTGGAGATTGAGAAGCTGAGGGGCCGCGAGGGGCCCGGGCGCGTGGCTGAGATGTATGAGGAGGAAATGAGGGAGCTGAGGAGGCAAATAGAGGCCCTCTCCAACCAACGTGCCCGCGTGGAGGTGGAGAGAGACAACCTGGCTGATGACCTGCAGAAGCTTAAGCTCAGGTAGGTTAGAGGATGATGACTGAATGGGTAGATTGCGAAGAAAAGAAAACACGACACTGATATGGCTTATTGTTTTAATGGAGCGTTTCAAGAAAGCAAATGGACTTCGGCTAAGAGGCTGAAGTTAACTGCTGCTGTCCCTTGGCACTCATATTATATTAGGCAGAAGAGGAGTTCCAGAATGTTTCAGCTTTATAACCCTTTAAAGTGAATCATTTTCTGCTTAACATCTAATGTTATTAGATGTTAGAGGAAGAGTGAAAATGGAACAAATGGATAGTGGAAAAAGGGTAAAAGTTGTAGTTTTCCTTGTTAGTACAATGAAAAAAGCCCAGCATGTAGCATACATTGATTTCCAGAGGGTGTATCTTTTCTTTTGAAGCGAAAGGGAAACAACAAAGTAACAAAGGAGAGATTTGAGAATATAGCTGCACTTCAGTGAATGTTACGGTCCACCAGACTTTAACAAAGGTGTTTTATAATTTATTCACAAGAGGCATAACAGAGGAAGCGAAGAGAGAAAGAGACAGGGAGAGACCTGCAGGCTCATAGGAATAAAGTTGAGGCACACAGTTGAGGTTTCAGCCATACAAACAGAGAAACAGACCAGACTGACAAAAATGA
This sequence comes from Scatophagus argus, assembly GCF_020382885.2. NCBI lineage: Eukaryota > Metazoa > Chordata > Actinopteri > Scatophagidae > Scatophagus > Scatophagus argus. The sequence continues at coordinate 14,553,628 of NC_058503.1, read as the reverse complement.
ACAGATGAACACACACAGACTGTTTGTAAATTTAGAGAGTAAAACTAAGAAAAAAGAACAAACATTAAAAATCCAATACAGTTCAGCAAATACACATTTATGTGTGTGTGTGTGTGTGTGTGAGACAGAGACAGAGGGGTGTGATGTGAATGTGTCTCTGAACAGACTATTTGTAGCTACTAGGTCAGTTCTTTGTATTTAGAATTTCTGTCACAGCAACAGCAAGCAACATCACTTAATTTTAAGTGTATAACACTCACTCACACACACACACACACACACACACACACACATTCACTCTAGACTTTCTTTCCATCAGCCCCCTTTAAATTGTTGCCTGCAGCACTGAGTGAAGCTTGCCAAAGCACCTGCTGCTCCCACTGAGATCAAAATACACACAGAGATGGCCTGCCTGCCTGCCTGCCTGTCTGCCAGCAGTTACAATGCATGCATGCAAACACACACGTACATATAGTAGTACACACACAGAATGTCACACAGAATTTCTGAAGAATTTACAGATTATCCATCAAATTGTATACTATGCAGGATTCATAGTTCCTGAATACTGTATCATTCAAACTTGCACAACTGTTTACATTAACATGTAACAAATATTAGAATAAGCAGAAATAACCAACCAGAGACCTTTGCATTTTACAAAGGTACATACAGTGAATGCACACATTACATGCATACGTTTTCCCTTTGCTCAGGGAGCACAGCGAAATGCTAATTCTGGACAGCACACTTGCCAAGGGCAGACCTCCATTCATTTCTCATCGATCGCCCTCTGACTGTGACATTGTGACAGCAGCTGCACCACGACATTAGAACTCAAGAAACAAGTGCACCAGTATGTGTCTGTGTGTATGTGTGTGGGTGTGTCAGTGTGTGGGTGTGTGGATATGGATAGGAATAAAAGCTAGACTATGATGTGTCAGTATCTGGTCAGTTCTATTCTTACAGCTTTTCGGCAGCCAAAAAGAACAGGGATCAGAAGGCTGGTGGACTGAGAGGTAGTAACTAGTTTGTCTGTCTAGTAATTGGTCCCTGGGGAAGAAGTCATGCTCTGAAACACAGCTGCTGTGTTTGCTTCCACTTGTGTTTCAGCTCTCTTTCTCCTTTCTTTTCCTCTGTGCCCGTTGTTCTCTCCAGACTTCAGGAGGAGATTCACCAGAAGGAAGAGGCCGAGAACAACCTGTCTGCCTTCAGAGCCGTACGTCTTCTATTTCCATAAGATCGCATCTTCATGTATCAATCCTCAGTCATTTTATCCTCAAAGCTAGAAGTGGAAAGCGAAGCACCCCATCACAGCACAATTTTCCCTCTCATATCTCTCATCAGTCACTTCCTTTCTCTCAATTTCTTGCTACCTCCACACATTTTTACCTTGTCTGTTGGTTGTCGGTTGTGTTTGCATCCAGGATGTTGACAATGCAACTCTGGCCAGGCTGGACCTGGAGAGACGCATTGAGAGTCTGCAAGAGGAGATCGCCTTCCTCAAGAAGATCCATGAAGAGGTGCGTTGATCTAAATTCCACGTGTCTGCCCGCAACCAGGCTGCCACGGCTACAGTGTGTCCATGTACTATGTATGTCAGTAGGGCGGTGTGTACTGTATCATGTAACAACCCTGTGTGAAGTTATACTGTGATATTAGATATATCTGATCCTCAGTGGGCATGCAGCTCTTCAGAGGCTCAAATGTTTCACACTTAAACACACACACTGATGTTACCACATATTTATTATGCACATTTACAGTCTCTCTCTCTCTCACACACACACACATATGCTGTCTCTCCCTGTACAAAATGTAACAATCTGAGTGTTTTAGGTCTTATGCAAAGCGAATGCTGACACATCTGCATGCATTCACCCTCAGACGTCAAAGGACACCCTGAGCTACACACTCAGACACATGTCAGCACAGTTGGGCTCCCTTCCTGTCATTTTGTCTTCTCTGCCTCAACTCTGACCTCTCAGAAATGCTGAACTGCTGATTGGTTGAAGGGAACATGTCAGCTGTTATGCATGTCTGAATGTGTGTGTGTGTGTGTGTGTGTGTGTGTGAACAGATGCTGAGCTATTTATACCCTTTGGTTAGAACAGAAGACAACTGAGTGGGACCAAAGCTTCCTAATCTGAAACCTCTATTTTCACAATGTCAAACCAGCCTTGTGCTATTCATGCTGTTCTTCTTAATATAGATGTCATTTATGCAGGATTCCCTGCTTTGATTTTCACTGATTTATGTTTGAACGCTTCCCTTTTATGAATTCAAATGTCAAGTCAGACAAGGCTTAAACAGGAACTTTGTTCTTTTTGTCTTGTTTCCCACAAAACATACTCCTTTCTTCTTTAAAACCTTCCTGAAAAGTAAGTGTGATTTTTTTTTCGTTTAAATTTTGTATTTATTGTTTTGTTTTTTTTTTCCTGTCAACTTGCAGGAGATCCGTGAGCTGCAGAACCAGATGCAGGAGACACAGGTGCAGATCCAGATGGACATGTCTAAGCCCGACCTGACTGCTGCTCTGAGGGACATCCGCATGCAGTATGAGAGCATCGCTGCCAAGAACATTTCAGAGGCTGAAGAATGGTACAAGTCTAAGGTAAGAATGGAGCACACACACACACACACACACACACAGTCTCCTTCAGCGGTTGCTCTGCTAAAACCTGACCTCCTGTCTCCTCAGGTGTCTGATCTGAACCAGGCTGTGAATAAGAACAATGATGCACTGCGTCAGGCCAAGCAGGAGAGCATGGAGTACAGGCACCAGATCCAGTCCTACACCTGTGAGATTGACTCACTCAAGGGCACTGTGAGTAGTGACTGCAGCATTTTGTTTGTTGTTGTTTATTTATTTCCTCTTTGTGGTTTATGCCTTCTTTCTTGATAACATGATGGCACATGAACCTCATCTCTGCCTTTCTATCGCTTCCACGCCTAACTTCATGTTTTCTGTTTCCTGATAGAATGAGTCTCTGCTGCGCCAGATGAGAGATATGGAGGATCGCATGGGCCGCGAGGCTGCCGGTTACCAGGATACTATCGCACGGCTGGAGGCAGACATTGCTAAGATGAAGGTAATTTTCTCCAGTTCACGAACCTTCAAAAGGAACACTGTCTGTGTCTGAGATTGAACAGCAGGTTTCCTCTCGTTATCTGTTGTCCTTTTATTGCTGCTTTTCCTGTTGATTTTGTGTTTATTTAAGCAGGCAATTAAAAACTTTTTGTGTACTTATTTAAAGGACGATATGGCTCGTCACCTGAGAGAGTACCAGGATCTGCTCAATGTGAAGATGGCCCTCGATATTGAAATCGCCACCTACCGCAAGCTGCTGGAGGGAGAGGAGAGCAGGTGTGTGTGTGTGTGTGGGTGTGTGAGTGGGTGTATCAAGTTTAGCTTTGGATTGAACTTATTAAGGTCAACTTGACATTATTATATTTGTGTAATTCATAATTTAGTATTTCTTATTCCCGGTTTGCAATGCTGAATTCTGCATTTCCTCCTTTTTGCAGGATCACCACCACTGTGCCTGTCCAGTCTGCTTATTCCTCCATTGGATTCAGAGGTAGGAGAAACAGTACACATTCTTCCCCTACCTCATAAATACCCACAAAATCCATTTTACATTCTGGGTGAGTCAGACTAATTATAGCTTGTGACTGTATATGGCTGGTGCTATTCTGAGAGCATTACATGTCGTGTACCTGCAGTGAGAAGTTCTGACCACAGTGTGGCGGTATACGACATGTCAAAAACCTTCATGGCTCTTTGGTTCACAGGGGCAATCATCAGCAAGCCACACATCAATTATCACACAACTTAGTCCATTCACTTGATGTATTAACAGTCCAAATGTGCAATTAATCTCTGCCAGTGCCTCCCCTCACTCCACTTTGCGGCTTCTTAAATGAAAACAATGAGCACTGATTAAAGATGATGTATTAGTTACAGCTGGTATTGATTAGTGCCATCGATTTTGAAGATGAGTTTTGGGTATTACACCTCGAAGTGTCACACAGGGTCCACAGACTGTTTCATGTTGTTGAAAGCCAAGTAACCCTCATAGAAAAAAGCTAAACTGATGTTAGTGTTTTCAAACGCAGCGAGCTTTGTGCAACTGTAGCAAAGCTGAATGTACGGCCTTATGAAATATCGTAAGAGTTGTATGAATGTCTTCTTACAGAGACCAGTCCCGAGTCCCAGCATCAGCGCTCGTCAGAGGTTCACTCCAAGAAGACTGTTCTCATCAAGACCATTGAGACACGCGATGGAGAGGTTTGAGCAGGCGCACACACACACACACACACGGCACATGGTAGATTTTTTGAGTTAACATTAATAATCGTTCATCTGAATCATCGTGATTTCGTTCTCATCCAGATGAAGTATTCTATGAGCCAGGGTGCTAGCACTCAGTCTGTAAGTCTCGGTCCGCTTAAATTTTATCATCTGTTTGCCACGGGGTGAAGCAAACTATGAGATTCAAAAAGAAAATCCCTCCTTTAGGAGTGACTTTGTGTTTCCAGGGAGTATAAAGCATTATTGATAACTTAGCTGCTGAAGAATTTCTAGTCTCCTACTGATCTCTGAAATCTTGTAGTTTGCGTCGTCCCTGTGTAGACACTTAGAGGTGAACTGCAATGCTCCTCACCGGCTTCTGTGAACAAGTGTCTTCACTGTCAGTGGTTACTGCCCCCAACCCCAACCCCACCCCCACACTCCCACCCCCACATAGCACTTCACTCCCACCAGTACCTGCTCCACTGTTAGTCCTTAATATAGGTGATAACTGTGTTGCTCATTCTTCATAATAATTTACAAATCCTCTTCTCTCCTTGTCAGGTTGTCAGCGAGTCCACACAGCACCAGGAAGACATCATGTAAACCGGATGAGGCAACCTTAGAAATACTACATATAGAGTAATTAATTTTTAAAAAAAAAATTTGAAATGTGTCCAGTTTACTACAAACGTCACAACAGGACAGGAGGTACAATGCACAGCCTTTAGCCTGGTTTTAAAATAAAAGTCATTCCAGGAATTCTGCTTTATTCGTGTCACTTGCCTTCTCCCGGAAAACATTTGAATTTGTCATATCTTGTCTGCAAAAATAACTCAATCGCAAGAGTACAGTTTCATATTGATAACAAGGCTTAGTGTAGCTGCATTGGCCCAGTGCCCACAGTCTGCGAGCTGCAAGACAGATCAATGAGCCTGAAACACCAGGAGCAAAACTGCACATATTCCAAGTCTTTCTGTACAAAAGTAGGTGTATATGACGTGATGAAGAAGGGCTTTAATTTGTGCAACTGATTTGAGGAAAAGTGAGATGTTGGTTGTAGGTTTGAGAAATGTCAGACACTCAGATGAAAGAGGAACTCAGTCATGTTTGAAGTTTGAGCTCAATAGCATTTGCTCTGTGTTTGATGACCGGTGTGGGTGACCACCTTATGCCGCTTCACTGTGACAAAGATCTCCAATAAAGACATTTGTTATCACTATTTGCCACTCGAGAGTCAAGTGATTTATCAAGGTTTTGTAATCAAACAAAAGTGTTTTGTGTCTGTCCAGAGCAGGTTTGGCAGTCGCATTTTTAAAATCTCCTCTCCCTCAGATAGCATACATGCCTTTGAATTAGTGGCTTCATGGAGTGTTTCTACTGCACTTATCAGTTGACGTGGGCTGCTTTCGCTTTTCTAAAATGATTCTGGCTTTCCCAGCCAAGCATAGCCATCCTCTGTTAACATTTAATTCACTTTTATAACGAAAATAGGAGTTGCAGCCCTGTTGAAATTATCAGTAACAGCACCGGTCTTGGTGCAGGGAAAGTGAACAATGGCTTGTTAATGAGCTTACTGGGGGTTGTGCTTTATTTCCATCAGAAAGTAGATTAGCACAGCACCAAGAATTAAATAGTCTGTGCAGTTTGTGTCTGAAGTCACTGGGCTGAAAATGTCAGCGTGATAAAAAGTGGGAGTGGAGGAGGAGAGAGGAAAGAAAGATACAATGAAAGCAGACAGTAAATGAGCATGGAAGAAAGAGAGTGAGAGCGTGAGGGCTGCAGAGGGAGAAAACGAGAAAAAGAAAAGGTACAAATGGAATGAAAAAGAGAGACACAGAGATAATTAGGAAGTATAGAAGTAAGAGGTGAGAAGTGAGAGAAAATAATTTCACTGCTTTTCCAAGAATTGTTGGAGCCACGTTGATCAGAACTTTCTGTCTCCATTACTGTTTCTTTGCAACTGCTGTAAGTGACAACCGCTTCCCAGTCATTATAGGTCATTAAAAAGGAGTCTGACCTCTCCTCCATCAACTGGCCAACACTCAGACGTAAAGAGAGTTTTCTTTGAAAAGAAAACACTTCTTATGTCCTGAGTAGATTTGTATTTAACCTTCAGTGTACAAACTGTACCTTTTGTTGTTACATAACTGCTGAACTGTGGTTTGTTATTAAGCAGTGATGCAAACGCAGCCTGAAACCTTCTGTCTGTACATCATGAAGATTAAACTCAAGCAGCCGAGCAGATGCGTTGTTTTTTTGCCTTGTGTTATATTTCTTCTGTTCTTTATCATGGCTGAGAGCAGCAGAGCGATAAGGAGTATCACATAAGTATGGAAAAGCCATCCGACCAATAATGTTTTCTCAAGGCTGATGCTGATATGTTACATAGAGTTGAAAAATATCTCAAGATTTGTTTGCAATTTCTGCAGTTTCTTTTCACTTAGCCAGGATGTACACGGGTGCAACATATTGGCAGTAAGTAAATATCTGTTTATCTATCAGTCAGGTCATCTACTGCAAACTATCTGATTTTCACATGTAGCCGGTCATAGGATCACCTGCACCTCCAAACACATCTTACGTTGTTCTGTGAACTGTGACATTATGTAAAATGTGTATACGTGTACATGTGTGCTTCTGAGTATTTGGTATTTGTACACATGAAAGCACCTCTGAATACACAGCTGACCATGAAGAAACATTAGAGATTACGAGACAATTCGATTGTAGACTCACAATGTTTATCATATTTTAGGCCCATATAAATCCATGCTCAATAATAATAATAATAATAATAATAATGATAATAATAATAATAGGGTGGTAGGAAAATTAACAGTTGTCTCTTGAGGAGCAATTATTGAATTTCTGATGTTTGTGTGCTGATTTTTAGCTTAAGAGCAACAGGATATGATAAGAGTGACACAAGTGCATCCATCACCCGACCAAATCAAACCAACCGGACATACAGTAGTAACACAATATAAAACTGGTCCACTCCATCAGAAAGTTATCATCAGGATAAATTACATAATCATGGTGTAAATAATTAAAAAAAACTATGAAAACAAAACATTTGTACATTTAAAAATTATTTACAGTTCAATATCTACAAGTGTTTTCCCCAACATATATTCAGCAGTGACAGGCAAAAACAGAAAATAACAGAAACAAAACATTATAAAAGCTAATAAAAAGACAATTTAATAATAATTAATTTTGTCCCAGAATAACAGCGGCTGATGCTTCGGTTTTTCATTTTTGCTTTTTTTTTTTGTCTTTCCAAAACCTAAAGACAGTGATGTTGTTACAAGTGCACTACAGTAAAACTACAAAAGACCAAAACATTATTGAAGTGTGAGCAAAATCCCAAATAACACTTGAATAACGGCAAAACATTACTGGAGTAACACTGATACAGCAGAACAGAAGGTGACGAATAGTGCTGAGGGGAGGAAAACGATTCAGACGCCTTTCCAAAGCCCTTCAGCCCGACAGTGTAAGCACAGAAAGAGAAGAGTAAACAAAAGGTGTGTTTCTTCCAGTTGCAATTTGGATCTCGAAATCCTTTAGCTGTGACAAAACAGACCACTCATGATCCTTACAAGATTACAAGATAACGTCGCACTGTCAATTTGTCGATCAACTGCACTGAGGTCACTGAAACCTATGAGATCATAATGTTTCTTTCCTCCCTGTTGTTGACACTCAAACACATCACGCTTCAGCATGACGTCCTCACACAGTTTTTACTTCATTTTGGTCGGTGTGGATTGTGTTTTTCTCACCCTGGGACCAAGAGACAAAATTGAAAAGTAAAGGTTTTCACATGACAACAGTGACACACTGAAACACTGACACATCGGAAACAGTTACACAAGGATCCTCATGCAGTAATGGGTTAATGTGAACAGGACTGGTTGACCACATCCCATCAGACATTTAGTATTTAAGTACAGTAACGAGGAAGGTTTTTGTTTGTCTAAACCATAGTAAATTTCCATAAACATCCAATACATTTAAAACAAAACCAAGTATCTGTTTTGCTGTTGGATTTTTGTGCATTTTTGTCTTTACTTTGTGATTTTTTAATCTCAGTAGGAAGTGTAACATTGCCAGTGTTGGTGTTCATTGTGGGGAACTACAGTATCTCAAGTCCAGAGAGGTTCAAAATAATGAAAACAAAAATAGTGCCTTTGTACTGAAAATACTTTCTATAAAAAATCTCCTTCACCTCTGTGGATGTTCAGTATGACAATATCAATAACCAGAGTACATTTGAATTTAAAAGGAAATCACACGCAAATCCAAGTACACACAAAATTATGCACACAGAAACAACAAGTATAGAAAAAAGGTCCTGGAGTAAACAGTGGAGGGCGCCATTTGCAAATTCATATTTCCACTGTTTCTCATCATTTGCAGGAGATTATCTTCATTTTAAGCCTCCTGCTTTTCATCATTTAACACTTCATCCAAATTAAATATTCACATTTTAAATCCGACTGGTATATTGGCAAAAAGACAGGGAAATGGTTCACATACATTACAAAGAGTTCCCCTCTTCTTGGCCAACAACTGGTACAATCCATCACTTGCCAAAGGGCTCGTGTGTCCACTCGCGCGCACTAACACACTATATTTAACATTTTCACTTTCATATATCGTCCCCTCCAAACTCTGACGCGGCTTTCAACACTCAAAATCCTGCATGATCAGAATCTGACAGCAGTTTCGCCTCTTAACAGCATATTTAGACATCTAACAATAAAGGTAGATTGTTTTGGAGGATAAGAAGAGGAAAAGTGACATGAGAGCACATTACATACAGTAGCTTACAAAAATGTCTCGAATTCAGTAAAAAGAGGAAAGGAGGAGGGGGAGGGTATGGATGTGTCTCCTGCTCAGTCCTGTGGTTAAAACAGTCGGCAAATGAGGGCAAGAGGGAAGCAACGAGATGAAGCACATTCCCCTGTGTAAAACGACAACAGTATATTCAGTGACATGAGAAGTGTCAAACCGTTTGATCCACCTTAAAAGGTGCTGTTGAGAAGACTCGTTCTGCCAGGTCTGAATTCTCAGGCTGTCAGTGAGCGGCTGTCAAAATAACAGATCGACGTCATGGACACCTCGTTTCCCATAGTGACCTTTCAGAAGAGGAAGTGATAAAGAGGAGCTGCCTTTCTATTTCAGTGTTAGCTGTGTTTTTTTTTCTTGTTGGTTTTCTATCATTTTCCTCTGAGCCGTCTTACTGAAATCCTTCAAGGAGACTGTTTCTACCTTGACTCCCTGAAAGCCATGTGATACATTTTTTATCCTCCCTCCTGTGGAAATTTGCAGTCCAACTGAAGATGACTTCTTACGGCTTGAAGCAGCCCCAAAAAAAAGAAGAAAAAAAAGAAAACCTTAAATTAAATTTCAATTAACTCTCCACCAGACAGGTTCGGTTTTTTTCCAGTGTGCTCCAGACCAGTACAGTAACAGAGGAAGTTTTGAAGTCAATATGTGATGACTCATGGTGCCCGAAATTTGACCACATCAACTTCAGCTTCATCTGAAACAAGATGCCCTTCTTCTGTGTCTTGACATTCATAAAGAAGGGAACAGGATCAAACTGGCCAAATGAATAAGATCTCCGAAGAGAAAGCCTATGTGGGACCTCCTTCAGGATTTACTGCTACTAGGCAATTGATTTGGTTGGCACATTAAGTTTAACTGTGACAAAGAGGTTTTGGTTATTCTTGTTTGTTTGAGTGGCTGGAGGTGCACATGTGCCTGTTGCTGTCTCAGATGCGAACCGGGGGTCCACTGGGGGCCGTGAGGGGCACTTGAGAGCCGCAGTCGTAGTCGAGTTCGCCCATGCGGGAGCGGTTCATTATTCGACTGTGGGAGTATGCTCGTCTGTCTGTTTGCCTGTCCCTGAAACTCCTGATGTAGCTCTGTGGACAGACAGATGATACAGGGTTGGCAGGTAGAATGATAGATATAACATAATGACAGAACACCATACAACCGGCTTCCCCTCAGGTACAATCATTGTTAAATGAAGTGTTAGACATTTTGGAGATTACACTCATTAACTTTCTGGCCAAGAGTTATATATGAAGATCAATACCACCATCATATCTGTCCGTTCAGTACGAAACTGGAGCTGCTAGATGGTTAGCTGAGCATGGCTCCGTCCAAAGGCAACAAAATTCACCCACAAACAGCCCTAAAGCTCACGAAGTAACGCGATAACTCTTGTTTCTTTGCTTGCGTAAAAATTCAAATTTGCGAATTTACCAGGGGTTATCAGTGTTTATTATTGGCAAAGAAAGTAAACAAGCACATTTCCCAAAACTGCTAAACTATTACTTTAAGGTGGAATATGGACTAAGTAAAATAAAAAATATAACAGATTTAAAAACACACTGATGTCGGTTTATAAATCCGTAAATTGTTGTTTCTGTAGAAAGGCACATTATGTGTATTTGCTTATTTTAAGTAAATTAGCATAAATATATTAGCAGAGAGCTTGTTTTTACTAATTCCTGAAATTTAACTATTGAAGCTTTATTTCATCTTAAGAATAAGGAGGCCACAGCATCTTACTGGTGACAGCACATCTCCATCAAAGCGTCTCTTAGGGTTGGCCTTGCGGTGGTAGCCAGGTTCAGTCTGAGGAGGAGGAGGTACTTTAGGAGGCTGAGAGCTCTGGGCTTGGTGGTGAGGGTGGGATGCTGCTGGGTGATGGTACTGCTGATGGTGATGGGTGCGGGCTTTCTGCTTGTGGCTGGTCTTCAGGTTCTGTCGTTTCTTCTTCTTCTTGTTCTCCTTCTCCTTTTTCAGCCTCTCTTCCCGCTGTCGGATCCGCATGAGCTGGACCCTCCGCTGCTGTCGACTCAAAACCACTGGAGACAAAAAGACCAGACGGGATTGTGTGTGGAAGAGAAGGAACAGAGTAAGAGAGGAAACAATAGATAATCACGAGGGAGTGGGAAGATAATAAAGACAGAACAATTCAACATTCAAACAAAAGTAACCTAATTAAGCTGGGGAGGGGAAGGACACATTCAAAATCACTCAGACTGACAAGAGTAACCCTCATTCAGACAGGCGCTTTTTTGGCACTATTTTAATTAGCTTTTAAGTGCTGAAGATGAATTATCTCTAGGTAGGTTATTGCAGGTACAGGTTACAAAAGGAAAAGGGAAAAAATCCCACAGATGTCTGTTTCTCCAGTTCCCTCACTCTCTTCAGTCTATTGGCAGACACATAATTTTCCTTGCAGCATGTATTCATACAGAGCCACTCAGACTCCTGACATATTGTGAGTGGGTGAGTGTGTTGGTGTTATTTCCACACCCTTTCTCGGAAGAGGATGTCCAGAATCCATCCTGTTTCATTGTCCATCGACTACACGTGTGATTGTTTGGTATTATTATATTATTATTATGTGTATGTGTTTGTAAAGCATTTTGATTCAGTGCTTTGATACACAGCAGTGTCATGGATCTGTTTCATGTTCATTATCTGAGGTCAAAATGTTGCCCCGCCGAAATTCACAAAGCCAAGATGTGCCATGTGCGACACGGTTGCCCTGTATGTGTCTGTATGTGTGTATGTGCTTGTGGGTGTGCGTGTGTTATGTGTTATTAGGTCTATTGTTGTTTCTTTGTGAGGGCGGACAGCTAACGAGGCACCATCTGCCAGGGAAACTGCTTAATGACACCCTCCACCCCCCTTTTCTTTTTGCTCAGCTCACCCCACCTCAGGCTCAGGCCCCTCCAGCTACACACACACACACACACACTCACACTTGTATGTCTATCTTTGTGAGGACCACCACTAGCTTTAGACCTCACTCAATAGTGAGGACATTTTATCTCCACATTGCAAAAATGTTTAGGTTACAGTCAAGCTAACAGTTAGGATTAAGAGTTTATTTGTGATGGTTCAGGTTAGGGTTAGGCATGTGAGAAAAACTTATGTTAGTGAGGGTCCTCACAAGTATATAAGCACAAACATAAGTGTGTATGTGTGTCCAATCACTGTCCACACCTGCAGCCAAAAGAAAAGAAAAAGAAAAAAACACGGCGAGCTAATTCATTCCTGCTTGTGTTCTGCACATGATTCAGTCAGCTGATGGACAGATAATTTTCCTTACTGCTCCACTTGGGTGCCCCGATTACTGTTGTGCCCCAGTTTATCACCCTCCCCAGCCCTTCCCCCAGTACAGCTGCCCCCTCTTTTCTGCCTCTTCCCCATCATTTTCTCTTTCAGCACAGTCCCTGTCACAATAAAGGATGCCTTTTGCAAGTAAGAACCACACACAAGTATAGGCATATTTGATGGGAGTTCTATACCATAATCACCCTTACTGACCAGGCTCTTATCACAAAGCAGCAGGAACTGCAATAACGTTCATGGTTGTCTTGCTATAGCTTTTCCAACCTCGTTATTTTCCCTCATTCATATTCCCACTCACAGTCTATATTAACAGCAGCAGGCATGAAACGCAGTAGATACAGAAATGACACAAAGATGTTTTCTTTACTCTACTACAGTAGTATTATCTTCCCTTTGTTTCTTACATACTGATGAAAAAATCCGACCACTGATATTTTTATTGTAATTGTAAAAATCATTGCGAGGCAACAGGTATAATGATGTTTGTTCATTTTTTTTTACATTTTTGACTGAGATCCACATTGTCTCTGAGTGATTATTTAACAGTGACTGTGATCAACACCTGTGAGACCAGTTTTAATCTTGCAGCAACATGACAAGGACTGAAGGTTTTTCGCAACGTTTTGTGCTCTGACAAAGCAGTGTCTTGAATTTTTGAATGACTGCTTTCCACTGTTACAGACAGCTTTTAGCCCACCTGTGCTTCCTTCATTACTCCATCCCTTTCTAAGAATCTTTCCCCACACACGAAATTGCAGTTTTCAAAATAGCAGTAAAAAGCTTCCTCAGTTTGCAAACATCCTCTGACTGGAAGCCATGGCTGCCGGCTGTTTAATCCCATTATTGAGGCCGCGTGTGACTTCTTCTAAGACACTGCTCTGCATGTCATACGCCATCAAAGCTCAAATGTAAAGGTTTTACGTGTGTGTACAAATGACTGTGTGTATTTCAGTTTTCATCTACTATGCATATGAGTAAGTGAGAGACTATGCCTCACTGTCTCTGTTTGTGCATGAGTTGTGTGTGTTTTGTTTGTGTACTGAGTTACGCATTGGCCTTTGTGAGATCGATACTGAGCATCATCATCATCACCATCATCTTCATCATTCTGTGCACTTCACTTGTTTACTGAGAGACCAACATTAAACTTGAAATTCAATTACAGAAATTGACTTTTTGCCCTGAAGATGCACTTTTATTTCATGAAGCCATATTGAATTCATTATTAATTGAACATCACAGTTATAATGCAGTTCCTATAGCAACGCATAACAGCGGCAGTCATTCTTCAGTAAGATAATTGCTGTTGTGGCTCTTATTAACAGTAAATACTGTAACTTGTAAAAGTTGTTTAAAGTTGCACTATACAAAGGTTCATCCTTCTCACTGATTAAACCACAAACTGATACTGCAAAACAGACCTTTTTCAAGAGGTCGGAACAGGCCTTGCCAGAAGCTTGGCTGTGGCTTACAGTAGATCATGTTGAGGTGAGGACCATCTCTTTTAAACGAGTTGTTTCTGGGCTTATCTATTGTGAATTAACGAACTCCAGGTTGGAGCAGAAGTTGTGTCTTACTGTAGCTTCATTTCAGTAGTAAACAAAATTTAGATAAATGCAATTTACACTTTATTCCTAGGACATGTGTTGGTGCATTTTCATGCATTGGTGCATTGGTGTTTTTATTAAAATCCTCCACCAAGCAATAAATCAGATTCCTCGCTTCAGGTTCTTTGTCTCTATCCTTCAGCCTCAGATGTTCTCGCTTCCCCAAGGGCCCTGAGTTTTCGTGGAATATCCCCAAACCATTCCCATTGTCCAGAAAATGTCACAGGTGTGTTCTCACCTTTCCATATCACCCGACCTCCACACCTACCAGCAAACCTCTGAATCAGCTCAACAGTCATGTGTAGCCCTTCAGTCATTGTTCTTTGCTTGACTGCCTGTGCCTACATGCCTGTCTCTTTCTGTAACTCTGCCCTCGGTCTGTTGGATTTGTTTGTTCATTCGAACAGACTTCAGATTGATGAATAAGCCTGTTTTTTATTGAATCTGCACTCGTTACCTGCGCTCATTTGAAACCTATTGCTGATACTTCTTTTGTTTTCACATAGTATCAGATTAACAATGCAGAAAGTGAAAAACGTGCATTTGTTTCGCCAGGAGAAAGTTTAGTATAAAGTCAGTGTTGCCCTTGTGTTTGGTTTTCAAGGATTATAGCGTAATTAATTGTAAGGAAAAACATTGTTTTTGTTTAGTTTAATATACCTTAAACAATTCTTTAACAATTCTGTAATGTCTTGGAGTGCTCAGTATGCTGACATCATGTGACAGTGTTTCCAAAGTAATAAAGTGTTTCAACTTTTCATTAACTAAAACTTAAAAACTATTAGGCCTTTCCCGCTGCCTGTTGAACCTGGTAAAAGGAGTGTGGCTGGTTATCTTTGTGTGTAAAGCTGCATCACTCACCTTCTGTGTGAGAAAATCCCTCCGCAGTGACTTTCCATTGGATCAGTACTCCGAGGAAGGCCAGGACAGGCCACACTCCCAATATGACCCAAGTAAACCAGCACACTGGCTTCTTTGGTGCCACCTGCAACAATTACATTCACAATTTAACTACAAATTAACTCATTTCTAATTTAACAACAACACCTGTCAGTTTCTCAAAATCTCTTTAGGTTATGTAACCAAGATATTCACTCACAAAAAAGCACTCCACACAATAAAATACTAATGAATGATGAACATCTAATAGTTTGCTTGCAAAATGAGAATCTTGAAGATGAGACCATTTTAAATGGGTCTTAAATGACAAGCTCAAGCAGGGCTTCCAAATTTGCCTGATATTAGACTGAACTGTTGGCTCGTTACACTCTGTTTCCATCTACATCAAATCAAAATCAGTCAACTCGGTGGAGCAGGCGGATTCACACCCACGAAACCTTTGGTCCTGTTGAGTCAAACAAAACTTTTTACAAGATTTGTGATGATTGCTTTAAACTGTTAGCTATTAAATTCACTGCATTAGCTCAAAAATCTCTAATTTTCTATCTGAGTGTTTTATTTACACATGGATTTTAACTGAATTTGTAGAAAACTGGTTTATTCCCATATATAATTATGGCAATGTACAGTAAAACTATGCATCTCTAATTAAAGACTGTATTTGTATAATGTCTCTGACTCTCTCCACATATTTCATTCACCTCCCTGTTCTCAGATAAACACCCACACAAACTACTGACACACTCCTTCATCTCAGTTCCAACCTGCAGTCACATCCTGCTCCTGACTCAAGTTTTCTAGATAGTGCATCAAGGTGAAGGGTCTGATGTCGTGATGTTAACTGCACAGCAATGCACACACATGATCACCCTCAAACATATAGATTACTCACACAGAGAAGAAAACATGCCTCAAGGTGACTTCCAACAAATGAATAGAATTAGCATAATAGCAGACAATCACACAGGCGTGCCTACCCGTAGTCTCTCGTAGATGTAGTGTACCAAGGCGAATAGCTCTATAAAGTAATCCACGGTGACAGTGATGATGGCAGAGCCAAAAGTAGCTGTGGAGAAGGTGACAAAGCAGCGCTGCCATTGAAGAGTGAGGACGGCAAATAATGTCCCAGAGCCGAGGAGGATACCCAGGGGAACCCACACTGTTTTGGGGTGGTAGAACTCTTCCATAACCTGAGAGAGAGGGGGGGTAATTTTACTTGGGTAGCTGGAATTTTTTACAAAATGTACAAAATCAAACTGATCTGAATGGCATCATTGAAAGCAGCAAATCTACGAGTAAATTGACACCAATAGTTCACTTCAAGTTTAGCTATGGCGAGCTTTGACGTGCAAAGGCATCATTGTTTATAGCTCACCATCTTCTTCCAACATGGACGCAGCTATCACTTTAGCTAATATCATTTATGCAGCTACAAATGAAACCTGAAGGTCTATGATGTTGCTTGATGTCAGTTATATTACTTTGAGTAGATGTTTTAAGCGCTGATGTTCTGATTTTTAGTTGTCAGTTTAACTGTTTTGCAAGCACCCTAAGTGATCAAACTAAATAGGGTAAAGTAAGCAAGCTTTTAAGACTGTATATGTGATGCTCCACTGGCCAATTTATGTGTTGTCTTTTCTTGAGATGCTGCAGTCACTTTCCTGGGATTATAGTTTATTTTAATGTATTTCAATTTGGGTTCTAAGCTGTGAAAAAGTGGTTGAAAATATTATACAGTCTTGTCACTGCAGTAAGAATGGCTTGTTTACATCCATCTGCAACCCAAATTAGTTTATATGTTGTTTTCATTGTGTATACAAATGAATATATATATATATATATATATATATATATATATATACATTAAGGAAATCTGTCTCCTCACCACCAGTGAAGCCACCCCAACCAGCAGGCCTAGCAGCAGGCCCACCATAAACAGTCCAACACTGCGGACCAACATTGTCACCAGACCACACAGGGTCCCGATGCCCAGGCCGATGCCCACTGATGCCTCTACGCTCAGCTGAGTGTCCATCACCCTCTCTTTGTAGCACAGCATGAAGATGACCACAGAGCCAAACATTAGGCCTGTCAGAAACAATACGGCCTTGAAGCATCGATAGCCTGTGGGAGAGAAGGGAAACAGACCACTGTGAGGCTATGAATGAAATCAAAATCTAATTCATTACAAGGACAATGTGGAACAGTGTGTGCATACAGGACGTTTCTTGCATCCTGAGGCAGAAAGAATGTTGGTATAGGCGTGTCTCTCTCTCTCTCTCTCTCACACACACACACACATATATGGCAGTACTTTTGACTAATATATTGGGATCAATATACCAAGCTTCATCAATGAACACAATCACTAAGAGCAGTGTAAAACAACATTATTAGACCATATGATGACAGAGGGAATATGTTTCAGAACTATTGTCTAATGAGGCATATTGTAACTAGTGGTTTCATTCATTTTACACATACATTTTGACCAGTATTTATTATCCTCCACTACAACATGCTTTGTCTTTCTATCTTGCTCTTAATTTCATCTGGAACATCCCTTTCCCTCATTCTCGGAACCTACTTTCCTTTACTTACTTCCTGGAAAATGCAAAAATCAGTTTGCCAAGAACTTATTTAGCTCATTAAGTGTGGATTTCCACACAGTTTTACAGGATGTTCGTGAAAATGAAGAGGTGTTATAATATCTAAACATATTACAGGGAGGATATAATAATAAATAATAAACAGCCACCTTCCTGTGGTGGGTAAGGGAGCTGTGTGTCTGCACAGAGAGAACATCTCTCCTGAAAATGATAGGAAGACTGGATAAACTGTCTCTATACACCTTTATGAAACTGCTTTGAAATATGATCATTGAAATATAAAAAGGTCATCCACATTCATTAGTCAACAGGCCTGATGAATAGAACAGCTGCTCTTCTACTTTTTTTTTCGTTTCCCATTGTGTGGTCTCTCCTGTCTTGGCTTTCTTTTTTTTTTTTTCTCCCTCACAGGTTTATACTCATCTTAATGTGCTACAAACACAGGGGAAAAAAGATGTAAAAGCATTAAAAGCTCATATTATCAACAGTCAGAGTCTCCTTGGCCCTTGCCTCTGTGTTATTAATGTTTGCGTCTCCCATTATTTTTGCTCTACGTCTCCTTTTTTCTGGACCCTGTCTCGAGGGAAACCAACATGAGATTGTTATCCTTGTGTAATCAGGCATTGCGCAGCTGAGCCGACCAATACTCTCCCTCTCATCCGACCCACAGTCCATGCTCTTCCCTCGTGTCTATACCTCATTTATGTGCATTTTCTTATCTTTCAGCAACCAGGCCCTTAAGTAAAAGGTGTGGTGAAAGCCATTGTATTTTTCACAGCTTCTTCTGTAACAAAATTCCCGACTGAATACACGTCTGACACGGAGTAGCTGGAGCATTTTCAAAGCATATACAGCCACCTGAACATTTGTTTGGTCAGCAACCGTCACAAATTCCCAGCATTATTCTTCCACACAAGGTAGCCTTCATCAAACAATGAATAAAGTCTGAAATATCATGCCTCTCCTTGCCTGCTCCTAATCTTGTTGTCCACATTTGCTGAGTCCTTTCCACAGTCCTTTACCTGCCCCTTGTTGTTCCACTGCACAACTCTTCTGCTCATCCCTCCTTCTCTGTTTTTTGTTCCTTGTTGTTTCCCTTACTTTTCTTCCAGCCATCAAACCCTCCATCCCATCTGCTCACTCTGACTTATTCTGCTCTCGTCTCCCCTCCCTTTCATGCCATTTTTCCTTTGCCTCATCCATCTCATTCCTATAACATCATTCATTATTTCTGCTGCAACTTTGCTGTTTTTCAGTCAAATAAATGACAGCTAACCTTTTCTTCTCAAGTCCTTGAGACTAAACCACATTCTACAGGCATCTATCTGCAGGGAGAATCAATTTTCCTGCTGCTTTTCAGCAGGAATGTCTTTTTTCCTTAAATTATTCAACTGTGACTGTGGGGTTTCTGAGGTATGCCAACAATATGCATTGTGTTTCATTTGCAGAACAGTGATTCTGTTTGGTTACTGACAAAGACCTGGCATTGAGGGTGAAAATGTGCCTCTCTATCGTCTCTTTTTTCAGAGAATGCTGTCAAACAAATGACAACAGATGGTGAAGGTCTCAGGAGCTTAAGCATTTGTAGTAAAATTATGCCATCCTGTTTCGATATGTGATGCTTTGCTGGTAATTTTTTGGCAGCATGTAAATTGTATGAATTTAATCAGTTTAATTCTATAAATGGAGGTTTTTGTCAAGCACAGGCTCTCAGAGGTGTTAATTTAGCAGATACAGAAAATATTAACATGCTGATACTTGCATGCTAAATGCAGTGATTCTCGTGTGGATGCTAGCTGTATGCTCAAAGTGTAGCTGAAGCTGATAAGGAACACAGCAAAGTGGAAAACAACCCCTACAACACGATCTTTTGTCTGGCACCACCCTAAGGGCAAACTTGACATTTTGTGCCGTACTGGCCGAGAGGATCTACGAATAGCAATGTTCTCTGCATTTGCTATCCAACCAGCAGTTTTGTTTCAGGGCGACTGTCATGGTCTTGTTGGCACTCTGTCAACTTTGGAAAATAAAGTTGTCGGATTACCTGTTTGTAATGCAGGGACTGACGCTGCTGATGCTTTACCAGGACATATACAGTGAATGTTAATGCTGTCTGTATGCTTCAGTGAATCTCTGTCTCTGTCTATTTGTATGCTACCCATCTGCTCTGAGTTTTTGCAAGCATCAATATTCATCCCAAAACAGCATGGTTGCTTTCCCAAAATTGTAATTCTATACATTTTCTACATAACACAACTGTATGTTAACATGAAACATTTCCTTGTTCATTTTCCTGCATGTTTTTCTCCAACAGTATTTGTTTTTTTTCTGTGGGTACAGATCTGTGCAATGCATTATTAGTATAGCCCTGGCCACTCATATTGAGACTTAATTGCACACATTTCTGCCTGCTTCTGTTTGATCATTTATAACTTGCATAGCTCCAATGTGTACACAATGCTGCGCAAAATGTTAAAGACGGATCCTGTAAACAAACTCTCTAATCGTTTTTGTAGCACGTCCTGATGGTCAAGTAGTTACTGATGCATAGCACAATGGAAGTGACTTTATTGCTTCTTTATTGTCTACTTTGAGTTAACCTCAAAGGAATATATATAAAAAAAATCCATCTGATCCTGTGTGCCTGCGTTCCTCCTCGCAAAACAAAAACAAACATCTTTAATGCACACAGTCACAGCAAGATGAAAATGGCTCCAAGTAAATTAGAGAAATACACCCTGAGCTGACCTTAGGCAATACACCAAAACTAATTGAAGCTTTGTACAAAAATACACGACACATGCTGAACACAATGTCATTATTTGAGCACTTCTATGCAGTTTTACAAGTCAGGACTGAAGTGAAAATACAATTTTTAATCCATAGCAACAAGAACAACTCTATAATGTAAAAGGCTGGAAGCATTACAGCAGATCTCTCTCTCTCTCCCTAATTATTTATTGATTACACATTCCTGTAATGACTTTACATCCAAACTCATTAGGATGAGCCCTTAATATTTATGATGCAATCAAACGCACTGGGCACAAAACTGAGACTGAAGTAAAGAGTTTGTGTCCTAAAATACGAATGGACCCATGGATACAGTTAGGCCTGGTATTTGTGATTAATAAACTTGTAGTTCTTGTTTCTTTCAGCAGTGCTGCTGCAACATATAGTAGAAAGAAAAGGGAACATGTCTTTGAGTAAGCAGCGGAGGATAACGTGTCTGTTCGTTAGCAAAGCTGCAGGCAGTCCAGTCTTTTTAGCATCAGTTTGATGATGGCAGCACTTCTTCAGCATATGTTGTAGGGGTGATGCAGATTAAAGGGTTTGAGAAAACGTATGAGTAAGCGCATTCCACGAGGTAAATTCACCAAACTCACTGAAGTAAATACTGCATGTTATCAAGGGCAAAATAGCTTAGTCTGACATTTCAATATTGATTCACATAGCTAGAAAGAAGAGAGTCACTATGCACTGCTCTTAAATCAATAATATCATACACCAGCAGACCAGAAAGGACTAGAGATAACAGAAAAATAGATGTTTCAGGGCTCTTTGGAGCTTTATGATTATTTCCTGGCACTAATTGGCTGCTGTTGGTAGCTTTATTTTAAGCACAGGCATGAGCGTGTTGTTGAGCCATCTAACTCTTGTCTAGAAAACAAATAAGAGAATCTGTCAAAATGTTGAACTATTATGCCAGTAGTAGAGCAGCTATGGCACTCTTAACTGATGGTGATTACCTCTTTTCAGCTGGCAATGACAGGCATGAGTGGTGAGCTGTATTTTTTAACAAGGCCAGATTCTGAAAAAGGCCTCGTACTAAAAAATGGTGAAAGCTGTTTCAAGCTTTTTATGGAATCACATTTTTCAGCGATCACATTTCATGCATGAGAACATTTAAGATACTTTTTAATGAGTAGCTCAGCTCGGCTCAGAGCTTCGAAGACAGCAACACTTACCAAAGAAGCAATAGATGATTCCAAAGAGGCAACACATGGAGCAGACCACCGAGGGCACAATCTCATATCTCCTCTCAATCTCCTGGTCACACCTCAGCCCCACCTCCGCCAAACCCAGCAATGGGCTGGTGGAAGTCATGTTGGCTGACACAAGGAGGAGGGGTGACGTATATGAGGGCCTGGGTGAGGGGTGGAGGAGCTGTGTAGGGTTGACTGGCTCAGTGGGCCTCACCCATTGAAATGTGTCTACCTGCAAACAGAAGGAATGGAAAGACAGAGAGATGGACAGAGTGAGAATGAGTGAGAGAAAGAAAAGAGAGGGGAGAAGTGATTATTGATTGCCTATTTGAAGTACACAGCTTTGAGTGCTGACAGAGCAGTAAGCATGCGTTGCAATGTTTGAAAAGAGAAATATCTTGGCACAGCCAGTCCAACAGCTTCTTAATTTAAAAAACTGCAATTCCGTCACTATCATTCATCCGGATGCACCTTTTTTAGGGGCTGCAACAAATTATATCCAGCAGTTTGAAAGGTATTTGAGCAGGAGCAGATTTTCAGCATGCACATAGTGGTCGCCATGGAAAGATCAACAGAGTTCATTTGCATGAATTTGCATGTTGTGGGAAATGCAATGTGCAAATGCAAGACTATTTGTTAGCTTTGTGTACATTTTTATCCTTCAGGAATTGAAATACTAGAGTGCTACATGTAGTGGATGTTCATGCTGCAAACACACTTTCTACTAAGGCTTAAAAACAACAACGTGTGCCAGATTTACGATATATAAGCCTAAACAATCAGGCAAATTACAAAATCAAGCAAAATTTAAAATATGATAGTAACATGAGTAAGATAGCAAGGATTTTTCATGTAAAGGCGATACTATTGAAATGCAGGCTTAAATGCGAGAAAAAGACGGAAACATGAGCAACTGAACAGCCTATTTTGGCTTTTAGGAAGTCAGGAACATGAAAGTCTAGAGACAGAGATCCATCAGTGCAGTATGCAGCAAAGACCTTCCACAAGATCAGTCTGGGATGCAAAAGCAGCTGCATCAGGAACACAAACAGACGTCACATCAAATGAAGACCAAAACAAAATCTGGACTGCAGTGTGTTAATTTTACAGGCAGACAAATCATGCATTGTTTTTATTAGCCATATCCAGCATACAATATTAATGTATAGTGAGATTATAGCACATGAGTAATTCAGCGTGAATATCTACTATATTTAATTTGACTTCACTGGCTATATTTAATTGACTTTAATTTGTAAATGTTGCCATGGGGAAAATTGAACTTTTCCTTATTACATCATCTGCCAGTTCTGAGCAATTACTGATTTCACAATTCATTTCTTGTACAGTGTGTAATCTATAACCTTTCAGCTAATGAGATGTTACATAGAGACACACTGTGATATAACATAGCTCAGAATCGACAGATTTATCGTTAACTGAAAAGGAAAAGATTGATATCTCAGAGGAATCTCCTTGTGTCCTTTTCCTTTTTTCTTAGAGGCTGAAAGTGTGCCCAGTGCTTTGGTCCTTTCTTAGTAGGATCAATGCCATCAGCTGATAAACGCAAAGTCTGCTGCACTTTACATTTCCTGTAAGAAAATAGGTGAGGGAAAATTACAGCATTAAATTCTAATATGGTACAGTGCAATGTGTGTCTGATTCAAGGATCACAGGCTCTTTAAGTTAACTGTATACCTGAACACAACACCAAAGACCAGTGGTTGCTCTCTGTCTCTATCATGACATCTCTTGCTAAGGCCAAGGCGTTCACGCTGTGGTGTGCGTGCACACGTTTCCTCAAGCTGTTCCCAGTTTTCCAGCAAATCCACTGTTTCTGTAAGCCATGCATGAGCTCCACAGGACATTAGTATGGACTTGTTCTCATCTTCTTTACTTATCTGCATCTATGCTGTTTCCCTGGTGATGCCCCAGACTTTTTAAGGAAAATAAAACCTTGAAGTGAAGGCTTACTAAAAAAAAAAAAAAAAAAAGTGCATTTTATTTCTACTTCTAGTGACTCCTGCATCTCTACTTTTAAGGAACTGACACTGGAAACAGTTATATTTTACAGCGTTCTGGTCCAAATACAGTTTGTTTTGGAGAAAACAAAACCAGACAGGAGTGGGAGTCAAGAAGAAATCACGTAGTGATATTCTCCAATTCTAGACTGGCTTTGGAAATGAAATACACAGTACAATACATTGTGGCTAAAGAAGATTTTTCTTTTTGCACTCACATCAGGAGAAAACATCACCTGTTGTTCACTCAGTATCATTCAAGATCTATCAATATTCATCTGCAATAACCAACTGCGTAACAATAAAGGAAGTGTAAAAAGAGATGAGCCAAGTGAAATTAAAATTAGGCTGCATTAACAATTGACATTTAGTGAGCTATAGGAATTTATATGAATGGGTTCCAGTGTCTAATCACTAGTGTGTCTCAATAAATAATTGCTCAAAGTTTTCAGGTGCCATTAAGATGTCTAAATGTCAGCTGCGCTGTTTAATTGCTTTTTCAGCCCTTTCATTAGATCTGTTCCTCTGTCAGCAACACCCACCTGAGTCTACGCCTCTGGGCCTCCCTGTCGCTACTAATGTGGAATTAGAACTATTAACATAGATTATGATGAACTATAAGCTAGTATTAAACATTTTAATGATACGGTGTAAACATCGCTCCCTGTGGGAGAAGCCGAGAGCGGATGACTCTGAGCTACGCAGAAGCTGATTAGCATTAATACAACGTATTTGAAATGCAGCAGTCTTCAGTGGCAACCATGTTAGCAACATAATGTGGACGATATGTGCATGTCAAGCGCTACAATAACAACGGTGGGGATAATATGGGATGTTGTATTAGAGTTAAATCCTCATACTTATGCACACATGGCTAAGGTGAGTACAATTGGGGTAAGGCTTCTGAGAACAATTTAGAAATGCTTAATCTGCCTGTAAATCAGTATTAAAGGTTATAGACATGTAATACATGCACATTTTTCCATTCTCTCAAGTGCAGTTATTCAAAGGAAAATCGCAAAAAACATTCAAAAATGCTCCATGTTTCAACTGAAGAAAACTTTGATATGCACCTGCATACAAAAAACTGCTTCAGTTGTATCG
The DNA here is from genome assembly GCF_020382885.2 of Scatophagus argus. NCBI lineage: Eukaryota > Metazoa > Chordata > Actinopteri > Scatophagidae > Scatophagus > Scatophagus argus. The sequence goes on along the minus strand of NC_058503.1, from coordinate 14,528,932 downwards.
AGCGCAGACCTTCTCAGAAACCTAAAAAGCAACTGGGGGAATTTCACTTCATAACTGCCTGTCTTAGAAAAGACAGACTCCAATGGTTTAACAGATTGTGAAGACGGCAGCTTAGTTACACCACAGGCTCTTGACTCGGGAAAAAGATCCAACTGTGAGTGCATGACAAGGGATGCCACTGCACTGCCAAAAGGAGTCGTGATAAAATAAAAGTATACTCAAAAGATTTGGTCTCTAAATCTACCTTTATTTTATGGTCTCTTTCTCTTTTGGTACAATAAATTTTCACCCTGAGCAATGAAGAGCTTTTTCGCACTTCTTAAGGCATTATAATATTTGAAGTGAAAAAAAATCTACTGAAAACTGAAAAACTTTTTTTTTTTTTTACTAGATATGGAAGAATATCTGAATGAGATAATAATCACTATAGTTTTTTTCTTTTTGTTTCTTCTTTCTTTTGAAAGTCCCTTGCATCTGGGGCAAACAAAAATGAATTTCTTTGAGACACAAAATCAATTTTCTTTAACAAAAGAAAAAAAGATCCATACAAACAGACAAACACCCGATGCTGCTGCTTGTTTACCATTCTTCTGTACCAGTTTTCATTTACATGGCAGCCTTATCAAATAAACCGTAGCAATCATCCACAGTTCACACCACGCAACTCTTTAAGCGGAAAGTCGACGTTTAAACATGTGCACGTTTCGTCAGTTCACATTCTGTGGTGACCTGACCTCTGTATGCGCTACACCCGCAGTGAGACAACAGGATTAGAAAACAGCCTGCCAATAAGGTCAGAACAAGGAAAGGGGAAAAAAGCCAACATATTATGCAACAATGTCACGTCCATTCTGTTGCTAGAACAACCAGCAGCGTTACGAGGGCCCTGCGAGCAGGAAAAAGGGGAGGTGGATTCGTCCCCATGGGAATGTGCGTGGTGAGAGCCAATCAGTGGTGGTTTCTTTGAGGCCCCTGGCAACAGACTGTCCTGACCTCTGACCCTATTCAGCTAGTGCCTCTTTATAATTCACCAGCACATTAGGATGAACTGAGTGTAAGGAGTGTATTATTGCCAAAAACAGCTTTTCTTTTCTTTTTTTTTTTTTTTTGTTTTTAGTGAATGTAATAGAGGGATGAGTGTATGGTGACCTGCAGAATCCAGGTCTATCCAAGTGCCTTGGACTAATCCATCACACTAATGACAAAGACCTCAGTTCTCAGCAGTAACCATTTGCCCATAAGCTTGAGGTGGTGGGTTCGATATATCAAAACACAAAGGCCTATCAAATGTCAGATTATAGATGGTAACCCTATGAAGGGCGGAATATCTTCACTCTCATATGAAACAGGTAGGTAGTATGCGGTAATATGCACTTTGAGAAAAAATCTGCAGCTTCCTCTTAAGGTGAGATATGACACGTGGACATCTTTGCACGTGACTAATGCTGACTATTAATTTAAAAGCAGCCAAATCATTGTGGGATTGTGAAAGTCCGCTCAGCCTGACAAAACATGCAGGGGAAGACATCACATGGTAAATGAATATTAACGCAGGGTGACAGACAGGAATAATACCCCAAAAGATCAGTGTTTGGGGCAAAACAAGTATTTGCTTCACTGTGGCCCACAGAAAGCACCTTCACATTATGTGCACCGACGCTGACACATGTAATGACACCTTCATCCCTATGTATCGCTTCTTTTGTCCAAGGTAGGTTAAGACAACACAAGAAGGTATAATTAATCATGTTGTAACAACACGTCATAGCACAGAGTAACCTGAGAGATTTAGTTTTCCATAGTATGTAAAGTCCGCAGTGAAACCCACATCTGAATGCAGTTTCACAGGCTCACTTTTCCTCCCCGCTGACAAACGGGGAGCACTGAATCACACCACAGCGCCTCTGACACAAATCACAGTTCACATGATTTGCTCTGCCATATCCTTGCTTGCATGCCGCCATCAGCCCGACAGGCCAATAATGTTAGGTTACATATCAAAACCACTGGCAGCGTAATAACCTTTCTGCGTGATGATGCGCTCCCGGTTGGAGTTTGGCTTCTGTTTCCATCTCCTCCGGATGAGTAGACAGTCTGAGGTCACAGATCAAATCTGAACACTGCTGGCGCTGTAATAAGGCCTTTATGATTTGTTCCGCTGTAAAGTCAGCTGTGACCTCAAAACCGTATTTGTCGTTCACAGTGTGACTTCACCTTCACCTCTGAGAGTCCCGACTTTTACAGATTGATGATCTTTAGGTCGACAACTATTGCAGATACTGAGTAGATAAATAGTTAAGATGAAAAATGCTGCCCCTGGAGGACTGTCACTTGATTATGTACTTGCGCACTCATTTTCATTTCAAGTGTAAAATGAAAAAAAAAAGTAAACATCAAAATGTATTCCACAGCTTGTCTCCCCTGTCTTTGCTGTGAAGTGTGTGTGTGTGTGTGTGTGTGTGTGTGTGTGTGAGTGAGTGTTTTTGCATGTGTAAGGCTTTTCCTCCCAAATCATGCTGCGAGATAAATTATAATTTCTAATCTTCTATTGATATGTGCACACTGACAGGGCCAAAAAAAACCAAAAAAAACAAAACAAAAAGATGACGGGTTTGAAAGTGTCTGTGCTGATGTGTGTCTTTAGGAGAGTGTGTGTGTGTGTGTGTGTGTCAGAATGAATATTTCAGAGGCCCCACACTGAGTGGTGGTGACAGAGCGTCACCAGAACGAGGACACTCTGCTCTCCAGGGTGGGTATGGGAAGGATTGGACAGTGTGAGAGAGAGAGAGAGAGGGAGAGGAGGAAAGATCCACAAGAATGTTTGGTCACAGAGACATTTCATAAACAGAAAATCAATACACACACACAAACACACACACACAAAATTTTTCTTAATGAGACTCTGCAGGTTAGGACAGTTACGACTGTGAACTTCCTCCTCTTTGTGTTCGCTGAGAACAGCAGAGATGAATGAATAAACAGTGAAAATGAATTCTCAAAGACAGTCAGTCTGACTTGACAAAAAAAAGAAAAAAAGAAAAAAGAAAGTGTAGTTTTAATCCCCTGGTGGCCTGAGCTCAGCTTCCTGCCTTTTCAACATTTGCACGTCGATGTGTCATCCTCAACACAGCCGCACTTCAGGTGAACTTTAGTTCTTGTGCCGACCAAACACAGCAATACAACAGAAGTGATGGTAATTTAAAGCCCTTTAGGCTCGGCTCACTCGCAACGACGCATTTTATCCTCTTCATCATATTTGTTGTATCGGCAGGACAAAATCAACATGGCAGCGTCTCTTTGGTTCCTCTAACTTGTTTGTGAAAGTTAAAAGCCTGATTGAGTTTCGATCTCCAATACAAGACAACAAAGTTCTAGAGGCAAAGGCACCCAGACTGGTTTGGGTCATGTTCGTCGACGGTTTGAGATATTTGTCTCAGTGATTTCTGTCTCAGTTCAGTACAATTGACTGTGAACTGAATTGTTAGCAGCAGTGTGCCTTTCTAAAAGCACTGATTTCATTACTCTGAATAATGAACAGACTTTGCTCTGAACAGTTTCCCATGAAATTACTTTCTACTGAAGTAATAGTAACCCAGAAAGCTCTTGACAGCATGTTCTGTGGATTGTCTGGAGTAATGGGAACATCTTGTTACTGAAGAGTGTTGTTGTTGTTGTTGTTGAATGTTTTAAATGCAATTTTTCACAGCAAAGAAAATAAAATCTCAACTACTAGGATGCAAGCTGAAATCTTGGATATCTGATAACATGGACATTAATACTAAAACCATATGGCCATCTGACTTTTATATTTTGCACTGTGTGAGAGTTTACATGGACTATTGTCTTTCTTGATTCTAGTATAAGGTGGTGATATTGATTTTTAAATGTACCTCAGCGTACTCAGCTCATCAGATTATTAAACTGAATTTTAGATCATGGCTGTAACCATAACAATTCATTTATCGGGAGACTTGTGTGAGGACACAACACAATGCAACCTATTGAGAGTGGAGTTCACTGGGTCATAGGTCAGTAGGCTAAAAGCATTATGGAGATTAAGTCTGGTTAGTCTCGGGTGAAATATATTATATATAACTACTTAATTGATTGCTAATGAACGCCACATTACTAAACCTAAGGAGCCGGTTGTTACCTCCATGGAGGATGTCATGTTTTCAATATGTTGGTTTGTCTGTTTGGCGGCAGGATTGCAGAAAAAAAAACCAAAACAATTTGGTGGCAGGGTGTAGCATGGGCCAAGAACGAACCCATTACATTTTGGAGTGAATTACAATGACACAAAATTGGATTCAGTTACGGGTTTGGCCCTTCCTCTCCAGCTTGAGAGAACAGCGGTGGAGGAATGTGCTCTTTGTGTGCCCTTCTAGTTAACATAGAGATGCAGAGAGTCAGTGTTCCCGGGTAGCTTATGTGTAATCCATAGACCGAAATGATCCACGTAACAGTCTGACTCACCATTTGTATATTTCTACAGACATATACCCCCATAACACTTCATTGCTGTCTGTTTGTCTTTCTATCTGACCATTTATGGGCTCATCCTGTTGTGCCTACTGAAGGATCTGAACAAGGAGACAGTGATGGTCATGTTGTGGTTGCTATCTGCCGGCACCTCCGCGCTTCTCTTCTGCTTCCAGTTTAGAGACGCAGATAGGGAGAGTTTGCATGTGACAGTGAGTAACAGTGTTGCTGATGTCATAGTTACTAACAGGATGACTGCGTCCATCTAGCCCATCTGTCACTGGGGAGACTACTACTGTGTGTGTGTGTGTGTGTGTGTTGTGAGACGAGAGGAGGGTGTTGTCGACAAAGCAGAAATAGACTTAGTGAGTTTGAATCTGCTTTGGATTCGAGACAGATCTGACATGAAAGAAATGCAACAAAGCACACCTACTGCATCTAACATCTCGTGCAGTCTGATAAAGAATAAAGACACTGCGGGACTAATTCACAGTGCAATTAGGCAGACCATTGAGTCGTAACATAAAAATATGCCAGCTCTTCCATTTTATCCAAGAGGACAATGATCTTTACTTTCACGATGAGCGAGGCAGTGATGTGAAATGTATAGCGCTGTAAGGACTGCATGTTAACAAAGGAACAGTTCAGCAGCACTGGTGACCTTTGTCGTACGTGGGAGGATGTTGCTCACTGTGATAAGAGGTGTGACAGCGATGCTGTGATCTAATGAAGCCTTTCCACCATTTAGGACTATTTCCCACAACCACGATGTGTGCTGTCTGAAAAGCTTTAAAAACATAGTTACTAAAAACTTGTTCATTAAGAAAAAAGTCAGACGATGTCCATCTCTTCAAAATGCGTGTGTTTGCAGCTTTTCTGCTGATTTATTTCTTTGTGAATTGCTTATTTGGTGGTTTTGAATTGTTTGGTGAACGTAACTAACCTTCAAGTGCTTGGGCTTTCACGATTAGATACCATTTTCTGACATTTTGTAGACCGAATGATGAATTCATTCATTGATAAATTAACTGATAATGAAGATAATTGCGTCTTAGAAAGTCAGACTGTGCTGTTGCGGTGAACTACCTCTCTGGCTGTTGTCATAGTAACCACTGAGGTGTACGTTGGCTTGTTTTTCATTGGAAATGGCTCCACTGTTGCATCGCTGATGAATTGACTGTTTAGCCGAAGTTCTGCTCGTACAACAAACAGATTTTGCGGAAACAGTGGAACTGAGTTAATTGTTGTTTTTACAGACATTAGATGCTGATGTTTCAAATCATTCAGCACAGCATCCTTATCATTCTGTAACTTTGTTTCACAAATTCAAGAAGTCGCCATTGCCCTTGTCTCTCCTGATTGCCTTTCCACTTGTTTCCAGATTAATTTCCTTTCTGCCCACTTGCTTAATCATGTCACACGTTAACACTCGCTCTTGGTGCGATTAAGACATGATTAAACTGAATGCACACGTGCTTCATAAGCATGTGAAATGTGAACAGCGGTGAGGACATAACTTACATTCCTAAACCAAATATATTCTTAACAAAATACAGTTCCCTTGTTAAATAAAGCACAGACTTTGGTTGATGAGTAAATGTAAGAAGAGCCAATAGCACAATTCAGTCATAATTTAAACAGTTTAAATGCCTTTCACTGTGTACTCGGATGCATTTGAGTACAGTCTGTAGTTCATCATTTCCTTATCTGCATGCAGATAAGCGCTTTAAGCTGTCTGCCTGGCTTCATCATGCATACATGCATTTCATTTGCCTTTTCTGTATGTGTGAAATGAATCTAAAGGACGCACACAGTAACACAGCCGGGTCATTTGGTTGCCCGGGTCAGTAGGTTTAAATGCAGCACGGTGATTTGTATGGGAACTCTTAATTTTCTCCTCACACTCTCCCTCTCTCCCTTTGAGCTGAAGTCTATTGAGATGTCTGAATGACCTAAAGACCCCTCACACACCCGCCCCACACACACACACACAGAAAAACACACAAACGAAACAGCAAGAGAGAAAAGTATGTCTGGAGACTAATCTAGGCATAATTTCCTTATCTGTGGACGATCCTCCTGTCACCCATTCCCACTGTTGATGCATCTAACCATCCATCAGTCAATCCATTTTACAAACTACTCATAAAGTGCAGCAGAGAGTATGGAGGTGGGCAGAAGCTGCTTTGTGCTGTAATCACAGGTGTATCTCGTGCATGTGTGTGTACCATTTTCAAAGCACTTAAAGTGAAGTGATCAAAAGTGTGTGTGCGTGTGTGCACGCGACTGTATGTTGGTGACTTCAGCATTGATCCCCCTGTAAGCCCTGGTCATCGCTTGTGGCCTGAAGGTGAGGTGACAGGGGAGTAAAGAGGCTTTCATCAGATTACAGCTCATTCGCTGTCTTTCAGCGTCTCTCTTTCCAGAGTCATTTATTTCCCTGCTGCCAACCGCTTTACACTCTCTCTCTCTCTCTCTCTCTCTCTCTCTCTCTCTCCCTTGCTGAACATTAGGCCTACTTTAAGCCACAGTGGTAAATGTGTCTTCAGTTCCACACGGATCCGTTTTTCTTTCCAAATGTCACCTGTGAGCTGATTGCGGCTGCTCAGAACATCAAAATGAACACTCAAAATGCATGAAATGAAGTACTTTCAGGGCAATGTCTTTTAACTGTTATTTATGGATGTATACGCTCCTCTTCATTCAGGTAAACCCATTTGACATACAAATGAATGCATATCGTTTCGAACAGCGCAAAAACAAATTTGCCATTACTTTCAAATCCATTATGCCTCCGTTTCCTACACATTTATTTTCACACTGCTTGATTAAGTTGTTTTGCTTTCGGTGAGCAGTAAAACAAAAGAGGAAGGCAAAACGTTCTTCTTGCTTATACAAGTTGTTAACCAATGATGTACCAGTGACGGTGCAAACCGCCTTGGTGAAAAAAGTATTCCAATCTTTTACTTGCGTAAAAACAAAACGTGCAAATATTTCATTACAAAGAAATAAACATAATCACTGTTAAACAGAAGCATGATCAGCGAAACATACTGAAACTGTTAAAGATCAAAGGATTACACTAATAGCAGGAAACTGTCAATATAACATTCCTTTACATGACTGGATTATCATTAACTCTGGATTAGCATGTAGACTGTTCTGTTAGAGGTGGAGATCATTTTAAAAACTTTATATGCTGTTGGGTCATTTTATGTGCCGTATAAAACTTTATATTTTATAAGCTCAATATAGCCTTTTAAAATCCCAATTATTCAGAGCAGCTGGTAAGCACAGGTCTTAAATAAATGAACTGGAGCAACAAGGAGAACATGTGTCTCCAGAAGAGCAACAGTGAAGTACAGTATATCTTACAAAGTACGGCATTTAAGTACAGGACTGCAGCACATATGATCAGTTGCTTGTCACCAGTGGCAAACACACAGCAGCAGATTTTGTCTGTGGATTGAGAAAACAGGACAAGAGGCTGTGGCACATGCAGTTTGTCTGTACAAATCTTCTACCCTTCACTGTTTCTATTAGCCATGCTGCTCACAGCTCTGTCTCTCTGTAGACCCGTCCTCAATTACCGCATTCAGATGTAGCTTTGTTGGCTCAGTTTGCTCTATTTATTTGTTGACATTTTCCCGCATCGGCACACACACGCACATACACACAGTACTGGTATATATTATACAGGGGATGTCAAATGACCTCACCGATTCCTTTAAGTTAAATATTAGTTCAAATTCCAATGAGGATGAACTAGTATTAACTTTTCCCAAAAGTCCTGAGTCTTAGCAGTCAACGCACGAAATTCATAAACTTACATACGTGTATACGCACGTAAGTGTACACACAAAGTATACACACGTGCCTACACATACACATTTTTTAGATATTGTTTGCATCTACATAAACATTGGCAGATGTGTCTGCTTAGATGGTATGGAGACAGCCAAAGACACACACACACACACACACACACACACACACACACAGCCGGAGGGTTTCTCCATGCCGTGAGTCAGATCTGGTTGGCTCTCAGCCTGATGATGTCCTCATTACACAGGCAGGGTGCAGACCTCCATACATTCAGTGCATATAGTGCTCAAATCAATAAATGGACATCTGGAGAGACTGTTGGTGAGATGCACAACAAACAGCAACAAGACCAGTATTTTGAACCAGTGTGTGTGGTGTGTGTGTGTGCATGTGAATACGCCAGTGGGAAGGACAGCATTGGTGTGTATTAATGGGATTAGGATCGACTTTACTCTCTCTCTCTCTCCCTTTCCCTCCCCTCTTCTGTTACTCTCACCCTTTCTCTCCTACCCCCTCTTCCATCTTTTTTGCCATCTTGACTTTTTCCCCCATTTTGATATTTTGTTCATAAAACTCTTAATTTTTGCTATAATAACTTCCCATCCTTCTCTTTAATGTAGACCAAAAACACCGAGTCCTGTTGCAGACCCGCTCTGTGAGACAGAGAAGCCCTTGTAGATGTTTCGTGCTCTGTTTTTCCTTCATGCTCCGTCTTTCTTGCGCCTTATGCTCACTGCACTTACGTAACCCGTCGTCAAAGCACTGCACACTGACTGTGTAGCAACACAGGCAATCAATGAATTGTATGAAGTGTATAAATGAAAGTCTTTCTGGTACCCACATAAAGACCCCCAGACACTGACATCTGTTGAAGTCTTTCTATCTTCCATCCATCATAATGCTGGTTAAAATTACTTGACAGTGTGGCCTTTTTGTTATATTTGCTTGAAACAATATTTATGAAGCTGAGAGTCTTGGACTCTCCATGCTAATAATCTGTTTGTTGGTCCTAACTAGGCTGCTTTCTCTCAGGTATTTAAATATATTTGACTAATATTTTGGTTCAGGTTCAGATAAGAAAAAAGGAAAAAGGATATTGTTCTTACAGCTGTTCAAATCTTAATATTCACCAGTTCTTTTCACACTTTTGGAGAACATGCCATAAGAAGGCAGAATTTTTTGACTTGTGGACAGACTTCTCATCAACTCTAAGCATGTTGCTTTGGCCAAAGTCCTAAGTCTGAGGACTGTTTGGCTCTTGGTTTTGGTTATATAACTATCAGCAAAGCACCATATGGAGTCCCATTCCCAAACAGTTTTAATAGACTTTTTAAAAGTGTGGAATTGAATTCCACTGAAAGCTATGTTGTCACATTTCTATCCCCTCACTGTCCTCCTATTTGCTCACTATCTCCTCTTCATCCTATCTATCTATCCTATCACAATGTTCATGATAATCTGTATAATTGCAAAGGAAAATTTGGAGCACACAACAGCCAAATCATACTTTTGCTCTTTGCATCCATCACCCACTCTTGTGTTTGACTGTTGCATTTCTCAACCTTTCCTGTGACATCCAAGTAGGAATGTGCAGCGTGTAATTACATACATTACCAAATGCATTGTTAATACAATACATATATGGAGCAAATAATTATACATTTTCTATGTTGAATGGTTTACTTTTGTTCCCTTTATGAATAATGTTATCTGAGACTGTAGAAGTGGGACAGAGAACACACAAGTTCAGGCTATGGCTTTTTCACAACAGGACTAGTGTGTGGTACAAACACAACATTTGCATGTTTAACAAAGGAAATCAAAGTAAAATGCCAGCACACTTGGCTCAGCAGGCTTACTGCCTATAATTACTTCTTCTTTGCTCTGGCAAACTGCTAATTATGAAGATGTTTCATGTGCTATTACTGTAACCAGAAGAAGAGATGAGGTGGAGAGAAATCCAGTGCGAGAAAAAAAAATTGCTTCTCCTCCTCCTCTCTCAATATTTTGTTTTCGGATAAACGTCTATTAGGTTTGAAAGCAGCTGTGGTGCTATCCGAAACTGGATGCTTGGATGATAGATGGATGGACGGATGGGTGTAGATGGGCTGTGGATGCACGTGACTTCTGCTGCTAATCAATTTGCTTCCCTGTGTTTACACGCTGTCCAACGCAATTATGCACGCGGGGTATCAAATCCAGAGTTTAGTCTCTTCAATTTTTAATTCCCACACATCATGAAGGATTCATCTGGCTGTCACTGATACGCGACCGCTGAGGGGTCTCGAGATGCTCGTGCACCAAA